>NW_024466580.1:7549077-8807257 GCF_017591425.1 Ochotona curzoniae
TTCCCAGGTGCGAAGAGATCAGAAGGGAGGCTTTTAGAGAACACTGCTGCAGTTCCGGGAGCTCAGAGGAAAGCTCAAATGCTTGCTCACTCCTCTTCTGTCCCCCAACTACGGGCCTTCGCTTCAAGGTGACAAGACACCTGCTGTCTCTCTGCCCCTCACATAGACACATGTTCTAGCCAAGAGGTTGAGAGAGGACTGAAAGGCAAGGCAGTTGGTGTCCATCTCAATCATAAGACAGTGACTCCAAAAAGCTCAGTGGTAGGTGTTTACTTATGTGTAGCTGGTGAGAATTAGGTCACAATATGCTTCTCCGACCATGAGGACAAATTCACAATTTTAAGTGAAACTAAAACCACACTAAAAAAAAAAAAGCTGAAGGTTATGAATGTTGAAGCTCTTCTCCAAGCCATAGAGTCTATGATTTGGGGTTAGGATCTAAATCTTTGAAGCTCTGAGGACATAAAGGCAAATATACAACATTTGTGGCCAACATTGTACTGTGGATTAGCTGCCTAAGCTGCTGCCTGTAGCACTGACATATGGCAGCAGTTTGAGTCCTGGCTGTTCCACTTCAATCCAGCTCCCTGTTGATGTACCTGAGAATGTAGCAGAGGATGGCCCAGCTCTCATATGAGACCCAGAAGAAGCTCCTGGCTCCTGGTTTCAGACCAGCCCAGCTCTGGCCATTGCAGCCATTTGAGGAGTGAACCAGCAAATGGAAGATCCTCTCTTTGTGTAACTCTGCCTTTCAAATAAATAAATAAATCTTTTTTTAGAGAACAGAAATGTATAACCATATGATACCTACCAACCTGTCTGTATGGTCAGACTGACTTCAGTCTGTTGTTGTCAAGGCCCTTATGCCACACCTGCGTAAAACTTGTTCCATTGAGGAGGAGTCTGAATTCTTTAACTCATTCTACCTGTACTTCTTCATGATGGCTTCCGGAAAAGCCCATGGGCAGGGTTCTTTGAGGACTGAGTCTCCGCCAAAGACTCAGTGTTTTGTTTGTTTCTGCAACTGCACTGACATGTCCTGTGCAGTGAAAGATCCATCTATGCTTCTCCCACAAAGTTTGATAAATTATGTTTGGAGAGATGGAGGCGGGAAAAGGGTCAAATAGACACCAAGGCTTCTGGTTAATTGAATCTAAAGCCTGGTCAATTTAAGAGTGCTTCCTCAAGGTTGGTGCTATGACATATCAGGTGAAACTATCTCCTGCAGTGCAAGCATTCCATATGGAAGCTTATTCAGGTCCCAGTTGATTTACTTCCAATCCAACTCCCTGTTAATGAGCCTGGGAAAGCAGTGGAGGATGGCCTAAATTTGTGGGCACCCACATATGAGATCAAGAAGGAGCTCCAGCTTTGGTATAACCCAGTTCAGGCCATTGCAGCCACTTGGGGAGTTACAGCCATTCAACAGACAAAGATTCTGTGTGTGTGTGTGTGTGTGTGTGTGTGTGTGTGTGTGTGGTTGTGTGTGTGTGTGTGTGTGTGGTGTCCCTTTTTCATTGTAACTATCATTTTTAAATGGAATAAAATAAAAATTAATCTTAAAAAAAGGTGTGCTTCTCTGAGGACCATTCCACTCCAGGGTAGAAAGAATCAAATGCAGGAGACTGTTCTAATCAGTGTCCGAGGACCACACTGTCCCCTTGGAACAATACTTCCCTGCTTTGTCCTGTGCCTCCTGAGGGGGAGAAGCTCTCCCCAAAATAGGCACCATAAAAATTCAACTGCAAGCCAGCCATGGGCAGAAGTTGGGTCCAAGTTTTATTTCTCTCCCAGCTCTCTTCTCCTCTCCTCACCTCTTCCTCACCTCTTCCTTCCCCTTCCCACTCCTCTCCCCTCTTCTCTCCTCCTCTCCTCTCCTGCCTTATTCTCTCTCTCTCTCTCTCTCTCTCTCTCACACACACACACACACACACACACACACACACCAAAGAGACTTTGAAGGGAAATTGTACAGTTTTTTAAGTGATGAACAAACGGGACCCTGTGAGTGATTCACTTGCGGTAAGGACTACCTTACTCTCTGGTTTGGACTGATTATTGTTTGCCTAAAGTTTCAACAACTAATGTCTAGTTCTGTCCTCACTCCCCCTCTTTGGGCAGGCTTTAAAAGCCTAGAGGTTCCCGTGGCCACATGATTCCATGCATCCTTCCCTTTTCTCCCCTTCCTTTGGCCTGAAAAGCAAGGGCTGCTTTAGTGGGAGGCAGATGGAAGGAACAAGGTAACCCTTGACGGGCAGAACACAAGACGAAAGGAATGCTCCCACCACTATCTCCTTCAGGCACATTAAAACACAGTCATTGGGTGGAAACCTAGAAGACACATTTCTGAATTCAAGGGGGATGGTAAATCAGGTTATGTGTGATCACATTTATGCAGATATACAGGTATGTATTCATATATATATATTTATTTGTAATGTTATGTGCTTATAATGAAAAACAAAAATGTTCCACACAACACTGCTAGTAGTGTTTTTTTTTTTTTTTATGTGAGCAGATTTGGGCTGAAGCAGGGCAAAAGAATATATTTGCATTTACTTCAATGAGTTTCTATAATGTTTGATTTTTTATGATGAGGTTATCTTTCTTAGTTGTTCCTTCCGTAAGTTATATATGGAGTCTATCACCAGTAGGGAAATATTATTTAACAAATGTTTAGGTCTTTTCTTTCTCTTATATTCTACAAGAAAGAAACAAATTATTCAAACAGGATTTTTTTTTTAATTAAGAAATTCTTCACTTGAGATCCATGCCCTGCTTTTTGGGGTGTCAATATGCTTCTTGACCATTGTTTAAAATGGACACTAATGAATCAGCTTCCAGAGCAAGTGTGAGTCAATTAAAGCCAGTCCAGAGGAAGCCAACATTACAAAGTGATCTGCCTTACTGCTGTGATGTTTCTCCCATCGGGTTTTATGGCTTGGTGCTTGGGGAGATGGAATCAATGGAGTGGAGAATAAGGGGACAATGGATGTCAGCCTTCGCTTCCGTCCCTCCTGGCTGGGGCCCTGTGTGGGATTCTTGTGGCCCATAGCCCTTGTTCCCTTTTCAGAAAGGCTCCATCACTGGGTCACTCTCAGTTTCTCAAAAGTATCTACTGTGGTCCCTTGCATCTCACGCGCATGAAACAGATCCCTGGAGGACAGAATTTGTATTTTTGTCACCTGTGTTCTCAATGCCTATACATAGTGCCTGACACAGAGATCATACTCAACACATATGTGGAGCAGGAACACGCGCATGAATGAGTTAACAGCTGGCTTCCGCAAACCATCAAGGGCGCTGTTTTATGTCTTCAACTGGATCAGAAGACACTGGAACGGACTGACGTCTCCTAAACCTTCCACGTCCTCTGGAGAGACTTGAGAAAACAAGCACTCAACGAATGTTTGTTGATCAATTTCCCGTGATAAAAAATGCTCTCAGAGATTTATGCTTTCATTTGTTTGCCAGCCTACTGACAAGCAAGAGGAGGGGGAGACGCAGTTTTCCTCATTCTGTAGATAACTCAAATGAGTCACAAAAAGATGAGAAATTTGGCAATAGAAGAGAATGGAAATTCACTTCCTGGCCACTCTGGGCTCCTCTGGAGGGACCCCTCTGTCCCCCTCAAGAGCCCTGTGCTTTCCTACCATGCACTTTTCCTCCCCATTCAGGAAGCAGGACAAAGCTCAGAAGAGAGTGCTTTGCCAGGTGATCCCTGCACTGCGGGTGAAGTAGAATGTGAGACTTGGTAATTAGATAGCAAGAGCATAAGTATTTGAAAATACTTTAAAATCACGTCCCTCCTCCCCAGGCTCCCTCACTTGCTGCAGCTGGGATCTCCAGTGTGTGGTCTCTTCCTGTCCCGTGTCAACGTTGCTGAGTGACTTTCAACATCTGCTGGCATCTGGCTTCTCTCTCGGATACTGATGACTCATAGATTATTCTTGCTACTACAGAGTGTACACTAATTCAAGCCATTTTGTTCATGGTGCCAGATAAATAAGGTGGGAAATCGGAAGATCATGTGACACATTCACAGTTGACGTGCCTCTTGAATATGTGAATCAAGGGACTTATGTGGCCTCAGTATATCTTTCAAAGATGCCTGCCACTACCATGTGCAATGTCTACTCATTTCTGCCTTCTAGTTCCAGGAAAAACTGGCTTCTATTGGTTTACTCTGAAAACCCATGCCATTCCGCCACAGAAAAACTTTATATATTTTTCTTCCTTCTAAGCAAAATGCAGCCACAACCTCACAAACCGATGGGCTTACCACAAGCCACCACACCCGAAGGTGAGGACAGAGAGTGAGAGCAGTCAGCTGCGGTGCTAGCAGCAACTAGACAGCTCCCGGTCTGCAGCCCGGAGTCCACAGCCCCCACTCTGTCAAACGGCCGGCTGCATGAACACCCCATGACAAGGAATAAGGGCCAAGGGAGTCATTAACAAAAGCAGGAAGCTCAGGTTCCCATTTCATTCGAAAGATGGATTCCCTGGGCTCCTCTCGATTCAGGTGGTAAGTTAGTTTAGTGTGGAATTTGTCTCCCCTCACTGAAAACTCCAGTTAGGCAATGAATTATTCCAAGTAAATTAAGTATATTGATCCCCTCCCCTTTCTGACACTTTGCAGATATTGCTATCAAATCATGCTTCATGCAAGTGTCAGTTTTGCCACAGACATCTGGAGAGGGGAGCAAATAGGCTCTTGAGTTTCTCAGCGTCTATGAAGCACTCCTGAGGTGTAATAGGACTTGCGTGGGCCAGGCAGTGACAGCCTGATGCTGACTGGCTCCGCTAAAGAGTTTGCACACTCAGCTGCTGAGAGCAGGGGCTCAGGTTTACTGCATGTGTTTGGTCAAGGTCACAGGTTACATCTGAACTCTAGCTGATTTTCATTCAAATGCAAGGAGAACTGGAGTAAAGATCAGGTAGAAAAGTATGGTTAAAGATTGTGAAATTATCATGGTTCTTGGAAAACAATCAACTCCTATGACGCCATGAAGGAGGTTACAGCACAATGCTTTCACAATCTTTAAGGAATAGGTCTCCTACCAGCTTCATCTAGGCTTCAGTAGGCATTAGCTTCTCAGAAATTCCTCTTTCTTTCCCGTTATGTTTATGGAAAGAATATCTGTCACTGCCCCCCAGATTTGTGTGTTGAATCCCAATGCCCAAATGGATGATATTGGCAAGCAAGGCCTTTGGAAAGTAATTAGGTTATAGTTTTCATGAATGGGGATTACAGGAATGCTTGTCCCCTCTGTTCCTTGACATGAGGACAAATGAGAAAGCTGGACCTTCTGCAAGCCACAACGCAGGTCTGCACCAGGCACCGGATCTGCCAGGGTCTTGATTTATACTCCCAGGCTCCAGAACTAAGAGAAGTAGATGCCTGTTGCTTAAAGTCTATGATTTTTTGCTAAAAGAAGCATCCTAACCATCAGCCTCATTCTCACCTAAATAACAATCTCTTAATTTCCAAAATAAAAAGATCTTTGTCTATGATAGTGGTTTGAGTGGTTTTTTTTGTTTGTTTGTTTGTTTGTTTTTTGAGCAGAAACGACCATAGTGAGGCTAAATGGTCTAAGGATCAATGATCTGGCCCTCATATAAACCCAGTGAAGAGTACATAGCAATATTTTCACCCATATTGGAAGTCCTTATCATATATGCAAATAATCACAAATGAAAAGACATAACATATGAAGTTGCTTCAAAGTAAGCCATGGAGGAAGTATGGAAGAAAGACAAGAAATCTTGGCCGCAGTTTAACAATTGTGAAGGCTGAATGAGGGACCTGAGGGCTCTAACAGCAGTGGGACACAAATGCTGGCACCCACCAGAACGATCTGAAATGTTTGCTGAAGCCCAGATATGAGGGCTCCTCTAGGAGCCCTGTTTTTTGGATGGCTAGAGTGACATTTAAATGGCCAGCTAGTTCTCAAGGAGAACTGTACAGGGACTAGACATTGAGAACTGCTGTATTATCCCTTACCGCCTAGTTTTATATGATCAAAGTCACGAGGGGCTGTGTTGGGATGGTACAACAAACAAGGGGATGGAGAAGGCCTCTTTATATTCCTACAGTCTCAGAGTAAAATGACAAAGACAATACATAGACCCCAAGAAAACCCTGGACCAGTTAACTCGGTGCATACCGGACTGAAATGTGGGAAAGCTTAGTGCTGGTTTTCCTCATTCACTTTGAACCTGTGTCTGTACAACTTTTACGGAGTGTGTTAGTTTCTCAGCTGATTGGAATTGTGCAGTAAAGCCCAATGCAAGCCCCCAGGGGCTTTTTTGTTTACATACTAGGTACAAATTCCATGTGTTTTGTATATACAACTTCAAGAACAGAAGGATCCTCCCTATTCTACCATCCCTCCCCCTTCCCTTCTTCTTTTTCTTTTAATGTTTACAATGACCTACTTTCAATTTACTTTATAATCACAGGCTTAACACTCCAGTAAATGAAGAGTTCAACAAGTAGTAAGCAGAAAATACAAGAGCCAGAGTTAGGTTGTGATTTATTCATATTAATGGAATCACTCTCTACATTTGTCTGAGACTCGGGTTAGGTTCAAAGCATGTGGTCAGTAACTTTCCTTCCTGGGCCTCCAGTTGCCTCTATTTCCAGGAGGTAGAGATGAAATTTTCTGTACCCAGGTGTAATCTAAAGGCACCAGATAATGAAAAAAACAGTTTCAACATTGAGATTGGGTGGTCACATTATTTAGTACATAATTACTCAATGACAAGCATGAAGCTATATGCTCTCTGAGAAATTCCAAAAAAAAAAAAAAATGAGTCATGGACCTGAAGATCTCACATTTAGTTTAGAATGTAATATGAGCAACTTTATAATATGCGATCATAAGAATGTTGTGGAAATCAGGTGAATATGACAGTGCTTTTTGACCATGGTAGGGGAGCTACAGAGGCCAATCAAGCTTCTCAGGGAGGTCATTCTGGGCGGTTCCCGAGTGAGGAGACAAATGGGGGAGGGCATGCCAGGAAGTTAGGAGAAAATGCATGTGACTTTGTTTCGTCAGTGAAAAGCAACATGGCAAGACCAAGTTGCTGCACTGAAGAGAGACATAGCAATGAAAGAGAAAAGATATATTGGCTTGACATGTCAACTGTATGGGTAAGAAGATTTTGTTTTATCTTGGGAACTGCAATGGACTAAATTTTGTCCTCTATCCCCACCCCTCCAAACTCATGTGTTACAGCCCCAACTCCCAGAGTGATTAATGCTGAATTAAGTCTCAAGGAGGGACTCCTAATCCAAAAGAGTGGATGGCCTTAGAGGAGATGCTTCACAGCCAAGAAAAGGTCACGGAAGGACATAGTGAGAAGGCATCTTTCTACAAGCCAGCTGTCTATAATCAGATCTACTGTTGCAGCCACCGAGTGTGATATTCTGATACCGCAACCTGAGTACACTAAGATAGCAACCATCCTCATTGGTTTTTTAAACTACCACATTTGTTTTATTTTTGATGATGCTGACATAGCTGAGAAGGATGCATGCCAAGTGGGCCACTGGTTAGGGTAGGGAGGGTTGAGGAATGGGGGAAAGTGGATGAGACAATTGTTCCCAATCTCTTTTTTTCTTCCTGTATCTGGAGGATGAGGGAGAGAAGTGTTAAGTACAAGTTAGATATTGCAGAACTGGATATTTGACATATAAGTAGTGGTGCAGCAGGGAGAGACTGTCAGTTAGAGAGCAGCCACTGATCCCAGGATGCTGATGTCTAGGACTGAGAAGTTTAGAATCTCCGGATAGGAGAAACCTAGCTAGCAGGTTAATAGGAACTCCTTCTAAGTGTCTGTGCATAGAATACTTATCATACACATATATATGTAATAATTAGACAAGAAAAAGTAACGTCTGTCACAGTACAAGGCAGGATTTCAAGTGAGATGTAGCTTTCCTGGGTGCTGTAAACAGTAACTAATTTAGAGCACAGGCCTAGTGTGTGTGTGCGTGTGTATGCATGTAAGTGTGTGGAGGGATATGAAAAACAATAATGGCAAAATAATAACTACAGTGTGATTTCCAAGGCTTTGAATACCACCAATGAGTCACAAAACCAGAGTTTCACTTTGTCTTCCAATATTTTACACATAATTAGCCTATTCACTTACACAAAAGGAGCACACAGCACATCCCGGACTGACGTAAGACCTGCTCCGAGCACGGAGGAGAGAAGCTGTGTACTCAGCCAGCAAGGAGGTAAGGCATGTGGACCCTACCACCTCTTTCCCTGGCGCTTCTGCTATCTTTTCTTCTCCGTAAATTACACACTCTCAGACCTTTGCTGAGCGAGATAATGCAGCTCCCGTGGGAGCTGAGAACCCACTGGCCTGTATGCATGAGTGTGTCAAGGCTAAATGGCTCTATTGTTCTTCAACAGTACTGCCCAAGAGTCTCATCCTTGTGCAGAATGATGCTGAAGAGATAAAAATATCTTTCATTTCTATAGTGTCATGCATCTTAAAGTGTGCTCTACATTTTGCAAGCTATATATAGGCTCAATTCACTACCCACCCCCATCAAATACAGCTAGAGCAGTGGCAGGCACATGCCAGATGTTTGACAATGGTTTAATAACAGAGGGAAGAATCAGTTCAATTGGATTCAGAAAACAGGAAATGGGATGTGTGGCACTAGGTAAAGCTTCCCCCAACCACTCAGCAATAAGGACCAAAGTCCTGCTGCCTGCAAAACTGTGAACCATGGGACCCTCTACACACCCTCATGGGACACCAGGATGTCCAAAAAGATACGTGATCAGACACATTTTACATAAGATTGAGACAAAACACCACAGTCCTTGTTGCCTTTTGAGGGAGTCTTTTCCCATAAGCTCCTTTGCCCTCCTCATTTCTTTTCTCTAAAGTGCTTCATCTAGTACAATGCAGAATGTGCATTGAAGAAGGAGCCGAGGGAGGTGGGGGGTGGGGAGAAGGGCGTGTTCCGGGGAAGAGAAAGACACAAGGTGAGTAGACTAGGAAAAGTGACAATAAGATGAAGGTGAAGCAGCAGTCAGGGTAGTCCAAACTATTGACAGCAGAGGGGTCTCTGCAGGTCTCAGGGCCAGCAGTGGCTTTCTTGGGAGTGGGAATCAACCTACGGGAAGAAAGTACCTTACCATGAATGCCACTGAGATGCACAGCCTCTGGCATTTAGGAGGGATGTCAGGTCATCTCAAACCAGTTATTTTGAAGAAAGATGTGCCCAGGTTCGTGAATTGGTGGCAACAATTAGCAGTGACCATGCTCAGACCCACTATTACCCTGTCAACTGGTCCTAGGCATGGATGAATGCATGAGGCAGACGCCCTGCCCTTTGGAGACTGCTTCCCAGTAGTGGTCCTTTAGGCCCTTTCCTTCTCCAATGGAAGGACCAGTTTCCATGCACAGGGGTGAAGATCTGGTAACTCACCTACACAGGCATGGGCCAAAAAATCAGGGTCAGTAAAACAAAACACAGAAACTAGCTATATAATTGTCACAGCACAGGTCAGAACAGCTGCCACCCAGCAGGGACCTCTGAACACTACTTGGTCTCTGGACATAGGTTTTTGCTGCCAGTCCTGATTAACTTGCTCAGGCCTAGAGAATCAGGTGAGTCTGAACTCCCAGCTGAGGCTTGTTCAAAATGTGTTAAATCCCCCAGACAAGATGGTTTTTACCCAGTACTGGCAGGATGCGTGCAAAGCAAAAAGAGAATGTGGTTTATAATGTATCTGTGCAATGAAGCTGGTGAAGAGGTATTAACAGCAAGTTCTCTGCTCGGGATGATGACCTGTCTCATGAGGGAGCCACTCTCTCTCCATCCCACCCCTCCCCGGTTAATGGTGTCTCCTGAGCACTGAGAGAAGATGCCCCAGCAGCTCAGCAGGAGCAGAGGGAAAGGGGAGGGGCAGGCTGCAGAAGCACCAGGCTGGGTTGGAGTGGGGGCTGCACCCGCATCTCAGCCCTGTCTACACCTTCCCAGGCTCAGGCAAGCCCTCCAAGAAGGAACCAACCAGAAGGCAAGATCCCCAACTGACGACTTCAAGGGCAATGTAAACTTACTGAGCCAACGAAATGTTTCATTATATGAACTTGTGCATTTCCCTCCCCAAAGAGGAGGGCCAACTCTCTCAAAAGAAGACCCCCCCCCCCATGTCTTCATCCCACATGTGTTTAAATAGCCCCAGCCTGCCTTTGCACCAGCCCTAGGGAATACTTTGGATTGACAGCCACAGACAGTCCCTTGGGAAGGTGATGTGCCACGTGGCTGCAGGGATGGATGCTGGATCATCAGTCTAACAGAAGCTCCTCTTACTCACTCATTGGAACCCAGTGCCTCACTCCCAGCCCCACACTAAGAAAACCCTGGCCAGTCGCTTGCTGTCCCGAGAGCAGGTCTTGGAAACTGTCCTGTGGAGCTTTGGTCTTCTGAAACTTCCTGGCCAGCAAGTAGCAGGATCTGGAACCAATCCTCATTCGCTGCGGGATCCGCGCAGCTCCCCCGCGATCCAGCTCTGATTATCAGCCTGCCTAGATCCGATGGGGATAGGGAATGTAGGGAGCGGGATGGGCAAAAGGACACCTTAGCGTGAAGGGCCTGGAGAGGGGAATTTGGCCTCCTGGGCTCCACGCCAGGAGGAGAAACACCGAGGAGGATGCCACCTGCTGGTGAGGGACCCTGGCTTGCACGGTGGGTGCAGCAGAGTCCGGGAGCCTGGATGGGCAGGAAACCAGAACTGGGGCGACTTCCCAAGTTGTTGGTTTTCTGCTGTCTCCTCAGGGTCGCCACCTCCGCCGGCTGTGCCCAGAGACCAGCTGGTCCACTCGCGTCTCCCCGAGACACGGAGCGTTCTGGCCAGGGCGGCGGTGGCTTTCCGCCTGGCCTGGCTGTGCTGAGCGCTGCGAGGTCTGGGGACGCTCGGTGCTTCTCCATCAGGTGGAGCCGTCAGCTCTTCGCCCCCTTCTTTTCCCTCCCCGAAAGCGAGCAGCGCGCAGGCCACCTTGCAGCGCCAGGAGGTTTACCGAACCCCCGGAGGAGGTGAGGCTGGCGGCTGGCTCGGCAGAGATGGCGAGGCCGCCCTCGGGGCTGGCGCCAGAGCCGGACCGGACGTGGGCCGTGCAGGTACCGCTCAGGTTCTCTTCCCCACGTGGTCGCTGCCTAAGATTGCCGTGGGTTTTCCTGTACGGGGGCTGAAATGACTCCTCGTTCTTTTAGAAGCAAGGCGAGCAGTGCATTACTTAATGCAAGCTTTTTCTTTTTTTTTTTTTTTTTTCCTGCCGGAGACCCGAGATTGGGGCGGGGGAGCGGGGGGGGGGGGGGGCGGGACAGAAAGAGGAACTCTGCTGTGTGGAGGTTGCAGGGTTGCAAATAGAGGTTGGGACCAGTTGAGGGGTTGGAAGCTCTTAAGGCCAGTCTGGGAACCATTGCGGGAGCGCAAACAGGCGCTCTCAAGCTCGGATTCCCGCTGCCTCTTCCCAGCCCCTCAGCCTTCCTCACATCCTGAACCCCGAGAGTGTGAGCAGGTGTGCACAAGCCCTTAGGCGTGCCTGATTAACTGCGCTGCACAGCTCGCCGACTTGGCGACCCTGGCTTTGTAAGACTTCCCTTGGGAGCTGAATTAAGCAAATCTGGGCCCTGGGCCATTTGGGAATTAGCCATCAAAATTAAACAACAGCTTAAAGGATAAATCTTTAGTTAAAACATCAAATGTTGGTCGGTAAGGTGCCATCTACAGTCTTATATTAGTCTTATTCCCTACGAGGTTTGGCCTTGGTAATGGTAACCAGACTGAAATTTCTCCCCACTCCTGTCAGTTTTGTGGAAAGCTACCACCAACATTGCAGCCGCCATACGTAACATATTTTCAGTCTTAATATGTTATTTGGCATATGTTGTTTACAATATCATTCATCTTTTGTGAGCATTTGTGATTTGCCTCTTCTGGCTCATTACATTGTCTGTTATACCAAGTTAATGGACTAAGGCTGGGCTGCTCTCTGCAACTCTACCTTGCTTGTTAATTTAGCTGATGGGTTCTCTTGGTTTGTGCCACTCAGCACTTCTTCCTCCCCCCCCCCCGCCCCCATACACCACCCCAAGCTCGCTTACCCATCTCCCTTTGATATGTTTAACAGCCTGTAAAGGATGCTGTTAAGCAAACTATTAGGTTCAGAATAACGAAGTCCACAGAGCAAATACCTACTAATTTGTAGAATCTCAGACTACCAGGTCAGCTACCAGGTGTCAGCTCCCTGCAGGGCACACACTGCCCCAGCCTCCTTCCCTCTAGCTCAAGAATATCAAGGGAGGAGGGTTTTGTTTTTGTTTTAAGTTAATATTGGCAAGGAAACTTGGAGTTGGAAAGTGCCTTGCAGCTAGCTGAGCTCCCCCCCACACACACACATACACACCCAAATATACCATACTTAGAGAGGAGATGCCACGTGGTCATGTGAACGGAGGAAAGGTTGAGGAGTTTTGCCAGTGAACCCCGTGAAGAGCAGCTTTCATTCTCCTCACTTTCTGCGCCCCTGTGTTTACTCTATGTAAGCATTGCCTATTTGGGTGTGTTGTTTGTGAGGTGCTCATAGCTGCTGCCCCGTGTGGATGCTCTGCTTCCACACTAATTAGGGTCTGCGCTCAGGAAGGCACAGTCTGCTTGCTCCTACAGCCCTTGTGTACCATGCATGCCCAAGTGTCTATCAGGTAAACAGACTTGGATCAATCCGTGTTGATGTCCTAAGGAAAGGCAATTTGCTTGCAGTGTGGATTGCATGACATGTAGAAGTTCTTAGGAGGCATTTGCTTATGACCTTGACCTCTCCTTCGCAATTGGACTCCCAGTACCTCTTGAAGAGGAGCCACTCTCAGAGTGATGGGGTGCTCATTAGAGGGCAGGCTTCCAGTGGAAGGGCAGGCTGTTCCCCTGTCCTTGTTAGGAAATGCACAAACCAGGATAATAATCAGAAATGGATATGTGTCTTAAATCTCATTTTGCCCCCCACCAGTTCCTGCATTTTGTCTTCCAGGAGCACTGCACAGCAAACCGAGATTCCTATATTAGGAGGGGGGTATTACTACCCACCCTCCCAAAGTGTCAGAAATGCAAAGCATGTTTAGCTCCTCTCCAGCACCAGCCTAGTTCGTCCTAGAGGAAGATGCATACCCCTCTCCCCCAGCTTCTTCCTAGTTTCCTTCCAGCCCGGTCTCCAATCCCTTGTGCATATCTTAACGCATGTGCATGCATCCCATCTCCCTTAACTTCACTCCCGTTAGACAACATTACATCGTGTGGTCAGAAAGTCACAGCTCCGCTCCGTGCTCAAGATGTGTTTTGACCAACAATGGTGACTAAAGCTAAATTTCCCCCAATTTAGGGGAAAGAAAGAAAGGACAGCTTTGCAACCCCCGCCGCCAGCCTTTCGTGTGGCATAGATCTCCTTTTCCAAGTGTTTCCTCTTTAATTATGACCTGTTTCCCCTCCCTCTTCCCCCGCCCCAGCCTCAGTGAAAGGAGCCCTTCTGTCACTCGTCACTCGCTCGCTCGCTCGGCAAGTGGGAGGAGCCCGCCGGAGGAAGCAGTGTGCCTGGGATGCCAAGAGCCAGAGAATGGATCTGCTGCGAGTGGGGACGTCGCTGAGGATCCCGGCTTCCCGCGGCTGCTAGAAGCAGCAGGCAGTTCGTCTCGGCCGGCGGCAGGCTCCCGGAGGCGCCCAGAGCCCGCCGCCACCGCCGCCGCGCGAGGGAAGGAGCGCCGGACAGACGGATGGTCTCGGGCGCGAACCCTGGAGAGGACCACGCACAGGCTGAGCCCCGGCACAGCGAGCCGCGGAGGAAGAGCAACTTAACCGCACACCCAAGTTGCCCCGCCGGCTCCCCGGGCTGCGCTGAGGAATGAGACCTTCACAGCTCGACCTGCTCTTCGTCTGCTTCTTCCTTTTCAGCCAAGGTAGGAAGGAGCCCGACACTGCTGGAGTTGGAGAAAGTGGGCTGGGTTGTCAGGGCGCGGGAGGCTGCGGGTAGGAATGTGGGCTGGCTTCGGAAACTCGGACTGGTTGATGCGCCTCTCTCTGCCTGGGCAAATGCAACAAAATGGTACTGTGTGTTTTCCCTTTGCAAGCCAAGGGGCCGGCCGGGGAGGGGGTCCGGTTCCCTCTCTCACTTGTCAACCTCCAGCTCAAACTCTCCAATGCAAATCAGTTCTTTATGCTCCCGGTATGTTAATTAAGGCGTATGTCTATGTCTATGGCTGTGCTTCCCTGAACTTCTGGATGCCCCCTCTCCTTCAGCCCACCGGGAAGGGGAGCTTTGTTTAGGTGGGTGTTTCTGCTGGAGCAAGGTCTGGCTTGTATGAGCGTATCGGCAGGCGACCGGTGCCGTTGCCACAGTTGCTTAACGGGCTGAAATCATGGAAGGTACCATGATGGGTAATTCGCAACTGCTGGGAGGAGGTTGCCTCTGGTTTCATTGAAGGTCCTCCCGTTGAAGGCTGGGTCCTGAAGCCCGCACAGTGGATGCAGGCTGAGGCATGGAAGGGTTACCCTGCTGCAGCTTGTTGCTATCAGCATGGCAGGAGCAGGGAACCAGGTGGACTCTCTGGAAAGAACTTTGCCCTGCTCTGGGCTTCCTCGGGACTGGTAGTCCTGGAGGGGAAGGCGGTTGGGTCTGAGGCAGGGAGAGGATTTGGGAGAGAGATGGTGAGTGTCGACTTAGTACAAGGTGTTCCAAGTCACCTGTGGAACTGAGCCTGCAGGGGACAAGGAAATCAACCCTTTCCTACTCCTTGGGCATTGCCAAGGCTGCCTCTGTCATCAGAGGCAGCATTTGTGCTGGCCAGCCTGGCTCTCAGAGGGGCAAGATTTGCAGAAAAATCCACAACAGAGCATGTCCATCTGTTGATTAAATGAAGGGTAAAAGTTTTGAGGAAAGAAGAGCACCGTCACGGGTGGCTGGCTTCTCCAAGCTAAAGCATGCGTCTACCCCTCCAGCCCTGCCCCCATCAGGGAACAGCCACCTGTAAATGAAACCCGCCTGCTGTCTCGGCTCTTCCATTGGTACTTGTGGTCACTGCAGATTGTTCCTTGTCTGTGCAGCCCAAACTTGGCTTATGAGTCTCCTGGCTGAACCTGAGCACCTTACTCTCCCCCGCCCCAAAACTAGGTCTGTGTCTACTGTGTCTGTGTTAACTTACAGCATGCACTCACACTTACGTATTCACATGTTGTATATGTCTCACTGGGGCTCCTTACGGCAGCAGGAAGACAAATTGCCTTGCCCAGAGTTTTCAGACTGAATGAATAAGAACTATCTCAGGACTGTGATATAGGTAGGTGCGATTACATTACCACTTTGCAAGGTTGTCCTCTTTCCCGTGTGTGTGTATGTGTGGTGTGCTTGCTTGTGGGCACACACAACCACACACGCACACTCACTTCTGTGCCTCTTACGAATGCCCTCCGAAGTTGCATTCAAAATCTCTGAGATATGGAGGGAATTTTCCAATCCAACCCTCTGCCCACACACAGATACACATTTGCATGGGACCAGTGCACAAATTTAATCAGTCTTTTGTGTTTTTAAAAGCTTGATCTGTGATTCTTCTCTGGATTGGCATAATAGGTGTATAAGTGCTCCCTAGCTGTCTGAGCCATTACACTGTGCATCTTCTATTCAGGCTTGTTCCTGTCTCTGTACGCAGCTACTTCTTGACTGCCTCGTATGAATTTTTAAAGATTCACCTATGGAGGTTAAATGCCCTGCTCTGTCTACCCTTAGCCCCGAGGAAGAAACCACAGCAACATGCATTACAGAGTGCCTTCTTATTCCTGAGTGTTCTCAGCTGGACCAGCATTGCCCACCCCGTCAAATGATAAACACATAATCCACAGCTCTCCTAAACAGGTCTCCAGAAAAACCAGGAGGCCAGAGCAGATGCAACTAATAAGGAGTCTTTCCATCCCTGGTTGTTGTCAGTCTCTTGAATAGACAAGATGAGACAGGTTGTCTGGGTACGGTAGGAAGGCGTTTGAGGACTTTATGCCAGTGTGATACGGAGACCTCTGGACCTGATCCATTGACCTTTGTTGTTGATGTGGATGTGGTTTTGAGTATTGTGAATCCTCTTGCATACCCCAGGCTTTTATACCACACCCCACACCTACCAGGCATTGAGTACCATAGTCGGGTTATTAGATGCTATAATCCACTTCTAACAGGCCATGAAAGAGCAAGCCCACATGGCTCCAGGGAACCCTACTATGACCCTTCTTGCTGAGGATGGAGGCTGCAACTTCGCCTGGCAATCCACCATTGAACCATTTGCCTGGCCCCTGCTGCATGCCAGGAATGCTGTTCCAGGGAAATATGTGGAGACTCAAAGGTGGCCCTGTCCTCACAGAAAAGCAGTATCCCGAGTGCTTCAGTCCAGACTGCCCTCTCCCCACATGTCTTCTCTGGACCTCCTGTGGCACTCTGGTGGCACTGCCATCTGCTCTCCAGTGCCTTCCACCATGGGAACCTACATACCCTTTATAGAGTTTTGGGGAACACAATTCCCAAGCTGGCTGTTCCATGTGCTTTAGTGTCCCTGTGCCAAAGAATGCTGCACACATTGCTCTGGGTACTTTATTGGCCAAAAAGATAAAACTACAGGTGAGCTGTTTAAGTCATTTCCAACTCTCCTTTCTTTCATGATTTGTTGAATATGTATTCATCTTTACTTTCTTCATAACTCTTGAGACAGAGGAGCAGAAATTAATGTATAATTAATGTCAGTAATATGCCATGGCCCTATTCTTTTAAAGTTTGAGCTTTTCATGTAGATTGAGTTCAAATGTTTCTTTATCTTTGTGAAGGTGGCAGTAGAAAGGCTAAGTGACACCCTTATGTTTCCACCCCTGACAACATGCATGGGACCAGATCCCCACAAGGAAATAGAGAGCCAACGGTGTGTGATGTTGGCGGGCTGCTCTCTGACTGGGGCTGCCTCTTCCCTTGGCTGTCACCATGGTCGTGCTTTTTACCGAGCGGGATAATGTCACAGCACAATTTGCCTCCTGCAGAGAAAAGACATGTTCTGCCCCTGGGTGAAAAAGAATCGATTCTCTTGTCATCCACAAACTTAGAACTTGCTATATTTTTTCCCCTTTATCTTTTCAGTTCACCCACAACTATTTCCTTCCATGCCCTCTCTCAAGCTCTGCCCCAGCCAGCCTGCTTACACCTTACTTAGCTTTAAAGGAGCAGTGTGTTCGCAGGGTTGAAGACTCCCTGCCTCCCACAGATCTTAAGTGCTAGGAAAGCTTGGGGAACATGCAATGGTACAAATGTGGTGCTGTGCACTTCTAGGGCTCTGTGCTAGATGTCCTCTTTCCCTCTGTCAAGCCTTTAGCTCTGGCATCCACACAGCATCCTGCCCTGCCTAGGGGCTATGGGTTTCTGTAGGCTCCAATTCCAGCAAACCCAGAGGTCCTGTTGGCTTTGCATGTGTACCGTGCTGCTCTGACTATGTTGGGGTAAAAGGGAAAATTTGCATTTATCTGAGCTCAGATGTTGTCTCCCTCTTGGGAAGAATCTAAGTGACTCGTCTGCTCTCTTAACTGGCAGGAAACACCCAAAGAAGTTGTCAGGTGGCCATCAGAGGGCAGAGGTTCTTTGTGACTTGAATTTCTGAGAGGACGGAAAAGCACCAAGCAGGCAGGGGGACAAAAACAGAGTGAGCAGGTGCAGGAAGCCATAAGATGTCAAGAAGCCTGGAATGGGAAGAAGCTCTGCAGAAACCTTAGATTTTCCAGGAACTGTCTTAGAGATGGGAGGGGGCTTGTGAAAAGAGCTTGATCTCAAGGGAGTGCACTAAAGACTGGAGGTAGAGGACCATAGGGGTCCAGGTAGAGAAGGCATCAGAGAAAGGAACTGGGAATCAACAGCAACTTTGGAAATATTTTTCCTTACCCAGGAATATCATATAGAAGAAGATAAGGCAAGAATTAAGTGTGGCTCTTCCTGTCTCGGCAAGTGGTATGACATCTTATCTAAAGGAGCTTTTGTCCAGGAAGGCCAAGGCGCAGCTGCCAAGGGTGTGGAACCACTTCTTTAAGGAACCTCCCATATGATTGTGGTGAGGAACAGAGACAGGCTTGTCAACTGCGGGGTGGTTGCAGTGTCTGCTGCCTGGAGGGGAGCCCTTAGTTGCCTGCCAGACCCATTGAAGATGGGGTGGGGTGGACGCCCTCACATTGCACTAAGAGGACACCATGGGGCCCCCTCTTGGGTGCACAAAGGAGGATCTGGCTTGAGCATAGCAGTGCTGATGGAGGCAGGGAACCAGGGAGCAGCCCTGCTTGGTGGGTGCCTGTGTTGGTGGAAGCCAGGACCAGCAGGAGATGGGGTAGAGAGCAGGGGATTAGGCTTGAAGATGCAATTTTTCTTTTTGTTCAGCCCAGTGGGGGTGACTTAGCAGCATTGTATTGCAGCCCCAAAAAAAGCACATGAATAATCCAGAATGAATTCAAGAGATTTCAATGGCAAAATAATAACAATACTAATGATACCTTTGATTTGCAGAGTACTTGTCTTCCAAGGAGATAAAAAAGATAAACTGTTTTGGAAACGTGAATGAGGAACAGAAAATTGCTCATGTTGGAGGACCAGGAAGCAGGAGGGGACCAAAGCACTTGTTTTAGGATCTTGATGCAGTCTGGGGTGCTTTTTAGCTACAGTCAGTCCTTGGCCTTGTAAGATGTTGACATGACTTCTGCTGGGGTCAGTCAAGAAGCAGAGGCCGTGGACTTGTCCTGTGGCGATTTGGCAGGCAAGAAGTCAGGTAAACTAAGGAGCAGACTGAAATCCACTTTTGGGCTATCACGGCCACAGCAATCCTGACTTCAGCAGTACTTGCAGCACAGCAGCTCAGGCCCCAGTCCTTACCCTCTAGGCCCAGGGACAGCAGTAGAGTGCTGCTGGAGTTGCTGCCCTAGCTACTGGTTGTCCCCTCCCTCAGTCCTGTGCTATCAGGACCGTCCACACGGGAGTGAGGAGCAAAGCCAACCAGCATCTTGGCCTGTGTGTTAACAGCTTGGCGTGACCTTCCGGATGAGTGGGAGGAGGATAAGAGCATCGCCTGCACTGAGACGCAGGACCGCACCATCACAGGCCATTATCCTTTTCCCAGGGGAAAGACAGGATGTACCCACGTAAGTGTGCATGTCAAGCAAGAATATAAATCTTTATACATCACCAGACAAAGGATGCTATGCCCTGCTTTCTGCTAAAGCATGGTAGGGCTTTAGTCTTTCCCTCCCTCATAACCAACCGGCACTGCACAGTCCAGGATCACTAGGAGGTCAGGAGTCTTGGCCATGCCCTCGCCCTGCATGTAACATCAATTTTCATTCATTTTCTAGTTCTAACCCATTGAAGGAGCTAGGGATCAAACATGATGCCGTTCCCCGTCACCTTCTCCAGTGCTAAAAATGAAGATCCTGACTGTATTTTTCTAGAAGTCAGTAAATGTCAATATTGGATAAGTGTTTTCTTTATATCACTGCAATTTAGCATAAGCTGCTTGGAAACAAGTGACTCCTGTAAGCACACAATGTTTCGATGAATACGAAGTCAACACCACTATGAGGATTAAATAAATGTCAGCCTCCCCAGGGGTACATTTGGTAACAAGTTGGAGGTCTGGAGCAGGCTGAACCCTGCTCCTCCCACAGTTCTCCCGGGACCAATCCATTTGGCTGTGGAGAGTGGAAGCGGGGCAGTTGTCCACCTCCTCCCTGGAAGTCATGGCCACCAAGGACGTAGTGGGGATGTGGCAAAGGTAGCTACATTCTTGGGGGAGGTTGTCCTCAGCAGCCTAGAGCTTTTTCCCTGGCTGCTTGCCCTCCCCCGCTCCCTTACACACACCACTTGTTGCTAAAGTGCCCTGGAGGCTCCAGAATGTAGAGTAAATTCATTTTCTCCAATGGAAACTATACTGTCATCTCAATCTTCCTTCCGTTGCTTGTGTCCTCCTAGTCAAGGCTGGTTGTTAAATTAAAGCCACAGCAATATCACATGTGTCTGCATTCAACATGATGTGAGCACTTCAGCGTGGATTATCTCCATGGTGCCTTCCCTTGCACTGTATGTACTGGACAGTTGTTGCATGTTCCAACTTTTTCCAATTATTCCTGCAAGATGGGAACTTGGAAGCTGATGCTGGGAATTTCAGCAAAACACATGTCACCTTTTATCATGCCATACTTTTCCCCAGTGGCTCTACTGGGGGCTGCTTGGGCCAAATCTCTTGCTTCTTCCTTTGTAATCAAATGGCATCTGTTGACACTGGAGTCCAGCCCTCCGCCACTTGGCTAGAACTCATGGCAGCAGGTAGGCACTGTGCCAGGAGTTCTGAGTCAAGGATGTCTGAGACCGCATATCTGCAGTCAGGTTGACTGGGGAGCAGACACTGCAGTTCACACTAACAGTATGATGGGCTCACAACTGTCAGTGCCTTCCAATAGCAGCCACTATAGCCAAAGGTATCACGGAAGGTTGCCTGGAGGAGGGGAGCTTTCTGTTTCAATTTAAATGATACTGAAGAATCCTCCATATAAACATAGAAGGCAGAACAGAAAAGTGGTATGGTCAAAGGCAGGGGATAATGTGATGGGTAGAATCTTGGTGTGTTAGGGGAGAGGAAGAGGATGCCTGGGTGGAGAGGGACTAGCTTGCAAATAGCCATGAACAGCATGTGGCACATTTGCAGGATGAGGTGATAGAAGTTAGTCAATATTTTGAAAGCATGGGTCCTCTGTATATAGTGGACTTTAGTATCGACATGCTATTGTGTGTTCTCAATATTTTCTGTGTTTCATAAGGGGTTTAAAACTAGTAGAACAGAATGAGAATATACTTGCTCTTTCTGGTTCATCTTTGTTTCTTAGCTGGTCAATAAAGGGATGAAAGAGAGTAAGAGAGGAGTTTGGAACCCACCTTAGCAGTCTGTCTTCCAGAGGGAAGGTGGAGAAGGAAAGTCAAAAGACAGATGCGCATGAATATTGAGTAGGCAGGGACCAAATGCAGGGATCCCTGAGTGCACGCTGGACCCCAGGCCAGCAGGACACATTAAAGAATGGACTTTGCCAGTTTCTGAAAACTCCTCGTATTGTGCCATTGAGGATGATCGATGAGCCTGAAGGGCAGACAGGTACGCCTGCTCTCCTGAGGAAGCTGAGCTCTGTTAGCTTTGGGGGAAACAAAGTTACAAGTCAGATGATTCTCCTGAGATGTTACAAATGTGTTAAAAGGATCCAGCACTAAGCTAGCTTCCATTCAAGAGTAGAGCATGTCACTAGAGCCATCCCTGTGGGCTGTTCCCTTCAGGAATTGGTGAGGGCTGGCAAGACAAGCTCAGTGGGGAAGCAAAACCCTCAAGCGCTCTGCAAGAAATAGACAGTGACATTCTCAAGACTGTGGAAATCTAAGTCTGGGTCTACGGTCGGCTCATGGGACAGTTTCCTATTGCTGCTCATGTTCGGCAAAGAGTAGAATCTAGGCCATCTGGAGTCAATTCCTAAGAAATGGGTTAGAGACTACATTAGATTTCATCCCAATTCTCTGCAACTCTAAGATTCTCTGATTATTATCTATCTCTTAGCAACAAACTCTTTATTTTGGATAAAGGTGGATGAGGAGTTCGAGGGATTTTTGCCAGCACATTTTTTTCTTATAGATACCTAGCAAATTCTTACAGTTGTTGTCTTATTGTTGGTGGTAGTGACAGTAATTATCTTCTTACTGTGATGACTGTGGCCATAATTAGCGTTTGCATAAGCTTTCAGAGGCTTCAGAGAGGCTCTTGCAGGCACTGTCTCGCTTCATCACCATGATAACAATGAGAGCTGCCCAGGATTGCGTGTCACTTTCCACAACACAGCCAGCCTGGCTCACTTCTTCAAGTTCTTGATGTTTTCCAAGGCGTTGGTGTTCTCAGTTCTCCAGGCCATCAGCATTAAAACTGCAGGAGCTCATAGCTGTGTCCTGGGAGGAGCTACGTTGTCACAATTGGCGAGAATCAGCAGTGTCCAGCCACCCTGTCAGGTTGAAGGGGACCGCAGGGGTGGCCCCTATTGTGACCAATCCCTTTTCCCTCACCCCATTCCCCAGCCTGAAAGAGAGAGAGAGAACAAGAAAGCAAAAAGTGCAGAGATCTTCCTTAATCGGTTGACTAAAATACCCATTTGATATTGCCTCTGGTATCACGTTATGGGACACATAGAAGGCTGTGAGTAACTGCTGGCATATTGTGATGAAACTAGAAATAATGAAAGGAGTAGAAAGCAGTGCCTGTGACAAGATACTGGGGGGGGGGGACCCCAGGAGGCAGAGGCAAGGACTTGGACTATTTAAAGTGTAGTCTCGCCCAGTGAGGAGTTGCTTCTCTCTGAGGAAGGCCTGGAATGCCCACTGGGTTGCCCAGGTCACTGCCAAGAATAATGCCCTTTGGCAAGCCATGCACTCTCAGCTCCAGCAAGAAGCCACCGTGCCCTTCTGTGCTTTCATGCACGTCAGTGCCCGTTTCCATCATTCATGTGCAGGTGTCACAGGTGACTCCAGTCGGATGCAGTGTGACAGTCCTCCTGTCACCCTTGGCGATGCTGGGAGCTATGACAGTTTCAGAGTGACGCTGAGGCAGGTAGGCTCAAGCACACAGGGATGGAAACTTACAGCCTCCATCTGGATGCAGCGCGCAAAGTGGGACTTTCACACCGGCCCCAAGGTGAAGAAAGATAAACCACCGATTAACTCTCTGGAGTCTGTGTTTCCTATACACCCGGCCCCTTCTGCACCTTGCTTGAAAACGCTGGCATCCCACCCCACCTCCTCAGGGGTTTGCATTGCTTCCAGGAGCTGAAGACCCAACTGATTCCCTTGAGTGGCAAGCAGTACCTGCTGCGGAGCGAGGCACGTGCTGGGATCTGAAGCCCCGCGAAAACTGCCATTCCTAAATTAGCCTGATGGTGGCAGCAGCAGCGCTTGCAAAGCCCTGGGTGAGCGCAGCCCTGGGCTGGAGGAAGAAGCCTGCTGCTGGGAGCTGCAGATCAGTGTGAAGCCCGGTGGGATGCAGGGATCAGGAAAAGGAAAAGAGGGGTAGGGGGTGGGCATGGAGGAATAAGGGCGTCGTCTTAGTAGGAACTAGCTCTCCCAGGACAGACTGGGTTGCCCTCCTGGTTGTGTGGATGTGAGGGCTAACATGTACGTGATTAAAAATGCTCACCGGAGCTAAGAGCTACACAAAGATGGTGAGAACTTCAGCTCAGTGCGGCTTCCAAGTGGGCTGAAGTTCATCCAAGATGAAGGGGGAGGGGTTGCTGCATATGGGTCCTCCCCAGGACAGCCCCCTGCTGCTTCCCCACAGCCTTCCCGTGCTGAACCTGCACCCACCTCCACTTTCACCCTCCATCAGAAACCAGTGTTACAGCTGAACTGACCTTCCCTCCATTGCTGAAGAAGCTAAACAAACAGGTGCTAAAATGGGGCTGCAGTATTGCTCGTCTCCGGGCAGGCTGTCAAAACACTTCTCTGTTTGCACCTCTGTAAGGAGATACTCATTTCTAGTGGCACCATTAGAAAAGCACCACCGTAAGCCATGGCTGCTTGAAAATGCAACCTTGCCGGCGAGGCCAGCGCATACTGAGGGCACGTGCAGAAGTAGATTCTGTTCCCAGTGTAGAAAATACAGCAGAACAGCCCTGGTGGTCCAGGGACCCATCAATGCTTGGATCTTCCTCTCTCTCCTTAGAGCTCCCTGTAGTCATCCTTTGAGAATTCCAAGTACAACTGAGAGAGTAGAACGAGGATGATGGAAGTGATGGGTCACCACCACGCTGTGCATTCCTTTGCCGTGCCTGTGTGGCCTGACTGGCTGGCAGAACCGGCAGTGTGTGCTGCCAAAAGTCATCGGACATGAAGTGACCTTTCGTTAGGTCTTGGATGCCAGTGGCTCTTCCAGAAGGTGCCTATGACATCCCATCAGAGCACCTTGCTGCTTTCTCCGGTGCAAGGGGAGCAGCCAGCTGCCCCACTCGGTCCTCCCACAGTTTCCCTTCCTGGGGAGAGGCAGAGAAACTGCAAAGAGACAGGCTTGCACTCTCTGCTTGACTGCCGGCTCTGCTGGCAAATGGCAGGGCACTTTTGGAGCACCTCCAGTCAGAGAAGAAAAACTTTTCGCATAAGGTTTACAAAGTCTCATTTCCAATCAGAAGTCTGAGGTGGCGCCTACATCAGAAAAGTAGAGCTGTATAATCTAAGAATTTGTTTAAAAAAAAAAAAAACAATCCTAGGGGCTGGGCTCACTCCATGGTGTGATGCAGTAGCGACAAGGGCTGTGATGTATTGCACCTGCCCTCCTGGTCCCTGGTTTAGTAGCCTTTTCCCCTTTCTTCTCTCCCATACAGAGTCTCCACTGATGTTCCTTTGGAGAAAGCTGAATTTGGATGGGGGAGGAGCAATGAGATTAGGCAAGAATTAGAGCCTGGCATGAACTTGTGGCACACAGGCCTCATCCTGTTTCTGTTTGTATGGAGGTCTGGTAATTGCTGACTTGGGGCTGGCTGTGGGAGGTGCCTGTGGTGGAGATGCCCCCGAGGCCTGTGGTGAAGCCCTTTGCGATGCTGTTCCTTTATGTCATTCTCACAATCCAATAAAGCAGAGCTGGTGACAAATGGCCTACCCATTTGCCAATGAAAACTACTGAAGACCAGACAGATCGTCCAACACCTGAGGGTCCCTCAGCTGTTAAGTGACAGGGTCTCCAATGAGACAGCTGTGTACAGATGCCAACGCTTTTGTGCCCTGTCAGGAAGAAGTCCAGATGCACAGGTACCCCCACAGATGTCCGACCTAGCCAGACCCTGCTCCTCCTCCAGCCTGACTGGCAGGGTTGGGGAAGAAGGACTGATTTGCAAGTGGAAGCAAACTTTCCCTGCTACAGAAGCTCAGTTAAAATTTAAGGAGCTTTCCTTGTGGCCACCACCTGCCATTCATTTCCACAAACGGATTCAAGTTTGGCCTAACATGGTGAGAGCCAAACGCCGATTTCTTAACAAGAACACGTCACCACCCTAACTTTCCTTCTGTGAATTTGTGCAAAGAAAAATAGAGTAAACCTCATTCTGCTCAGGGACAGGTTAGCGTGGTGTTAGCTGTGTGCTAGGAGAGCGGAAACTCCTCTACATAAAAAAGCGTTCCAGGACATCAAAACCCTCCTTTTTTGTCAAGTACAGAATAGTAAAAATGTCAGGAGACTACATGGTTCTGAGATGATTAATAGTGGTCGTCAGGGAGAAATCAAAAAGGCTCTTGGAACATAAGAGAGTGTGAATGGCGCTCAGCCTGTAATTCTCACCTTGGCTTCAGCAGGTACAACTTGCCTTGTGTCAGAAATCATTCCAGAAGATGGCATGCATCTGCCTAGGCCGCACTGAACATCGTAATATTGGTTTAAGATAGCAACTTATGATAAAATAGCAAGACATGAAAGTTCTTTGAAGTTCTCCAAGCTCCTTCATACGGAATCAGAGGAATACAGAGGGAAAATGCAAGGCAGATAGATCACGGCGTGGAAGACGGCAACCTCCTGCTTGCTTATTCCAGTCTGAGCCCTTGGGTGGAACACGTGGACTGAATCAGCAGTGCTTTGTTGGCCGTTGCCCAGGCTCCAAATCCACATGGATACCCTTTGCTCCTGCCATGGGCTTTACTTTGCATTTTGTCTCCACCAAAGCAAAGCAGAGGTATTCACAGAGAGGAATCTCTCTGCTTTACAAAATCGTGGAGCTGCTCACCATCTGGAATAAGCACCCCAAGAAGCTCCCTCTCCTTTCCTTTCTCCTGCTGCAATAATAAGAACCCAGTATGTCTCTCTCAACAGCAACATGTATTATAAAATCCACATCAATCTATACCACTGAGTTCATGCCCAGGAAGATGAAAGCATATGTGCCATTGTGTTTTCGGAGTTACATGATCTTAGTCTTGTTGCGTTGTTGACTTCAGTTGTGGAATCTATTGGAGTTTTGCATTCAGTTTTCATGGGAAAGTAATTTTAGTTGGCCAATCTGTCTCTCAGCTCCTAAGCAAGGACTTCACTTGTGCATTTTTGAGAGGTGTTTCCTTATCAAGGCAGGGCTAAGGTCTTTGTGTGTTTCCTGGGTTTTTGAGTTCATGGACTCACTCTCACAATGGATCTTCAATCAGCGCCAGCTGAGAAATGGTTCAAAAACTCACATTCTTGGGTCCCAGCCCAGACCTCCTGCATCAGGAACTCTGGGATTCATCCCAGCAACCTGCGCTTTCAGGAGCCCCCAGCTCGCTCCAAGGCTCGTGCTGAACTTGAAAGACATTGCTCTTTCACTCTCAACTCACACACAACATCTTCACGTGCATGTGAACTCTGTAGATGCTCAGTCTGGAAGGGTCTGACTGCCAGAGGGTTCACAATGAACCATGGGAGCTTCTGAGTTAGGATGACTTGCATAGAATGTGAGAATGGACGCAAGAAGCACACTAAGTCTTGAACTTAGAAAACCAACCCTGTGGTAGCTTTGCCAGTGACCATCGGGTTTTTTTGTTTGTTTGTTTGTTTGTTTGATTTGTTTTTTTCAACACAGAACAGGCTAATCATGCTGTGAATTTTCTCACACTTGCATTTTAGAAGCAATCCAGCTCCCATCCAGCTTCCTGCTTTGTGCCCCAAGAAAGTAGTCAAGGATGGTCCGAAGCCTTGGGACCCTGAATCCGCATGGGAGACCCAGAGGAGTCTCCTGGCTCCTGGCTTCAGATCAGCTCAGCTCTGACCATCGCAGCCACTTAGAGAGTGAACCAGCAGAGGATCATTCTCTCTGTTTCTCCTTCTCTCTGTATATCTGCCTTTCTAATAAAAGAGTAAAATAAATCTTTAAAACAAGAATCTGGTTTGAAAGTCAGTACTGTACAGCAGAGATGCCTGTGTCCATGGAATGTAGATATTCTGCTTTGCAAAGTAAAGAGATTTAGATGTATAGCATCATACAGCCCCCAAATAATTCTTTTTTATTTTTTAAACCTTCAAGGTCAATACAACCACAGACATTGATATTCACTTCACTGTGAACTGGGATCTGCTCACTGCTACTATCATTTTATTTTTCAATTCACAGAACAGTGATGCTCTCATCACCATGCCTCTGGGCCTTTTTCTTCAACCACAGTCACCAAAGGGAAGAGAAATACATGAGCTGTTGAGCCCAGTGACTGAGAGACCAGAGAAGGGCACCTGCGGCAGGTTCACAGCGAGCCCGAGCCCTGCAGTGACTGCTTTTTATGTCCTGCACATGTCTTCAAGTATCCAAATAGTGTAGGGATGGCAGACGAAGGGCAGAGAGACCCCAGCAGTGCTATACAGACCGGAAGAAGGGAGGCTAACAGCAGACAGACAAACGAGCTGATGTGTGAGACACTCAGGGTAACCTCTGGAAGACTCAGAGATCGGAGGGCTCAAAAGCCACAGTCTCGGCTGTTCCTTGATCCAGACAAAGAACCGTGAAACACGAGAGTCCGCTCCTTAAACACAAGAAGGCTTCAAAGTCCGCACTCGTTGGTGATGCACTTCAGTGGCTTATCCATGACCGCAGCACAGCGTGGCAGACATGGAGGCACGCAGGCCTCCACCCGCTGCACGGCCCTGTGCTCCTCTGGTGCTGCTCTTACACCTGCAAGATACAGACTGTCAGGTGGGAGCAGAGCGTACCTCTCCACCCATCCCCACAAACCCCCTTCCCTCCAGCTAAACCAGGCTGTTGAGCCACTCTGAATGTGTTCCGCCCCCTCTGGTCTTTCTTCTCTCTGGCATCACTATGTTCTCTCCCCAGATTGCTCTGGTGAATTTCTAACCTAAGGACTCAGCTTGCTCTGTCCCACAGAGCAAATGTGGCATTTCTTTGACTTCCGCCATCAGCTAATTCAAATGCTTTTCTTCTCTCTGTCTTCAGCTGTCTATTAGAATGTCTTATGCTTCACATCACCGTATATTTAAGTGACTTATTTCCTGCGTGCCTTCCTTTCGACAGTGCAAACTTCTAGAAGGTCAGGGCTGGGTCCTAATGACCTGTGTGGGCAGTGCCTTTGTCATTACAGGATGCAAAAATAATTGCATAGACGGTGTTTCAGCTACACAGACGGCACATTCGGTGCCAGAGAATCTAGCTCCCTTCTACCTCCCTGAGCTGGCATTTCCCTTACTTCCTTGTGAAAGTGTTTTATCAGAGAATATGCTCTACTTATCATGCTCATTGTTTTCTGCAACTGGAGTACCTATGAGCACCAAGTACTCCTGTGGGAAAAGGTGATAATAATTTAACCTGCTTGCACTTGGGGAGTATTTTATAGTTTCTTGAACACTCACACAACTATTCAGGCCTTCTTCCCCAGGTAAACTCCCATCCTCACTTGAGGAAATGAAGACAGTGAGTCCAAGCTGAATCACATGACCTGCCTAAGGCCACACAAGTGTCAAACCCGTCCCAGTGGTTTTTCTATCCCTTCTCCTCCAAGTCCCCACGTGTGTATGTAGAAAGCACTCAGCAGAGTAGACCCAATACATTCACATGGAGTGTGGTCGAGCACAAGGAAGATTTAGGTTCAGAGCCTAGACAAATTCCAAACAAAAAAAGCAGTGGCTGATTCCAGCCATGACACAGACTGGGTAAAAACTGCACTTGCTTGAGGTTCGATCTAGTAAATGAGGCTTGGTGAAGAAGACATTGTGGCTCCATTATAATAAACTCTTAGGAGCAATAGCAAGCAAGAGTGGGTTGGAAACTCCCCCAGGGCAGTTGGCCGTGACCTCCCTCGTACAGCTCTTGCTGTGACGTGTCCGCACGTGGTCTGTCAATCAACAAGGAAATTGCATTAAGTGCACAGCACCCAACACAACTCCTCATCTTCCAAGCAGTAGAACAGGCCCCATGCCTGAGGTGAGAAGCCACCAATGCTGCCTCACACCTGCTGGGTAGCTCTGCATGTGGCCTGGGGAGTGGGTTTTCTCTCTTGCCTGCCTCACCAGCTGATATCCCCAGAGCTTACTTGAGGGAACATTGAGATGCTCTGAAGGACACCCTTCAGGAGTAAGGTGTTTATCACACTCAGGTCTGATGTTTCCAGATCCTGGTGCCCAGGATCAGAATAAATTTGTTCAACATCTTCAGTTTCATTTCAAGGTGGGCTACGATGTGTCTTTTTGAGAGAAACCTTGTTTTTGGGTTTGTTAGACGTAACTTCTTATGCCCACCAAAGCATCACTGTAGTATTATATTAAATTATTCCTTATGCATCTAAAATATCCTATTTGAGTATCTTCCATAGGAAACGTGCAAAGAACATACTTGTGTTATTTTCTGAGTTCCCTTGTTTGAAACAGGAACCTCGGTTTGGGAAGGCTGCAAAAGTCTATCATAATAAATCCTATTGCTGACTGCTATAACAAGTTACAACACACTTCTTGGCTGAAAACAACACAAATGTATTATATTACAAATCTGGAAGTGAGAAGTCTAGAATGAGTCTCACAGGGCTGAGGTCTAGGTGTTCACAGGCTGTTCTTTCTGGAGGCTAAGGAGGGAAATCCATTTTCTTGCCTTTCCCTGTTTATGGAGGCTACTGGTACCCCTTGGCTGGTGATCTCTTACTCCCTTTGTTCTGCTTGCATCCTTCTTCACATTGCTCTGATCTTATCTTGTAAGGAACTTGCCGCAGTCTTGTAAGTAATCCAGTGATTACACCAATCCCAATGAAGGAATTTAGAACACTCTCTACCTTCCAAGAGCCTTCATGTAATCCCATCTGCAGAGTCCCCTTTGCCATGTCAAGCAGTCAGTTCAGGGATTGGACCATGAACATTTTAGGGAGTTGTGGCTTATTCTGTCTACAACAGCTACCCAAGGCAAAAGCTGGATGATCACTCCCTTTTACAAAGAATGTAGGTATTCTTTGTGCCTCAACCTCCCTGTAAGTCAGAGAAAATGACCTTCACTCGCACACATATCTGTCAAGCACGTGGAGATTATCAAGCCAAGGTATTTGGTAAGAAGTGGTTATTATAGAACAACTTGGTATATGTTATGCTAATATTCATCAACAGAACCACCAATAGATGGAATCAGCACTGGAGACTTTAGCAGGTGCATTTATTGGATTCGTTTTTAAAAGAAGATTTATTTATTTTTATTGGAAAATCAGATATACTGAGAGGAGGAGACACAGAAAGGAAGATCTTCCATCTGTTGATTTACTCCCCAAGTGTCCACAACAGCTGAAGCTGCACCAATCTGAAGCCAGGAGCCAGGAACCCACGCAGGTGCAGGGTCTGAAGGCTTTGGGCCGTCCTCAACTGCTTTCCCAGGCCACCAGCAGGAAGCTGGATGGGAAGTGGGGCTGCCAGGATTAGAACTAACACCCATATGGGATCCCGGTGCATGCAAGGCCCCATTTATTAGATTCTTAAGGTAAATCGTACTCATATTAGCAATGGACTTTAACTCCTTTAGCGGAGAGTATGAGACCTCTTCTTACAGTACTCCTGACATCCTGCCGTTGAACGATAACACAGGCACACAAGGAAGGACACACACGTCCTCTGCTTTTCTGCATTTGCTTTGCTGGAGCGTAGGACAGTTACTGCCCATTTTGATTGTTCTCCCCTTGTCTCCCTACATGGTTGAGCTTCTGGCATTTGACTTTGGATTGGCTAGAAATGAATCTGGATAGGGTGTGGAGGAAGTAGGTGGAAAGCCTGAGTGCAGGGAAGGAGAGACGCCCACTGGACAGTGCCTTCCTCACCTGTCCTACAATGCACCAAAACAACCCTGTGTGAGAATGAGAGGCCCCTGCGAAGGCTTAGCTTGGCAGAGTCAGTGTGCTTCAAAGGTCCTTCAGGCTAGAGACAATGTAAGATGTTTTGGAGCTTAGCACCTCCTCACCCTCCCATCTCCCCCTAACCCAGGTTCTAAAGATCCCATAGACAGGTTAGAAATGTGAGAGCCTTTTCTGGAATCCCAAAAACCAATGTGCATACTTGAGGACCAGAGCTACTACTCCAGCTGGGGCCAGCTCCAAAACAGTCAGAGAATATGTTAAATCTACCCCTACCCTCACACCACACTGCCACAATCTGCCCCTCTTCTAGCTAAAGAACCCAGGGGAAGACAAACACATGGAAAATAAGAACAGCTACAAATAGGCACATCAGGAGTTCAGCTCAGACAACCTGTCCCCAGACCAGGCTCACTTTTGGGCTGCTGACTCTGGGGAATTAAAAAAGAGAGTTGTGCCCCAAGAATGATTATAATCCCATTATGCAGAGCTCCCCTATTTATTTCTTCATATGGATGAATTTGTATATATTTGCATTTTGTTCTATCTGATAATATGCATAGAATTCAAATTGAAATCACTTGAACATATTTGAATATTAATGAGGTGGTTAAAGGCGGCTGTTCCTGGCAGACTCCCTCAGCAAGCAAATGTGCAGTGCCCACACTCAGAGATGTTCTCCAGGTACTGCCACCAGAGGCCCCCGGGCCAGACCTGGAAGGCACCCTAGAGAGGGGCACCCTCCAAGGGGCAGATAGAGGCTTCCTCCTGCCCCTAGGGTATCAAGTTGGAGCCTACTCTATTTTGGCTTTGTGCTGACTGAAGTCATCCCACCTCCACCCACCATGCACATGTGGTCCAAGATCTCCTTGGACTTCCAAACATGTGATTGTCAAAATGCCACAAAATACGCAATATCTCCCCAATTTAAGAAAAATCTGGGTAGGTATTTGACCTAGCAGGTAGAACCTCCTCATCCCTCAATCCACTGATTCATATCCTGGTGGATCCTCTTCCCCTCCAGCTCCCTGCTTGTGGTCTGAAAAAGCAACAGAGAATGAACCAAAGCCTTGGGACCCTGCACCCACTCGGGAGATCCATAAAAGGCTCTGCTTTCTGGCTTTGGATCAGCTCAGCTCTAGCCATCGCAGCCATTAGGGGAGTGAACCAGTGATTGGAACATCTTTCTGTCTCTCCTTTTGCCTGCAAATCTGTCTTTCCAATGAAATAAATGAATTTTAAGAAAAGAAAAAAAACTGAACCCGCGTATTCCAATGTGGCATATAAACATCTTAACCATTAGGCTAAACATGTGTCACATTTATTGTTATTTTACAGTTGATGCAAAGTGATACAGTACAGTGTGATAATCCCATATATTTATAACAAATACAATGATCAAATTAGGATGATTAGCATTTCCACCTCCTTAAACATGTATCATTTCTTTGTATTGAGGAATTTTAAACTCTGTTTTTCTAGTTCTTTAAACATATGAACTGTATACAATAAATAATTACAAACTGCAGTCACTCTGCTGCGCTATGAAACACCAGCACTTACTCCTTCTGACTAACTGTATGTAGGTATCCATCACTCCCCATATTCTACTCTCTACTTCTAGGGGCTCAAATTTATTATTTATTTCATTATTTATGACAGATACAGAGTAATATTCATGGTTTGCAATGTGATGTTTTGGTGCATGAATACATTGAGTAATGATCAGATCTGCATGTGCAGTGCTGCAAACATTGAGCATGTCTTTGTGTTGAGAACTGGGAGGTTCCCTCCTAGCCATTTTTATGATAAGCAGGATTGTGAGCTGTCATGCCTTCCCCTGGTACCTGGAACACCTTTGCCTGGTGCTGAAGCTCCTCCTCCCACAGGCAGCAGCTCTCTCTCCAACCCCATCATCACCACAGCCTGCCATTCAGCTGAAAACAGAACATTTGCTGTTCCCTGTATGTGGAATGCCCTGGGTCATGGCAGATGCTGTTCCTTGCACCTGAAATACCATTCTCTCTGCTTGTTGAAGACATCCTGAAACCTCGGGACTTGGCTGCAATGTCCCCTGTTCCGTGAGGGTGTGTCCTCGCTCCTACTTGCAGAGCGACCCTCTCCTCGCTCCCTCCGTTCTGGGTATTCGGTTGCATCATGTGTGCAATTCTCTCCAGCCTGTTGTGTACTTCAAGTATCCCCAGCCCCCATTGCGAATCCCACAGGAGACACACTCTGAACATGTTTTGTATCATCTGATCCTCCCTGACAATGCTCCACGAACGATCGATAAGTCAGCAAACAAAAGATGCAACACTGTGTATGGCTTCTCTAGGCTATAGTTGGACCCTTCCTGATGACCCTTGCCCCTAAAGTATCTGCTCTGTCTGCCATGTGCTTTCGCAGCATCTCACAAAGTTCTTCACCAAAATACTCTCATGAAAAATCTCTGTTTCATTTGGTATGTGAGGAAACTGAGTTTTCGTTAAGAAACTTGCTCCACGTTACCGCTGTAGGGAATAGTAGAGTCAAAATTACAGAGCAAGTCTGCTGTCTCTATGCCAGTTGCTCTAAACTCCCCCAAAACTGCCTCTCTGTGCCGGCCAAGGACAGCCAGACTCGCACCTTCCCCCGACTCCGAGTCAGGCTTCAGTGCTCCGGGAGAATGAATTTCCCTCAAATCAATCCTGGATGCAGTTATTATTTTATAGGGATGTTGTAAGTTGATAAGGTAGCTGTTCTATGTTAATAGCTATTGTAATGTTGTTCTTAAGGCCTATTACTTGTGCTAGTTTGTATTTTAATGTGTGCAAAGGTGATTACAACTTTAATATGAATGTTAAACAGATTAGCTGATTTATATGGAAAATAAATAAATAAAATGGAACTCATACTCTCATTTCTATTCATTTCTCTCTCCCTTTCTCTCTTCCCTGTCTGCCCAAAGGCAGATGTGGTCTGTGAAACATTGACAATGGAACAAAAAGACAGTGTTTGCTGCTTGATAAATAATGGTTATGGATGGGTCCTTTGTTCCGGGTGAATTTGGGCTTGAGGTTCCTTAATCACTGCTTGTCGGGGAGTTTGCGCTTTTGCCGGTGTTTGGGGAGTTGAGTTTTTGTTTGACAGCTGCTCATTCTCCACACTCCCCTTTGAAATTGCTTCCTCCACCTCTGGCAAGGCCCCTGTTGTTTTCTTAGTACACACTGGAAAGTTTGCCAAACTTAGCAAAAGGCAAGTAAGTATACTTGGTATCTCCATGAGAAAGGAATCCAGATGAGTAAACAAGCAACAGAGCATAGTAAGGTGGGCACCCGGGGGAAATGTGCAGTTCCCTGTGTGGGAGCAGCAGCAGTGATGCCTAGCCCACATCGTGGGAAGAGTTCTTGGAGAAGGCTTCCTCTGTGAAGCAAAGTTGCAAGGATGAGTCAGGGTGTGGTTGGGGTAGCAATGCCTGGAAATTGCATGTTTGTGGAAGAATGAGAGACTGTAAGCCCCTCACAGAGACCATGGGCAGCACCCAGGATTTCATGCCTTGTGCACAAAGTCGGGGAACTTCCTGGCCAAGGAGTGTGAATTACCTAAAGGACAGGAGCAATCATCTGTGTGAGGTTGCTGGAGTGTTTTTGTTAGGGTTTCATTGCTGCAGGAGCTTAGGGGAACAGAAGGTAGGATGCTACCTACAGAGATTACAGACCTGAGCAGATTACAGGTGGTTAACTCCTGAGGGAGAAAAAGGAGGAAGAACACACCCACCTTTAAAGCTATCAGGCAGGGCAGCAGGAAAGTTCACAGGAGGAAATCCACAGCAGCTTTTCCAGAAACGCATTGCAAAGGGGCAGAACCTGCAATGAGAGAATCACGTCATTGATTCCCTGTGCACAGTGAGTAGTAGATCAGAATAGCTTGGGAAAGTCTAATAATGCAAACACAAGTGTTTCTAACAGTTGTTCCCAGGTTTAGTGCTGTAAGCTTGGAGGAAGGCACTTGGTGGGGGCAGGGAGCGAGATGTTGTACAGTGTGATTGTCCCTAGACCGGGCACCAAGGAAGTGTGATCATTCATACAGAATCCGTGTTCCAGACTGGAGGGTTTGTCGCTGGCAGAACCCAAGTGAGGATAGAAGAACAATGAAGGGAGGTGATTGCCTATGTAGAATATGGTGCTCTGTCCTAACCCAGATTATAAAACAGGTAAGCAAGTCAATGACAACCAGGGTGGGAAACATCAGCTCTTGGGGCATTTGGCTCTTAGAACTTAGCTGGAAGCCTAGTCCTTTCCAAAATAGAGTCTTGACTTTATTTTTAATTGCCTTATAGGCAGTTTGATCATTCCAAAGATTGGACATTGTCAGACACCTATCTTGGGCATAAAGATAATCTCCAGAGTCCATCAAAAACACAATATATAAAAAGGGCTTCAGAAAGATAGAATTAGGACAGGCATACAGCCTAACAGCTACAATGCCTGCATCCCATATTGTAGAATCACAGCTCCACTGTTGATTCCATCTTTCTGTTGATGTGTGCTTTTGGAGGCAGTAGAGAATGACTGAAGCAATTGGATCCCTGCCACTCATATGGAGACCTGGGTGGAGTTCCCAACTTCCAGATTTTAATTCTTCTGTATTTTTTTAAACTGTATTTGAAAGGCAGAGTTAGAGAGAGAGAGAGAGAGAGAGACTGAGATTCCATCCACTGGTTCACTCCCCAAATACTCACAAGGGCCAGAACTGAGCCAATCTGAAAATCTGAAGCCAGGAGGCAGGAGCTTCGTCTGGGTCTCCTACCTGAGTACAGAGGCCCAAGACCTTGAGCCATCCTCCACTGCCTTCCCAGATATCATCAGGGATGCTGCATCAGAAGTGGAACAACCAGGACACAAACTGACACCCATATGGGATGTCAGTGCTACAGGCATAGAATTAGCTTGCTATGCCACTACCACAGCCCCAATAAATATTTTCTTGAAAGAAACACAGAAGCTTCAGGAAATAGCATGTCCTTTCATAGTATCATACCAATTAATCTGATACAAAAAGAAAGACTGCATTTTTTAATCTGGAAAAATTACCACTGCACAGGCAACACTCCGAGATACTTGGGTTTGACAGTGACATAAACAAAGCTTGCAAGGTACTGCCCTTGAAAGAAATTAAGGCAAAAGAGGAGCAGGAACCTGTGGCAGCAGCTTATACAGACCTGGAATGAGCTGAAGCTTGTAGAAAAAGTAAAAAGGAAAAGAGAACAATGAGACCTTCAGGTTCCAAGAACAAGGCAGAACATAACTGGACCGGTCCTTAAGGAGTGCAGCACGGCGCGTCAGTGGAGAGCTATCCTTCACTTGTGGCATTTAACCCTGCATAATGCTCTTCATACTCATGAGAGAATAAGCTTGGTTGAGAAGAACCAAAATCTGACAACCAGTGTGCTGGTAAGAGATTACAAGAGGCAATTGTTTTGAATCATCCAGATAAGGGTTAAGTGTCAGTTTCACCGGGGAGTAATACCCTGTGTCATGGGTAACCTCAACTGCTCAGCCTCCTCTTGCGTGAAACAGACACATTGGAGTACATATGTCAGTCATCTGCCATGTGAATTTTTAAAAAGATGTTGTGAGCCAAACACTTATGATGTGACACACAGAAAAAGTCAGTAAATGTCAGTAATGATGACGATGACGAGAACATGTGGTACAAACCTGTTTACTAGGTCTAGACTAAAGAAAGCCACTTTCCTGGAGACTGAAACAATTTGGACAGAGAACCTTGGAGCCATTCTGAGCAAATGATGGTTCAGAATTTCTAGAAAATAAGAAGAGTCCAGAACAAGATCATAATTTTGTTTAAGTGGAGCAGTACATGGTGATCAATTTAGGACACAGTGAACAAGTAGACTTAATAAAGATCTCCATAAAATAAATATGTAAAAGATTCATTTGATGACCCATAAATGACCAGAAATTATCTGTGGTTGCTGAAAGCTAGCTTAAGTTTGCTAAGGGTAAGTCATGCTAACATCTCATTGAAGGGGAAAAAAGAAATCTTTCATTATAATTGCATTATCTATCTCTTCTTGCGATATTGTGTTATTCGCCAATTTGACAAACAAATCTTCCTCTGTCAGGTGCATTCCAGAGTCTAAACCAAAGGAGTATTATTCTGTTTTGTTGCTATCTTGACAGCTTAACATGATTACAAGGAACACAGTATTTGGCTTTCCCTACAGAAGGCATCATGCTCATACTGAAGACACTCATGGTCCAAGGTAGTGACCACTTCTGGATGTGCCCACACTTGGAATGGGCACACTGGGATGAGGGCCACATCTTAAAGAGCCATTAACAAGCTGAGACACTGGAGAAGGTTGAAGATGCTGAAAAGCCTGGGGCTTATACAGTTTTAGGAGGGGTGGAAGAAATTAGAATTACTGAGGCAGAAACAGGGCTTGAGGGTTCTTTAGTTTTATTCTGCATGAGCCTCTCCTGGGCTGCTTGTGCACATTGCAGATTCTGAGACTCTAGCTGTAAGGTCCCCAGAGAATCTGATTCATTCATTGCAAGAGGAGCCCAGGAGGCTGCAGTTAAACAAACATCCCAGGTGATTTCCGTTCCAGGGGTCCAAAGCCCACACTTCAAGAAGTAGTTGCTTGAAACATGAAGTGTCCTCGGAGCTAAAATCAAGGCTCCATGCTATTGACAGGACAGACTCCTGTCCTACCTGTCCTCAAGCTGACTGTGAATTGTTGCAGGGGTGCAGATCACTGGTATTCTCACATATGCGCTTGCTCCTTGTTCTGAGCATGATGTCTGGCATACAATAGGTAGTCAGGAAATACTGATCTAATCAAATTGTAAGTACAAGGAAATGAGAGAAAGAAACATGCAACAGTGAAAGATTCCTAAGAATGAAACTGGTGTCCTCATTAGGCTACAGCCTGCCCTCCACACCATCTTTATGTAGAAATTGAATTAAAACGCCTTAGAGTAGCACAGAGGAAATGGTTGTATTGGAAGAGAGGTTCAGCAAAGGTGACCTCCAAAACTCTCCATATGCTTAAAACTCAGTTGACGAAACACAATATATTGGAAAAGAATACTTGATTGTAACATAGTGGTGATAATGGAGCCAGAGACATACGGGTAAGGACTGAAAACAATATCAAGCATCGACGAACAAAGTAATGGTGAGGGGACGACATGCCTTTAGCCTGACTCTTAAGCTGCCTGTGAGGTGCCTGCGTCTCCTTCCAGAGCGTGTGGATTCCAGCCCTGGCTCCAGCTTCTGAATTCAGCTTACTGCTACCGCAGCCCTGGTGGGAGCAATGATGACCCAAGTAGTTGTGTCCCTGCCACCCACATAGGAGATCCAGATTGAATTTCTAACTCCTGCCAGTTGAAAGCATTCACAGAGGGAACTAGCGACTGGGAGATGTCTTTCTATCTGTCTTCCTCTCAAATAAATAATAAAAGTGTTAAAAACAAGTTCAAGGAACAAACAGTTGGAAAACAAAGAAAAGCTCTAGTCTGAAGGAGGGTTTTTGTTTATTTGCTTTTGTGTTTTAGTTGTGGATTTAGAGTTTGTTCACAATGTTTCGATTAATTCAATCCCATGCATGCCTTCTCCACCCACTGTGCACAGACATAAAGCAAGGACAAACTCAACCCCAGCCCCTCCCTGCCCTAGGAACTCAACTGTTGGCTGAATATATCAGAGTTCCAGTTCTACCCTCAGAATCACAAGCACGAACCTTACTCTTCTCACAGGGAGTGGAAACTGAGTACAAAGGAAATAAATTATGTGTCACATAAATTGCTATATTTGAGCACTTTGAATTGTGCATGGCACAGTGAGTGTATCAATACATGCTTGATGAATGGATGAGTGAAGCCAGCGTTTATGAGTCCCTCCTTGCCTGACCCTACATTGCCAGGCAGTGTAGCACCTACTGTGTATATATCCTTATCTTAAGTCTCCCAAACTTTGTAAACAAATGTCAAAAATGAGTGATATTGACTTATTTGCCCAAGATCACAAAAGTAGCAAGTGATAGCGTTGAAGTTAATGACCTTGAGATATTTGTCTTCTAAATGCATGCCATATATCCTATGTCAGAATGGGCTAGTACTATCTTCAGAAAAAAGGAATGTAGGTTCAGAGAAAAGAAGTTACTTCCTTGGAATCTTGGTGATAGTCTGTAGCATAGTTTAGACCTCAACTTGGAAGAATTTTTCATCAGCTCAGAGTGGATGACCTGCCCTGACACTGGCTCATTCCTACCAACCCCTGCAGACACATAGCCTTCACATGAAGAAATGCCGCATGCGTTGTGAAACTTAGCAATGGTTCCTGAGGCTAGGTCAACATTGTAGGGTCTGTTTAAACTTGGCAGTGGAAGGGTGCTAATCTCGGGGACACAGAAGCCTTAGAAAGCCTCCCCCATCATATAAATGATTACAGTTGTGTGCCAGGGGACATTCGGCCAGTTACTCAGAAGCCCATGACTAACACGCTCATGCAGATTGGCCTCAGGACTCAATTTCCATCCTCTTTTTTTCTTAAAACTTAGAGTTGGCAGTGGAATAAGTTGCATGTGAAATTGTTTTCCAGTCTCCCCAGGTTCAGCCATGCCCTTAGTTATACAAACATGATTCCCATTGACTTTGGCCAGCATCCAGCTTGAGGGCAAGGGTGGATGGAATTTAAGAGGATCAGCTCAATCAGAGCAGGGTGTTGTTCCTTCTTTTTGTCACTTTATATGTGGGTGATGGAGGGAAATGAACTAACAGCTTTTTCTCACTCTTCTGCAGTTGCTTTTATTTATTGATTTCTTAAAAAGATTTATTTTATTATTTTTATTGCAAAGTCAGATATACGGAGAGGAGGAGAGACAGAGAGAAAGATCTTCCGTACCCTGATTCACTCCCCAAGAGGCCACAATGGTCAAAGCTGAGACAATCCAAAGCCAGGAGCCCGAGAGCCTCTTCCAGGTCTCCCATGTGGGTTCAGGGTCCCAAGGCTTTGGGCCATCCTTGACTGCTTTCCCAGGCCACAAGCAGGGAGCTGGATGGGAAGCAGGGCTGCCAGGATTAGAACCAGTGCCCATATGGGATCCCAGTGCATGCAAGGTGGAGGCTACTGCGCCCGGCCCTATTTTTGATTCTATAATAAGTTTCCTTCTTTTCTTTTTTTAATTTTTTTTTATTTGAAAGTCAGAGGAAGACAGACAAACCAATCTCCCATCCAGTGAATCACTCCCTAGATTCCTATAATGTCTGCGCCTAAGCCAGGCTGAATCTAGCAGCTGGTAACTCAATTCAGATTTTTCTGTATGGGACATGGAGACCCTAGGACTTGAGGCATCAACTGCTGTCCCTCAGGGTGTGCATTAGCTGGAACCTGGAAGCAGGACTGGAACTGAGCCTTGAACAGAAGCATTTTCATATAGGTTTCAGGCACTCAAAATAGCATCTTAACTGCTGTGCAAAAAATTCACTCGTATGCCATTGCTTTCAATTGGCCATGCCGTAACATTGTCTAAGAGAAGGAACGTGTTGAAGAAGGAAGAAAAGAAGTTTGTACATATATGTAGCATACACACACATGAAGGTGGACACTGTGCTGATTGGGACCCTTAACGGCAAGCACAGAGGCCAAATGGCTGATATCTTTAGAAAAGAACATTGAACCTGTCACGGAATTTTCAAGAGACAAAGATCCAGGAACCAGGATCAAGATTGTCTGAATATTATTTAAAACCATCTTCAGAGTAACTGTCTTTGCAACACAAGCAGACATTGCTGTTGACATAGCCTCCAGGCCTGCTAGAAAGCAAGCCTTCTCAGCACCTCTAATCCCCACAGCTGGGTCTGGGAAGTGGGTCGGATTAGTCATGGTTAGGTCATAGACCTGCATACTAGTTGCAAAGGAGGCTGGGAAAACTGGGAGTTCTAATTTTTCAGCTCCTACATCTGCAGGAAGAGTCTGTGTTTTCCACCAAGATTCTCCAAGGGAGGAATTTGCATCAGACTTCAGAAGGGTTGCTTCTCCAGGCATCCAGAAGAGACAGCAAAGGTACAACACGGCAGGGATTCCTGGCAGACATCTCCCCTGTCCTCGAGAGACCTGGGAGCATGTGGGAACATGCATGGCCATCCTTCTCTCCCTTTCTCTCAGCCAGACCTTTCTGCATAGGCCCCAGTTCTAGAGAAGGCACACAGATTGCTTTTGCCTCATGACATTTTTCAGTGTGAAAGGCACCACTGAATCATGCCTTCCAGTTTTTCCAATTTTTCAAATAAGAGACGCCAGACGAGCTGCTGTGGCACTTTAGTAGCAATGGGTTTTTCATCCCAAGTTTAAGAAAGGGCTGTCTCAGCCCTTCACCTGTCTGTCCTAACCTAAATGTTTCCACATTGCCCTTATCGCATTGAATTCAATTGCTGGTCATCTAGTCTGTCCCATGTGCCAAGGCCAAGTGACCTGGTACAGACATATTTGGAAAAATTAAGTGATTATTTAATCTTGTAAAATAATAAACCAAAGATTTTCTTGCCAGCTTTGCAGGAGGAACTATAAGAAAGACACAGAGAATGACCTCAAGACCTTTTGCTGGCTGTTCTGGAATGGAGATGTTGATTTATGATAAATGCTTTCTCTTGTAATGCCTGAGATGGAGCTCAAAGCAAAGGATCAGACTTGTGATTTCATTCATTGCCAGGTTCCTTCCAGAGCTCTTTACTAAGGTAACGTGTCTTCCCAGGATCGCTGAGTTTAGGTAACATGCTCCTGTTTTTAGGGGTGCACAACTCACTAAAAAAGAGATCTGGTGATGCCAAAGGTCAAATGACAGCAAGGAAGACAGCACCTGGAACAGAATGTAAAAGCCCGTCTCACTCCCGGTGACTCGTACATCTGTCTTTTTCACACCTAGCAGTTGCCACTCGAGACTTGCGAAGCAATTTGCAACGATTACAATCTTTTAGATAAAGATCATTATTCTCAGGTGATAGCTGGGGAAACTGGGGCACAAAATGAGCTGCCTCTAAACCCTCCCTTCTTTCAGGAATCACAGTCACACCTTGATGATTCTCGACTAATGGTCTAGCCTCCCAAACATAGCACTTTGCATACCGTTTAATCAGTTTTGTTTCTGGGATTTATGTCACCAGAAATGTAGACAGTATTTCCTGCGCATAAATAATCAAAAGCTATCCCAGTAAGAATCTGTTGCTTAGGGGGCGATGTCAAGAAAGAGCTATTAAGGAAGGCAAAACTGTTACGCAGATGGGAGGGGAGCAATAAAAAAGAGAGAAATGAAAAGAAATATTTGTTCAATATGTCAGCTCCTGAAACTCCCTGAGCCCTTCACAGCCAGGATGAGGGAAGGGACTGGGGCTGGAAGCTGGGGGAAGGCCATGGGCACTGCTCCATCTTTCTGATGGTGGTCCCTTTGCCATGTAGATGTCTGGAGGCAATGGCTTCCTCAGAGCCTCGCTTGCAAAGGTTCCACAGCCCCTGAGGTGTCACTTATTTGGAAGCAGTGTTCTGAATTAAACGGGACTTCTTCAACTCACAAAATTTGACTTAATTAGAATTGTTGTGGAAGTGATTGATGCATGAGGGTACTTCAAAAAACTTACGTGAGATGGAATGAAAAGATTCGTTTATTTTGGTGTGGAAGTTTTTGCATTTTGTGCACAATTATTTCATAGCCATGTGTTCCATAAGCTATAGATAGATAGAAAGATAGACAGATAGATTTTATTTATTTATTTACAGGGGCGATGGAGTGGCACAGTAAGCTAACACTCAGCCTTCTAACTTGTAGTACCATCATCCCATGTAGGCACCAGTTCATGTTCCAACTGTTCCACTTCCAGTTTAGTTTTTTTGCTTATAACCCAGAAGACGCTCCTGGCTTCAGATTGGCTCATCTCTGGCCGTTGTGGTCACTCCAGAGGGAATAAACCAGCAGACGGAAGATCTTCCTCTATGTCTCTCCTCTCTGTAAGTCTGCCTTTCCAATAATAATGTCTTTAAAAACATTTACATATGCATTTGAGTGGCAGAGTTACAGAGTAAAAGATCTGCCATCTACTGCTCACTCCCCAAGTGACCACAATGGCCAGGGCTTTGCCAGGCTGAAGCCAGGAGTCTGAGTTTCCCACTTGGGTGGCAGGTACCCAAGCTCTTGGCCCATCTTCTGCTGCTTTATGAGGTTCATGACCAGGGAGCTAGCTTGAAAGTGGAATAGCCAGACTCCATCTGGTGATCATATGAGATGTTGGCACTGCAGGCTTGGTGTAACCCTCTGTGCTGGCCCCTTCCATGAACTTAAAAAAAAAAGAAAGTGTTTGAGTGCCTGGCTCAGTAACCTACTGGCTAAAGTCCTCGCTTTGCATGCACCAGGATCCCATATGGGCTCTGGTTTTAATCCCAGTGGCCCAATTCCCATCCAGCTCCCTGCTCGTGGCCTGAGAAAGCAGGCCTTGGGTAGCTACCACCCAAGTGGGAGATTCAGAAGAAGCTCTGGGCTCCTGGCTTTGGATTGTCTCAGCTTTGGCCGTTGTGGCCACTTGAGGAGTGAATAATGGGACGGAAGATCTTCCTCTCTGACTCTTCCTCTCTTTGTATCTGACTTTCCAATAAAAAAATAAACTTTTAAAAAATGTGTTTGAGTGGCAAAGAGACCGACAGAAACAGAGGGATAAGGTGACAGAGAGAGAAATCTCATCCGCTGGCTCGCTCCCCAGCTCCCCAAATGTCTACAGTGGTCCCAGGGCAGAACCACTGGTGGCAGGAATCCAGCTGCTGGAATGATCATGGCTACCTCCTGGGGTCCTCTCTGGTAGGCAGCTAGCATTGGACACCAGAGCTGGGAAGTGAACCCAGGCATCCTGATAAATGATAAGGGTGTTTGGCTGAAGCCTTAGTAATTAGGCTCAATGCCTGTGCTTATAGGAACTTTTTAAAAATCCTTCCTATGCGTAGATTTCAATTTCATTTCACATACAACTTAACTTTTTATTCCATTTTTCTTTATCCCATTTCTGAAATACTCTCATGTCTGTTATTCTATATATAATTGAAAATTTGTCACAATATATGTAAAAACTCACTAGTGTCCAGTAATTGATTAAGCAAAGATAAAAATAAAAACTGGCACGAAAAACGATACTGATTGACATCAGATCTCTTTAGACATGAACGTCCTAGGAGGAAATAGCACTCTCGAAACCCGCTGTGGTGTTAGCACAGATGAGGGATTCAAAGATTCACAGTGCTGGCTACTTCCGTTGAAACTGCTCTAGACCTATGTTTTTCCATTTAGTTTGTGCAGCTGTGTCAATTAGCTTCATACTTATTTACCTGCGATCTTTAGAGTGCTATTTAATAAAGAGAAGGTGGGAAAATAGGAGAATAGAACATCCTGTGGAAATTAAACAAAAAACAAAGAGAGCCAAAAAAAAAAAAAATGTGTGTGAGCAGAGAGAGCAGTGTCTGAAACGGAAGTGGATGAGCTGTGGACAGTGAGGAAGCCGGTGGGGGTGGGGAAGGAGCTGCAGTTCTCCCCTCCCATCCCTAGGCAGCTTGGCTGCCCTGTGGCTTATGAAAGGAAGACTGATTTCTGCCAGGTGTTCTGTGTTCTTCTGTCAGCTAAAAAAAAAAAAAAAAAAAATCTTAAAAAAAAAAAAAAACACTTCACTTAGTCATTAAATGAGAAGGCACGGTTAGAGGAGAGAGAGCTGGCATCTGTTGGTTCACACTCTAAATGGCCACAGCAGCAGGGGTCAGGGCAGTTCCAAAGCATGCAGCCAGGAACTCCATCCTGGCCTCCATATACGTGGCACATTATCTGGATCCGCAGCATGTACAGGGAAAAAGCACAAGAAGAGAAGAGCTCAGCCACCCTCTCTCCTCCACCCAACAGGAGAATCAGAAAGGCATCCAGCTCCGCTTCGACTGGACCCGCAGGATTGAACCATGGATAGGGCTGGAGTGTCCACTGATGACTCACCCACATGATACCTGGCATCTGCAAGGGCAGAGAAGGGCATGATAGGTGCCATTAGCACTCATGCCCTCCAGATTTTCCCGTGGTCTTTGTTTTCAGTCTGCCCCGGAGTGCACCCATGCAAACATGACTTGTGTCCCACCCTGGGATGTGCTCATCACCTGTTGTCCTCACCTGGGCAAGACCTTCCTGCTCCCTCCTTCCTGGATCACACCTTCACGGTCTTCCAGATTCTGTCACCTCCTCCATCCCTTTCTTTTTTTTTTTAAAGATTTATTTTTAATGGAAAGTCAGATATACAGAGAGGAGGGGAGACAGAGAAGATCTTCCATCCCATGATTCACTCCCCAAGTGGCTACAATGGCCAAAGCTGTGCTGACCCGAAGCCAGGAGCCCAGAGCTGCTTCTGGGTCTCCCACATGGGTACAGGGTTCCAAGGATTTGGGCCATCCTTGACTGCTTTTCTAGGCTACGAGCAGGGAGCTGGATGGGAAGCGGGGCTGCTGGGATTAGAACTGTTGCCCACAGGGATCCTGGTGTGTTCAAGGTGAGGACTTTAGCCCACTAGGCTCCCGCGCAGGGTCCATCCTCCATCCCTTTCACTCTCTCTATGCTTCAATATGGGAACCATTTTGCAGAATTGCCCCAGACCATCCTGAAAGATGGGCATCATAAAGAGAAAAATCAGTCACATTTCTGCATGCCCTGTACCCTGGAGAGGCACCCAGGAACGGTCTGTAGATTGAGTGAATGGAGTCCATCACCTGGCACCTGGGTGCCCTCTCCTGTCCCCAGGAAAGGAGACTGCACTGAAGCCTACTTTTCTGAATTATGGGCTACAGAGTCCTGTGGAGATGTACTAAATGATATTGAAAAGCTTTTCTTGATCTTAAAAATTGTTAAAAAAAAAAAAAGAAAGAAAAGAAAAAAAGAACCTCTGGGGTTGGCATTGTGGTGTAGCATACTGAGACATTGCCTCTCTTGCTGGCATCCCATATGGATGCTAGTTAGAGTCCCGGATGTTCCACTTCCAATCTAGCTCCCTGTTAATGCACCTAGGAAAGCAGCAGAAAATGGTCCAAGTGTTTGGGCCCCTGAACCCATATGAGAGGCCCAGATGAAGTTCCTGACTCCTGCTTTTGTTGTGGCCCAGAGCTGACTGTTGTATTCATTTGGGAAGTCAGCTAGCTAATGGAATCTTCTCTCACCCACTTTCCTTCATCCTCTCCTCCACCGTCTCTGTAACTTTGCCTTTCAAATAAGGAAAGAAGCCTTTTTTAAAAAAAAAAAATCTCTAATTGTAGCCCCCTGAGAGCTAAAGGGACTTAGAAATCACCCAGTCATACCCACTCTTTTTAACAAATGAGGAACTAAGGCAGAGAGAGGAGCATGTATTTTCCTGGAGACACACAGCAAGCCTGCTGGCAGCCCTGACAGTGGAATTTTATTCTTCAGCTCCTTCTCCTAGTGCTGGAGTGCTGGATCCCCATAGTGTCCTGTGCCTGGCTTATGGGCTCCTGAGTGAGCCTGCTCTGGTTTGGAGTAACCAAAGAAGGGTGCAGTCATGTCACGAGCTCTATAAATCAACTCAACAGGTTGCCCTCATACAGCAGTTTTCTCCAGGAGCGGTTTAGCACGTTTAATAGCATGCTTGTAAACAGGGGTGATCCGAGTCGTCTCTCGTGCCTGTCATAGAATTACATGTGCCCTGTCTCATCTGTAATCTGCTTTTACAAGGAGCCGGTGAGCTGTTGATGGCAGCCACCAATGACCCAGGCGGCTTCATTCCAAATGCTCCAACCAATCTCAAAATGTGGGAGAAGCCAGCATATTCATGGCCACAAAAGGCCCAAACTCATTGACTAAAATTACTCCTCTCCACCCAGATATGTTAACTTTCCCTTCTTGTTTATTTCCTAGCTTCCTTCCCCTTGCCTGTGCCATTACCATGTTCTGGTTATTGCCCACATCTGGAGCGTGGCAGCTGTCCTGTAATGTGCAAGCTGCAGTGTGTAATTTGGAGAACTTGAATACAAATATCTGTTAATTAAAAAAAATACAGAAGCATGTTTGTCAGCTTGTAATTATGTAAAGAACACCAACTCCCAAACTAATTTAAAAAGCAAAATTAAAATAACTTTCCCGGCAGCTCCACACAATCCAACAACTCCACATCTAGCTATTAACTTTCTTGCGAGTATCCCAAAGTCCTTTGCAAAATGTCTTTGCAGGAAGGTGGTTGGTTCTGGAGAAGAGGCAGGAATCAAGACCAGGTTAACAGGAGACTGTCTCCTGCCATTTGTCCTCTTGGGATTTCTCAACATTGTCCCATCTTGTGTTTCAGAAAGGGTGAATCTTTGATGTGAGAGGTTGTCTTGTGCATTGCAATATGTGTCGCAAAATTTCTGGGCCCTTGCTCACTGTATGCCATCAGCATTCACTCCCTCCACTACTTGCAACCAACTAAAATGTCAGCAGTGTCCCTGGGCAGGACATGGGGCAACATTGCCCTCAATTGAGAACCACTGTCATTCTCAATCTCATTGCTGTGTAATGTGAAGAAAAGAGCCTAGGGCCCAGCCACTGCAGGCTGGAATGTGAGTGGACGTTTGATCATGCTCAGCACGTGATCCTGGCTGATCCTCTATTTCCTCCTTGCCAGGTTCCTCCCTTGGGAGAGGGATGTCACAAGTCTGGGGATGGCATTGCACAGGGCTGCTGGGACAGCACATGAGATGAAGGGATTTCTCTCATGAGGCAAAGGGCATGATGAAGGGTAGTCTGCAGGATGGCTCTGGGGAGCAGACGCTGCAGTTTGGAGGTCGTGGGATAGCCCAGCTTGTGGGAACCTCGTGTTAGGAAACAGCCTGTTTGCTGTAACTTTCTTGGCACAGGGATATCCTCTGACTACAGTGTAAAGGGCAGGTAGAACTTACAGTGCTTGTAGAGCATCATCAGACACAGTGAGAGCACTGGGGAGAGTAGACTTGCAGCGGGTAGGCTAATCAGAGTGCAGTAATTGCACACTCATGAGACAAGAAGGGCCTACGGCTTCCTCCAGGGGCCAGAGGTCTTTGAGTTACTCAACTTACTTTTGAGTAATAGAGACCTTAGACGCCATGTCTAAGAAAATTTCAGAATCTTTTTTAATGTCCTTGGATTCTGTCAAAGCATCATATTATAGCCCATAAATATATTCAGTTATTGTTTGTCATTTACAAATACAAGGCAACAGGCCAGTGGTTAAGACACTGCTTGGGACATAAGTGCCTGTGTTCAGGTTTGGGCTCTGTTTCCCATCCCAGCTTCCTGCAAATGAGTACCTTGGTAGGCAACAATGGTGGTGCAAGTATCTGGGTCCCTGCCACCCATGTGGAAGATAGACCAGCTACTTCAATCTGACTCAGACACAGGAATTTGTAGAGTGAGTGGAGGGAGTGTGTGTGTGTGTGTGTGTGTGTGTGTGTGTGTGTTTGTGTGTGTGTGCTTTTAAAATATTGATAGATAGGGCCCGGCACGGTGGCGCACTGGTTAAGGTCCTCGCCTTGCATGCCTGGGATCCCATATGGGCGCCGGTTCTATCCCGGCAGCCCCTCTTCCCTTCCAGCTCCCTGCCTGTGGCCCGGGAAAGCAGTCGAGGACGGCCCAAAGCTTTGGGACCCTGCACCCGCGTGGGAGACCCGGAAGAGGCTCCTGGCTTCGGATCGGCGTAGTATCGGCCGTTGTTCTCACTTGGGGAGTGAATCATCGGACGGAAGATCTTCCTCTCTGTCTCTCCTCCCTGTATATCCGCCTTTCCAATAAAAAATAAATCTTTTAAAAATATTTTAAAAAATCGATAGATAGATAGATAGATAGATAGATAATAGATAAAAATGGATTTTCCTAAAACAAAATGTTAAAGCCAACATTGTGGTGTGATAGGTAAAGCAATCTCCCATGATACCAGCACTCTTATTGGCAGTGGTTCATATTCTGGCTGCTCACATCCAATCCAGCTTCCTACTAATGACCTGGAAAGGTATAGAATGATGGCCCAAGTGTCCGGGCTCCTGTCACCCATGTTTAATACTCTGATGAAGCTCCTGCCTCCAGGCTTTGATCTGGTCCAGTGCTGGCCATTGCTGCCATCTGAGGAGTGAACCCAAAAAGAGATTTTTCTCTTTCTCTCTCTCTGTTCCTTGCTCTGTGTAATTCTTTAAAAATAAATAAATCTTTAAAAAAAAAACAATACTACTATTTTAAAGTGGTAAATAAATGATTCAGGGCCCAAGAGGTAGTGTAGTGGATCCTTGCCTTGCAGGTGCCAGGATCTCATATTGCCATCAGTTCCTATCCCAGCTGCTCCACTTCCTTTCTAGCACCCTGCTTGTGGCCTGGGAAAGCAATAGAAGTCCAAAGCTTTGGGAGCCTGCACCATGTGGAAGTCCTTGAAGAAGCTCCTGGCTCCTGTCTTCAGATCAACTCAACTCTGGCCATTGTAGCTAGTTGGGGAGTGAACCAGTGGATGGAAGATCTTTCTCCATGTAAATCTGACTTTCCAATAAAAAATAAAATATATTTTTTAAAAGAGAAAGAGAGAGGTGGTTCAAGAGGCTGAAGGGTCATGGAAGGCTGGTGGTTGGGTGAGCTAGCTTCCCAAGAGCCCTCTAGAATTCGGAGATTGGGACTGCAATAGGCGGTCGGGTTCCAGACACTCCATTTGTTTCTGTACCCACAGTATCTACTGCTTATGCAGAACTGCTCCATGAGACAGAGTGGGCTCATTGTTTGGAGTTCTCATGCAATTGTCCTTCAGAGTAGAAAACTAAGGCACTTACAGGCTCAGTAACTTGCCGTAGATAAAGTTGATCAGTATCTCAGCTCAGCCAATTAAGAGTAGGTTGCCCTGGACTTGTGTGAGGACTCAGAGCACCCTGTGTACTGGGGACCCAACCTGTGAGTACATGAGGGAAGAATTGGTGAAGTGCTGCATGCATGGGGCGCAGCACAGGAATCTACAGCACCATTCAGGCACCTCAGGTCAAAGATCCCCACGGTACGTGTGAGGGTTTAGGAGGATGCGTGATGTAAAAAAACAAAACAAAGCAAAATAGAGAAGTAGGAGGGAAAAGCTGACAGCTTCACACACAATCAATATGCCCAGGATAACTATCTGTTGAGCGGCTCCTTGCTTACTCAGCCTCCCAGGAGATGTGGGCTGCTCCCGCAATCAGCAGAAATCCTGACTTGATACAGATCTTTTCATCACCAGCCTTCATTTGCCGATTTTTTCATTTCCCATGATTAAATATTAAACCCTGCATATACTTTCATTTGTCTGTGCCATATTGTCAGTCAAATTTATCCTTGTGAACAGCACCAAATCATATTGGTGTCTCTTCCTTCCGCAGATGGTAATTGCCAGACTCGCCCCCCATTAGGGAGGGAAGCCATAGGTACCTCTACACAGCCTATGGTCAGGACTGCTAGGTTCTCATCTCAGACTGTGGCATGGGCTGTTTACATCTCTTCACATCAAATTGTTTCCTTAACACCCCATTCCTTACATCCTACAGTTTTGAAGCCAATTGAAATAAGTTTGAAAATTCTTAATTATAAAGGCTGAGGCCAGTCCACTCCGGTTCCAGTGTGTAGATGACATAGAGACAGCATTGAAGTAACTGTCTGGATACTTAGGATGTGTTGAATTCTGTCACTTGTCTCTGGCTGCCATTTGTTGCTGTCGAGAATCACTCATTATTTCCTAATGTTAAATATCCAGAGAAAAATATAACAAGCCCAACACAATGCATAGTAAAACAATATAGTCCCACGTCAGGAAGAAATAAGAATATTGGATTGGCCGAAGTTCTGATTATCCATAGCTCTATCTTGTCCATGAGCAAAGTACCCAAAATTTCATAGCATTTAAAATTTAGTTTTGAGATAATGCCAGAGAAAGGATAATTAGATCCATGCATTCAGATGCCAGTGACTTATATGTTAGCTTTTCTGTAGCATTTCTCAGTGCCAACACACCAGTGGTCCCCTGTGAAAGCCAAGAAATTCCTGAGAATTGGAACCTGATGATATCAATCGTGCATTTGAAAGAATGGATCATGGATCCACTCCCTTTTTTGTGTCCACTGGTAGTCTTCACCTTTTCTGAACAAATGCCTGCCTTTGAAGCTAGAGCTTATGATATATAAACACCACAACCCATTGTCGTAAATAAGCAACACCATAGACCAGCCCAAGTACGTGTGTGAAGAAGAGGAAGCAAATCCGGTGGATTAAGGTAGTTAACTCAAGTGGACTATCAATTTTTTCAGGAACTTCAAGTGAGTTACTAACCTAGCGACCCTTTCTAGTGCTCACAATACTCTCTAACTAACATACCCTTACGGTAGTCTTTAAAACTTTTCTCTTTTTACCTTCATTTTCTTGAAAAGACAAAGAGACAGCAACAGAGACAGAATCAGACTGATCTTGTTTCTTCTGGTTCACTGCCCCAATGCCGGCAACAGCTGGACTGGGCCAGGCTGATGTTAGAAGCATAGAGCTTAATCTGGATCTGCTATGTGGGTGCCAGAGGCTGAACTATTTGGCCCATCACCTGATACCTCCTCGGTTCCATATTAGCAGCAAGCTAGAATCAGAACCTCAGAGTTAGGGACTCAAACCTTAACACTCCAGTATGGCATATGAGCATCCCAAGAGAGGTATCAAGTGTCTGCTCCACCCTGTGGGTTTTGACTGTGACTTAGGTATAAGTCTAAAATTCTTGGCCTTATTATTCCATGTGATGAGCTAGGAGACCAGCAAATTTATCTCTCTAGCAGGGTGTAGTACACTTGAATGGATATTTAGAAGGAACTTTGAACTTGAAATGCTTAGCATTAATAGTGCTTGCCCTGGACAATCTAATGAAATGATATCTTAATCATGTCACAGTTAATTCTTTTTGGAACTACATCTACTGTGTACAGATTTTGGTTTGGGGTCACTGGTAAGATTTATTTGCCTTGGGGCAAATATTGACCTCCTGAGCCTCCACCAATATTTACCTCTTAGATCAATAAATCTCAGTGTTGACCTTGAAAAAAGTCAACATCTCCACAGGGTCCTTGTCTGTGCAGCTTTCGTTTTGAATCTGTCACTTGACTCTGTTCTAATAAATCCTTATTTGCAGGAGTTTATAACAGAATCTGTTGGCATGCCCTCAAGGGTGAGCTGCCGGGTGCCTCCCTGGACATTTGTGTAGAAATGCTGAAGTAAGATTACCGCAGTGATTCTCAGAGAATTCACATCTTCTGTTCTTACTTTTCTACTTGCAGTGAAGGGTTGACCCAACAGGGAATGAAAAACAAACGAGGCAAATGCCTGACAGAGTCTGTCAAAATAGGCAGCTGACTTTGCTGGAAAGTTATAAATCATTTGTCTTGGAGGAGAGCATGCTGCCTACATGCTGCTCAGCCTTATGACTTGTAGACATTGAACACCAGTCTTTCTGTAGTAAGAACACTGTTGTCAAGCAGGACGTGTGGCTTTCACCACAAGTCACGGACCCATCTGAAATGGTCCAACTTTGGGCCATTGTTCCAGCCTTTCTGTTTTAGCATCCCACAGCATAATATCTGAATTTGTTGCCTGTCCGTGACCACTCCATCGTTCTAGCATCCCACAAATACGGATTCAGGAAGGTAGCAGTCATGGCTCAAGTAATTGCGATTTTACTACCCACTAGGACATCTATATTGAGTATTTCACTCCCAGCCTCATCTTCCATCCCAGTGCTGGTCACTATAAGCTATTGTAGGCATTTGGAGGTTAACCCTTAGATGAGAATGTGCTCTCTCTTGTTCTCTCTTTCTCTTTCAAAAACAAGAGTGTAAATTTTACCAAGATTCATGTATTTATTGAATATTTATTAGAACTTGCCCTAGGCACAGGTGGAGGTTTGTTCTTTCTTAGAATCTGTAGCTGCAGGTCCCATGCTAGGGGATAAGGCAGGAATGACTGACAGACCTCTAACCCTAGAGGAGCTTCCCATGTGACAGGGACACCATGGAGTGACTGTCACTTTTACCCCCCAGATCTTCTTCACCTCTTGACCAGAACAATTACAGTCTGGGACTGGCTCACATGTACACCATTAGCCCTGAGTTCCATCCTGGAGACTAAGCAAGGTTATTGGCTCCAAGGGCAGCGTTTCTGGTTCTCACAGCATAGCCTTCAGACAATAGTCAAGGGATTAGCCTTGATTGATGGCCCAAGGGATGTATTTCCCAAAAGCAGGAGGTCTTCCTTGTGCGGTGTATGGAAAAAATGGTATCCAAAAACAGAGAAGGACATTTGCAAAATGCCAGATCAATAGCATGGCTGCTGTGTTCATCACGTTTTGTCTTTGGGGTTTGAATTTAATTGCTTTCCATATAGATTCAAGTGGAGAGAATGGTTCATCACAAAGCATTTTGTTCAGAAATGTTGCACAGATAAACAGATTTCTAAAATAAATGTATGTAAAACTCAGAACCCTGTCCAACACATCTTATGATAAATGAGACTTTTTTATGCATCTCCCATTGATTTATCTGCTTTTAATGGGCCCATTTGCAATCAGCAGTGCATCCAAACTTTCAAGGATGTTGTGTGTGTGTGTGTGTGTGTGTGTGCGCGCGTGTGTGTGTGTAAAGATGGTAAGGAGAAAGCACCTCATTTATTTCAGAAAACTGAGTGTTAGAAGGCTATATCTCTTCTACCACTGTTTCTCTCCACTCCATCATTTTATCAGTGCTATCAGCAGTTCAGTCTACCCAAGACTATTTTTCATTTGTTTAAATTGTTCTAAACAGCTGAGAAAAACACACTGACAAAAAACAAAGATGAAAAGAGATGGGGTTCAGGATACAAGTGGGGTCCATGCAGTGTGATCGTTAGTTTCCTGGCCGGCTTTTATGCATGGTGCTGGTATCTCAGCTGCATCCTTTCCACCCGGCAGACAACTCAGCAATCTTGTCTCTGGACGGTCTGTGGTTGCATGGAACCACAATTCAAATCAAATCCAGCCAATTTGATGAGTTAAAACTAATTGTGCTTCTGAAGTTTTGCTCTGTGCTGATCCTTCGAGCCAAAGCTTAAGATCCCAGGTAGTGAGTGTCGGGAGAATTTAGAAAAGCACTCCAGGGGCTCTTTAGAAAGATTGGGTTTGCCTCAGTGTCCTTGGTTGGGTTTCTAACAATGGCACACAGAAACAAAAACCAACAAGCAAAGCCTTCTGTTAGCAAAGCTTCTCCCCTCCTGCGGCAGGTAGTCAGGATGTGAACCACCTGCATGTAAGAGAACTGCTGTTCTTCACTCCCTCATTTCACATTGAATCAGGGAGAATGAGCCTGTCCTTTATTTCTGGTAAACAAATTCACTTGTTTTTCTGTGTCTTGTCTCCTATGTTAGGTCAAGGTTTTCCTCTGTACCTCTCAGATTTCCAAAGGAAATCACTCATTCATTCAATCATTCATTTAGACATCAGACATTTATTCAATATTTGTTGAGAGCCAAGTGCACTGCTGGGAACTAAGGGATAAAAGGAACGAATCCATCAGGATTCTGCCCAGGAGAAGCACAGACTCCAGCTTAGAAAGACAAGTAAAACAAAAACATGCACCACGTACACTTCTGACAGGTGCCACCAGACTTGCATGGGAAGCTTTTGAAGTCACAGAGGTGGGGTCTGATGTCCTTGAACACTGGTGGGATTTAGAGCATGTCAGAGGAATGGTCCCATGGTTGGGGACCTGTGTGAAAGATGGAAAATTCTCTGTGATCCATCAAAACATATTGAAAGACATAGGCAAACCATGGATGAAACAGGAAAATGAATGAGAATGGTCATGGGGTGTCAATTTGGCTGTACAAATGCAGGGTGTGGGGCGGAGCATCAGCCTGGTTAGTCTCAGGATCCGTGTTAAACTCTGTGCTTGATGAGAGAGGGTGCCCAAAACCAGAAGATGGGAGTTGGAGGACAGCCTATAAGGGAGTCTTAAAAATGCTTGTCCAAACTCAGCAAGATAAAATGTTCATGTAAACTCATTTAGGATCTCGGCTCCTCTAGGGATGTCCCTGTGTTTGCAGCATTCTGTCTTTGTGCTTGATGAATGATTACAATCATACAATTACTCTTTTCCAGTCACAATCCCAGATGTCCTTTTATTTTATTTTTAAACTCTAAACTGCAACTACTAAATGAAGTGAGTTAACATTTGTTGATTACCAGTCATTGTGCTTCACAAATATTATCTTCCTTAACTCTTCTGGCAATTCTTCGAGAGTAGGGCAACAAAGCTACACAGTATCATAAGAAATGGCAAGGCTTTTTAAGACAACAGAAGACCCCCATTCTTTACTATTTCTTGTGAACTACAAAGTAATCCACAAATGTTCAATGTTATTACTGAATGGCATGGAAGCCTTGAAGATAGATGATACCTCACTTGTTTTACAGAGAATGAAACAGCTCTTCATTTGCCGACTGGCAGTGCTGGTACCGACCCCAATCTCCAAAACTCCAGTTCTGTTGACATCACCCTGGCACTCTGCTTAGTCCTTCCCTCTTGCATAGGCAGAGATTAAAAAGGCTCCAACCCAAACAGAGACAGCATTGACTGAGCAGGCAACCTGCTCCCTACAGCTTCTAAGAACCTTCTCTTGTCCAAGAACTCATGAAGACACTGCAGTCCAACCTTTCTTTGCACCCCTCATTCTTTCTTGGGCTATGCTAAAGACCTTTTCTCGAGAATTCTGAACTTTAGTAAGATGAATCTGCATTCTCACCTTCCTCTGGCAACCTTTGATGAGCTTTTACAAGATAAAAATAAAATATTAATATTTGACAATTTATCTCTGACTTGAAAGAGCCATATCTACCATATGTATAACCCTTAGACATTTCAATTTCCAATCTGTGCAAGTAAGATAACATCCTGAAAATGGAATGTGATCATCAATTAGCAATGTTCTCTGGGATGGCCAACCTGCAATGGGGAGCGGTTCCCATGTCCTGCGCAATGGTCCACTGTCAGAGAGCAGCAGGAGAGGACAAGGAAGAATGCAGACAAGCCTTTGAGACTCCTGAGCCTGGAAAGAAGCTGTAAATCTCACTTCTAGAAGCCATGAGTCAGCTCTGTCTTCACCAGGCAGAGCACTGTGGCTTCATCAGTTAACAACAGACACCAGTTCAGGCACAGTGGAGTTAGCTGGGATTCAATGGACAGAAAGCACAAGGCAACAAATGTGGCTCCTGCAAATTCAGTGTTGCAAATGTCAGATCATATACATGGAAACAGGCTGAGGAATACCACCCAATAGGCTTGCACATAAGTACAACTTAATGTAGGGCCTGGTAGTTTTGGGCCTGTTCTTCTACTTCTGTATCACCAAGGGTGACGCTGGAATTGCTTAGCAGCAATTATAAAAAGTGCTTGTAGATCCTTGGCAAGGATTCATCAGGCCAGAACCATGCATTGTGATTTCTTATTATATTTAATGGAAATTTGAAGCACTCGGATATTTCCAAAGTGTAATTTGTTCTGATGGGTAGGCTGACAGTGGATGGGGCCGCTCCACTAGGGAAGAGGCAAAAAATAAATTAAACAAATTAATGACTGTGACGCATTCCAGGGAAAAGAAAAAGCAGTTGATAATCCACTGCCACCACCACCCCTAACAAAAATCATCATTTTTATTGCAGTCACATCTCCTTGGGCTGCTGCTTCTTGTGGGTATTCTTAAAGAAAACTTCCCCTCCAGTCGTTTTCTTTAGCCCAATAAGCACAGTTGCTAATTTTCTCTCATTTGGAGATTCCCCCCGGAACCATATGCCATTAAAATGCTTAGACATGTGGAAATGGACTGATGAAGATATGAGGAGACAGGGAGTTTCAGACGAGGAGAGACTTTGTCAGATGGAATGACTCTGACATCGGATTCACTAACCAGAAGAGAAGGATCCTGCCAGAGAAGGAAGGGGGCAGGGAACGTCTGAAAATGGGGGAAGACGTTGTGTTGTGCACAGTGCTTCCTGTGTGGTCTGCAGCAAGTGTTCCTTGATTGATTGATTGATTGATTGATTGATCTGTTGTTTGAGTGAGTGAACAGGACAGATGGACAACAGAAGTAGGCAGGCTGACAAGGACTGGGAAACTGGCAGCAACAGGATGTAGGAATTATAAGCAGGTGAGGACAAATAGGGTATTTGACCACAGAGGGAATCCTGGGAGCACAAGTGGGCTTCCCCTTGCGAGCCTGGCCACATGATGACCCCAAGGTTCCATGTCTGACTCTTCATGGACCTTTGCCCATTTTGCATTTCCTTGTATATTTATTCAATTCGTATTTCCAGGGGAATGTTGAAAGTATTTGAAAATCAACATATTGATGACACTGACCAAACAGAGCCAGCAGAATCAGAATGGACACTGGTGGTAGAAACCCAGCACAACCATAACACATCAGCCCTGAATACATCTCTAAGTGCAGCTAGACACCCTGGAGCCAAGGATAGTGATAGAAGCTTATATACCCCATGAGAACACCTCACTCAAGCCTTGGGTAGCAAGGTCATTCCTCCGTTTGGATCCCTTGACTGATCTGTGAGTAGTGGCCATTCAGTAAGTGAAGCAACGGGTGGTGCTATAAGAAAAAAAAAAAATAGATTGCAGCAAAGTAGAATGAGATGTAGCTGAGAAGTCTTCCTTGCCCACCCAAACCACAGGATGATTTTCTGTGCTCAAGGTTCATGTAAGACCACTAAGGGTCTTGACTCTCAAGAAGGACAAGCCAAGACAGGTGCAGGCCCACACGCAGCCAGGGCCTCTATTCCGCTACACTTTCTCAGGTTTGAGTGGGTAAATCTGTTAATAATCCCAGACCTCCTCCCCTTTGTCAGAGAGCCCAGTGTATTAATTAAAAACTGCAGGCAGCTGTAAGTTTCTCCAGAACATGGATTAAGCCAGCTTTCTGTCGATTGCCTTCAAAGCTATAGCTATTTGCTAGAGAAATGCTTTCTTTAGGGGTTAAAGCTACGTGCTTTTTGCTTTCCTATACCTTCTATTACTGCCTTACCCTGCTGGCCCTTCTGCTAAGCCCTGCCTCAAGCCAGCTGCAACAGGAAGGGCACATGCCTGCTGAAGCAGCCCCCAGGCAGACATGACTCTCCAGGCACCGATGCCAAATCCAGAGCAAGGCCAACGTCGGGGTGGTGTGTGTGTGTGTGTGTGTGTGTGTGTGTGTGCGCGCGCGCAGGGGCGGGAGCAGCATTTTCCGCAGCTCATACCAAGTGCTCAGCTTCTGCTGAGTTGAGACACAGCTCGCGGACTTCTGTTCATCATTGTGTAGGTGTGCCAAGGAGCCAGGAGGCAAACACGCTGTCTCCCCGACAATGCGCTTCAGTTAACTCTGCTTTTTGCCGCCATCTCCTAACAATTGCTCACTCTATGGCCATAAGTGAGCTCTCTGGGAGAAAAAACTCTGCGCCATATAGGAACAGACAGACGTATTCAAGGGTGAGCTGAGCCGCGTAATGAGGAGAAACCCACACGGCAGGCATCCGCCATGTTTGACGGCTGTTCAGTGAACTGCCTGTGAGAGTCAGCTAGATGGCCTGTCAGGGCTCATCCTAGGTTGAAATTAACCATGCTGCAAGATTCAGGAAAGCCATCTGACTTCCATCTCACACAGAGAGGACTATGGACTTCCGGGCTGTCCTTTCTGTGTTGTCAGGTAAAGAGCTGGAGGAAGACGCGGCGGGTTGGGCTGTATGATAGACAGGGAACTGTAAAGAAGGCAGAGCACAAAAATAGAATTTCCGAGTCCCCAGGAAATTTGTAATTTCCAGATGTATTATGTTATCACCAATGAATATTAAGTAGATCAATGAATTCTCCACTGAAGTGGTAAATGATTAGTTATCATTGCAAAAAGTAAGTTTTCACTCAATTCTAATGTAACTCTGAAATAAAATGTCAAAACTGAGCCAGGCCGTTGACATTGCGGTATAGCATCCTTTATGAGTGCTGGTTTAAGTCCAGGATACTCCACTTCCAACCCAGTTCCCAGATGACAGCCTGAGAAAAGCAGCGAAAGGTGGTTCAAGTGCCTGAGACCCTGCCAACCCTGGGAAGACCCAGGTGGAGATCCTGGTGTTTAGCTTTGTTTTGACACATGCTTGACTGTGAGTGAACCAATAGATAGAAGATTGAGAAGATTCACTCTCTTGCTATCCCTTGCTTGCTCTTACCTTCAAATAAATAAAGCATTCCAAAAATTTTTTGAGCCAGGTTTTCTATGGATATCTATAAATTTTAAAAGGCCTATTGGAAGGTTTCCAGGATTCTTCTCTAATCTCAACTTGGCACAGGTTGTGATGATCTGAATACCTCAATATTCCCCTTGTGGAGGAACAAAGAATCAAGGAATGACTTGGAATCTGAGGGACATTCACAATCCCTAAGGAGAAATAAGGCTATGTATATGCACATGTGCAATCATGCATATGCAAATGCATGTCTTATGCATATGTGCTCCTATGCACACACATCACTTACCTGCACTCAGCTAGTCATACAGCGTACTGAGGCATGTGTTCCACCTGCACGTACACACATGTCCACTCTCACGTACTCACATGCTCACACTTCTGGCAGATGCGCCACTTATCAGTATGCCAATAGGCAAATTGCACTGGTTCCCAGTCTGATCAAAGAAAGGAAGAGAGAAAGGAAAGATATAAATGAGGGCAACATAAATAACCCTATGGCAGGCAGTGAAAAAAACCTGGTAACTATAATACCGGGAGAAAGTCGCTGCAGAATTGATATAAAAACAGTATATCAGAAAAGCTGTTGGAAAGACCTCTGAGATGCAGAAATCACAGAAATTCTTTTCTTCTAGTCTGTAGTTTCAATGCACAAGAATGACTCTTTTGTGAAAAATTGAAGACCAATTTGATTATTTTCTGTCAGCAATCAGCCTTTTGCTTCTCTTATACTCCATTGCTCACTCTCTCCTCTGCCTTTCTCTTGCTCCAAGTGCGTGTATGTGTATACGCACGCATGTGTGTATTTGACCCACAATTGCATTGTTGATCTTCTTTCCTACAGCCTCTTTGGCAACATGTTTAAATCATAAACAAATAGAACAAACGCCATTTATTTTCAAATCCTCATTTTCCCTCCATCTTCTATCTTTTTTTCATCATTTTTGAGGACAACTGAATAGGATAAATATGACAGAATGTCAAAAGATTCAATAAAAATGAAATCATAATAGAAGTTTATTTTCATGCAATTTCAAGTTCACGCAGAGATTTTTTACAATACACACTTCCATGAACTTTTGAAGACCTTTTGCATATATATGTGTGTGTGTGTTTGTTCTAGCTAAGTTCCAACTTGCGGTTCATGACTGGACTTTCTTGAAAAGCATCATTTTTGTTTCTTCTTCCCCCTTTCCTCTTGGCGAAGTGCTTCTTTCCTCAAGAAGAGTTCATCAGCAAAGCAGAGAGGATGCCCAAAGAGCATCTGGCCAATTCCCCGGGCTCTTTGCAGGGTTAGTCAGACTGTCAGACTTGTGACTCCTGCCTCTTTCCTCTTCCAGAAGCTTGATTCTCTTTCTGATTGCCTTGGCTCCAACGCTGGCCTATGCTAAGAAAGCATTTGGCACAACTGTCTGAACAGAACGCGTGCCACTTCAAGTGCAGCCAGCTGTTCTACCATGAGGAACCTCAGCCTCACATCTGGATCCCCTCACACAGTCAGACCTTCTCGTGCAGGAGTGTCTGCTCTGCTGTCTCATTCCTGAGCAGAGCACAGACATCTTCTAGTGGCGCTAGTAGCAGCTACCCCCGCAACTTCTTCCTCCTCCTTGCCACTCACGTGGGCCGGAAAGGCATTACTGAACATCTTCTGTGTGTTCTCCAATGAGCCAGATGCTTTAGGAAATCAACTGGAAAATGTAAGACACGTTTTCTTCCTTTTTGAGGTTTATGTTCCTATTAGAGAACATTCGACAGCCTGAGTCCATTATCAAACACCTAGAGCATCGCTTGATGTGCCTGTCTTTCTTTCTCAGCCTCTCGTCTCTTGGTCGTTGGACTTTTTCCATTTCTCCTGTTCTGTCCTAAATCAGAAGGTATATATGGCTCCTCTCCCAAGGCTGTCCTCACAAGGACATGTGTGTTACCTCTTGGGGTAGGTGGCAGGTGATGGCTTCACAGATGTTCTTATCTCCAGAGCCTGTGAATGAGTTACATTACATTGCAAATGAATTAGGCTGATGCAAGTAAGGTAAGAACTTGGGACATTGTATTCTGTCACTACATGTAAAAGCTGGGTTTGTGAGCTGCCTCCCATTTCTGAAGTAAGTCCCTTACCCTTATGGGTAAGAGTTCTCTAACTGGGGTGGTCTTAGGAATTGTCTTTGTTTTTGTTTATTTGTTTTTTTGTGTTTTTTTTTTTTTTGACAAAATCAATCTCCCTTTCCCAAGAGACCTGACTTTCAACCTGGGTCTGCTATGTCTCTTTAACTACCAAGGAATTTAGATGTTGTATGCTAATGGAACTCTTGATAAGCCATCTCAGCCTTCCAGTTTCCTAAGATAAGCATAAAGATGATGGGTCCCCACACACAACCTTATTTTTATAATGTGAGATAAGAGGAAACAGGAGGCAATTCAGGTGGAAGACCTTCTCAAATGGACCACAGAGAATGATAGATCTTTCGTAATGCACCAAACCTGAATAGAGGCCTGAAGGCAGAAATAAGTGATGGGAGAAAGCTATGGAAGTGAAAAGACCAGCCTGACTATGAAACATGAAATTAATTGAATGCCAGATTCCAAAAATTGTTATGCACTAGCCAAAGGACTTCAGCCCCGGTGTAATGGGCCTTATGTGTCCTTGTGCATTTTAAAGTTGGAAAGGGATCTGGTGTTTAGATGTTCATTTAAAAAAAAAACTAGCAGTAGATGAAGAGTATCTAAATGCCTTACGTTCCTCTTGGGCCCATTGCCTGATTTATCTTGGCTGTCCATCCCCCCTCCACACACACACAAGTACAGATTTTCCTTGGGTTATTTATTTTGGTTTCAGTGTACACAGTAGAGAACTCGATGTGAGTTTGGTGGGATGCTTTGGAGAAAAGGGCTGTGTTGTGTATGCATCTGTTGATGCAACTGGTACCCAGACCATCTGTGGGTGGTTCCTACCATTCTTAGCAGTCCTCAGCTCTTGGAGAATGAAACCTCCTACACTGAGTCACTTGGTGGCTACTGGATTTTATTTTAGGAATGTGTCCTAGATACAGCACACTTTCCATTCACTCTACAGAAGAGAATGCCCTTCTAGAAAAGACCCCTATTTGTCTGACCACAGTGTGCTACGCAGGCCCTCATTCTCTTCTGTCAGTGGCTACATGGGGAGATGCTTTGCAAGGGCCTCTTAGGGAAAAGCTGAGCAGCCTATTTGCTGCTAGGCTGAAATATACCTGCCTGTTGCTCCACATAAAGATGAATGTGTATCACTGTTTCCTTGTTCCAGAAGAGTCCAACTCATAAAACTTAACAGCTAGAAGGGACCTCAGATTCCAACTGCCTACAAATCATTTATGTTTTAATGTTTTTTTCCTTCCAGAAGTTCTAGTAATGTGTCATTCTGTTTCTTCTTGCTAGTTTCCCCTGATGAAGAGTTCAGCACCTCACGGAGGTTTCTAATCTATAGCCCTTAATGAGTGCGTGGGCTACTTCTAGAAAGAGTGAGTGTGTGTTTTTAAAACTCAGCTAAAACCATACTTACACACCCAGAAAATTTCTTTTGGGAACATATCTTAGGGAATGAATAAATCAATCACAGAACCATGTTCTTCTCTACATCCAGTTAAAAGGTTTGCTTGTTTGTTTGTTTTGAGGGAATCAAACCTGACATTGTAAGGACAGGTTTTGTGGTGCAGTGGACCAAATCACTCCTCGGGATGCCCACTTGCCATATCAGACTGCTGCTGCCTGTGGTCCTGGCTCGCTTGCTTCTTGGCTAGCTTCTTGTTAATGTGCCTAGGGGATAACAGATGACAGCTCAAATGCTTAGGAAACTTTTGAGGAATTTCAGATTCCTGACATCAGCTGGGCCCATTCTTGGATTCTGTGGAAATCTGGGGAGTGAACTAGCACTCCCTCTTTGTGTGTGTGTGTGTGTGTGTGTGTGTGTGTGTGTGTGTGTGTGAGAGAGAGAGAGAGAGAGAAGGAGAGAGAGAGAGGAGAAAGATTTTGCCTATCAAAAAGTGTTTTTAAAAACTGTGTTGTATGGTAATAAATATTAAGAGCTAATATTTGCAACTCTTACTTTGTGCCAAGCCCATTACTGAAAGCGTTACACATATGAACATGTGTTCTTGACTCTCCTCTATGTGTTCTGTGTGTGGTGTAGTGTAGTGTGGTGGTGGTGGTGGTGGTGGTGGTGGTGGGGTGTGTGTGTGTGTGTGTGTGTGTGTGTGTGTGTTCGGAGGCTTGATGGAGGGGTTGGGGATTATGTGAGCACTTCACAGAGTTTTTGAGGACAAATTGAGGCTATTTCCTCCCTCGCAGATCTTGGGCTCCCAAGTTGCTATTCTCTCCTTGTCTACCTCCCTTGAACTGAACAAAGCATTGTACCATCCCCTCCTTAACTGTCTCTAGTTGGGACAATCATTTGCACATTCCCATTCTGTCCAAAGAGCATATTTTAAGAAGGAGAGAAAGGGCTATTGTTAAAACTATTAAGAAATTGAATTCCATGGGTGTTATAAATGTACACCAGGCTTGAAGTATTTTTGATGTTCATTGGGAAGTCTGAAATCCCTACTGGTTTTCTCTCTTTTTTTTTTTTTTCCTTTCCTCACTCCTTGGGGAGAGCTGTAGTACATCTCAGAACATGGGACTGGGGATCAAGGGCCGTGCATAATATTTCTGGTACAGTTCCACAGGATCTGAAGCTAGGAGCTTGGCACTTGACTTCTCTGGGCCTTAGCTAACATCCAGTACTTGGGCCAAGGCTCAAACTCTACTGAGCTCTCAGTTGTACCAAGAGTCTTTACAAAGTGGAACAGAGTCCCACAGAGTTCTTTTTATGCTGTTCTTAAATCTTGACAAATTTTTTAAATTATCAAATAAAATTACAACATCACAGAATTGGCTTGTTATTCAATCAAAGGAGAACTATATTAAATACAGTAGGTTTTGTAGTTTAAGTTGATTATAAAAAGTATTTATTGAGGGTTAACCACTAGACCATGGATAGAAAAATCAATTACACGGTAGCTAAACATCCAATAATATGTTTTTTTAAAAGATTTATTTATTTTTATTAGCAAGTCAGATATACAGAGAGGAGGAGAGACAGAGAGGAAGATCTTCCATCCCATGATCCACTCCCCAAGTGCCCACAATGGTCGGACTGAGCCAATCCGAACCCAGGAGTTAGAGACTTCTTCCAGGTCTTCCACACAGGTACAGAGTCTCAAGGCTTTGGGCCATCCTTGACTGCCGATAGGCAGCTGGGCTGCCAGGATTAGAACTGGTGTCCTTATGGGATCCCAGCACGTGCAAGGCAGGGACTTTAGCTAGGCTCCCATGCCAGGCCCCCAATAATATGTTTTAATGAACATCTCATTTTTAGCACCTCTTAGAAAATATGGAGCTGTATTGTAGTAAAAGTTTAGAGTGGCCAAACAGCAGCTGGGACTTCCCAGTTAACTCCTGAGGAACCTGACGCTATATTCTATCAGACAGCACACAACAACTTTGTGACAGTGGTTGGTAATGGCTGGGTGCTGTTCTGTTTTACCATCATGCCTCTTGGCGGTATAAATGACCACACAGCTTCTGACAGCAACCTATCTAGGCTGAGGTCCGGACTATACTGATTTTAGATTGGTCTGAAAAAATGGTAACTATTTTGGAGAAATTCATAAAATGATGTTAGGCCTTAAGGCTTTAGCATTCCAGATTTCCTATATAAGTGAAAAGCCATAGGTTCCATTTGGAATCCCACCCAGCTATGGAGACCATCTCCCCATTGCTTGTCCACACCATCTCCCATGCAACTGGTGAGAACCAGACTCAAAGATCTTTATGTCAAAGAATTTGAGTGGGCATAGAGCCTGGTGCAGTTATTTTTCATGCTTATCCTCGTCACTGTGTTGTTGAAGCAAATGTGAATTCAAAATAAGAGAAGAGTTTCAAAATCTTTCAGCATGCCCCTATTTTCAGCTCCATTGAAAATTGGTCTTGGATTCCCTGTCTCCTCATCTGCCCCGGGCTTCATCAAGTGCAGCTAGATTTGCTCCTCTGGAATCAGAGCAGGTTGGAGTCATTCAGCTTAGCCAATTCACAGATATTTTACAGAGTTACTGGAGAGGTGTAGGAGAGAGCAAAAAGTGGAAGACAAAAAGAAAATAGCCGTGTTCAGGTGGCAATTGAAATTGAGAACCAGAGAGGCAGAGAGAATACAAAATGGCCATTTCCCAAGGAAAGGGCATGTGCAGAATGTCAGTTCATGAGTCTGAGAAGCTGAGTAGAAAAAAGATTCTGGGAGTGAGTGAGCTGTTGAGTCAGAAAACACTGGCTTTAGCTGATGCTATGAAAATCATTAAGCCATGCTAAGATAAGCATGAGAATTAGCAGCTAGAAACTTTGGATCTAAGGCTTGGCAGACTGGGTTTCTGGCTCCTTCTGCTCTTTACCAGCAAGCTGTGTCGCTGGAAACTGTTACTGGAGATGCAATATCTGAATGGCTATGCCAAATGCTTTGCACAAGACCCACTGCATCAAGCTACACAATAAATACTGTTGAACAACATGTTTACGGTGGCATCTATCTTACATGGTTGATTTGCACAGATAAATTGAAAAATGCCATATAGAACATTGGATGTATTGCCTAGTATACGATAAGAACAACACTAATGACAGCAGTCATTATCACTACCTGTTATTAGGATACCCAAGCGTTTGATTTTCCTATAGCCATTTAATTATATTACCTGAGTAATGTCCTTTCTGTTATGGAAATTGGGAAGTGTTTTATGTGCTCTTATCTTAGTGACTGACATAAAACATGTTCTCAAGATAAGTTGTAGAAATGAATCAATTAATTCACAGAAATTTGGAGTGGAAAGTCACCTTACTGAATAACTAGTTACTCTGAAGCTTTATAGGCACAGCCTATTCATCATTTTTATCTATTTATAAATACAGTAGAAAAGCAATGTATTAATGAAGAAGCTGAGACCTAGAGAGATTAGCTGGCGTGGTCAAGGTGACTCGATGCACAAGAATTGAATCAGAATTGTAGTCCAAGTCATACAACTCTCAGGTTGCGTCATATTGTATCAGTTGAATCTTCACTTCCAAAAGGAAAGGCTAACAGGCTCACCTCCAAATCAATAAACTGCAGCATGAGACATAACCACTCATTTTACAGTTGCAAGGATGTGTTAGTCACCTTGTTGTCACTGTTGTAATACACTTGTGCTTATGGTTTGGAAGTTCAATTCCAAGATCCGATAGCCTCTGATAAAAGTGGTGGATGGTGGTAGTGGAGATGTGTGAAGGAAGGACCACTTGAGGAGCCAGGACGTGGAGAGTGACTGAGTTCAAACCTTGGCTGTTGTAACTTACATGAACTTCCCTCTGGGAGGACAACCCCAATTACTCAGGGACCTGTGAGTAGGTCCCATCGCCCAAACAGCCACCTGTCCTCTGGGACTTCAGCCTTAAACACATGGATGGGTCTTTGGGAACGGTCAACATCCAAACTGACATCTACAGCATTGCAAGTGGCTTCAAGGCCATTGTAGGGAGAGGCACCACAGCTCTCCACACAAGAGAGTTCCAACATCTCATCTCAAGTTTCCAATTCTCAAGTCTCCCAAGACTTCCTCCAGTAGCCCACATCAGCAGGAAGCTGGAATTGGGCTGCCAGTATCTTAACCTTGTGTCTTCACCTCTGGACCAAATGCCCACCTGGGAAGTACAGACTTTATAACTGTAATCATATTTATTGTCATGGTGGGTGACCTGCATGGGATTTTCTTCCCCTCTCTATTCCAGCCATGCAAAGAAAAGAAAGGGTAGGAAGAGCCTGGGTAGAGAAGGCAACATCTCTTGTGAGTGTAATGAGGTAATTAGGGTGAAAATAGGTAAGTGACTTCCCCTGAAGGCACCAGAGATAACTTAAGACCTGCTTCCTCACAGCCCAGAGGCACTTATCTGAGGATATGCTAAATTGCAAACAAACATTAAAAGTGATAGGAGAGCCCCAGGCTACATTCTCCTAGGGACCTGTGGAGACATAAAGAAGAAAGTGACTTCTTGCAAAGGCACTGAAAGCACTGGCTGGAGGAAAGGTGAGAACAGTCGCTCTAGAGGCCTTTCCCACAATCTTTCCACCAAATGAAGGGAAGCGTTCTCCCACCTCTGCCTGGCATGTCAAGGTGCACTTGCCGCTCAAAGTTGCAAATCTGTAGCTGAAAAGCTGCAGATGCTGGACTGCCCAAGAAGGATGTGGATGCCTGTGTCACTGCAGAGATCGCACCGGACAGCTGAGGGTGGGGACCCAGGGGCAGGGGACAAGGACACGGCCTGAGAATCTGCGAACATGTCAAAGCAGTTTTGTCATTGCCAAAGCAAACCAAAAGTGAAGCATAATGGAGCACTGTGAGCAGACAGAGTCTGTCAGTGAGATTTAATTTGTTTCAGAACCAAGAGAGTTGCCAGGGCCCTGGTTCTTGATTGGAGTGGACAGCAGAGAGGTGGCAACGTGCAGGGCTGGAGTGATTTGTTCCAGGTAGGACTCTGGTAAACCAATCAGATAAATCTCTTCATTAGGGTCTTGAATGCAAGGCGAGTGAAAGAGGGCAGAGCACCGCCTGCAGATTAAATTTGGTCAGAGCCAATATCTCACAATCCCCCATGCTGTTATCCAAATGAAAGATAATGCAACTAGGAATTAGCAACCCCGGGAGCAGTGGAGGAGGGAATTCAATTCTCTCCATGCACCTCCAGCCTACACTGAGGAAAGAGTGGGGGAAGTTGCTGGCCTTCACTCCAGGTATACAGACAAGGGAAGCACAAGCACCCCAGTTCAATTCATAGAGCCTGTGCTGCAGCCATACTGGTCTTATGACCAGCAGGACAGGCAGGTGGAGCTCTGGCCTGGTGGTGACTGGGAGGTCTCTATCTTTCCAGAAGCTTTCTGGGACTAAGGAGCCTAACCTCATTCTCTCACCTTCCCACTGCCGTCCCTGAGCCCTGCACAAAGTTCTCTTGCCTGACGCTTGATGCCCAAATTGAAAACTCTCCATGTAGCCTATATCAAATAATAATGTGCAGCCCTTCATCATCACCCTGCCCAGGTCCAGGAATTGGCCATTTCTCAACTTTATTTTTTCACTCATTCAAAGGAGGTGCTCTTGAAACAAAAAGGACATAGGGGGAAGTGTCAGCCTTCCTTTGACTTATGGAAATCGGCCTCCAAGACTTCTCTCAAAGGAGATGCCTGCCCTTGACCTGCTGCATCAGTCATTCTGGCCCCAGTGAACCCAAGGCCGTGCCCTTTTGTCTGCCTCCCACCAGAGATGGCACTTAGACTCTGAGATGTACTTGATGTTAATGTGTTCCTGTTCATTTATCTCCTGGTCCACTGATTTAATATTGCCCTGGACTTGTCCTTCACCCACTCTTCATGGTATTGTGTAAATATGATTGGGCACTCTGATAGGCAACATCAGACATATCTGGGCAATCCTCTGCATACAATTCCATCTTTTGATGGTGTCAGTGACACTGTTATCAGAGGGGGCACTGAGGAAGGCAGAGAGGAACTGCCAGCAGGTGTGTGAGAGGAGAGAAGGAGTGAAAATGAATTCTATGACTGTGGGAGCTGCTCAAGCCCCAGAGGAATCTCAGAAGCCAACCCAGCAACCCAGAGAGATGCCCATTGGAGCAGCACGAGGGCTGTGACTTGGATGAAAACATAGATCGGAAATCTGTGCAAACCAGGGCCCCCAAGCAGAGACGCAGCCCAGGAGACTCTGCCAGACAAGAGGGTGGGTGGGGGAGATATCAGAGAATGAAATCTTTTAATGTGTCTCTCCACAACAATACAGCCTCCTGAATATGACAAATCAGAGCTTCTGCCATCCTTTACTGCCTGCATGTTAATGAACCGAGCCTTGTAACCCAGCTTTTTGACTGAGTGGGGGTGCAGAGGAGTTTAAAACTTGACTTTGAGATGCTGCCATGAAAAGGAAGGTGGAGTGACACTGCACAGCAACCCAGGAGAGAGGGGCTGTTCCCTGTAAGTCCAGGGAGACTGGCCACACAAAGACAGCAAAGATGAAGGCCGCACTGTGGAACTCTGAGACCTTATTCCAATAACACAAAGAGCTCCCTCCAACACACACACACACACACACACACACACACACACACACACACACACACACGAGCTTCCAGGAGGAATGCAGGTTGCCAGGCCTGTCTGGTAGCTACTCCTTGATGGCTGAATGACCCTTGTATCTGGCAAAGCAGAAACATGTATGGGTCTGATTCAGGGCCTTCCACAGAATAGGTCATCCCATATTTTCAAGAACCTTCTATTTGATTTATGTTTGACTCTTTGGTTGATTTTCTGAAGTCACTCTGTTACCCTTTATAACACCAGAGAGAATTGAGTTCCTTGGAACTCTATGAATAATGGTTTTGATGATGATGATGATGATGATGACGTCAATGGTATTGATGCTGGTGATGAAGATGTTGAGATCATGTAACAGGTGCTCGATGCTCACTCTGTACCAGGAATCACACTAGTAGTTGTAGGTGTACTTGCCATTTCATCTTTTCCCAACTGTTGTTCCAGTTTCATTAATGAGTAAACTAGGGCTTGGAGAGAGTAAGAACTTGATCATGGTCATAAAGTGTTTTGGCAATGTGGCATGTAAATGTATTCATTGCTGGGAATCAAGGCAGAACTCCCCTGGAATGTGCCTTATTCCAGCATGCTTGAGCCAGAAAGCTTAGATGGTTTGAGTCCAATTTCTCTTAACAGCCTGTGCCTAGAAAAATGAAGCAATTTCTACCAAGGCTACACCGCTGGAAAATGTTAGCATTTCAAGAATTCACCAGCCCTTTGTCCTTTTCTCATTGGCCGACCCTGTGTTTCACAGCCTTTCAGCTTGGAGTATTTGATCCATTAGGCAGTTCTAATTATATTGAGTCTGATTCCTGGGAGATTGCTACCCTTCCCATGGACACATCACCTATCCTGGGGACAGCCACGTCCACCCAGACTCTGGGGAGACCGCCAAAAGGTAGAGTTCTCTCTTGATATGTGTGTCCATCCAGGCCTGCCACTGAAAACTAAGACTAAGAAAAATGAAGAAGAGTCTAGGAAGATGACCAGTCCTCGAGCCTTCTCTCTTACCCACCTGAGTGTGCCCAGGTCCTGGACAGGAGTTCTGCAAATGCTGATTTATGCATCATGCGCGGCTGACTGCGTAAGAATCACCTGAAGAGTGATTGAATGACATAGTTTCCTAAGCCCCACTGCTAGAATTTCTAATCATCAAGTCTGGGTCAGGATTCATGTATGAATTTTTTTTTTAATTGCTTCCCAGACGGTTCTGATTATCAGCCAAACATGGAACCACTGCTGAGGGCTAGAATATCATCAACAAGCTCAATGAGAGCTATCTGCTTGTTTATATGTGCGTAACTGCTGGACCACTGCCAAGGAGAACACCAAGATGATTCTGACACTGAAGCATGGGAGAAAATGGACTTCTGCATTAGACCCATTATTTTCAGGCTGAGGATGCATTCAACCACGACAACTTCTTGTCATTCATAAAAGCTCAATTGCAATGCAATCATGAATGATGCCTGAATTACCTAGTTTGATTCTTCTGTATGTGTTGTCCCCTGGTGAAGAGTGAATCAAGCTTTGATCAAGCTTTGACTGAGGTAACTAAAAGCAAAATCCAGTGCACCTGCACGAGCATTGTGGCTCCTTCTGGGGCTAGCTGCATATCAGGATTGAATTGCTAACTGTGGTAGCAGAGAAGTAGACGGGAGGCTAAGTTAGAATTGTTAGGCCACTCCTCAGTATTCTTAATAGTGGGCAACTTTCTTTTCAAGATATTTATACATTTTATTTGAAAAGCAGAGTAACAAAGAGCAGTAGGGACAGAAATCTGCCATCTACTTCTCTCTCCTCTCATGGTCCAGACCAAAGCCATGAGCTGGGAACTCCATTTAGGATTCATACGTGAGTGCCAGGAGCCCATGTATTTGGAACATCTTCCGCTGCTTTCCCAGTAGGAAGCTGGCTCAGAAGCAGAGCAACAGAACTTGTATTGACACTCTACCGCTGATGCCAGCATCCTAGACGGTGGTTTAGGTATCATGATGCGGCAAGTTCAGTACTACAAACAATGGAAAAAAAAAAATGAGTGACCAGTTTCTGCTGTGGCAGAGGAGACTAAAGACATGCCTGGGAACATGCACACACACACATACATGCCACAGAAACAGGGAAAAGTTACTTCCTTCTGTTGTAAATTTAAATGAAGTCCAGAGAAGTGAGGGCCATTTGTAAGGTCTGCTGAGCTAATGGATTCATAATGACTTTTAAAGCTTCACTCGGGTAAGAAATACTGCTCATTTTTAATTGCATATAATTATACTTTTTCATAATCTAGGGTGGCATAGCAAAAGTAAATCTACTGGCTTAATTATAAATCTTTTCATTATCTGGAACCCTGCTGAAATAAAAGGCAAAAGAAACAACTATTGTTTTTCTAGTCATGGAAAAAGAATTTATACATGTTTGTATAAATTTATATAATCATATATATCCTTAGTGTTAAGTGATTATGGTGCTTTTGATGCGAGAACTGGTTTATTTCACACCTAACACTCCTTTGGAGCCAAGTTGTGCAATTAAGGAAGCCTCTTGGAGGCTCCATTGAGAGCCCTCAAGAGGCCTGTGTTCCTGGGAAAGGAATATGGGAGCCCCCAAAGGCCCTCTCCATCACCTCAGAGTGCGAATTAGTCATTCCAGTCGCTGTTGATGTGTAGGCAAAGCACCAAGAAAGAAAAACTTGCTAACCTCCTGAAGGTTGAGCAACTCATCTGGGCTGATGGAGGTGAACAATGTTATTGCCCATCTCAGACAAGGAAGGTTATTTCTTGGGGAGAGATGGCAGCTTCAATTAACATCTCCAAATCCCTCTCACTGTCCCTCAACACCCTCCTCTGCATGCAAATTGGCACGCATGGACCCCCGTGGAAGCTCAAGCATGGCTCAATGTACCCATCCATTCCAGAAATTAGTGGTCATAGCCACCACTGGTGCCTGGGCCCTAAGCTTCCTTCTGCACGAAGTCTTTGCCCCAGAAGCCACTAGTGCTGGGCTTTACCCTGACTTGTTCTGTATCCTGCCCCCCGACCTCGGCAGTTATCTCTGGGCCTGGTGTGGCTGAGCAGGGTGTCTTCATTGTAGTTCCCTTCCTGGAAGAGATCAATTTTAAAGTATATAATTGGTTGAAATTATGTCTAGAAACTTTGTTATGGCTTAAAGAATCAGGTCCATTTTCTTAGTATGTAATGATCTCAATCAGTTAAAACCTGGAACAGCTGGTCCCTTAATCCTAGAAAGTATGTTTTATCCCTTTAAGCTTCTCTGATAGCAGCAAAGACACACATCAGTTTAGAACACTGGCCCCACCGCCGACTGCCTCTGTGGCCTGGAACAATTTGCTTAACCTTGCTTAGACTCAGTGTGTTCATCCATAAACTAGGAATTAGCAATGCCTATCTTGCTGAATGATCAGAATTCAAGATGACTAAGAAGTAAAGGCCCTGGTAGAGGCAGAGACATGGCGCCTGATCTGTGCATGAAAGGTAGATTTTGTTGCTGTGGCTGTTGCACCTGTTGTACTATTAAATCCCAAATCCAAGTAAAGCCCCTGCTCTTCTGGTTTCTGGCCTTTGGCCTTGGAACCAAGGAGTGAGATAGGCAGGGTTTTGTTCTTGTCTTCCTTCCCCAGGTTCCAGGGAGTTGCTGCTAGGCTTGGTCCAGCAGCTTCCCCATGTGAGAATCATCATGGCCAAGACACCCTGGGGCTCTCACAGCATCTTCTTCCCTCTGTCCCTCTGGCAGTCCCAAAATGACTACTGTTCGTTTCAAGGAATCATCCTTATTCCAGGCATGGAGAAGCAGAAAGAGGAAGAGTCAAAGTATTTGCTTCTTCCTATCAAGAAAAGCAGAAGCTTTCCCCCAAGATCTACCAGCAAATGTGTGCTCACATCTCCTCACAAAAATGGGGATGACAATGGGAACCTGTCAACCCCTGATGCCTGCCACATGGACTGATGAAGTGGCTATGAGAAGGGTGTATGTTAAAGCACTTTGTAAGTGCTTTACAAAAGGAAGTCATTATCCTCACCCAAGCCCTTGCACAACGGAGAGGTCAGCCAGCTGGTAAATGGTGACACCATTGCCCAGCTGATAAATTGAAGACATTTGGAAGGTGATGGTTGTTTTAGTACTAGCTGGCAGGTCTCGCCCTCCTTCTGGCCAGGTGGGAAGTTACATTCTGCCAGGCGAATGATGCTTGGTGACTTTAACTGACTCTGCTTGATGTAAGAGTGAGGCTGTGCCCTGGGTAAACACAGTGAATTCTAGGAACAGCAGGAAACATTCCTGAGAGACTCACCAGTGACAGGGTTACATAAAATCGATCATAGTCTCCTTAACATGTGCCCTCCCCATGCATGAACCCTCTTGGCATCCTTAATAAGTATCTCCTGTTTTCAAACAGCTTTATTGAGGTAGGATTTCTGTAGCATAAAGCTCACAATTCTAAGTTTGCAATTGAATGGATTTCAGCACTGTCGTGTTGACCATCACTGTAGTGCAGGTTTACAATTCCTTCTCCCCAGAGAAATCCCTCAGACCCATTTGCACACAAACCCTATTACCAACCCTGCTGCGGGCAACCAGAATTCCACTTTCTCTAATATATTAGTCTTGTCTGGACGTTTCCTATCTTATATTTGACCCCTTCACTCAGTGTTTTTCTGAGGTCCACCTCTTCTGTAGCATCAGTGTTGGGATCAGTGCTTGTTCATTTTGGTATACAGTACGTTAATGTGGACATATCACATGTTGTTTATCCTCCCACAGGCTGATGGCTGTTTAGTTTCCCCTTCCCCACTCCCTTGGCTGTTATGAATAATGCTACCGTGAGCTTTCATGTCCATGTCTTCGTAAGGCCTTTAATGGCTTTGTTTTTCTTGAGTAGATATCTAACAGTGAAATTGCTGGATCATTTCAAGAAAATGAAAATCTGCTTGCCACGGTGGCTATAACCTTTTTCTCACCAGCAATGTCTGAAACTTTGTTTCCTCACTTCCTTTCTAGCACCTGGTGCGATTTGTCTTTTGAATTATAGCCATTCTATTGAGTATAAAGTGGTATCTCACTGTAGTTTTAATTTGATACCTTAATGACTAATGACATTAAGCATTTTATGTGCTCATTAGCTATTTGTACATCTTCTTTGGAGAATGAATTCACAAGGATTTTGTTTATTTTTAAAAAGTGAATTTCATTGTTTTAGAGCAGTTTTAGGTTCACAGGATAATTGAGCAGAAAATACCCCTATAGATGCACAGTTTCTCCCACTAATGACATCTTCTACTTCAGAAAGGGACATTTTTTCATGATTGATGGGCCAACACCAACACCTCATTGTGAGCTTAAGTCCATAGTTTAAACCAGAGTTCACTCGAGATGTTGTACATTCTATGGGTTCGGACACCTGTAATAATGAAGGACACTCGTCCACCATTATAATCACACAGAGTGGTTTCTCTGTCCAATACAAAACAAAACTCTCTGTGTACACTATTCACCACCCCAACTCCTGGCCATTGCATATCTTTTTACTGTCCCCATATTTTTGCCTGTTCTAGTATGTTACAGAGATAGAATTATACAATATGTATCTCCTCAGACTAGCTTTTCTCGCTTACTAATATGCATTTAAGCTTTTTTTTTTTAATTTTTCTTCTTGACTCTTTAGTTTGTTTTCTTACAGTCTACTCCATTTTCTGGCTGTACCAAAGTTTGTTTATCCCTTCACCACTAGAGCATATCTCAGTTGCTTCCAACTTTTGGTATTTGTAAAGTAAGTTGCCTTACTCCTGTGTGAATAGAACACATGGATATAAAATTTGTGTGGATATAAAAATTTTGACTTCTCTGGATTAATACTAAGCAGAACCATTATTGCTCGATTACATAGTTAAGTGTATATTTAGTCTTACAAAAAAATATCAAGCTGTCCTCAAAGTGGCCAGACTATAATGCCATAATGCACTTTCACCAAGCAGGATTAACAGTTCCCATTGTTTCGCAACTTTGTAGGCATTTGTTGTTGTCTGTGTTACAGATTTTCTTTCTTGACTGATGTCTTAGGGTCTCTCACTGTCTTAATTTGAAGCTTCCTGAAGGCATATGATGTTGAAATCTTTTCATATGCTTCTTTTCCATGTATGTGTGTATCATTCTTTTTTTTTTAAGATTTATTTTTATTATTTTTTCATTGGAAAGGCAGATATACAGAGAGGAGAGACAGAGAGGAAGATCTTCCGTCCGATGATTCACTCCCCAAGTGAGAGCAACGGGCCGATACTATGCCGATCCAAAGCCAGGAGCCTCCTCCGGGTCTCCCACGTGGGTGCAGGTTCCCAAAGCTTTGGGCCGTCCTCGAATGCTTTCCCAGGCCACAGGCAGGGAGCTGGAAGGGAAGCGGGGCTGCGGGATTAGAACCGGCGCCCATATGGGATCCCGGGCGTGCAAGGCGAGGACCTTTAACCACTTGTGCCACCGCGCTGGGCCCAGTGTGTATCATTCTTTATGAGGTTCAAATCTTTTGGCATTTAAAACAATCAGGTTGTTGATTTTATTATTTATTTTGAAGAATTCTTCATGCATTTTGAAGAAGTCCGTCTTCGGATCTCACGTCTGCAAGTGTTTTCGCCCAGTGTATGACTTGTTTTCTTGTTCTCTTGACTTTAGTTCATTTTTTAGTTGAGTTGTTTGCTTTCTTATAGTTGAGTTTTAAGTATTTTTTCAAGTTCTATATATACATTATTTATCTGTTATATGCCTTACTGATTGTTTTCATTCAATATATGGATTCTATTTTTATTTTGTTATAGTGTTTTTTTCAAGTACAAATTTTTTGTAATCTTGATTAAGTCCAAATTCTTAATATGCCCCTTTATAGCTTTGGTACACATACACACATGCACAAAAACAACAAACAACAAAAAGCAAAAAGTAGGGTCCCAGCCATTTTTACTGATTTCCTTCTAGAAGTTTTAATTTTTTTTTTAAGATTTATTTTTATTATTTTTTTATTGGAAAGGCGGATATACAGAGAGGAGAGACAGAGAGGAAGATCTTCCATCCGATGATTCACTCCCCAAGTGAGCGCAACGGGCCGATACTATGCCGATCCGAAGCCAGGAGCCTCTTCCGGGTCTCCCACGCGGGTGCAGGGTCCCAAAGCCTTGGGCCGTCCTCGACTGCCTTCCCGGGCCACAGGCAGGGAGCTGGAAGGGAAGCAGGGCTGCCGGGATTAGAACCGGCGCCCATATGGGATCCCGGGCGTGCAAGGTGAGGACCTTTAACCACTTGCGCCACCGCGCTGGGCCCTAGAAGTTTTAATTTTTACATCTAAGTCTAACTAAAACTTGGTTACTTTGAGTTATGAGGGGTGAATCAAGAGTCCAAGTTCATGTGTATGTGTACCTAGCTGTTACAACACAATTGTTGAAAAGACTCCTCTCATTGATCTTCCTAGGCACTTTCTTAAAAAAAAAAAAATCACGTGACTGTAAGTATAGGATTTTATTCTTGGCTTTCAGTTCTAGTTCCATTCATCCATATATCTATCTTTATACCAGTTCCATACTGTGTGAATTACTGTAATTTTATAACATAATTTAAAACAGGAAATGGAAAGCTTCCAACTGTGTTATTTTCTGTTTTTTTTGTTTTGTCTTTGTTGTTGCTATTTTGGGTCTTTTGTATTTGCATAAAATCTTAGATTTACAGCAGTGAATTCAGTGGGGATATAGCATATTGATATTTTCATTTGTTTTTCTTTACTTATAAGTATTTTAAATTTTGATAAGTGAAATTGTTTTCTTCACTTTTTAAAATATTGCCTATCTATAGCAACAAAATCAACTTCGTGTGTTAATCTCACAAATTGTACCTTGATGAACTAATTTATCACTCCTTGTAACTTTTTAAAAGATTAATTCATTTATTAGAATGGCAGAGCTACAGAGAGAAAGGGAGAGACAGAGGGAGCCCTTCCATCTGCTGGTTCACTCTCCAAATGGGCACAATGGCGAGGGCTGGGCGGGGTTGAAGCCAGGAACAACGAGTTTCAGCTGAGTCTCCCACATGGATGACAGAGTCCCAAGCACTGGAGTCATTTCCTGCTATGTTCCCTGGTCCATTATCAGGAAGATGAATCAGAAGTAGAGCAACCAGGACTCGAACCAAAGTCCATTTAGGATACTGGTGTCCCAGGTGGCAATTTAACTCATTATATCGCAACATCAACCCTGTTAGGAATATTTTTGTAGATTTTTTTTTTGTATTTTTTAACTTGCAGACTCATCTCCAAATAAACACAGTTTTTCCTTCATCTTCCTTCTCATCTGGTTGCAAGCATCAGTTATCACATTTGACATTTCATAAAACGTTCAAAAACACTGCTACAGAGCAGCTCCTGTGATGATCCAGAGAACTGGCTTGCAAAGTGGGAGTCCCCGCTAGGACGGCACTGAGTTAAGACTCCTTAATTCTGCAGGAAGCAGGATAAAGGAAGTGGCAGGAGAAAGACTTGCCCGGGTTTGATGGCAGGGACGTTGAAGGTGAGATTGATGATGTGTGACTGATGGGTTTCTTTCAAAAAACATGAAATGCTTGGTGCTTGGACTTTGTTCTGTGAAGTAATTGTGCGGTCCTTGCCCATTCATTAGCATGTCCTTCTCTGCTGAGCAGGACTGGCTGGTCCTTCACCCCTCCAAATGGTAGCAGGACAGAGTGACAGAGATAGCCAGTTGAAACTTGTCTACCCCACACAGTAAATCCAAACTCTAATAACCATCCTCCTCTTTGCAGCTATGTGTCTGTTGAATAATCTCCACTTACTTAACATGCAGGGGCTATTATGGCTATGTGAGCTGTTATCTATTTATGTTGACTATTAATAAATTATTAGACCATATTGTGTGGGTTTTAATAACTCCATAGGAAGAGAAGCGTGGCCAGGAGGTGAAATCTCAAGCAATTACAAATTCATACTTGGAGCAGACTTCTTTCTAACATATAGAAGCTGTTCACTTGCAAGTACATTAAATGTATGGGCCTTTGCCCTTAGGATTCCAGCCATGCAGAGAGAGGCAGTTCCTGGCCAACACACAGCTCCCAGTGGGAAGATTCCACAGGGAATGAGGGGGAGGCTGTGGCAGAGACTGCTCAAGGCCTGATCCTGGTGCCTCCCTGCCAGGCCGGATGCAATGAGTCTCCCCATTTTCAGGTTGGCTGATCCCATCCGTAAAGACAGGAATGCTGGCAGTTGTGTCCGTGTGCCACTAAGCAGGCTGTAAAATGTGTTGTTCCAAATCAGGCTTGAAATAGGGCACCCCAGATTGGTCTGCTTGACTGCTCCCCAGATGAGGCCCAGGAAGCCACCTGCCCCTCACACACATGTCCTTGTTTGTTCTGGACATACAGGCAAGCAGCTGTTTGGAAACTTGGGTGGGAATGTCATCAGGGGGTGGGGGGTTTGTCATGGACTTCGTTTTAGGAGGTAAGACACAGTCAGAAATGGAGCCAGGGATCAGCAGAAAGATGGAAATGGACTCGAATCATTTTCTTATCAACTGGGATTTTAAAATCAATACCGAGCCTCCTTGAACATTCATGTTCTTTTTCTTTTCTTGCTGTCTGTTGAGGGTGATGATGAATTTCCTCCTCCTACAGGTACTTGTGGAAATAAAAACCTATGCTCACCTTGGTGCAAACATGCTGTGTCCAGCCATGCCATCCAGGTGGGGGTGCAAGCTCCTTCCCAGGGCACCTCGGCCTCAGTTCTCCACCACATCCATCACTGCCTCTGTCAGAAGGCAATTGGATCTGGCTCTCCCGCCTTGCTGTGGCCATCTGCAAAGCAGTGGCAATCTTTCCTAGGATGATTGTAAGGAAGGAGGTATTTTGGGGATGAGCAGTGATTTCTGTTCCACCTTGGTGTGATACAGACAGCGATTGAGACCCAGAATCTTCCTTCTCACATTTGCTACAAAAAAGTGCTCGGACATGAAAGAGCTGCTTTGTCTAGGATGCATCTTACGTGGCTCACTTAAAAGAACATTCAGAAGAAAACTAAGATTGTCCTCAAACCTAGATCTCATTGCACTGTAAGCTCCCATAGGGTAGGAATACCAGTCCATATGGTAGTTCATTCATTTAATATCAAGATAAACACCTACTGTGTGTCAGGCACTGTGATGGGTGCCACAGATAGAGCAAGCATCCAGCCATGGGCCCTCCCCTATAGGAGCTTATGGGCACCAGGGGTGGCAGCTGATGTGAACACAGTTATAAGAGTGAACAAGATTTGTGCTGGTGGAAGCACAGAGGGCTGTGAAGCTTGCAGACAGGGAGCTGTCAGGGAGCTGAGCTCCTCAGGCTTCCTGGCAGTGGGTGCTGTCTACACTCACCCTGTGTGAGAGGGACATGGCCCAAGTGCTGGGGGGTGGGGGAGATGCAAACCAAAGGGACAAAACATGCTGAGCCCAGAGAAGAACTGTGGCACACTGCAGGGACTTGAAGCTGTTGCAGAGAACTGGGCACAAGGGTATGCAGAAGAAGCTGTGTGGGTGTGGTTGCCTGTCTACAAGTTCTTGGAGAGCCAGATGGGCTGTGTGAAGGGTGCAGGACATGTGTCTGAGGGCAAGGAGGGGGCCGGGAGGTTTTATGTAAGAGAGCAACACAACCTAGCACAGGGTAAATGAGCACTGATGGCCCTGGCTGTGACAAGGATGAAGCAGGACAGAATGCAAGGGTCAACTGGGAGGCTGTTGGGAAGAAAGCACTGGCCTGGACAGAGGAGGTAGCCTGAGGATTGAGAACATCTAGCAACACAACCCTCACTCCCCAAGGCTTCCTCAGCTGGGATCCACACAATCAAGGTAGGGAAAGATAGCCGACTTCAACTATGAGCCACATGTGGCAGGGGAAGCCTCAAGTTTGGGGCAACATTTGAATTTTTTTAATTAATTAATTGTATGTATTTGAAAGGCAGGGAGAAAGAGAGACAGAGAGAGAGAAATCAAATCTATCCTCTGGCTCATTCCCCAAATGGGCATACACACAGCTAGAGCTGAGCCAGGCTGAAGTCAGAAGCCAGGAACTCCATCTGGGTCTCCCACATGGGTGGCAGGGACCCAAGTACTTGAACCTTCATCTGCTGCTTTCCCAGGCACATTAGCAGAGAGCTGGAATCCAGAGTGCAGTGGGGCCAAGAGGAACCCAGCACTCCACTGCCATGACATGTGGGGTGTCGTGCCTGGTACTTTACCTGCTGCATCAAGGGCTTGCTCCTGAAGTGACTTGGAGGGAGAAGGAAAAAGATCCTGTCCCAGAGCCGTGGGGAGGAAGTGCAGACGGCAAGGTTTGCTGCCGAGCAGCGAGGTGGTGCGCACTGAGCATGGGTTTGGAGATGCTAGGGAGTAACCCAGTTCCGATGCCTTGATGAGGCCAGGGGAGATCCAACTACTACAGAGCTGGTGGAAAAGAAGGCCGTGGCCACACAATGGGGTTCATTCATGAACTTACCAAGTTGCTCCCTGTTACCACAGTAACATATCAAAGGTTTTGCAGACCTCAGAGGAAGAAAAAAAAGAAACACACAAACCCAAAACAAAACAAAACAAAACAAAACCCCTGTGTTACAGTACTCAAAGCAAATTAGGTCACTGTTACGAGTTATTAATTTTAATGCATTAGGAAAAGTGTTCAAGGGGGAATGAAGGTTTTTTTTTAAACACAGCAAATGGGAAACAGCAAAAAGTACAACAATAATTATGCTGAAAGCAAAGTGAAGTGTTCCATAAAATGTAAGAAATGAACAAATTACACGCCCTTCCCTCCGCCTCCCTCAAGTGCAGTTAGGCAGTGGCGGATGGGGGCGGGGCAGCTCCCCCACAGCTCTCTGATGCAATTAGGATAAGCATGTGTGTCGCGCAGCGTTGCTGAAGCCAGACTGATATCCAGCCACGGAAAGAGCACAGAGGGCCATTTTTTCCGGGCTGAGTTATGTTTAGCGTGCAATTGCTCTTAGGCAAATGCACAGCCTGATGAGGGGAAATTGGAGGCCGTGAATAGATTCTCCAGGAGCTCTGGTACCCAGGGGGACTCCAAGCGGACTGGGGTGCTTTCTGGGCCTGGGCTGATTCACGGCCGCAGCCGGCTTCCCTGGCTCTTGCCGCCGCTGCTGCAAAACTGGGTCAGGCAGCTCCATGTCCAAAAGGCTTTGCTTGGTTTTATTTGGTCTTATTTGACTTCTCTTTTTGTTGTCTGATTTCTTTGTTTTTTTGACTGCTTGGTGTCACTTTGCGTGTTTGGGAGTAACTCAGAGCATCCAGCATCTCGGAGTCGAAGTGGAATTGCCATGGTTTATTCCATTGAGACAGGTCTCCCTCTCACCTGACCGCCCCCTTCTTTGTGCGCTCGCATTTCCCTTTGATGCCCTGTCTGGGCAGCACTGGCATCATGACATGCATTTTAGACTTGGGAGGAGATGTGGGGACTAAATGCCACACTACAACCATGTCTTGCTGCCGGTTCCCTGGGGATGGCAACTGCCATGTCCTGCGTAAAACCCTCTTTGCCTTGTAAGATCGTTTTCGTTCTTGTGCATTTTCTCTTTCTGACCAAGCTCAGTCCCAGTTGAATGTGCAGCTTCCTTGTTGTCCGAGCCTCATTCCCTGAACACATTTCTTTAAGAATTCCAAGGGACTTATCTCTCTCCCTATCTCTCTCTCTATCTTTCTGTGTGTGTGTGTGTGTGTGTGTGTCTCCATTTTGACTTATTTCATTCATTTTTCCAATCATTATAGTTTCGGCAATCATGCATTTCCTCCTAGCTCCCAAACCCATAATTCAACCTTGACCTTTTATTTTGGCTCAGAGGGACCTACTAGATACCACCATCTGCTCAGCTCAGCACCACAAACCTATTTATTACATAGTTAAATTCAATATTCTCCCTTGTCTTTGTGGCCTTTCACCCTCCCAAACCAATAGACAAGACAAACAACAATAAAGAGGAAAACCAAAAGGAAGCACTAGCTCTCTTGTGTTCCTTATTACTGTTTAACCGTACCTCTTCCAGAGAGGGGTGCAAGTGAAACGCCCTGTGGCACCTTGCTCTCCCCCATGTCTGAAATAACCAGAACCCTCCATCTGCCACTGCTCCCTCCATGCTGAGCTTGTAGCCTTCTCCCCTGCCTCATTCCCAGCTCTGTCACAGACACTGACTATCTGCAAGACCTTCTTCTTAATCCCTTCCTATATTGCTTTCGAAGCTTTCTTTCCCAACACAGCCCCAATTGCAGCCTCCCTAGCCCCAATCATGCATTAGCTTTCTATTGCTTAAAGGATCAAATGAGAGGTATTTCAAGGGCCAACAGAATGTGACCCAGTGGATGTTGCAATCTTCGTTTCTGACTACCCATTCCCACCTGATAATCTGGCCATTCATCTGCCACTCATTTTATAAATGTTCTGTGCATTTCCCTCATCTAAGCTCCTGCCCCTACCCCAGGCTGAGATCCATCCACCTCTTCTCTGCCAAGTTGACACCTGCGCATCCTCAAAGCCATGGCCTTTGGGCAGAGTGAAGTTACCTTCCATGATCTCCTTGAAAACGACAAGGACTGTAGCTCTGGCCACCGTGCTTGGTGTTTAATCACTCACCTCAGATTCTGAGCACTTCAAGAGGAAACATCTAGCATGGGAAACTCCTCAACTGCATCTTGCAAGTACAAATGGAAAAGTTCTGAGTTTTCATCATGGCCTTGAAAACTGCAGATCCCTCCCCACCTGATAAAACCTAAGTGGTCTTTGAAGGACGTGTACTGGATACTGGATACACTGCCAGGGCAGTCTTCTAGGATAACTCTTTCTCCAAGATCACTCATTGGACCTTGGAGGCCCCTGGGCCTGTTCCTATCAGAAGTGTTGCTGTCTGGGGTCTGGAGTGTAGTGAGGAGTAAGAGCAGAATAAAACACATGAAACTCTAGTTTCTGTTCAACCCTCTTGGTAGGGTTCTGTAGGAAAGGTCACTTAACTTTCCTTGTAAAAGTAGCCTCAAGAAAGATTTGGTTTAAGAACAGCTTTCATTTCTATCATTTATTAAAATAAGGTATTATTTTTATGATACAGACTGAAAAGGGTAAGCCTGGTAGAATTCTGTAAACATCTGACAGGTGGCGTGCCTCACATTGCAAAATAGAAACAACTACAGAATAATGTATCTGTCACAAACACTCATAGTGGAGTATGCACACACATAGACCTGCATTTGGCCAATGTTTGTGGAGTAGTTAGCCCCTGTGTACTGCATATACAGTGTGCCTAGGTAGGGGCTCCCCATAGCTGTCATTGGGGCAATCCATCTCAGTGGTCTTTTGTGAATTCTAGTAACACAGGAGGGGAGACGGAATTTTCTTTTCCTGGAAGCTAATTTATCTGGTGAGTGGAAAGGTCCATTTTAATTGATTTTATCTTTCAAGATGCAAGTAACCTATAATCCCATCTCCACTGTCAATATTTTGCCTGCATCATCCCCCAGCCCTTAGCATGCAGACAGGGCAACAGAGAGCTGCTGGCACAGCTCAGCGGGAGAAAGCAAGAGCAGCTCAGGCTAATAATCTGCTTTTGATTTTTTTCCCTTCCTTTTCCTACACCCTCTTGCAAATCCACTAAAATGGGGAAAAGCCATAGCGATTAGAAAACCTCCTGACTGAGATGTCTTTCTCCCTTTCCTTTCATTTTCTTGCTACCTTCTTTAGTATTCTGAAGCCACCCCCGTATCAGAGGTTTCCGTGATACTTAGCAGTGCACAGCATCCAAACCAGAGTGGGAAAAGAGATGCCTGTTGAAGACATTGCAGTTTTTCTCAAGCCAGTAGCTGGTGGCTTCCATCACACTCCCCAGAAGACTCTGGCATGAGTTTCGGGAGCAGAGAGAGTGTGCCTGTGGGGATTCCATGAAGGAGAGGGAGTGGAGAAAATCAGATTAAGGACAGATCACCCCTGACAGCTCCAGCTCTTGGTAGGTCTTTCTACAGTTCTGTCCAGCTGGGACGTGTGTTGTCAACAGAGCAAGGGAGGGAGGGGAGCACAAGATTTTTGGTGTAGCTCCAAAGAGAGCTGCCCTGATGATCACGGAATAAGAAAATATTCATAGGGACTACAAGCATCTGATGATCAGTTAGCTCCTGTGTTCGGAATGATTAATGCTAACATTTGTATCTCAACCCAGTGTCTGGATGTTTCTCTACTCCTCTCAGAGAAGGTGTGTTTAGCTGAGGCACACACCTCTTGGGTGATCAATGCTTATTTCAAATCCAGGTGGGCCACTCCCCTGCCCTTTACCACCACCACCTACACCATTGTCTGTCCATCATTATTGGTGGTGCACACCTCCCAAGCTACTCACTACTAATGCCCTGTGCTCCTGGACGAGGAGGATAAACTATCGGATATTACCAGGTGGACAGAGTCCCAAACAACGTGCATGTACAGGGAAGTTGATTCTTCACCATGTCACAGACCCAACTACATCTGTTTTCTGTGTGGTGTCAATCAAGACAGACACTGAAAACTACAGATTGAGGGGGATTGCACCCTGACGGGTAGGGTGGCAGAAGAAAAGAAATATAATGTCTGGGGCCCTGGACCCGGGGAGAACACATTGGGAGCTTCCTGTTTGGCATGTATGGCCCAGCAGAGAACAGGAATGGATGGCTAGCAGCAAAGGCTAGCACTGGACAAGTTCCCAGTCCCCGACATCTGTTCAGATTTTGTGCTGAACTCAGTTCCAACACAACAGCCCTTTCCACTTCATCCACAAATCCCCCTGCCTCTGACAGCCTGTGACCCCATACCTGTGCCAAGGGACAGTCACTGCACCCCTTTCTAACTCCCAGGCAACCCCCACTGACTCGCATTCTGCACTGCCAGGAGCCCTCCTCCATTGTGCCTGCCCAACTCACTTGGTCGAAACACTTTTGCCTTCGATTCCAGGGCCATCAGCAAGCTGATGGGAGAGGGAGCAACCTTACAGAGACCTGTGAACAGTAATTGAGTGTGGCAGGCGCAGGCACGGCTGAGAAAATACAGCAGCCAAACCTACATAAGGCTACGAAGTCCTGCATGGCCCCCTCTGTTATTTATTTATTCCTTTTTTTAATAATGGAGAGGAGAGACATGTGGGAAGGGGTACACCTCTCTATAAGGATAAGAGTGAACTCCATAAGCTTCTGTTTTAGAGAAGTAGTCCCAGGAATCATTTTGTACCCTTTACCCAGCTTCCAAGCCCTCCAGCCCCACATACACTGACCACAGTTTCACGGGACACCTGTGCTGTTGGAGGAATGAATCATAGTCATACAACCTTGATCCTCCACATCAGAGAAGCTACATAGCAAGGCTGGGGGTGTGGAGTGAGAGTGGCCACAGAGCAGTGTTGAGCATACAGTGGACATCCAGGCACTCGTGACACAATGTTGAGCCCAGGAGCCTCCATGTTTGCTTGGGGAGGCAGTGCTTTTAGTGCAGCGAAGATGCTCCTGTTTCTTGAACCCTTATTCTGAATCTCTCAGGAGCCCTATCTTTAATCAACACCACTCTGAGGCTTGTTTCTTGGTGAGGAGTGGTCAGATTCTGAAGAGCAGCATGAGGGTCGGAGCATCAAAGCCCAATGGGCTCTGCTGCAAAGGAACAGAGAGGAGAGGGTGCTACACTTCCTGCACACCTGTAACCCCTCTATCGTTTAGACCCCAACTATGGTTTCCAACTGAGCCCATATTTTTGTAATAAATACTTGTTGTTACATTGGGAGAGCTCTCTGAAGGGTGCATGTGGGAGAATGAGAAGTCCTGGCTTGTGATTGAAACATCACTGCTCTGTAGCATGGAAGGTGGCTGAGCCAGAGGGGGCAGGATGCACAGATCACACTGGTCTGAACTAAGAACACAGGGAAGGAGCAAAGCGGACAGGAGACTTCGATCTACAAACCTCTGAGACCAGAATTTACTGAGTACCCACTATCTCTAAATCACTGTGACAAGTGCTATCGGAAGAATGAGGAACAATGTTTAGACTAAGGGACAGGGACCTTAATGATGGACTGATCAAGAGGGATGAGGGAAAGCTGGGATCCATGGACGATGCTGGAGTCTCAGTTTGAAAAAAGGAACAAATGAGCCCATGAAGGAGTCACTCATGGGACTCAGATTGTGTGGAGGAGAGATGGTTTTGGGGGAAACCAAGAGATCCATTTTGGGCACACCGAGGCTTCTAAGGAAAGCTGCACATGATATTTGGGAAGATGTCTCTGGAATTGTGGAAAGAGTGCAGTCAAAACTCTCACTGCAACACTTAAGAAAATAGGCAGAGGGATCCACAAGGTAAATCAAGGTGCAACGTTCAAAAAACAGCAAAAAAGCCAGGACAGCACATTTGCTTGAAAATCTAAGCAAGAATGTGTCAATGAGAAGGTACCTGGATGTGAGATATGTCAGGCTAGACTACAGAACACCTTGGCAAGCAAAGATCTGGAGCTAAGAGTGGGTGTGGTAGGGGAACTATGAGCATTCTTCCGCTAGTCTATAACATCCACTAGTGAGCATGAAAACCAGGGCTGGTGGCATGCAAGGCTGAACAAAGGCTCAGCATATATTGGCTTACATGTGAGCTGGGTCTGGGGTGGGTTGGGTTGCGCTTAACTGCAGTACCCAGAGTCAGATGGGCTAGGCCACAGCACATGCTGGTACATGCAAAAACCAGGGCTGGGGGCAGACCTGGTGGGAGTTATTGGAAGTTGTCCTGACTGGGCCAAGGCAACCTATGGTGTGTGTAAGAATAGGACCTTTTGCAGGCTTGACTGGGCTAGGCTACAGCATCCATCAGTTCACATGAGAGGTGCGTCTAGTGCAGAACTGACCAGGAAGTTGCATCTACCAGTATGTGCATCGGCCAGGAGAGGTGATGGACTGAACCTGACATTGCACTTGCTGGCAGACTCAAGAGCCAAGAGTAAGATCACCTCAGATGTTGACACCAGCGATGTAAGACTGAACAGTGGCAACTGGGATTCAGAAGAGTGGGGTCTCTGGTGACCTCAAAGGGGTCAGAGGGATGCTACTTGGGAGGAAGAGCTGGGACACCATGCATGGACTGGGACGGAGGAGGCAAGAAATAGGAACAGTGAGACCAATAAAGCAAGGCATTTGCTAGTGAATAAAGAGAAGAACTAGGGAGGTAGCTGCAGTGGAGGCAGAGGAAACAGTAAAAAAGCCAGTTTGCCACTGACTCCTTGGGTTTGAGGACGGGAGAAATGTGTATGCAGTTTAATGTTATTGGGGAAAAAAGGGGGCCATGAGAAATGGGAGGGACAGGAATCCACAGCACAGAGGGAGGGGGTTGCTTCATCTGGGAGGAGATGTTACACTCTTCTCATGGGACAGGAACTAAGAAGAAATGGATGAGTACAGACAAAGTACCAGATGGTGGATTTGTGGGTAGAAAACACTTGTCTGTTGGCTTCCGTTTACTCTGCAAAGTAGGAACAGATCATCTGCTGAGGGTAGGGGGGCAGGGAAAACTCCAGTAAGGTTTGAGAAACCTAGGGGGGATTTAAGTTCACTGTTGTGGAGAAGGAGACAATTTGGGCACAGAAATGCAGAATAACTGGTGTCAATGTGGAGGGAATTCAAATACTACAAATTGCACTGTATTGGTTGGGCATCTCCAGAGAAACAGAAGTAATGGGAGATAGAGAGATGGTATATAACCGTGTAGATAGGAGAGACAGAGAGAGAAGGAAAGAGCGAGCACATTATTTATTAAGAGAACTGGCTGAGAATTCCCACAATGGGCCATCTGCATACTGTCGAACCAAAGAAACCAGTAGCCTGACTCAATCCAGAATATCTATCTTAAAACGTATTCTAAGAAATAGCCAAGCAAAATCATGGCAATCAGGAAACTATGAGCAGAAAGGAAACTGTCTGGATTTATCCTTTCAGAAGAAAGGGTCCTGACATAGCCCTGTGAGCAAAAAACGAGCTCAACATCTCTTCATCTAAGGCCATCTGTAACTGGAATCTCACACCCAGCTAAGATGGACCAAGCTCCACAGCACAGAGAGAATCTTTGCACTTAGATTTAGCACTATGTTTTGTTAATAGGTGTAATGGCTCCATAACATTACAGAGATGTGTGTCTATGTTGATCTAATTAGTAATCTGTGGGTCTACAGAGGCATTTCTGGGGAAATAAGAGACAAAGAGCTTTACAGGTAGAATCAACCAGGGACAGAGCAGATCAGACTATGCAAAGGGGAAAATGCATGGGAGTTAGAAGCAGGAGTCTTGGAGTCAGAGTCTTAAGCGAGTCAACTTACAGTCTATGGTTTTAGGAAAGTTACTCAATCTTTCAAAACTTTCTGCTATGCAATAGGGAGAGTGATAAGTACTTCCTGGGTGATATGAAGATTAAATGACATAATTAAATGATATCATTATAAAGACATTTAGCATCATGTCAGGCATGTAGTAATCACTCAATAAGACACTTAGGATTAGTGATGGTTAGTATTGTTGCAACTAAATGGGAAGGATAAGTTAGAGAGGGGGAATCTGTAGAAATCAATGTCATGTCTGCATTCACCATCACCAGCTTAAGCCTGTCCCCACACATCTTCTACGTTAAACCTACTCCAGAAGCCCCTGCCTACCTCCTCTTTAGAATTCTTCAACTCTAAACCTCTTTGCATCTGATAGGGAACTTGGGCCCGACTCTGTAGCCCCATATTCATGTACATGTAAGGAAAAGGTTGCTTTTCCAGGCTGCACAGAGCTCAACTGGCTGCACAGGTTCAGAAAGTCTTTGCACATCTGGCACATTAAAGGACACCGGTTCTCAGTCCCTGCAGTGTCAACAGCCAGAAGAGCCCCACCCCTGCTCTGTGGTCTGCTCCAGCCAGTCAGGCTCACCGCTGATATGTTGCTGCCCTTGGGTAGTGACTCAACTTCAAGGACCTGGTTATCAATTATTCTAATTGTTATTCTTCTCCACAACCAGGACTGCCAGGGTTTAAAGTAGTTTCCATTCTCTAGACCCAAAAACTTGCCCTTGGCTTATTGAGTCAACCACGCTAGTTTAAGAGGAGTAATTTTAATTATACACAGGAGCTACAGAAAAGAGAAAGTGAGGAGAGGATGTGGTTGTGATCAGTATTTAACCAAGTGGTCCAGGCTTCTGGTGTCTCAGCAGCAAAACATCAATGATGGCTGTACCTGCCATGGTGCTTACTCCCACACACAACACTTGAGCATCCACGCCAAGGAATCAGACTTGCCCTAACCTATGCAAGTTTTAGATTTAATTCTACAAATGACACAGGTACTTGTATTTCCTACTTGCAAGGTATAAAAACCTAACTGAAGGCATATGCTGGCATCTCCCTTGTTCTATAATACTTCATCTGATCTCAGAAGAATATCTTGCATGATAGTTCTCCATTCTTGGTAATGTGCATAAGAGCAGGAAGGCCTTGCACACAAAAAATCTGTTGGTGATGTCTACCTAGCATTCAGTGCAGAAAAGTATTTTGAAAATGGGCACTATACTCAATTAGTAATGTCTGCCAAAAAACGGGATGGCATAAACTTCTAGGCGGCAAGGAATATGGCATTCAGCTCTCTTTGTAAGTATGCCTAACATATGTCATGAATTGTTGATAAGAGTGAAGAACAATTGGGCAGAAATAGATTAAACTCGTTTTAACTGTGGTCTGGTGATTGCCCTATGTCCCGTAAGCTTGCTCATCACCTGGTCAGAGAGTAAGCAGTCAGTTTATAAAGAACTCACTGCTTACACTAAAACTACTTGGATAGTCTAAAGCGCTGTCATAAATATTAGACACCAAATTGTCAAAATAAATGAAAGGGGAAGTTTTGTGATGTGACACATTTGTCTCCTCCGCCTTTAAATCATGTTTATTTGCTTCCTTGCAATTCACCAGCTCTCCTCAAGATCCAGGAACATTACGAAGGCCCAACTGGACACATGCAGGGGGAGGCGAAGCCAGCATGAGCAAGATGATAAACATTTCTTTTGCCTCCACAACATCCATCTCACTCACTCATGTCGTGTGTCCTTCAACTGCAACACTGAGAGGCTCTGCCTTCCCCGGAGAGGCACGTATATCATTATGCACTAACCTCATAACTCTCAGAATTCACGAAACAAGTTTCCCAGGCAGCAATAAACCTGCCAGAGATCAGTGCAGAGTCTTACAGACGCTCAGCTCTGAGAAATGAGTCACAGAATCTAAAATCTGCCCCCTCACTGTCAGCTGTGTAATCACACACTGAGTGAAGCCGGTTCAGCACCAGCCAGCAGCAGTCAGGCACACTTGCTTGGGTCCTAGGAACCCTGCCAATTCCACCTTACCATTTGTCTAGAAACTTCACACCAATTCTGCAATTTGCCCTTAGAATTACAGAATAAGTAATGATGCTGCCACACCAGAAAGCGCAACCACCACCAATAATATCCCTCTGGAAAGCAGACTGCGCCTGCCTGTTTGATATCATTCCCACAAAGGTTGTAGCTTACTGGTGCTGTGAGGGATGCAGAATAGGTGCTGAGATGTCAAGAGGGTTCAGAAGCATGTAGTTATTTCTGGATTTTAAATTTTTATTTCTTTACCTTTTTGCATTTTTATTGTGGAAAAATGCACATAACATGGACTTGTAGGCATGTTTAAGTGTCTAATTCAGAGGTGCTCATAGCATTCACAGTGCAGCGCGACCTTCACCAGTCTATCTTCAGAACTTTCTCCTCATTAGAGAGAAGTCTGTCCTCCTTGAGGAGTAACTCCTATTTATTTCCTACCCTCCAGTTCTGGTAATCTGCAATCCATTTTTCTGTTTTTAAGCATTTTCCTACTCTGAATAGTTCAGGTCAGTGACATCATGCAATCCTCTTACATCTGGCTGATTTGATCAAAATATTTGCAAGGTTCATCTTTTCTAAAAAGATTTATTTATTTTTATTGGAAAGGCAGATATACAGAAAGGAGGAGAGACAGAAAGGAAGATCTTCCATCCGATGGTTCACTACCCAAGCGGCCACGACAGCTGGAGCTGAGCCAATCTGAAGCCAGGAGCTTCTTCTGGGTCTCCCACATAGGTGCAGGCTCCCTAGGCTTTGGGCCATCCTCCTCTGCTTTCCCAGGACACAAGCAGGGAGCTGGATGGGAAGTGGGGCTGCCAGAATTAGAACTAGTGCCCATATGGGATCCCGGCGCGTTCAAGGCGAGGACTTTAACCACTATGCTGTTGCGCCGGGCCCTGCAAGGTTCATCTTAATGTGGCATATACCAGGTGCTTATCCCTTTTGATGGCTGAATAATATTCAGCTGCATGCATGTACCACATTTTGTTTCTCCATTCATCTGTCTACCACTTGGATTGTTTCTACCTTTTGGTTATTGTGGATACAGCAGCAATAAGCATAAATATACAAATTACAACAAAGGAAAGACATCAGAATTGCATGTACAAGATGACCCACTGTCCCTCTAGGAGAAACCATGGGAAAAGCAGGCTTGGGGACATCCTGCCTCCTTTGTGCGTGGCCTGCAGCTGGAGGACTATGCCAAGGTGAACCCAGCATGCTGGGCACGTAATGACCCCTTGAAGCTTTCAGTCTCTGCTGGTCGCAGTGAAAAGGAGAGCTTTTCCTCAGTTATCCTCTAGTGCCCTTTACAGTTCCCCGATCTTCATGCAGCACTTCAGTTCATGGGACGGGTGTTTAGCTAAGATGCCATTTGTTGGGGAGGGACTGGGGTGGTGATACAGCTAGGTTAAGCCACCACGTGTTGTACCACAGCCCATACTGTGCACAAATCTGAGTCCTGGCTGCTTCACATCAGATCCAACTTCCTTCTTACATGCCTGGATGGACAGCAGATGGCCCAAGCATTTGGGACCCTGCCACTCACGTTGGGGACTGAGAAGGAATTTCTGGCTTCTGGCTTTGACATGGCTCAGATCTGACTGTTTTGGCTATGTGGGGAATGAACTAGCAATGGGAACATCTTTCTTTCTCCATCTCTCTGCTTTTCTCATAATAGGCCTTAAAAGAACCAATCTAGTTAGGAGGCACACATCTCACATATGAGTAAATGGGATTAATGCTAAATTCCAACTCCTAAGTCCAGGTTCCTGCTAACGCAGGCTCTGGAAGGCAGCAATGATGGTTCAAGTAACTGAGTTCCTACCACCCACATGAGAGACCTGGATTCCTGGCTTAGTCCATGTCCAATCTTGGCCACTTTAGGCACCTGGGGTGTGAACAAGCAGGTGGGAGCCCCTGCCCTGTGTCTCATTCCTCACTATTCAAAAAAAACTTTTTTAATTATACTAAGAAAAAAATGCCTGTTTATTTTCAATTTTGGTTAAAACTTCCCTAAACTGAGTTCTCAGAGCACAAAATATACACTAGTAGGTCTGTTTATCTTTTAATGAAGAACAAAGTCTTTTGAAATTAAACCATACAGCCTGGCTTTCTACATTAAGCAAGGAAACTTAAAACTCTAGTCACAGCCTGAGTGCATACTTGCAAGTGTGCATCTCTGTCCTATACCTTTATGACTCTTGGGAAGGGACCCAGCAGGTGGTCCCAAGACCAGGGTACTGTCACCAGGAAACTTGCTGTAAAAATGCGGATTGTGGGCCCTGAACTTATTGAATTGACGCTCTGGGGATGGACTCCACAATTTGTGCTTTAATAGATCCTTACTGGTTTTTCAAAAATTTTGTTGTTGTTGTTGTTGTTGTTGTTTTACTTGAAAGTCAGAGTTACTGAGAGATAGGGAAAAACAGAAATATGTTCTGGCCTCTGGTTCACTCCTCAAATGTCTGAAATTGCCTGAGCTGAGCTAGTTTAAAGTTGGGAGCCAGGAGCTCCTTCCAAGTATTTCTTCTGGGTATGGGGCCTGAGGACTTGGGCGATTCTCCATTGCTTTTCCACACCATATGCAAGGAACTGGATGGGAAGTGGAAGAGCCATGACTAGAACTGACACCCATATGTGGTGTGCTGGCACTGCAGTTGGAGGATCAGCCTGTAAACCTCCATGCTGACCCCAAACTTATCCATGTGGTGTGTGCTAATCCTTCTGAAGCTTCACAAGCTATGTGAAAACTGCTTCTACAGAAAATCAAGTGATCTAAAATCTACTCCAGTAGATCCCTGGATCACGTCTGCAATAAAGGATAAACTAAGGACCATTTCTCCATTGTGCTTCACTAGGAGCATGATCACAATGGTAAACCAATAGATGCATGGGGCTGTGAAGAGTTGAATGTACTTTACATATGACTAAGTTTGCATTAATTCATCCCTTGCTCTTATTCATCATCTGACCTGAGTCAGATACCAGCAAGGTCTGGAGTTGCTACACAAGGTGGTTAGAAGAGGTACCACCCATTATGAAGCTTACATCTAGACTGGGATATACCTGCTTTTATATCCGAAGATGGCTCTGTGAGCCATTCCAAGGTAAGATTCAGATCTACCAAGAAAACTGGAAATGGGAAATGCTCTCAACAAAGAGTGAGATCACATTGTATCTGGCACAGCAAAGACTAGGTTGGCCACCATGTGACAAAACGATATCAGACTTGGGGAGAGACTCAGCCCTGGTCTTGCCTTGAAGATCAAACCAAACCTGCATGAGGGTCTTCAAGATCACATCCAGCTTCTAACACTGCAGTTCTGCCCTCTCCATGCTAGTCAATGATTCTGACTTGCATGAACAGAGCTACACACCATGAAGAGTCAAGTATATAACTCCTGAACTCTTTTCTTGAATCATAATTGGCTAAATCTCTACCATCTGAGATATACCCCTACTGAGAATAGACAACCATTCATCAGATTGATGGATGACAGGACAAACTTTTTTAGAATTAGGGTTTTAATCCTGAGACACTATCATTGACAAGCGGCTATCCCCATTTTTTTTTTTCTAGAGCTAAAATTCAATTTCCTAATTTTTATGAAAAGAAATGAAAAAATGTGCTGGGGGGGAAAGAGAGGCTCGAGAGAGTTATTGGACTTCAAAAACCCTCAAAAATCTTTTAATGATTTAAGTGTAATGGAATCAGAAACATACTGAAGAAATTCCCCTTGATATCCACATGGTGCTTACAGATTCTGGAGGGAAGATTCCAGCAATGAAATCTGCTGTATTTTTTTTTTAATTTTATCAAACCTAAGCCATTTGAGATGCCTGTTGAACTCCAATATGGTGTAATCATATCTTTCATAACAATCCTTTCTCCCCAAAGCCAGAATGAAAGCAAGGCCTAATTAGGAAGCATTGGTTTTAAGGTCAGGTTCTCTGAGGTTGGAGGAAGGGGTGTCAAGATGTGATATGCCACGCTGCCTGTGATGTTTCCGCTGACCCACAGATGTGCTGCAAATACACACAATTAAAATGCTAATTGTCAAATCATGTGATACTCTTCAACATACATTTGGCAAGACTTGTTGCATGTTAAGTTCGAAAACAGTAAATTTCCAAGCTGTCATAATATTGAGGTCTACTGTGTATTCCTTGCTCTGCATAATTAATTATAAAGTGATAATTTGTACACTAAGATATTTTCATTCAGACATGAAAGTGGAAGTTGGCTTTCTTGTCTCCAGTGAGCAGGAGGACAAGTGAGATGGTGTTTCCTCATTTCAGACACACGCACTGCCCCTCTTTTCACCAGACCAGCTGACGATGTTGGTGGTGCATCTTCAGCTGTTTAGAACAGGCCACCAATCTCTTACTAATGCTCTGAACTATCTTCCAAGGCTTAAAGGGTGTCTCAGCGGGCACAGTCGTTCCTTCTAATTGCCCAGGACTACCACAGTCTGTGTGCATACAGCACCCCTGAACCCTGCACTATCTGTAATTCTTTCTGGTGCCACAGATTTCTGTATCATTTTAATCACTGTGCAGAGTAATAGAAGAGAATAATGGCTGGTATATATTTGCTCATTAAAAATCGGTAGCCTATAACAAGACAAGAAGTGTTTCTCATTCATCTCTTGAGTGGGCTGCGTCAGCCGTCTACTCAACATGTATTTTGTTTTAGGATCCTGGGGACAGAGACAGTGCCTATCAGAGATTTTCCTTTCTCATGAGGGAGGATAGAAGGGCCAAGCCAAATCAAACACTTGCACTCAAATCATCTACTTATGTATGGCACCATGTTCATTCATACCTCAGAAGCAAAGAAATGATGGTGTGCATTGGGGACAGTGAATGAGAACAGCACACAGGACACCTGCATTTGGTATTGAGTCCCTGGTTTGAGTCTCAGCTTCTGCATTTCCTATCCAGTTTCCTACTAACACACAGCCTGAGAGACGACTGGTGACGGCTCTGGTGTGAGCATTTATCAGCTGGGTGGGAGACCCAGTGGAGTCCAGGATCCTGGCTGCGCCCTGGCTATTGTGGCATTTGAAGGAAGAATCAACAGATGAAGGATCTCTCTTTGTCTGCCTTTATGTCTCTCTGCCTTCCAAACAAAGTGAAAAAAAAAAAAACCCACAAAAGCAAAGCATAGATCATCATAGTATGGTCTCTTCCCAAGCTGACTTGAGAAAAGGTATTTTTTTTTTAACATGAAACATTTTCCAATGTCAGTAATTGATACCAGATGCCTAAAGCAATCTAAGGCTTTGTTGCCTAACATAACTGAAGTCCAGTTTAGAAAAGGCCATGGATTCCTTTTTCTGTTAGCTCTTTCCTCTTTCATCTGCCGTTAGTTGCCTTCCTCATGACTGTGGGTCATGAAAAAACAAAAGCAAAAAATAAGCCGGGGTGTGTTACACGTGGAACCTTCAGGATTTACATCCAGACGAAGAGAGTGCTTCCTTTCCATTCTATATTTTCGACTTGGTGAGTTTTCAGGCACTCCTCATCAATCCTGAGTTGTACCTCACCGTTCTCAGTAAGGCCACTTGGTGCAATTCTGAACCAACCACACATGAGGGAGTTGAACCGCTTATCGATCGATCAGGCTTATCCATCAAGCTGATCATTTCCCTCAATAGCATCGCTGCTTTTCAACGGAGGGAAAGTGGGGTGAATTTGGGGGAGTGAACAGCATCATTTAGCCACATTTGCCAAATCTAGCATCACCCTAATCACCACTGATCCCAGCTCTCTCACAGAGACAGAACATCAGACAATGGAGAGGTGAGCTCAACCAGCAATCTCTATTCCAATTGCTGGTGGAAAGTGGAACCAAATTTTTATTTGCTTAAAAGGTATTTCTGTTAACTACACAGCTGGAAATTCCTTAAGACATTGTCTTTCTTGCTTGCTTTGATTGGTGCACCCTAAATGTAATGACTCAGCATCACTTTCATGCCATCACAATAAGATAGCTTTCGTGATTATGATAATGAATGGCCAGTTGTGGCCAACGAAGCTCATCACCAAATTTCATTATCACAATGAGGCTTTCTTGGCCATGGTTCACCTGCCATGCCTGTACAAGTGGTGGAAGAGGCCTGTAATTAGGCTGATACTGCAGGATGCTTTGTGGTGCCTCGGTTGGAAACAAAAACTCTGGAAACATAATGAATGGCAGAGGTAGGGGCCCCATAGCTACCCAGCATGGCCTCTTGCAGGAGAGCAGAGCTCTTCTTCCTTCTTCTGTTCATCAGGATCTTATTCCAAACTAATAAATAAGTTGACTTGTTTCTGTCTCACGGCTCATGGTGGGTTTCTTGTTTTGCATGTGTGTGATGTGTAAATGGTCAATGCCTAGGGTGAGAGGCATGCAGGGATGGGGCCAACAGAAGTGCTAAAATCTTTATCTGACCCTGTCGGCAGATTGTGAAATGAACAGGGGTGGTTGTGGTTAGTGTGCAGAGAAGTGAAGAAATGCCAGGTATAGAGATGGACAGGACTCAGTGAAGTGCCAGGACAGCAGGGGAGGAAAAGAAGGATGAGATTGAGGCACCTATGGGCATGACTTATAGACCTTCAGTTTGCTTGGAGACACGGTGCATGGACATGTTCAGGGAAAGAGCCCAATGCTAAATGCTGCTCATGCTCTCATCCTGCTCTATTAGTGAATCTCTGAACTTACATTGCCAGGGGCTTGGTCTGTTGCTCTAGGTCTGTAGACTTGGCCTAGGACATGTCAGGCCTGTTTGATGTTGGGCTGGCTGCAGCTCTTCCTGGTTTCTTTTCCAAACTCTACTGAGCCGTTCCAGATGCTGTCCTCAATAACACATCTCAACATCCACTGGGATCAGAAGAGGACAGTCTTTCCCAGTTTTCCCTCCTCTTCCCACCTCCTTCCCACCAACTACCTCTTATACTTCCAGAGATTTGTTCGCCTGCCAGATCATCACTCTTCGTAGGAGGCAAGAGGAACCTGACAGAATCTGGGCCCAGTCTTTCCTGGTTGTCAGTGGCCAGCAAGACTATGGAGGTAACTTAATAGCTGGACAATTTTAATGCTGGAGAGTCCTACTCTGCCCCTGTGACAGAGTACACATTGGATTGGGCCATATGGAGTCTGTACTGGCAGATGCACTGGCGCTTTCCTTCTGTCTGCAAAATCTCCATTAGATTTTTTAATTAGACAAATGTCAGTGTTTTATTTGGGGTGGGAAACTGTTTTCTCAGTTTGACAACACTGCCATTTTCAAACAAGAATCCCGGCATGGTGACTCTCTGCTAACCGGCCTCCTTCTTGCCTCATGTCTTCTGCTTGGAGAAGCCTCATCTGAACATATTTGAGAGTCTTGGTCATCACCAGCAGCCGACACCCTTACCCTATTATTCCTTGGCGCCTCATGCTTCGTGCTGCCTCCCACCCACTATGCCTGTTTCCTCCTTACTCCCCAAAGGAGAGTGAAATGCAAGAACAGTTACTGAGTTCAGAGCAGTTAGAGAGGTTGCTGCGAAGCTACTTTTCCTACCTCCTGGTCATGGAAACCTCCAAGGGGTATCCACAGGGTCCACAGAAAAATGGAATGAAAAGAGAAGTGCTCTGGGTGTGTAAGACTTTGGAAATGTTTTTTTAAAGCTACATATTTTCCATGAATTTTTGAAGCCCCTTCATCCATTGTGTGTGTGTGTGTGTATGTGTGTGTGTGTGGCTCAGGGGTGGTCCAGACTCCCTAATAGGCTTCCTCGGCCATTGGCTGCAACTGGGAGTAAAGATACCCACAGTGCCCTCCTGGAGAAGGGTTTTCTTTCCCAGCAGGTGCGAGTGACATATTGAACTGACTGCCTGTCTCATAATTTAGTATTTCCTTGGAAGAGAGACATGTTAGAGACATGTTACGATTATACATTATTGTAGGTTAGAATTTCAGTTTTGAATCCTAACCCATTTGCATTATTTGCTCTGTGAGTTTGGTCTTGTAGTGACTAAGAAACCTGTCCAATCCATTAAACGTGGATATTATGATTTAGCTCAAGTGAGTGCAGTGAGAATCTAATGAGTTCCTTTATGAATCCTCCTCTTTGTGGAGCATGGGCCTTGATAAGTTCTCAGCACACAACAGGCAGACTTTAGAATGACCCACCTATGGGCCCGGCGGCGAGGCCTAGCGGCTAAAGTCCTCACCTTGAACGCACCTGGATCTCATGTGGACATTGGCTCTAATCCCGGCAGCTCCACTTCCCATCCAGCTCCCTGCTTGTGGCCTGGGAAAGCAGTGGAGGACAGCCCAAATCTTTGGGACCCTGCACCCGTGTGGGAGACCTGGAAGAAGTTCCTGGTTCCCAGCTTCAGATCGGCACAGCACCAGCCATTGTGGTCACTTGGGGAGTGAATCATTGGATGGAAGATCTTCCTCTCTGTCTCTCCTCCTCTCTGTATATCTGACTTTGTAATAAAAATGAATAAATCTTTAAAAAAGAAAAAGAATGACCCACCTACTCAGGACTGCCTGTGCTAGTCCTTCTCAAACATTCCTTGCACCCCCTCATTGCTTATGCAGACCACTACAACATGATAATCTGGAGTTCAAATATCTTTCCCATTTGCTAGATCCTACCACCACAATGCCTTAAAACTGCTTTCTTTCCAATGCTCTTGTGGGAGATGATGAGGAGAATTCACACAAAGGCTGTGGATTCTCCAATCATTTCCCACTTTCCCCTCTCCCTTCCTGAGGAAGTCCTCCTCTGGGAAGGACTGGGAATGGTCTTCTCAAGCCCCAGTACTTGTAGGAGAAGGAGACTGAGCTGTGTGTTAGGTTTAGATTAGTCAAAAGACATAAAGACAAAGCTGCCTGGTGATAGCCTCTGGCCCAATACAAAGCTTTGTTGTTTTCTGTTCAGATAGACAATTCATGCTGGATTTTAATGACTCTGAAATGTTTTGTCTTTTACAACCATTGGAACCGTTACTCCACAACCTTAACAAATCGCTGGCTTTCCATCCTGCACTCCTTGTCATCTCCAGTTAATATAGATCCATTAGGAGTTGAGAAACTTACTATTGCAATAAAATATATATATATATATATATCCTACCCATATCATAGACCGTATACCTGAATCTTGCATAACACTCTCCCAGAGATTAATCCATATTTTCACCTAGTGTTTTATAAGGGCAATATTCCATGTACAACGTTCGCATGAGTGCCCAGAAAGAATAGCCAAAGGTCATCTCTGAGGTCAAGACACTACTTCTCCAGGGCTTATGGAGAGCAAAAGGCATCCCCCTCTCTGATGGGTTTAGCAAGAGACTCCGGCCTGAGTGCAAAGGAGAAGGCACCACACAGGGCAGTGCTGTTGGGAATGACTCAGCAAAGCCCTGTCTCAGCTGTCAGTTACCTATGGTGGGTGGAATGAGGGTGCAGCTCTGAACCCAGCACCCTCACCTTCAGTGCTACACCAAGGAGCAGGTGCTAAAGGAACAGCTGACTGTGGTCTCCCCAGGTGCCAACCACTGTGCCCGAGGTTGAGAAAGAGTCCTTGCTTTCTTGCTTTAAGGAAATGTTGAGTTGACAAAGAAGTGCACAGTTCCGTGGCCAACTCATGGATAACAGAAACATGCCACGATCAGGACCCGGGTTTTACTGCCATGCCTCCCATGAACTTCTTCTCCAACTCCAGCCCTTCCCTGATCTGCTGATACCCCTCAGCCTAAGTCTACAAGAAATATATCAGTTCCTCGGGGTAGTCTTCCCATCTCCCCTCAACTCCTTGAGTGTGTGGGTTAAATCTCCTACCTTTCTCAGGGTCTTCCTCACACTTATCCAGACTGCAATTATGTATCTTCCTTACGACTGTGTAGGTCCCTCTCTACCTGGCTTACCATTGCATAAAAGCAAGCAGTAATCTATTGCTTCTGTGAAAGAACCTTCCATTTGTAGCACATAGGAGGCACTTACATACGTATCGGATGAATGAGTGATTTTGAGCAAATCACGTACCTTCTATGGAATAGTGATGCTGCTTACTGAATGACTCCTCAACTGTGTAGTGGACACTCTGAAAAGTGGGTGGACATGCAAGAATGTGCTTCTGTGACAAAACAAAGAATTTAAGAATTTTTTTCCTAGGTTTGCTTATCCCTTTGGATAATCAAATGGTAAACCTCTTTTCATGCTTTTCCTCTATGAATGGAATCTTTCAAAGGAAAAAAAAAATTCAAAGTTCAACCAACCACTCTGAATTTTCTTTGTGGATTCCAGAAAGACAGATAAATCCAAACAGATAGATGCCCTGGCAAGTAGTCAAAGGCAGCCTTTATGTTTATGTTGCAGTCTCAGGGGATTATGAAGTTTTATTGTCTTATCTTTTTAATACTATTCCTTATTTTTAGTGAATACAACTCTCCTGTATGTGTTAAAAAAAAAAAAAGCAGTGAAAGGAAATGAAGGCTGAGGCAAAAACAGTTTTCCACTGCAGGACAAGCCCTGTTCATGCATCAGATGCAAGGAGATTCAGGATATGGGGCAGGAGCAGCAGGAATAAGGGTTGCATCTGAAAAGGACTGCAGTGTGAGTTTTTGGGAATCATCGCACTGTTGACCCAGCTTATGTTGGCTTGACTTGCAGTTTTCTTTTTAACTTTACAGTGATGCAAATAAACCCTACTTTGAATTTTGATTTTAGATTTTTTTTTTCCCAGACTAGGATCCTGTGGTCTGATAGTTTTTTGGTGAAGTTGGGCAGAGGCAGCAAGTGCAATTCCCAGTGAACCCTGAAGGCACAAAAAGATCCCCCCACACCCCTGCTTCACCATGTCCAGGGGCTGGAGTGTGTCACGGGATCTAGTAGTTACATGCATTTTGTGGTTTATGATCGGTTCAACGTAAGGCGAGCTATTTAGGACACGGTGCACCCGAAGTCGAGAAACAGCTATACTTCCTTTCCTAAACCTCAGTTTCCTTTGCTTAATAAAAGACTAAAGATGACAGTCCTCTCCCTCATCTTCCTCCTTTTGAACGCTCCTCTAATAAAGCAAACAACAACAAAAGCAGCTTGCTACCAAGCAAGGTAGAATGATTTTGATCTCAGTAACCAGGAACCTCGTCTTTGAACATTGGGCCTCTTGAGTGGTCAGTGGGCAGCCGGTCTTCAAAGGGAGTGGAGTGCGTGGAGAGAAAAGAGGCTGACTGTCAGGGAAAGGTTCAGAGGGGTGCTGGATGGGACAGGAGCTTGCCGCTGTGCCATGGCAGCCCAGGGCTCTGCGCACGTCCCCGGCCTTGAAGTCAACCTGGCATTTTGTTCTACAAAGCATCTGCTGGAGCAGATAAAATGATTTGTGACCTGGGGACCTGAACTGACAACTCCGTGGCGCAAACCCAGACAAGATGCCTCTACCTGTCAGCCTGTTGCATGTCTTCCATGCACATCCTCTCTGCTCTGAGGTCCCCGGAACTGTGCTCAGTGAGGCGTGTGCAAGACAACCCCTGGAGCTCTTGGGAGCCCTGTTCCCATGGCTGCCTCCCCACAGTACACTTGGCAGCCGTCAGCATGGATTGACAGGCAGCAGATAGGGCTGCATGTTGTCAGGCTGTGGTGGAAGACGATAACTCCATCTCACAGACATTTTAGGTGTTTTGTTGAGGGTTCATGGCCAGACAAATGGGACAATGGTGAGTGTCTCTGAATACACTGAATCACATGCCACTCCAATGTGGCATGATCATTAGTGCAAGAGTTCTGATAAGGCCTGGAAAGAACAGGTCCCTGTCCCCAACTGCTGACCCCTGAGCCGTTTGCCCGGAGGCATTTCTGTCACTGAGAATTCAAATGAGAAGGACATTATGAAAAGATTTACCCAATGGGTACCTGTCTGCTAATCTGGTGCATGGCAATGACTTAGAGTTGCTTGTATCACAATGATATTTTGTGAATGAGGAATCCAGGCAAGTGACAGAAGTTTTCTGTCATCTCACAAGAAGCCTGTGTGGCTGCTGCAGCCCCTTATTTGTAACCCCCTATAGGAGCAGTCCCTTTGCCATATAAACACCCATCCTTGCCCTCTCACCACACCCCCACCACCGTATTCCTCCCACAGCTTCCCATGCATGGGAGTTATGCAGAAATAAGTCTGCCCTGACTTTTGGGAGAGATGTCTCAGAATCAAGCTGCAGTCCTTCTTTATCAGCAGAAGCCTATGGCAGCAAAGCTGTCCATGGATGATGCATGGCTATTTTATGATACTTGCTGTCTGTGGGAATTACTATCTGTGGCGTTAGGACTTCTGTGGATACCAAATCCCAAGGGTGCCTATCCCCTTGGGATACCAATCCCAAGGGTGCCATATTTTCGTATAGCTGAAGCTCTTCCTCGCCTATACTTTAATTGGTTTTTACTATTTGTTTTACTTATTTGTAATACAGAGAAAGAGAGATCACCCATCTACTATTTCAGTACTGAAATGCAAAAGCCAGAGGTAGGCTTGGCAGAAGCCAGGAGCCCAAGATTCTATCCTGGTTTCAGCTAGGCATGGCAAGAGCTCACCTCCTTGAGCTATCACCTTCCACTTCCAAGGGTGCGCATTAGCAGGAAGCTGGGCTCAGAAGCAGAGCTGGGTCTCAACCCCAATATTCTGACGCAGGTGTAACTGCTGCACCAAATGCCTGCCCCATTCTCCCATTTACTTTAAATTATCTCTAGACTACTTGTAATGCCTGTATAATGTAGACAATTGCTACACTGCGATATAAGGATGGGACTAAAAATGCCTACCCCTTTCAGTGCAAATATAGCCATCATCAGCCATCATCAGCCTCTCCACACTTTCCATCCACAGACATGAAACAGACAGGAAGAGAGCACTGGCTACACTCCACCGACACAGAGCCTGCCACTGCCCTCTCTGCCAAACCGTAAGGTGATCCAGACTCCCTCACACTGCCTGTCACAGAGACCTCCTACTCTCTGTCTCGGAATCATCATCACCACCATCACCATCTGCGGTCAATTATTCATTATATCCTTAGCTGTTCTTGGGGATGTCCTAGATATCTTCAAACAGCATTCTCAGAGTTTCTATTCTCTGGGCTCTTCCTGTCTCCAAGGAATAGCACTGATGCCTACAAACACAAAGGGAACATTCTGAATATTGAGGGAAATGGGGTAAAAATAGGTAAGACAAGATTAAATATGTACAATCAGCTTACTTCCTTCCTTGACCCCCATGCTCCTAAGCTATGGCTGTGCAAAGCAGAGGCAGGAGACAGAGGTTTGATGGTGTGAGTAAAAACAGTCTTGCACGGCTAAAGATTCATTCCCCACCTCACACCCCACCCCCCCCAACATCAAAAACATACATTTAAAGCCATCAGTAGGAAGTCAGCACTAGCAGAGCTAGAAGTACAGCTAGGAAATTTTAAAGAAATGCTGTTAGGAATGGCCTGTTATTCATAAAACATTTTATGCTCAAGTGCCTGCTCTTAACACTGCTTCAGGGCAAGTCCTGTTTATCAGCTGCCATCTCCCTGCTACTAATCTGTCTGATTGGAGTCAGAGATGTAGTCAATATGTAGGCACAAAGTAATCAGCAATTGTAAAGAGCCCGTAAGCAGGATTCTGTGGCCCTTTGGTCATAAAATGTGACGTTTACCTTGAATGTTGATTTAAACCCTCTAGATTTTGTGTCAAATGAAGCCTGAAATGTATGATCCGAAATACGGTGTCCAAAGAATAAAAATAGTCCTAAAATCTTTACCTCTGTATATTAAAAAAAAATAGCTTCAAAGGGAATGGTGTTCATAGAACCAGGCAGTTAGCTCAATGCCACCTTGACAAGATCATAGCATTTTAAGTTGCTGAGGCCCTTCAGGGTCTTAAGGTCCAGCCTCCTCCCCGTGCACAAATTCCTGCTTGAGGAGTATTTCCAGGCTAGTGTGCAGTGTGCTGTCCAGGGAGACAAGCCTACAGCAGCCACCTTGTAGAGGCAGATTCTGATCCTTGGGTATCCAAAGGATGATTTTCCTCATTGGGCACTTGAAGCTAATGCAAGATTCCAAGAAAGGCACCCAAATAATCCAGTCCCCTAGAGGGAATAGCAGTCAGACTTGTAATATATTCAATTTTCTTTGGTTTAAAGCCATCTTCTTGTTTTTCTAGCCAGCAACCTCCATTGTTACTTTAACCTATTAAGGTGATTACAGCAAGTATTTGGTGGCCCAACATATCTCATTGTCATCATTGCCAGCCTCCTGCAACTGCGCGCTTCCGAACATGTCATAAATCCAATACAGCCAATGTCTCCAGGAGCTCAGCAAAGATGCTACTGCTTTTTTGTTCCCACTTAGGCCAGGGTTATGGGTAGTAATAAACTCAGCAGTCAAGGCCGGAGATGTGATAATAGTGGCAAATGAGAAAAAGGTTTGGGAAAGAAAAGCAGAGCTAGAAAAATGCTTGGCTCGCCTTGCTTTGCTGAGTTTTCCAATTCATTAGCAACCTCAATTATTCAATTCCTCAGTTTTAATCTCTAATTAACCACTGCCATAGCCACTGTATCTATGGAGGGCTCAATTTAAGTGGACTCCTTTTAATAATTGTGTAGCTATGATCCCTGCATTGTTAACCTAGAGAAAAAGAGGAGGAAATCGCAGAAAAAGAAAGTGAAAAGAAAAATGTGAATGCCTAAACTTCATACCAAATGGTAATTGCAAAGGAACATTATTTCCCTCTAAATATAGCAAGGAGGACTATAAAGCTTCCAGCATTTTTCTATAATAATTTCTCAAATCAAAAGCGTATTTGCTGACAAAAAATGTCTCACCACAGTCATTCTTCTTCGAATAATTAGACAAGCAAGAAAACAGGCAGAGGTACAATATGTTGCAGAGGAAATGATACTATTTTCTGCTTATTTCACAAGGTTGGGAAACCCTGGGCTTTCTTTTTCCAAAAACAAAAATTATTAGCCAGATGAAGTAATATAATAAATATAAAAAAACACATTGGGTAGCAGCATTTTGCTAACTAGATTTCTGTTTATTTCCAGAAAGTCTTTCTGAGAAGAGGCAGGTGAATATACACAGCCTCATAAGGAAATGTGATTAAAATCCAGAGGGGTTAAACTGCTGCCTGCAATGCCAACATCCCATTTGAGTGCAGGTTCAAGTCCCAGACGGCCTGCCTGCTAAGCATGATAACTCAAGTACTTAGTGTCCTATCAGCCCCGTGGGCACATGGATATATGTCTAAGCTCCTGGCTTTGGCCTGGGCAAGCTCTGATATGTTGTAGACACTTGGAAAATGAACCAACCAATGAAAGATCTCTTTGTCTCTGTTTCTCTTTATCTCTGTGTCTGTCCTTTTGCCTTTCAAATACATGCAGAAACAGATGTTTCTTAAAACTCACAGTTTTGGGTTGGCATTGTGGCACAGAGAGTAAAGTCACAGCCTGGGTTGCATGCATTCCATATGAGTTCTGGTGAGTTCCTGGCTGCTCCAACTCCTTGCTAACAGCCGGGGGAAAGCAGCAGAAGACGGTCTGAGTGCTTGGGTTTCTGTGCCCATGTGGGAGACCCAGATGGGCCCTGGCCTGGCCCAGGCACACAGGGAGTAAGCCAGCAGATAAAAGATCTCTGTTTCTCTTTCTCCTGCTCTTCCACTCTCCCCCTATCTCTCTAATTTTGACCTTCAAATACATAAATAAAGCTTTTCAAGAAAATGTTTTTAAATGAAAAACACAAATGGAGGGAGAAAGAAACGGAAAATGTCATCTCTGACAAGTGAGAGTGAGCTTTTCCCGCCTAGAATACTGGAAAGGTGCAGAAGCCCAGGACATTCCCTGCATTCTGTCAACTTGCTAGAATGTTGCAGTGGGATTGTTGGCCTTCTCATTCATCAGCCTCAGAGGACCGTGATCTCCAGCCAGGCAGGGGTGTGCTTCCTGCCCGTGTCTTCACGGAAGTTATCATCCGACCTGACATATGACAGATACCAAAACAATGTGGAAAAAATGCTGCATTAGGGTAGTGGAGTTTCAAGTATATTTGCTTTAGATGCCTTTCTCTAAAGCTTGGAACACATTCTGTAAGAAATAAATATTTTCAAGTTGTGAGCAAATATTATACAAATTTATGTATAAATGAGGGGCCTTCAAAAATTCATGAAAAATACATAGTGTGGAAAAACTATGCATACGTTTCCAAAACTTCTGTACCAAAAATTTATTATTCCATTATGAACAAACTTTTTTTTTGGAATATTCTTGTATGTGTATGCATATGTCACTCTTTTTAAATATTTATTTTATTTGAAAAGCAGAATGACAAAAAGAGAGAGAAACACAGAGGTAGAAAAAGATCTTTGGTTTTCCTGTCCAAATTATTGCACTGGCTACGGATGGGTGTGGTTGAAGCCAGGAGCCTGGGATTCTAGCTGCTTCTCCTAAGCTTGGCAGAGGCCCAAGTACTAGAGTCATCCTCCAACACCTTCCCGGGTTCGTTCACAGGGAACTGAATTGGAAGCAGAGCAGCTGGGACTGCAGAGATACTGATGTAGCCTGTGGCTGAGCTTGCTGTACCACAACAACAGCCCCTTCGTATATTTACCGCAAATAGATGAATTCAATCCGAAGAATTAGACTAAGCACAAATTAAACAATGTAAGCCACAGGAACCTCTTTCTCTGTGGTACAAAGTATGCTCCCTTTGATTGAGAATTGGCTCTTTCTTTTATCAATGACCTAAGGCCCTTGCTCACAGTGGATGCTCCTTTGCTGACATCAAGAGTAGCACAAAAACCTGGACTGACTACTTGGCCAATTCACGCCAATACATCTGTGCATGTTCCGGATGGGTGACACCACTGGGTTAAGGCTGCATGGGTCTTTCTGACTGAAGAGTAACACTGTGGAGCTAGGATGTGTCCTACTTGGCACAGGGAGTGTTAGTCAGTCTTGTGGAAGAGAAAGAGAAAAATGGAGCAGCAAGACCCTGCTTGTTGCCCCCTGAGCTTTCCTTTCCTTTCCTTTCCTTTCCTTTCTTTCCTTTCCTTTCCTTTCCTTTCCTTTCCTTTCCTTTCCTTTCCTTTCCTTTCCTTTCCTTTCCTTTCCTTTCCTTTCCTTTCCCTTCTTTTTTAAGATTTATTTTATTTTTATTGGAAAGTCAGATATACAGAGAGGAGAGGCAGAGAGGAAGATTCACCCCCCATGTGGCCACAACCGCCAGAGCTGAGCCAATCCAAAGCCAGGAGCTTCTTCCAGGTCTCTGACATGGGTACAGGGTCCCAAGGCTTTGGGCAGTCCTCAACTGCTTTCTCAGGAAACAAGCAAGGAGCTGGATGGGAAGTGGGACTGCAGCATTAGAACCTGTGTCCATATGGCTTCCCAGAACGCATTCAAAATGAGGACTTTAGCCACTAGGCTACCATGCCGGAACCGCCCCCCCCCCTGAGCTTTCTGTGCTCCAATATGAGAATGTCTGAGACCACCAAACCACTGACTGGTATTACCTTTGTAGAAACTCTAAGATGCTGTCAATTCCAACAAACTCATTGGTTGTTTCTTTGTGTCAACAAGTTCTTGAAGGAGTTTGGACAAACCACCCTTCAGAGGCATGGCTTTTGTGGAGACCACCATGGGTGAAAAGACCTTTTCCATTTCTGCTCTGGAAATGATTGTGTAAGACAGATGAATTTGAATGACAAAGCCATGTCCAGGGCTAGGTACCAGTGTGTCAGTGTTGCATGATGACTTCAGATGTTGAAGGTGCAACTTATCTAAGCTAGTAAATCAGCTGATTGGATTGAGTGAAGAAGCTTACTGCTCTTTCTTCCAGCTTTTTCAGCTGTATTGCAAAGCTCCCTACCAGAACCCAAGGCTAGGCCCCCAGTGTCCCCTGGGAAAACTCCACACTCCCAAGACATCACACATTCTTTCCCCAGTTGATATCCTTGTTGCTCTTGTCTCTCTGACTCCTTCTGACAACAGAGCTGCATTTGCTGAAATGGTACAGATTTTTCAGAGTAGCAGCAAGTTGTCTCCTCTGCAGGAAGTTCCTGCTCCCCAGGGGAAAGGGCACCACTTCTTGCCACAAGGGTGAAGATGCCTCCTTTGTCACTTCTTCCCATGGCAAAGAAAAATAACAGGAGCCGAATGCTATAAATGATCTTTAATGTAGGCACTGCAACATCCATCACATGCTAATGTTCAGTAGTTGGTGATTTAAGTAGCTGGGTCTCCCTCACCCAAGTGGGAGTCCTGGATTGAGCTCCTGGCTCCTACATTTAACATGGCCCAGCACTAGCTGTTGTGAGCGTTTGGAGAGCAAAGTAGCAGATGGAATATTTCTCTTTCTTCATTTCAAAGTAAATGAAAATAAACAAGTACTTTTTTAAAAAAATATTTATTTTTATTTTATTTTTATTGGAAAGGCGGATATACAGAGAGGAGAGACAGAGAGGAAGATCTTCCGTCCGATGATTCACTCCCCAAGTGAGCGCAACGGGCCGATACTATGCCGATCCGAAGCCAGGAGCCTCTTCCGGGTCTCCCACGCGGGTGCAGGGTCCCAAAGCTTTGGGTCGTCCTCAACTGCCTTCCCGGGCCACAGGCAGGGAGCTGGAAGGGAAGAGGGGCTGCTGGGATTAGAAACGGCGCCCATATGGGATCCCGGGCGTGCGAGGCGAGGACCTTAACCACTTGCGCCACCGCGCCGGGCCCCGCAAATACTTTTTTTTCAAGAAAAACCTTAAAGTTGAAGTATAGGCCATGTGCTGGTGAGCCAATGTTCCAGAGCCAAGCTGTTGGCCCTGGTTGTTAGTCTTTGTCACTGATTTCCACCTTGAGTCTCCTCCAGCTTCATCTCTTCTTTCTGTTCGCCGCCCTGCATGCCTTTGTTTCCTAGCACTCCATCCCCCAAGAAGGCCACTTACATGAATTAACTTGAGACTATCCTGAAAATGTGTTTAAATAAGTGTAGTGCTTTCCTCCAACTGAAGACTCTCAGAGAGCCCAGCAACCCTGAAGATAGACGATCAATACTTCGCCTGAACCATTGATACCCCTGCCCATCACTTAAATATCATTACAGGAAAGATTTCAACAAGATCACGGCACATTATACTTTAAAGTTTGACTTTAAAGGATGCCTGGGCTTTGCTGAAAGGCATTAGTAATGGAATTCTTTATCTCTGAGCTTAATTTATTCTGAGGAGAATAGGGCCATTATCTTAAATCTATTTTTTTTTCCAACAGAGAAAACAGGCCTCAGAAGTCCAGTACTTATAAAGAAATCATTGTTTAATTACTTTTTTGTTTAACCCTTTCCAGGAGAAGACGGAAAGGGTGTGCATTATTGGAAAATGAATATGCATGCCTATCAGGTTGCCATAGAAAGGCTTGCAGTGTTTCTTCCCTCGTCATGTTTATTCCTAGATTTCACCACATTTCCCACATGCAGAAGCCTTTGAGTAGCTCCGAACCCTGACTTGGTCACGGGTGATGAAGGCTCTTTGATTTGAAGAATTTCAGAGATCTGTACCTTCAGGATAATGTTTTGGTATTACTTCGGTTGCTCCATCTTTACATTCATATGAACAAACACTTCCACATTTAACTTCCCAGCCCAAGCAATCCGTCCCCACCCGGCTGAGCAACTTATTTCTTTCACAAAATGTCAGCTACCAAGCAATTCATATGACTGCTCATTGCTTCCTCCTCTAGCAAGCTTGCTGAACTGATGAGTGGTTTTGACTTTATCCAAGAAGGTTTGATGCTGGGAGACTCTCGGAAAATGCCATGCATGGGGCCTCTCCAGGAACATCCCCTTGTTTACTCTGTTGTGCTACATAAGACTCAGCCACTAGGCTCTCTGGCATGGTTTTGGCCAAATTTGGGGAACATGGCAACAAGAGTTCTGTCCTGTTATAGCACATCAGGAGCAGCTACAGCACCAGCTCTGGGTTTAACCAAGCTTCCTATTCAGCCCTTTCGCTTGGTATCAGCTTTGGTAGTAAATGCTCTCAGGCCCTCCACCTGCCAGGTCCAACTACATCAGTGGGTTGCAGTGGCACTGAAGGGTGGCCAAGATGAACAATGTTTCAGACTGGAAGAGAGAAGTAAGCATCATGGATTCTTTTGGAACAGGTCATAGGAATTCCAAGTAGGACTTTTCAATTCTCTGCTTTGTCAGTTAAGTGATACTTTCTTTTTCTGCTACTATCAAAGCTTGTGTGTTGAGTGGTTATTGGGTTACTGGGTTACTAACCCTAAGCCTAACCTTAACCCCATTTAGTCATTTGTAAGTCCAAACAGCTGCTTGCTCTGCATTCAGTTTTTCTGCGCCATCTCTGTGTCTACAGGAGTAAAGGCTGTAAGAACTCAGGGAGGCTCCTATTCAGATTAGCCTCTTGTGACAATCATCAAACAAGTCAGAAAGTCAGAGCACTTCTCGGGTTAGCAACACACACACACACACACACACACACACACACACAATTTCAATTGACAAGATTGTAGTTCATCTTCCAGGTAGTCCCCTTCCTATTTGGATCAATTACTCTGTAATTGACTCTAACTCATCTTCCATATTCTGTTAGTCCTTATCACCCATAGTCATAGGGCCTTGAGAGTGAGAAAGATTTTTTTCCTCACCAGTTTTTAAATTTCAACATCTTGTATCATCCTCACTGACTGTGGAAGAGGTTAAGGAGCCTCACAAGACAGTTGGGAAGGGGATTGTAACCATCAGAATCACCACTTATGTTGGCATTTGCTCAATTTTTTGATAGCTCCATGTGTTATTTTTTTTATTTTTTAAATGTTTCTTTAATTTCATCTACTTGAAAGGCAGATTGAAAGAGAAAAAAAAAATCTTCCATCCACTGGCTCATTTTCCAAATGTTCAAGTCAGCTAAAGCTGGGACCCCTGAAGCCAAGAACTAGGAACTGTATCCTGGTCTCCCATATGGGTGACATGGACTCAAACACATGAGCCTCCTAGGATGCATCCACAGGAAGCTGGGGTGGGAGTGGAGCAGATGGAACTCAAGCCACTGCTTCGTATAGGATACCAATGTCCCAGACAGAGGCTTAATCTATTTTACTACAACGGTCACCCACTGTGTGCTGTATCATACACACACACACACACACACACACACACTCCAAAACAAAAATCACTGAACCCAAGCTGCAAGGACTTGAGCTCGTCATATTTCTCAGCTAATAGCACCTCAACACCTACCTGAGCAGCCTCTAGTTTATCACCCTGCCTTAATCCCTGGCCCTCACTCCAGTTTCCCTTCCTCTTTCCACAGATTAACTATTGTAAATATGTTTCATGTAGGTCTTTGAATATATATGTAAGATTTGTAATGTTTTCTGTGTGAATGATTTTGATTTTCTGATTAACATTGTCCTGCAGTTATAATTTAATTTCTTCTTATCCCTACCACTGATTTTAAGAATTATTGATCTTGTTAGATCTCTAATCAGTTTGCTGTTTTTATATATGTATGTGTGGATGGATGGATGGATTTGTCTCAATCCAGTTCCCCCACTTGGGTTTCAGAGACCCAAGCACTTAGATCATCATTAGCTGTCTCCCAATGCATATCAGCAGGAAGCTGTATTGGATGCGAAGTAGTTGGTACTGGAATTGACATTCTGATACGCTCTGCAGATATCCAAAGCATCACAACACTTGCCATCTGGTTCATTATTTCTGACTGCTACATTCAGTTTTCTTTATTCTTTCCCCTTGGATGGATCTCTAGATGGCTACTAATTACCCACTCTTGGGGATCAGTGGTAGAATCCTCTCATTCAAATCATCTAGCCAGGACACAGGCATGCACTGTTCTAGTAAGTGCTTTCAAATAACTGTCCAATTGACACTCAACATCACCTCGTGGGACTCTTGGTCTTTCCACATGTTCTCCAGCCCTTGATGTTCTCCACATGTCTGGCTCTTGCTGGTCCATTTGGGATAATGCCATTCTTCAATATGAGTCTTGTTGCCTCTTGACTAAGAACTCTGATTCTCTCTTTGCTCTCCACTATCTCAACAAAGTAGGAAGGAATAGACTTGGAGAGTGGGGTTAGAGAACACACAACTTGGCTTCAATGGATGATGTAAAATGCTTAATTCTATAAGGCAGTTGCTTAACATTTCTAACCCATGTGGGCAGCAGGTCACACCGTGACTGCTATGATTCTGCAGGAACATAACCATCAGCGGTGTTTGATCCACCAGGGAGAGCCAAGCGCCTGCTCGCCTTCCCAGGCAGCTGCAAGGTCGCGTGCCCTCCCAGCCCCTGCCCACTCAGAACGCAGGTGTCTTGCATCAGAGGACGTGTGCAGATTCACTCGGCTTAACACCTCCGCCCAAGGAGCCCACAAATGCCATCTTATCAGAGGATCAGTTTTATATCAGAGGGTCATTAAATTCCTTTTCATGAGAATAAAATGGGCTTTTGCTGCTGTGTGTTATATTGCTGCTCGTGCAAAACTGGAGATGAAATCAAAGTGGAAGAGATTTAACCAAATTATCTGTCTTCAGAAAATAAGCTCCACTGCGAATGTATTTTTGATGTGGTATTGCGCAACCGAGGGAGAAGAAATGGAAATATCCTAATGGTGCTGTTATATACAAACAGCAGGAGGCTGTGAATGTGCGTGCCTGGAGGGGAGGTTTCACACTCCTCCCTGTGGGGGAAGCAGTTGGTCATGAGAAACGGAGGGCAGTGGCAAAGGCACAAACCTGGGGCTGGGGAAGGGCACCGGTTTCATACACAGTCATCTGATTTATATATATTCCCAAAATAACACTGGAGGAAAGCTTATAATTTTTTGAAAGTTTGAATACCTTAAAACGCAGGTTGTCCCGAAGTGTCATCTCTCACCTTGAAAAATTAAAGGTCTCAGATGACTTTGTTGGAACCTGGGAAAATATTTGACAGATCCCACTTCTCTCTTGGAGTCCTGGAGTCAAACCCAAGCTCTGCATGCAGCCACAAGTGCTAATCTGACCCATGGTGTAAGCAGGGTCCCTTTGAGTGGCATGGTTTGCAGTCCACAGTCATGAGATTTGTATTTTGTTTCCTTTACCTTGATAACCTGGAAGTAAAGAGGGGGAAAGCGACCCAGAGAGCATGCTAAGAGTTGCTCAGCACTGTAAGAATCCCTGAGGGGCACGGACCACTTCTGTTACACCCCTGACCTCCTCTCAGAATCTTTTGATTCCAAGAAGTCTTAGGCTAACAAGAAAAAGGAGTCAGAAACACTGAGTTAAGTGAGGATGAAGATGACCAAGTGTTGGAGTGCAGTGGGTTAAACTGCCATTTAAGAAACTTATGTCCCATATCGGAGTGCAAGTTTGAGTCCTGGCCGTGCTATTTCTGATCCAATTTCTTATTAATGGATGTCCTGGGAGGCAGCAGATGCTGGCTCAAGTACTTGAGTGCCTGCTACCCACATGAGTGACTCCTGATTTGGGCCTGGTTTATCCCTGGATAGTGTTGGCACTTGGGAAGTGAAATGGCAGATGGACGATGGAGGAGTGCTCTGTCTCTCTTTCTGTGTCACTCTGCCTTTAAGCTACAGCAATCTATGAAAAACAGAAGTCCCAAGTGGAAGAGAAGGCAGTGCTTGTGAGGGTGCTCACAGTGTACGGGACATGTAATCATTCAAGGAAAATAGAATGCAAGCAAAAGTTTATTTTGGCACTAAAAAATGAAATCCATGCATGTGACAGATCTTTATACAGTCCATGGCACATGCATATTGTAAAAAATTGTAAATATATTTCTCTTTTTGATGGGCTCCAAAATAAACTTACCTTCTAATTTTCCATGAACTTTCTGAAGTATCCTTGCACGTAATAGGAAGAAAAGATTTCTCTGGAAAAAGAAAACACGATTGCAAAGGATACTTAATGAGAGAACATGAGACCAGAGTGCACACCTACCTGCTGGGGGAATGGCAGTGTGCTGGCCGCAAGGTGCTGCATGCACAGACCCAGGGCTGAGCCCAGCCAGGGTTCTCTGTAAAATTAGAGTCCTGATTGGTTCTCTCAGTCTCCTGGGAACTGATTGGGGCACTCCAAGATCCATGGACTAGATCCTCTACCCAGCTTCCTGGGGCATCTCTGCCATCTTTTCAATCGTTTCAACACCTTAGTTCTGCCTGCTTCTAAGATTCTGATGTTTCCTCCCATCTCAGTAGAAGTGTTTAAGAAGCAAGCTGCCAATGGTCCTGGAAGGAGACAGGAAACAGGAGCTCCCAGGTTGCAATTTGTTGGGCATCACTTCTTCCCGAGGGACTAACACTGGATAGCATGAGGTTGCTGTCTCAGAGACTCAGCTGCCTTGCAGTGGATTAGAACGTACAAGGTCCTGGAGTTTGACTTCTGTCTGATTGATGAAGGCCTGGTCTTTCAAAAGCACAGCTACGTCTTATATTTGCTGTAGCCATGCATGTGTTCCTTAGGGAAAATAAGAATGAAAGAAAAACTATTTGCAAGATAAGTAAAGAGAAATGTAATCCCTGAGTGGGATGAAGGGTGCTTTGAAATGAATGGGGGATAATCCTTTTGTTGTCTATTACAAATGCACTTTATTTCTGCATTATCTGGCTATAAGAATGTGCCATTCGCTCTGGTGACAAAACACTGCAGTTTCCTCTCAGAATGTCATCTTAAGTATGTGCTGCAAGGAGTATTTATTGTCTGGGGTCTCAGGCATTCAGCCCAATGTGGGCAGCTGGGTGATGTGACCTCTGTGGCTCCTGACAGAATGAGCTCTCCATCAGACTCTGGGTCATAGCATCAGGGAGGGTAGAGAGTAGCCTGTGCAATTGTCCTACCCTCAGTGGCTCCAGGGGCCCAGGAACCCAGCACTCTGTATACAAGACCTTGCAGCAACCGCAGGAGTTGTAATTCTGGTGTTTGTTCAATCTGAGACCGAGGAGTGTCATCCTTTCATATTCTAGTGTTCTCTTAGACAGGTAGCAAGGAAATGAGAAGTGCTTGTCTGACAGCATTGCTTCCCAAGTTGCTCTCCTTGCCCCTGCCCCCTCAGGTCCTCACTGCTTTCCTTCCTCCCTTTGCTTTTTCCCTGCACAGAAGCAGCTCCTTGTGGGAAGCCAGGCATGCTGGAAGCATGAGGTGTAGTCTCAAGCTGCATCACTTGGGCAGAATACTCGTTCTTGGGAGCTACAGAGAGTTCTATCTTTCACAGGCCAATTTGCCCATTCTTACAGAGGGCTCAGAGTCTCCTCCCTGCAGATGCTCAGGGAAGATGGAGCCCTTTTGAATGACCTTTGCTTCTCCCACTCTTGCTGGAGAAAAGTACTCCCAGATGCAGAAAGCCCAAGAGCTCTTCTCTCATCACTGGTCCAGAAAAACACCTGTGCCAGGAAGACAGAGATGATCATGTCCCCTTGGTGCTTAATGCACTCCCACTGTCTCCCATCGTTAGAGGCACAGGCAGTGCTTTCAATAAGGTGCACAGGACTCCCCATTCATACTCAGACCAACCTGGCCGCCCAGCCACCTCCAGTGGCACTCTTGGCTGACTCTGTTAGCGTTCTGCTGCGTCCTGCCCTGGGACCTTTCCATATGTCACTCCTTCCTAGAATGGCACCCTTCCCTGTAGCCTCACCATTGTCACTCAACCCCCAGAGCTCAGCAGTGCATACTGCCCCCAGAAGTCCCTGGATTCTCCCATAGCATCCTATACCTCTTTATTTTCAATCAGGGAATTAAGGTTTGTTATGACTTCCCCATGTTGGACGGAGCATCAGCACAACAAGTAGAGCTAATGCCTGTCTTCTTCACCAGCCTATCCCGGCCCCTGACACAGTACTGACTTCATAGCTCAGGATTCTGGACACAGAGCAAACAAATGAAGTGAAGACAACCCAGGCTTTCATTAGTTTGCATTTAGTGCCTCAGTTAATCACATCCCTCCATTCCTTTGAAAAAGAGGCAAGAAACCAGCTTCTTAACAGGGTCTCTTAAAACTGCCCAGGCCCATCATGGCAGCCTCGTGGCTAAAATCCTTAACTTGCACATGCCAGGATCCCGTGGGGGTGCCAGTTTGTGTCCTGGCTACTCCACTTTCCATCCAACTCCATGCTGCTGTCCTGGGAAAGAAAGAAAGAAAAAAGACCGCACCAGCCTATGAAGCTACCCAAACACGGTAATGCATACTCTTGGGTAGTGGAAATATCCTCTGTCTTGTTTCCCAGCTGCACCATGGGAGAATCTTCCAGGATGTGCTTGGCTGTTGCTATCATCTTGTCTATCATCTCATTATCTGCAGCCCCTCCAAGAAACACATAAAATGCTGATCACATGTGGCAGATACATTTTACAGAGGCGATCTCAGGGACTAAATTAGCTAATCTTTCCCTTACAACCATCAGGATCCGTATGGGCACTGGTTCGTGTTCCAGCTGCTCCAGTTCCCATCCAGCTCCCCACTTGTGGGCTGGGAAAGCAGTAGAGAATTGCTCAGACCCTTGGGATCCTGAGCCCATATGCGAGATCCAGAGGAAGCTTCTGACTCTTGGCTTCAGATTGACCCAGCTCTGGCCATTGTGCCCATTTGGAAATTGAACCAGCAGATCAGGACCTCTCACTCTCTCCTATCTCTCTCTCTAACTCTCCCTTTCAAATAAAATTAGTACATATTTAAAGAGAGAAGGTTTATAGTCTAAACAAGTCAAGAATAATGCTGGCTGGTAGATTGAAACGTGAAACTGTGGATGCTAAGGTATTTATAGTGTATACAGTTTACTAATTGTTTCGGTTTCATTTCTGTTGCTATTATTGAACATCTCAGACTGATTTATTTATAGAGGACATAAACCTTTTTTACTCACAGGAGGATGAAGAGACCTGGAGTATGGCTACAGCAGCCACCAAGGACCCTGTTGTCACATCATTACCTGACGAAAGCTTTCCTTGGGGAAAACAGCCAAGGACTCTCTTTGCCATCAAGGGTTCCATGCTCAGGACCTCAGCTAATCCTAACCACCTTCCAAGGGTTTCTCTTCCAAATGCCAGGACCCTATGACTTGGGGAGATACTTTTAGGAGATACTTTCAATCCATGGCATTAACCGTATTTTTTTTCCCATGTGAAAAAACACACGTAAGCACAGTTGGAGGTGGGAGAGGACGGTGGGTCAGCCAAGGACATCAGATGAGGAGGCTCCAGACCTTATAAGTTTGGAGGAAAACAAATGGTTATCTCATGGGAGCCCAGATAGCCAGACTGTGAATAGAACTGCTTCCACTTAGAGACCAAACCTTCTAGGCTTTCAGGTGGATGGTTCACTGTTTACATCTAGGGCATGAGCTCAGCAACAAATTAAGTAAAGTGTCCCCAATAAATGCTAATGAGCCCCAAGAGGAAGTAGGGGCATCCCCATGCATACCAAATATACTCATTAGCATCTCTGCTATTATGAAGAATAGCAAAATGACCTTGCAATCGTTAGAGGCTTAAAATGCTATGACTTAAGTTTAGAGGGACCCATATAACACTGTAAAACCTAATTAGTGTTACCTTTGCTAATTGCTGCCCAGCTAGATGAAATAAATGTGTGATGGGCATTCCGGGGCATCAGATATAAACTCCTGGTTATTTTTAAAGGGAAGTGAAATGGTAGAGGAAGAGCCATTTGAGGTGTGTATCTGAGCTGTTGTGAGTGGTTTGAGGAAAGTGGGAGAGCTGAGCAGTCGTTAGGATGATTTGCATGAATCCTAAATGAGGAGATTTTCTTCTCCTGCCCTTCTCTAATGTGCATGCCGGGATGCTGGACAACACAAGGCTGCTAGCGCCAACCCCAAGGTGGGAACAGCTGTGCAGCAGCCGGGTGAGATCAGATCCCGCCGGCCATTAGAATCCGCAGCACTATCTCTCCCCGAATCGGCTATCAGTGAGGCTAGCAGGCAGCACTGTGGGTCCAGAAGCAGATTTGGCCACTTGATAAGCTTCTCTCTGATCTTCCTTTGGTTCACTTCTTAGGAAGTGCCATGAGTTGCCTATTCAACTGTGGCAATGAAAGTCAGAGCTCCCAGCCAGGGCAGCCGTGGCCATAATAATGGGGACAAACTCAGATCATGTTGCAGTCTCTCTACCCTGTTACTGCAGATGAAATCATCAACAGCAAAAAGCAGTGGGTTCGGGCCCGGCGCGGTGGCGCAAGTGGTTAAAGGTCCTCACCTTGCACCCCCGGGATCCCATATGGGCGCTGGTTCTAATCCCGGCAGCCCCGCTTCCCTTCCAGCTCCCTGCTTGTGGCCTGGGAAAGCAGTCGAGGACGGCCCAAAGCTTTGGGAACCTGCACCCGCGTGGGAGACCCGGAAGAGGCTCCTGGCTTCGGATCGGCATAGTATCGGCCCGTTGCGCTCACTTGGGGAGTGAATCATCGGACGGAAGATCTTCCTCTCTGTCTCTCCTCTCTGTATATCCGCCTTTCCAATGAAAAAATAATAAAAAAATAAATCTTTAAAAAGCAGTGGGTTCAGCAGTCACACCCAGCCACAAGAAATGCACGGGGCAATCCAGGCACAAACACACAGCTGCAAGCAAACACACACATACGTGTACGTATGCATACCTACCTACCCACACACAAACACATACATGCACCCGCACAGCCAGCCTTACTCTCACCTCTGTTCAGAATTGTATATAAAGCTGTGAAACAAATAAGGAAAGAGCCCATCACAGGGCCCCTCCCAAATGCATTTTCAATGGGACACATTAAAATTGAATCATGAAGTCTTAAAGCCAGAAGCAATTGTTAAAGAAACTGTGTACATCTACTCCATAGAATATTACTCAGTCATTAAAAAGAATAAAACCATACCATTTGCAACTACGTGATCCCAACTAGAGACTGTTACGCTCAGTTAAATAAGTCAATCCCAAAAGAACAAATACTATATGTTTTCTCTAATATAGGAAATCATCCTACAAACTAGGCTTTTGAGTTTTCCTTTCATGATCCATGTGTTGGTTATTGAGTGGCGCAGATTTTTTTTTCAATTCTATGGTGCTATATTTTGTTTTCATTTTTTGCTTTTTGTTGTTGTTTTAACTTCATATCTGTTGTTGACCTCATTTCATGGCTTCTCATTTAAGAGAATGCATAGTGATGGAGTAATATAGACTACCATATCACGACATGAAGAGACAATGCAATATGCATCCCTACTTCCAAATGAAAGATCGACTCCGTCGACTCCCAATGGAACTGTTGCACATACACAGACAATGGGATGCTGGACTGTCTGACATTGTCTGTACTGGCAATGATGGGGCACACTTAAATAACAGACAGATGGAATTACAACTTGTTATGAAGGACTATACTATTGTAACAACATGGGGAAAATCAGTCAGGGGTGGAAACCTGGTGGTGGGGTGGGGAGGAATCCCAAACCTTATGTAATTGTAGCATAAAATTCAAAATAAACAATTACCATATCGAAAATTGAAAAAAAATCATACATTTATATTTTTCACTGAAATAAACATGTTTTAATTTTTTTAAAAAAAACATTGTTTCCATGCTGGTTTCCCAGGAGAAACCAGATGTCCTGGGAAGTCCCCATAGTCCCTGCAGGAGGAAGCATGTAGAAAAGACACAAAGGAAAAGGAGCAGGCAGGAACCACCTCCAGCCAAGACGACTCCTTGTAGCTACATTCCACACACAGGTCCAGGCCAAAAGCTTCCTTTGCTGAAATGCGTTAGAAGATCACAGAGAGGTCAGAGTCCTAGGGAGGCTGTGAGGTGTCCCAGAATTGCAGAGGCCCTGTAAGAGTCTGCCCTGAAATTCAGGACGCCTGAGTCGAATGTTCTGTCTTTAGGTTGGGTATGGAGGGAAAAGCTGGTGCACCAACAACTCCCAAAACCAATGATGGCTTAGCATTCGTAGCAGCAACATCCTAAGGGACAACCATCCCCAACCATATCCTTGCAGATAGTCATATACATGGCTGAAGAGGATTCCCCTAGGGATCATGCTCTTCTCTACCTTTCACAAGAGCAGGGTCCTGCCAGAGGGCGGTTAGATGATGACCCTGCTGCCCAGATGTGAGCACTTTAGCTCGGGCCCTAGGCAGGGTGACTTCAGGAGGCTGAGACCAGGGTTGGATCCAGCAGAGCAGTTGAATTGTTTGGGCACGATTTCTGAGGTCTGCAAATTGGTCCAGGTTGTTCAGTCACTTCGGTGCTCTGAGATAGGCTCCTGCAATACCAATAGGACAGATCCCAGTTACAGCACATCCCACCCACCTCCAGCCATAGGGATGGTGAGCCCCTGAAACAACAGCCACCATACAGGATTTGGTTCCCCCACCTACTCTCTGCCCTCCTTTCTTATTCCCATTTTCTTTACAACAGCAGAAGGCCTTAAAAAAAAAGGAGCTGCTGATAATTAAAATCCAATCTTTGTTCCACCAATGTCTAAAACTCTGAGAAGTCATTATCAGAGTCAGACAGTGATATTTTGATATCCTAGAATCCTTTTGATATAAGGAAGAGAGTTCTAAGGCATGAACAGATAGAGAGCCGTGCTATTTCCTAATCACCCTTTATAATTTGCAGTATCTTGGGATGCTTCTCAGATGTTTCCACTGCGGCTGCTGTACACTTCAAACCCATGTGCTGTTAAACGCAGAAGCTAGGTGCAGAATTAATGAAGGCAACTTCAAAAACCCACCTCTTTGGCAGGCTGGAGATCTAAGGGTGAACTCAGAGAGGGTGATGGGCCTTTGAAAATTATTAAGCACAAACAATAAACCGCATTAAATAAAGTCGGCAGAGTGGCCTTGGAAATGCAAGGAGACAAGTGAGAGATGCGAGGGACTAGCTAGCATCAGCCTGGGCATGGGCTGTGGCAGGTCGCTGGCAGAGCCTCTGGAAGAGCATATGACTTCAACCAACATGATGCTCTTGACAGAGGAGCATTGCCAGAGGCAGGCAGTCAAGGTAAATGGCTGGACTCAGAGCCATGCAGGGCACCCTGGGCTGAGTGGCACATAGGTTAACCCTGAGGACTACTGGCTGCTCTTGTACTAACTTCACGATCTTCAGGAGAGTATACAGAAGGCAGAGGTGTAGGGAAGGTTCTGCAAAGAGAGAGAAGCAGAAAGAAATGGCCTGGCCACCAAGCTGAAGGCACTGAAGCCACTTGCCATCATTCAGAGTCACTCAGCTGAATAGTCTGATTGGGGCTCGCAATGCCTATCCTGTGTCCACAGCCTTGGAAATGTGGGAGATTCCAGTGCCAGCAGAGTTGTGGACAAGATCCAGCTGGAAACCCACCAGCAGATGACGGTCCCAGGCCAGCACATGGAAAGTACAGAAGTTGGTCAAGGTTGCTTGATGCTGCAACAGGGTGTGAAAAGAGACCCCAACTCTTTGGTTAGTGCAAAGCTTGCCTGGCTATCCTTGCTGGCCACGGCTGTCTGCTGTTGCAGGCAGCCAAGTGAGGAGGCCAGCTTCCTGTGTGAACCCCTGTCCAGTGCCACTCATTGTCCCCCACTCCTACTCTGCTAATTACATCTTCATTTTAGTTTGGAGATGACACTGATCCTTTAGTCTAGACTGAGAGGATGTGAACTCTTCCTCCTGAAAGCGTTTGTGGTCATGGGGTTTGGGGGGGGGGGGAATGGGGGATGTTATTTAAACTGATTTCATTATTCCTGACACTGACAATCTATGCAGTAACTGCAATTAGACACCATGATTGGTTGCCACAGCTAAGTGCTGGAAGTGCCAATTTCCTTGGATATGCAAGGAATAAAAGTGAAAAATATTAGAAAAACCATCAGTCACAGCAATATTTTTATGAAGTGATCTTCACAAACCTTCATCTAACAAAAAGCTAATTTAATTTCCCAAACACTCTGCAAAATACATTTAATTATCCCCTCCTAAATCGCTCTTCTAATTTTTGCCAAGCTCTCTATTGTTTATGCCTTCATGCCTCCCCCTTGTCTTCAAGCAAAGGCGCTTCCATCTTGATGTACAGGTCTCAGTAAAACCAAGTTGAGATGATTTGTCCTGGTGCTGCGTACAGAAAGACTGGCACAGCCCCTGATAGGTTTGTCTGCTTAATCAGGAAATATTTGAAAACAAGACTTGAGTCATAATCATTTATAGTTGCAGGAGAAAAGAGAATTAACCTTTTTTTTCTGCCTTTTCTTCTCCTTGTTCTTTTTTTTTTTTTTTGTAAGAGAAACTGTTAGAAAAATATCATGGGATATCAAATCAAAACAAATTACAGTGTAGCCTCACGGTGAACCTGCTCCTCAGCTGTGAGAAGGAATGAACGACAGACACACGCAGGGATGTAGATGAGGCTCAAAATAATTCTGCCATGTGAGGAAACCAGATAAAAAAGGATGCACACCATGTGTTTGCATTTACATAAAATACTAGACAAAAACAAGCTAATTTTTTAGAGACCAAAAAAAAAAAAAAACAAAAAACAGGTCACAGGGTACTTAATTAGGGAAAGGGGCCAGAAATAGGTGAGAGAACACAGAGGAAGGGTCTCATGGGGGTGTGGGGAAGCTTCAGATGGGAAGATGCCCCAGTGGAGGTAATGATGTCCTGAGAGCACACAGGTTGAAGCATGACATTGTCTATCTTGTATGCTCAGGTGTGCCCCAGTAGGCCTGTTAAAACAGACACACATCTCTTCCTTAAGCCTTGACTCCACCAGTTATCTAACTATGAACACAACCTCTCTGTCATTTTGCTACAGTGAAACTGCCTCTGCCTACCCCCTAGGGTTGTTTCAGACACCTACGTAAGAAAGTAAAGTCCACAGCAGTGCAAGAGTACGCACACTGAAGCATTTACTGATGGACATTCATCATGTTTGGTCCTGGGTTCAGGCTATTTTCCTAGGGCCTGGTCTGAAAATTTCCACATGGGAAGTCCTCAGTATTGACTTCAACTGAAGGAGGACACTTAGTAATTTGGTCTGGTTCTGCAGAGTCGAATTCATATCTATTATTGTGCTCTGACTGTGAACCATGAAATCTCTACATGACACATTCTAGAAATAAGAAGACCGCAGAGAGCCTTGGTATCCAGTGCCGTCTTCACGTAGAGGAGACACAAGGCAGTGAGGTCCCTGATTCTGGACCCCTGGACTGGCTTTTGAAAAGCAAGAAGAATGAAGGACAGAGTCATAAGTGGGTAGAGGGCTGGCGTTCCAGAGGTTTCCTGTGCGTTCCTACATGTTCGTTCCCACTGCAGGGATCCATCAGTAAGAATGCAAAGAGAGTCTTTTAAGTTCATAGCACAGCAGTGCAGGGCACTGAGATGAAGGATTGCACAAATCACCCTCAGGCCGAAGACCTTCCAGACCCCAGAAAACTCTGATTAGTCACTGGGTGTTGTCAGCCTTCTTAACTCTCAAACTGTCCTGCAACCTCTGGCTCTCCACCCAGCCCACCTGATCCTGAGCCTACCTCTTCCAGAACTCATTGTGGCTGTTTCTATTACTCTCTGCAGAGTCCAGGTTCTTTTCCGTTGTTATCACAGGTAGTTCTGACCTTGATACTGTTGTACTATTAGTGTTAAAGGAATCAATATCTCTGCATCAATGTAAGATTCACCCAAGATCACTCACTGAACAAAGCATCAAGAGGGGCTCCTGTCTGTCTTCTCTGCTCTCTTCCATTCTCTTCCTCATGCAGCATTCAGGGCCCTTCCCTCCCCAGGGAGTTGATGATCCTACCTCTAGTTAACTGGCTCCAAAACTGCATTTGTCAGATAAACCTAGGACAAGTCATATAACTTACAGAAGGCTACACAATGTTTGGGAAGAGCCTGGATTATACTACATGCCACCTGCTTTCTACTGTACCCTTTCTGTCACTGATGCTTGGTTAGTTTAAGCATCACTTTTGCCATGTGCATAAATTCGTTGCCCTCATGTTTCTGGGCACATATTTCTGTGGTGGTAGTGAATGTGGGGGGTTTGGGGAATGCAAAGCTACTTGGCGGGTCAGCCTGGGCCTCTGCCAACCCATCTGTGGGATGCTGGAAGGGTCTCTGGATAGCACCACTCATAGCTTGCTGAGGACAGAGTCTTGCCCCTTCTGACTCCATGAATTGGGAAAATGAATGAAGAGGAATCTTGTTTGTAGAATCTGCTGGCCATTGCTGTGATCAAAAGTACTCCTTGCTCCTTAGCATCCTATCCTGAAAACGTCTCCCATCAGTCAATGATGAGACACATCTTTAAAGACTTGTCTAAGAAGGATACCTGTGTAGATGTTTCCTCTTAATGAGCCATATACAGAATGGAACTGGAACATGACCAGTACTTTGGGCACTCAGTTTCACACCCTACAGATGACATGAGATTTTGATGACTCGATACAGTCATCTCCAAATTGTTCTCCATAATTGTGCGCATCATTTACCTTGCATGGATCCCTGTGTGTCCCCTCGGAGTCTCCAGGAGACTGATCAAGGTTAAGCAACGTAGGACATAGGAAGTGACCTCTATCTTTCTTAAGTGGCAACCTTAGATTTTGACTTTCCTGAGCATACTCCAAGCCATTATAGTTTTTTCTCCTCAGCATTGAAGGTTTCTTTTTTCCCCTGAGGAGACATTTCTGAAAGAGATCACCACCAGAATGTGAATTTTCCTGTCAAGGGTGGGACAGAATAAGAAATGGGACCATTATCCTGTGTTCATAAAAGAGGTCTCCCTCCAGCTATTTTTCCGAAGACTTCTGGTCACCCTGCAGACCACACTTCCTGTCAAGGACCAACCCAGCTTTTGGTGCACAGGACCAAACTATCCACTTGTCGTGGAGACTGGCTCTCCAGTCCAAATGTTCAATAATTCTCTAATTAACTACTGCAAACTTCAGAGGACCCAGCTAACTGTAATTGAGAGATCAGCAGAGGCTGCATGGAGTTAGACATGCATGCTAATTACTGAATTATCCAGCACCTGCTTGGGAGTGTAGTCTTGAATCATGGTTGTGTTTTCAGGTAGAAGACCTTCAGTTTAAGAAAAAATGTTGGTCTTTAGTGAGCAAAGTGAAGCCCACTTCTTGTCTAATGAGACACACTCGTTTATTGGCACTGATAGTCTGTATAGTGGGGATTGCAGCTCTAAAGATGAAGCCAGTAAGAGGAATATTCACATACTTAGATAACAGTAGACATTCTGCAGGGGGAGCCTGGGGCCAATGAAGAGAGACACTAAAAACTACCATACTTAATTGTTGTGGAGGAAGTAATGCTATGGATTTGTACATTTCAGGGCTATATCCAACATCAACCCATTCTTGCAGCCTTCGCATCAGGTTCCTTCAGAATTGGGGCACCAGCATCTAAAGGTCACTAATGGGTCAGACCACATGCTCCTTCACACACATCTTCAGGGACCAGCCCGAGTATGGTGGAAGTAGGGATTGTCACAGCGATGAGGAGAAAGAGATGGCATCTTGAGCCAGATAAGGGCAGAGTAGCAAAAGAAGGCACTGAGAGAACACAAGATGAAAGGCAGGAATAGATTGAACATGGGAAGACTGACACTTTTCCTTGGTCCTGTTCCTCATGGTTACCAATTAGGTTTAAAAGCCCAACATCAGTGAATTCAGACACTGGTGAAATTGCACTCATCTGTAAGTCTCACAAGTTTTGAGATGAAGCATTTGTCACCTAACAGAAAAATGGAATCTGTTCTCAAAGCCTGAGCTGCTTTAGAATTAGACAGCACAAGGGGGCATACGCCAGAAACCCCACCTGAGATCACTCCCAAGTCAGCGACTACCCTCTGCTCAGTTCTCAGCTAACTGATACTGCCCTATTCAGAAGAGAAGGGACTTGCAGTTACCAGGAAAGAATTGCCTGTAAGAAGAGTAAGGTTGCTGATTTTCTCTCAGTAAGAAGAATTTTGATGATAATGACGATGATGATGGCAATGATGATGATCATGGTCCATGAGATCATCAGCATTTACAAGTAATTCACACTAACTCATATAGACGTTAGGGTGGCTGGGGCACTAGGGTGAGCTGCACTTCAGCTGTCTTTCCTAAGAAGCCCCATACATGTGATAAGAATGTGTCTGAAAATATTTCACAGTTGCAGTTTCAAGAACAGAACCCATGTTTTTATATGGCTTCTCTTCTCTCTCTGGGAAGGCTGAGCTGGTCATGAAACCACCAAGGATGCCACTAGAAAATGTCACCAGGCTACAATTTCTTATGTTGCCCACATACTTCTGTTTTGGAATCCAGTTACTCTAAAAAGGGCATCTATTCTATCTGGACACACATCACCTGCATTTGAATCCTCCTCACCGCTGAAAGGTAAAAATAACAAATGAGTAGTTATTTGTAGATGAAGACTGAGGTACTCACAGTCATGTATTGGCATCAGATTTCTCTACCATATTTGAATCCTTAGCTGTCTCTGAAATAATTCTATTTCACTAGTCAATCTCACTATTCAGCCTCAATTCATAGGACTTTTGCCATAAGTTGAGTTTGTGGGAGGATTTTCATAAGTAAAAAACAATACTAAAATACTTTAACTTGTTGTCCCTTTACCCAACATTTACTTGCAGATGATTGGATTAAATTATCAAGTCCAAATGATGCAAAGCTTTGCAAACATTACCATGTGTTAGCTGTCTAATATGATGATACCTCATTGCCAAGCAAACATGGGTTGTAGTTCTCAGATTATCTCCTCAACCACTCCAGCTCTGAGCTGAAATATGACTGCCATGCTTTCCCAACTGATTGCTTCCACTTCATTAGCCTCCACTGAGAGGGTGACATCATTGGTTCAGAATTCTGCTGCAATCTTGGCAAATCCTTGTCCCGTTTTTCTGGGAAGATGCCTCACAACCTGTCATATAGTGGATCTGTTAATTAGTTTTCCGGGTCATGGCGCTTGCTTGTTTGTGCATTTATTTAGCCCATGGAGTTCCCTCCTGCCTTTGATTTCAGAGGTTTGAGACGTGGATCTTCTCAGTGCCCGTGTCTCTCACATATCTGCTCACTCTTCCCTGAGGTGCCTTTTCCCTAGGATGGCCTTTAATCCTGGCAACCGGGCTCCATCGAGTTGCAGTTCTCTTCTGTACTTGGATTTCAAGTCCAAAGTATAAGATGTATCAGGAGATTCTACAGATCAGGTCAACTTCATGTCAGCATGAAGATGTGTTGAGTAGCAGATATGTAGGGTAACAAAGTCACACATCAACAATGACGCACTGAGAACTACTCCCAGTGGAGATCATTAAAGAAGCTGGTCCCCAGAAAACACCTCCATATCCCTGCACATAATTGCTGGGATGGAGCCTTAAATGTCTTTGTTTGTTTTGATACATTTTTAATTCATTTGAGTGACAGAGCTCTCACCTACTGGTTCACTCCACAACGCCCACCAGGCAACAGTCAGGAGCTGTGTATATGATTCAGGATTCCTATGTTGGTAGCAGAGACTACACTATTTGAGCTATCACCTGCTGCCTCCCAGGGTATGCATAGGCAGGAAACTAGAATCTGGAGCATAACCTAGGCTCCAACCCTGAAACTCTGATATGGTGGAGTGGGGGTGAGGGGTGACGAGGCGAGGACTGGGCAGCAGGGCAGATATCTCAGCTAGCATCTTACACAAGAATCTTAATAAGTTCACAAATTTTTGTTCATGTTGTGATTGCTTTGGCAAAAGGGATCTATTTAAATATGTTTGTCTGTCTGTCTGTTTGCTTGTTTGTTTGAGATAGAGAGAAGAGAAACCTCTCATCTGTGGGTTCACTGCCCAAATGTCTGAAGCTAAGGCTGGGCCGAGACCAGAGGTAGGAGCGAGGAATTTAATTTAAGTCTCCCACATAAGTGACATAGACCCAATTACTCAGGCCATCACCGTTCTGTCCCAAGGTCTGTATTAACAGGAAGCTGTCAGAGCTGAACTTCAAATCATGATGCTCCAATGTAGGAGGTGGGCATTCGAACCAGTATCTTAGTCTGTAAGCTATACGCTCATGCACTGAATTGAATCTTGTACACCCTGAGAACTGTGGTTCTAGAGAACTTTTTCTAATGAATGCAAGTGAGTGGCTTTGTTCGCCCATCCATATAGACCTAGTGCTTCATTGAGTCATAAGACCAGCAAGTTTCATAAGGATCAGTAAGGTCATCTTTACACTCTTCCCCCAAGCAGCCAGACATCCCACATCCAAGTCCCTGCAGTGACAAGGAGCTCATGCTTTCCAGACTTCCATCAGTGAACTGCTGCACTGATGAGACACCCATCGACTCAAAACCCAGATCCTCACTTTGCATTGATCCCAAACATAGATCTTCCTCTTCCATTCTAGTTTTGGCTCTGAATAAATATGTGATGGTTCTTATTTTGCATAGCATATTTTTAATGCTGGATTTTTAATTCAGATCAATAAACATGTCTAAGCACTTTTCATAAATCTATCAGCCACCCTGTGTTCAGCACTAAAATTCCAGACAAAAGTTTTGCACCTAATGCTTGTTCATGAGATTCTTGTAAAACAATGTGAGGAAGAGAAAACTGTATGTGTAGGGAAGCAAATGCTAAAATAGAAGTGTTATGAGAGTGTTAAACTGAGAGCAATAAATTCTTCCTAGAGCATGGAGAAAGGTGCCACAGACTAAATAAACTTTGTGAAACCTAAATCTGTTGTGTTATTTTTTTTTCCCAAGCCAGGAGAATTAGTAGGGGGATAGAGCTCATTCCAACTAGAGATGCCAGCATAAGCATGGTAGTGGCCGAGCACTTTTGAATGAGTGCAAAGTTCTGTGTGCATAGAATGCTAAGAAGCTACTTCCAAAAGTTGGTGGAAAAATGAAAGGTAAGGCTATCTTGTTCCAAAACTTTTGAAGTCCATTCATTTAAGGATCTTCAAAAAGTGCATGACAAGTGTCTGTCTGGAAACACTACCAGGATTTCAAACTCTTTTTTCTGTATCAAAATGCCTTCCTTTAATTTTTTGTTCCTCAAACATTTTGGAGTACCCTCATGAGCAAACAGGAATGCAGGCGACGGAGCTGGAAGGAAGTTAGACTAGAAGTGTTGGTTAGGAACAGGGTTTTAGGAAGGGCTCTAACTGCTGTGCTGTTTGAAGATCTCTCTCATCCTCTCTGAGGTAACCTGCTTTGCCTTTCGAACTTGCCTCACTCTGCTCTCAACTCCTCCTGGCTCCTCAAGGACTCCCTATAGCATTTGATGATTCTTTTGCCTCTTGCTCAGCTGTCAAGCAATTAGGCCCTACTCAGTATTCGATTTATTTCTTTTTTTAGAAGAAAGGGGCAAAATAAAGTAACAAATTCTACGTACTTTCACCTCCATAAGAAGAGATTTAGATACTTTCCACTACAATTAGCTACAATGGGCGTATTTCTACACATATATTGGCCTTACACTACTAGCAGATGGCTAAGCAGGCAGAACTTCGCATGATCTATCTGAACAGGCTGTCTTGTCATCTCTGCTGTACAGTCATTGGCTATCCAGCAGGTGGTCTCCTAGGAGGTGAGGGTCTCTAAATTGCTGCTTCTTGAACCTAGGTAGTTCAGGGTTTCTGTGTTCAGGGGAATTTCATAGTCTCTGTAGCCTTGAAGGCTGTCACTCAACATGCACTCATTTCAGTCAGTCCAAGCAGGGATAGGAAATTTTCCTGCACTTACCACAATCACACTAGAAGAATGAAATCAACTCTTGGCTGTGTTTCAGGCAGCCGGGAATGGCAAAGATCAACTGTTGCCATTGCAACATTTTTGGCATCACCAGAAAGCATGAAAAATAGTGAAAATAAGATTGTGGAAGAGCAGAGGGAATCTGGGTGGGGTTTCTCCTGCTTCCTGCTCGCTACATTTCTTTCTGCCCTATTTTTTTTTTTGAGCAAGAACCAGAGCATTGTCCTTGGTTACAATCACATACACATGCAAATGATCAGGTGGACAAGACATCCAGAGATTTGTAGTTGCGAAATACATATACATTGTTGTGTGGGTGTGATCTGCCCTGCAAATTCAGCTAACCCACAGAAGTGAATCTGGTAACACTAAGGAAAAGAGGGAAACCCTGGAATGGATTGAGTCCTGCATCATGGTCCCACATAGGCAAAGTGAAACTCTAAAACTCTAAAACAAGTTCCAACAAAAGTTCTGCAATTACTAGCCTAACGGAGAGGCTGATATTTGCACCTGCTCACACTTTAACAAGTGGCTGGCAATTTTTAGATACATCTGAAAGGATCCTTCAGTGCAAAGTGTTCTCAGAGAAAGTCAAGAGGGCATGAGTCAGAGGGAACACAAACTTTCCAAAGCCAGCTGCTCGTTTCCTAGATACTCTGCAGGACAAGGAAATGATTATGAAAAAAGATCCTGTGACTGAACCAGACCAGTTGGCTTGGCAACCTGGTCAGAATCGAGTTTCCATCATGCCAGACTATGTGTGGGCTCTTAAGTCTTTCCGAAGGGCACTGTTCCAAAGCAGTGTGAGGAAAGGAAACAGGGTGTGCTGGCCTCTGGAGGAAACAGAATACAGGCAAGGGGAGTCACACACACACACACCCGGCACGAAACCCGTGCATGCCACTTGGTTACATTCCAGCTAATAAAAGATCTACTCCTCCCTATTAGGTACATTACAGTGACACTGTGATTGGTGGAGGAGAGCAAAGGACTTGTCAGCTGAGTGAGCATTGGCTGTCATTCCTGTTAGCAAGCTGCCTGCTTATTTGCCATTTTATTTTCAGATGTGATTGACAGCTGGATGGCTCTGACATTCCCGGCACAAACATGCAGCCTGTTATTATGCTTGCATTAACATTTTGATAAACACACGGTGCAGCATTGGAAAAGTAATTACATGTCATCACTTCAGTGCTTCATCAAAGAAAAGTTTACTGTGTAATTGCTCTGTGATTTACCTAGGTAGAATGTGTTACATTCCAGAAAGCTTCTCTCTATTTAATAGTTTACATTCACTCTTTAAAATACACAATATCCCTTCCCAGGGGCTTCTTTGGTCTAAAATAAACTTGGCAATATAATTTAGCTTTCCATAAATATACTTAGATATAGCTGTGGAGTACTTCGGCATAATAGTTATTTAATGCTAAGCGTAAATATGCAGGGCATTATATTGACTGAGCTATCAACGAAGAAAAGAGAACTTTCTGACGACAAGGAAAAATGGGATATTGTTACCTTGGTTTCCGCATTAAGAAAAGGGCCTTTTGCTCTTATATTTATATCCATGCTTTTCACAATGACATCTAATTTTACAATAAAGTGACTTGAGCTAAAGCGCCTAGCTGTAGAATCTAAAATATTGGATCTTGTTAGCGTTGAAAGAGCTCTTCTGATGTAGCACTGAAAGGTATTCTGAAGGAAAGCACACATGATTGCAGGGTACTTGGGAACCGGAGACGAAGGGACGATTTGAGGGCTTGACTGATACTGGCTCAGTGGGGTCCCTGTGCACAGCTGGATGTCTAGGAAGTAAAAGGCTGAGGGGAGGAGGGGTGATGAGGCGAAGCCAGCAGTTGTGGAAGAGCCCCCAGCAGAATTTCAAACCCAAACTTGCATTTACGAGTGACACTGGGAGATAACTTTGGAATTGCCATTGTGCTTTGTCCTTCTTGAAGAAGAAAAACCCTTACTGCAGACAGAGGCCCAGGTGAAAAGGACACAGCCTGCTGGGGATGACTGGTGGTGATTTACACATCTGAATTAGCCATCTCCCAGGAACGAGGCAGGCTCGGAGGAAGGATGTGGAGGAGCAGGTGGCTGGTGTGCTTTCACCACATCTCTTCCCTTGAGCCTCCCTCCAGGCTCCTGCCTAGGCACAGTGCCTCCCAGGCCATCCTCTGGCTTCCTTCCCCCCCCCCCCCCCCCCCAGGAACTGACACTAGACAAGGGCAGAAGAATGGCAGCAAGGGGTCTGTCCTCCAAAGGAAGTACGAAAGCAGACCAGCCACTCAGCAAGGGGCATGGTGCTGAGGTCTACAGAGACAGAAGTGCCTGCGTCATGCGATCAGCTGAGCCCTTGACATATCCTTCACCACACCACACCTCTAAGTGCCCCCTTCCCAAAGAATGCTCTCCCATGATCAACTCGAATGGACATGGCTGAACTGTAGACAATGTGGTGAATTGCAAAGCCTTCTGAATCTCTAGTTCTCCATTCTTTGAGGAGGCAGACATCTCCTAATGCATAGGAAGTGACTTGGTGGTGAGAGAGTTGGGGAGAAATGGAAGCTCTCACATTGGGGTGAAGATAAAGAGGAGCCATGAACGGATTCCCTGGGGATGAGGCCCGCTCTCCGCACCAGAGGGTCCCCAGTTCTGTTGACAGCACGACATCAATTAAGCAGGGCCCCCACTGCCAAGGCAGCCTCATCAGCTGTTTCTCCAGTGCAGCTGGCAGCCACAAAAAGGAAATAGTTAAAACATGCATTTCCAGATGTGTGCGACAGTTCAACAATTCCACGTTAGTGTATGTTAATCCTCTCTGGAAATTAGCATTAACTCAGCTTTAGTGCTAGTCTAAATAAACATGTAGGCTCCAAGAACAGGGACTTCTTCACATAACAGCTGCATATAGCATCTGCATCCTGCTTATAGGTTTCCTGTGTGCTACCTCCAGAATGAGCTCCAGTCTCCGTCTTTACATTTAACTGGACTCAGAAGCTTGCCTGCTTCTGCTGTCAGTGATGAGAAGAAAGATGCCATTGTAATTGCCAGTTGGCCTGCAGAGTAATGCCCTGTAATTGACAAAGATTGCTTAGCTGCAAGGAAGAAAGATGCACTGATTAAGAGAGATCTTCTTTAATATTACATTTAACCTGCTCTCTTTCCCTCCTTTCCTTTTCACCTGAGCCCTGTGAGGGATAGCTCACACCGTGTGCCAGGCCACCTCAATGCCACACGGCCTTGCTTTGAGGAAGAAAAGGGAAGGGCAGGGAGGTCCACATGGCAACACTTGGTTCCTCAGGAGTAATTTCACCGAGTTGAGAGGCTTAAAAGCTTCTAAGTGAGTGTACGCAGAAACATCCAAAAACAGCGTGTTTCCTGTCATATTTAATGCACCCTTTGACCCACAAATCTGAGAGGTGGCTAAGGTGGCTGCCATTTTTCACCTGTGATTCAGATTACTAGGCCAGATGTTTGGCTCTTCATTACTCTTGTTTTTATGCATTTGCTCCTGCCTTCAGAGTTTTGCTGCTTTGTTTCCCCTTGAGAATCGCATTGACTCTTTTTTTGGAGAGCTTTAAAAAATTGCACTGTTAGAAAAAATACGTGGGTTAAAATGCATTTTTCACGTCCTTTCATGCTCTATTGATCTTTTTTCTCTCAATTTTCTTACAAAAGAAAGTTTTAATGCAACTTTGGAGGGGGTGGGGGGGGAGCGGTCAGCAGTTGCACCCCACCCCCACCCAGGAGTAACAATACTGGACATCTTTCTTATAGAAGACAGTGAAACCCCATTAGTCACCTGTAACACAACTCTTCTTACTGCACACTGTTTTAATAGCTACAAGGGACTTCTAACTCTCCACAGTTTTTAGCTCTGCAGTAAAGTTTAAATGTCCTACAGGGAATTTTTGATGTGCCTATGGGATGTTTAATCTGAAGACAGAATAATTGTGTCTCAAAACTAACACTACCTTGAGGGTATTTATTTCTCTGTCTGTCTCCCAACCGCTCACCTGCCTATCTGTCTCTCCGTGAATGAAAGGTCATAGGACGGAGTGAAACAGCCTTGAATAAGGGGTGAAGGCACGTCAGGCTTCAGCTCGAAGACCTTGGATGAGTCACCGCCACTTCTTTGAGCCCTGCTCCCATGCTCTGAGGATTCAGAAACTTGGATTCCACCTCTTTGAAAAACAAAATGTCAGTCTCAATACACTACAAATGTTTTGTAGCTAGTCTGTTAATATTCTGCTTCTGCATTATTAATATAACGTGAATAATATATTCAAGATCACGCTGATACTCCTGCCCTCCTCCTCTCTCGGGTGCTATTTCTGTGACTGCTATTTATGCACAATGTCCTATGCCCAGAGAGATTTTGACCAAGATCCCTCCTTTTTCAGAGTGTCGGTTGCACGTACGCAAGTTGTGCTAACTAGATACAGTTGATAAATGGGGACAACTTTCCAAGTAAGCCCAGTCAAAAATGCTTACCTCCAAATCAATTGGTGTTGAAATTATTTCAGCATTACATGGACTTACTGCATTGTGGAGAACAGACCTTGTGTATGCGGGATGGGGTGAGGAGGATAAATGAAGGAGAAACAGACTTTCCTTTGCAGGGTTGTAGACTTTTCACTAGACGCGCCTTGATCTCAGATCAGATGATCTGCTGTTGCTGTCGCTTTATTAACCATACTCATTTCATGCAAATTTGCATTTGACATGGCCATACTGGAACCATTGGAAGATTTGGAAAAGCCCAAGACTGGTTTCTGGACACAATGCATCAAGCCATTGGTGATGCTGGCATTTCCTCAGGCAGTGCTGATTCAGATAGTGACAACTCCACCATCCATGCAAATCCCTGCCAAGGCAGCAGGGAAAGCTGCAGCAGCAGATGATATGTGGGCCCCTGATACATAGGTACTAGGCCTGGATGGTCTCTAGCACAACCATTGTAATCATATGGGGAGTAAGCCAGCTGATGTAAGAGCTTCTTCTCTCCATCCCTCATTATCACCCTGTCTCCCAGAGAAATAAACAAAATATTTTTAAAAACTATTTGGAAACATGAGGGAACTCCAACAAGTTCATGAAAATGTATACTTTGAGAAAACCAGCTACAAAAACTTTTGCACTAAAATGAACTTCTTGAAGGTATGTTTAATATTATTAAAAGGCATATTTGCATAGTAGAAGGAGAGAGAACAAAATCTTCCATCCACTGATTCACTCCCCAAATGGCCGCATTGGCCGGAGCTGAACCCATCTGAAGTCAGGAACAGGAGCTTCTTTCAGGTCTCCCATGTTTGTGCAGACCTGGGCCATCCTCTGCTGCTTTCCCATGCACTTTAACAGGGAGCTGGATCAAAAGTGGAGCAGTCAGGACATGAGCTGACACCCATATGGGATGCTGGCACCACAGGCCAAGGCTTAGCTCACTACACTATGGGTACCAGCCCCTAAAATAAACTTTTCATTTTACTTTTTCCACACACCCTCAAAGAACCCTGGAGTGTGAAACTCGAATTTCCCATCAGAGTCCTGTTGAAGTCTGAGTCAGCCCTTGGCTGGTGATCTGAAGCCGAACGCTCTTCTCAGTGGCCAACCTCTGTCTCTCACTATCAGCCAAGAAGCATGACAGTATTCCTTCTCAACCAGTGGTCTCTTAATAGAGCTGGACATCTGCGTGGATTCCCCTCTTCCCATTAGGAACAGCTGCCCAGCACGGGCTCCCCGCCCTGCCTTGGGCAGGTGCCACCGTCCACTTTTGTGCAAATGCCAATTCAAGCAGCCACCCACCCACTCTGTCCCTGTTGTTGCTTCTCCTTGGCTCCTTTAAAACAATCCCTTTTATGACATTTCAGGATTAGTCTGCCTTAAAATGTTCCATAATCTACTGTAGAGGTCATCCATTATGGAAGTTTTCGGTTTAAGGAAGAAGTTATTTAAATTGCCCATTCAAATATTCCTGGGCGTATACTATGCAACACACACATGGGCACTGAAGGTACAGTTCTGAACAATGAGAGCAGGTTTTGTCCTAACTCCAGCTACCTGGGTTGTTTTATCCTGAATGTGACATGGGATAAAATCATCCAGTGAAATTTCCAGGCTTCTTTGGACCACATGGACATCTGTTTCTTTATCCAATGCCATTAGCGTGGGAGACTGAGTCCAGCGCCCTGTGCATCCCTCAGGTGCACTTCTGCCCCCTCAGCACCTCTGCAGGCCACTGTAGTAAATCTTGGTTAATGGAAAGAACCTGTCAAGGTTTTTTCATGGGAGAAAGCACCTGAGCCTTTTTTTTGTTTGTCCCTTAAACTGCTTGTACTTGGGCAGAAAGTTCAGCTGAGTAAATTCATGCACTTGGAAGTGATTGTCTCCTAGGTGAGGTCACCTTTCACACCCCCACCTCCGGGCACCCCTCCCATCACCAAAGTCAAGCATTTCCATGCTGTGTTCACTACCTCTAGGGAATCTGAGATTTAATTTTCATTTCACCTCCAAGCCTTTGCCTGTTGCTGACATCAGGACAAGGTCCCTCATGGGACTCCACATTTTCTCTCAAAGTGTTCCGTTTCATTAATGATCACACGGTGTTATTATGTTTTCCCTGTACTCTTCTATAGATCATTTTTATTATGTAGATACAAACTCTTTGATATTGTAATTGTGAAGTACATATTATGAAGACAAATGCATTGAGCATAATGAGAATGGATTGCCAATAAAAGTTGAAAAACAATGTACCATTTTTAAAAGCTAAACGTTATCCGTTATGCAGAGCGCTGTCACTCTGAATGCTCTGTAAAAAGGCCCTCAGATGGAAGTAGCTTATTTTTAGTCTAATGTTGATAAAGGTTTCACTTTGGTAGCATCTTAATTATCTGATAAAAGCCAACCTTCTCTGACTGGTTCACCTCTAACGTCTAATGCCTTCTGCTTGGCATTAAAATTATTGCCACAACTCCAGACAGAAACAAGAGATAGCAACATCACATTTCCAGATGGAAACTGGAGTTTAAGAGTCACTTGGTTTTGTTTCAGCAAATTAAGAAAATAATGGGTTGCCCTTAAAAGGTCTGTTTCCCATATTGTTATCCTTCACTTGTAGCACAAGCGACAGTGTCACTCCCAACATTGCACTTTGCATTAGTTGCTTGGGGAAAAGAGTGGTTCATTGGTGCCCTGTTGTTTTGCCACATATTTGAAGACAAGGGGCAAGGGAACCAGTGATCCCACCCTCTGAAGACTATACTAGTTGATCAACAAACCCATTAAGTTGGTTGATGATGTAAGTTGGCTATATCTGAATTAGTACAGAACTGGGAAAAAAAAAACTGGGATGATTCCCTCGAGGGTCACAGGTGTTCCAGAGATTAGGCATAAAAGGAAAGGCCAGCTGCAGACTTCTGCCAGTCTGGGGACTCTGAGAGATAGGCAAGGTGGAATAACCCAGGACTGATGATTCAAGGCACTTCCCATCACTGGCCTCGGTGTCATTTCTGGAAGCCCATGGAGTTTGGAACATGTGATGTTTAAGATTGAGCATAACATTTATGCTTTAACATTCCTGGAGCCTCTCTGCAGAATGCCACGCAGCTATGATTCCAAGTGCAGCCAGTGGGGATGCCTAATTCTGAAAACCTCCTCTCTCACAAACTGAGTGTGCCAGTTTAAGTATCTGAGGAAACATTTTGTGAGGTTGACCCAGTTCCCACATTAGGAAAATAATGCCCAAGCCCATATGGCTAATTCCTTCCCAAACTGTTTGTTTGCCATCGTGCCACCCTACCCTGAAAATAAAGTGCCTCAGCAAGTTTCAGGGCCCAAATGGAGTAGAATGCCAATGAGCAATATAATGGTGAAAAGCACATTTGCTTGGAAAATTCTTTCAATGCCACTTTCAGTGCCATCATCAACCACAGACGCATTGGCAGTGCTGAAATTTTTCATGATCTCTGCTTGTAATTTTTGCCCTGAATAACGGTGCCTTTTGTTGCCAACCTTTCTGGAGCATCTTTCCTTGAATACATATCTATCCTTTCTCAAAATCATGGGTGGAGAGCTGAAATAAGATGTTCTATTGTGTCTCAAGGGAAAGAACCTTCTACCCTCATGTTAAGCCACAACCTCTACAACACGGCCAAGGTTCTAAGAGGTTTTGGGGTCCCAAGGCCAGATGATCAATTTAATTTCAGAGTTCAGTGTAACAGGCACTAGTTGGGAATAAGAAATTGAATACGAAATGAAGGCCTGGTAAATGCTGTGAGGTCAAAGAGTTTGAATTCTGGCAGGTACCCCGTGTCTCCTTGATGAGTCAGGTCTTCACAGGGAGGAGTCAAGGGGTGAATACAGATGGTGCCAACCTGCAGGCTACAGTGACAGGATTCCTAGAGGAATATTTTTAGCTGGGCAGGTGATCTGAGTGCAGCACTGTAGGACGTGGCTGATTGGATGAATTCTGCAGTATCACAACATATTCTGGTGTGAGGAAGCCCTTTTGTCCTGCCAGGCGGGTAGCCCAGATAGGGACACCACTGCTTGTGGAAGGGGTGGGATCCGTCGGGTGCTTGGTTCCTGTGCACCTGGAGGCAGCTAAGCCTTAGTACCTGGGGTGCCCCACAGGTCCCTGTGCTTCATGGGATTCATCCACACCTCTCCTGAGCTTTTACTGTGTTTGGAAATAATTTTCTAGGAGCTGGTAATTGTATAAAAATCTCTTTTGCTTTAAACAAGAATTATTGCTGGAGCCTTTGGAACAAGAAGAAAAATGTACAGAGGGAATCATTAATTCTGAATAAAAACACACACTTTGGCATAGCCAACAAGGGAGGGAAATGTGAAACTGGTGTTTTCTGCAAACAGCCCAGTGTCATGCCCCAATCTATTTGCTTGATCTATTATTCAGTCACCTACAAAGTTGAGCGTCTTGTTTGGCCGAAATATGACTTTTATTCTTTTCCTCGTACCTATTTCTTAAGGACTGTGTTATATACATACTTTAGCCTTCATTTGCATCACATTAAAGTAAAACATTTTAAATTTCTTCACAGCAGAAGTAAATCTGACAGACTTTATGAAGCTATTATACCTGCAGGTATTTTATACTTTTAAAATACATTCTTGTCAAGCTATCTTAATTATATTATTATATGTACTTTTGAACCTGTATCCGCTATTCCATGACATATTACACCTTTGACAGAGTCACAATTGATATCAAAGTTCTTTGGTTGAATGAGGATGTATCTAGTATGGATTCTGGGGAAATTTGTTAATTTGCACACCAGAATGTGGATTCCCAGGGCGAACAAGCTGCTCTAATTTTCCATCCATGTAATCACGGGGACAGGATTTGACTCGGGGCAGCTTAAACACTTGCATCAGGTAGGCAACATGTTGTGTAGCAGTAAAGATGCTGTTTGGAGCACCTGCATCCCACTTCAAAACACCTCAGTTTAAGTCTCAGCTCTGACTCCAATTCAAGCTTCCTGCTGATGCTTACCCCGGGGGGCACCAGCTGTTGGCTTAAGTGGCTGGATCTCAGCCAGCCACAGGAGAGAGTTGGACTCACTTCACAGTCCCTGCCTTTGGCCTCACCTAAATGATCTAGTCACTAATGGCATTTGGGGAGGGCATGGCAGATGGAAGTTTTTCTCTCTCCCTTTCTCTCTCTCTACTTACCTTTTCTCTTACCTCTGCTCTTTCTGCTTCCCTGCCTCTTAGATGAACCAATTTTTAAAATTAAAAAAATAATAATAACTTAAAGGAAAGTTTTTGAAGAACTCTGGGCCGCCATTGTCATGCACATTATTGAGCCCACTGTGAACCCTGAGAACTGGTCAGCATCTGCTTTACTCTTGCACTGCTGCCTAGCACCCAGGAGCCGTGTTCCCTGCTCACATAGCTGGGAAAACAGCCCTGCACATGCCACAGGCCATGCTTGATTCTTCAAGGGAGGGGCTGATGTGAGCCACAGTAAGGTTTCTTCCTTTCTAGCCACCTTCGTGGGTCTACAGAGCAGCTCAGCCATCCTGCAGGGAAGCCAGGAGAACCAGCCTTGCAAACTTTATCAGAAATTTATCATTCCCTGCTTTCTTATGTCTTCCCTGACCCTGCAAGGTATGGAAGAGTCTTCTATCTGCAGCAGTCAGTTCAGAGAGGGTAAGTCACTCAGAGTCACACAGCTTGGCATCAGCCACCCTTGGGGTCTGCCATTTGTGCCATAGGCCTCTCTCTTAATTTCCTCTGAAAGATAACCCTGTATGTCCTCCCATCACCCCCCTACACACACACCTCAAGTTTTGTTTCTGCCTATTATCTCCCTAAGAAGTCATGACCCACACAGGTAGCAGGGCTCAACCTTCCCTGAGTGGCAACACACAGATATCTGAAAGTGTGTTGTTCCTGAAATGTCCTTTTGCGCTGACCTGGGTACCACCTGTTCCTTCTACCAAGGAGTCTCCCTCAATGCTCTTGACATCTGCTTACATGAGGCTGACTCCCAGGCCTGGGCAGCTGCTAGTAGGGACAAGTGAGCTCCATGCTGCTCATTAAGGCACGGGGTTCAGGTAAGAAAACAAACCCTGCTCTCCTAGGCAAGAGACCACATCTCCCAGCCTGCACTACACACAGTGCTGAGTCTGAAAGGCCTCGTCTGGCCACGATGCAGAGCTTTGCCCTAGATGGGTGCTGCTCCAAGACCCTCCAGTGAACCTCTGGAAGTCCAGAGTGTTGGTGGATGTGCACCTGCAGGTTTCTCCCCAAGCTAGGGCAGGACTGAGCAGTCCTTAAAGCCTGCTGGAGTTCCTGCTCACACTGTCACTGCTGTCTTGCCCTGAAGATCTGTGCAAATGAAGATGTGGCTGTAAGTGGAGCTGGAAGAGCAGTTGGAGGGAGCATTTGACCGTGGGAACTTGGTGATACAAGGGCCTGTTGGGGTGGAGGTTGGGAGGCTGGGTTCTAACAAGTGGCTCACCTCTCACCAGGTGGCCTGTGATGTGTGGCAAAAGGACCTACATTCTATGACCAGGGTCAGTTGCCTCAGGAAAAACTCTCCAGCTCTGTTTTAGCACTTTGGTTCATATCCAGCTGTTTCTGAGAGAAGATGCACTTGACCTGATGGGACCTCCAGCTGCCCTCCGCGCAGGAAACTGGCCTGGCTCAGGTGCTGCTTTTGATCATCATTTACTCAGCAGCCACCAGCCATCTTACTGGGCAAACTGTCAAGTACATGGCGTGGGAATCCCCGGCATCTTAAGAAAGACGTTTCAATGTGGACTGTGTGGCTGCAAAGCAGAGTAGAGGAAGGGCAAAGAATGAACCAGGCTGGGGCAGAGAGGCAATGGGGCATGGCCTTAGATTGTGGGCAGGATCCTTGCCCCAGGAACTGTAACTACCTGTGCACGCCCTGGCCTGTACACACTCCTGCCAGGTAGTCGTGGTGCTCAAAGCACCGCTGTCCCAGGAGCACTACCCCCACCCCTGCCCCACACTTGGACTTCAAGATCTTGCTTGAGAGGTAGAGAGGATTGTTTAGGAGCAGTTAAACTGATAGTGGAGATGTCACTAGGCAATGGGTACGATAGGATGGATGCAATGCAAGACTTGTGAAACAGTCAGGCTTTGGAAACAAATTCATTGCTTTGGAAACCACAGCAAGGCAAAAGGATTTGCTTCCCCTTGGACAGAGTGGGTGGCCTGTGGCTTAAAGACAAGTCAGTGGGTGTTGTTCTGTGTGAGGGACTTACAAGGAAGTAGGGCCCAGGTGTGGAAGAGGCTGTCATTCAGACTGAGGAAGAGCATGTTAAGGGGTGATGACCATGCCATGACAGAGAGCAGTCAGTTCCTAGAGATCCTCTAAGAGCTGTGAGTCTAGAACCACCATGATCCAATATGAGCAGGGTTCATTTGGACAATTTGGGAAAGTCATCTGATGGGAAATAGGCCAATGAAGCAAGAATACATATTACCATAATCAATTAATAAAAATAACATGAAGGAATGCCTCTTTGAGTTCCTCCAGAAATAGACGCTGGGATTCTAGTACAAGCAACTTACATGGGCACTGACCCTAAAACGCTGTGCAGGAACAAACGAGAGATAACAGTCTGAAAGCTGCTGTGTGGTGGGTCACACCCTCAGCAGCCAGGCTTAGAGCTGCACAGAACAGACCCCAGAACTATCCGAGCCAAGGGACAAGACCATGGGGTGTTCATCTCTGCACTTCATCAGGATGGAGCTTGCTGTTGGAGCAAGGACGGACTTCTGAAGGCTGGTGCTTTCGCTTGCTGCTACAAAGCAGCAAAGGCCCCAAGCAGAAAATCACACCACCTACCACAGCTGCCCCCTGTATATAGACAATGGAATAAAATTTCACGTTCTCCCAGAATTCATGTGAAAGATAATTGTGGTGGTGATGGAGTGACCATGTGAGAAACAGGCCGTAAAGGTGAAGTCCTCATGAGTGGGGTCAGTGCCCATATTAAAGAGATCTCAGACAGCCACCCCCACCCCTGGTGAAGACACAGTAAAAAAGCACCATCCATGACCCAGGAAGTGAGCTTTCAGCTGACATCACAGTGACCATTGCCTTAATCATGAACTTGAAACTTCAGGACTGTCAGAAACAGACTTCTGTTGTTGATCAGCTACCCAGTCTAAGATATTCCATGATAGCAGCTTAAAAAAAGACTAAGACAGTAAGGTTGTACTATGCTTAAAGGATACAAGAGAGCAATAACAGCCAATAAAATATGGCATCAAACAATGATCAGACCCTGTGTGTGCACTGAGCCTCTCTTTCTGTGCTGCACTCCTACTGACACCTCACCAACTCCCAGAAGATCGAGCAAGTACCCTAGCTTACAAGCCATCAGGAACAGTGGTAAAGACTCAACAAGCCCAGCTCTCCATCATATGGCCACCAAAGAACAAGGGGGATGAGTTAGGGACAGCCTCTTATGACAGCACATCCTTCATCTTTTCCTATCCGACTATGACAACAGTGCCCACCCTCAAAGCTCCCCAGCCCCACCTCCTCCCAAAGCTTTCCCAGCCATGCCAATGACCCTCACTGGTCTGCAGGCTTTTTCCACGCCCTTTTCCCATCTCCTTCATCAGCTAGGGCCTCCTTGTTTTGCTCTCTGTAGCATCTTCCCTTGATCAGAGCTTTGCTGCCTTCATGACAAGGTTTTTAGTTCTCTCCTGTCCTCGTGGTGCCCGGCGTGGCCCAGAAGATGTTTGAGAATCATCTAATTGATTGATTCATTTGGAGTAGCCCAGGCTTTGCTAAAGAGAGCCTGGGTACTGTTTCCCACCTTCACCCACCAGTTGTGCCCTGAGAGCCATCTCAGGCCATTTCATAGCAAGAGGAAAGAGAAGTATCCCAATGTGAGGTTATCTGACCAATCAATGCATGATCAAGTTTATATTGAATGCCCATTTCTTGTCTAGCTGAGAGGTTAGGTGCTGTAGGGGATACAGCTATATGAGACATGCATAGCATCCTTGGAGAGCTCACAGTTTTATTGCAGAACTAAACTGAAACCTAAAAATCAATTACCTTAGAAGTAATACTGGATGGAGAGACAATAAAAATAGCGGTTAAGGATCATTAAAAGAGGGTAGCGAGTCTGAGTTCAGATTCTGGCCAGCTTCCTAGCTGAACATCACTTTAAAAGTTTGCCTAGGAGAGGCTGAGCCCGACCTCCTCCACCCCTGAAAATTTAGCAGCACAAAAATGGTGCGGAGAATGGTGAGAGTGAGGAGGGGGGCCATGTGCAAACTGCACAACATGCATGAGTCACTCCATGAGATTTATTACTGTCCTAATCTGGTCCTTGTAGTATTTGTTGCCTAATTCCAGTCCTTGCTAACTCATAGTGCTATAAAAATTATGGGACTCAAAGAAGCAGAAATGGGCTGCCTTGGTCCCAGAAAAAGGCAATGAATGAAGCAAGTGTGAAATTGTGCTTTGCATGAGTTTTAGGAATCAGAGAGGGGAGAAATCTTGCTGTGACAGAAGATGGTTGCTGTGGAAGTTGTGGCACAGGCACTGACTGGAATGCAGGTTAGGGAGAGTAGGATGGTGGGCTGGGCAGTGTCAGAGCCCAGGCATGACCAGCCAGGAGCAATGTGATTGTTGTTGGGAAGAGGTTTGAAGTTCTTACACACAAAAGTAGCCTCATGGGGTTTGGAGAAGATAACTCTTTGGGGGATGCAGAGTGGACAGACATGCAAGGGCCTGGGAAATGAATAGCCCCTGCACAGGCTATTAGGAGAGGAAGACAGCTGCTCTGCCTAGCCAGGGCAGGTGAGAAGGAAAGCAAGGTCTTTCTGCAAGACCCAGCACATTCGGTCTCTTTTCACCTAAATGCTAGGGGAACCTTTGGTTTCTCCATCGTGTGTAGACCAGGCAGAAAGCCCAGCCCAGCCTCCCTCTACCCCCCGCCCCCTCGCTCTCCCAGGACCCCAATTCACAAACACAACACAAGCATACATATTTCTCTTTCTTCTCTCTCTGAGTTCCAAAGGCAGGCTGACATTGGTAAATCGCTGCAGCAGCCTTTCAATGATGGATGAAATGAAAAATCCCTTCCCTGTGTATTGGGAGCCCCTGCCTAGCGATGGGTTATCTCCACTGGGCCCATGCCTGTATTATTCAGCTCTGAGGAGGCCGCCGGAAGCTCAGTGGAAGCGAGAGGCTTGGGATCACAAAGAAAAACAAAGTCAAAATTAAAAAAAAAAAAAAGAAAAGAAAGAAAGGCAACTGATTTACTGATATCTACCAAAACATGGAGAGCCTTTCTCCCTGGCTCCTACTTTTTCCTTTTTGTTTTTTAATTTCAACTGATTTTTTTTTTGAAAGGAAAAGTTGTTGTTGCTTTTTTTTTTTAACTTCTCTGCATTTTTCTCCCACTCTAGTCCTGGTTCTCATTCATTAACTTTACGAAAACAAAGGCTTTGCCAAACCTTTCAGGGTCTCGTTTCTTGAGAGTATTTCTGATGGCTTTTCAAGGACTCTATTTAAGTTAACCTGCTCCCCACCCCCACCCCCACCCCCGCCGCCACATAACCATGTAGGATGTGCAGGCATAAGGGTGGTGTTGCTTCGATAAGCTGAATCTGTTGTAAGAAGCCCACCTGCCCTACACCACAGCCTCTGCTGATTCCAGACCAAACACATCAATGACCCACTCTGTGCACACCATCAGTACAGGAATCAGCAGGCGGTCTGGACTCGAGCCGCCGTCTCCTGAACATCAGACTAGGCTACAAATAGACTGAGAGCCTCCACACATGGTCTGCAGGGAGGATGAGCCTGATCAATGTGCTTTTAGCCGATGAAATAATCATTGGCGTTGCAAACGGACTACTGAACTTGCCTCTGAATGGTCAAGAGGCATTTCAGCTGCAGATGGTAAACGGGTTCATACGGGGATATATTTAGCAATGTGGCCTAGGGGCAGAAGAAAAAGAGGTCTTCGGAGCCAGGAAGCCAGTGAGAGCTGGAGCAGGCTCAGTGCTGGGAGGCAGGTCCTGTACTTTCCTGAGCCTCTTCCCAAGGGCCTCTCAATCTGTGTGATGAGCGGAAGTGCAGAGAGAGCCAGGGAGGTGCATGGCATGAGGCTCTGTGTATGCAGTCATGAGAACAGCGTGCACTGTGTCCAGGCCTACAGGTCAGTAGCAATAGTCAGCAAGGATAAAACACGGATGGACAGCACGCAAAGGGCAGTGTGGAAAGTTCAGTGGGATTCATGCTACCTAGACTGGAGTCCTGGATCCACCTGCTTTAGGGGTATGTTCTCAAGGTAATTGGATGGCCCCCTGTCCTTCAGCTCTCTCACTTTGAAGACAAGGATAATTCTATTCCAAACTCACAGGCTGTGATGGGGAAGCAAACACACATAGGATAAGTACTGTGGTCCAGTGTTGGTTACAATTGCTTATGTGTAGGGCCAGGGTGGTCCCTGATCCAGAGTGGAGTACATGATAAGGCATTCTCTGCATAGCAGTTCACACACTACAGTCTTAAAGTTGTATATGAGGAGAGGAGGGACCATGCTTGTGGTGTAGGGGGTAAAGCCACTGCCTACAGTGCCACCATCGCATATGGACACCAATTTGAGACCTGGTTGCTCTTCTTCCAATCCAGATGTCTGCTAATGCACAGGGGAAGGCAACAGAACACGGCCTGAGTGCTTAAGCCTGTGCCACCCACGTGGGAGACCCAAACTGTGGTCTAGATGCCTGTTTTTGACCTGACCCAGCTCCAGCTGTTGTAGCCATTTGGAGAGTCAATCAGCAGGTGGAAGATCTTTCTCAGTCACTCCCTCTGCCTCTGTCAATCTACCTTTCAGATGAAGGAGAGGAGCAAGATGCCTCTCCAGGTAGTAAGAATGATGATGCTCGGTGTTGACTGTCACCTCTCCATCACCCGTCTCCACAGCCAGGCAGGTGACTATGGGGCATGTAACCCCACACAACTGCAGATCTCCAAATTAAAAAGGAACGAAGTAGAGACAAATCATTTTGGGAGCTACTGTCCCGCTATGCAGGAGACAGGGATCCTAGCATGGATGGGGTGTTTATTTTGAATGGAGCCTTGGGAGGGGGACTCAGTTTCCTCATCTACGAAGTGGGGGATAATAACTTTACCATCTCGACTTCACATAGAAATTAAATAACAAAAAGGCATTCATAAGCTGCAGTGTGCCCTAACTCTGCAATATGTACTGTGTGATCAGACCTCCTTCAGCCAAGGGTGTGGCTGCCAGCAGGATATCCCGAGAAGGCATCAGTGTCTACCCCCCCTCCTCTGTCACCGCTCAACACCTGCTGTGGCTGTGTGGTTACAGTGGGGAGGGAGTCCCTGCAAAACTTGCACTCAGCTCCAATTCCAAGAGCACTTCGGCAAACAAACAAGATGTGCAGCCTATCCCTGTGGCTGTGATGGGAGCTTCTGCACGGAAGGGAGTCAGGGTGGAGGAACCTCCAGCTGCCTCCCCAAGCCAGTGAACACCCCTGAAAACCCAACATGAGATGAATTCAAAGATTTGGGAATCACCAACTTCTATTAGTTCTGCCTCTACTTCTACAATACTAGCACACATGCCATGTACACAAATATACGTGTACATGCACACACATGTGCATGTGCAGGCATGCACCCCATACACATGTACTTCTGGAAGCCCAACTTGGGTGCTGTCTTCCCAGGACAGCTGAAAGGAGGCTAGGGCCCCAGCATGCAGCAGCAGCAGCTGAGCAGTCCTATAGTCTTCTCCCCCATGCAGCAGCCCAGCTGTTGTGCAAACACCTCCACACTTTGTCCAACTCGCCCACACAAGGAAAGAAAGCAGCAAGGCCACCACGGCCAATCAGCAGCAGGAGTTGCTGACAGCCCGTCAGATGAGAAGGATGGGCCAGTCCCTAACCAACACACTTGAAGTTAACACCTTATCACTTGCAGCTCCAGTCTCCCAGTGTGGGCTATCATGGCAGCAAAGCAGACTTCCCATGGTCAGAGAGCCACCTCAAGGAACTGCCAGCAAGGCACCCTGTGGTTGCTTCTGAATGCCTGGTAGTGCAGACCCGGCCTCAAGGTTCCACGCTGCCGGATGCTTCACTCCCTGGGAGGTCAATTTCTCTATTCCGGAATCACGGAATGGGAAGAACTGCAAGGCAATTGGACAGTTCCATATGGATAACGAGGCCCTGCAGTTAAGCAGGAATGGTGTGCAGTCACCCAGGGAGCCAGGTGCCATGCTCAGAGTGCCCCAGTATGGCAGGTACCAGGGCTGCTCACTACCAAGAGGAGATAAAGGCCAGAGTCCCCTCCCCATGCTTGCTGCTCCTGTGCCCATGAAGCCAACCCAGCATACCTGGAACATGCCCAGATGGGTCCAGACTGAGCCAGTGCAAGGAAGCAGCTTGCTCCCAGAAGGAATAGAGTTGTTGTCAATACCACAGCCGAGGGCCGGCTGGACTTCCAGTAAGAGTCAGTGAAGCTGGGAAAATTACTCATTGCAGTTGTATTGATATTCACTTCATTCTGCGAAGGACGTGGGATGGTTCTGACAGGATATCTTAATGGGACTGGCTGAGAATCCATTTGGGTGGATGTGGGTTAATGGGGCTGAAGAGACAGACATGTTTGACTGTATCCCCTGTATTGCTAAGCAAACTACATGTGCAGGGTGGCCTGCATGAGCAGGGCAGATCTGCTACTCAAGAAATTCCCCAGAAATTCCATTCCAGAATGGAAATTCCTCTCCATTCTCCCCTCATCATGACCCTCATCACCTGGGAATGCCTGGCACCTTGGATCTGCTGTGGCTTCATTCATCAGGGCTGCATTAGCCAGGAGGGACAGAAATGGGAGGCTATTTCTGAGATCACGTGCCCATGAGCCGTGCCTATGTGCTTTTTCCTTATCCGATGGCAAGGTGGCAGTATGGGCATCCATTGTCTCATCTTCCACAGCCAAGTTTCTCATCACCTGCTCCAGGCTGCAAGCTCCCGGATGTCTGTAGCTGAGTGCTAGATGGGCACGCCAGGGAAAGATGCATTCCCTGCTACCCTCCGGACCAGGACAGCAGGAGAATCCACAGATGAACAGTTAAATGTAGTAAAGACTTCCACATACATACATGTGTTTTGAATCACTTTGTGTAATTTACAAGAGATTTTCACATATTTCACTTCATTTCCGTCTCATCGATATCCCATGAAGTAAGTAGAGCCAGAGCTTGTGTTTGCTACCTGGCCATTTGCCACCTGCACACTCAAAACTGTTCTCCACCTGTCGTTTAAGCCATCTGTCTCAACTTCCCTGCCTTTTGGCTTCTCTGCCTGCTGCCTCTGGCTAGGTTCAGAGAGAGGGAGGGGGAAATCAGTGTTTCATGCCCCAACCAGACTCGTGCTCTGGGTGGACTCTGAGGTAGGGATGGGGCCTCCTTGGTGGTCCCAGCTGCCCTACAAGATTCTGGCTTCCAAGTTCAGGGAATGCTGTCTCCTTCCCTGGAGTACTCACCCCGTCCAGACAGTCCATTCTTGGCTGACCTTCAATGTGCTTCTGCCTCACTCAGCCTCCCCACCCAGGCTCTGTTCCCAACGGCAGCCTGCACAGTACATTCCAGAAAGGATGGAACCAAGCCTCTAGAGAGGCAAATTAATATGCCCAGGGCAAGGTGATACTCAGTGCTGCACCTTCAGACAGAACAAGTTTGCCAACTCCCAGACTCCAGGTTTCTCCCCAACACATGAGAAAGCAAAGAAAACCAACACCCCAAATGATGTAGATTCGAGGTAGCTGAGGAGAAAAGCAGAGACACTGAGCAAAGGAGCCCAAACGACAGAGCGGCTTGCAGCTGGCGGCTTGTGGGAGATGGACCCTTGAAGCCAGGTAGCAGATGACTAGACCAAAACTGCTGTGGAGGCAGGAGTAGCTGCAAAACCTCCTAAAAGGACCGAGTGAAATGACAAAATGACAGGGTGAGCCGCCTTGTGTCGGTACCTTCTGAGAGGTGCCTCCCTGGGCACAAAGCAAAGCTGCATGTCTGTTTTCCACCCTCCTGGTAGGAAGACTTTCTGAGAACATTTGCCCCGGGAAGCCATCCTTCAAGCCTGAAACCTCGACACCCTCTGTGGCTTCTAGGATGGGTCCTGAGTCCCAAGTCCTGGATCTGGACCAGGCCCTTGGTGCCTTGGTTCTTCGATCCCTACACAGCCTCTGTCTGTCCACTCCTGAAGCAATCACCAAATATCCACTAAGTCGTGTCCTTCTCCTCCTTTGTTCAAACTCTCTGTCCTACCTACCATGTTCTTCCTGCTTCTCCATCTAGCAAATTCCTTCCCTTATTAAGTCTGCTAAACTATACTGCTTGCATAAGATTTCTGGCACCTCTGCCTGAAATGTAAATAAAGGCCCCATTCTCTGTGCTCCCAGACCTGTTGCCCACACTCCCATTAAATTTTATCAAGCTGTCACAGCATTATGCATTCATGTGTCAGTTCCACACTGTGAGAGCTCACAGCTTGGTGTGTGAGAACTTGGCTTCCATATTCTCAGCAGCCCACAACTGGCACACAAGGAGCACTTGGTACACATTTCTTGCATTGAGTTGAATTCCAATGTCATCCTGAATTCCTCCACTTGACAGTTAGCCACAAATATCCATTCCCTTTCGTAGCTTGCTGGGTCCTAGCAGCAGTGTCCCTGCATCCGGGTGGCAAGGGCGCCATGGAGCAGATGACACAAACGCAGCTTTATTTTGAGTTGAGCATCTCATACCAGAGTACACTGTCAGTGCTAAATGCAGCTCTCAAAGGTAAATAACAGCAGGAAAGCCTAAATTATGCAAGAAAAAGATGTGTTTCAACCACTGAGATCTGTAGTGACGGAAAGGAGGTGGAGCAGACTAGAGGAGCTGTATGCAAGACTCCCGCGTGGGTGGCAAGAGGCTGAGAACCTGGACTGTCTTCTGCTGCTTTCCAGAGCATATTAGCAGGGAGAGAAATTGGGGGAAAAAAAGAGACTCGGACCTGCACTCCGATATGGGATGCTGGCATCACATGCAACTGTGCCAGCCATAGTGCCACGATGCCGATCTCCATCATTGTTTTCCCACCTGCAGTCAGCCTGTGTCCCTCTCTACCTCCCATGCTAAGGACCAGGGGCAGGGGTCCTTCAACTTGGGTCTGTTCTAAAAGCTTTAGAAGTCTCTGCTATGAAGGTTGCTCCACCCGGGTCTACTTCTATGGCTGCAGAATTGTAGAGGCTATTTGTACCTCCAGAGCTGATCACAACAGTCTGGAAGAAACTAGAACATGTTAACCTGCCCCTGCCTTCATTCACCAATGCCTCTGTCCTGACAACCCCAGGCAGGAACAGAGCTGCAGCCCTGAGTAAACCACCCATGCCTGTTTGTCCCCAGGAAACGCCAGAGCTCTGTAGCAGCCAGACGTCTCACTGGAGAATGCCCCGCCACTCCAGCCATAAATAGAACTAGGGCAGGGATGCTTTTGAGGACAGCCTTTCCCTGAACATCATCTTGCAGAAGTGCCTGTCTGCTGGCAGTCTCTTGCACAGCCTCCAACCCAGCCAGACCTGCCCACCTCCCATGCAGAAAACACCCCGTCCCTCCCCCACCATACATGCTTTCACCAACCTGTGAGATCAAAGCCAAAATGAGTCTGCCTGTGGCTGACAGATGAGGATTCCCTATGCGTGTGTGTGTGTGTGTGTGTGTGTGTATGATCAAGAGACACAGAGAGAGAGAGAGAGAGAGAGAGAGAGAGCTGCTAACCACCTAGGAGGTCAGAACAACCAGATTAATCTCTTGTTGCTGACAAACAGCCCCCAAGGGCAGGCAGCATGCCCCTTGCATGTCATTTCATTGTTCCTGCCCTCCCACACACCCGCATCTCAGTATTTGTGATAGATCTGCCCAGCCTTAAGAGAGGGCAGTGTGTTCGGCATCCCTGATGTCTGTGGCTTAAGCCCTCCTGCTTTATCAAACCTGACTCCTCGTAGTCACAAGTCCTGGAGCAGCTGTGGTGGGGGGGGGGGGGGGGGGCTGTATGTGTGCCTTTTAGGTTCGTGAAAGAGAAGCTCTGGATGGACGTGGTCAGCATTTTGCGTTTGGCTGCCATCACGGGAGAGCTGAAGCAGACCCCGTGCTGATGCTCCCATTTCACTGGCCCTTGTGCATGAGGTTCCTGGCAGCTTTGGCTGGGGGTGATCATTGTGGCAAGTGGAGCCCAGGCTGGGTGTCAGTGTACTCAAGTGGCAAATATGTAGCTTCTCGTCTTCAGCGTGAGTTCCATGCCCCTGGCTGCTAGGGCAGGGCTGGGGCACCGAACCAGGTTAGCTTCCCCTAGATATATGCATATGGTTGCGAGGCATCCTTTACATTGCTGTCAGCTTTCTGCAGCCCACAGCCATAGGATCCCTTAAGTCCTCCTTCCTTTCCATCCACATCCCAGGCAGCCGCAGGTGGCCCTCCCACGTGTGCCTGCCTCCATTGGAAACAGGAAGAGGTTTGAGGGAAAACAGCCCACTCTGGGACCTGGAAAAAATCCATTATTTCTTTCTCTGGGAATCAGCAAGAAGGTAGGAACTATCTCAGGTCAAATTCCCACAGGCAGACCCCGAGCAAGGATTCGTGGGCAGAGGCTCCCAGGAGAAGCCCAGAGGAGAAGGAGGAGCAGAGGCCAATGGGAGGAAGCCATACCAGAGCATGCTTCCCAGGGAAGCCAAAGACTCTACTTGGTCCTTTAGGGATGTGGAGACTTTCTGGAATGTAACTGACACCTTAGAGGCGGTCTGACTTCAACAAATACTTGTGTTCCCAAAAGCTGACATGGACAAGTGATGACCCAAACCCTTTCTGTGTCTGCAGGTCAGTGCAGGCAGTATGGAGTATGGTTGAGCACTCATCTGGCTCATGGGTGGTAACTAAGAGATTCCCAGGTGTGCTCCATCAAAAGCAACACACACAGGAGAGCCAGTATCCAGGACCAGCAGAAGAGATACAGGGAATTTAGGTAGACACCAATCATGTCTTCTTTACCTGCTAGCCCCACTAAACTTCATGCCCCTCCACATGATCCCATGAAGTTGCTGTGAGACTAAAAAGTAGCTGCACATGCAAATGACCCCTCGCCCTGCGGTGCACATGCCAGCTCTCTGCCTTTCCTTGTGCATCTCCAGGTCCCAACCTCCTATGTCATCCCCTCTCAGCAACAGAGCAGAATGCTAAAGCAAGCCATCATGTTAGCCGGGGAAATGATCAGACTATAAAACGGTGTCCCTGGTGTGCTAACCATTTGATAAAAATATAAAGCATATCCTTATATATTATCAGAAAAATACCTCCCACATTCATGGTGATTATCTCTGGGTGTTGGGACTGTGACTGATTTTCCATTTTATCTTTGTACTTCTGTGATTTTCCTATCTTGGGAAAGTGTTATTTTTATGTTAAAATACACTTTTAAAACAGCAGAGCTTGGGCAGATCAAGTGGCTTAATTAAATACTGTGAGAAAAATCTAAAGGCCATCTTGTCTTCCATCGTTCCCAGTTCGCACACTGAGATTCAGAGGCAAGGTCATGGGCAGATCGATGTTATTTTAGGTTCTTAATTCCTACGCTAGCTTCAAGCCACAGGTGTCATCAACTAGGTGTTATTGTCTAATGTTCCAGAGTCTTCAATGGATTAAAGTGCACTGTGACTTTCTTGGTGATACCCTGCTGTGTCCCTAGACCTCTGTGTTCAATGAGCATTTGAGCGACTTTGATCCTAGGAACCAGGTGTAAGAAATACCAACCAACAAGTAAAAATAAGGTAGGACTCTCAAGTTTGGGGGCAAGGACATCTTCCCCAATTACCCTGTGTTGGCACCTGTTTGTCCACAGGCACTGTCTCCCCTGCAGTCTGGATGGGGACCAGCACAGTCTGGTCCCTGAGACGTGCCAATGGATGATCCCAGAAAGCAGAGAGATGGCAGTGGAAAGGAAGACAGCCCAGGGTCAGTAGGCAGAGGTATGAGCTGATTGTGACTTGTCTGTGGTCAGACCTCGCCCAAAGGAGGCTAGAGAAGCTGTGGCAAGTAAACCCCCAGACCCACAAAGGCTGGGGTCAGGACTGAGTGGAGAGTAGGATCCCCTGGCCTATTTCAAAGCCCACTGCCTCTGAGGTCACTATAAATGATGCGGTAGGACACTACTTTCCATGAAGTAGTTCTGGCTGTAAGAGAGCACCAATGGAGGATAAGGCAGCAAAAAGGTTCACCCTGAGGACAGTTGCCCTGAGCACCAATGTGACGCCATGATGATGATGATGATGATGATGGTTGCAAGCTCTAGGCAAGAAGCCTGCCTCCAAGCTACTCAGGCCCTTGCACTGGGCTAGACATCTCCAGCCTCAAACTCCTCAGGAACATTACTTAGAGATAAGGATAAGGATAAGGATAGATCTTATTTTAATGAGGGCTGTAGCTGGTGGTTCAAAGTGGAGAGATAGAAAGGGCTGCAGAAGAGAAATCAGTAATTTGTGTGCTGCCGGTGGGAAAATAAAATGGTCTGATCATTGTGGAAAATGGTGTGGATGTTCCTCAAAGTATTTTTAAAAATTAAATTAACATATGGTCCAGCAATTCCATTTCTAGGTACATACCCGAAGAAATGAAGGTAGAGACTCAAATGAACAAACACAAACACCCATGTAACGCCTTATTGTGCATAGTAGCTAAAAGGATGGTTGAATTGATAAACAAATGTGGTTTATACATATGATGGAATGTTATTCTATCTCAAAAAGGAAAGAAATTCTAATATAAACTACAACATGCATGAACCTATAGAACACTATGCTGAGTGACATGTGCCAAATGCAAAGGAGCAAATGTTCTATGATTTTTCTACTTACGTGATATACCTGAGTACGTCATGTATACTAATAAATAAATGGAGCAAAATGATTCCTAATTAGGAAATGGAATGGTGGCTGCCAGGGGCTTGGAGGAAGCATGTCAGGAAAGGGGAGTGATCACTCAGTGGGCACAGAGTTTTACTTGGGGAAGGTGAGGGAGTTGTGGGGACAGAGTAGTGATGGTTGCACAGCAGAGCAAATATATTTAATATTACTGAAGCTTACCATTAAACAACACCATTAAAATGAGTGGGCATCCAACACACCTGTCGAGACACCACCTGGGACACCCACATCCCACATGGCAGAACCTGGTCTGAGTCCCAGCTACCTCACTTCCAATCCATCCTCCTGCTTGTACCCCCTTGGGAACAGCGGATGATGAATCAGTGGCTTGGAGCCCTGCTCATTACATGGGATTCCTAGGTTGAATTTTTTCTCTGGCCCAGCCCTGACTGGGGAGTGAACCAGCATTTGGAGAGTGAATCATCAGACAGAAGCTCTCTCCTTTCTCTTTTACTCCCACTCTCTGACGTTTCAGTTTAAATAATAAAAATGAATAACATATTTTAGAAAAATGCTCAAAATAGCAAATTTTATGTTAGTGTATTTGAGCACAACTTTTTTAAAAATCAACCATTAAAGAGAAAAACAGAAATCTGAACAAAATCTCAAGAAATCTTAAAAAAAGACAAAGCAAAACAGGAAGGAAGTGACAGCAGGAGGAATTGAGACCATATGTTAGGTGGAACTTGTCTTAGTAGAAAAGGACCCCCAAGCAAAAATGAGAGCCCTTTCTTTTTCGGAGAGTGTGAGCCAATTCAGGTGTACTTTGCAGACAGTTGCATAATTGACCTTGCAGATCAATCACCTTATATTTATTTCCTGCCCCACTGTGACTATTGTAAAGACTGAGATCTGTATTCTTGATGAAATGTAAAGTCTTCTAGGAGGAAACAGACAAGTGTTCTGCAAAACAGACCCAGAGATTTTCAAAGGAGGTCAACAAAGTGTAAGGTTTTTTTTTTTTAGTTGAAAATTACTTTTACAGACTGTGCCTGTCCCGTGAACACCCCCACATGAGGACAACAACTCAGTGTAGCCATGGGTAGGGCAAGTGCTTTTGTCTGGCCAGGCTGTGGAGGGGGTGTTGCTGTCTGTGTTTTAGTTTCTTTTGTGGTATCAAAAATTGTCTTAATAAATAAATGGAGCAAAATGATCAAAACAGCATTGAAAAGCTAAGTCCAAGTCTGACATCACTTCTTTTACTCAGCAATGTGCTGCCCAGGAAAAATGCAGATACTTCTACTGGAGAGCTACATTATGAACACGAGAGCACACCATGTTGGAAGTTCACAGAATCAATAAAACTGAGATTTTGTTTGGAAAGCCAAGTTACCCACATGCCAAAATACATATTTTATAAATTGTTTGATTTACATTTGAAAGGACCAAGCCTTCATTTTTAAGAAGTCAAATGGAAGAACTGAAATAAATTGAAAGAAAACATCAAACACATACACACGTACACACATACACACTCAAGATTAAGAGCCAATTTTTTTTTCACCTTGCAATATACGTAACTTGATTGAAACTGAAAGCATTTGGAAAAAAAAATACTTTCCCATTAAAAAAAAAAATAGCAACAACACAGACAACCTCGCATCACATGAAGTCGTTGTTATCCAGGGAGCTTTTCCTGACTGCAGGATGAGAAGTCAGGTCCCGCCCGAGGAGTCATCCTGCTCAGAATGGTCTTTTCTGTTCACAAATACACACGGCAGAGACTAGAGAGAGCCACTGCTCCCAGGTCATCCTCTGAGGCTCTCGTTTCCAATGCAGCCAGGATGTGCCCGGCTGGTGCTCTATGAATCTGTATTGCAGAACTGGGCAAGGAGTTGTGGTCGCAGAGCCTGACATTGGCTGGGTGATCATCCTCAGTTTCCCCTTTGAATATTCAGGTGATGAAAGCATAACACATCTTTTGACTCAGATGTCACTCCTTAAAGGTGTATGGGTTTCAAATACATCTTGCTTTGCTGTCACTTCCTTGTGCTCAAGTAGACGGCTCGGGCTTTGGAGTCACAAAGCGGGAGGATCTAATGCAAAACCTGCTTTGTTTCCTGATTCTGGTGAGAAGCAAAATTACACATGTCTTGTGGTATCTGGCTCAGAGTACACACTCAGCTATCTTTCTTCCTTTCCTATCATGCAAATAGTATGAGTAGCATTTTATAGTACATGTATGTGGCTTTAAGGAAGACTAGATGATTCATCTCAGGCTAGATAGGTAGGAAAGAGCAGAGCTGAGATTAGAACTATCACATTCAGGATTCAGCCAAACTCTGGATGTATTTTGCTTCTTTTATCCCCTCCCTTTGCTCTAATATTCTTACAAATGTATGTTTAGGAAAGAGTGGCTAATGGAAAGCCCCTGGGATCAGGCAAGCAGGAGGCAGGTGCCCAACTCTACATAAATCTCCCTACACCTTCCCACAGCCCTCTTCCTGCAGGGCAGAGGCTAGGGCCTGTCTTCCAGCAGCTGGCGAATTGGCTGGGCTGTTCATTGGAGCCACCTGCCTGTGTGGACTTTGATGGCCTCAAAGGAGCTTGGAAAAACAATCCAGCTTTATGCTGTCCCATCAAAAATGAGCAAATAAAGAGCTTGCCTCCCTGCCAGGATGTCTTAAACATTCTCACTTGGGGCCTGAGTCTACAGTTTGCATCCTTCAGTCAGGAAAAGCAAGAGAACCACACTGGGAAGACAGGGCAGGTGACCTAAAAAAGGCACCTTGGGTGTGACCAGGATAAGGGCTGTGGTTTCCTGGGGCCAGATGAGAGAGGGGATCCAGGGAATTCTCTGTCTAAAGCCCGCAGTGCTCACACTATCTCCCCCAGCTTTCTCAGGAGTTTCAACAATGAATCACTTCTCTAATTTAAATATACATGTTTGCATATGTAGCACAGAAGAGCTATCACCAGGGAAGCTTCCGTGCAGGCGTCTAGAGGGGCTCCTCCCCAGCAAGGACTCTGTCCCAGTGCACCCTATGCGCTGGTCAACCTGGTCAGGCCCAGTAGTTTACAGATAAATGGTCTGATCTCTGGTCCAGGTCCTCCTCAATAAACCACTGGACCAGAGTGCCCCAGCCTAGAGAATCAAGTGCTCAGACATCTAATACTCAGCACTGTCAGTCAATGGCTCACGGAAAAACATGACACACATGCTAGCACTGTTGCACAAGTGCAGCTAGATATCGACAAAGGGATTAGAGATCAAATCTTCACATAGGGCCCGGCGCGGTGGCGCAAGTGGTTAAAGGTCCTCGCCTTGCACGCCCGGGATCCCATATGGGCGCCGGTTCTAATCCCGGCAGCCCCGCTTCCCTTCCAGCTCCCTGCTTGTGGCCTGGGAAGGCAGTCGAGGACGGCCCAAAGCTTTGGGAACCTGCGTCCGCGTGGGAGACCCGCAAGAGGCTCCTGGCTTCGGATCGGCATAGTATCGGCCCGTTGCGCTCACTTGGGGAGTGAATCATCGGATGGAAGATCTTCCTCTCTGTCTCTCCTCTCTGTATATCCGCCTTTCCAATGAAAAAATAATAAAAATAAATCTTTAAAAAAAAAAAAAAAAATCTTCACATAGAATCCTTCTATTCTTGCTGCAGAACTCCTGCTGAGACCCAAGATTGCTTCATTTCCAGAGGGCGAACAGGTGAATGAGTAAGGTCTGACCACATGATTCATCCCAACTTCTCTTAGTTAGTGTTACTATTCCTGACTCCATCAGATGGGCTCAAGGTCTACTTTCTCTGCTTGCATTATGATCTGATGGCCTCTTTGCCAAGACTTTACATGCTGTCTTTCTTCATGAGCCAGTCAAAGATTCCTCCAAATTTGAGCACTCCAGGATCCTCATCTTCAGTCCTCAGCTTCCCTGTTCAATCAGATCCTCTTGTGGCCTGGATTCCCAGATCTGATGTTAATTTCCATGAATAACAATAGCTGAGGGACTAGCATGGCTAATCCACTATCTGTAGTATAGACAGCTCCTATGGCTACCAGTTCAAGTCCCAGTTGTTCCACTTCTGATTCAACTCCCTGTAATGGCTTGGGAAAGCAGCAGAAGATGGGCTAAGGGCTTGGACCCCTGCACCCATGTGGGAGAACCAGAGGACGCTCCTGTATCCCAGCTCCAGATCAACTCATCTCTGGCTGTTGTGGCCATTTAGGAAGTAACCCAGCAGATGGAAGCTTTCTCTTTCTCTCCATCTCTTCGTAACTTTAAGAAAAAGGGTAAAAAAAAATGAATAGTGGCTGAAAGCTGTCTTCTAAAATTGACAGCAGCCATGGCAACCAAGGGCAGGGAAGTCCTCTTCCCTGGCTTTTGTCACTAACTTATGGTGGAAGTTGGGAGGTCTGACCCCCAAACAGGAGGAGACAGCAGTCTGAATAGTGGAGGGATCAGGAGTACCCCATGAGGATGATCTAGGGTAGCCTTGCCCCCAACCTACCCAAGGCCTACATCTGCCTACCAATCCCTCGGTGTCTCTGCCATGATCTTCCAAAGGGCAAGGCCCTGCTGTTGCACGGTGCTCCCCAAGGCAGGGGTGGCCACAGGGACACCCTCTCCTCCTCTACGAGCCCTTTAGAAAAGCAAAGATAATAAAATCGGCCTAACAGCTCCAATGAGATAATGGGGATGAAGTCTCATCAGAGATTCCACAAAGCTCTGCGGATGACAGCCATTGTCACTAAATGGCTTGCTGCTTGACCACTGCACCCCAGCCAAGGCCGTGCCAGACTTCACAGGCCTCTCTGACCAGTGGCTAAAGAAAGATGTTCTGTAGCTTCCTGACAAAAACATATTGTTTGCGATCACTATTCACCTCCTATTTTAGAAAGTGAAATGAATAAAACATATGCAGGTCATGGAGACTAAAGGGTCTTTTCATATCAATTTGGGAGGAGTTGTCAACTTTGATTTAGTAAGTAAAATTCTGAGACAGGCAACCAGTGTGTTGTCAGTCTCCCTATAATACATGCACCTCACGGCTGACTTCACCGTGATGATGACGCATCCTGGAACCTTGCTCTTCCATCCAAGCGTCTCTCCTCTTCGTGGCCTCTCTCCTTCCTCTGTAGCATACACCGTGAACCATGTTCCAGCTCTTCCTCTTCCAATACCTCCCTTGAGTCAAGTGCTTGTGACTGGACAACATCCGTGGGCTCTGCAAGTTTGTCTCCTTTCACAGCTGACAACTTGTTAGGCGAGACTGGGTGAATAGGCAGACTTATAAGAGTGGGCTGATCTCGGGATCCTTTATTTTTCTCTAGGTTGCCAGGTTGTACTCACTAATAGCCAGCACTCCTATGACTGATTTTACACACTTAGTGTTGACTGTGCACAACTGACCAGCTGTGGAGTGAGACTGGGGCAGATCAAATGGCATGCAGGAGGACTTGCAGCTGGAGTTTCTCTCTTTTCCAGAGAATGGTGGTAAGAGAAAGCTCATCATTCCCACACCTCCTGTGGAATGCCTCTGGCCGTATGCATTTCACAAGCACCTTTGCTCTTGGAGGTCTTCCAAAGTCCCTTTTCCTGTGAGGCAAGATCAAAGCATATCCCCAGGCTGGCACACTTGCCTTTCATCCTGATGGGACACAGTTTGAACTGCACCAGTGGGTTTTCCATTAGTGCTTTTTCTTGCTTTTGTCTTGCTCAGAGACCGTATCTTCCTCCCAGAATGCTGCACCATGTCATCCCTTGCTGCTCTGATCATGCACATATTGTCCTGAAGGACAGGCAGGAACAAGGACACTGCTCAACAGAAATGGCTTCAGATTGTGTGCAGTTAGGTAGGGAGGCTGGGGATCAGATGAACTCAGGACTCTCAAGTTCCTATAGCTAAGGACTTGAATTTGCAGAAAGGAAACAAAGTCTACGATGCTTAGTTCTTCTGAACTTGACCCATATTCTCTCCAGATTGAGAGTCCAACTCTCAATCTTTCTGAGAGGATGTCATATTGAGTCAAATTCATGGTCAGTCAATGCTCTGTCTAGGATGCAGATGAAAGGACTACTGGCCTTTTGACAGGTGTTAGTGTACTTTCTGGGGATAAATATGAATCTTCATTGCTGATAATAATATTGTACCCATCACAGCCCCCAGCTCTGGCTCCATCATCCCTGTGGAAAGTCTTGTACATGGTATGCTAACTGTCACAAGGCAGCCAGAGCCAGCTTTGGGAAAGAAACTCAATAGATTGTTCTGTGGAAGAAGGAGGACTTGCCTGCCCATACCACTCCTGTGTTTCCAGGATTAGATCCCAAGTGAAGGAACACAAGTAGATGGAAAGGACCTATGGAGTCTGGAAGGATTCAAGGGCAGATTTTTCACAGTTAAGCGAGTTAGGTCCCTAAATAAGTTCATGGAGGTGCTTCACAAATTTATATACATAGCCAACTGGACAGAAAGGTCTATGTGCAAGGAGCAAACTGGATCCAGCATCCTGTGCCAGATGTGTTTTTCTCAGTCCATTGTCCTGAGTGGATACAGTTCCTGACATAGATGACCCAGCAAACTACCAAAATAGGCTCAGTGACCTCCTCTCGCCCCACCAGCTCCTCTCCCATGGTACCCCTTTTCTTTCAACTTCCACAATTCCCTGTGGCAGAGCCATGCTTCCTTCTGTGCTATCCTCACCTGACTCAGAGGGAAGGTTGGGAGCTGGGGGAAGCTTACCCCCTGTGAATGCCTCTGTTCTTCCCTGTTTCAACTGAAAAACCCAATTTGACCATACATGTAGACTTTGTATCTTTCTATCATGTCTGTGTAGAATAGGAAAGGCAGCTTGCTAGGCAGGTGTGCCTGAAAGGAAAACATTCAGACAAACTTGAGGGAGACTTCGGGATACTACTACTCTCAACTATAATGAAAAGGGAACCTAGACACTGAGCATGCTTAGGAGGGACCTGGAAGACACTGCAGGGTACAATGAAGCCACAGCTCTCAGGCTTGTTGCTGCAATTCATTGCATTGTGATGGATAGAACTTTCTTTCTTTCAATAAACAAACATTTATCAAATGCTCATGGTACTTTGTCCTGGGAATACAAGATCAATATGATAGAATTTGTGCCTTTGAAGACCTAGTCAACTCACAGGCCGGACTAATGTTTAAAACAAATGAATTATGCTCACCTCCCCTATCTATGGGAGATGCATTCTAAGTCACTCCAGGGACACACTTGGAATGTTTGCCCTCAGACAGAACTGAACCCTGTATACCTACCTCCCACCTCCAACACACGCCTTCTGACTGAGAAGTTCGGGCAAAACTCTGCGAGGGAGAAGAATCTTGGAGGAAAGGAGCGTTAGTTGTTCCTAAGTCACACAATGGATAGAAGGGCTCTTCCGTCAGAAGGAGCAGAAGCTACAAGATGACCTAGCATGGAAGCATGGCTTTTTCAACTTCCCAATTCATGATTTTGTCACCCTACTCCCATCTGTCCTTTCCATTCAGATCCTATGACTGATGGCAAGTAAGACTCTATTATGGAGATGTAGCATGTAAAAGTTAACTGAGATTGTTAGGAATGGCCTTGGAGTCTTAGAAGCTCTTAAAACATTAAGATGAGGGTCCATCCACAAGACTCCATTCCACACAGGCTGAGGAGTGATGCATCTGAAGTTCAATGAGCCCCAGAGCTGCCATTTGGGTGAGCTCTTCTTTCCATGGATGCAAAGATAACAGTAACCATCCACATTCAGCATCCCTCAGAGTGAAAAGGCTGCAATTCCTCATGTCAGTAGATGCCCATATCCCTTCATCACCATAATGGAGTTTATGTTTTCATGCATGGCTCATCCATACCAGCTTTCTCAGAGTTTCACGTCCCTAGTGAGGAATCAGTGTTGTTTCTCAGGCTGTGCCCACTTCCCCTTGAAACCAAGGCTACACGGTGCACTCTGTAAGAAATGTAGCAGAAAAAGGAACCATCGTGTCTACTTAAATATTCATGACAGCTTGCATTTTGATTCAAAAAGACACTTGTTTATTTAGATAAGATGTAATTTATTCATAATTTACCTAAATTTCCAGGAGCGTGCATGTACATTTTAGCGTGTAAGTAGCGTCATACATAAAACATTACTGAAGCATGAAAATTGTACAGTGACAGCAGTGGAACTGCCCAGCTGTTTTAGGGAGATAACACGTTTCCACCAGAGCGAAGACCTTCCCACAGTGGCTATGGAGCATTGGCCAGTAACTTGCTGAATCATCATTATTGTTTTAACGAAGGCTATTTTCTCACTGAGAACAGACTGTATATGATAGAGAGTGAGGTTGAAAAACAGCTTTCTGGAATTACTATATTTTCTTCTCTCCTTTCTGGTCAGGGGTCATTTCCTCCAAGTCCAGCTGCCACTAGGCACTCCCCCCTACCACACTAAACAAAACTTTTTAAACATCTACTACATTCCCACAGTTAAGTAATGCCAGCCCTATAGAGCTTATAGTCACGTTCCTTCATAAATTCATTCAACGCATATTCACTCCCATGGAATGCACATAATGACTATAAGACGCCTGGTCTTTATTTCCCCCGAAGAGAAAGTACTTTCTGAAGTCAAGTGGCGTATTTTGTTCACCTCTGTGTTGTCGGCCCCGTGCTGGATCCTGGCATGTGGTATTGTTATCAATATGCATTGGTACCTGTATCATCATGGAAATAGACTGAAATAGACACCTTCCCAGGATGGTAGTTTCCATGGAAAAGCTTCTCACAGTTGATCACTGATTGTGGGCCTGTCATGCCTGTTACCCGGATCCTTGGGAAAGAGTTGGCTGAGAGGAGACCTTTCCATGTTGGTATTCAGAGTCTCCAGTCAGAGCACCATTGATGGGCTTTACAGCAGGAATATAAGGCACAGGCTGCAGACAAGGAAAGATTTAAAGAAGTAGGTTTGTTTGGAGTCTTTACGATCTACAGACTTTAAAACTTCATAATACTAAACAAGTGCCACTTTTCTTTATTTATGGATCGTATGCCCCCCACCCTTCATTACCATCATACATTTTTCCAACCTGAGAGTTGATAACACTGAAAATTCACTGTTAGGAAAGAATTTCATTTACTGCTCTCCAAGATAATAATTTTAGAATTAAAGAAAAAACACAGGTGAGACAATATATGAAAGTACCTATGTTTGCTTTTAGCCCTTGAATTCACACTCCATAATGGATGCAGATTTGGTGTTTAGAATGATAGTTTGATCAAAGTTCATGGGACTTTTTGAAAAAATAAAGCCTTCCAACATCCTCTTACCAGTAACCCATCAGCAGGACAGAATTATCAAAACAGGTCATCTTGGTTTCTCTCACATTGATGCGATTTACTTTCAATTTGTCAATTGCAGCTGAAGGCAGAGATTTGCTTTTCCCTTTGATTTATTAGGAATGTGCTAGAAGGGGCAGTGTGTCGGTCAGGTCATTGCAATCAGACTTTTGGTTGCAGTTTGTTTTCCTCCAGCTCGCTATCCAAATCCATGGAAAGGAGAAAAACAACTTATGAGATAGCAACCACAAGGGGAAGGAAGAAAGAGAGAAATCAATGTGTTTTAAACATGATGACAGCATGGGTTGTTTAAATTGCTTCTGCACATTGATTTAAAGCATGCCCAGAAGAAACCTCTATTATATTAACAATCTTTTCCCTTCATTTCAATCATGCTAGTTGCTGTATCTTATTACCTTTCAGACAGATGATGTCCAAATATAACGTTGACTAAGATTTTTTTTTGTGTTATTATTTGTTAGAGAAATGGTGGGCAACGAATTAGAGGTCTAGGAACAGGATTAGAAACATAAATAATGTGAATTCCAAATAACCCAAGATAATGATAAATCAACTGTGCATTTACTACAGATTATATCCTAGATGTACTTCTGTAAATGGCAGCTCTTTCAGGCTTCAGAAGTGCAGAGAGATAAGATAAATTCCTGATCACAGACAGCGAGTTGTTAGAAATGGATAGCAAGTTGCTGTGGCGGGTGAAATAAACAAAGCTTCCAGTGTGAGAGGTGGTGGAGTGTTTTGACAAAACTACCTTTAGTCACAGGAGTTTGTCATTGAGATACTACCACCAGACCACTGATGTTCTTTGTGAAATTACATTTAGTTAGCCTGCCAGGGCTTCAGTTCCAAGTAATGGAGACATCATTCCCCCATGTTGCTGAGATGCTTTCACAGAAGAGTCAGTTCCTGGATGAGAGCTAGGGTCAGGAAGCCGGGGAGGGGAGTTCTTTCAGGTCATGATCCATGTCCCAGACAAGCTCCAGCTGCATCATACCACCGTGCTGCACCGTGACACGGGGCCTCCTACAATCCCACAGCAGAGTTCTGATTCAAGTCCTGGCTGTTTCTGTTCCAATCCAGCTCCCTGGTAACGCACCTGGAAAAGCAGCAGAAGGACGGCCCGAGTACCTGGGCAATCGGCAGCCATGTGTGATTCCCTGGATGGCATTCCAGTCTCATGGACTCAACCAGTCATAGTCCCCATCATTGCAGCCATTTGGGAAGTGAAAAAGAGGACGGAGGGCCTCTCTCTCTCTCTCCCTTTCAAATAAATACAATAAATCCGTAATACTGATAGAAGTAAGCCCATCACAGAGAATCCAACCCTCCACCTCCCTGGATTTCTCTTCTTACACAAGCCAAGAGTGTCCTGTGTAATAGGTTTGTAGTGTTTTGATTTGTGGATTTGAATATTTTCTGAGTGTGTTAGAAAATTCATTTTCACTCAAGGAAAAATAAAGGGAATTAATATTTATTGAGTATCAGACACTGAACAAATGTTGTTACTTATGTTGTCTTCCTCTGTCTCACAAGACTGGTTATTTATATTAAACCCATTTCATAGTTGAATAAGCTGGTTTTTAGACAAAGCTGTCATTTGCCCACAACGACATACCCATTAAAAACCAAAATTTGATTTAGATCCAAGTGGGGTTTTTTTATTTGTTTGTTTGTTATTCCAAAACTCTGTTCTTTCTGTATAACTCCCTACTCTGGTTCATTCATTTGAGCAGTATGTACTCACTAGGCATCATCCCTGGTTTGAGTCCACCTGTGTCTGAGGTCCTGAGGAAAGGAGTCAATGACCCTGGCACCAGGGTTTTTGGGTGTGCTCAGCAGGCAGCACACAGCCAACTTAGTTGTTCTGTTGCACAAGGTAAAGCAGACGTATGCCAGGGTGTCATGAGGATGTAAGTGAAATATCTGTGACCACCAGGTAAGGAAGATCTTCCTTAATCTCATCATGAAACACTTTTGTGGATACTCCCCCTAAGTAATGCCCATCTTGTACACTAGTAGCCCCAACTCTGATAGACTCATTTATTTTCTAAATGTTTTCTTTTCATTCCATAAGCTATATAGGAAAAAAAAGAAGGTGACCTTCTTGCTCCCACATTCTTCTATTTGCTGAAAACGAAAAAGGAAAGCATCCCCATCCTTTAGGCAGTTCAGACGTCTCTAACCAGATTGTCAATAAAACAAAGAGTTCCCTAACTGCTTGGTTTAACTTAAGTTTGGGTAGTCTCTTCATCTTTCTTGTATCTGCTTGTCTGTGATCCTTGTCACATAGAGTCCTAGCAGGAAAAACAGACCACTAATCAAGAATTTGCTGGAATTAAGCTTTATGTCAGGCAAGAACCCTAAGGATATGAGATTTAATAGTTCCCCTGTAGCATATTTACTCAAATTTATCCTTTTGTGATTACACCAACTAAATCAACAAAAGGAACAGTGCCCGCAAGAGATCAGGTGTCTTTCAACATCAACTACAAGTTCAGGAAGTTCCCAGAACCACTCTCATGTGTGATAATCTTCTGGAAGGACTTGTGAAATGTTATTATACTCATAGTCAAGGTTTAAGAGCATAGGGCAGTGTCTAGCGAAGAACGTTACACAGAGCTTTGATTGTCATCTTCCCCTGGAGTCAGGGCACACTATTTTCCTGGTATCAATGGATATAGACACAGAATGCTTCCAACTAAGGGGGGCTCACCTGAAACTCAATGTGCCAAGTTTTTACTGAGGCACTGTTAAGCAGACCTGACTAACTGAGTGCTAAGGTTGATCTCAGTACCCACTGATGCTATGTGATCCAAAGAGCCCTTACTTGAGAATCACATTGTTGTACTCTCCAAGTGTGAATCAAGCACCTTCAACAAGCAACAACATTAGAGAAACTAATAAAGACGTTGTATAACCAAGCCTTTTTGAGGCAAGGTTATGTTTTTTCTAAATACCATCTTCCAATACCGAGCTCCCTTGTACAAAAACTGTGTTCCCTCTGGGACCTGTGTTCCCTCTTTATCCACGTCTCTCTTTCTGTTGATGACATTGCCAACTCTTGAGGACTGAGAGCCCCATCTGAAACTTACTTTGTAACACCCAGATAGCTTTATGGGCAAAAGCGAATATGTGTGTAGGAATGAACATTTGTCATAGTGGTTAGCACAACTAAAGCAGTGGCTAAGACACTGCTTCGAACAGCTACATCCCGTGTTGAAGTGCCTGAGTTTGAATCCTGGCATCACTCTCCCATTTCTAAATGCCTGCTAATGCTCATTCTGGAATCCTTGGATTGAGTGACTAGTTCCTGGCTCCTAGCTTCCTGGCTATTGCAGTCATTTGAACAAAGAATCAGTGGATGAGATCTCTCTTTTTCTCTCTCTTTCAGTTAAAAAAAAAAACACCCAATAAGTGCTAAATCCTGGTTGTGTTGAATTTTTTATTTGATAGGAAAATCCATATTTCATTGGGTTTGTAAGAAATTTGGATCTCCCTAGCAGCTCTGTCTTTTATTCCTGGCTGATGTTTCGTTTGTTTTCATGTAAGTCTTTCCTTACATCTAAGTCCAGACCTCACACATTTTTGAAGTTCCTCCCACTCCATAACCCCCTGGGCTGCATCTTGGCCAGGAACCTTCTTAAGCCCTGGAAAATGCCCTCTACCTCCCCAAACATGAGGATAATGCTCATAGGAGAAAATTATTTCCAATTCCTGGCAGGCATAGAGCTCAGAGCAGCTACTCCTTGCTTTTTATTTTTTCTCTGTGTGGTGACGTTATTAAAGATAAGTCTGCAGGAGATTTCAGCCTGCTGAGGATTAATCACAGGATTTTGGATGGGAAACTCCATAATGATAGAAGTAGAAGATTTCAAACAAAATAATGGACAGTAGGGAAGTAGCAGCAAAACCTCCACAAAACGCACAACTGGATGCACCTGTTTCCGGCCCTGATGTCTGTTTGTTGTCATCTGTTTGTTGTCATGTGGGTGGAGCCACTGTGCTCTGACAATGATCAGTAGGAGGAACACTAACAACAACAACAAAAAAGAGCAATGATTTGCTTGCTCTGAGCTTCTAATTATGCGCCAGCTGTGGATGTTCCTAATGTGTCTGGGTGGTGGCACAGCTCAGGGGCCACTCTGCCAGCTGTGCCAGTAAGAGTGCTGTGGGCAGTGCAGTGCCCTACAGCCTGGCATGGTACGTGGCAGAGGGGAAGAAGTGTAAGGAAGTGGTGGTTGAGACTTCTGTCATGAGGAATCTCTTCTTTCCAACTGAGATAGGAGGAGATTATTGGATGGCAGAATTTCAGACTAACTGTACCTCAAAGCAACGCTTGGTATTGGCATTCACGTTACTCCTGAGTCATCCATTTCCTAATCTTGGCTCTATGGTGAGAAGCTGAAATGGTCTATGGTGTCATTGGTTTGATCTCTCTCTTGCCAGACAGCAGAGTCTGATAGAGAGCATTCTTGGGCTTTTGCAAAGGAAAGTAATTTTCAGATTGTATTTGCAGTGTGAGCTTTCCTCTTAGCTCTAAGTTTCATGAGAGCTTCACCATGACTCTCATTAGTAGTTCCACCTCAGCTTTGACTTGTCCTAGGAACCACAGTCACCTGAAAATGGAACCCTTGGGAGAGAACCAATGTTCTCCCCATCCCAGGTCCCATGAGCAATGGTGCCCTCTGTAACCAGCCTGCAAATGGAGACCAGGGGCTGGGATCACAAGGCCCTATAGAGTAGTCCCAGGAGTTACAGGGAAGCCCATCTCACACAGCATTTTAAAATTCTGTGTGGGCTGTTGCAGATTCAATGGTGGTATTCTGACTTTCCCTAGTACGTAATTATAAAACGGGGTTGGAGGGAAGGACTCTTCAAAAACAACAACAATAACAACAAAAACTTTATCCCAAAGGTTTGCACATGTGCGTGGATGCATTTAGCATCTCTGGCACTGAGGGCAACAGAAATTGCTAGAGGAGAGGTGATGAATGTCAAAGGCTGAAACAAAACATGGCATAAAATCTCAGGAAGCTGAAAGTGTTAATTCTTCCTCACAGGTCTGGAGTCAGGTAGACACTGACTTTTATCTTTAGAGTTTGAGACCTAACCAGACCTGTGGTAACAATGAACACAGAGAAAGGTGAACTGCAGAAAGATGGAGCTATCTCTATATAGCTTCAAATCAGGGTTTGTTGAACAATGGCAGAAGGCCCCACGTGGTGGCAACCTGTCTCTCTGCCTGCAGACGTGCCAGACTTGGGGCTAAAGGTGTGAGGGTGTATATTCTTCCCACATGCTGGCGTGTCACCAGCTGTCTTCACAATGGAATTCCAACTTGCATGTTTCCATGGGAGGAGCTCTCTCTTCCCGGAGCTCTCCGAATAGAATGCAGAGATATTGAAAGGGTGCTGATAAAGTGTGAACCTCAGACCAGTGGATGACAGGGAGACACATTTGGCTGATACAGCCACCAAAGTCCCTGTAAAGGCAATTAAAGACTGTTCTGCATCACCAGGAACATGGCTGTAGAGACCTGCACTGTGCAGAGTGGTTTGAGGACCACCAGTGACCACAGTTTGCCATAAATTATTTTAACTCACACTCATCTGTGTCCTTTTGTAATATGTAGTATCTCCTACTTGCAAGGGATTATTGCCTCTGTAAATACAGTACTTAACTGAGAAAGAAGAAGGTTGGGCTCCCGCACAGTTTTCGCCCCTGTGTTGTGTGCAGTAGGAAAGGTGCTGCCATGTGACAAATCACTTCTGTCTGAAATAGTTGGAGCCAAGTATCTAGGAGACCAGTTAAGAGAACTTGAATGATCCTATTATAAGGATAAGAGCAGTGTGAAGAGTCTATGGACAGCTGTACATGGACACATTTGGTTGATTTAAAAGTGGCATGGCAGCCTGAAACTCAGGATTCTCAGCTCATGGCTGCTTCAATGAGGCCTTTAACATTATTTTAACATAGCTTGATCCGTTGCATCACAGTGGAGTCTACGCGGACAAATCCACATTAAAAGGATATGCCAACCAGGCACCAAACAGAAACACAAAAACAAGCACTGTTAGGTCCTTGAAGGATAAAAGCACAGCGAAGGAGTCCAGCACAAAAAGGAATAGGTTTTCTCTTTCCCAGTTGTCGCTTCCTGGACCATGCTGACACTTTCAGACTCCACATCCGCTCATTAAGATGTTCCAGGCATGCAAGTCCACTGCCACGTCTGGCAGCAGAGCTGTTCAAAACCCATGCATTTGCAAAAGTAATAGTGTGGCACCACAAGTTTATCTCTCAATCTGGTTCTAAGGTAATGAGATGGGGAGCCCTACCTCTGAGCAGGTGAGGATCCTGCTGTCTTGAAAGGCACTCCGGCTTTCAGCTTCCTTCAGCATGATCTCAGCTATGGGGAGCGGGGTGGTGATTGTCTTCACTCACTTCCAAGATCTGACAGCAGCAAGCTTAATTTAAAGCAATCATAATTTTTTTCTCTTTTTAATTTGTAATTTTGTATCAAAGACACAAAAACAGAGGTAGAGAGTTACCGTCCAGTTGTCTGTTCCCCGAATGTCTGCAAAGATCAGGTCTGAGTGAGATCGAATCCAGAAACCAGAATTCAGTCCAGGTCTTAGATAAGGATAGCAAACACAGAATTACTCAAACCATGACCGCTGCCTCCAAGGGTCAACACTGACAGGAAGCTTGACTTGGGAGCAACAGCTGGCTGTTGAACCCAAGCACTCCAGCATTGGACACAGCCATCTTAATTGGTATCTTAAGCACTAGGACAGGTGCTACTCACTAGGAAAAGCCACCTAAATTTGTTTATTTTCTGCATCACATTTATCTCGCAAGCATATAATCATTGCAAGAGCTTTACTTTGAAAACAAATGTACATTGGCCGCTCAGCCTCACGTTAGTAGATGCTGTTTATGCAGTCAGCAGAGCCCTGAGCCACAAGGATCAACATCTATGTAAAATGTATGCACATGCACCCAGGATGATTCATTCATGAGAACAACTTGATCCTGTTGTCCCATTTGGAATCTCGCTCGCTGTAGAATTTGACACACATGGCTCATTTTCCTTATTTTAAAAGTAAACATAAGAATACACTTGCTTCAGGATGTATTATGTAGATTGATGGGAGAAATTACATTTGATATTTTAGAATTTCTAACATGTTAATAGAATAAAACCAGTTAAATGTAGGGCCTAGTGCAATAACTCAGTGGCTAAATCCTTGTCTTGCAAGCTCTGGGATCCCATATGGGCACTGGTTCATGTTCTGGCCGCTCCACTTTTCATCTAGCTCCCAGCTTGTGGCCTAGGACATCAGTGGAGGATCACATGAAGTCTTGGGGACCCTGTACTCTCATGGGAGACTTGGAAGAAGCTCTTGGATCCCAGCTTCAGATCAGCTCAGCTCTGGCCATTGCAGCCATTTCAGGAGTAACCAGCAGTCATAAGATCTTTCTTTCTTGCCTTCTCTCCATAAATCTGGTCTGCTTTTCCAATAATGCTTTAAAAAAATCTTTAAAAAACAACACACATATAAATGCTTAAGGAGCAAATTACTTAGATGGAAGATAGATAGATACATGCAATGACACCTTCCTGTCAGGGACGTAATTTCTAAGCAATGTGTTACAAATAATAAGATCTTTATGAAGCCTGTCATTAGCCCTTTGACAACTTTCTGTGTCTAACCATTACCTTAAGTTGTTCCCCTGAACTTACTATTTCAGATTGGTTCTTTAATAAGAAGGAATCGGGAATCCCTCAAGAAAAATTGCAGACCCTATACACCTTTAAAATCACGGAAGATACATATTTTGCTGTTATATATAGCCCTTTTCCAACTTAGAAGTTTAAGGTAAAAATCATCCAGGGACACATTTAGTAATTGCTGAGTCAATTAATGAGTGTTGCATTTATTTCTTCTAAGATGTCTTAGTAACCTCAGACTCACATCTAACTATTTGTCAGAAGAAAATAGTTCAAGAGAATGCTTAAGTAGCTACCCATATTGGAAAAGATAGAGATCCAGCTAACATTTGAGGGACACACAGCCTTCAAGAAAGAAGTGCCTTGACTTAATTTATAGATCACAATATTTCCTGGCCATCACTCCTGTGTTAGAACAGTGCCCAGTGAAGGACATCTCACATTATTAAATGAATAATCAGGATAACAAAGATCTCAAACTTGAGCCTAACCCAGAGTCTCAGCCAGTCTCATGCTAAATGTATGTTACTTATCTAGCAGCCCAGATGCAGACAGTGAGGTCAATACCAAGTAATACCAGAGAGCTGAGAAGTGCAGTGGCAGGATTCAACCCCAACGATGCTGAGGGCTAGCATCTGTACCACCTGAGTGAAACCCAAGGTGGTCTTATTTGCATATATAAAGGTACATGTAGGCATATACTTTGTCCATAAAGCAATTCGGGTAATTATGATATGATCATCACTGATAGCTCTAATGAAAGATCAAGTTTACCAAATGCATAAAGACCTGGGGTCCTGTCTTTAGCAGAATAAATGCCAATGCCACTCCTGGGCACAGGGCATGTTCTGTTTGAGAGGAAATCATTTCAAGAGCTCTCCCATTCAGCTGCTATGCTAAGTTAGCTTTGTATCCAGGCAGTTAGACAATGAATGCATCTGGCACTAACACCTTTCTAACTGCCTGCCGATCCAATCCCGGCTTAGCTAGCTCTCAACAGCCACAGTAAAATCGAAGCACTAAAAGATGACTGTCACCAAGCCACCTGTAGAATCCAGGGAAGCAAAAGGATAAGTTCTTCATTTAATTGTAAATGTGAACTCCTCGCAGTCCAATTCCAAGGCCTGTCACTTGAAAATGTTAATGCTATTTATTGTATCATGCATGGGATAATGGCATTTCTCAACATCTGTTTTCATTTACAGTTTCCAAGTTGCCTTTGCGTTGCATTCTGTAGGTGCGACCTGGTAATGGGGCCGTTCATGCTTATGAAGCTGTAGGATGGAAAGCAGCAAATGGGAGCCCGGACAAAACATCACTAATGATATTTGCAGCTGCTGATGGGACTTGGTGAAAAGCTGCTGGCGTGGGTGGCAGAATTTATCTTGTAAAATGTACCTATGATAAATAGCAACCAGGAGTCATTAGCCAAGGTGGTTAATTCATGAGCTACTTTCTAGCAAACTAGTGATCTGATTTCCACCAGGAACAGCATGACTTCCTTCTTTTGTAAGGCAACCAAAAATTTAGGATCATAACTTGGCTATTGTTGCCACATTCTTAGCATTTTTCTTTTGGCCTCTTGCAAGGATTAGTCTAGAAGAATAAGAAGAGAACTGTCTGTGTGTTTAGATAAATGAATTATGGAATGACTATGCCCATATTTGAAGTTCAGATCAAGACACAATTGCCAGCAGCATTTCCTGGCATTGTCAATTTCTAGGACAGCCTCCTTTAAGTTCCCACAATGTTTGTATGATGCTGTTATACTTATTGAACAAAAGTTTAAGCTTACCTTTTTATTATAAAATCTTTCACGTATATATTTTCTATCTACCTATGTGTATTCTTCAAAGATGTTCAATCTTACCTCTTTCCTCCATCTTAGCACCCTTAGCTTGGTCCCTCATACTTAGTAGCTTCTTATTAACTGTCTCTTAACGAATGACAATATGAGTGAACACAAAAACAAATAGCCTTCCAATGCAAGGAGACAACCTGCAAGCCCAAGGATCTTAAATACTTACAGGCCTGGTAAGAAGATGTTGTGGGTCAGGGGACCACTATAGGCCTTTGTCATCACATCTTGAAAGCAAGCAACTCCCCCTGCCTTTCAGACAGATCCTCAATGCCAAGGAACTGAGCAGATGAGTCTGTGTAAAGATTAATCAAGATCTCTGGGTCTTCTGCTCTGTCTGACTACTTTCCACCTCCAAGCCTTTGCTAACTCTGTGGCCATCTCGCCCGAATGCGTGCAAGTTCACCTTTGAAGTGTTTGGAAGTTATCTCATCCCGTGAGATCAAGAACAGGCAGATGAAGTTCCCTTTCGGATAGACGTATGAGTTTGTCTGCACTCTTCCCAGAAGGTCACAGAGCAGTGGCCTCAGTAATATCTGCTCTCCCTGGCCCTGCACATCCACACCCTGGAATCACTTCTCAATCAGCTACCTGCCCTCAGGTCCCAGTCCAGGTGTTTGGCCAAGACAGACTGTAGGGTGGTGTAACTGAATGGTACCCAGCACCCTGACAGCAACACCTCCTACAAGTTTGTGTGCTCCTTTGCCTTCTCATTTGCCTTCTCCTGGTTCTAACTCTGTTTACAAATCACACTAGACAATTACTGTGATTTTTAGAATCCTATTTTATTTTGAACCATCATACATTAAGAAATCTAGACCCTTCATGCAGTGATTTCCAAGAAGTCTTTAAGGGCAAGGCTATGTGGGGAAAGATACTGCAAGTAAAGCCAGGAGACCCGTCTGCAGGACTGTCCTCCTGGCCACATTGCCTTGTAGTACTAGCCCTCAGCTACAAAAGTGTCCCACTCAGTGAAGAGGATTTCAAGACTCACTGGGATCCTGCATGTTAAAGCACTTAGCCACCTGTAACAAATAAACCCAAACAGGCGAAAGAGCATGGAATGCATTACTCGTTTTTAAAATGCTGCCATTTAATACTCATTTACCACATGCCGTGCATGCTACTAAATGCTTTGTGTGTTTTCCTGCATTTAAGGTCCATGATAGTCTTTGAAGTACTGTTCTTCCCATTTTGCAGTTGAGAAACTGTGTCTGAGACAGTAAGTTGGGCACATGCAACATGACAGATCAACTGAAACTACAGCCAGGTCATTCTAACTCCAAAACCCAACCACACCAAATGGCAAGATAATGGTGCTTCCTCTTGGAAGAAAACAGCTCCTCCCTGTTCCCTGTGACTGGGGGCACTCCTTCCTACAACTGACCCCGGCAATACCTTCAGATATGAATCATAGACAAAAATATGCACAGTTGAACCTGTACAGCCAGGTGACTGTTGTCAACAGGGAAGTAGTCACTCGGGAAGCCCTCTCCTACTCAGGAGACAGCTGTACCTTCACACAGCTTCAGGATCCCTGCAGAATTATTTGCAGGGCTTCTTTAAAGAATACCCTCTGAAGTGCATTCCTGGTTTCCTTACCCTCCATTACCATCCTGCAACATGAGCTGGGAAGGTATTAAAACAACTGAACCTGGGGAAACCTCCATGACAATTCTCAACTTTTGGGGGCAGAGAGAGGTACGTGGCATCTTGTTCTTCTTGTTATTTATCTAAATGTCATGCAGTGGGACCGGAAACACAAACTGAAAGCCTGTTGGTTGGTGAGCACCATAAAAGAGACAGGGGAGAGCTGCTGTCCCCTCTGTCACCCCTATAGACAGAGAAAGAAAGGCCACTCCTGATGAGGGGCTTCATTTTAGCCTAATCATAAGGAAACCAAAGCAGAGAGTCCTTCCCTGGCAGCATTAGAAGTGAAATGTCCTCATGAAAGCATTTTGTAATGTGGAGAGCACATTAGGCATCATGATGGCTACCTGCCTGCAGCTGTGTTCCCAGAGGCCAGGAGAAATGATGGCACCAGGTTGCAACCCCCAAGCTGCCACCTTGCAGCAGCCCAGCACACGTGACTCTGGAAGATAGCCAGCTTGTGCGTTGCATGATGTCTCCCCATGCCTCAAACACATATTTCCCAGAACATCTGAGTCCTGGAAATTCAAAGCAGAAATGACGTTTGAAAAGATTGGAGGAGATTCAGAGGAGAGAATGAATGATAATGCGAAGGCCAGCAAGACAAAGAGACCCATTTAATAAACAGCAATGAAAGAAGGCAACTGATGACTGATTGCAACTTAACAGTGGGTTGGTGGATGCCAAGTGAGACAGAAATCACAGGGAGGCAGTCAGTTCTCTCTCTAGTGGCATATTCATTCATTCATTCATTCATTCCACGTAGTGCTGGGTACATGATTCGCTCTTGAGGGCACAGAGATGAGCAAAGCCAGACAGAGTTCTGCTCCATTCTTTCCCTCTCTCATTAACTCAGTCACACAGAAGGGAGTCCACTGGCCCTAGAGATGAATACTGTCGGGGGAGTGAAATCTGTGGGTTCTGCCTGGGGAGGGCTTCTCTAAGAAAGACGCATGACTGACTGGGGTAAGTCAAGGAAGACACCCACTCTCCAAAGAGTATGCAGGAAAAAGAGTGACTAGAAAAGCCTGGAACTCCAGGGAGGGAAACCCAATAGGAAAAGTCTTCTTCAAATGATATTCTCCGAGACTGTGGCAGAATCCCACTTGGAAAGGAGACAAGAAGCTGATGGCAGGTATCAACTCCGTGGCCTCAGACAAGTTGGTGAATCTCTTAGTGCCCAGCATCCCCATTTTTAAAATACAAAAAAGTATCTACTTCCCTAGTAATAAAAAAAATAAATTAAAGAATAACAGTTCACAGTCGCTATGAGGATTAAGTGTGTAAAATTAGCCTTAGCTGATTCAAAGAGACCAAGGGACTTGAATGGGGGAAGGGGAAAACCACATTTTATTTTCACTAATTTCTAGCAACAACTTAGTACTCTCTTAATTATAAATAAGGATACCAGACTCAGTGTTAATAGCAGATACTTGTGACACCGCCACCAATTAAGATCTCAGATATTTTCATACCACATTGCAATTTTTGCAGAAATCTTAAAGTATTATTTATGCACATTGCTACTTGAAATTACAGTAGTTATTAGACCTTTGCTAGGCCTCGTTATTCATTGTATTAATAAAGAAGCATGAACATTACTATGCCACAGGTTTGGTTTTTAATACTTTTATAATTGTATATCACTGTAATTGTTTTCTTTCATAAGCCTGTGCCTTTCCTGTGCCTGGAGGTACTTTCAGAAAGTCACGAAGGGTGGAATTAGAAGATAAGTTTATGCTGACACAAAAATTTTTGAAATCCAGGCATAGTTTTATCATTATATGCTTTTTTCCCCATGAACTTTGTGAAAATACCTTGCAACTACAGCCATGATTCTGAGAAGCATTCCAAAGAGTCACTGGATTGTCAAACTAAGAATTCCTGTTCCCAGTGACATGTCCACATACTAAGTATAATTTTTAGGGGTCATGGGGACCCAAGTCCCCCATTTATGTTAGCCTGCCTAGAATCGTTCTGCGGATTGTTTTGGCCTACCAGGAGCAAGTGAGGTGCAGTCACTGGGTGATGGATAGCACCCTCTGCTGTGAGTCAGCTTAGGCTCCCTAGCTGGGAAGTATCACAGCAGGAGGTGTGAATTTGGCTAAGCTATCTACCCTCTCTGAACTCCAGTCTGCTCATAACCAATGTTGGGTTATGTAACATCTAGCTTATTCACAGGGTTGCCCTGAATGCAAAATGAGACCATTTATGCAAAAGCACCAGACACAGGTAAACACTCAGTTGGTGTTCCCTGACTTTCACTCAGGACTGTGAGCTCTTCTGTCTGTTTGCATATGTAACACCAGCTCCTAGGATGGAAGCACGTTGCCTGCTGGGGTGCTGGGGTGCTGGGGTGCTGGGGGCAGCGCTGACAGCCTGGTTCCAGGAGGAATCTGGGCTTCTATTTCCTACCCTGTCCCCATGGGCGAGCAGGGCTGAAGCAAAAGAGTTCACAAGGATCAGCATGAAAAGGGAAAACAATTTGTTCAGGAGCCCAGAGTCAGACACTCAGCTGCCAGGCCTGTGGGGGGTTTCGGCTTTAATCAGCATCAAGTTGATCTTATTTTGAGAGATGCTAATGAATCCAGCAAATCCACAGGTAGATCAAGGCAGATTCCCACCCTGTCCCACTCCTCTGGTCTCTGCCTATCTCCCCATGCCTTCTTGGAGCCCCCTGTGGCTTCGACAGATCTCCAGACACAAGTGGCATCTTCAACTTCCGTGCCACCTGTGGGGACAATGCATAGCAGACATTGTTTTCCTGGCAGCCTTGTCAGATTGATGGGAGGGTTTTCTCTCCTTCTCTCATGTCTTTTGTTAAGTTCTATTTTTTTTTTCTGAAAATTAATTGATTCTGGCTGAAAAGACAGCAGAGAACCCTGGAGACAGATTTGCCCCTATTTATCCAAGGCATCAGCCTGGCGCTAGCGCTGACAAAGCATGTTTCCCATTGCAGGGACCCTCCAATGAGACCAACCAGGCGCCAGGGTTAAATAGCTTGTGCTGACTGAGGAGCTCAAAGCACTTTAGAAACATGAGCTCATGTCGGGTCCATTCTGACCTGGATTCAAAAATGCCCCAGGATCCTCCTGGGACACAGGTGTCTAAGACAGCTATGGTCCTGCAGAGGCCTTTCCGTCTGCCTGAAGCCAGAAGAATGGAGGCACAGAGCCCAGGTGAGATGAGACTGTAATGAAAAGCAGATGCCCTGGAGGTTAGATGAACAACTTTCAATGGCCCCTGAGCCCTCCTGGCTTTGGTTATCCCTTGGCCGATGCATGAGACTTTTCTATCCAATGGATCAGAAAGAAACCGGGAGCTTGAAAGCACATAGCACAGTGCCCTGGAAATAGTACATACTCAATACATGTTAGTTAAACCCAGAATGGCTAGAAGGAAACTGGCTGGCTGGTTACGTGTTTGTGGAATTGTCCTAGGATAGACGAACAATTTAGTTCCTCACATCAAGCCCCCATTTCTGCTTCTCTGAGTTATCGCTCGTGAATACTGGAGATGTGCAGTCGATTTCAGATAGTCACCAACTGCTTGACAATTCTATTAGGAGATGGGGGTCATTGAGTCCTGCTGAATCTAGGCAGAATCTTGGATGACTCTGACCTGCAAGATGTAGTGGATGAAGGACTATATGTATTTCCAGTTCAGTCATTAAGACATTGTCTGAATACAATTTCTCTGGGAGCTCTGTTCTTCCAAGTCAGCCCAAGTCGGCCTCCTGGAAAGGCCATGGAGAGAGCACTACACCAGGTTCGTGAGTGCAGCTGGCTTTGATTCTTTACCTCGGACCAGCTGAATAATTGAGCAACCTCAGCTGAGATCACATGGAGCAGCATTCAACCAAGCCATGTCTGGCTTCCCAACCCATAAATCATGACCCATATCAAAACTGTGATATCAATCACTACCTTTTGGGACATTTGTTGTGCAACAGGTGAAAACAGCAATAACGCATGAGGTATATGAAGTACCCAAGGTCAAATTATCTTTCTTTAGAGACACATGAGGAGCCAGCATTGTGGCATAGTGGGTAAAACCACCATCTGAGATTCTGGCCTTCCATATCGGCACGGGTTTTTATCTCAGCTGCCCCATTTCCAATCCAGCTACCAAGCAGTGGGAGATGACCCAAGTACTTATGCCCCTGCTGCTCAATTGGAAACTTGGTTGAAGTTTCTGAATTCTGCCTGGCCTAGCCCAGGCTATTGCAGCCATTTGAGGAGTAACCAATGGATGGAAAAGCTTTCTCTCTCTCTCTCCCTCTCTCTGTCTCTCTCTCCCTCTGTGTCTCTGTTTCTCTAACTCTGACTTTCAAAATAAATATTTTAAAAATGATGCATGACCATTAAAATGAGCAAGGACAGGCCTCTTGGAATTTTCCATAAGTACATTGTCTCTGAAGCCACTAAAATGAGGTGACAGACATCCCAAGTCAGTCCCAAAGCCCCTTTGTCCCTCTCCTCCCCAATATAATGCTTAACAAAAATAATCATAATTAGGATGGCTGAGACCTTGCTATGTAACCAATGTACTTTTTGAAATTGTCATACTATTCTCTGGAATTTACCTGGCTTTCCCATATATCACATTCAAACACCTCTTGAGTGTCAGCCATCAGTCTTGATGACCTTGTAGAATGGCTGTAGATCCCATCTGTTTTGCACTTCGGAAAACTGAGGAAGAGAGAAAGAAGTTGAACACTTACTAAGGTTCTATAACCAGGAGCACATCAGACTGGCTCATTCTCTCATTACCTGTGTGTATAAGTTTTCTATTATTCCTGTAATAACCTACCATAAACCTGGTAGCTTCAAGCAACACAAATTCATTATCTTACAATTCTTGGTGTCAGAAGAACAAGCTGTATATCTCAGAGATGACACCAAAGCTTTTCTCATTCTTAATCATCCTCAAATGAAATTGCTTGCATCCCTCTCCTGTTTGGAAGAATCTTGTCATTACACCAGGCCACTCAGATAAGTCAAGATCAGCTGATCAGAAACCTCAGTTCCCTTTGCCCTGAGACTCAGCACAGTCATAGGTTCATGGGCGTCTTGAGGAGGGAGACTATTCTGCCTACCACAACCTATAAGAAGGGAATTATCAACTCCCATTCAGGTACCACAGCCTCTAAGAAAGGAATGGTCAGCTCCCCTTCAGGGAGTTCAGGACCGCAGTAGTTACACCACCTTCCCAAGGTCACACACCCTCAACTATTACTTCCCCTGAAACCCACAAGGGGAAAAGCAGGAGTATCCCTTCCCAGAGACCTGCAATATTGTTAGGAAGTGAACTGAAAATAATCACTGTGCCTTTTCTCCAACCCATGAAAATGGCATTTTCTATCAGCTTTGCTGTGGTGAGAAACTTATATGGTGAATTTTTTTTCCCTCCCAGCCAGCTTCTCCAACCCTAACAAAAGGGAGGGAAACCTTGTCTGGGAAAATCCCTCTGAGATTGTTCGCTTATCTGTCCCTCCGAATTGAAGAAACAGCATTTCTCATATCCACTAAAGCCTTCTGATAACAAACTCAGTGATAAGGAAACTCCATTCACAGTGAAGTCACAAGTCATTCCACTGCATCAGCCCTTTCAGTCCCAACAGACACAAGGAAGGAACATTCTGGAGTTCCCTAAGATTATTTTATATGCCCCAGATATCCTGGATCCAGGAATCAAAAGTCACATCCCATAGAGCACCTTGCTGGCTCTGCCCTCAGAGTAAGATCCCAAGTCCCACAGAGACATTCTCCCCTTTGTATTCTATGGTGTGCACCATGGGAATGGTGCCTGTACACTGAGCCCCAAAACATGCTAGGCACTTGAAATACATGACCCTCAATCCCCACAGGAATTCCTGAATGTGAAAAGGTGGCAAAAGATTTTCCCTATACCTCCTTGGAAATCCAAATGAGTGCAAAGTTCATTGCATATTCCGTAGCTGTTAGGTTTCCTCACCCATAATTTCTGCATCTAAGGAATGGGAAAGAGATCTACCCAAGACACAGTGGTCAGAAAATGACCCAAGTGGGGTTATGGGTTGAACATATAAAGATATTTCAAGTACCATAAGGTACTGAGAGGTTAGTCTGATCATGGTAGCTTAGGAAGTGGACTTAGTGGACTGTGTGCTTGTCAAAGGGCTGGTTATGTCAGCTTAGGTTGGGCCCAGTTATTCTCACTCTGCGATCCTTCCTCCCCACACACTCTTCCCACGTGAAGCTCTGTGCCACCTTGGGTCTGTGCCAGATGCTGAACATACAGAGCTGCCCAATCTCACCCAGTGGACGTCCATAACCATTAGCTGAAATAAACCCATCTCCATTAAGTAACTTGTCTTAGACATTGGATTATAGTATCAAAAAACTGACTATTAAAGAAGGATTCAACTCGGGTTGTTCCATGTCCAACCTAAGTCTCTGCTGCCTCTAACCCACCTGCTCTGCCTGCTGATGCTTTGCTCATGTTAGCTCTTAGAGATGGCCATCGCTCCTGCATGTCCAGACCCACCCACTGTCCAGTCCAAGGCTACACTGCAGCCTACCACTGTGGAGCCCCCTCACTGTTCCAAAAATCAAGAGTGCAGGTTTTCTGTCTGCTGTTTCTTACTCCACCTCCAGCAACTAACACAGCACTTGGTGCATGATGGGTGCTCTAAAAACACCCATAGACAAATGAGAGAGTAAATGAAAATTGTTGAATGTACTTCAAAAACAAATTTCACGGGACTGCCTTAATGAGTTGTAAATGAGAAGACTAACTTAATTAGCCATGGTTAAATGGAACCTGGCATACTGGACCCTTATCAAGTGCAAAGAGTTCAACTCTGGAGTTTTTTTTTTTTTAAAGATTTATTTTTATTATTTTTTTTAAAGATTTATTTTTATTTTTTTATTGGAAAGGCGGATATACAGAGAGGAGATCTTCCGACCGATGATTCACTCCCCAAGTGAGCACAACGGCCTATACTATGCCGATCTGAAGCCAGGAGCCTCTTCCGGGTCTCCCACACAGGTGCAGGGTCCCAAAGCTTTGGGCCATCCTCGACTGCTTTCCTGGGCCACAGGCAGGGAGCTGGAAGGGAAGCGGGGCTGCCGGGATAGAACCGGCGCCCATATGGGATCCCGGGCGTGCGAGGTGAGAACCTTAACCACTGCGCCACTGTGCCAGGCCCAACTCTGGAGTTTTGAAGTAAAGCTTGAACAGTGCTGTTCTTAACCTGTTGCTTGAATAAAACCAATATTTGCCAAAATGTAGGAGCCACTGCTTTATGGAATTGCTAACTGGTAGTTCTGAGACTAGAAAAGGCTCTCTATATCCTGTGATACATTCTTTTTTGATAGATACAGAGGGTGCACCCTCACCCTGCTGCTCACAGAAGTGTGTATGTGAGGTCCTTCCCAGCAAGGTCTCTTCAATCTTTTCCGAGTCCAACCTGAGCCCCGCCCAAAGGACCTCATGCCATTGTCCGTGGGGGATGGGAAGAGTCACTGAAGTGCTCTTAACGGGGGAGGCCGCACATGTCTAATTGGGAGGCTGCCTGGAAGAGCCATCTATCAACCCTACCAGTGACAAATGGCAGGAAAGAGCAGCCTCCCAAACAGTGAGCTTGCCCACCCCTGCTCCTCCACACCTCATTATGCCAATAAATTAATATTCATGTCCTTTTGTCTTAATCAGTAGGGTGGGATGAGGTCAGGTAACCGCTTCCTGTTTCTTTGTCCTCATTGAGCATATTCCCCTGAGCAGCACATAAGAGTGGCCTTCTTCTTAGAAAACTTTAGTATCTCTCAGTTTGGGAGAGAACTCAGTGGCTGCTAAGCCTGGCCCGCTGACCCATCACCACAGGCTGACCCACAGGACAGAGACCAACCCCAGATTTATTGGTCACCTGTCTGTTAATGTCACCTCTATGGGGCTCTGCCTCTCTCCCTCTCCTTCACCTGGACTGTGGAGGTTCCAGATGCTTAAAGCTACTCTTGTGTTTTCATCACACCCTTGCCTCAGCTTTCTAACCCTAACAGCCTGGCCACAAACCAGCTTCTGCTCATTTCAACAAAGTGTATTGAGTGTTCCTTGTGAGGGTAAGAAGGTAGGAGCTACATCCCCACAACTGGCTGTGTCACAGCCCAACTTGGAAACCAGAGACCAAGTAATGGACTCCCCATTGAGATAGACCCAGGTTCAACTGCACAGAGCCTTTATGATGGGGGAGAAAACAGTGTTCTCAGAGGTAGACCTATCTATCAGCAGGACATTTTCCTATTCCCTGAGCTTTCAGCTGACTCTAAAGCACACACTACTGCTCACAATTTCTCCATTAAACAATGTATGTAGTAAAATGCACTGGTTAACATTTCGAAATCCTGTACCATTCTAGATGTTTGTACATATGCAGTGGTTGTTAGGGCAGCCACTCAGTGAGACAGATGTCATTGGAGTGGTTAGGGACTTTCCTGAAGCCACTCAGCTGGCCAATGGCAGAAGAATTCCAGTTCCTTCTACATTTCTCCCGAGCCTGCTGAACTTCGTATTCTCTCCCGTGCTGCCTCTTTAGAAGCACTCACTGTCTTCCCTGTTCCCCTTGCTCTGTCATTTCTTTGCCTTTCTGATGAACCAGAAGCCATCACAAAAAGCAGTTCTACACCTGAGCCTCTCTTTCACCCCGCTTTGCAAACTCTTCATCTGGCTTGTGGCTGACAGCTCCCTGGATGTGCAAGGTCCCCAGTCCTAGACAATTAGATGTGCCTCACAAGCTGATCTTTGACAGATGCTCTTGCCCACCTGCGAGGGCCGCCGTGCCAGCTGTCCGCTAAGTCAAGGCATCCTCTAAAGGTTCTGATACTCTAATCAAGATTGATCCATTCTTCTGTGGAATGCGGCAACTGTCTTTAATCAGCTTAGGCTCCTCTGCACAGCTCCTCCTGTCCAAGCCACTGATCTGAGAGTTGACTGGCTCGGCAGAGCTGTCTGGGTAAGCATCAGAGCCCTGCAGAAAGGTGTCCAGACCTCAAGTCAGGCTTTCTGCACTGTTGAACTGCGCTGCAAACCCCAAGAGCTTCCCACCTGTGGGTTACATCATGACCCCCTCTGCTCAGATTAGGGAAAGGTTGAAGCAGCCTGAGATACAAATGGGCTCATCACTTGCTGACCAGGTATCCCAGAAGTACTGCCATTTTCTACACGATTGGGACATGGGCAAGCAGAGAAACTTGGTGGGGTTTCCTGGCCTCACTGAAACCTGGCCTTGGGTCTGTTTGCTCTTCTACATGCCATTTAATGTATCATTTTACCTCCACATAGGCCAGAAGGATGAGAAAGCCAGGCTTTTCCTCCTAGGACAGGGGGTTCTGAGCAGGGGCTCCAAGGAAGGGGCACAGTGGACAAGCTCACAACTGCCAGCAGCATTGCTGTCCACATCCTCTTCAGGTGGCAAACCCTTGGTCATCTGCAGCCCTTCTCCAGTGTGTCAGCTAAGTCAGTAGCAGCTTTAGCTAACTTGTTGCATCATAGTCCCTACCCTTGGCATGCTGCGTCCCATCTCCTTCTGATTCAGGTGTGTCTGCATCTCCTGTCTTCTTGATTGACAGGTACAAAAGCAAACATCATCAGCACAGTGTGAACTGTTTGTCCCCCTCGGCCCACTCTTAGCAGGGCTATTGTCTGTACTTGGCTGTTTGCTATGCATCCATGACTCTGCTCTTTTTTCTTCTCCTTCCTGTTCATGTCAATGGAGTTGGCTTGTCTTTCTGCCTTGGCTTCCTTACAATGACATGCTCTTTACTTTAGCCTTATTTTTTAAGGCAGCCATCTCTCTCTTTCATCAAATAACTGTTTTTGACGGTGCCAGGACATCCAAATTTGTTCAACGAGCTTCTGCTCAGCTGCTGTCTTAGGTCCCTAGCTTATGATTAGAAGCAGGGCCATGCCAGTGCCATTTCTGGGTGCCTTCTCTATAAATCACTTATTCCTCCTCTCCGAGTTTGTTTCCTGGACAATTATGAATTGCAAGGAGTCTCCCTCAGCTCCCAAAGTGGCTTCAGTCTGCAACAACACAGAGGCAAGCGTGGCAGCCAGGAAGAGTCTTCTATTTGGCTTTTGCGTGGCCACTATGCTCCCTGCCGGCGAGGGAGAAGGAGGTGGCAAACAGCTGGAAGAGAACCCCTGAATCTCTGTGAGCGCTCAAAGATCTTCAGCTTAGAGGTCTGTGTTCAGACTCGACCTTCAAATTGAGCCCAAGGGATTATAAAATGGAAACGGAGCCAAGACTTATTGTCCCACTGTGGGTCTCTAACTTTAAAATTCTGGGCACTTGTAACACACTTAGCTCAGAACAGACACAGTGAGTCTCAAGCACAGAGAGAAAATTTGCCATCACTCCTAAATACAATGCCGGTTAGGAGACTGCTGGCTTGTCACACAACAGGCTCTTCACTCAACCTCAGGACACGTCAACTCAGAAAAAAAGGCTTCCCCCAAAAGGAGGAAAATGATTTGCCCATTGTCTGTGCAATCTTTGGATAATTAAGCTAACAGGCATTTGAATTATAATGAATAAATACTACTCTCATTGGTTATTTACATTTTTTCTAATTTTAACATGTTGCAAGGAGTAATAATTACTGCATTTTGTATTTATAGGAAATTGACCCTTTCTTAGGAATCCAATAGGGCAATTGTCTCTATACTGTATGTGCTGTCTTTGTATAAATGTTGGAAATTCAATAATTATCACTAGAATGAACAGTGGCATTTTGAATACAGATACTAACAAGAAAAGAGGTCACTTATTCATTAACATGCAAAACACACATTTATTCTTCCTCTCCTCTAGTACATGAACTCAGCATTGAGTTTTGTAAGAATTCTACTTAAGCCAGTTAAAACTCTATTATTATATGGTTTTCTTGAGAGTCAATAAAAGCTATCTCAAAGAGAAATGAAAACAAGATGTATACCTCATAATAAAAGTAATAGGGCACATTTATGGAATGCTTTTTTATGTGCCAGGTAGTGTGTGGTTTCAACAACAGTCCTATCTTTCAGCAACTTTACAAAATGAGCTTTACTGTTCTCTCCTGTGTTACAGAAGAGTAGATTGAAGGCTTAGACAGAACAGCAGAAGCAAGATCAGTCTGGGCCCATAGCATTGTTTCTTCCATACAAAACCAAGAATAAACCCAAATCATCTTAGCCATGGATAAGCTTGCTATTCCCTTCTTTGACTTAATCCAGAAACGCAGTATGTTAAGAATTGTGGAAATGAACTCTACATTATTCAGCTTTCTATAACTGCAACTAAACTTAAGAGACAAGCTATTTATGAAGTAGAGAAGTTTATGGTTTATTCTAAAAAAATCTATTTATTTGAAGACAGGCTACAGAGAAGGGAGACAGATGAAACACAAAGAGAAAGAGCTTTTAGCCATTGATTCACTCCCTCCAAATGTCTGCAATGGCCAGGGCTGGTCCTAGCCAAATCCAAGAGTCTGTAACTCCATCTCCCATGTGAGTGACAGGGGTCCAAGTTCTTGGGCCATCTTCCACAGCTTTTTCATGTGAGCTAGCAGGGAGCTGGATCCAAAGTGAAGCTGGGACAAGAATCAGTGCTCCTATGGAATTTCAGTGCCTCAGGAAGCTATTTAGCCCACCGTGTTATAATATAGTTGTGAGGGCACTTTGTTCTGAGATTCACAGTCCACAGTCCTACAAGTCCCATGACCATTCACCCCCTGGGTCTCCAGAGAATGGCCATGGTAGAGCTCAAACAGAGGAAGGATCATTGACGAGGCAGGAAGCAGAGGAGACATCTGGGTCCAAGTCAGCTTTTGTAACCAGTCTTCTCACAAGAACTCCCTTCCATGAATATGTCCTCAGTGACTTAAGGATCTCCAACAAGGACCACCTCCTGAACCCCTTAACTGGATCAAGTCTCTACTCTATGCATACCTTTGGCAAACACACAAATGGAGACCCAACCAAAGCAAGCTCAGAAGAATCCCTGGATCCTGAGGGTTTTAGAAAATAAAGGCAGGCCTACGCATCAGGAAAAATACATTCTCTGTTTTTAAGTAAGCTGACACTTTAAGCGTCGACTTTTTCTATCTTAAAGCTTTATAGTCAAAAGAATGGACTGATAGGAGTAGGTGCTTCCGAGTCAATGATTGGTCTTCTAGATTTAGGGTATAAATATAGGACGGTGACTTAAAGAATCCATTCTGTTTCCCTCTTGTTTTCATCACATTGTGGATTCTGAAGCTTTGACTGAAAAAGGTACTGCTCACACATAATCAGAGGATTTATTTTTCTTGAGAATGTCTTTCCATGTGAACTTCAGTACTCATTGTCAATGTTCATGAGTCCTAATAGCTCAAGGGGTAATCCTGACCGAAGTAGTTATGGAGATATTTCACTCCCAAGAAGCTGGGAAATTCACTTAAAGTCATTTCGGAGGCAAAATTCCCACTTTCTACAGTTGAGGTCACATAGACAAGATCTCGGGATGATATGCTGATCCAGAATATTTATAACTTTTTAACCAAAAACATCATCTTGGCACTGTGAATGTGCGCTAAGGAAATAAATGAGCGACTAGCCCAGAGCAGCAGGCCACAGGCATCAGAGCTTCCACCAATTTATTTGCTTCATACACAGGTGGCAAGAGGTGCTTTGGACTAATGAGCATGTTTTTAATGCTTTTGAAGTGAATCCCAAAGCCTTGTTAATGCTCAAATCACAAAGGAAAACAAGGCTGAAAATGCCTTCATCTTCATGAGACCCAGGTATCTGAAAGCACAGTCCTTGAATCATATTGTCTTTGGCTCAAACAAGTTGCAGAATTATTTCACTCAATTTCCACCATGTCCCTAAAGTCTTGCAGTTACTTCAAGGAGAAGCAATTCCTGTTTCAACTGTAGAAGTCAGTTTCTGAATCTGAACTAGGAAAAACAGATCCAAACACAGTGGACTGCAGCTAATGAAATGGAGAAACAGGCATGATTGCCCCAATCTGCTCATTTTGTTCTGCACTGTGGCCCCATGTGGCTGTGAGAGGCAGCATGAGACCCTCCAGGGAAAGTCCAGCTTCCCCATAACAGCACAGATACAGATTCCTGCAGGCCTCTTTCTCCTGGTGTAGCCACGTTTTCAGGCCAGGAACAGAAAGAAGGAACATTCAGTGCAGGGCCTGTAATACCATGAAGGCTGAGCAAAATGCATTCGTCAGCTACCTGAATCGAGGTCTTAGTGAAATAATGACAGAGCTGCTCATTTCAACCAAAAAGCTTTAACTTGCAATGGAGTGCTACAGGGACAGAGGTGCCAATTCAGGGGCAGCTAAGAAAACCTAACCATTACCTAGCATCTGAAATCCACAAGTGGCAATCCAGGCATTTGCATTGATGCACTGTTACATGGCAGATTTTATGCAGAGTGGTAGAGATGCAGAATTGACTCTTGTGCATGTTGCCTGAGCTTTCCAGTGGGAAGGAGGTGTAGAGTGCTTCATCTATTCACTGTGCAGTGGCCACAGGGTTCATCAGGAAGCATGATCACAGAGCCAATGTAAATACAAGGTAAATCCAATGTAAAAAGAAGCTTTATGCAACCTACACTAGAGACAGTGAGCCTGGAGACCATGTTCCATTCCACCACACCAACCATTCCAATACTCAACACCAGTTACATCCACGCAGCAACATTAACAAGCACCAATCACAAATGCCCAACAGTTCCAAGATAGGGAGAGCAAAGGTCTTAGACCTTCTAGTTTTTACAATCACAAGAGGTTAAATAGTAGCAATTAGTAAACAGTGTACTTACTAAGCAAAACCTATTATATATGGCCATCCAGATAAATGGTTTTTATGTAAATTAAGGCTGAAGATTATCTAATCCTGAAAAGGGCCTTAACCATCTAGTGTTTGCCACTGAAGATCAAAGTTCTATAGCAAGCCAGTGTTAATGCTGAAGGAATGAGAAGGCAGGTTTCAAAATACTTCAACAGATTCTGACATACTGCTTTTGGTTGGGTCTGACTTTGGGAAGTGTGTTGGTAATGTTGACTGTTTAGTTGTGAAACAAAGTGTCACCAGCACTGTTCCTGTGAGTGTACACAACTTCCTACTTGTTTATTCATCCATCCACAAATGCCATGCACAGCTCTTTAGTGGGAATTCTCTGTGTACCAAGCACTTTGCCAGGTTCTGAGAATGGAGCTCTAGACAGCCCAGATCCTGCGCCCTACCCTCTTGGAGTTTAGAGGCAACAACCTTACGAAAATTTCAGATGAGGATCTCGCAGCTCCGTAGCCAACTTGTTTGGTTTCTGAGTCAAAGTTCTTCCTTAGTGGAAGGACAATGGGGGGATGAGGAAGAGGGGACCACAGGGAGCAAAACAGAGTCTCCGAGCAAGAAGGAGGCAACGTGAACTCTCGGGTGTGGCAGCAGGGTATAGGTTCACCCGCTGCTACATGGCAGCCTTGTAGCAATAGGAGCTTAGAATGGGGCATTTCAGCTCTCCCATTTGATCCTGAGCAGGGACTACTGGATGCCCAGACGTACAGCTGGCACCAGCAGAGTTCTGGGTGGACAATAGAATGGAGAAGCAGGAGGTTGTCAGACAGGCTTCAGGGCTGATTGCTGTGCTGCCTTTTCCCTGACACATCAGCGTGCACACAAACACTGCACCTGTCTGGGATGAATAAAAGGCCTGGACAACCCCCAGAACAGCCATCAACTTCTCGGGGCAGCCACCGACACTTGGAACATAGGTGGAAACTGCTCGCCTAGCTTAGCCTCCTGATTAATTTCATGTTCCAGACTCAGTGGTCCACAAGGTCTTCTTCTCTTTCATTTCCTCTTCCAAACAGATGTCTGCTTTATGAGCCATTCCTGAGCCTTTTCCCTGGGAACCAATTTGTTGTCCTGAACATAAACACCTCTGACTTCAGCAGCCCTCTCACCTGCTAGCCATGCCCAGATACAAGTCTTGAGCACAGGAAAGACCTTTGGAGTCACTGACTCCATCCTCCCATGCACGGGAAGTTGCAAGCTAGATTAATCTACCGAGAGAAAAGGTGCTTTGGCTTAAAAACTGAAAATCAGAACATTCTGTAGTAACCAACGTGATTTGCATTTATGCAAAATAGTCTTGAAGAGCAAGTTTGAAAGCCAGCAACCCAGAAAGTCCGTGTGGATCTAAAATGCGATCATCAAAGTGGCATGAAGCCCCTGGAACTTTTCAGGCCATAACAAGGAAGTTATCACTGTTTTCCATACTGGTTCTGCACTCTTGGAGCCCCCACTTGCTTGGGAGGTGTGAACAGAAGATTTATTTTGTATTGTTAGACTGTCAGGGTCCTCTAGAGCAACAACTTCCAAACAACAGCTTCCAAGCATGCAGAAGTTTTGAATTACATGCTTTTAGTCTAGTGTGAGCCAGGCACTGACATCTCTGCTCACCCTCGCCTTCTGTCAACTTTGTCACTGGAGTGCCCCTTGTGGTCAGTGACTCAACACGCAGCCCCTCCCAAACCGATTGGGGCCATTATTAAGAATGACAGAAATCAGTTCTTATTCACAAAACAAGCTGAGGCAACTGACCTGTCATCACGGAGAGAGAACATTTTTACAGCTAAGTTCCCAGGTCCCCAGGAAAACTTTCTTTGCCAAAATTCCAACCCTGTCAAGCTGATGATATGAGAAAGGATGTCAGAGGGTGGGTGGTGGAGGAGACAGGGGAGAACTGCCGAAGAATGGGTCGCTGCTCCAGATGTGCTTAGCAGTGCTCCACATCAGCCGGCCTCTGAGATATCACACCTGGCACAGACATTCTCTAGACAGGGGTGACAGGGGAGACCCCAGACCCAGAGTCCTTGGTCTCTAGTTTATAACCTCTGGCTGGGTCCTGTAACCTCTCCAGTTAGCATAATGGCTTGACTAATTAGTTAATAAATAGATCTCTCAAACTGGGTTGTTAGCAGATCTACAGTTTCAAGTCCAAAGATCAGGCCACTAATTGTGACCTGTTGCTTCTCCTTCCTTTAAATTTACGTATTACTGACATCCTTGACCATTCTCCCTGACACTGCAGTTACTCAGTCACCTGTCTCCTCTATCTGCTTAGAGGTTAGAGGATCCTTTTGGGGCCATGATCGGTGTTTGCTTGGTCTGTCTTTAATATAAGACAGAATTTCCCAAAGTTTGTAGAAAATGGAATTAAACGATGAGTTCTGTTGGTGTGAAAGATTTTTAAAGCCATGCATAGTTTTTCCATAATATAGCTCTCACAGGCTCATTTCAAGGCCTAATACTCTCTGGGACATTACACTTACTATACACCTCAGTAAGTGGCTTTGGGGCTACATAAGGGTCCCACCTGACCAAAAGACCTGTGCCTTTGTAATGCTTACTCAGCAGCCTGGGCAATGTTCCATTTTCTCTTCAGTCATCTGCTCAGTTTCATTGGCTCCCCGGGCAGGAGATCCAGAACATGTTTGCAAGATTGGGTGACCCTCCTCTCCTCCAACAGCTCTTAAGGAAAGTTCTGTAGTGGCTGAATGCTCCAGGTTGTGACCCGATTATTTTCAAGTTGTTCACCACTGCTCAGGAAGTAGCCATGCAGGAGGGTTTATTATTGGGAGCCTATACACAAGGCCTGGCTTCTTGCCTATTCTTATCCTGAGGCAGAAAACAAAAAAAGAAAACAGAATACTTGCATTTGTTTTGGGGGGGTCAAAAGAGCACAGAATTTTTGCAAACAGCTATGAATAAAGCAGAATTAGTCCATTCTGGAACCTCCCGACCTTGACAGTGTCCCTTTAATGCTAGATAAACATTTGTTTGGGTATTTAATAAGCTGCCAGCTGACACATTGTGGAACTTTTTGCAAGAGCCCCTTATCATTTCTAGAACCACTGAGATGGCAAAATATATTCTCCGTCTCAACAATTCATTCTATATTTGCATGTGGAAATTGGAAAGCAAGTTGTTTTTCCTCGTTTGCATGACAAAACTCAGACCCTGAAATACAATTCAGCATTTAATTTGAGCTAGTTAGAGAGAGCAGAAAAGGGTCCCTGTTCGTTTGGCTCTATTTGCTGTTGATGTTTTTGTTGTTACAATTAAAATGGATTTATAACACTAAGGACAGACCACACCTCCCTGGACAGTGTAGCAGAGAGCCTGTAGAGTCCTATTGCCTCAGGAAGTTACAAGGGGAGATTCAGACTCCATGGAAAATGGCCTTGATCTTAAGACCTTAATCACTCAGTTGCATCTTAGTAGTCCTCCCCAAACCTCCTCATGAGAGGGTGGGAAGTCAGCCCAAGGCCAAGGCTGAAGTGGCAGGAGTAATCCCTTAGCAAGCTGCCCTCCCATCACAGCTGGTCATGGGGTTTCCTGAAAGAGAATTTAGGAAGTTCGCTTTCAAGTTACAACTTGCTGTGTTTTGTGGATACTCCCCTTCGTGGACGTCTTAATTCCTTGGATGCTCCTTTCCTTTAAACTCTGATGTCCTTGCTCCTCCATTCGCAGGTTGGTACCTGCATGTGCGCCAGCACTGTGTGCTAGAGTGCCCCTGCAGTTCCCAGGGACTGCTGCTTGCTCATCTTCCTGCTCATCCACACTAGCGGGCATTCACTACATATTCACGCAATGCTCACTGTGGGCCGAGCACCGTGCCAGGCACTCAGGGACACTAATCGGAAGACCACTGCCTCTGCCCTCAGGATCTGGGGAGAGGGAGGGAAGTAGATAAACAAACAGGCACTTGTCACACTGTGAAACTTTAGGACCAGAAATTCGTGGAGTTCCTGACATCTACGCATCCTGTGTCCTCGGCCAAGTTATTCACATGACCCAGCTTGGGTTTCTTTCTCCCACCTTCCATGTAGAGTTACAGAGAGCATTACATGCTATCATCTATATGTAGGCAAGCTGATAGAGTTTCGTGCCACTCAGTGAACACCAAGTAAGTGACAACCATAGCTGTGCCACTAAAAACCTGTGGGAACTCACAAAAGATCTCTTGATCCTCATCACAGAGCAGGTGTGGAACAATCTCAAAAGCCTTCCAGAAATGGGTCAAATCCCATTCTCTGAAATCCAGATGAAGGGCGAGAGGAACAGACATGTCAGGCAGAGGAAGTGCCAAGTCAAAGGGACGAAGGTAGGAACAAACACAGCACCACTGGGGACCTGCGAATGGTCCCATGGACCGTTAGCGGAAGAAGCCTGCATTCCCCATCATGGTGTAACCTGTTGAGGTGACTTCTTAAATGCTCATATTTCCATGTTTTAATTGTTAATAATCATATAAGGTAATGACAAGTTAAGCTATAGCTAACGTTTCAATCTCCAGAAGTTAGAACACTTATGTACATCATAGTCTCATTCACCAGGAATGCCCCTTCCCCTATTATTTTTCCCACTCACGGAAATGTGATTATAAGCCACCTGAGCTACCCGACAGCTCCTTCTGCTTCTGGTACAATTATAGTGTGAAAGTTCCTCAAATACATGAGATATGTAAAATTTAATCAGTGAGTTCAAAAGAAATAAAACTGGAGCAATCCCACATCTGGGGGCTTGGAAATGGTAGAAACTCTCTCAGACTCTCAGTTGTGTCCTGTCTGCAGAAGACAATACGGTTCATATTTGGTCCTTACCTGTTAATGCTTTTATTCTCCCTAACTTGTAAGGAAGGAGCTGGAGATACAGCAAGTGCATGCTACAAATGGGAGTTCTGCTCAGAAAGTGACATTCAGTAACTCATGGAGATTGGCTTCTGCACAATATAGCCTTGCAGTTGTGAAAATGTTCTGAGCTCTCCTTGTCATGGAATTATAGATGCTTAGAACTGGGAAGGCCTGAATCTCCTAACACCCCTCCCAGATTGCAGGCAGAGATTTGCAGGAGTAAGTGACTGCCAGCCCCGGGCCCCAAGATGACTTCGGGCAGTGCTAAGCAAAGGATGGTGTTTGAAGGCGATACATCCCTTTTATTTCCATCACTGTTAGTACTCATATTGTTGTTGGGAACACATGTGGGAGGATATTATTCACGCTTTTATTATCTCCATGGGGCTCATCAAGGCTGAAAAATCAAGACAACAGCTCTCCCTGAAGATCCTAGCTGGGCTTTCAGTGTGTTCATTCCTCAACCTCTCTCTTTTTGTCTTTTTGCAGTCTGAGCTCAAACTGAGACTCAGGGTCTGAGAGTCTGTAACCCTACCAGGCTACTGATCGCCCAGCCTCTAGTTTGACACAGGAAAGGTTGGCTGTGAATTTTCAAAATGTGTCAGTGTGATTTAAGTGAGCAGACTGCACAGACCATACCAGGACGGGTAAGGGGTGGCTGGGCATCTCCCAGCAGACTGCCTCCACCTGCTGCCCAAGAGGTCAGTTTTGAGCTCCTGGTCTGGTGGGTGAGGTGGGGGCTTGGTTGGAAAATCTAGGAAAATACTGTGAAAGATCAAGAATACAAAAACATTGCTCTCTCCCTCTCTTTTACCCTCCTCCCTTTCTCCTTTCTTTCTTCTGTGATTTTTTCCCTCACTGCTTTCCTCTGCTTCCCTCTCCTTTTTTTTCTCTTTCTTTTACATAGCAAACAAATATGTAATATCTATTATAAAGGCTTGTGTCGAGATCAACAACCACACTGAAAGTAACTGTTCTTCAGGTGACAAAATGACGGTATGGAGAAGTATTGTCTAGTATTAGTAAATGAATGACAACTTAGGGACATGCAACAATCAGACTCAACGTTTGTTTCCTTTGGTGGGACACTACACCTGCCTGAACACTGGAGTTCAGGCCCAATGGGTGCAATGGGATGAGACCAGCGGGGGAGACTGAACGCCCAGGTGCAAGAAGACCTGTGAGGAGGAGGAGGAAAGAAGCAGATGTGTCATTAAAGCTCCTTCCCCAGTAGAATGTCTGACGTGCAGCCTTGTGCTCCAGACCAGACTTGCTCATGAGAGGTAACTCTTCTCCTGACCTTCAGAGAGGAGACCTAATTTCATAAATGAGTCTCTTATGGTTTATAAAACACTTGTCATCACGGCATTGTTTTATAAGTTCATCTATGAAGGAGTTAATCTGCATAGAAAGATGCTATTTTAATTCATTGGTGTATGAATACATATGAGGGAACTTAAAAAAGTTTGTGAAAAAAAAAGAATAAAAGACAAGTTTATTTGGGTGCAAAAACTTTTTGGAAGTCCATGTGCAATTTTGTTCACCTAGGTATTTTCCATAAATTGTAAAAAGAAAATTTTTTGTACCAACATAACCTCATACTTTCAATTCCATTTCCCACAGGCATTTTGGAGCCCCCTCCCTCACAGAATTCTTCCCCTACAGGCTAAGAGCTGCCTGCTACAAACTCCTGAGACCTTTAGCCAGTGTGTCCCTTCACTGATGCACCACCTGCTTCGAGCTGTAATGCCAGTTACCTCTCCCACCACCATCACCATTCCACCCTCTCTCCACATTCTCCATTCTTTGCTCTCAATACCTGCCAAGAAATGCGGAACGAGTCACTAGCATGTAACCCTTGCCTTTTCTGCTACCAGCAATGCCTCTGAAAAAGTGAACGAAGCCCTGGGACCCCGCACATAACATGGTTTCAGGAATGTTTCTGTTCCTCAAGCTGTGAGTCCCCGCGTGGGGAAAAGGGCATTACAGAGCAGCGCCTCCCCCTTCCCATCGGTAAGCATGCTTATGAGGACGATCTGTCTGTGACTTCCAGTTTCTTCCAGCCCACAAATGCCATGCATTTTTTTCTCACACAAAAAGAAGTGGTAAATTAAACAGGGAAGCCGACTCATGTTTCATAATTCCTTTTGCCTTCGTTAACATGCTTCTGCTGGAAGTTGTTTACCCACACACCATCTCCTTCTGCTCCTCAACCTAGTCAGCCTGAGGAAGAGTTCTCAAGGTGAAATTTGCCAGCAGCCTGTGCCTGGCTTCCTCTGACTTCTTTCCCTAAGCCCTAACTGAGTTACACTCCTTTATTTCACACAGAACACAAGATTGACCATAGGAGATTGTCACTCCGTTTCTAGACATTTGCCTCATACCCTAATGTATTCAAGCAGGAAAATTGGCACTTAGTTGTACAAAGTAAATGGTTTCTGCTCCCGGACAGGCTTCTCCACTCTCAGCTCAGCCAGGGAAAGGTCATCTTCAGACTTTGCACGCCACAGAACTCAGAGACTCTTGACAGAAAGTAGAGAAATCACACCCTCTTAAACTGCAGTTTCCTCCACAGATTAAGACCTCAATGGGGTCAGGATTTCTGTTTCAGCAGTTCATTTCCTTGCATGTTGCTGGCTGTTGACTGTGGTACAAACCATATGTCACGTGCTCCTCTTGACATACAGCCAGAGCATCTGAAACCTTCACTCATACAAAGACATATATGTGAGGTCTTTGAAAATTTCATGGAAAGTGCATATTATGAAAAAGATATGCATATAGATGTCCAAAATTTTTCCACCAAAACAAGCTAATGTTTTCATTCCATTCCAAGAAGTTTCTGAAGTCCCCTCAAACATTCTCCCAAGCAAACAAGCAAACAGAGACACTCACGTGTACACACACACACACACACACACACACACACACACATTCCTTGCTTTCTCTCCCCGGTTTAAGTGACTTCAACACAGTGCTCAACTATGTCCTGCTGCAAAGGCCCTCTTCCAATTTGATGCTATTACCATCGCCTTGACAACAGATATAGATGTTATGTCTGTGGCAGCAACATCCTAGGTCCCTATGGAGCTCTTACCCTTGAGTGTATCTAGCTGACAGCAGAAATAAAGTGAACATAAAACAAGCAGGTTAGAAGAGAGGTAAAAGCCCCATGTCCTACCCAAAAGATTGTTCAGTTAATAAGTTACCCTAAGTGGGTGTCAGAGAGTAAACCAGATCATGGGAGGCCTACTCACATTAACAGGTCCTCTACTCCAGCTAATTCTATCCTGGTAATGTCATCACTTACAGAAAAAGTCCAGCAAAGCCAAATACTTTTAATTTCTACGTATCTAGCAGTGGATTCTTCCAAACCGGTCAGAGACAGTCAAAGTTTCCCAACTTCCATCCTCTGTTTACACCTGTGGGGCAAGGAGCTTTTCCAACAATAGATCAAGTCTTCTATACTTGCCCACTTTTCCACAGGCTCTTCCTGTTGTCACACCGCTGCTCCTTCCATCCTTGTTGGCTGCGGTTTCTTGTGTCCAGAGCCCAGCTCAGTTATGCTAAGCTCAATATGCTAATAGATGCTGCCTTTTTTTTTTTTGCCATCATACTGCACAATGAGCCCACCACTATCGTAGTAAAAGATGCAATAACCAGTTAAGGTCGGCTCTTTGGGCCAGGTGCTTCAGAGAAGCAGGTACACCCAACCATCATTTCTCTGCTTCTTAGAGCCCTGGACCCCTTAGAGCTGGCATTTAGTTTTTATGTCTCCAGTGTTTCTGCCATAACAAATGAAGGAGCCAATTAGATACCAGCACTGCCCACTTAGCAAAGCCAGAGAATAGAGCTGTGCCTACAGGACTCGTTCTGCATGTTGTGCTGGTGGCTAGCCCTCTGCTGCTGACACCATCTCTCCAGTCTGTCCCTTCTTTGCTTCTGCTCTCACTTACCCTAACCAGAGCTATCCCCATCTGTAGGGCAGATACCTTCTCATTGATTCTCTTTTCACATGTGGTAGGGCAAAAGACAAAGAAAGGCAAGAAACTGCCCCAGGCAGATCACTGAAGCAACTTGCTTGTGCCATAGGTGCGAATTATCACCATGGCACTGTCACCATTTCTAAATATCTGCTGTCTGGGCTATTCTGCCTTCCAGTCACAAACCACTGAAAGGTAGCATCATTCACCTGTAGATGAGCAACCAACATGTTTACAAGCGGCCGATTTGGGGTTCGGAGTGTTCAAAGACAGCGAACTGGAATCTTGCTTTACCTTTGCTTAGATTGCAAGAGAAGTGTTAAGCTTCAAAGTGACAGAGATAAAGAAAAGGAAACAGAAATATCTTCCCTTCATTGGTTTAGAAAACAACGGAAGCTGAGCAAATGGTTATCACTTCAGGAGTTGAGCCAAATCAAAGCTAGGAGCTAGGAACTCCACTGGGTCTCCCAAGTGGGTGGCAGGGGCCCAAATACTTAGACCAGCAGCTGCTTCTTTTAGAAGGTGAGTTTGCAGGGAGTTGGATTGGAAGCACGGCAGCTAGGACTCAAACTGGTGCTGGAATGCTCACTTTCCTCCCCACCCCTTTCAAATAAAGATTTGGGATGGAGAGATACTGCCAAGTCAGGTTTCATAGCTAGTGCAGGCCAGAGCGGGGAATCTGATCCTCCCACTCAGAAAGCTATACTGTTAGCATGGCAGCTCGAGCTGGCCTGGCTCACGCTATGCTCTCAACTGTTAGAGTCCCAGGCCTGGACACCCATCACAGGAACATGAAGGTCCCTCAAGATCTTCATGGAAAACAGAATGCAAAGTCATTTGTGTGTGGGATACATGCATAGTTTGTGCAGGATATTCATTTTCCACAAATAGTTGGAGTGCTCTCAGGGCTCCACAAGCAGGGAGATTGGTCTTAGGATGTGTGTTTAGGGAGGACTTGCTCCACCTTCACACCTTCAGCAGCTTCACTGGTGTTTGATTTTGAGTCCAGAGAATCTAGGATACATGATGTGTCTATTCTCTCTGAAGACTCTTTCTCATCAATTACAACTCTTAGTATAGAAGAACAAAGCTGGTGTATTTTAAATGTTTCCAATAAAAAAATAAAATATAAAACAGGCGGAGTTCCTAGTTAATCCTCAATTATGCAGAGTACACTCCATTCACCATAAATTTACAGCTTTCTCAAGCACTCAAGTTAATCAAGGTTTTACTAGAAATCAGAGAGTCCACTGGGGTAGAATTTGTGCAAATGTCAGGACTGTGGCCACACATGCACCAGAGATATTAGCTGCTGAGGCAGTGTGCCCGGGTCCTCACACCTAAGTTTCCCTGACGCTCATCCACCCGACAGCCAGCAGGCATCCTGTTAACAAGAGCTTCCTAAGGCTGTGGCTCTGAACTAGACCCTCTACTCTGCCCTCCCTTATACCCATCACAGCAGCTGGCACTGCCTAATGATACCTGGGCTCCCCATTTGCTCCCTTATTGTCTGCAGGTTGAATGGTTCTGGTCAGTCTGGAAGCCGGGACTTCCTGCCTGGACTCAGTCGGCCTCTTTGTAGTCTCCGAGACACACAGTGCTGCGTCTCACACACTAATGGGGCTGCCATGGTGCCTGGAGCTCATTATTCCTAAAGTAGTCCTGAAGGTCGCAGAACCACAAGTGCTGTTTTCAGGCAGGAAGGGGAGCAGAGAGTCTGGAGTCGCAGCTCTGTTTATTCCCTGCATACACCAGAGGGATAGACTTGCTGATATCCCAAAGCAGCAGACTGAATCCTGGAAGAGATCCCTCCCTGGGGACCCCGGCCCTTCCCTGGGCTACTTGTGTCAATGCCCTAATGACACTTCACTTTTTCTGGCCAAGATCTCCTCCTCCCCACCCAAGCTATCACAATGCAAGCCCCTCCTGTGTTAGGAAAAGCTGCCTAGGCACACCTGGGAGACAGCAGGTGGAGCAGGAACACAGGCAAGTGGTCGGAGCTTCAGCAAGGATGCAAGGGCTGACCACACGCTGCAGCTCTGAGTCCCAGAGGGCAGTGCTCAGTCCCACGTGATCTGAGCCACTTTCCTGAGATCCCCAGGGAATTCTGAGAAATGCTAGACCCATAGCTGGCATGGCTCCTGTGCAGTCTGAGTTCAAGCCCCTTGCGGTCTGTCTCCACGTAGCCCATGATCTTGCATGGGATGATTCTCTGGGTGGAATTCAACAAAGCCCTAGTGCTCTGAGCCTGCTGGCAAAGCCTCAGTGCTCTGTGCCCACCCACACCAGCGCAGTGAGCTGAGCTGCAGCAGAGCCCATGTCTTTGCATGTCTGTTAGTTTGCAAGGTCTCAGATGCTGCAGTCGCCCCTCACAGGCCACTTTCTGAGCTGGGCACTGGAGTTCTTCGGTGCTATCTGTCCTGGAACTCCCTGGAAAGCAGAATTGGCTCCTTTTAGTGTTTCCATAAGAAACCACTCACAAAAGTCCCTACTCTTGCAGGAAAAATCCCTAAACCTTGGGCGTAGAAGGGTTTCCTAGGAAGGAGAGAACATGCTTTCTGCTCCAGCTCGCCCCCTGCCCCTGAACAAACTTTTTCTTGCCTCTCTTTCCTTCCTCTCATCACACCTTTCCCTCATTTTCTGCACAACAGTGACTATCACCAAGGCTCTAGTCCCGAGGAGTCTTGTCTCCCTTCCTCAAAACGTAATTTTACTTTTCCATCAGATAACACACCTGCCTGAGAGAAATCATGGGAGCAGCTGTAGACGTAATACATTTTCTTTCACTCCTACACATATAATATATGCATACACACATTCACTCACAATTGCTTGTGTATGCACTGTGCACATACGAAGCAAGCCCATACGTGTTCATACACGCATGGACATACATACACACCTACATATATGTGCATGTGTGCGCATTCTAAAATTCACAAGATATTTTAATGCGAGGCCTTCCACGTGCTTCCCTGAGGTAGGCCTGTTATAACCATCATTTTACAGATGGGGAAACTGAGGCTGATTATAAGCACAGACTCAGTAGGGATTAATCCTCAGCTTTAGACACCAAATCTCTTTCCATTCAGGGCATCTTGCCTCCAACATTAAAAAAATGTTTCTTAGGGATAGGGATTCGGCTTAGTGGTTGATCTATGGGATGGGTGAATCTCATCCGGATTCAAGGCACAGCTCCTTTGCTGATTCCAGTTTCCTCATTGGGTGCACCTTGAGAGGCAGCAGGTGGCAGCTAAAGCACTTGTGTCCTACCATGCCCATAGGAGATCTAGCTTTAATTTCTGGTTCTTAACATTGACCTGCCCCATCCTCCGTTACTAAACATTTAGGGAATGAACCAGCAGATAGGAGCACTCCATCTGTTTCTCTTTCTGCCTCTCAAATAAACAAAAAATAAATTTAGAATTTCCAGACAGGGTGTTTCTTAAGCTGAATCTCCTCACAGTTTCCTTAAAGAGATTCCGCATATGCCAACTCAAGTAAGTACCTGCCCACCAGTTAGAACTCTGGAATCCAAAGGGCCTATAAGGACCAGGAAGTGCCAGGCCACAGTGAGATTCACCAAGGCTCTTGACTTTTGGGGCCATGGGTCCCTGAACTCCTGGCTAAACGTACTGAGAAATACTGCTTACTGGCAAAGTCAGTACAAGGACATCAGCAATGCTCTGCCTTTCCTAATGCTGAGGTCAATTATTTGCATGACATATAACATGGTAAATTCTCTCAAAAACCACCTTTTCTTGATTCTATAGTTTCCTCTGCTTTTCTGGGGCTCAGAGGATCCATTTCTGCTGGTTCCCCCACTCCCACCACACACCCACTGTCTGTGCAAGCCTTCTGAAACTAGATACTCAGATCTTCAAGCAGTGAGTCAGCAATTCCAGCCAGTGCTAGGTTAAGAATCTAGCTACAGAGAAGGCCAAGACAGAAAAGTAAAAGTAAGTGTATGTTTTTGAGAAGAGCTGTCTGTGCATCTGTGACCTCATCGGGGTCTCCCGAGGCCACCCATGGGCATGGGGTTGCAGGAGGGTGGGGTTCATGAATTAGGAAAACAGAAGGGATTATCCAGATGCGTGCCCATGGTCCCAAGGAAGTCTTTCCTTTCTACCTGAGTGTGGTAAGTGCAATGAGGCTTCACTTCCACAGTCATCAGATTCTCGCAGCAGGGGAGGCAGGATCCACCTGGCCCAAAGACATTGGCTCCCTCCTCCTTTTTCAGGCATACCCAAGAGTTGGACAAGACAGGAGCAGCCCTGTGTGTGACTTTGTAGGGTCGCTAGGCCCTCAGAATCAGCATGTACACACAGATGGATTGTTTTGAGCCAGTCAGAATGCAATTGTTTCATTTTCCTTCCCATTCTGAATTGTTGATGTTTAGAAATAAATTGCTCCCAGTGCTTCTGATTTGCAAGGACAAAATGCGAATGCAGAAAGCAGGTTCAGTGGAGTGATTTGAATTTCCATTACAATTACAGTTCTCTTCAACCATATGATTCTGTGCTTCCCTCATATACATGAGCTCAGCACTGATTGTGCTTAGATGCAGACACTCTCCCCGCCAGGGTTCCATCAGCATCCCATCATACAACCCCAGCTGCCACAGGCCACTGGGTGGATTAGGCCAAAGCTCTTTAATACCCACTAATAAAGCTGCAGTGCCTGTCAGGGTTTGCTTCTGGGGAACAAAAGGGAAGAAGGAAATGGTACAGAAGGTAGCAGGTAGCAGGTGCATGGGAGAAGGGGCCTCTGGATGCTGACCACAGGTTCTTCCAACCTGCAACTATGGCACATGAACACTGTCGATTGACGGTACTTCTCTGTGCCAGATACTGTGCTAAGAACCCGACACATCATATCTCACAACGGCTCCACAAACCAGGCTTATCATCAGTCCCAGAGACTGGCACAGGCAAAATCTAAATCTGAATTGGTCTGATATTCAGAGCCTGGGCTCATAGTCCCCACATGAAACATAGTTCCAACATTTGGTGCCCCCAGGGTTCAGAAATCTTAAGGAGTATCCACAGAATTTTGGGGTTTCTAAAAATTATATACAGCTTGATTTGAAAGGCAGAGTGACACACAGAGATGGAGACAAAACAAGTTCTTCCGACTGCTGGATGATACCAAAATTAACGGCAACAGCTAGGACTAGGCCAGACCAAGACCAGGAGTCAGGAACTTCATCCACTCTCCTATGTGAATGGTAGGGACCCAGCTGCTTGGATCATCTTCTGCTGCCCCCTAGATACTTTATCATGGAGCTGGATTAGAAACACAGGGTGATTAGTGTTCAAAGGCACTCTAAGATGCAGGCATTCCAAGTGGTTCTACAACACCCACTCCTGCAGATCTTGATTTGCTAATTCTGTGATGGCCTGCCTTCAGGAGTGTCTGATGCCTTTCCTCACCCTCCTTGGCCAGAACCAGCCTCAGCATTGCACTGTACCGGGAATGTGCACAGTGTCAACTGAGGAACAATAGCTTGTTCTGTGCTCCTTCACCCCTACAGACAAGCTGGTAAGTCACACACACTCTCTCTTCAGAGCATCAGCATTGAAAGGGAGCAGTGGCAGGGTTTGGCTCAGTGATGAACATGCTACTTGGGATGCTTACTATCCCATTTTGAATTGTCTGGGGTCAATTGTGAGTTCCTCTTCTACTGATATAGCTTCCTACTAATGTGCATCCTGGGAAGCAGCAGGTGACTGTGCCTTCCGAGCAGGTGATGGTCCAAGTACTAGGCTTGCTGCTTGCTTCCCCAATGGGAGACCCCATTGGAGTTCAAGCTCATAGCTTCGGTATGGCCCGGTCCTGGCTGTCACAGATACCTGAGGAGTTAACAGACAAAGGTGTGATTCATTCTCTCTCTCTCTCTCTCTCTCTCTCTCCGCCCCCCCCCCACTCTCCTATATATTGAAAAGAGAGAGAGCGAGCAATGGGAGAAAGCAATGCTACACCGACATCTCCAATGCCCAGTTAGGCAGTAATTTCCTGCAAGGAGATTCACAAAGAAAGAGAATTTGGACTGACAACAATAGTAGCTATTACAGCCACAAAACACCTTGTAGAAAACCAGGGTCAGCTCTACCACCCACGGCTGTGAATTCTGCTTTTCCAGCCATTATCAATCAGCCCTCCACACACTTTTGTCCTGCCCTCCTGACTTGGTGAGGGTCAGCAGGAGATTTGTCTATCCAGGGCAGTCTCCAGCCTGGACGTCCTGGCTCAGCCCAGGCAGAGCCCAAAGCCAGGGCACTGATCTGAACAAGCCCCTTCTCTTTCACAGCAAAGGCCAGGTCTTTGGTTTCTGTTTCTTGTTTAAATACAGGATCAGCCTGATCTTATCTTGTGTCTCTCTGACTTCTCCTCCCACCTCCAGCCTCAACTCCCTCTAGAGCCCAAAGAGTGTGTTCAGAACTCCAACTTTATTACAGTCGTGTGATAAATTAATCTAAACAACAGTAACAACAGATGTGATGGTGCACTGGTGTGTTATTGGCTGTATTAACAGCAAAGCAGCCAGACAAGTAAGAGTTCAGTGTGAAAATGTGCTGCCATTTTGGAGTCATGATTTCCCAACGCGAGTCCTTACCCAGAGTGGAAAGGAGCCAGGCCCAACGGAGCGTGAGCTGGCATGGGACACACGGGATGCTCCCGCTCCTAAGAGAGAACCAGAGATCGGATCACATCATGAAGAAACAGTGGTTCTGTAATCATTACACCTCTGTAATTATTGTGCTTTTAATCATCAGGCCTGCATTTCTTAGAGCAGTTTGAGGTTTTTCAAAAAAAAATTGAACTAAAGTGCAGATAATTCGCACATACTCCCTCTGCCTCTCTACACTGACCCAACCCCGACCCTGAAGTGTCCCCCGCTATTAGCATCTTACATTAGGGTGGCACGTCAGCTACTATTGCTAGCATTGATAATCCAATTTTGATACAATTTTTTAAAGGCCCTGGCTTATATGAGAGTAATTTTTTTGTGTGTGTTGTGTATTCTATGAGCGTGCATGAGCATATAATCACACTCACCTACCAGTACAGTACCATTTGTAAAAGTTGTAGCGCCCTAAGGTTGAAAACCTTTGTTGCTCCCTCCCCTCCTGCCTAAACTCTGACAACCCTGCGATCTTTCACGTGTGCATGTCCCATTTTCCAAAATGGCACATGGTGGACTCGCACAGTAGACAGCATTTTCAGAGCAACTCCTTTCACTTAGTTGGAACTCTGTCTTCTTGTGACTTGGAAGTTCATTTCATCTTGTTGCTGGTTGGTATTCTACTGCATGAATGCACCATGTGTTATTCATCCATTCACCTACTGAAAAAATCTTGTTTGCTTCCAGTTCAGGGGACAATCATACACACAGCTGCCGTAGCATTTGCATGAAGTTTTATAGGTCGATAGACATAAGGGTTTGTTTTTTTTTTAACTTTTTTTTATTGGAATATCAGATTTACAGAGAGACACACACACACACAAAAAGATCTGCTAACTGCTGGTTCACTTCCCAAGTAGTTGAAACAGCCAGAGTTGAGCTGATCCAAAGCCAGGAGCCAGGAGCTTCCTCTGGTTCTCCCACACAGGTGCAGGACCCCAAGACTTTGGTCCGTCCTCGTCTGCTCTCCCAGGCTATAAGCAGGGAGCTGTATGGGAAGTGGAGCAGCTAAGACATGAACCGGCACCCATATGGGATCCTGTTGTGTGCAAAGTGAGGACTTTAGCCACTAGGCTACCACTCCAGGCCCAGACATAAGTTTTAAAACTCTTGGATAAATACCTAGGAGCACAATTTGGTGAAACCTACAGCAAAATCATGCTTTAGTTTTGCAAGTAACTGCCAAACTGTCTTGCAAGTGCCTGTCTCACTTTGCATGCCTGCCAAAAGTGATTGCAGCTCCTGTTGCTCTCCATCCTCACCAGCATTTGAGTATAAGTCACTTTTAAAAAACACCCTAGCTAGGATATTTTTGTAATTGTATATTCTGCTGCTATTAGACATGTTCACAATACTCTCTCTGTTGTTAATACTTTATGAGGAATCTTTTTATTGTCCCCATTTTATAGATACAGAGCCAAAGCTTGGAGTGGTAATAACATCAAAAAACTCAAGGTCACACACTTAGTGCCAAGGGCAGATCTGGAATCTAGTATCCCAAGCACAGAGCAAGAGTCCCCTTGAGCTTTTCCTGGGAAAGCCAGCTTCATAGAGGCAAAGCAGAAAAGACCAAGGCAAGCACTCCTTCCTGGCAGACAGACTAAGCACACCCCAAGGACATTCGATGCATCTTTCAGGAAATGCTTGATATCTGGTATTTTTTTAAAAAAAATCAATTTCACACCATGTTTATAGCAGCACTGTTAACAATAGCAAAAATATTCAATCAACCAAGGTGTCCATTATCAGATAAATGGATAAAGAAACTATAATATATATTCACAATGGAATATTATTCAGCAATAAAAAAGAATAAAACTCTATTATTTACAGTAAAATGGTTGGAACTGAGGGCATCTTGTTCAATGAAATAAGTCAGACACACAGACTAATACCGCATGCACTCCCTTAGAAATGACAGCTAAGATCTTAAAAAGAAACACCTGTGTAGATCGGTTTTGCTACAAATACAGCACTTTGCTAAGCATTGTTTTGTAATCTTTGTCAAACAAATTGATAACAAACTGATAACAATTTAATGATTTTGTGACTGTTGCAAAATTTACTTTATAGGAGTGGGATATTTTCAGTGAATAACCTGATTTTCCTGCTGGACTATGGAGTTTTGTGATTTGTTGAACTCCTTTTTTTTGTAGAATCACTAGAAGCTTTAACTTAAATGTAAATTTAAGAGGTACAATTTCAAAAAATGTATAATACAAATATTAAATGGAAAAAAAAGGCCCTTAATTTTAGCAATCATGAAAAATATCAGAATCTTATGGTCTTCCCCACCATTTTGGTATTTGTAATGTTGGAAGGCACCATAGAATGATTTCAATGTTTCCTATCCCTTGTATATTTCTTTTAAAAAGATTATTTATTTTTATTTCAAAGTCAGACATACAGAGAGCAGGAGAGGCATAAGGGAAGATCTTCTCTCCGATCATTCACTCCCCAAGTGACCACAACAGCTGGAGCTGAGCTGATCCAAAGCCAGGAGCCAGGAGTTCTTCCAGGTCTCTCATGCAGGTGCAGAATCCCAAGGCTTTGGGCTGTCCTTAACTGCTTTCCCAGGCCACAAGCAGGGAGCTGGACGGGAAGTGGAGCTGGCAGGACTAGAACCGGTGCCCATATGGGATCCTGGCGCGATCAAGGTGAGGGTTTTAGCCGCTAGGCCACCACACTGGGCCCTATCCTTTGTATATTTCAATGAAGTTGTGCCCTCTTCCCACCCAAGATATCTCAACCTATAACCAACATGTGAATCCAACCATTAGACATGCACTCATTTAAGCCTTTTTGTAACTGACTTCATTTTGATACTAAAAGAGAGTAAAGAGGAGTAGCATGTGTTTGGAGTGTATTTTTTTTTTTAACTGCAGAGCAAGGAACTAGAATTATTCATATCAGTACCCTCCTTATCTAAGCTGCCTTTGAGGATGAACAGGTTTTGATCCACTTCAGTGAATTCAGTCCAATGCAATAACGTACACATTTCCCATAGTTCATTTGCAGTCTCTTTCGGTGAAATGGTTTTGTCTCTCAGATTCCAGCCCCCTCTCTGCTAGGAAGTGTTTACCCTGACCTTACACTGATTCCTCTGTGGATGTCACTGCCACAGACCATGCAGGCCTCTTAGCGCCAGGCATGGCCATGAGCCCTGATGATATCCTGGGTTCCTGAACCATCTCTCTCTCTCTCATTCCCTCATGGGCTAATTCACCAGACCCTTGATTCAGCCTTGATATCCAAAGGAGTTAAGAGGGATCTGAAAAGGCAAAATTAAGCCCTTCTCCGCCTGAGCCCTGGCTCTGCCAGGGATCACTAGCATGAAGAAATTTTGATCATCCTCCACATATTCTGGTCTATTGTTTCATGAAAAAGGTTATTTCATTTTTTTTTTTGCCCTCTGCTGCCTTGGGGCAATAAAACTTCTAAGTGTTTATATTGGAAATGGACAGGAATGGGGAGCTACAAAGGTACCAATTTATTCATGTGAAATATTGATGCTTTAATTTCATTGTGGAATATTTGAAATTTCTGATGTAACACACAAAGAGAAAGGCTTAACAGCAAAGTGGCCATCCATGAACCCCAAGGCAAGAAGAACTTGCTCCCAGCCCCTCCAGCGTCATCCTCTCTCCTTGCCAGAAAAAACGGGGTAGTGTTTTTTGATCCTCTCTTGACGTTTTTCTCCCATTAGCTTTATCATATATGCATACTCCTGTGTAATATATTTTAGCTTGGACTATTCTTGAGCTCACAAAACTGGACTCAGACTTTATGGGCTACTTTGCAGCTGCTTTTTCCACTCACTATTATCTTCTAAGATTTATCTGTGCTGCTGCTGCTAGTTACTGTCATTGATATCATTGCACACATAGTTCCTGATTTATTTATATGTTCCTTACTAGTGGCAGTTGAGCTATACCCAGCTTTGGTGTATTTTGAACAATGCTACTGTCAACCCCCCTGGATGTAGTTTCTGAGGCACTAAAGACAATCCTAAAAGAACTGCTGGGACATCAGCCTGGCTTTACCTGCTGTGATTCAGTTTCCCAGAGCCAGCATTCGGCTTAGCAGTTAAATCATTGCTTAGGACACTTGAATTTCATCTCAGAGTGTCTGGCTTTATGCCTCAGCTCCACCCCCTGATTCCAGCTTCCGGTTAATGTACACCTTGGAAGACAGCAGGTCAACCTGGAAGACACCCTGACACACATAGGAGACCTGGATCAAGTTCCAGGCTCATAGGTTTGGCTGAGCCCAATCCTGGCTCTGAAGTGGACTAGCAAATGAAAGATTCCCTGCACCCTGTCCCTCCCCCACACTCTGTACTTCTCTTTCTTTGTCCCTCTCTCTATGTTTGTAGGCCTTTCAAGTAAATAAAATAGATAAAAACTAGAAACAAAGATATGATTTCCAACCTAATGGGGGAAAAGGCTTTGGCACTTTGGTTTTGGTACCAAATTCGCACAAACTGATATCAGTCTAGGTTCTCTCACTTTCAGCTAAGTGTTTTGGGACAAATTTCTTCTCTGAGTCTGTTCTTCTACACTATGAATGAGGTGTCATAGCAGTGCCATGTCACAGAGTTGTTTTAAACAGGAAACTAGGGCAACTTTTCCAATGTCACTTGTGATTTCACCTAATGCTTGCAACAACCCCACAAGATGGCCACACCTGGGACTGTTTTATCGATACTGAGAAGCACCAAGGATAAATCACTCAGAGAGTTCAGCTAGCTGGTTGGTAGTAGAGCAGGACTCTGACTTCTGGCCTAACTAACCTAGAGAGAGCTACATTTACACTGTGCCACCTCCCATCTTTTAGAAAGTATGTTGGCTTGATTCCTCTCTAGCAAGACACACCCAAAAAAGCAGGTGAAGATGGGAGGTCAACAGGATCCCCAGGAACTGAGGAAGGAGGACATCAGAAGTGAACTTCACCAGCTCTCCTCCCTTGCTCTGTGGCAATTCGTGCTGCATCCACAATCCTGCAGCTTCTTCCCACCTGGCAAGCTTAGACTTAGTGCTGCCTGGCTGGCAGCACCATGAACAAGTGGGGCTAGATGTTCCAAGGTCATGGTGTCGTCACTGCTTGGGATCCCTCTGCCTATAGAAGACCAGTTCCAGTCAGTCAGTTGCTTAAATGCCTAAAGAAGTCACTCCTTTTAAAGAAAGAGGCAAGAAAAAAACCAATAGATCTGAACAATGTGCACCATTTTCTGCAAATCCCATAAACATCAGCAGTGGTTTCAGTTTCATTTCCCACAAGCTTAGGCCATGATCAAGTTCCTGTGAATTGAATCCTGGGGAATTGGTAGCTGCTGTGTCAGACCCAGGCCAAGGAGGATAAATTAAGATTTTCACCACAACACCTTCCTCCTGTCTTAGGAGCTGGATGTCTCAAGTATTTCCCACCCCATCAAGTCAACAAATACCAGCCAAACGGGCACTACAGACCACCAAAACTTTGCTCAATAGACACTGTCCCAAATGAAGATCTTTCTTACAGACAGGCAGGCAGTGCTGAGGGGGCAATTTCTGATCCTTAGTTAGCAATAGTGGTTTTTCTCTTCAGTGTCCCAACAGCAGAAAAGCACATCAGAGACAATTACTGGGTTTTTTTTTTGTCCTCCCAAACCTCAGAAATGACCTCATTCTCATTTGCATTTTCATTTGCAACTTTTCCACCCTCCCCGTTTAGTCAGTATATTATTTTAATCATAATTTCTGAGAGAACACGGGCCACTTGTTAGCAGAGCACAATAGGCATTGTTCTTGCTTATAATGTTTCCATCCATCATTCACCCCCCTGAGAACAAGAATGGGAGACAGCAAGAAGTGAAGCCCAGGCCTGCATTGTCTAAATCCCCAGAGAGGGTCCAAGAGTCCTGCCCACACCCCGGCTGCTTGCTCTGCAAAGCTGAGCTCCAGGCACTCCCAGCAAAGCTCTTCTCCCCGCTCCACATCTGGAACCATGGTTGGCATCCCTTTCTGCTCTGACTCACTAGTGATGATTCATGCTCATTCATTCATTCATTCGTATATTGTTGAAGTTTACCTTAAGCTTGATGTGGCATGTGCCAAAATAAAAGGGAGAAATGGTTAGTCAGAGGGCTGAGCTGTTTGCTTGTTTGCTTGTGAATATTTTGTTCATTTGGTTTGGTTTCATTTGTTTTTGTGTTGCTTTTTAGCATTAATTGAGCACTAACTATATGATAGGTATTGTGCTACTGAATGTGTACAATAACCCTTTCATTAGATACTACTGATCTGTTTAGATCAAGAAACTGGATGTCAGAAAAATTAATTTCGATGACCAATGTCACTAAATTAAGCAGGCAAGAGGAGTGGAAATCTAAGCCTCAGGGCCTTTCCTTTCACCATTCATCCAAGATGCATCCAAGCCACTTGTTCCTCTGACAGATATATACTGAAAGATGTGCATCCAATCACTTTAATCAATTGTAGTGTGCCTAGGATCCAGGGCAGTGTTTAGCAATCTTGTACTGAGGAAGAAAGAAGCCAGTGGATAAGAATCAAGTGAACAAATCTGTGAGTTCAGAAAATGGACTACTCCAGTAGAGAGTACGAGAGGACCTAAGGGTGCTCCTCAGATTCCCAGCTAAAGCAGCTCATGGCAAAGAGGTTTGAATTTTCTCTAGGGTTAGGATGCTTGTGTCCCCAACAGTTCTTAGCTCCCAGACAGGCTGGTGTGTGCCCAGCTGCATTCTGCAATAGGTGCTTAATAGCACCTTTTTGGTGAGAATGATTCCTTAGAATGCTGATTTTCTACAAATAGAGGTCATGATTTGAGAAGTAGAATCTACAGACGAATCCATTATTTCTCTGTCTTTGCCCTATCATGTGGATAATGGGACATGTAGTTGCCTGAGCAACTCTGGGCTGAACTCTGCCTGTCTCCAGATCAAGCCCATCTGCTCCTTTGATAGGGCTGGGCAGGCCTTTGTGATCAACAATGCGGAGAGCTGGTGATGATGGGTGCAGTGAGGCTAAGCAGGCTTTAAACCTACACAATAACAGAAGCTGCCAGCAGCCTGGCAGAACACAGGTCATCCCTCCACCTCCTAACAGACCTCTCAGAGGTGAGCATGACACCACAATCGTCTCCTCAAAACAATGCATGGTGACGGCCATGCTGTCCCCTTAAGTTTCTTTGACAGGAATGCACACCACGCTCTAGTACAGCTCTTCTTAGGAAGTGGCAGGGAGTCACAATAAGGAGCACAGCCCTGCCTCTGTCTCAAAGCTAAGTGCTACATCATGCAATCCACATAGCACAATGAGAAAAACCCTCTCACGGCAAGTTAAAGTTCAGTGGCACCACAAAGAATGCAAAAGAACTGGGATCTAGGAGCCAGCATGGTGGTGCTGAGAGTTAAGCAATGCCAGCATCCTATTTGGGTGCCAGTTTGAGTCTTGGTTACTCTACTTGCTACTAATGTGCCTGGGAAAGCAGTGGAAGATGGCCCAGATGCTCCCATATGAGAGACCTGGATGGAGTTCCTGGTCATCGAAGTCACTTGGGAACTGAACCAGCAGATGGAAGATCGGTGTCTCTCTCTCTCTTTTTCTCTCTCTCTCTGAATCTCTCCCTGTATGTGTGTGAGAAAAAGAGAGAAAGAAGGAGGGAGAGAGACTCTGTCTTTCTAATCAATAAATAAAATCTTCACAAAAGCAAGAATAAAATTTATGGAACAGCCCTGGGGGACAGTGTTCATAGGAATGAACAAGAGACTCTGAAAAGGTTTCCTTCTAGATTGTGGAGTTGCCATTTTGTCCTAATCCATACTATATCCTTCTCCCCAACACCAAATGCCTAGCAGATTTTAGGAGCTACGGGAGTCTAAACACTGCCGTGGGTGAGAGCTTGAGCTCTAGGCCAGACTGCCCAGTTTGACAAGTCACTTGACTACCTTGTGCTTCAATTTTCCCATCTGTGAAATGGAGATAGAGAAAATGGTAATTGCTTTATCATAGGGTCAATGTGAGACTTAAATAGAAGAATGTGTGGCACATCATAGATACTTAGTAAAATAAAAGCTTAAAGAATGCCGGGGGCAGTTGGGTGGGAAGGAGACATCAGGACAGACCTGCTCCCATTGCCAGAGGACAGTGCTTCCTTCTGAGACAAGCTGTCTGTGCTGGCTCAGGATGCTGCAAGCTGCGAAACAAAAGGAGCCGCAGAGAGCATTTCTGCTTCCCTGGTTAGTGAAAGGCAGCAGAAATACCAAGCAGCCGCTCAATTATGTTCCTAAGATGAGCTGTCCATGCAACACCATCTCCTCCAGCAACCAAGGGACTGCAAGAACATTTACATTCATTAAAAATGTGTCTTTCCAGGAAAAAAAAAAAAAGAAAGCCAGTTTTTTTTTTTCCTTTAGTGAGAAAAGAAACATGAACAGAAGATGCCAGAAGTTTTCAGGAATTATAGGATCTCCTTTTTCTTCAGCTCTGGCAAGAAAACAGCATGGAGAAAGTCCTGTCGTCTACTAGGATGTTGGTGCTGTCTTGGGTGCGGTGAATCGGGTTGTTTTTAACATTTGGCAAGGATTTCAATTCTGTGAATGATAAAAATCACCAGGTTACTGGCATTTATAATATTGTTACTGGTGCAAACTCTGCACATGGAGAAGGTTCTTGCCTTGTGGTCCACACATTGCTAATCAAAGTCGAAAATATGTACAGTGGGCGATGATCAAACCCACCCAACAGGAGACTGATTAGCTCCTTCACTTCATCATTCTCTCGTTCATTCTACCAGCTGCTCTTTCTCGTGAGTGACCCCCGGACCAGCTAAAATTACATGCAGCCTACATGCCGACTGACAACTGCCCCCCTGTGTTCCTTCCCTTGTCACTAATGCAGGCAAAGGCTCAAAGCCCACCATGCTTCATCAGCTAAAATTCCCTTAACTGCAGAGAAGGGATGCAGAGAAAGCCATGCTTCTCCCTCAAGACTACTCTTTGCAGGAGTAGCAGTTCCTGATGGCCCATTTGGGGAGACCAGCACCATTTCTGTCCTCCTGTGGTCCTGGCCTTCCATCAGAACTGTCTGCCTGTCCAGCAATTCTAGCCCAGAGAGGAAATTAAAGAAGAGTTTCATCCAAATTGTTCCCCAATGCAGACCAGCATGCATGTCCAAACCATCCCAACCATGCTTGCATTTCAGCTGAGAAACTCTGGTGTGGCCAATGTTGGCAGAGAGTCAAACAGGGCTTTTTCTGCCCAGCTGCCAATCTATGAGCAGCATGCAAGCCTGGAGGTTGGCTCATTTTCCCTAATCAGTCCTGGGTTGACAAAACTGCAATCACTTTGGTAAGAAAAAGGCCTCAAACTTGCTCCTGGAGGAAGTCAGTATGTTTATGTTAAGAAATCATTACACCACGCTTACCCAGGCTGTGTTTCTTTTAATATTATTAATATTTGTTAAGGATATTTTTATTTTCTATGACTGTTATTGCGTTTTTCTATACACACAATGGTGCCCTCATCTGCTATTTATTTGCTTTGGGGGACAGAACTTGACATATTTTTTAAATAATTGTTTCCATTATAATGTAATATTACCACATCACAGAAAATTTGGAAACTAGAGAAAAGAGGAAAAAAATTAACGCAAATCCCACCAGTCTAATACAAATACTGTTAGTGTTTTGGTGAATTTCCTTTGAGTCTTTTTCTTATGCATATTTTAACATGGTAGAAATTATCTTTACTTATATTTTTTATCTTCCCTTTTTTCACTTAGTATAGTTATCAAATGCAATTTCTGTTCCACAGAATTCTCATAAATAATCACTTTATTGATTCCAATAAGATTCCATCAAATCTATAAACAACATTTATTTAATCCTTTGCCAACTGTTGAATATTTAGGTTTTTTCTTCCTATTACATGGAGTTTTTTTTTTTCTAGTGTTTAGGATTATTTTCTTTGAGCAGATTGACAAAAGCAGAATTACTTAGTCAAAACATATGAACATTTTTTGATCACTAGAACACATTGCTGAATTGCTTTCTAATCCATGTTTTAGCCTAGCCGTATTCTGTAGGCTCAATTTTTTTAAGATTTATTTTTTATTTTTATTTGAAAGGCAAATTTACAGACAACATGAGAAAAAAAAAATTTGCAATCACTGGCTCACTCCCTAGATAGATGCAATGGCCGGAGCTGAACTGATCCGAAGCCGGAAGCCAAGAGTTTCTCCTGGCTTTCCCACATGGGTGCAGGGTCCCATGGACTCAGGCCATCTTTAGCTGCCTTCCCAAACCACAAGCAGGGAGCTAGATCAGAAGTGGGGTAACCAGGACACAAAACAGAGCCTGCGTGGGATGCGGGTGCCTTAAAGCAGGTCCTGCCCCTTCTGGGGGCCTTGTAATTAGTGGTGTTGCTTCATGTTCTGAGGGGGCATGGTCAGGCCCTCACAGGAGCTCACATGGTAACTGGCGGGCTCTCCTGGCTCTGGGAACACCTCTTCCTCTCCCTGGAACATTTCACATTCCCAGGCAGCTGATGGGCGAGGAGGAGGGACAAGTGAGTCCTCCGACCTCACAGGAGGTGGAGGCAGTAGTCTCTGGAAGAAACAGACCAGTACATTTCTTTGTTAGGATAAAAAGCAGAATAATTAGTGTCAGACTTGTCATACATAACTCAAGATGCTTGTTTCTGCTAGAGTAAGAGGTTTCCATCCAGAGACACCTGGCTCGCTGTCACTAAGCTACCTGTAGGTGATGATAAACAGCTCCGAGGGCAGAGCTCTGGGCACGGCCCCTCCCTCCCAGTGTCCGGCTCAGCATCCCCACGCCCTGCTGGCTTCTCTGCCCCATGGGAGCTCAGCAGAATTTGGTGGGTCTAAGATTTTCCCCTTCTTTAAAGGCAAAAAGTAATTTGAGGATCTCTTCCTGCAAGACCAGCTTCTTTAATCCAGTTGGCGTTTCTACTGCAGACAGATAGAAAACCAGAGTTGTAAACTCATTAATCTTTGAAGGCCATGCTTTGCTTTGCTTTGAAGGGAGGGGTTTCTTTAAACTTTTATTTTGTTTGAAAAGCAGAAATACACAGAGAGAGAAACAGAGAGACATCTCGCATTCACTCCTGAAGCACAGCAGCCAGCGCTGCATGAGACCTAAGCCAGAAACTAGCCACCCGCTTAGTCACTCACTTGGATGGCAGGCACCCACGCACTTGAGCTGCCTTCCAGAATGTTCATGGGCAGTAAGCTAGGACAAGAGAGAGATGGGACTCAAATCCAAGCACTGAGATGCAGGCTGCAGACATATCCACAGGCAGCCTGCTACGCAGAGTACCAAATGCCCACCCCTATGTGCAGAGCTTCTTAAAGATGAACTGATCCAAGGACCAGGGTAGTTATTTCTGCTAGACTCTCACTGGTATCCCTCTGTAATTCACACACTTGTGTTACAGCTCTCTGTTTATTCACAGCATCAACTAGTGCCATGTTCAGATGCAGAACAAGTGTTAGCAATAAGTGATGATGGGGCCAGTGTGGTGGCATAGCAAAATAAGCTTCTGTCTGCAGCACTGGCATCCCTATGGGCACTGGATCAAGTCGTTGGTGTTCCACTTCCAATCCAGCTTCCAGTTGGTGGCCTGGGAAGGCAATGGAAGCTGACACAAGTCCTTGGGACCCTACACCTACACGGAGGGCCCAAAAGAAGGTCCTAGCTCCTGGCATAGGATCAGCCCAGCTCCATTTGTTGTGGCCATTTGGGGAGTGAACCAGAAGATAGAAGATCTTTCTCTTCTTTCATTCTCTCTCAGTATCTCTGCCTTTCCAATAAGAGTAAATAAAGACTTTTAAAAAAATGGTGATAGCAAGCCTGACATTCATGCATTTACATGGAATTGTGCCATTGTTAACAAGGGCTCATATCCAGCCTGTTAGCCCCTTGTATTCATGCATGAGGCTCTGCTCATATTATTATTATCATTATTATTATCATTCCATGTTGCCATTTTAATATGTATTAACTATCTATTTAGTTTTAGATTTGGCATATAAAAAATTGCAAAATATTAGCGTCCTCACACGCCGCCAGCCAATTTCTTCTCCTCTTGTTAATACCTGTATCAGTACAGTACCTTACCTTTATTACAGTTAATGAACCAAGACTAACACGTTAACATTAACTAACAGCCACTCATCATGGAGATTTCCTTGGATTTTATTTCCTGTGCTTTCTCCAGCCCAGGAACCCCTCTAGGATCCCGCATTACATTTCCGTCACCTGTCTCCTTAAGCTCCACTGAGATGGGACCATTTCTAAAAGTTTACTCTGTATAACTTTTATAGTTTGGGTAGGCTTGATCAGGTCTCTTGAAGCATATCCCTCCTCTAGGAGCTATCGGATGTCCTATTAGCATTGAACTGGGATTGTCGCTCTAGGAGAGGAAGGTCCGAGAGGTGACACAGTGTGTCCGTCACATGGGCTCAAAGGGCACACAGCCAAGAGAACTGTCACTGCTCACACACGCCTCAGTCACCTGGCTGGGCTTTGTCCCACAACTGGAAACTCTGTCCCCTCACTTGTCACGGTGTGCTCTTTAGAAGGAGATCACGTAAGGAATGGGGAGTTGTCCCCCCACCTCCTGAGTGCAGGGTCTCTCCCTGGGACTCCTATGCATTGGAAGCTCATCTATTTGTCTCCCTTTGTTTTGGTATATGTTTTTGTTTTCCTTTTATACTGATATTTTTTCAGTCTTTTATTTACTTCAATATGGGCTTACACATTGGTTTATCATCCAACACTACTCTATTTTGTCACTCAGCTTTCCATTTTTGGCCACTGGGAACTCACAGTTGACATCTGCATCGCTTTGATTTCTTCACTTTTTTTATGATGTTTGGTCTTTGTTTTGCTGGGATATATGATGAATTAAGCTGTAGTCCTCCAAAAATGGTACCTTGAAATACTAACCTCAATACCTGACAATGACATCTTTGGAATAGAGTTGCAGTATATAACTAGAGAGAATGATGTCACACTAGAGCAAAACATCTTTAATTCGAAATGGCTGGTGTTCTTAGAACAAAATAGGCACACCTTGCAACAGAGCTGAGAGAGAGGCACTCAGGAGCTAAAGAATGCCCAAGGATTGCCCCCAAAAACATGAGGCATGGGGCAGCTACCATAATGTAAAAGGTTAAGCCTCCACCTATAGAGCTGATATCTCTTACAGGTACAGGTTTGAGCCCAGGCTGTTCCACTTCCTATCCATTCCTGCTAACGGCCTAGGAAAGCAGCAGAGGATGGCCCGAGTGTGGGAGCCCCTGCACTCAAGTGGAAGTCTCAAAAGTAGCTCCTGGATCTGGCTGCAGACAGGCTTAGCTCGAGCAGTTGCAGCCATTTGAAGAGTAAACCAGCAGATGGAAGATCTCTCTCCCTCTCTCTCCTTCTCTCCGTTATATTTCTGACTTTTGAATACAAATAGATGAACCTTAAGAAAAAAATGCTAGACAGGAGGGACAGGCAAGCAAGTGTGCATCCTTATAGTTTCAGCGTAAGTACTGACACAGGTCCTAACAATAGAAGAAACTTGGTCGACAAACTAACCCTTCATGACATTTCCATTTTCTCTCCTCCTGTCCCAACTTCGGGGGCCACAAGTTCAAAATGACAAAGTTAGCAGCGGAGGAGGCTGCCAAAAAGGCTTCTAAATCTGACATTTATTTAGACATTTATTTATTTAAGTGAGCTTACCCTCACTTACTTGGACTAGCACAAAGATATCTCAGGACTAGAAATCACTTGTACAAAGCTATGTTAAAAGCTTGATGGAAAATAGAATTAAAAGGCTAGTTTTAGTGCAAAATATTTTCAAATCCATGTATGTGAATGAAAGGTCTCCAAAAAGTTTATGGAAAGTGCATATTACAAGAAAGTTATGCGGGAATTTCAGAAATTAACTACACAAAATAAAACTCCTCTTTTAACTTCATTTTTAACAACTTTTTGACATAACCATCCATTCCTTCTATTTATAGGGCCATGTCCAGAAGTCAGGTGGCCTGAATCTTGTTTGGTTTTCGTTTGTTTATTTTTATCCACCATGCAACAATACCAGCCCCAAAGCTTGTGTCTAAGAATGTTGGTCAATGACAGCCTTCCTGGGAGCCCAGAGAGAGACGCAGCTATGCAGTACAGAGCTTCATCTCTGCCTTAACCTTCACGTGAATCTTAGTGTGTCATTTTCCCCAAATCATTTTTGTTTAAAAATGTATCTTCACTTTGCATAAAAAGGTCTTTGTTCCACAATAAAGGAATTTGAACATTTCTACTCGGGGGGGGGGGGAAGAAAGGAGGTTTGGGGAAATTTTTAGCAACCTGATCCATGAAAAAAATCTATCTTCCCGGTAGCCCTTTTTTCTACCGACATATGAAGTCATTCTTGATATTTAGTTTTTTTTTTTTAAAGGCATCATGGCTTGTAGATGACTCATCAAAAGCAGCTCCACATTTCTTTTTGTTCTCTAGAGCTAAGATGGTAAATCAGTGTGGGTGAGCCAGGTGGTGCATGGAATCCTTTGCTGCCCTTGCATGATGCATGGGCCAAAGAGAATTGACAGACATGTTCAAGGGCACCTTCCTCCATTTGATTGCTGCTGTGGCGAGAGAACAAATTATTTCAATGGTGAAGGAGATGAACCCCATTATTCACAGAATTTTAGTGTCAGAAGAAATCTTAAAAATGAGGTCTAAATATTTTTAATGACAGAGAGAATGCTTGCAATAATTTAACAATAATGCACAAGCATGCTACAAAATTGCATATGCAATATGATTCTACTCTAACACATTGAGAAAGTAAAATACAGAAAAATATGAAGTGTAGTTTTCTCTGGGTGGTGGAATAATAATCTTGTTTATAGTTTCATATAAGTATACTTCCAAAAGTTTATGGAAGTGGAATTAAAAGATAAGTTTCTTTTTGGTAAAAAATATATATATATTTCAAAAGATTCAGAGAAAATTAACATTATGAAAGAGCTATGCATGAATTTTAAAATTTTTGCACCAAAATAAACTTACCTTTAAATTCCATTTTCCATGAATGCTTTAAGGTGCCCTTGTGTGTGTTTTCCAAGCTCCTTATGATGAGTATTCTTGGCTTTTGTAATCTGAAAAGAAATGCTAGGGAAAAAAATTGTACAAGTGCCCACTTCAAGTCACCTCCTCATTGTGGAGCTAAACAAGCAAGAAAGGCTAAATGATTTGGGGGTTTTTTAGGTTTATTTTTTTTATTCATTTATCTATTTTTTGAAAGGAAGAATTACAAAGAAAAGGGAGAAAGCAAAGAGAGAGAGAGAGAGTGTGTGTGTGTGTGAGAGAGAGAGACAGAGAGAGAGAAAGAGAGAGAGATATCTTCCATCTGCCAGTTCATCCACAAATGACCTCAATAACAGACCAGGGAGCTTCTGCCAGGTGAGTGTTGAGGCCCAAGTGCTTGGACCAACTTTCACTGCTTTCACAGGCACATCAGCAGGGAACTGGATCAGAAGTGGAGCAGTGGGGTTCAACCCAAGCCTATGTGGGATGCCAGTGTCTCAGGTGGCAGCTTTACCTGAAAAGCCATAGTGCTGTACCCTAAATGATTTATTTGAGATCATACAGTTAGGAAGTTGAAGGTTCAAGAGCCCATGTACCAGTGCCCAACTTGTTTCTCACAGCTCTGATCAGAGTTAAGCAACCAAACACTTGCGGATGCACCACCCTCACTTATTCTCACATCACGTCCACATTTACTGTCTTCAGGCTGAATGCCAATTTCCAGAGTTCAAACTGCTCTGGATCCCTGAGTTATAGCCGAGAGGGCACCAAGCTCTTAATCCTTCTAAATGTTTCCAGGAAGGGGAAGAGATATTGATATAGTATTTATGATAGGCCTGTTTCTGTGATGGGACTTCTTAACTCAATGAAATCCAACAGAAATAAGAAAGTGAAGGTAGAGAGAGAATGACTAATATTTACAATCATCGCAAAATAGCCGTAAAGAAGGTTGACGAGACTAAGGCATGCTCATAGCTGTCAGTGACAAAGCCAGAAGGCAGATTCATCCCAGGTTTTCTGACCTCAGGCCTGGGCTCCATCTTACATACACCACCAAGCCTAAGCCTGCCTGCTCTCACCTGTACCTGGTGCGTATGAAATGCTATGAAGTGTGCCCTGGAGTCATGGAAAGACCACAGTTGTATCTTCGTTCTGAGATCACAGCAGACTCCCAAATCCTGCCCTGGTTGCACCTGTTAGCTTAGCACAGGTGGCTTGTCCCAAGGTGATGGATCTGTTGCCAGATGTGGGCATCTGGACCCTTCTGGATACCCACATCCCTCTGCACAGGACATCCCCTAAGCTTGCTGCCCTGTCAGAAGGCTGCTCGGGGAAGATATATGCTGATGAGAAATCTCAGCCCCCAAATTCATTTTTCAAAGAAGCCAAGCAAATCTGGTGATTTATTCTCTGTCATTCTGATCCTAGCATATGTTCCACATCAGGTAAGTGAGATAGAAGGGATGGTTCAGCAAACATTAAGTTAAAAGAAACCCTGTCAGGCTTCCTCAAGAATAGCTGATTTTTATTTAAAGCCACAAAGTAATTAATCGCATTGGGTAAAAAGCTAAGGCTGTCCTCTGCGTGGCCCATCCTGGGTGTGCTGGGCAGAGGATGCTGTTCCTACACAATCGCACCACACCCTCCCACGCCCGCTTAGGCTGATACTACTTCCCATTCTCCTACTTCCTCTCTGCTGCCTCTCCTAGTTCCCTTCCCTGAATCTGAATCCATCCCTGCCTGTCTCTCCCTGGGCTTCCCAGCCCTCTGCCTCTGCTAACCCTGTCTCTCTCTTCCATGCCTTCTGTTCCTGGTGCTCCCTGCCGCAGGCAGGAGTCGGGGTGCCCACTGAGGCTCCACTCCTCCTCCAGCTGCTCCCAGTTGCTCTGTCTCTGGTGGACCTTATTCTCTATGTTCTCTACAGCTGGGTCTCCTCCTAAAGGTACCAATGGCAGCAAAGCACTGGGTTCAGCCATTTCTGTTTGCTTCTAACATGGGAATGTTATGGCTCACAAAGCTGCGAAGACCAGGTGTATAAGGCACAGCACTGTGATGACTCTAGGCTGTTATCAGTAGTGACCACTGTGGAGGACCTGCAAATGGCCAGAGACAAGAGAAGAAAGGAGGGCCACAAGGAGAATGTTATTATTTCATCCATTAGTGCAAGAAGCATGTATTAAGCTTCTACTGTATGCTAAACTTGGTGCCAAGTATTGAGAATATGGATTTAGGTAAATAAGATTCAAGTGCAAGTTGGGGCAACGTGGGAGATCATATCAATTATAATGCAATGGGGATGCGTGCTCTAAGTAGTGATTGGACATGATTTTCTAGGAAGATGGAAGAGGGAGCACTGCTTGGATCAGGTACGTAGGACTAATCTACTAGTGAGAGAACCCACTAGTGGAGCGTGGACTGGGTAAGGGTGGGCAGAGAGATCTGAGGACCACGAGGTAGAGTTGTAGGCTCTCAAGTTATGGAGCCTTCTGTGTTGCCAGGGAGTAGAGACTTGAATGTAGGGCAACAGGGAGCAAGTGAAGATGTCTAAGCAAGAAACAGGTGTGTTCATCTTGCATTTTTGATCAATCCCTCTCGCAGGTGTATAGATAGACTTACTGATTTCTAAGACAGGGGGTTGGAGACAGCCATCCCTGATCGGGGTGATGAGGTCTCTGACTGCAGTGGCAACTGCGGGAAAGGATGGCAGTGGCTCTCAGTTGTTTCTGCTGTGTACCAGGCTCTGTGCTGAGTGCTTGTACATATCGTACTCATGTTGGTGTTTGCAGAGTGTAAACAACTGAACAGCTCATCACACTGACACCAGATGCACACATCTGGCAGACTGTGGAACAATAAGAACCACATTTCTTCCATGATAAAAGGACATAGATGGGTCCTGGAATGGAATGCAAATAGCTTATCTGGATGTTTGTTTAGGGCCTACGATGTAGCTTTTATTCAAAAAAGAGCCAGCGAGGCCCTCTCCCTACTCCACTGACGGTGTTGTATGCTGGTACAACCTTTTTGAAGAGCCATGTGGCTGTGCTTTTCAAAAAAAACTGTAAAATGTGCACTTTCTGTTAGAGCAATTTCTATTCCAGAAATTCAAGCTAAGGAAAAATTGGAAATGTGGGCAAAGATTTCACTGAAAGGATATTTATTGCAGCATTGTTGTCATAGCAAAAACATAAAAGTAATTCACATTCCAACAATTGAGGACTGGCTTAATACATTATGGCACAAGTGTGCAGTGGCATCGTTTGCAGCATTCGGAGCAGCAGCGTGGAAGTGCATTTACAGAAGTGGAAAGATGTTCACACCGATTAAGTCCCTCTCCAAAGATGAAGTCTACATAAAAATCAGTGATTGCTATGCAAACACAAGTTCAAAACCAATCCCCTGGCCTACTCTCACACTAGTTCCCAATATGTTTTCCCATGAAGATGCAGAATACAGAGCATGTATTAAAAGATTCCATTTTAGTTAGAAAGAAAAGAACAGGCAGGTGAATTTCATGAATATACAACCTCAGAAAGAGGGTCAGGTCTCCACTAAATGTTAAATGTAAATGTCACTGGGTGTGGAGATAGTGACAACAGGATAGTTTTTCTCATCTTTTGAATTATCTGTAGTTGTTTCTGTTTTTATACAATCAGCATACATTTCTTATAAATCAGGAGAAGGAGATCAGAGAGAAGCCCACTCTTATCCCGAGAAACATGCATCTGGCTAGTCAGTACCCTTTTGTAGCTTCATTTATTTTTTTAAATTTAGTTAATTAGTTGTCTACTTATTTGAGGAGGAGAAGGGAGAGAGAGAAAAAGAGAAAAGGAGGGAGGTAGAAAGAGAAATTCCTCAAACACCCACAGTGGCCTGCAGGACAGGAGTGTAGAGCCAGACACTCAATCCAGATTTCCCATTTGGAGGTCAGGGACCCAGCCACCGGAACAATCAGCTGCTACACCCATGGTCTCCACTAGCACTAAGCTGGAATGGGGAGCAGATCTGGGACTCAAACCCACATGCTCCAATAGGGACCATAAATGTCTTAGCTAGCACCAAGCACCTATCCCTGTTGCTTCATTTATTTAACCACCATGCTTGATGTACCTTTGATTTCCAGAAGGTACCAGAAATATAAGGCTGATGGGTGTTGTCTTCAAAGAGCTGACCATCTAATGGCAAGGCTGCTCTGTCATAGATAGGTGTAACATGGTATAGCTGTAGGTAAACCTGGGATAGAAACATGCACAGGGTTAGATGGGTTCAAAAAAGGGTCTGATGTTATTCCATTGATGATTGCATTAGTCTCTTTTCTGTTATACTGACATAATAACCAAGGCTGCATGCTTTATACAGAAAGGGCTTATTATAAAATAAAATATTAAGATGTAATTAATACTATAAAATAGTACATTGGAATCAAATAAAATAATAGCAAAGAATGGCATTATTCAAAATTGGAACCTCCAGTGAGGTCTGACCTCCTAAAGGTCCCACCTGCTCTACATTACCAACAGGGGACCAAGCTCCCGGCACCTGAGTATCTAGAGCACACACGCTCCCAACCATGGCTTGCACACAAAGTCTCTTGCTCTGGGTATGTACTGCAGCTTTCCATGTATCTTTTTGTCTTATCTAACTAAATGGGAGGACATAGGTGGCAGGATAGAGCAGAGGATAGGACAGAATGGATACCAAGCTGAAAGTCACTGCTCTTCTTTGACCCGTCATCCCACTCAAGACAACTTTGTTGTCTGTGGAGCAAATCTTTGTCATTAGGCATAAAGACCCTTCTCTCATTGGTTCCAGCTTACACTTATGGGCTCGTCTGCTGCTGATGACTTCATGAACACCGTATTTTTGCTTCATGCCTGGGCTATCACTATTCTACAATCCTGGCAGACCTTCATAAACTGCACGCCTTTATACATGTTATTTCTTTTAACAATAATCCAGGGTGTCTTCACCTTGGTACTGATGACACATTGGACTATGTAAGTCTCAGTTGTAAGAGACTGTGCTGTGCATGACAGTATGTTAGTGCCAACCCTGATTTCCACTGTCTAGATCCAGTAGCATCTCTGTGGTTGGGACCACCAGAAATGCCTCTAGTCACAGCCAAAAATCACCTGGGAAGACTACATAACTACTACTGTTGAAAATCACCGTAATACCCAACCATGCAACCTGGAAAGATTCGGTAACATCTCTGAGTCTAGGTCACCAAAAAGTTGGGCCATGGAAATACACACCAACTCTCATCCTTGTGACCCTAAAAGCCACAGTTCAGTCAGTGGAGCAGTATTCACTAGGCTTCTGTGTGCTCAACTCTGAGCTATGTGTTAAAGGAGTACTGGAAAACATTTTTCCCCAGCTCTCTAGAATTGCCAAGGAGACAAAATCCATTACACATCAAGTCATTAGCAAGTGATACATTGCAATGTATGCCTGGGGTCCAGCCCTGGGACAGCTCTGAGCATTCCTGTGCTGCTGCCCAGCTGGGGAGGCTATTCCAGGGCCTTGCAGAAGGGAGACAGTTTCTCTCTTTACATTTGAGGTTTGGTACAGTTGGCAGATGGCAGGGCTGACACCTTGCAGGAAGCCACACGGGCCATCTGTGGCTGCAAATCCACATTTTCAAGACCTTTCCCGAAGCCCCAACTTGGATATTGCTCTTCTAAACTTCACTCAGTCTACTGCATGCCAGGCCATGAAACTGGGGCCCTGCTGGCTAAATGTGTGCTCTCATCACCCAGGGCTCATTAGAAAACACTTCCATGGAAGAACAGCAGGAAGAGGAGGTGGCAGAGGAGAGGGTAAAAGGGTATTCATGAGCCATCCCTCTGTGCTCTTTGGATTTCCATAAAGTCTTAGCAGTTGACTTCTGTGAACTCTAAATGATTGGTTCATCCCAGAGATGTGTTCTCTTAAAGTTTTTCTCCAAACTTGGAAAAAATTCCTCTCCATGGGTGATTTTATAGGTCTATGGCTAGGGAAGAACTGAGTCCCTGCTGGCTCAGCTGACACTGAAACTCAGTATTGACTGGCCTCACCAGCAACCTTGTACGGCACCGTACCTCTGCAGAGACTTGTTATAGCTGTGGGCACCATCTCAGTGAAGTCTCATAGTTCCCAAAAGAGGTGTGCCTTTATTCTGCCAATAGGTCAGCAAGTTTCCATGACTTGTTTAAGCCAGATGGAAAATCCAGATGCTTTGACTCTCAGTCTGCAGCTTCTTCCACCACACTGTGGAGAGTTGTACAAGGTCAAGGAGAGTGTGGCTCCTCCTGTACCACACAAAAGAGCCTACTGACAAGCCTGGGTCAACTCTTATTGATTTTTCAATAGCCTTCTCCTTACTTATCCATTGACTTACTTAAGAGGGAGAGCAGGAAATGGAGAAAGACAGACCCCTGCCCCCAGCTGCTGGTTCATAACCCAAATGTCCACAGGAGCCAGGCCAAAAGCCAGAACTAGAATTTCAATCCAAGTATATCACCTGGATGGCAAGAACACAACCCATCACTACCACCTCCCAGGGTTTGTGTTAGAAGGAAGCTAAAACCAGCACTCAAAGCCAAGCAGTACATATGGTGTAGGACATGTGCATCTTACTCAACAATTTAACTATTCCCTGCACCAGCTTTTAGATGCCAGGAACCCCAGCAATGACTGATGGAGCCCCCAAGTAGAGCCACCCCTAAAGTCCCCTGTGACTGGTTGCCTTCTAAGGGAAGTGCACCATGTTTGACCTGAGCATTGCAAGGGCTAGGCACCTGATTCCAGGCCCCAGCTAGCAAGAAGAGCTGTTGCCCTTTGGCCTGGACCATCCACTGCTCACTGTAGGAGTCAGATGTCCAGAGACAGTCTCTCTGAGCTGCTCAAAGAGAGCAGGAACGTGACCGTTGTGAAAAGTGAAAGACCTCCTCATGTGGTTTGGAAAAATGTAAATTTCAATCTTAGCAGGGTTCCCTCAACCAAACAAGAGATTTTCCCTTCTCAGATCTGTGTTAGGCTCAGTAGCCTAGTGGCTAAAAGTCCTCGTGTCACACACGCCAGGTTTCCATATGGGCACTGGTTCTAATTCTGGATACCTCACTTCTCATCCAGCTCCCGGCTTGTGTCCTAGGAAAGCAGTCAAGGACAGCCCAAAGCTTTGGGACCCTGAATACAAGTGGGAGACTAGGAAGAGGCTCTGGGGTCCTGGCTTTGGATTGGCTCAGCTCCAGTCATTGCAGCCATTTGGGGAGTGAATCAAGGGGCGGAAGATCTTCCTCTCTGTCTCTCCTCCTCTCTGTGTATCTAACTGTCCAATAAAAGTAAATCTTAAAAAAAAATCTGTGTTAGGCTAAAAAAATTTTAATGCAAACAGTAAGGAGGAAGGATAGTTTTACAATACCTGTAACATAAAAAGCATCCTTTAGGGATGGGATTTTTTACACACATGCTACACAATAAGAGTTTCAGTGGCTGCTAGAACCCAGCAGTGAGCAAGCTAGACAGGTCTTGAGTTGGACTTTTTAGACCTATCTGGAAGGGTAAGGTAGGGAAGCTGGAGAGGAGAGGCACAAAGAAAGCCAAGGTTGGCACTGGAGTAAGAGGGTGTGAGTATGGCCCATGACTCACATTTTTCTCACAGGGGTCAAGATGGGCTCCCTCATCAAGGAGGTACCAGGATAGATCCCCTGCTTTGTTGGAAGCGTCCATGCTGGCAGGAAAGATATGTAACTAGGTGCTTAACTCAGTGGGACTGGAGAGAATCCCATTTTGCTGTCTGGAACTAACTTCTAACACATTTATCTGAATTTTTAAATCAATCAGCTCCTTAAGTGAGTGCATCTGGCACATAGTTCCTTGCATTGGCCTCCCATGGCTTGCATATTCTTTAGGAAAAAATCTGAGAGATGCAATACCATGGTGTCTGAGAAAGAGAGCAGCTCTGGGGCCTAGGGAATTGAGGATTTGTAGAATGTTTGACTATTTGGGAAATAGAACACCTAGTGGCCAAGTGGTTGCCATGAGCATGTTGGGAAACTCTGCTATAATTTTATAAAGGTAGACCACAAAGAAGAGTTCTGGGGATTCAGCAAGGATCCATTCTGCAGTGTTGTTGGGGGTAGCTGTTGACAGACACTGCCCAAGTCTGGCTAAAGAGCAGCCAGGAGCAGGAGCAGTAGCTTTAAAAATAGAAGCTTGGGGGAGTTAGGAGCTGGGCTCAGCAGAAGCCAGGCTGTCAGCTTGGTTTCCACTTAGGATGCAGACCAATTGGCTCAGAAGATGGGTCAGCATCTCTGAGACGGCCCTGCCCTAGAGAAACTAACCCAGCCCCAGGACTCAGCTGTCCAAAGGAGAGTTTTTTCTGGCTGGAGTTGAGAGCACTTGACAGGAGCCCCATTCTTCCTCTGCCCCGGGGGAGGCCCAGGTCACGGAAATACAGTGTCAGGGTACAGTAGTGGACAGTCACAAACCACTCTCAGCCCCATGATTTGCACACTGTGCACTGCACTGGGCCAGGGTAGAGTCAATCAGACAATATTGGCCCCGAGCTCTGATAACCAAAACAGAATTCCAAGACTGAAATCAAGCCAGATTCTCCTAAACCAAAACAGAATTCCAAGACTGAAATCAAGCCAAATTCTCCTAAAGCCTCCTCTGTCTGTGAATCAGAGCACAAAGCTCATGTCAAGGTCCTGAGAGGAACCACTCTGCTGTATAAAGGCACCAACACGCAGACCCTGGGCACCTGCTAGGGAGACTGTGGTGACCATTCACATGTACTTGAACTTCTTCCTCTCACCCATCTAATGATCCTTTCTGTGCCTATTTTCCTGCTGGGTGAGCGCCCTTGTCCCTAACCCCGTCTTTATCTCCTATGCCTTCTTCATTTATTTAAAATAAAACAACTTTACTACCTACTTCTTCATGTTGACATGAAGATTAAATGCAGCTGCCTACACACAGGTCCCTGTGGTGTGGCAGCCAGGAGGAGGTGTTTCTGCTCGCACTTCCTCTCCAGGGATGCCATCAGATTGTTCTCCAGTCAGAGAAAACATCCCTGGTCTTGCTCCTGTTTGTCAAGATATTCAAGAGGGGACAGGCATTTGGCACAGAGGCTAAACCGTCACCTGGGAGGTTCAGACCCTGTGCCAGAACACCTGGATAGAGGCCCAGCTCTGCTCCCAGTTGCAGCTCCCTGCAAATGTGCACCCTGCGGAGTTCAAGTCACTGATCAAGTTGCTGGTCTCTACTGCCTCGCCTGTGCAATAAGCCTAAATTGAGTTCCTGGATCCTGATTTTGGCCCAGACTGGTCCTGACTGTTTTAGAAGTGAACTGTTTTAATTTGGGAAATGAACCAGTGGATAGAAAACCCCCTCTCTACATCTCTCTCTCTCTTACTCTTTCTGCCTATCATATAATAGTAATAATAATAAAATAGTAACAATCATAATGAAAAACTCAGATCCCTTGAGTTTAAATATATCCAAATGGAGACTACAGAGTGGACAAATGTACAATACTTCCTTCTCCCTAGGATACAAACTTGGAGCTTGGAAAAGTTTCCACAGGTATTTAAATTAGTTTAGATTCCCAACACTTTTCCCACTCTTTACCCAGTCATTGCACACTCCCCATTTACTATGTGCCAGATTAGTACCTGGAATGATAGAAATTAATAAGCAGTGTGGGTGCCAACCTCCAAACAAGTGACAGGAAACAACCTTTACAGTAGCACTCTCACACACAGGGAGTTTGATGTCCTACAATCCAGAAGCCAGGAAAGCTGTGGATTATGTCCACTGCCTGCTCATCTCAGCAGTGTCCTAGGATCTAGACCCCACATTAGCACCCTTGGGGCTTCAAATTAGCCATGATCTTCCAGATAAACAATACCATCATGATGTGCCGTGCTGAGAAATTTATCTCAGACCTGGCTCACACAGTAGGCTGAAGGCTGGAAAGTCCAAGTTCCACATGGTGGGTTGTTCACAGGCTAGATCTCAGGCAGGATCTGGTATTGCAATTCAATGCCAAGGGCAGGCAGAATCCCTTCTCAGGCAAAGTCAGCGGGTTATTTAATTGGACAAGGACCATCCGCATAACAAAGAGGAGTCGGCTTCCCTTAGTCCACCGATCCGAAAGTTCCTGTCATCAAAAAACACCCTCACAGGAACAACCAGAATGTTTGACCATCCGGGCAGCTGGCCCAGCCAAGCTGACACTTAAAATTAATCACAGGCTCATAAAATCAAGAGAGGAAGTGCAGGATTTCAAAGATTCGCTCACTTCAGTATTTTAGGAGTCTAACAGGTCTGCCTAGGGAGATGCCAGTAGTCCTTTCATTTCTGAGACATTTTAGACAACAGTAAGATCGTCAGGAGTTTCCCCGGGATGAATGATCCCCCAGGAGTGGTGACATCATTTAATATTCCCCATGAACATCAGCTACTTTGCTCCAGGTCTCAAAACCTCAGTCCCTAAGTGCATTCTACCATCCCTAAGAATGACCCCGGGGAGCTCGTCAACCAAGCAAATCCTCAGCCCAACTGCGAAGATTACACTGGGGCCACCCTAGGTGCCAGTGACAAAGGCCCTGAAACCTAATGGTGAGCAAGCTCCTTGAGGTCAGGAGATTCCCAGGTGAGAGGAGACGGAACCCTGCGACTGCGCCCCGTGGAGGCTGCAGAGACTGTGACAATGCTGAGGCAGAGAGGTTGGGCTGAGCACAAAGGAAGCTTCTGGAAACCATCAGTGAGCATCCAATCTGTCCATCTACTCACTTGCCCTTGACGGGTTCCAGAAAGAATGAGGCAGGCCCTCAGAAAAGCAGATGGTGAGAAAAGCAGCAGCCAGGCTTCCTCGTCTAAACCTCCTCCCAAAATTCCAAGGCAGTTCTGTTGGGCAGAGCTGCTGCCTTGGGCTTCACCCACTGGCTATTGCTTGCCCTTCTTTCTTGCAGAAACCCATGCAGCAGCCTCCAGTATAGGGGGCTCTGGCCTCACCAAAACTGGACAGGATGGAATTTGTTTTCTTCCTGAAAACTCCTCTTCCAAAGTCTTGCCATTGTTTGTTGCTTTTAATCTGTAGCATGTCTTTCCTCCCAACTAACATTCTGAGATTGGGTCAAAACGGTTGCAACCTGCTCCATCCATCAGTGACAGCTTGCCTCAGCTGGCTGTACCTGCCTTGAGAATCAGCCACTACATCCCTGTTCTCCAATCCTGGCTTTCCTAGAAAAGGAAAAGGAGGCAGTTTAGGGAAGCCGGCACACATATGAGGATATTAGGGTACAGCAAAGGCATAAAGATACGCATTTCCTTTGGCACATGTTCAGTGAGTCAGGCAATTGTAAAGAGGCTTCAGGTCTCCACAGACCCTTCCCTGACCAAGTCTGTGTGTACCCAGATTGGCCAGGACAAAAGTCTACTGCCTCTCTTAAAGACATTTCATTAATAAGTCTGTTCATTGGCATCAGATGTTATCTGATGTTCATCTCCAACAATTGTCACCACTGGGCAAAGCCAGTCATTCAGTCATTCTGAACAGATACTGATGATACTGTGCTGAGCAGGAAAGACAGTGTCTCCTTGACCTTGGCACACCTCTACAAAGCCAAAAAGGAAGCAAACACTTCAGCAGAGGGGTGATCAGTAACCACCTTAAATACTGTGAAGGAGAAATACAGAGGACACTGATGGGAACATGGACTCTGGGTACAAGCCCTTCCAAGTTCTCATCTCACCTCTGCAATGGCCTCTGGTGAGTCATCCGCCTTCTCTAGCCCTGAGATCTATCAACCTTCCCTGCTTGCCAGCTGTCGAAGGACGAACTGGGAAAATGAGTGTAAACCCAACACTTTCATCAAGTGAGGCCCTCTCTCTGCTCCACTCATTCCGAGTGGTACTGATTCTCAATTCTCTCTCCTAGCCTAGGAAGGACTCCACTTGAGGGACAAGTCCAGATGATCTCAGCAACACAGTCCTTGCCGAGATCACAGGCTCCCAGATGAGGATGGGGGAAAGGTTTATGGTTGGATATGACTGGGAGGAAGCATCAAGATGTTCCCAACCTGGCCATCACAGGTCATCACTATCATTACTTACATCAGCAGGTACAATGAGCTTTGTCTGCCATTTTATAACCATCAAGCATTTATATTAAAAAAAGAGGATTCTGCTAATTGCCATTTGCAGATGATTATTATCTGTTTAGGACCCCCTGGCACAAATGAGTCACAATGTATGTCACATCTAAGCTTTCTCAGCTCACTCACTGACCCTAATGCTGTTGTGACTATAGAGACAGAAGTGACAGGTAGAGACAGTACAAGTCTTTGAGGAACGTGGGAGGCTTGTCTGAGTTGGGAGGATCAGTTCGTGACCTCTCTGGAGCATGCATAAGGCAGGAAAAAAAGAAAAAAAAAGCAAATAGGTGTATTCCACTTGTAACTGGATAAACAAACAGAAGTGTATCCTAGACAGGTAAAGCAAGGCTCCCAAGGCCCTCATTCAGCTTCACCTTCCCACTTACCTGCTCAGTCTGTTCCATACTGAACTGATGTTTATCTGGATTCTTAAGGCTTGGAATCAGGGAAGGAAAGGGTAGGATACATCTCTGCTGAGTCTAACCAGGCCATAGCAGCACAATCAATAATTGCAAAAACTTGGAAGCAACCAAAATGCCCATCAACAGAAGACTGGATAAGAAAGCTATGGTTCATCTACTCTATGGAATACTACTCAGCTATTAAAAAAAACAAAATGCAGCTCTTTGTGACCAAATTAGCCCTGCTGGAAGCCATAATGCTAAGAAAAATGAGCCAATCCCAAAAGGTTAGATATCACATGTTTGCCTTAATTTAAGAATTCAAGATGAAATGATGTCAATATGAAAAATAGTACCTATAAAATGTAATTTTTTTAAATTTTATTTTACTTTATTTTTAACACAAGTGTTACTCAATACTATGTCCACTAATTCCATAATGTTGTGGATTGTTGCTGATGTTATGTTGGGGCTTTTGATTGGTCAGGATGACACTCTGCTGGCTCTACTTTCGGACCAGAGATGGTCTCCACAAGAAGCTGTTGAACTTATCTGGACAATAAGATGCTGGACCCTAAGCTTGATATAAGCTTGCAAAGAAAGAACCCCAACTGAACTTGAACTGTGGCAATGTAGCAAGGTAGAGGAATCCACCCTGGGGAGAATCCCAGTACCTACAACTGTTTCACATAATACAATGCAATAAATTTTTTTAAAAAAATATTTTTTTAATTGGAAAGGTGGATATATACAGAGAGGAGGAGAGACAGAAACAAAGATCTTCCATCTAATGGTTCACTCCCCCTCAAGGGAGCCGTAATGGATGGAGCTGAGCCAATCCAAAGCCAGTAGCCAGGAGCTCCTTCTGGGTCTCCCACATGGGCGCAGGGTCCCAACGATTTGGGCCGTCCTCAACCACTGTCCCAGGCCACAGGCAGGGAGCTGGATGGGAAAGCAGGGCCACTGGGATTAGAACCGGCAACCATATGGGATCCCAGTGCATGCAAGGCAAAGACTTTAACTATTATGCTATTGAGCTGGGCCCTAACCAGGCTATTTTAATGGAATGTGCAAATTCTCCCACACAGAAACTGGGCAAAACAATGAGCACCAGCCACTGTCCACAGAGCTCTGTGTGCCTGAGCAGCACCAGCCCTACTGCATTTGTACCATAGTCCGCTTTAGCAATAAGCCCCCTTTCCACAGTTTCAGTTACCTGAGACCCACTCTAGCCCCTAACTACTAAATGGAAAATTCCAAAAGTAACTCCTACCTAGAGAGTGTTCTGAGTAGCACAATGAAATCTCACAGTGCCCTATTCTGTGCTAGCCAGCACATGAATCAGTCCTTTGCAGAGCATATCACACTGTGTATACTACCCATCCATTAGCCCCTTGGATTTTTGTTATTGAGTAGTTAAAGCTGGTAAAGGGAGTCTTGGAATACATGCCCATACATAGGGGCATGTCTCTATTACACATAGGAATTATTGTGTAAGTGAGGCTTTTGAGGCTCCACGATTGTACAACTCATCAGAGTGAACATGGAGTCCCCCCTCCGGTTATCTGATTCAAGACCCCATCAGGAAATCACCGTATCCTTCTGCCTCACCCCTGGAACCTTTAACATAGATGCTCATCATGAACAAATTTCTAGTTGCTTTGCCTTTAACAGGGCTGAGCATCATGCAGGATATTAACTTAATTAAAAGTTGTTAACTGAAGGAAGAAGTGGATTGAGAAGTCTATCCATGCATTTCAATAGTAAATGAAAATATGCAAAATGCATGAGCATCATATGCAAATCACCATTTATCATCCTCATTAGCTGCCTGTGTTTGAGTTGTGCTGAAAGAAGAGGGTCTTAAAAGACACATGGTTTTCACTAACAGTGGGCTCTCCTTCCTCATGACCCTGTCTTTCCATCATGGCTCAGGTAGATTTTGCAGGATTTGTGTGACGCCAGCCTCTTTCTCATGTACCAAAGTTCTTCTCTGCTTTCAAGATGTGCTTTCATGGAGCCCACCCTGACTGTTGGCCCTTATCAAATCTTTAAGACCCTACCACATTCCAGGTCCTTTGCTAGGAGAGACACGTAGAACCAGGTAACGACAGTGGGTTGGGTGTGCAAAAAGTGTATAAGTTAGGAGAGGAGTTCCTGGCAGGGAAGGTCTACTAAAGGAAGGGAAGAGAGTTGAGTTAGACTTCAGGAGCCATGAGGAGCCTGACAGACATATAAAACGCACAAAGGAGAGTTCAGGAACTGCCTGGGCAGAGGCAGTGCATCACTGAAGTGTGTGCTTTGGAAACTCCAAGTAGTGATCAATTAAAAAGATGCTGGGACACAAAGCAGAATGTCTCCTTAAAATACTTTTCTGACTCACACACACACACACAGGAAGCTTCTGGCTTCCCTGCTATGACTTGCTTGATGGCCCTCCACTTCTGGTCTCCACCTCTGATCTGCCCAGAAATCAGGCCACCACTCTTTCCCCAGGACCAAAAAGTTGCAACTGCATTGACTTCCTTCAGCTCCTGAAGGACTTGCTTCAGCTCCCTTCAGCTCCTGAAGCATCCTCGCCCAGCCCCCCAGATCCTTGCACTTGCTGCTCATTCACATGGAACTTTCTTTCTGGCTTCATCACCACTACCTACCACATGCAAGTCTCAGAAAGTCACATCCTCAGAGAATCCCACTCTGATCACCCAATCTAAAGCTGTCTTCAGCCCTTCTCCAGCCCCTCCACATCTCTTCACCCTGTCTTACTCCCTCCCTTGCAATCACTGTTTGAAACCTGTTTATGTCTCTTCTATACACACTGAACCATAAGCTCATAAGAACTTCAGCCTGCTTGACTGATTCAAAGTCATTATCAGATACTTGGAACACATAGTGTGCAAATATTAGGTTGGGTGGATGAATGGATGGTTGAATGGATGAGGGGAATAAAGGAATGCACAATAGTTTCTGGGCAAGGCTGATATGAAGAACAGTAAAACTTTAAGGATAGAGAGCTGTTCAAAGAGCCAACCACACAGGATGCCATGAAGATTATTTGGATCTCATTCTGTGGCTGATAGGGACACTAGAGGAATTATCACGCTCACCAGACAACTTAGCATGCGATTATCTCTCTCCCCCACCATTGGCTTCTAACAGTGTCTTATGCCTAAGCCTTATAGCTTTATCTCACCAAACAAATTGTCAGGCACACTCAAGGGAACTTCAAAAAGTTCATGGAATAACGGAATTCAAAGATAAGTCTGTTTTGACGCAAAAAAAAATTTTAAAATGCATAGTTTTTTTTTCACAGTGCTTATTTTCCATCAACTTTGTGGAGACCTGTCGTAGCAGTACCCAATTTCTGCAGAGAAATACATTGTCATTCAAGGTCCATTGTTCTGCTGGGTTCTTCTGATAAGTTTCCTCTCTCAAACATCCATAGAACATACTTTAAGTCCCTCATAGATAGCGTTGAATCTTAAGTGGCTGAGATAGTCTAATAAAAGAGTGAAAAAAGAGGAAACTCTCATGTGCCCGGCACTGCACTACTCCACCTAGTCAGTGCGTAACATGGTCCTTTGCAGTGTGTGTCATTGTCCACACTCACAGGTGAACAACCTGCTCAAGGTTGCATGGCCCACAGCATCAAGGTCAGGAGTCACATCTGAGGCTCAAGATCCTTGCTTTGCTCCATGCATCCCTGGTTTCATGGCCCATCTGCATTTCTGGCCTTAGTAGTCCCTGATTATCTCGGTCCCAAAAGTAGACTCAGTCATCATTAGAGGCAAGGACTCAAGGGCTCTCCTGGATTTCTACAGCCTGATCATTAACAACTTGAGCTCTGCTTCTCACCCCAAAAATGTCATCAGCTCCATCCTGCCAGATTTGGTAGAGATCCTTGAATCTTTGACCTGGGATCCTGGTGAATAAAGCTACTTCCAGAACTCACTGTCTCCTCTGCATGCCTCTGTGATCTTTCCATCCCTTTGTCTTACTCTTTGTGAGATGCCCCATGGAAAGCCCAGGATTTCCCCTGGTAGATGCCTACAGCCTTGCTCCTGAGCATGCACTCCCAGCTGGAACTCTGGCAGCCTCTAAGCAGGGCATCTCTTTCTGTTTCATTAAGTCAGCCTAGGCCTTTCACATTGAATGCCCATTTAACCACAAAGCAGCCACCCCATCACATAGCCCACCTGCTGTGCAGAATCTCAAGGCCATTGCCAGGACTAGTCTCCCATGGTTAAACAGGATTAGTGATGGGGCTTTGATTCCAGCCCTCCTAGATGCCTCGGTTTGCCCATATGTGAGACAAAGCAATCCTTTTGTCTTACCTCCTCCACAAGGGAATCCTAGGGACTAATTACTGTAAGCAAATCACTTTAATTATCACAATTATCAACAGCATTTTATGATCCCAAGTCAGAAAGATGATCGTTAAGTTTTTCAACCCTCTCCCCCAGCCCAAGGCAGAGTGTTAATTCTGTAAGTGCCTATAGAGAATTTCTAAGCCCTAGCAAAGATCTTCTGCATTTATATGTCTGGCTTTAGGAAATAATAATGGAATGACAGACACTACCAGCTCCACTATGAGGCCTAGGAATCACTTTTGGATGGTTTCCTAAGACCCTGCTGATACCATCACATTCCCCCCCCCCCAAAAAAACTTATTCATGAGTTAGAGATATAGGGTTGCAGGCCTGCTTATCTTTTTAACAAAATAAAAGAGAAAGCAAAGAGGACGATGTCATGTTTTAGAAAGAAAAAGAGAAAACAAAATAGCACAAAATGCTAAATCTACCCTCTTCTACTCAATTTTTTTTCTTTTCTGTGTATGTAGGAGTGAGTGTTCTAATTCTGCAATGCTGTCATTACTGTAATGTGTTTGGCAGGCCCACATTACAGTACCAAGGCTGTCAGAAATGGATGGCATGCTGTCTGTTATGGGCTCCTACTGTTTTCAACCAACCAAGGGCCAGGAAGACAAGGCGAGGAAGTGGATTTGGTGGGGAGGCAGAAGGAGACTCCGGTTAGCTTAGCCACCCTAAGAGAAGGTCGTTTTTACCCACTCACAACATTAGAGAGGAAATGATACTAGTTTCTATCCCTGGAGGGCTGGCAAAAGCAATGGCTTATGAGAAATTGGAAATAAACAGCAAAACAAGGAGGTGAGCTTGCTCTGCTAAAAGCATCCTTCCTGTGTTTGGCCAAGCTCAGATTGCTGATGATGGATTCAGAAACATAAAGCTTGAGTGGAAATGGCAGAGCACTGGACTCTGGGACTTCAGGGGTAGAGGGTACTTCCTTTCCCAGGTAGCAAATAGCTGGAGGAGAGAGAACTTAACTGAGAAAAGAAATGGTGAACTTGAATCTAGCTGGAGGACCTGGCTATAATCACTTTCTCACCTTTCAGCCAGGCTGCGAGAGAGAGCCGGCAGCAATCAGTCTCCTGGAGGAGTGAGTTATGCTTAACTCCTCTGGCTGAGGTCAGCTTGGCTGCTGGGTCACTTCTTCTAAAACTGCCTGCCTCCCTTTGCCTGACCTTTAACCTCATTAAAGGGAGACAGTGAAGAAAATTATGGTTTTGCTCTCTTACTGGAGCCCTAAGGGAAAGGGCTTTCTTAACTAGAAATCGCTGTAAGAAGTAAATAATGGTGACCCAGCAATTATCTGAGTATTGTTTATTCCACAGTTGAATGCAGGTGCTGCAGACCTGATGAGATACAGTATTACGAACACCTATAATAAGGAAGATTAAAAGCGGTATGCACTGCAAGGGTTGGTAGAGCCAATGCTGCAACTGGTTTGCTTCGTGGCCCTTTTCCTTTGCCATCTCAAGAACCACTGACAGCGTCAACAGCCTGGAGCTGCTCTGTGTAAGAGAGGGCCTGGTGAGAGAGTGAACAAAAGCAAAGGGGCTCTGCACTGTAGGATTTTAATGAGGTCTTGAGTCATCTGCAGACACAGTTGAAAATAGTTTTAACAAGACTCTTCTTACCTCAGTGCTAGACGATTGTCCACTCTCCTGGTCCCCGTTTTACAGGTGGGGAACTGACATCTGTTCAGTAGAAAGAATTGGTAGAATCATGGACTATGGTTGGGCCAGGAGGATTTTAGTGACCACACAGGGATTCGCAAATATCTTCTGGAATCACAGGTGGCTTGAAGATTCAGATACATGTTTGAAAGGCAGAGAGAGACAGACAAAACATTTCCAGCATAGATTCAAATGTAGGCAAAGCCAAGTTAGACTAAGAACTCAATCCAGGTCTCTCAAATGAGTGCCAGGGATTCAGTTATTTAAGTTTCACTGCTGAGCCACGTATTGAACCCAGGTACTCCAACACAGAATGTAGTTACCTGAAACAGACTCTCTTTTTTTTAAGATTTATTTTTATTATTTTTTTATTTTTATTGGAAAGTCAGATATACAGAGAGGAGAGACAGAGAGGAAGATCTTCCGTCCAATGATTCACTCCCAGAGTGAGAGCAACAGCCAATGCTATGCTGATCCGAAGCCAGGAGCCTCTTCTGGGTCTCCCACGCGGGTGCAGGGTCCCAAAGCTTTGGGCTGTCCTCGACTGCTTTCCCAGGCCACAGGCAGGGAGCTGGATGGGAAGCGGGGCTGCCGGGATAGAACTGGCGCCCATATGGGATCCCGGGGCGTGCAAGGCGAGGACCTTAACCACTGCGCCACCATGTCGGCCCGTGAAACAGACTCTTAATCATATTTTATTACCCTCCAGCAGTGACTGATCTCTGCTTCACCCATTGGCACGTCACCTTTGTGTCCTATAAACCGATACTTATTTTTCCACCTATATAACGTCAGTAGACCAAAATCCCTCAAACTGTAGCAAGAAACTTTCATCCCTGAAAAACAGAGCTGGAAACTTGACACGCTTGACAACTGGACAGTTTATCCAAGAATCTAGGACTGTTGTGCTAAAACCCACTCTAACAGGGAGTTACCCCTCCGAGTGATACAGTTATTTTCCCAAGAGCACAACAGTCAAGCCTGGCAGCCAATAGTACAGCTGGGTGAAGCATCCAATGAGTTAGAAATGGCAGAGTATTGGAGAATGAGGCTAATGCGGCAGTGTGTGTGTGTGTGTGTGTGTGTGTGTGTGCGCGCGCGCGTGCTAATGAAAAGTCACATAAAAGACTTCATAGGAGGAATGGGAAGCCCTGTAGGGAAGAGACACCCAGTTGTCAACAGTGAGCTGGTAATGGGAACCCATGAAGCAGTGGGGAGCAGGGAGTGCACTATAGATGGAAGCAGTGAGCATCCGGAATGTTCGTGGAAGAAGATCCTCAATATCTCCAGAAAAACTGCCGCTCTGTACAGCTCTAAATTCCCGTGGTCACCTCTGTACAGGCATGCAGCTTCCACTGGAGGCAGGAACTGGCGTGGGGCAGTCACTTTTTTCTAGCCACAGGTAGCTAACAAGGAGGGGTGAAAAACAGGACACATGACAGGACTGACATTTGCCAAGACTGTGGGCACTGGCGCTGGGGGACCTCTGGATCAGAATAACCTGCTGTCAGATGCCTTTCATGGAGACACCGCATTCTCCCTTTGCCCCCAGGGAATGTGAGTGAGGTGATTAGACAGGAAAAGTTAGCAGTTTATCCCTCTGGTCTGAGTCCCTTTTAAAGCCCAAATGGCATGCATAATCTTCCCCATAATTAAAGCTTCTGAAATATCACTGGGCATCTGTGTGGCCCCACCTTTCCATGCTCTCTACTCAGAAGCAATGATGGGAGAACTGGCTGTACTTGGGGAGAGGGAAGCAGTGGTTCAGGAATGAAAATACTGGAAAAGAGAGGGAAAATCTGGAATGAGGAGAGGGAGATGGCATGTCAGCTGCCCTGGAGGGACACGTCATCGGAGCCTGCTGTTTGCAGAGTAGAAAAGCAATGGCAGGGAGCCAGGGAGCTAGAAGTGACTTGGAACATACTGTAGCAGGTGCTCTGGGAGGACTTCTTTCCCCATATTTGCTTAGGGCGTGGGATGAAGGGGTTCTGCTGTATCTGCTTCACAAGTGGGGAAACTGAGGCATGGAAATTTCTTCAAGGTCATATAGCAAAAATCAAGAACAGGTTCCACACTGTGCTGCTCACACCCCATCCTGGCTAACCTCTCACCTAACCCTGCCTGTGCTTTGGCTTCTCAACATGGGCTTTCTTGTCACCTTATTGTCATTTTCAAGGTGTGCGTATTGTCACTCCAAAGACACAGAATCCCCCACCCCAAAAAATCCCTGTCATCTGTCAGCTTTGTGATGCTGCCCATCCCTTCCCACTACCCTAGAATGCCATTTGGTGATGAGTAGAAGAGGAAAAGTGGCTGGAGCAGCTCTGTCAAGCCTTCTGTACTGGAGGCTGGTGGTCGCAGAGCTGTGACATTACAGGGATGTTGGAAGACACTCCAGCAGTCATATCTGACCCCCTCGTTGGGCTCAGGGAGGAGTGGAGCTGTTCAAGATCACACAGCTGGTCATGGACAGGGCCAGAACTCTCACCTCCATGATAGGCTAGGATGGGAATATGTTTGGAATTGAACCCACTCTCCAGGTACAGCCGCTCTCCACCTGTCTTGCTGTACTGTCAAACTTGGATCCCAAGAGACCTGACGAGGAGTTGCATCTGAAAGGCATGCTCAGAGTTACCAGCCACAATCAAAACAAAACAAAGAAGTCAAGGAGAAACACAGGTCCCAGAACAGGTTGGAGCAGAGATGACCCTCAAGTTAACAGAGTTTTGCGCCAATCCCCTCTTAGCTTTTAACCAGGAGGTATAAAGGCCAAGCAGATTAAAGAAGGAGAACATGGCATGAGTAAATTCTCAATTCTTCCACTGATGAAGCTTTCCACAGCAGAAGTCTCCATTTAGGCTTGTGTCAAAAAAGCTTCATGTTGTAATCCACAACGGGTTTGTTTCTGCACCACAGCTAGGATTTCTGTCTGGTCCACAATGCATGCTCCAGCTACCGGTGAGGTCACTGACCAATGCTGTTCACTGAGAAGGAGACAGAGAGGGTAAGATGTTATTCAGAACTTGTATGCAGCCAAGAGTTGATCACCTATCTGCAAGAGAGGCTAGGAAATATAGATCCAATGATGGGCAGCCACTTTTTCTACTAACATTTAGGTGTCCTTTAGTAGCAGTAATTTTTGTCTCAGTGGACATTATTTCTAATGAACATTACGCACATACTTTGGCAATCACCGCCTAATCCAATTCCCAGGCCACATGGTCCTGAAGCAAGACATGGCACTCACCAGGGAAGCAGGGAATGGAAAGATGAACAAGCCCAGAAGAAAAATCAGGAGATCCACACCGCCTTCAATTAGAGGCAATTCAGAACTGAGCATCGGAAAATGAGGTGGAAAGTATGGAACAATTTTGTGAGCAGGCCTCCCTTAGAAGTTTTACAGGAATGAGATAAAACCAAAACCAAATAATGCAAATCCTAAGTCTGCTATAGCCCCAGGTGCTGAGCAGGACCTACCAATGTAGCTCATAAGATCAGATAATGCAGGATCCGTCCAATAATTCTATTTCTACAAAAGGAGTAGGCATTAGCCATAACTATGTCCCTGCTATAATGACTGGAGCCATAGCATCTACTCTAGGAGTTAGACATGCATTTACTTTCTCAATTCCTGTCCCATTTCCTCATCTTAGACCTGACAGCATTCACCTGCCAACAAAGCACAGAGGGTGGGTTTGGGGTTGTCTTGCTCCTCCTCCAGGAGGAAGCAGGAGCAATGTGCTCTGACAGTGTCCTTTCCTGCTGACCTGCAAGCGAATCACATGGTCCACAGGCCCCCAGCTCTCCTGAGAAGCCAATTTATCCCATTCTCCTGTGCTGAGCCTCTGGGGAAATCTGTAAACAGCCTTGTCTGGGCCAGATGCAGAGGTCTGACAGGCTGATGACATCCCTGTTGCTTGAGGCCTTGCAGGGCTCCAAGTCTCTGTCAACCCTATTCCTGCCTTAGTTTCCTCATCTGTATAAGAGGGATGATAATCATTTTCACAAAAAGTAGTATTAAGACTCTGCTTATTATGATAGCACAGAAGTAAGAGCTTAAAATCATTTCTTTCTACTCCGAATGGTCAAAGCACTTCCTGGTGGCACCTGACCCATTTTGGGAGCCAGAGCATCACCCAATGCACTCAAAGGAAATTTAATCAAAGAACACCTTTTAAGTGATTTTCTCAGGTAGCTCCTGTTCTCTGAATCAGCTCTCAAACATTGAATTCTAAAAGGTCTCAGCCCATTTTGTAAGGGTTAAAAAAAATAACAACATGTCATACTTCATATCGGTCAAAGCCTTTTCTGCCACAGGAGCAGTTTTGAGGGAGAAATTGTCAACCAGCCACACAGTTATGCAAATGGGATGGTTATTTTTGACTCTGGTAAGTAATAGTTCTGCATGCACAGACACAGTTTTCTTACCTTATCATGCAAGGTCTCAACTCATCATTTAAATGTTTGTGATTAGCATTTTGGGGCTATGGCAAGCAATTTGTGTGGTGTTTCCCATCTATCTTCTGCCTTGAAAAGGTGATTAGCACTTTGGTGGGGAGAGGGGAGGGAATGTCTCACAAATTGCTTCTTTGATCATGGGGAATCAAGATGTCTGATGGGATGATTGGCTGACATAAGGCTCCAACCCGTCTTCTGCTTGTCCCACACTCAGGTTGGGATGAACAAGGGCTGCCTTTATCAGGAATTCATCTGACTCCTCTTCAAATGGTTTGAAAATAGTCACCCCTCAAAATAGCATCACTACAAATTATTTCATGCAGAATGAAAAACATACATCTGACAGTGGCAATACAACAAACATAGCACTGTTGTAAAACCTTTCAAACAGAGTATTTCCAACCCACTCTAAAAATAGCTAATTGAGAAAAATTCCTTCATGCACATGTTCTTAATTGCCTGAGTAGCTTTATAGAAGTCAGGAAGTCACTGGTTAGTACTTTGAGAGCTCAGTCAGTAACGTCACAGTAGGAACCTCGCACTGGAAGCTTTGCTGGTTGATCGGTGAATTTGTCTTGACCGACAATAGCTTCCATCCTTTGTCCCAGAACCCTTGCCATGAGGCCAACATAAATGTTTATACTCCAGTGTAGAATGAGAGAATAATAAAATCATAGAGCTAGCCCCTTGTAGACACCACATGGTCTAGCATCTGAATTTACAGAAGAGGAAAAGAAGTCTTCGATGGTTGAGATTCTTGCTTACAGCCTCTTCGTTAGCTAGGGGAACAGCTGAGTATCATCCATGTGTTTCAACTTCAGATGGACTTATTTTCTTCCTCTAATTTTGATATCAAGTTGTAAACTTTGGGATTCTACTATAGCAACAAAGAAATAAAGGTTGATATAATGATAATATCATCAGAACAAGGACTAAAAGGACCTTAAATATCTCTCTCTCCCTCTTTGTCTCTCTTCCCTCTCTCTCTTTTAAGGATTCCTACAATCTCCAGGCTTCTTCCCAAGCCATAAATATTTAGCCTTCTTCCTAAGGGAGAAAAATCCCTGTGCTTTCTAACATCATCAGAAAAAGGAATGGATGTGACTTTCATGAGCCCTTGAAACACCTTTTCCACTTTGTTTAAGAAATAGCCAAGGTTTTTCTTTTCCCCCTCAGAGGTCTGAGCCAAGATCCATGGTATCAGTCATAGCAAATCTCTGTAGCAAAACCTCTGGGCTTCTGAATTGTCAAGCCTGGCCTTTTCTTTCCTTTTCTTCCTCTTTTTTCCTTTCTTTTTCCAATCCCCTTTGTAATAATCTCAAAGCAAAGTGCTCATTTCCACCAGAACTTTAAACATTGTGCCTTTATGTAGCACCGCTTTTAATTTTCCTCCATAACAGAAGTGATTGTTTATGTTGTAAATGCCACATTAGTCTCCATGAAATGGAGATGGAATTGATTTTCATTTCGGAGATTTCACAGCTTGCCCCAGAACTTTATGCTTGATTGCCAATGCTCAGAAATGCATGGGCTTCTGAGAGGTTCAGAAATGATGTGTGTAACATGGCATATAGAAAATGTGACACTTGGAGCCGCATTTGTTGGAAGGCAGACCCCCAAGTCTCGGTAGACGTGTCTGGTCAGGAACTGAAAGGAACCAGTATCATCAGGACAAGTAATATCTTTCAGAAATGGATTTCAGTCCCAAGTCAGCTCACTCACTGTCCCACCAAGTTTCCAGAGAGTCTAGAGGGGCTTTCCATTGATCTTGTGCTTGCAGCAAGCATTTTCAGAGTCCCACATCCGTAGAACTGCATGGTTGTGATGGGGGGAGCATCAGGAGAGCCCTACCTGAGGGAGTTCATAATCTAATTGTGGAGAAAAAGCACAGCGCCACCCGTGAGTGTGGGAGAAACATGGAGGCATCCTCCAAAACATAAAGCAAAGGAAGGAGAAAGCCAGGCTGGCACATTAGGAGCGGAGGTGGGATGGAGGACAGATGTCGGACGGATCCATCAGAATGATCTTTTTGCTGTCGTATCTACTCTGCTGCCGGAAGAGCTGCAGCCCCCCTCTTCCTTGGAGAGCATCTTGCTTGTCACCACTGAAGCCAAGATGAGCAGATGGCACCACTCTCTTCCAGCGATGTGAGATAATGCCACTGGCATTCCATGGGTTTGGATGGATGCTACATCTGTCCTGCTCTTGGTCAGCTGTTGGCCTGATCACACAGAGGACATGACCATCCAGTGGGGGCTGCCCTTCTTGCTTCGGCCCTGCTGTGCCCTGAGCCCTCCTGGAAGCTCCTGCCTCTTCAGGGACTGTCACCAAACTAGAGGTCTTAGAATACAGTTGACATTCCATTTAATACAATTAAGACATTCGTGACCATTCTATTTATTATCTGCTACATTTGGCAGATCACTGTAAAGGATTTGCCTATAATACTGGGTGGGCAGAACCGTATTCAGTAGCTCACAATTTCCATGGCAGTGCTGGGGGCGGAGTAGTCTGCTGGAAGACATCAGGGAATCTTATTTTGAATGATTATCATCATTGTTAATTTGAACATTTCTACTTAATTATGTCTAGCTCCATTGAGTTATAAATATGTATATATTAATGTTAACAATATGAGCTTTATTGGCCAAATACATAATTGGTGATTAAAACAGAAATCTCCTGATATGTCTACAACTGCCACCTAAATTAATGATGAGATATAAAAAAAACCCTATTCCAAGGCTTGTCAGTTAATGACACCTTTCTTTATTTCAAGATAACAACTGGATGAGCTTGACTATTCCTGAGTGAGACGCCGCTAACGTTGAGCGCTGGGGAGAGCAGGTTCCTCTCTGAGTGGAGGAGTAAGCATTCAGGGCAGGAGCAGGGAAAGTGCAACTAGAAGGCAGGGGAAGGTTCACTTTAAGCTGCCAGGGTGACAGGGCTTGGCAAGGTGAGCTACAATGGGCGTATAGTTGGAAAAGACTCCTTCTAGAAAACATGGGAGGGATGCAGGGGCCACAGTCACCTGGGGATATTGTGATGGAGGCATGCCCACCTTTCCCTGCCACAGGCTCGGTTTTGTTTTTTTGTTTTGTTTTGTTTTATGGCATGCTTCTGTCTGGGAGAGAGTAGAAAAGGGGAAGCAGCTGTATCGAGTCCAGGGTTCAGTTTGCATGGCAGAATGGTATTGATTTTCCACTCACGACTGGTGGAAATTAGAATGTTTTCACAAAGCTGGGCTCTTTCCTTGCCGTGTCCCCTATCTTTAAACATGATTACCTGCACATCAGGGCTTGACATCTAAAAGCACAGTGGACATCCCCACCCCCTGCAATACACGGATCCAGAGACTGCTGCCCATAGGCCGTGTCTGTGGCTGAGCAGGACAGGCCAGAGCTTTGGACTCCAATACATTTCCCCCACTCTGGTGACTTTAATAACCTGTCTTTGGGCCAGGGACTTATTGACTTACTACTAATTTTCTTGTCAGGGTAATTCTTGCAATCAAGATTTAAAACAAACGAAGAGGTTACCAAAGTGCAGGAGATAGAAGCCTAGTGCTTTTTTTAAAATTTGATTAAGATACTCTTATCTGGGTTCTTTGGGCCCAATTTAAGCTCTCACAAACCCTCCTTAAAGGGCCAGGCTTGTTTGTTTCAAGCAAACACCTTCCCCTCACATCTGCTTCCCCTGCTGTGTATTTGCTCACGGGGAAGTGGAAATAGATTCTTCCCACTGCATCAACGTGCAGGCAGCTGCTCGGTGCAATTTTCTTCAATGTCTTGCCATGGAAAAAAAGACCAGTCATTTCCTAACTGGTGATTTGGAGTGACCTATATTTTAGGAAACTGTAGGATTCGCTATTAGCTCCTTTCCTCCCAACCTGTAGGCCCAAGGCCCTAATAGAGAACAGCTCTTAGCTGAGAGTTTATGGAGGAAGAATGCAGCACGGCCACCTGACACCACTAAATATGCACAGACGCCCCGGTGACTTCCAGGGTGGTCTTTCATCTCCATCTGTTGCCTCTCCAATGAGGCTGATCCCCCTTGCAGGTGTCTGGGGAGAACATTATCCTGCTCACAGGCCCTGTCAGTCAGAAGTCAGCTTTGCCTGCTCCATTCCAATGTTGTCAGTACCTGTTAATTTGTGTTGTCTGCAGCTCCCTAACATCCAGCCTGGGTCTGGGATCTCAAACCTAGAGACAGACACACAGAACACACGGAGTTCACAGGAGACACAGGGCCTGGGGAATGCTGTTTTTAGTACGGAACATCTTCATTTTCCATCAAGTTTTCTTTTAATCTTGCTTTCTATTAAAAATCTTCTCAAAGCTAATGCAATAAATTTAGATCTGTAGCCATATGCAAAGCAAAACTTTTGGCAGGGAATACTCTATCAAAAGACATTGCAAATGAAATATGCTCTCCCTTGGGGATTATTCTACAGTTTAATTTAATTTGATATTTCAAATTAAATTAATTCAAATGGTTATGCAGTTTCTAGGGAAAACAGACTCCATTTGTGATATTCTGCCACCGAATTGTTTAGCAGCCATCATCCATCTCACATTGTTAGCTAAGACTGATAAATAGTGACAAGGTAGGCACTTCTCCTCATTTCCCAGGCGCTGTCTTAAATAGAACATACACAAACCTTTCCAACACCACACGCTCTCTCATTGAGCAACATAAACATTTATTGAGGCCATTGCAGGAGGACTGACACTACCCGTGCACCCTTCCATCTGATCTTTTCCATGCATGTAATGAAGATACAGAGAGCCTCCTGGGGGAACAGAAATGGTGATTCTCATTTCATTGATGAAGAGGCGGGTATTGAGGAGAGGAGCAAGCATTACACAGGTAACCTGGGACAGTGGCAGGCACTTGGGTCAAGTCCACAGGCTCTCAGTCTGCAGCCCCTACCCAGACTTTAAAATACCTTGAATTAGATCTGTACCATTCAAAATATTTGAAAAGTTGGACAAAGGATTCCTGGCCCACACAATTTGTCTTTTATCAAAATCATTCAGAACAAAATCATTCAGTGGTGCGGATGATCAGCCTGTGGCTTGGAACATGGGGATGCCTTATCAGCGAGCCACTGGGAATCCAGGCTACTCTACTTCTGATCTGCTGATGTGCCTGAGAAAACAGCACAAGATGGTTTAAGTGCTGGGGTCTTGGCCACCAACATGGGAGAATAGGGTGGGATTCCAGGCTTCCGGCTCTAGCCTGTCCTAGCCCTTACTGTTAAAGTTATCTGGGGAGTAAATTGGCAAATGGAAAAAATCTCTTTCTATCTGTCTCTTCCCTCTCTCTCTGCCACTTTGTCTTTAAAATAAATAAAAATATTTTCAAAAAAGTTTTCTTCATGAAGTACAAGAATCCTTTTTTGCTTGCAAATTTTCCCAAGTAATCTAGATATGAGGTTTGTTTATCGTTGAGTAGTTCAGAGACAGAGATTGTGACTCTTCAGAGTGACTGGACAACCCTTCCATCTGGTTCTGGACAGATTGCAAGACTGCTGTGCAGCAGAGGGATTTCCTGAATGTCCTGAGACAGGCTGCTGTGATTTGAGGGACCACTTGTGATGTGGAGAGTAGCAAGCAAATATAGTCATGGGCCCTTGCTTCCCCCTGGTTCTCCAGAGAAAGTTATCATGCGTATGTCCTTAAATACTGACTAGAGGATGGGAGAGCTATTTTTGGAAGGCTGATACCTCCAGTCACTTTCATACTCACCTGTCACGTGGGAATCCCAAGGCCTCCATGACAAAACAGAACTTAATTTTCCTATAAGAGATACTGGAAGAACTCAGAAAACAGGGCTCACTGAAGCTTCCATCACCAAAAGGCACAGGTTTCAGAGGAACAAGCGCTGTAGCTCCATTGACATCCTCCAATCACCTCCAATATCACCCATCCTGGCTCTAGTTCTCTTGTTCACGCTCTCCTTTTCTGGAGAGTCCTCCTTGTCCAGGGGTACAGCTAGGAAGAGCCATGAATTCCTATTTTCTTTACAGGAGAAATGGAATTTGCATTCTTTCCCATGTAAATCTCATTTGGGGGAGTTCAGTACCCATGAGAGTGCCAACAGTAACCTACACCATGAATGCTTGCAAATTGTACTCAAACTCGACAGAGTTAAATATTCTCTGGTTCTGTGTTGGCTTTCAGGTACAACACCCAGAGGACATATTCAGCTATAGGGATAATGCTATTCTGCAATCATTATTATTAGCACAGTGATGATAATGTTAATTCCACAGCTACATAATTAACTCATCAGCTAGTTAGCATCTAGGATCCCTTGAACTCTTAAATGCTCAACTAATCCTGACAGCTTTTAAAGCCATCTTTTTAATTCTTGAGGAAAGGAAACTGCAAAATCCAAAAAGGAAGAGGTGCCTAAAGATGATTTCAAAAGCCAAGATGCAGAGGTAGCTCCATGAGCTCCTCCCATAAACCTGGGGAGTATTTTAAACACAATCTCTCCACCCGTCTTCTTAACCCAGTGATGGTCTCATTGTCCCTATTTTACACAAAAGGAAGACACATGGTGAAACAGAGCCAACTCTCTCCTCCCCTAGAGCCCGCATTCATATTGACCTGTTTTATTTGGGAAGTACTCTGTGGTCCAGGCACTCAGGGAAATACAAACAGGGGCTGGTGTTGTGCCACAGTGGGTTGAGCAGCTGCCTGTGATGTCAGCAGTCTGTACAAGAGCATCAATTCAAATCCTGGTTGTTCCATTTGGACCCAGCTCCAACTAATGTATCTAAGAGCAACAGAGGATGACCCCCGAGCTTGGCTCCCTAGCAGCAAGGTGGAAGATCAGGATGAGCTCCAGTCTCCTGGCCTCAGCCCGACCCAATCCTGAGCACTGGAGCCATCTGGGGGAGTGAGTTCTGCCTCCCCGCCCTCTACCCCCAGCTCTCTTTCTGTCTCTTTCTCATGTTCTGCCTTTTGAATAGATAAAATATATCTTTAAAAAGAGAAACATAAATTGGGGGACATGAATTTGTGTCTGGTTTTCTCTTTTATTTCTTTTTTGCTTCTATCCTCTTTCATTTAACCCTTTTTGTTTACTCCTCTGGCTTTTTCTGTCCTCTTTTTACCTAGACACTAAACTCTACTGATTCTTAGTCTTGATTTTCTCCTTTTCACTCAAAAACAAACTTACTAAGAATCCACAATGCAGCAGACATTGTGATAATTACCTTGCACAGCTTTTTAACCCATGGTCACTCTTACCCACTAAGAACTCACATACCAAAATTATTTTAATTCTCTTAGCAAATGGCTTGATGTGTAGAAAATCATCTCTCTGTGTGTGACAAATGCTGAAAAAAATCAAGTTTATTTGGCTGGCAGAAGAGAAACTTGAGCAGTGTTTTTAACACCACTTTCAAGTTTATAACAGAGACTCTGAACGCATCCCAGATGCTCTCCAGCTCCAGCAAGAATGGAACAGAAGGAAAAGTGGTTTGCTCAGAGCAATAGACATTCTGATTATGTATGAGAACTCTCTGGCTGGGACGGGCTGTTAGACAAGGAAAGGGTACATCCCGGCAGATTGTCCTTGAGGCCTTTCAGAAAAAAAAGATTTTGCTTCCTGGGACATTTGGTCTTTAAGGGGAGTGGAGTCAATGAGATGAGACTGGACATCAGTGTGAGCTCCCCAGTTTCACAGGATACATTCATACTGGCTGTCTACACTGTTGACATGGTGAGGTAGTTCCCTCAGTCTCCTGGGAAAGTCGTAGCACTGATGGACACAAAATGTAGCTGGTCAAAGGGATCCAGATTAGACAACCTCATGCTAAGATAAGAAACGCAATTACGTTTATCAAAGTGTAAAAATGTGTTGATAAAACAGGTGCCCTGTAAATTAGCTCACTCGTGAAAATAGCATGTACAGATGAGTCTGGGTGATGTACATTTGCTGTACATTTCCTGCCTCGTACACTCTCTGGTAATATACAAGGGGGCTTCAAAATGTTCATGGAAAATGAAATTTAAAACTAAGCTTATTTTTGTGTCCTCATGCCCCGCAAATTAAAACCCTTTCATTTCCAGCATTTTCAAATAGTTCTGGAAGATGATTGTTATACAAAGAACATGCAAGGATTTCAAATGTTTTGCACTGAAGGGAATGTATCTTTTTATTCCCTTTCTACAACTTTTTAGAAGTGCCTTCTCTCCACTTTATTCTCCCTGCAGAAAGAAAAGCATGGTGTCTTATCACTGTACGGGAAGCAGGTACATTAGATGGCATTTGTAAATTACACAACAGACTATCTAGCAATGCAGGTTGGTTCTTCCATGGTAGAAAGTTCCAAGGAATCTCTTCAGCTCCTACACTGGCTGCTGACTCCATCCCAGCTCAATTTCTCACGGAAAGGTCCAGCTACTACATTCATAAACACGTTTGCATGACATTCAACGACTCTCTCCTCCAAAGTCCCCCATCCTGGCCCCCGATTCCAAAGCAGATCAGGGTGTTGCTGCCTGGCTCACCTAACCGGAAGCCTCACTGCAGGCTGTGAGATCATACATGCAGGAGTGTCACACTCCTTGAGCCAGTGCACTGTAACTGAGACCATTGTCCCTTCCATGGACTGCTCCTCTGAACGTGAGGCAGATTGTGAGGTGGATGTGACAGAATAGAAACCCTGAACTGATAAATAAAGCCCCTGGGTTGACCAAGTCATTCATTATGTTGTGCTTCAACAGAAAGAATGATGATTCTCTGCCAATCTGTGTTAGGTACCGAATTGCTCCACGCATGAGTTCCAACATCCTCAGGAAACCCCAGAGCAGGCTGTATCACCCTGGTTTTACAGATGAGAAAACTGAATCACGAGTCAGTCAAATCGGGAGACTTCATCAAAGACCAATGATAGTGGATAGACAAAAGAGCACATGTTGAAACCTAAGACAACTGTGCTAGCTTTTCGTCACTATGACCAAGTGTTCCTTATGAAGACAGGAGGTTCATTGTGGCTCACAGTTTTTGTCATAGTCCAAGATTGGGCCTGCCTCATTGATTCTGCTGTCTAGGGAGGCTAGAGAATAGTAAGGGGGAAGACTTGTGGAGGAAGGACCAACTGTGTGTCAAGAAGCAGAGACCACACTCACTGTCCACATCTCATTTTCCGGGTTTGTGTGGTCTCTCCTTAGGAAGTCTCTCCAATTGGACTTTGAGGGCTTCACTCAACAGCCTCTTCCAATACAATCAATTCCCTAGACCCCACATTCACACACCATAATTGGATTAAGACCTTAGCCTCATCAGCAATAACATAAGAGTTGGAGGACCAAGCCTTTAATAACACGCAACTCTTTGGGGGATACCCAAACCAATATCAAACCACAGCAATGTGTGACATCAAGCCATCCACGCACTTGTTTCCCTCCCCAGCACTGAACTTGGTCTTCTATTGTAGAGGTTAAAATCTCCAGGATCTTCTGTGGCCCATGTTACCAAAAAAAAAAAAAAACACCGGTGGGTTCTTTCCTCAGCTTATTATAGAAATAAAAAGCCGAGAAACTGTTGCAGACAGAAAAGTTTATTTGTGAAGGGACCAGGTGAGCAGGGATGGGAGTGGGAAGGGAAAGCACCTCCCAAGAGAAAGCCAGGAGGTAGACTGCTTCTCAAAAGAGGAAGGGAGAATCACCAAAGGTTGGAAGAAGGGTTTTGGGGCATTTAGGCCTTTCCTGACTCCTCCTTGTTGGGTGGGAACCTACAGGTAAGATGTTCCCCATTGTTGGTCTCTCAACCAGTTAGGAAATGGATGGGCAATGATTGTGCCGCCCACCTGAAGATATGGCCAAGACCTCTCAACAGGGCTGGATGATCTCATCCTAGAAAGTTGGTGAATCTAAATTTGGGTTTCTTGGCTTCAGCAGCCAAGTGGCCCTGTTAAAGGCAGAGTTACCGAAATGATCACCGCAGCCTGTTTCCATGTCACTTGCTCCCCTGTCCTCCTTAGGACATTTTACAATCTAATTCTTGTGGAAGTAGGGTTGACTATTTTAGGGTTTTTTTTAAAGGGCTTTCTGTTGAGGTTGGTGGTAGGGTGGTGAAAATTTAGAGAAAAAAAAGACACTAAAAAAATGATCCTGTGTCCTTTGGAGATGCCTGTGTATATTATAATTATGAGCCATCTGTGAACCTGCTTCCCCATTGTGTGATCTCTGTAGTTCCCAGCGCAGGGGCTGCCCGGGAAAGAGTCGGTGATAAGGGAGAGGTGAGCTTGCCTTCCTCAGCTCTGAGGAATATGTATCTTGAGCAACCCTAGTCTGTGCAATTTAGAAAAACTGTAGAAAAACCCAAGCAAAACGTAAATACCAACAAATGTTCCAGGGATTAGCAGATAAGTCGTACCAGCAGAGACTGAGAGAGGCAAATTTATGTAGTTGAGAAAGGATCCGGCTCAGAGGGAACACAATCATAGTCTATAAATACCTCCACAAAAACAGTATAAATGAAGGAAGGAAATTAATCATCGGCTCCCAAAGCCAACAGGCAAGGTACAATCGCTGTCAACCTGGGGCCGGAGATGGAAAGCATAGCAGAGAATAAAGCTCAGGGCTGAGAGAAGGACTGCACAGAGGAGCAGGCTTTCTGGGAGACAGCCCTGCCTGGGGACACCAGGGGATCAGAGACAAGATGCTAATACGAATACGATCGGAGGCAGCCTGAGGAAGGCTACGTGGAGGTCAAACAGGAGGACCTACATGGTTCTCCCACCTAGGAGTCAATGAACTGAGGAGTAATTACTTGCTCTTGCAAATTGCTTGGTAAATACACTGAGTAAATCAAAGAAGCTGCTTCCAACAACAAGAGCCAGGGGAGGCTGAAGGCTACAGATTCCAGAAAGATTTAATGCTCAGTGTCACTGGTCAGTGACATCTTTGATCATCACATTGAAGGCACACATACACATGCACTTGTCCTGATTTAGTCCACAAGTGTTAATGCACAGCTTCTGCAGAGCCAGACTAAAAGGTTGGGTCCACTTTGGCTTTGCCGTCTTCCCTCTCCTTTCCCTAGCCCTCTCCACTTCACACACCTCCACCCTTCCCTACCCACCCTTCCCTTCAATAGTATTAATGCTTCCAGCCCAAGTATTTACCAGGAGCCTGGCAGCTCCTCCACAGAGCCTGTTTAGAAATGGCCCGAAGCACCTGCTGGGGATCATTCTCGCCGAAGGCAAGCTCAGGAATTATTGATGAAATAACCTTTGGGGGCCTGAGTCTGGGGCTTTGCAGATGCAATGGCAAGATTATTGTTTAAGTGGGGGCTTGATCAGGCAGTGACCTAGAAAACATCGGACTGTTTTATTGCTCTCACAGCTTCCTGGGGCTTACACTGTCTTCTACCACAGAAGCCTGGCTGGGAGAAGAAGGAAAAGGCAGTGGCCCAGTGATTTGGTCTGCATGGCCGACTGCTTCAAGGGCATCTTGTCCCAGGGCTCAGGGGGCCTCAACCTCCTTGGAGCCACAGGAACTGGGACAGCACGGAAACACTGAACCTTTATGGTGACTAGCCATGTTCAGCTTAATAAGCCAACCTCTTCAGATTCAATGAGCAGGTCAATCAGCCACCAGGGAGGCAGTAATTACTGGCCCTATGTTGGGACCACAGTGTACATCCAGGGCCTAAGGGACAGCCAAAAAGGGTAAGGCCTTGCTGGGGGACTTTGGGGTGACCACGCGACTTAAAGGGATGAGGGTGCAAAGGCTAGCCCTGGAAGCAGAGGAAAGAGCACTGGGATACTTCGTCCACAGTTGTTCCAGATCCCCTCCCTACTCTGTGTCAGACTCTGCCACATTTGAAGAGACCGGAATAATGAAAGGGTCCGTAGCCTCATGTTGTAAGGGAGACTCCCAGTCATACTGGATCGGTAACACTGCAAGGGAGGGACATGTGAAATCTCCCCTGTGAACACAGCAGCCACAGCAGAGAATAGTCTTTTGCAGCCAGGTGAACAGGCCTTTAAGGATGAATAGGAGTTTTCTCATTGAGAATGGTCATGAGAACACATGACTTAATCAGAGCATGGTAAAAAGTCCAGGACAATTGTGATATAAGGTACCTACTAGGGGCAGCACATGAAACAATAATATTAACATTCTTCTATATATTTAGTTATTCGAAAGGAAGGGAGACACAGAAGCAAATCTTCCATCTGCTGGTTTACTCCCTAAGTGGCCACAATGACCAAGGCTGAACAAAGCCAAAGCCAGAAGCCAAGTACTCCACCCAGAGCTCCCAAGTGTGTGGTCAGGACTCAGGCACTCCAGCTTTCCTTGACTGCTTTCACAGGCACAGGAGCAGCGGGCGAGATCAGAAGCAGAGCAGCCAGGACTTGAACTTGCACTTGGATATAGGAGGCCAGTATTACATGCAGCAGCTTAGCACGCTACACCACACCACCAGCTCCACTGTTAACTTTCAATATTAAGGCCTGACTGTGTGCTGGATAACAAGCTGACAGCCCTACTTTTGCTCATTGTGTTTAATTCTCACACAGCAATCTCTCTAGACAGTGACCGTGTCATTGCCAAGGTCAGAACTGCTCTGGGCAGAGCAGGACTGTGAGGGCTGATGGCTGACGGAGTGAAGCCAAACACCACACTCTGTACTATAACTGAAACTTGTTGAAACATTTGGTAGGGAAGGAAAATGAGTTCACTCCACAGCTAAAAGGATGCGGGCATTTTAGGAGAGATTTTCAATGTCATATTAAGAAGGCCAGAAGCACCCACGGCTTTTTTAGCCAAGGTGTGATGTGAGAATGCTTGTGCTTCTGAATGTCCTCCGGAACTCATGAGGACTGATGAGGAAACAGCACCCCCAGCAAGGTCCACGGGCCACTCCTCTTCGGGCACCCTCAATCCCCCTTTCCTAGACCCCCAGAACCAGAATCTCCAAGGAAGGGACTGGAGATTTTGTGAAATATGCTAGATTTGGAGACCAATGCATCAGAAAAGTGCCTTAACATTTGTAATACCAGGTTAAAGGTGTAAGTTCATGAACTTGGGCAGAGTTCATGGCTATGTAGAAGTTCGCAAGTCAAAATTTCTGTAGAATTAGAATCAGATGTTGTGTGAGGGAAGGAGAGTGGTTCAAGATTATTCTGAGATTTTTTCAGCTTGGATGATGGGTGAGCAAAGAGGGTGAGATGATCTGAGCAGTTGGAGTTGATGTATCTACAGGCCGTGCCAGCAGATTTGTCTGACAAATTCTCTGGAACTCAACAGTGGAGCTCAGAATGCATGGGATAGTTCTTGCCTTAGAGATACGAATTGGGAACTCTTGATTTATTGCAACTTCCTACACCAAATGCATCTTGGAGCACCAAGAGGCGTTAATCCCTTTCTCCTCTGTAACACTTCTGTAACACCTCCTACAACCAATACCTCCCTGTGACATATTTATTTGCTTTATGTACCTGCTCTTCCACTAAACCACAAACTGATGAAGGGCAAGAATGCATCACTTATGTCAGAGCCCCCAAACGGCCGGGACAATGGCTGACAATGGCTGACTGTCTTAAAAGTTGCTAAGTCAGTGAAAGAGAATAAAGAAAGCCGACAAAACTAAGAGACACAAATGGAAATAGAAATGAAGGTGGGAGGAGACAGAAAACCTGCCAGGAACAACAGGGCAGTTGACAGCACGTATTGCTGCAAAGAGGTCAGGTCTGGGGGAGGGGGCCCTTTCACCATCAAGGCTAGCCCCTGTTCAGAGGTAGACACCCAACCCCAGACGCATTCAGATGGTTCTCTCCATGGGATTCCAGTCAGCTTTGCATCATGAGGCAAGGTTGTGAAAATAAGAAACTGAGGCAGCTGGGAGAGTCACTGCAGCTAAGTTTTTAGATGTCCCAGGAAAGTGAAGTCCAGGGTTATACCACCTGAGGCCACCTGGATCCCTTTTCTGACCTCTGTGATCCCCGGCTTCAGCCTCACTGGCTTGCCTTCAAGCAAGCCTATTGGGATTTGGTGGGGAAAACAGGAAACCAGTAGAAACAGTTATTTCAAAAGTCCACAATAATGCAGCCCGTTGTCTGGGATTCTTGCTGGAGTTTTTTTTTTTTTTCTTTTTCCCCTCCTTCCTGACTTGATCTTGCTTCACTAGTCTCAGCTCATATGGCCACATTGTTAAGTTCCATTTTGTCTTTTTTTCAGATGTTGAAATGTGAACCAAATGCTGTTTTTAATGAGCTAGGAAATTGTTCAGATTTCTTTTTCTTTTTCTTTCCTTTTGAATCGCTATAGGATGTACTACAAAGCTTCATTTGGAAGCCCACAATTTCAGAGTGGTTTTCTTTAGGCAATAGAATCTACCTTGGATCACAGAGATGTCACCATAGCTCAAATTCAAAGTCTCTGCTGGAGAAACCAGGACATAGGACCTAGAAAGGAAGGGGGCTGAACGCGCGTGTGTGTGTGTGTTGGGTGGGGAGGGGGAAGCCCTGAGAGGCTCTCAAAGGAAGAGCCAGAGGCAGGGAAATGGCTGAAGTGGAAGGAGTGCCCAGGATCTCCCTGTTGAAACCGCACAAGTAGCCAAGGATACACAATGACTCCGTGGACACTCTCACTACCTTAGTTCCCTCCACACCAATCTCAGTCTGACACAGTTCAGGCAGAGTCTGCTGCTTTGCTCAGTAATACTTCCCACCTGTCTTTAGGGTCTCCTTAGTGAACGGCACAATTTCAGGTGCCAGGGCTCAGCCAGCCACAAGGCAGACTCGGTACCTGCTTCACGAAGCCCTAGCTAGGATGAGCAACATCCAATGATTGAGACCCATGTGGGTGTTATCAGTATTCATACAACACCCCTTTCTGTAGTTCTAGTAATATAAGGGCAGCCAATGTCTGAAAATGTTAAATGAAGAAGTCTAGAAACAATCAAAGTGTAAATTTTAAATAAGCTTCATCCCAGCAGGATATAAGCGTTACTGTCTTAGTATTAGTTGTTGCTGTTGATCTCTTACTGCACCTGATACTTAGATTAAGTTTGTCATAGGAAGAAACAGTCTCTGTAGGACTCAGCATCACTCATGGTTTCAGGCCTTGGCCTTGGCCAGAAACCTAGAATGTAGACTGGGGACTCTGGTTCGTCAGGTACTTAATGCCTGCCAGGCACCATTCACAGCATCACAGGACATAGAACAGAAGGTCCAACTTACACAGGAGGGCCTGCAAAGGCCCCGAGGCCTTTTTCTTAGCCCCGCTTAGCTGTTGCTTGAGCCCCATGGTTCTTCTGGAGGCACACATTAAAATCAGAAGTCTCTTCTTTCCTTCTTCTCCCACTGATCAATTGTCAGGGCTTGCTGCTGCTTTGATAGAGATGTATTCCCCATCTTCCTCCTCTCCAGTCCACCAGCCCCCCCATCCAGTCCCTGCTAGCCCGACTTCCCTGCCTTTGGCCTTCCTACCTTCCTCTCTGGCCTATACACTGCTTCCACATGAGCTTCCTGTCACTTATTCAATACTTACCAAAAGAGTTACCTTCATGTCAAAACTCAATGTGTGCGTTTGCAAACAGAAATAAATGGCATTTATGTTCCTTGACTGCTACTGTGAAGTCCAACCTCATCTGCTTGGCATCCAGACCCTCCCCCTAGGTCAGCTTCCCTAGTTCACGCCAAGACATTCATCACTTTCTCAAACACAATTCTAATTTCCCAGGCCCTCTGCCCCATGACTTGCACTCCATTCCCTAAGACACTTCCTGTCCCTTGGTGCTTTTGTCCATCAGGATTGCACCCATCACCAATGTCTACATCTAATGCCACCTCTTCCTTGAGGCCCTCCCTGGTGAAGCAAGAAGAAGCATAGAAGTAGCCTCTGTCAGCACTGAATTTAGTACCTGGAACCACACATTGCACACACATGCATGCCCGTGTCCTTCCCACACACTCACAGACATGTGCCACACATGAATCCTCCAGAAGACCCCTGGGAAGCTGTGTATGTGTCTGCCAGTGATGAACCTCTGTTCCACCACCATCTGTGAGTCCCAGCTATCCTCCAGGAACTGTGCCAAGCAGGTCAGCCCAGATGGTCTCATATAATCACCACCACCAATTTTTTTATGTGGGTCCCATAATTAAATCCCCATATTACAGATGAAATCAAAGAGTTTAGGTGAATTGCATAAATAAGCTCATGCAGCCAGCAAGTGGCAAAACAAAGACTCAAATCCAATTTTAACCAAATCTTATGCATGTAATAGTACATAGCCATGCATCACACACAAGAATTCCTAAAACAACTACGGGTTCTAGTTGTATTACATGTGATTTGTAACCATAGTGCCTTCGTAATTACATTCCCAATACCCACCACAGAATCCAGAACATGTTGTAGATGCCATGAATACCTGTGATTATAAGACAGAATACAATTACGGTTAAGTACTATTACATCAAACTTCCTAAGTCAGAAAAGCAAAAAGTGTATGTATACATATAAGTGTGTCTTAGAATTATTTAGTTATTTGAAAGGCAGTCTACCACAGGCCAGGCTGAAGCTAGGATCTCTATCAGGTCCCCCACATGGGTGTCAGGCAGGAGCAGAAGTACCTTAGGCCATCTTCCATAGCTGTCCCAAGTGCATTAACAAGAAACCAAATCAAAAGCAGAGATGCTGCACTTACGCCAGACCTCTCTATATGGGATGCCTACATTGCAAGTTGCAGCTTAACACCTGTTGCCACAATGTTGATGTGTCTGCCTTAACAAATATTCCAAGTACTTCTTATATAGTCATCTGGCCCCTGTCCACAAACCGATATTCTGATACTCAGCTCAGCCCACCAGTCCATAAAGAATGAAAATGAGACCCACAGTAATCAAGTGATCTGCAAAAGGCCGGCAACACCCACCGCCCACCCCAGGCACCCCTTTTAAAGCCAACTCCTCTGAGTTTCAGCCTAACTGTAACACAATATACAACATGAACACTGGGAATAAAGCTAGCTTGGGTCTCCATCTACCCTGGCTAAGGACATCTTCAGTTGGTTTTCCTGATTCTGCTCCCTTAGTAGGTCCTTCCTGATGACCTCATCACAGATAAACTGAGGAGGGGACAAGCTCTCTACAGATGACCTAGAAACTCCAAATCACATTTTTGATATGTGATTAGGTTTTGTTTAATGTAGATCCTCTTTAGAGACAAGCCACGTTGCCCAGCAACCAGTGAATCAGTGACGTGGCAAAGCTATTGATCAATAAAGTTCTCACCACTTCCTGAAGCTGTTTGCCTGCCCAGTTCTAAAAACCACTGTTGGAAACAGGCATAAGGCACAGCAGTGAGATGGTGCTTGGGAAACTCACATCCCCATCAAATCACCTGTTTCAAAGTCCAACTCTCCAACTTCTGACCCAGCTTCCTGCTAAGGCGCACCCTGGGAATTGCATGCGTCAAGTGCTTGAGTTCCTGCCAGCCATACAGGAGACTCAGACTGAATTCTGAGCTCTTAGATTTAATCTAGCCCAGCCCTGGCTGTTGCAGACATTTAGGGAATGAACCAGTGAGTAGAAGATTTTTCTCTATCCCTCAACCTTTCAGATAAAAATGAAAGTAAATAAGTAAGTTGAAAGCTGTTGATTACTTAGCAGCTGAATAATAAAATGAAAAGAAAGGAAGATTTAGAGGTAAACACATTATGGTTGATGCTCCAGGTGGTACTGGGTAACATTGACAACAATGCTTTGACAACACTGACAGTCTCAGTTTCCTCATGTCTGTGGAGAAAAGCTTTATGGAAATCTCTGGTCTAATATGTATGCTTTGTGACTATCAAAAAAGTTGCTGACCTCAGTCCTATCCCAATTTTTTTTTCTACTTTTTTTTTTTATTTGAGAGGTAGAGAGAAAGAGACAAAGACAGACTTCCTAACCACTGATTCTGTCCCTACATGCCCTCACTGGCAAAGGCAGGGCCAAGCCAAATGTAGCAGCTGGAAACTCAATCTAGGTTTCCCACGTGGGTAGCAGGAGCCCAGTCTCTGAGCCATCACTGCTGACTCCCAGCACCTGCATAGACAGGAAGCTGGGATCAGGAGCCAACGCCAGGTCCTCAAACGTCCCACTCCAGTGGGAGCCACAGGCATCCCAGCTCGTGCCTGCCCTGCTGTGTATCCCTTGACTTGAGACGTGTGCTTGCCCTCTGCCCATAGTGATGCAGAGAATGGTTGGGTTGCCTGGTGGGCATTCCAAATTATTGATCTTGCTCACTTTCATAGAAACAAATGAAAAGCACTGAGGGGTTGGGATGCGTTGTCTTTGCATGAACCAGGCCCCCAGTTGAGCCTTGGTAATAAACCACCCTGCACACAGACAGACAGCAAGACTCCCCAGGAAATCCTCAAAAAATGCCGTCCATATGTTTTTGAGTCATTTACACTGAACCCATCATAATATTGTTCTTTGAAGATCCATTTACATTTGTTCTAAAGGCTTATTTTAAAGCTTATGCAAATGAACTAGATTAAGGTTGCATTCTGCAAGCTGACGCTGGGAAGTGGGAAGTTCAATTTAAAGTTGAGCGTAAATAGGGTTTTGCGTGTGTTCTAAATAGCTCTCCCTTCTTAGCCCAAGTGCCCTCTATTCAACCTCCTGGCACCCCCAGACCCACAGAGCTTCTCTACCAGTGAAATACTCATTGCTGGCAGTAAGGGATAATGGCAAGAGTCTAATTCACTCGCTCTTAGCCAGCTGTGTGGTATTGGATGAGTAGCTGAATTTTTCTGGGCTCCGATTGCAGTGAGGACTCACTAGAAGCCTTGGTATTTCTGCAATATAGAGCAGCTTCTGGACCTCCTGACCTGCTGAGTAAAGACTCTTCAAGGACAAAGCCCCTGATCTGAGCTGTTCACGTGTTTCCCACTGTCAAGATTTTGCATGTGACAAATGCTCCCTTTCCACTTGTGTTTCCCTCCCTGCCTCAAAAATCTGCATGTGCTCCAAGTTTTCATTTTGCCATGGTCCTGCTGTAAACACTTGGTAATTTCTTTGAAAGTTCATGATGGATTTGTTGGATGCTAGTTGGAGGAATAAAACCATCCTTCTTCACTCTTCACACGGCAAGATGGCTCCCAGAAGTGTGACACCCTGAATCTGGCTTCCTGCAAATTATGGAACCCCTGGAAGCATGATTGTGCTCATCCAAGGGGAGCTAACAGAGAAATTGGGGACCCAGCATGAAGCTATGTAGTTTCATGACGTTGATATGCATGTTGGCATCTGTAGGCCTGCATAGGGGGTGACTGAGTGGCAGAGTGGGGATCTGGACCAGAATGCGGATCTGTGCTCCCAGGACAGAAAAGTAGAAATGGGGAAGAAGATACTAGTCAAGGAGGTACAGATGGAGGGGAGGACAGCCTGCTTCTGACCTGAACTATCTCTTGCTACTCTCAGGAAGAACCAGCTGGCCCAGGTTAAACACATGATGCTGGATGATGCCTTTCCATTCAAGGACCATGGACCCAAGTTCCTTGTAGTGAAACCCTCTCCCCGGTCTGCTGCTTCTTCCCACTCTCATACAACCCCAAAGGCAGCACTGTCTGGTGATATTTCCAAGAGCTTCATCACTCGCTCTACCATAGGGGACTCTCATGGAACAATGCACATTCCCATTCAGTGAGGCGGGCTTTTTCCAAGAAGCATGACTTCATTTCTATGTAAATCTCACAAGGGTCACCTTCCTGCTCCCAAGAACAATGCATCAGAAAGTTTGTGGGAAAATAGAACTTAAAAATATGTTGACTTCAGTACAAAACTTTTGAAACTCCTGCCCTGTTTTATCATAAAATGCACTTTTTAAATTTTTTATGTATTTTTCATTTTATGATATGATTCTTTAGGCTCTGAGATTTCCCTTTTTCCTCCTCAAATCTCCTCTCCCCACCACTGATTTTCCTCCATATTATCCCAATAGTATAGTCCTTCCTAAACAGTCCTAAGTCTGCCATTCTGCTATTTAAGTCTATCCTAACATTATAGCTATAGACAATGGGAGAGTATCCAGCATCCTATTGTCAAGTATATTTAACAGTTTCTTTGGGAGTCCATCTTTGATTTGGAAGTAGAGTTACACACTGAATTGTATCTTCACACCTGGATATGATAGGCCCTATGACATAGTTACTATACATTCCCTTAAATGGAAATCCACAAAACAAAATCAACAATAGGAAGGAAAATAGGAAATTTACTACATGAAGCTAAATAACATGCCACTGAATGGCCAATGTGTCACTAAAGAAATGGAAAAGAAAATAAAAAACCTTCTTGAAACAAACGACGCTAGTGTATGACCTATGAGTCAGATCAATGGCCTTTTCAATACTGTTTTTACTGCATCTCATGGGTTTTCACACTGTTTGCTTTTACTTTCATTTCTTCAGAATTTTTTTTCATAAGATGCATTTTCCATGAACTAGCTGAAGAGGGTGCCTGGCAGAGCCCAGATGTGCCCAAATGAGAACTTGACTACTGAATTGTCTTTCAGTCCCTCTTCCTGCCCTCTGGTCTTCTCCCCACCTCTCATACTCACTAAATGGCAGTGAGTGTTCATCCTAAGGGACCCCCGTTCCTGAAGCCTCAGGCCGGAAGAGAGGTTAGTGTCATATTAACTGTTACCCCCAGATAAAAAGGGATCCTGGAAAACAGCAAAGCTTTTCCCACAGAAATAAATCACCAGAACAAGCAATGTCTTTTCCAAGTAGCACAGAGACCAGCAAGTTGAGGCTGGCTAGGCTTTTATGTCATGCCCCCGCTTCCCAAGTCAGAGCACATAGTGACCACCAAAGGCCAGTCTGGTATTTCCTGAACTCTTCCAAATTCCAGACAGTTCCTTGCTATAGCACCAAAAGGAAATGAATATGCCATCTCCACCAAGCTTAGCAATGGAGCACTTTAATTTTGTTTAACCCTCTTTATAAAACCATATTTTACATTGTTGCTTTACTTCGGCCCCATCTGCATTTGCTTCCATTAATCACTGTACCTCTCTCCCCACCGCAGCCTTCATTACTTACCCAAAATGAATGTGAAAAGAAAACATAATTAGATGCCACTTTAAAAAAATATTATCTTGAAAATAGAGCAATGGCTTAAATAATAAAAAAAAAAAAGGATAGAGGAAAAACACACAATTTGAACTAATGGGGCAAATTATCTCAGGTTAAAATAAATTTATATCAGCGCTTGCTTCTTTCCTCCCTTTCCCTAATTTTTCTCTTTCTCTTCCCTCCTTTCATTCTTCCTCTCTACCCTTCCCATGTTCTTCCTCCCATCTTCTCTCCCCCACTTTTCCCTTCCCCCTCCCCAATCTCCAGTGAATCATGACAAATCCAGAGTTCACTCAGAGAAATGATCAAATTTTCTTCTCTTTGTTGAAACAATGAAGTGTTTCTATAATGCAAAATCCGTCAAACTGATCAAAGTGTAGTGTTAAAAGTCTAAGTAGTCCTTCTTGCCCAAACTCTCTGAGGTTTGGTCAGAGCTGACACGTGTTGCCCGATGTGCAGTGTTCATTGCATTTCCACTGTCCGCCACTATCAGAATTACTGGCAGAAGCATTTGCTGTGGATGTTGTATTAGTCAGCTTTTCATTTCCATATTGAAATACTTAGGAAAGCAAGAGAAGTTCATTGTGGTTCACAACTCTGGAGGTTCAGGTTCAAGTGGTCCTGTTGGCTTGGTATCTGATGCAGGCACTGGATGTGTTGTGAGGTAGAAAGTAGAGAGAGGGTCTTTTTGAGTTCCATTCAGGCTTTTACAACCAACCTTCTCACCAAAGCTACCTTCCAGGGCTACTGCTTGCTGAACAAAGCCCTTCCATCAGGTCCACTTCCTAAATATTGTGATTGGATTGTGGTACTACTCTCTTGGTGCCATTAACTCAGGACTCTTGTTTGAGTTCAGGATCCATTCATTTTCAAAACATGGGGTTGATTGACTCATCTTCCAAGCACCCAGTAATGCTGTCATTTCATTACTGCATATTTATTCAATTATAGCTTATTTGTAGGTGGAGAGAGAGAGAAATTCCCATCCACTTGGTTCACACCCCAAATGCCCACAACAGCCGGACAACCTAAGCTGATAACAGGGTTCTGTACCTATCTGCACAGATGGCACCAATTCAACTACCTGAGCCATCACCACTGCTTCCTGAATTTACAAGAAACTTAAATCAGAAGCCAGAGGTAACTATTCACCCTAGGACTATTAAACCTCTGACATGTGTGAGGGCATCCTGATCCGAGTCTGAACTGCTAGGCCAGATGCCCACACCATACATACACGCACTTTTCACTATCAGGTGCTTTTCAGTACTCTGACTGAAACATAGATGCTGCTAACATGCTGTCACAAAGTACTGGAGTCAGGAGAGGCCTTTGGGAGAGTGTAGGCTTCTTGGGAGCATGTGCTGCCTGTGTATTGTCGCTTCTCAAGACCCAGGTGGGACTTCCAGTGCTACCCAAAACCTGGCCAACAGACCAAGTACCACTCAAGAACTTGCCTGAATCACTTAACGCCTCAGAGTGTTCATCTCTCTATCTGTAAATTGAGAATATTACAAGCCTTACCTACTACAATAGGTAGTTGTGTGGGTGAAGACAGTGTGATGTATGGAGACTTCCCATCACTATGAGATCAAGTTAGTATCGTCATAAGGCCCATCTGTGCTTCATAAGAAAGCCTCCTGCAGACGGTGGGCAGTTCTTGCCAGTAGAGTCTACATTATTCAGAGTGCGGAGTGTCCGGCTTTGGAGTCAGCCCAATCTGTACTTGGGATCCCACTAAGCCACATTCAAGCTGTATGGCCTTGAGTAAGTTCAACATACACCTGTTGTGCTGAGAGAACTAAAGGAAACACACATTGGAACATCTGGAACACAGTAGGTACTTGGGTAATAGTAGCTTTATCCCAAGGGTTCTCTGTTTACGTCATTATCTGAAAGAATTAGGAGACATCTCCACCTGCACTCTTCTTGTCTGACCCCAGATCAGGCCTCCAGGGGAAGGCTGGCCTTCCAGCTCCTTTTTTTGTGTGTCACTGCATCGCTGATGCTTCAGCAAACTCCTCTCTCAGTGTTTTTTTTAAAGATTTGTTTATTTTTATTGCAAAGTCAGATATACAGAGAGAAGGAGAGACAGAGAGAAAGATCTTCTGTTAGATGGTTCACTCCCCAAGTGGCTGCAACAGTCGATGCTGTGCCGATCCAAAGCTGGGAGCCAGCAGCTCTTCTGGGTCTCCCACACGGGTGCAGGGTCCCAAGGCTTTGGGCTGTCCTCCACTGATCCCAGGTCACAAGCAGGGAGCTGGATGGGAAGCAGGGCTGTCAGGATTAGAACTGACACCCATATGGGATCCCGGCGCGTTCAAGGTGAGGACTTTAGCCTATAGGCCACTGCGCTGGGCCCTCTCAGTGTTGTTGTTTGGTTTTTTTTTTTTTTTTTTTTTGGCCTTCTCTCCCTAAGAGTTGCCAGAGCTGCCATTTCTAAGACCAAAAAAAGGAAGGAAGGAACCCCAAAAGGCATAGCTGTGGTAGAGTCAGTTCTTAACAAATGAGAAACAAGCTCTAAATTTACAGATTAAGTGCTATTAATTACCACCCAGCAAATACTGAACTGCAATTTTGCACTCTTAGGAAAAACAGTATCAGGAAACCCAGCCTGAATACTAAAGGACTCCATGAGTGCCCTGTGAAAACCTGAATCAGATGTGCTGTCTCCCCAGACACTAAGAAGCCAAGTCAGGCTTAGGCAGCATCACGCCAACCCCCAAACCTGCCAAGAACTTACCTTGTGTCTGTGGTCATCCCTGGGAGTCTATGGATGATAAGGTCAGAATGAACTCTCCTGCAAAGGAGTAGATAAGACAGGTGGGGTGGGGCACACCCCAGCATGGGGGCTGTTGGAGTCTTCTCTCCTGTGAATGAAAGCTGTGCTGGGTTTGTTCCTTCTGTTGGTTTCACATACTTTCTCACCTGGAAGTTACAGTGGCATTAGTTACCGCACTTGAAGTTTTCTGCCCTGCCCCATATTCCGCCTACAGAAACTTCCCTGAACCCAGCATGGCCACACGTGCCCTCATCCATTGGAAAATCAGAGATGGAAAAGAAGTGAATAGGTATTGGTGGATCCTGTGTGTTGGCCCCACATTCCGTGTTCAAACCTTCAAGTGGGGTTCAAGTTGACCCCATTTGTGACCTAAGAGTTCTGTCTCTCTCCTCCACCTTCTTCTCTAAGCTCCCAAGTCTGGGGGTACTACCTAAGCCATCATGCAGGAGTTTGGAGTGTCCTACTTTGCCTCTTTTCTGCCCACTGTGACTGGTGGCATATATGTGTTTGGGGGCTGGAAGCTGCAACAGTTGGGGTTCTACCAGTCCAAAGCCAGAGCCTTAACTCCATCCAGTTCTTTCATATGGGTAACAAGGACTCAAGTATTTGGGCCATCTTTTCCATTGCTTTCCCATACACATTAGTGGAAGGCTAGATCAGAAATAGAATAGCCAGAACTAGAACCACACTCTTATATGTGATGCCAGCATTGCAACTGATGGCTTAACACATAATCCCACAATGCCTGCACCCTAGATATTTTGTACGGTGTCAAAAATTATTTCTCTTATTTTTGCCATTAATTTAGGAGTATCCACTGTTACCCATGACAGATGCCATATATGAGAGAGGAAGCAATGAAAAAGTAATTTTGAGCTGGATTTGTTCACTTACATTAAGTTCATGTCTTCCCTTTGGCTTGGTTCTGCCTAAAGGACAATTTACTTCAGTTCATACAGAAAGAGACAAGGAAATAATATCTGTCTTTAAGCCTGAGTTACAGGTTTCGATTTCTATTTCTCTTGCTTCCCATTTTCTGGGACCTGACAGTTGCCTGTTGCCTCCACAGCTACCTTCTCCAATAAGCCCCAATTCCCTGATGCACGTTACTCAGATCACATCGGTGGGTTGGCCTGCTCCAGGAGAGGTTTTATTCTTCAGCAGAAATATTGATCTGGCACCAGTCACAGGCCTGGTTTCTATATTGTCAATATGGAACAGGTAGAAGATGCTGGACACCGGACTGATGGAGAGTCTCCCCTTCTCTCTCTGGTTGGCCATCCTCAAGTCCCTGCTGCTCTGGAGTAACAGTGCTACTTACTTGCCCTGGCTCTTCTCCTGCCTTCTGCCATAACTAGTGAACCCACCCACGAAGTTCAGATTCATTACAGCATACCTATTAACCACCAGGCTCTTTTTTATTTCATCTCATGGAGATTTCCCAGAAATGCATTCCTCAGCATTCACTAAGAGGCATAATTAAAGGCTACATCCAGCAGCGACTAGAACTACGTTTATATGCCCATTCTACCACCCCTACCCCCACCACTCCAAGTCCCATTGTGAGTCCCTTCACCCACAGCAGTCAACCATGATCCCCTTCTTCCCAAGCATGGGTGAGTATTCCAACCGGAGCCTCCTCTCCAACACTGGGATTGCTCCAGATAGTGCACCCCCAGAAGCCCTGTTCACCACCAGGTCTAGTCGTAGCTGGCCCAGGAGACACTCCATGCTGCCTCAATTAGCTTTGTTGTCTCCTACCACCCTTTCTGCTTCCCCAATGAAAAGCTATTCACCCTCCAAGAATCAGTTCAGGAACGACCTCTCCAATGTCAACTACTTTGACTGTATCCACTGCTATGTGATGCTTAGCACGTTGACATATCTCTGCGTGTTTCACATGTCACACCAGCTCTCCCTGTCCATAGCACCCATAACATGGTGGTCCTCTGTTGAGTCAACTTTCTTATTTTATAATCGAATACCTTAGGCAGCCTACTTGATAAAGAAAAGAGGTTTATTTTAACTCACAATTCTGGAGATGCAAGGTCTAGGATTCTCATCTGACAATGGTCTAGAGGTGGCCCAGGGCATCATGGGGCCATGGGCAGGAAGCGTGTGTGTCTGTTTGGGTCTGTGTATCCTTTATCATCTGCTTATCAAGTCGCCAGGATTCATTCATGGGAGTTCCATCATACACAACAGAGTCAGATTCAGTTTTCACCCTGTTAACACCATTCCTCTTAGCACCATTACTGTATGGCCTTGGGGGTCAGTTTGTTGCATCAGGTCAAGGAAACAAACCATGATGAATCAATGAATGAATGGAGCAATAAAAAAGGGGGGGAGGAGACTCTCAGGACAGGTAAAGAAGGCAATATTTGAAGCACCAGTTTAGAAATGGTCCCAAGAATCTGCCACAGATTCTGAACTCAAGCTCTTTCCCCATAAAAGGCAGGGATTTGAGGGACAGCAGCTCAGAAGAGACTACATTCTTCACACTCACTGACTGAATTCCTTCAGTACAGATATTTTAAAATCGCAATGTGCAAGCAAATTAGGTGGGCATCTTGTTAAGATGTAAATGCTGTGGCACGTACTGTAGCCAACGAATCAAGTCACCACTTGAGGCACCTGCATCCCTTATCAGAGTTCCAACTCAAGCCACAGATGCTCCACTTCCAATCCAGTTTCCTGCTAATGCACCCAAATGTCAGTAGGTGATGGCTCCAAACATTTGTTTCTTGCCGCCTCGCGTGGGAGATCTGAACTGAGTTCTGGGTGCCTGGCTTTAGCCTAACCTCGCCCCGGTTTTTGCAGGCATTTGGGGAGTAAAACAGAAAATGGAAGACTCTCTCTCTCTCTCGTTCAAGTAAAATAGAACTAAATAAAAATATTTTTAAATGCAGGTTTCTGCTTGGAAGTTCTCTGCTGGGGGCCCACAGGGTCCGGGCCACTGCATCACACTTGAGAAACAGCCTCTGATTTCTCTAGGTTGCTCGCTACTTTGTCTGGAGGTACTGGCTTGTCACTCTGAGCCCCAGCAGGCACCGAGCTCCCTGGCATCCCTGTGCCAGCTTGGTGAGGCAGATGTTTTGCTGGTTTATTTATTCCTTGCCATTATCACCGGGGAAGAGAACTCATGGACATGCCACATCTTGTTTACAGCGAGCTTCAGAAGAGTTAAAAGTGCAAGCTTAAAAAAATTATATCAGCAGCCCCTTAGAATCACACATATCAGAAGAGGAAAGGACTAAGGGAAATTCATAAAATATTAAATGACACTGTGTCAAGACACAGATAGGGGCAGAACCATAATTAAAGTAAACAGCACATCAAAACCCTGGCTAAAACCGTTATTTAAATTGAAAGTAAATGCAGGAACTGATCATGTAGCCTTGTATAAATGTGCTTCCAAGAGCCTTTTAGGAATATTAATGATTATGGAAGTATAATGGCTGAATATCAATGATCATTTTTACAGCAAGTGACAGCTCACAGGGAGAAGAAAAGAATGGAGATCCTTGGGAACGCGCAGATCCGTTTGATCTTCCCAGCACTCTGCATCCCCCAGGGAGCGGAGGGAGGCCCAGAAAGATGATGAAGGTGTCCCGAGTGGAGGTCTCAGCTTTCCTAGGAGGCTGAACGATGAGAGGCCATTCAGAGAGGGTGCCTCAGCCCTCACTGTGCCCTCATCCTTCTCCTCGAAGACACTGCCGAGTTCCAACTGTGTGCATGGCCCCGGGAGTTGCTGCCACCTCTGAAAAGACTTATCCATCTTGCTTTGAAGCATCTGGGAAAGTTCATCCCAAAGCCAAAGTGAAACAGTAAAATAGCCTAACTGACTTTTCAGCAAAGGTTCTAGAAACTACCCCCTGGGAGTTGGAAGGCTTTCCTCTTCACAAATGCAAGGCTCAGAAGATCTCAACACGCTTCCATGGGCTTCAGGAGCCACAGCAAAGCTTGAAGCTTCCTCTTGCATTGTGCAGAAAGTCTTTGGCACTGTACAATGGATGAGTAAGCTATTGAGGGTCTAAAACAAAACACATGAGTATTTTTGGTTTGGTTTGGTTTTGTGAGAGACAGATAGCAGTGGTCCTGTTTACCAGCTCACTCCTGAAATGCTTTTCTCCGTAGTCAGGACTGGATCTGCCAACCTCAGAAACCAGGAAACCTATCGTGTCTCCCAAATGTGTGGCAGAAGCCAATTACTTGACCCACCAGCTCTGACCCTCCTATGGTCTACATTAGCAGAAAGCGGATTCAAGAGCCATAGCTGGGAATCAAACCCCATGAGGGATGCAGACATCTTAATTGCTAGGCCTAATACCTACCCTCTAAGTGCTATTCTTGAGACAAGATCCCAAACTCATGCCATCTTCTGCTTTGCTTGGTTTTCTGGGGACATAGGGGCTCTTGTTGCTGACTTTTCTGCTCTACATTCCCCAGGGACACATGACATTCTGTGGGGAAAATTTTCTCCCCAGAACTAGGAGGTCACCTTCGTAACAGCATCTTCTCCTCTGTGCGTCCCCAGAGATGACAGCCAGGCCAGAGGTTATGCAGGTTCAAGTGCAGATCAGGAATCAGAGGGAAATATTTATTCTGTTGTTGTCTCTGGTCACAGCTATCCTGGAGCTGACAGATGCATTGGATTCGTTATTGTTATGAAGTTGTGCAGTCCTCATTGGTCTGATAGAAAACCGAGCGCAGTCTCTCTAACCTTAGAGTTCTAGAGACTTGGGCCAAGCCCAGGCAGCAACAGACCATTGTTTCAGTCTTTTGTCAGGGGGCCTCACAAGGAGGAGTAGTTATTTCACAGATAGGATTTCAACATTGCTGCATCTCTGGTCTCAGTACAACAATTTCTTAAATATCACATTATAATATGAAATCATTTGATTGCTAATGGTAGTTTCTCATTAATTACTACATTGTTCTAGCTATGGTGCATAATCCTCTTTCTCCAGCCTCTGGCTCAAATGGCCAGTCCTATAGGAATCCTTAGGCTCCTAGAGGAGCCGCCTTGTAAATGCCTGAGGCAGGGCAGAAAGAAATGATGTTAGTAAGGCTTCCCCACCCCTTCCTGCGGCTCCCGGAAGCCCCCAGTGCAGCAAGCGGCCCCTGCCTTCCTTCCACCTGTCACTCACCTTCCAGCAGTGACTTCTCCATCTCCCTGCTGCTGGGGGCACAGTCCTCAGCTGCTTCCTCAAAGAGTTGCCTGCATCAAAGTAGCTACTGTTTCCAGCATCTTCCTTTTACAATCCTTTTTGTTCTTGTGCTTTTGATCCGGCATATGCTGGGGGGCCAGGCTCTTGTCTTTCAGCTGGAGAATAAATGGAAACACTTAGGGAGGCAGCAGCAGCAGCCAAGGATGATTAGTTTCTTGTTCTCCTCTAACTGTGGACTCCATGGTCAAGTGGCTCAGGACACAAAGGTGATCTCGTTGGAACCATCAGGGCTTGGGAGCAATGTACAGCTTGGAAACAGAAAGACTTAAATGCCAAATCAGGCCCTGCCAGCAACAAGATGTGCAAACTGGCAAAGCCACCTTCCTGTAATACAGTTCACTCACTGAACATGGTGCTGGACCCTTGCTGTGCACTGATAGACAATCAACGTTCCTCCATGACCTCGAGATGACTGCAGACATGGGAGAGGTAGCCCCGAAGACTCACCACTTACAGTAGACCCAAGGAGAAGTCCTTTCCCTGGAGTGGATGTCTGGGCTCAGTCTTGAAGGCCTGAGCAAGCTCCAGCCAGATAACAGACTGTGGATACAGTGGGGCGGGCCCTGGCCAGAGGGTCATTTGAGACTTGGGCAAAAGTCAAGGAGCATGAGACAGAAGGACTTTCTCTAGCAACTACAGATTAGCTGGTTTTGCTGGGGCATAGGATTGAGGAGAAAGGTGAGGGTGGAAAGGCAGGTAGGTAATGGAGTTTGGCAAAATCTGCTGAGCGGCTAAGAAACAAAGCTGTGCAGACCAGTTTGGCTTATTTCAGAAGGCAGTGGAGAGAATGGCTTAAAGGGGAACCTGCTCTCAGAGGGAGTAGTCGGCAAATAGTCCATTTTCTAGGCCTGGGTTCATTTCTCTTGGTGGTATCAACACTTGTGACTGTTCCTGCTCAGCTGGCAGAGTTGTTCTGTGTGTTGTGCCATGTCCACCAGCAGCTCTGGCCTCTAATCACTTGAGATCAGGGGCAACCACTCTGTCACGAACATCAAAAATTTCCCCTGACACTGCCAAATGTCCTCTGGGCAGCAACATCACCCTAACCAAGAGCCACTGAGCTAAGGAAAATCATCAAGGCAGGATGTGCACAGGAATGTGAAGCTGGGACCAGAATGAAGACACCCTGAGAAGCCAGGGTGATGGGAAATAGATATTATGAGGTGGGAGAGCCCAGAGTCCAGGGCAGCCGCTGAGGATGGACCATGACAGGATGGCCCTGGGGCAGAGAAAGTGAGAAGAGCCTGTGAGTCAGACTTGCAGTGCAAACTGTGGGGGGTTTAGATTGTGTCTTAGGCCCTGGAGTAGAGACACCCCGTGGAGAGGGTGTCACAGATATGTGTGTCAGAATCTAGGGCTGGGTGGGGACATCAGAGAGCAAAGAGACTACCCCAGGGAAAGGGGATGGAGAGAAGCAGGTTAAGTGTGGTAGAATCCAGGGATTTCAACAAGATGCCAAAATGGGCATCTGAAGAGGGACAATCAGGAGAGGATGTCCTGAAAGAAAGACAACAAAAGAGAGTTTCTGGAAGAAGGAAGCCACCCAGAGCTAAGGCTAGCAGAAACACCAAGGAAGTAAAGGGAGGGTGGCGTCTGTCAAGTCCCTCAAAGGACTGACTTGAGAGCAGGTGGCTCCAGCCATACCACAAGACATGTTCACCAGGATCATTCATGTTCATCAGCAGTTCCTCCCTTGTGCTTCCAACTGCAATGACCTCCTGAGCTCACAGAACACCAAGCGTGTGTGGCAGGGCCTGGGCTCCTGCCTCTCTAAGAGAGGGTCCTGGGCCCCAGAAAAGTCCAGGGAGGGCCGTCCAGGCCCACACCTACCCCTGAACTCCCTTGTTATCTCTGCTCCAGTAGCAAAATGCCAGGGCGCTTTCTGGTATCTCACCTGTCAGTGGTTTACCTGGATAATCCCCTGACACATTAAGATTAATCACTCCCCAGTGCTGAGGACGAGAAACACCTGCTGGCACATTGATTCCCTCTGTGTTTCCAGCTCTGTGCGGCCTCCAGCTGCAGCTCCTCTGGTGCAACAGCCCCATGTCCGACTTCCTGCTTTTCCTGCAAGATATCCCAGAAGTGACCCTCGCTGATAGCTTTCATCTTCTTTTTGTTTCGCTTTCTTCTTCTCTCTGTTCTCATGTGTTCTAAGTACTACCCTTCTTCCCCCAGAATTATCAGGTCCATGATTAAACCAGCACTCTTGAGTTTCCAAATTCCTGTTTCCCAAGAAAGATTTTGCCAGACTTCCCTGGACATTCCTTTCTGGTCACCTCTTTGATCCACTTAGCATCTTTTAGTTCTACTTCCCGACGTCAGTTGGACTTGGAAGCAGACACTCTGCTACATCTGAAGGGAGAGGCCCACCTCCTGCCTCCTGACCTGCGCCCACTCTGCATCTGTAACTTCCCAGGCCTGCTGTCAAAAGGCACCTCCCCCAGTGTCTTGTCAGCACCTGGACAGCTCACAGCCCTGCCAACCCTATCCTTGGATGTTCCAGATCTCATCCCTCTTCCCTACAAATAGCTCCCTGAGGACAGGGCAGCGTTTGCCAGAAGCAGAGAGTCCCGAGGAGTAAACCTAGTTTGCATTGTTTATATCGGTGCAGGAAGGAGAGAGGCCCTGCAATCACCCAGTCGAGCAGAAGGTCCTGGGGGTCCAGAGCCTTCAGTCACAGAGAACAAGGTACTTACTGCATTAGGTCTGCCCCTTGCCTTCTTAACGGCCTCCCTTCACCAATAAGCTCTCAGAACTTCTCCTATCTCTCTTCCCCTCCCTACAAAGAGTCAAGATTGCCCATGTTCTCATGGGACCTAGGCTGGTACTCATGTCAGCCTAAAACTATCAGTCATTTTGCAGTCAGCAGCCAGTAGTCTAACACTCCTCCTCTGGGCTCCGCTGAGCTCTGTAAGGATTAGGACACTTGCCACTTGTTTTATGTAGTAGGACATGTCCCTGCCCCTTCTAAAAGCCTACACCCTAGTGACAGAAATACATCCATGCACAATGCACTTTAGCATAATGGGACATGTGCTTGCATGTTCCATAAGAACACATGCACCATGCTACGGTCAGCACTAATCCACGTAGCACCCACAAGAGGTAGGTGCTATTTCTCTCCATTGTGCAGATTGAACACTGAGGTTTGTGGCTTCACAAAAGCAGCCCAGTGCTATAAATTTATTTATGAGTCACCTGTCTTGGTGTCCCCTATAGTCCTAATGACTCTCCAGGGCTGGCAGTCGTGGCTATGACAGCCAAAACTTGTTCACCTGAGGCATGACCTTGCAGAATCATTGCCCTGTTGCTCAGGGCTCTAACCAATAATGGATTGCTGTGTTCCACTGCCATGTATGGCAGGCTGCATGCTCTTCTCAGAGCTGCTGGCAACAGAAGCCAGGCTTCTTCCCATCATGGCCAGCAGAGCGGCTGCCTGCTGAGTCCAACCTGAGTCCAGCTGCAATTAGTGAAGACTCAGAGGGAGCCAAGTTGGTAAGAAAAAGAGCATCCTGAGGACAGTGAAATCTTTCCTGGGGATATGCAAATACCTTGCAAAGTTTGTGGGGAAGTAGAAAAAAAAAATTTTTTTTTTTGGTGCACAAACATTTGAAATCCACACATACTGTTTCTAAAACCTGCATTCCTTGTGGATCTTTTGAAATCCCATTTGGGTACCCTCTTCCCACCCAACCCCACTAACAGACTCTAGAGCTCTGCTTCGACATGAATGTGAATTTCCCAGAGTGGCTCATGGTGGGCTCCCAGGTGGAGAAATGCTCGGAGCTATAATGAGATATGTTCACTCCCCTCTGGGTCTGCGCATCACTGCAGTCCCAAGTCCAGCATCAGAACCATGCCGCCTGTGGCTATTTCCAGCTGCGTAGATGCCACCTCAGGTGCTTGGCACCGCTGTGTCCCTGGGCCATGCCCTCAGCAAGCCCCTGCTAGGCCCCTGTTCTCACAGAGCCCATGTGTGTCTCAGTAGCAATGGTGAAAAGGCATCAAATGGAGGCAAATCTGATTTCCTTGGAGGAGAAAATCAAATTCTCTACCTTGTGAGGCAGACAGAGAGATTAGAAGGAAGACAAGAAAAACAAAGCTCCCCGAGGGCTGGATGGCCAGCTACTCTTAAGGGCAGGGGGACAAGGACATGCCCAATGGACAGCCAGCAGCCCCGTGGTCTGTGAGCTTTCTGACTTAGCATGGACACCCAGGCCTCCAGGGATAGGTCAGCACTAAGCCAGGGGACTTGAACACATTCATGTACTTAGAAGTTGTGCACCTTTCTTCTCACCTTCCTCACTCACTGAGAACACCAAAAAGAATTTCCCACTATCAAAGGGAAGGTGATAGGTGAGGAAGGTGAGACAGCCTGAGATGGCCCCGTACCATCTTGGCCCTGCTTGACCTGAGGAGACAGAAGGCCACCATCCTTGCACATGCCCTCACTGCCCTTCCATGATCTCTACAACAGGAGCTGTGGCAGGTGACCGCAGCATCTTCTCCCGACAAGCATGGCTCCCATGCAGAAGCAGGCACAAAAACCGCCGCTTGTGTGACATGAGCACACGTGGGGAAGAAAGTGTGAAGTTGGCCAGCTCATGAATGAGCAGCGGCTAACTATGGACAAGCCACAGTGAGATGCAAGCAGATGTCAGAAACAGATGACATGTGCAGGCAAGTGCTAGCCCAGGTCCCAAAGCAGGACTGAGGACAAAGGTGTCGTTCGCGCCCACACTCAGCCAGTCAGGCTGCTAATGCACAGGCCCTGAGATGAACCCTTTTGTTGTGCTTTGATCGCTCCTGATAGCACACTCTGCCAAAGTATCTTTGATCTCCCCGCACTGAGGGGAAGTCTCTGCAGCGCAGTGGCATCTCCTTGAGATTAATGCTTTGTGGCACCGTCAGCACTACACTGTCCTCCCCCATCTGTCACTCTGGGCCACGTAGCCTCCTGGCCTGCCTCCTCCACGGGCACCCACAGGCTTGGGCAACAGTCCCTGTGTTCTCCCTTTCCTGGCTTCCCCTCACCTAGTCTGCACGTTGGGAAAACCACTGGGCAGGTGCCAGAAGACAACACATTGCCTAGATGAGTTACATTAGGCAAACCACTCCCCTCTCTAAACTTCAGTCTTCTCATCTGAGAAAATAAATGAAAGTAGCTGCTTCCACATCTAGCTTACCTCTTAGCACAGCAAGGTGCATTGTTGGATGAATGGAGGATTAGTTGACCCACTGATCTGTGCCAAGAAGGAAGGCAAGAGCATTGTAACCACTCGGTGGCCCATCAGTCACCCAGTCCAACATGGGAGCTCCAGTCCAAGTCCCATCTGCTCAGTTTACTCTCCATCTCCCTACTAACATGCCTAGAAAAGCAAAGGAAGATAATCAAATACTTGGGTCATTGGCAACCACACAGGAGACCCTAGTGGAGTTTTGGAATTCTGGGCTTCTGTGTCTTCCTGGCCTAGCCTGGTTGTTGTGATCATTTAGAAAGTGAACCAGCAGATGGAAGATCTCTCTCTTGTTCTTTCTCTCTCTCTCTCTCACTGTCACTCTGTCATTCAAATAAGTAAATAAATCTTTTTCAAACAAAAGTCTAGTAAGAATTGCTGGCACAGAAGCAGGTTTCAGCCTTGTATATCCCCATCTTAGAGCTCACAAGAATGAAGGGAGCTGAAGCCCATACCTGGGCTCAGTGCCAGCCTGGCCTATCCACAGAAGGGCTGCTGACATTTCTGCAGCACTTGGGCAGTGAAAGGCTTTGCTGCTGCTGGAATCTCACAAAGCCCGCCCACCTCATCAGTAGCCCTTCCTAGCTGGGGCCAGGATCTGTGCAGAGGCATGATGGGGAGTGACATGGCCCAGAACCTTCAGGGTGTCTGTCTGCCAGCTTGCTCCTTCTGCATCTTGTCCATGTGAGAAAGATGAGCCATGACTGGAAGTCTGCCTGAGTGCATGCAAAGTAGGTATTGTGACTTCTGCCCATGCGCTGGATCAGGGCCCCATGGCAGCTTACTGTATCACAACCCCCATGGTTAAAGTACAGCAGGAATGAGCTGACCTTAATGAGACTATATTGATAAATCTTACACAGAAAGCTATCATCTCCTGGCATGACATAAGCAGCCCACCTAAGGTGGCAGTGATGTTCCACCCTGTACTTACTTGTCTTATGGGTCATGCATGGAGCTGGTCGGGGACAGGGATAGTCTGCATCTCCAGAAGAAGACTTGAATTTGACAACGAGGCAGGCCCAAAAGGGACAGCTCAGCATTTCTCCTTCTATCATGTGTAGCCTACTGACTGTTTATTTCTTTAATTATCATAGAGCTTTATGAAAGAAATCAGATCATCACTTTAGTTTCTGCAATTATGTTCTTGAATAGATGAAAATTCCAAGGAACTCTAGGCAGGAAGAAAATCATGATGATTTTTACTCCCTCTTTTAAAATACTCTGAGTATTTTCTTGATTGTTGGGTTTGTTTACCAAGTGCAACATATGTGTCACTCCCTTTCTTCCTTTTTCTCTTCCTTCCCTCCCCCTTTCCTTTTCCATATCATGTCATTCATGGAATTTAAAAGGAATTAACTAAACATCTACTATGTAATCATTGGCTTAAGTACTATGTATATAAACAAATCAGTTATCGTCATGATTGTAAGATAGAAAATCTCACGACACCATTTGCCTGAACTGGGATCCGTAGGGCTTTGCTATTAGAAATGCAGAAAAGGGTCCCAGAGATGCCCACTTGCCTGCTGAAAGAGGCACAAGGTAAATGTTGGCCTGGACTGCATGCTGGTGCCATAGTACATGCACAACCGGAGGCCAAGCAGAGGATTTCATCACCGTCACCTCTCCATGCCAGAGGCGAGCAGAGTGTGGGCTTTCCCCTCTTTGTCCATCTCTCTACAACCTTCAGCTCTATGCACTCCCCAGTGCAACCCTGTTCCCTTTGCCTTCTGCCCTGTTCTAAACCTGTACCACCTCTGCCAGGAGGGCTGCTGAGGTCTCAGTTCACAGGGCACCTATTGTGTGCCAGTGCTGCGGGTCCTGAGCTAGATGTTTGGTATGGAGACGAGCCAAGCACACTTCCTGCTCAGTGGCTCTCAGGCAAGGGAGTGGTCTGACATGTGCTAAGTGCTGTAGCACCACGGGCAATGTGAGGCCATGAGAGGAATCTAGGGGAGAAGGACCAATTCCATCTTGGGACACACGATGGTTTAATGACTGAGATACCACGTGGAGCTTTCCTTATAGTGAGAGGAATATATCTTGGGCAGAAATAATTACAGTACAAAGGAAAGCAAGGCACTGTGAGAATAGGCAGGAAAAAGAAGCTACTTGGCTAGAAGACAGAGAACATTTCCTTAACACATGGTCTTTGAGCTGACCTTCAACAAGGAGTAGAATGTCCAACATTCATTCATTCAGTAGATATTTCCCAAGTTGTTAGAGGAAATGCAATCATTTAGAAGAAATCTTTGCTCTCTGGAGAGGACATCTGGCCTTGGAGTTAATATCCCAATCAATACACCTGCACCCAGCGCTGGAGGACCTGGGCTGGTTACGCAGTCCCGGCTTCTGACTCCAGCTTCCTACTGATGCAGAACCTGGGAGGCAGCAATAAGGGCTCAAGGAGCACCCATCTAACATGTGGGAGACCTGGAATGAGTTCCCAATTGCCAGGCTTCAGCCTGGCCCAGCTCAGCTGTTGTGAACATTTGAGAATGAACCAGTGGAATGAGTGTGCATCTCTCCCTGTCTCTCTCCTTCTCTCTCTCCCTACCTCTCTTTCTCTATGTCTCTCCCTATTACTCTGTAGTTCTTGGGGAAAGAATTGCACTCTCATGGAGTTTACAATCTAGTGAGGTTTCCCATAAGATTGTGTGTGTGTGTGTGTGTGTGTGTGTGTGTGTGTGTGTGTGTGTGTGTGTGTACACGTGCACACATGCAAAAGCTAGAGTGAGAGTCAGCAAACTTTTCCTGGGAATGACCAGACTTCGGTCATTTAAATATTCCATACTTTGTGAGCCATATGGTCTCTGTCTCAAATACTCAACACTGTTACTACAGTCCACAAACAAACAATGCATAACTGAATAGGCATCACTGTTTTCCAGTAAACTTGATTTACAGAAGCAAAGGATGGGCTGGGCTTGGCCCTAGGCCCTGGCATGCCCTAGTGTGTGTTAGATAGTTATCAGTGCCAAGGAGAAAGCTTAAATTAGGAAAGGAATAACACGTGCAAGAATTGCTCGTAGAAAGATGAGGAATTTTAGCAGGGAAAACATCCCCAAGTTTGTGGGCGGGACTTCCTGCAGCAGGTGGAGAGCCAGGAGGGAGCCTTCCATGGGGAGTCAGCAGCAAGCCCAGAGCCCTGGAGGATGGAATGAGCCACGGTCAGATGCCAGCAAAAAGGTAACATCTGGAAGAAGGATGTGTACAGGCAGATGGGTTTGGCATGGAACACAGAGCAATAGCAGGTGCTTGAGGGACAGTAAGAAGGCCAGTAGAGTGGCGTGTCAGCAGTGTGAGGTACACACAACAGCATCCTATACAGAGGTGAGGCTGGAAATAGAAACTGCTGCAGAGCTTCAGCATCCCAGTGGGTGCAACCAATGAGTTTGATCATAAAGAAGGACTTTGCCAGAATCTTTGTCTTCTTACCACAGTATGTACAAGTAGCTTAAGCCATTCCCCTGCAAGATGCCATCCCAGTGCCATTCATAGGTAGCTGTCTTCTATCAGGGCATGGAAGCCTTTGTGCACAGGGAGCTGCAGGAGCCCCTCTCCAAGCCCCATGCCACCTTACCTCCTTCAGCATGCCAGCTGGACCCCTGCAGGATGTATAATGGTGGGGTTCCAGATTCATTCCCACTGGCCTCTCACTGGAAGCCAAGATCAAGCGTCTCTCTGCAGTTATATCTCTGCCCTTTCCAGAGCGAGCTCACAGCCTCCTATCAGAGAAGCATCTCTATATGCCTTGTATTGTGGTAGGCATCTTCTATGGATGTTTTTGCTTATTCCTCACAATTTTTTAAAAGAAGAAGCTTATAGAAATGGCAAAACTGGGGTTGAATATAGTCAGTGACAGCCCCACAAAGTCAATGAGTGTCAGGGTTCAAGATCAAGTCAGGGGCCCAGTGCAATAGCCTAACACCTAAACCCTTGCTGGGATCCCGTTTGGGTGTCGGTTCATGTCCAGGGTGCTCCACTTCCCATCCAGCTCCTTGCTTGTGGCCTGGGAGAGCAGTAGAAGATAATTTAAGGTCTTGGAACCCTGTACCTGCATGGGAGACTTGGAAGAAATTCCTAGCTCCTAACTCCTAGTTCTTGTCTTTGGATTGGCTCAGCTCCAGCTGTTGTGGCTGCTTGGGGAATGAACCAGCAGATGGAAGATCTTTCTCTCTCCGTAAATCTGAGTTTCCAATAAAAATAAATAAATCCTTAAAAAAAAAAAAAGAACAAGTCAGTCTGTACCCAAATTGCCTTCCAGGTGACTACAGTGTTTTCTGTTCATTATGTCCAAGGGAATATCAGCCTTCAGCCAGAACTGCTGTCATTGCATGGCTCCCTCTCTGTTCGTCTGGTCCCCACCTACCTGGGTCCTGAGGAACCTGTTCTTTTCCCTTTGTCTGGCATATAGAGCTGAGCCCTCTCCCCAACTCTTCCCACCACCTGCCCTTTGAATGTTGGACACCAGATCTCCTCCATCCTTCTTCCTTTCTTGGTTGCCCTCATCCCAAGCTTCCCTCTGACTCCTTTCTTTCTCTCCCAGTCTCCCTCAACCCCAGCTCCAGCTCTCTAGCGTTGGTGCAGACACAAGCCAAGCCCTTCTCCATCAGTCATGTCAGTCAGTTGTGCAGGGCTGGTTTGCCTGGGATAGAGTGGCACCTCTCTGTTGTCCTGGCAACATCATTGATAATGCCTCCTCCCTCACAAAAGTGCCTCACCTACCCTGGGCTAGGAGTAAATTCTTTCCATCTACACCAAAAATAATTTTCAGTTTGTCACATTTTTTATTGCATCAGTACTTTCATTTCCTTGCCTACATTGTGTGACTTAGCATATTCCTTCAGAGTGTGATTTTCAACTACTATAGTAAAATCCTTCTGCGAGATTTGGGGCCTCACTGGCCTTGAGAACTCAGTACCACCAGAGACAGACACTTGTGCTCCCTGTGTGCAAATAGCATCGTGGAGCCTGCTGGGAAAGGCAGGGACTAGAATCACATTGGTTCTAGATCCATCCTCTAAATAAATATTACATGGATGCTTGCTATGCATTCACTATAGGCATCTATTGTTCTGAGCAGTGGGGATGAAGTAGTGGGTAAGCAAACCCAGTTCCTGCCTTCACAGAGCTCACTTCCAAGTAAATGGAGACAAACAGTTCACAGGAAACACCTGAACTGTGAGAAGCTCGATGACGTTAAAGATAAAGGGGATACCAGGAAGAATGAAAATGACAAGGACAAGAGCTTGCAGAAGTTGGTGAGAGTGGGTTTGTGAGATGACCAGCAGGTAAGTTGAGCTAAAGCAAAGTGAACAGAGTGAAGCTGAGAAGGCGCTGAGATCTCCATCCTGAGCCACAGAGGGCCAGAGGAGAGCAGCAACGGTCCCACCTACAAGGTACGGCGAGGCCTTGGCATTGGGTTGAGAACAGATGAGAAGGGACAGGATAAGAAGTAAGCATCTCTTCAAAGCAAATGCTCATGTCCAGTGCAATGATGCTGCTGTCAAGCAGAAGCACAGACGATGAGAGGTGGTTATTTTACAGAAAAGGTGGAAGGAGAGTGCTAGATAAAATAGAGGCACTGAGATGGTTCCTGATGATGGAGCCTGAGCAGAATAAGAACCAAATTGCCTTTGAGATACAGATGATTTGAATAGGAACACATCAGAAGAGGAAAGTGGAAAAGGAGTCAGGGTTTCAATGTGGGTTACATTTCAGATGTCCACGGGACATCCACATGAAGGTGTCAGGCATGCAGGTGGAGCTGAAATCCAGGGCACTGAGTCAGATAACCTAGGGCGGGGATGTAGGGGATTGGAGCTTCTGGGATCAACAGAGATGGGAAGATCCAGGACAGGTGGCTGGACAAGCAGTAGCCCTAAGGTGACAGGAGTGGATCCACAGGAGATGGCTGTCTGGGGGCCAAGAGAAGAGAGCGTATTCCAGTAGGCAGAGCCAGCCAACCGTGTCAACAAGGAATTGGCCGCTGAGTGGGTCGTGCAGCCATCAGTTACACAGGAAAGAAGCATTCTAGTGCAGAATCTGAGCCAGAACCTGAAGGAAAGTGTTTGCAAGAGAAATTCACTCACCCTAATGAAGGAGATGGAGATGGCTCTTCTGAGTTCTGTAAAAGACAGACAAGGAGGGCTGAAGCTTCATGGCAGCTAGGCTGGTGCCACAGCGCGAGGTGCTACCTCCTGCTCAGGGTAGACCTGGCAAATCACCTGTTGTCCAAAGCTGCTTCTTCTTCTAAACTACAAGGTGACTATGTGCACCTCAGAAGATGGCTGTGAGGAGTGAAAAAATAATGTATATGGTGGAGGCCACATGGCAGTCAGGGCTGGGTCCTGGCTGCTCTCCCTCACACAGTCAGCGCCACGACAGTTACCCGGGGGCCTCTCAGCTGCAGAAACATGGACAGCCCTTCCTGTCCTGTGCTTTGCAAAGCCACTGGCCTGAAAGCAGCGGCAGCCACAAGCTTCCCCCAAGCAGTCCCTCCTTAGATCCTGTGCCCTCAGCTCTTGGCCTGTGCATTCAGTGAGGGGGAGTTGCAAGAGAGGGTCAGCTTCCCGTAGCGCATTTTGGAGCTGGGTTCTGCACCTTGTGTGCAGCCAGAAGCTTCAAAGAACTGCTTCCTGCAGAGCGGCACCAGGCCAGGGAGCCGTGGCCCCTCCCTGCCAGGCCCAGAGCTGGAGAGGTGGGCATCTGGCTGCAGCTCCAGGGGGTGCCCAGTCTGCCTGCACCTCAAGTAGAGGAAGGCAAAAAGGTCGTGCAGGAGCTGGGGGCAGTGTCTCCATCCTGACCCAGCCTCTAGGCAGGTAGAGCAGGAGAAGGGCCCTGTCCCAGGTTGCCACCCTGGCTTTTGGTCTATATTTCTGTAATGCTGCTTTCCCCAGGGAAGAGATCACAGAATCTCTGACCCCAAAAGGCCAGGGCTCTTGTCACAAGGAGAGGGACATTATAACGTCCATCCATGAACCTCCCAAGGAAAGAAACGTAAAGTTCTGTCAAAACAGGTTAGCATATTAGCAATCATGGCTCACTACCATCTGAATTTGTTCCATTTGTGGCATTTATGATGGTTATCCACATTAATTATTTCACTGCTAAAGTCCCTTCTAATTTCTGAACACTGTTATTTCTAAGAAAGATGGATATTAGATATGCCACACATCAGCACAGGGTGGCATTACAGCATGCTATTAAGTTCAGATGCTGAGGCTCGGCAGAAAATAACTTCGCTCTTAGTAATCGCAATAAAGTGTTTTATGTGGTGGCTCAAAATGAAGAATAGCAGCGATGAAAATTGACTTCTTACTTTGACAATGACCCTGAATTCACCAAGAAAATGGGAACCACAAGGTTCGTGTCATTGGACAGTCTAAAGACATGAGTGGGGCTGCATGGGAATGTGAGAACAGCCAGCCCAAGCCCATGGAGGCTTTATCAAGACCAGTTCTCCAAAGAAAACCTCAGAGATGCCAGCTTGGAAGGTCCAGGGTGAAACACAGTCAACAGCTCGAACACTGCACAGCTGCTGGGGCACACAGCTGCTGGAAGAACAGCAGCTACCATCAAACCGTGTTGAGCTCACACACGCCAACCACACATCCACAATCTCGGGAACTATGGTGAGAGCCTGGGAAGGCAGCCTTTGTTACTGTCATTCCCAGGACACAGAGAATGCCTGTCCGTGCTCCTGACTCCCTGTCCTCAGCCACCACAAGGATCACGACTGGGTTTAAGATCAGGAAAGACAGAAGCAGACCCAGATCTTGGTTTCCGCTCTCCCTGCACCCCCAATGCCTGCAACATCCAGGGAGTTGGACCACGCCAAAGGCAGCAGCCCCAAATTCCACCGGACCTCCCACGTCATTGACAGGGACCCCGATGCCAGGCACCCTGTCTGCTGCCTCCCACAGGGTGCATGTCACACGAAGCTGAACCAGGATTCTAATCAAGGCATTCCCCTATGGGGTGCAGACGTTCAAACCCCATCTTAACCACTGCCCCAAATGCCTCCCTTGAGGTTAAGTAATGAAGGTGAGGGCCAACGTGTAGGTCTGTAGAAAAACAAAGACAGTTTGCTCTTTGGAGTTCTTCCAGGGGGCATTTGAGATTCCTGTCTGAGCAGCGTCAAATGGGAAAAGGTGTTTCTTCGAGATCCCTTTGTACCTCCCCTTTGCCCATTCTCTATGCCAGCCCCAGTCCTGTTGGTGTAGGTGAAGTAGGCACACCTTCCCTCTCCAGGGAGACAGACAGACATACGCAGCACTCAGACAAGGCCGCAGCCACCAGCTAGGTGAAGGAAGCAAACGGATCAACTATGATCAAATGGAAATTATGGATACAAGTCCACTTCTTCAGCTCTTGCCTTCCCTGGTACTCAGGAAATTCCCGCACAAATTCATGCGTTTTTGCCCACTGTGGTCTCTAGTCCTTGGATGAATTTGGGTCCTGTTTCAACTGGGGAGATAGCTCCCCCTGGTGGTTGGAGGCCTAAGTTTCTACTTGCTCAAGCATCCCGGGAATCTCTTACGTTCCAGGAGTTTAGAGACCCTGAAGGCAAGCACCTGACTGTTATTCCTGGGAGGGGGCCAATCCTGGGTCACCTGGAAGCCTCCTTTATTCCTGAGTTCCAATTCCAAATTCTGCTTCCCTAGTGTGATTTTTGCGCAGTTATTAAAATCCTCAGAGCCTCATTTCCTCATTTATCGTAATAAGGGTGATCCCAGCTAGGTGTTAGGATTAAATAAGATAACAAATGACCTCCGGTTCAGCGCATGACACCTGCCAGGTTCTGCAGAAATATCAGCTGCTTTGCTCTTAGCTTATAAGCTTCAAAATCTTTCTTGCCAGCTTCCTGACTCCCCTCTACTCATCCTGCACACAGCCTCCTGTTACCACCTGCTGCGTCTTTCCTGGCTCCCCGGCCCACACCGCCCCTTGCTCTCTCTCCCTTGTCTTCTCTTTCTTCTCCCATCTCCTTTGTCCTAGCACCTCCCATCTGCCCTCTCACGTCCTTACCCACCTGTTGCTCCACACCTCTCGCCCCTCCCTTCTCACGACCAACCTCTCCTGGGTTCGCTCCCAACATGAGTGAGCCAAAAATCCCTTGCCAAGTGAGAGCACCGTTTTCCGCTAGCTGGTAACGCCGCAGGCTACTCTGATGGTCCCCAGCAGCAGACAGCTGCTCTGCATGCTTTGCGGAACAGGCTTTCTCTGCCCCTTCATCATCCGTGCCATACTTGAACATACGCGCTCAGCCTTCCTCCCACTCCTTTGAATTCTCCCTTGCGCTAGCAGCCTCACACTTCCTCCTCCTCCCTTTGCTTGCCTGCTCTTTCTTATCTCATCTTGTTTCTCTCTCTGTGTTGTGTTCCTTCCCTCTTGTTTTTGATTTGCAGAATGGTCCATGGTTCCCTGTATTCCCAAACTGCAGCTTGCACAGTCTCTTCCCTGTCTCTGTAAGCAAGCTTTTGTGTCTCTCTATGAGGCAGTTTGCCCAGATTCCCCCTCTCTTTATGTTCCCATCGATGAGGCAGCATCTTCTCCAGCCGTCAGCAATCCTCAGGAAAGGACAGCACTTACTTAAAGCTTACATTTTAATTTGGATCCCCCCTGAGAGGCAGGCACAGGATGCATAGCCACCCGGGTTCAGACCAGGTGGGATTGCACACCAACGAAAGTACAGTGGAAGTAACTGACCAGCCATGCCTTCTTCCTGCACACAGCAGCTTGTGGAGGTAGACTAGCAGGCCAGGACTGTCACTCCTCTCAATTCCTTTCCCTGCACAGCTCTGTGTGAGGAGGGAAGAAACAAGCTCATCAGGTGACAAGACAGAGATTCTCATTGTCTGGGCCTTGTTCCCAGGGTGAGAGGCCAACAGATGTGCAGGGGAACTCAATCCTCCGTCACTAGGCATGCAATACCCCACATAGGGCAGACAGAGCAGGGAGGATGGCATGTGCATCCAGAATCGATCAGAGCAAAGGATTAAGCCACGTCTTCACCCTGGGAATTCAGATCTGGGAATGGGGACTCTCAAATGAAACTGCTGGTCATGCCTGGATGATGGGGCTCCCTTCAGAGCAGATCCTGAACTGAGGGTTCAGATGTCAGGTGTTCGTTTCAGGGGTGACCCGAAGAGACCTCGGTGGGGCAGAGGAGAAGTGAACAAGAAAAGGCACGACACAAGCTAGCAAAGGAGTCCTCACCGAGCCTGGCCCCATGTCCAGCGACGCTGGCCTGATGGGCCGATCAGAGACATGGTGTCCTTTACACCAAGCAGGGAGGAAACAGGAGCACTGGTCCCCACCAGCACCCCCCTCAGGGCAGTAACTCCCCATCATGTGCCATGGATGTCCTAAGCACATTTCCACATGTTACAGGGTGCACCCCGCTGCAGAACCCTGGCATACGCAGAGAATCCCAGCATGTTAGTACAGTGCCCTCTGCACACTGGACATTAAGGGGCTGTGGGCAGAATGGCCATGGCATCAGGACCCAGCCTGGGCTGCATCTCTGCTCAGTCTCCTCCCACACCACCAACTTCATGCTGCATCAGCCCAGGGCCAGCAAACCTCTACAAAGAGGTAGACAGTAAATATTTGAGGCTTTGCAACCAGCTGGTCTCTCTTGTTGCTCCTCCTGTGATTCCATAGTGTGTAGGGAGGGCCAGGAGCTGTCTCATGTGCCTGCTGTAGAACAGGGGAGGCAATAGCTATAAGGCTGTGGCTGGCGTGTGCACCCCGACAGGGAGTGAGTTTTTCTTCCACTATCCCGGACACCACTGGTCCTTGCCCTGGGAGACATAAAAGCCACCAGGAGTGATTGGAGCTATACTCCAGGAACACCAGGCCAAGAGCTTCCATTGACGCACTCTGGCCAGAGCACTCCCGTGCATCCTCAAAGACCCACACTGCTCCTCACCCACTTCCTAGGAACTCTTCCCCTCACCCTGCTACTCCCCTCCTCTCGACATTTCTGCTCACCTCCTCCAGGAAGCCTTGCCTACCCTGGTCAGGTCAGATTCCCTCCTGCCCCCAGCCCTCCTTTTCCACACCCCTTCAGAGCACTTATCACAGTGATAATCATATAACTAATTGTGTAATTAGTTGGTTAAAGTCTATCTCTCTCCATCGTGTGCACTGTCTAACTTGCCAAGGTCTATTAAAACTACCTCCTTCTCCAGGCTTTCCTGGTGCTTTAGCAATGACCTCCAGGTTAATCTTGTTGGATGTCCAAACCTTGCCTTAAAAACATCCAGTGTCTGCCAGCATCCAATCTCATATCTCATATGAGTCCCAGATGTGCCACTTCAATTCCAGCACCCTGTCAATATACCTGAGAAAGTAGCAGAAGACGACCCAAGTGCTTGGACCCCTGTACCCACATGGGAGACTCAAAGGCAGTTCCTGGCTCCTGGCTTTGAGCTGTCCCAGCTCTGGATGCTGTAATCATTTAAAGAATGAGCAGCAGATGGAAAATCTGTCTCTTCTTTTGTTTCTGTAACATTGCCTTTCAAATAAATATCTTTTTTAAAAAAAGATATTTAGTCCTGTCACGCGCACCCAAACATTTAGGAACAATGTGAAGGGCCCTTCACGCCAACCCAGGGCTCATTCCTCTCTGCCTCAGCCACCTCCCTTAGCCTCAACCCGGTTGCTTTTCCAGCCAACCTTTGTGAATTGCACAGAGCCTGCCAGACTCCAGGCCTTTGCAGATCCTGCAGCCTCTACTGAGAGGGCCACCTCTCCTGGTCAGATCCGGGCTTGGCCTCCACTTGTCCTCACATCCCAACTCCCCCCAGGCTTGAAAAGAAACGAGCACCCTGGCTTCCACAACTCCCCACACTTACCTGATTTCCTGTTTCTCACAGGAACTTACCTGTCTGTCACTCTCATCAGACTGTGAGCTCTCTGAGCCGGCAACCCAACACCCAGAGCCTGGCAGCAGCACTTTGTACTGGTTGCCAGCCCCTAATGCCATGCCAGGTTATAGGAAGCCCTTGGCAAATATCGAGCAAATGGCCAAATGCCTTCAGGACGCCTGAGCTGTGCTTTCTCACCAATGGGGGTGGGAGTGGTCCTGGGGCCTTTCATTTCCTGGGATGAGCAAGGTTGGAGAAAAAGGCTTTTGTCTAAAAAGTGCTGTTAGCACCCAGATAATAGGGGCTAAGAGACCACAGCAAGCTCCTCCACTGCTTTAGTCCTTCCCATACTTAGCAAATAAGAGGATGAGCGAAGACGGGACTGGCACCCAACCTGGCAAGACAGGACAGGCCACAGTGGCAATTCCAGCCTGATGGAATCCTGGTCTAGTGCTATTGTGACAGACACAGGAAACTCTACAGATCTCATCCTTTCAGCCTTGCCTTACTCAGACAGGCCCCTGGAGAGACTACAATGGTAAATGAGGACAGACTCGCCTCCCACAATGTACACACGCATGTGTACCCCTGCGCTCACACAATCCCCAACTCCCTCCTTACCCAGCACATATCTTTTCTGGGCTCCCGGCAGCCAGCTGTAAGACCACTTCCACAACTGCACATAATTCACAAACAAACTGACTCACCAGACACTCAGAAAGAAAATTCTGCTGGAGTAGGAAACACCACAGCTGCCTGATTTGCTCTTCCCTTCCTGAGCACCCTTCATGCCCAAAGATGACCATCGGGAGAATGGCAGAAGTCAGGGTACCACTGCACTTAGAAACAGCAATGGGAAGAAGCGCTGGCCTTGGCTGACACGGCAGCCTCGGGGGCGGAGGGTGCATTAAGGACAGATTCCTGAGCCTGCTCGACTTTCCCAAGTTAGATCTTTTAGCCACCCTTATTAAGTCAGAATTTCTAGGGGCCCCAGAAATAAGATGGGAACATCCTCTCCTCTCCTCTCCTCTCCTCTCCTCTCCTCTCCTCTCCTCTCCTCTCCTCTCCTCTCCTCTCCTCTCCTCTCCCCTTCTTCTTCTCTCCTTTCCTCCTCCTCTCTGCTCCTTTTCCCTTCTCTTCCCTTTTTCTCTTCTTTCCTTCCTTACTTTTCTTTTTCCTGTTCACAGCTAATGTGACACTCCTGACAATGATTTGGGGACCACTGTTTTAATAAATTACATCAAAGATTTTTCTTGAGTTTGAGTGGCTCTGTGCTCAGGTGCTTGGCACAGTGGAGCTCACAGATCCACAGTAGCTGCACGCTTCCTGCCTGACACCTGATCCTCAAAAGGAATTTTCTCCATGAATCTGGAGCCCTCCATGGTCTCTCAAGATGAGTACTGGACACTTTGGGGTGGGAGGGGTTGCCAGTGACCTGGCTGAATTTGCGTGGACCACACATTTCTCTTGGGGGAAGGTGAATGCAGCCAGGTCCTCCTGAGTAGAGCAGAGGCAGATGCTGTTTTCCTTGTCTGGGGGGCATCGCCCCTAGAACCTAGCAGGTCACTTGCCCCTTCAGTGACATGAATCTTCCCATACCCCTGCCCCCAGTGCAACCTGCACATTGGAGAACAATCAAGTGGGCTGCAACTGCTGTCACTCATTAAGTAAGGCTTGGTTAATTATTTTTTTAAAGATTTATTTTTTATTTTTATTGGAAAGGCGGATATACAGAAAGGAGAGACAGAGAGGAAGATCTTCCGCCCCCCCCCCAAGTGGGCGCAATGGCCAATACTATGCCGATCCGAAGCCAGGAGCCTCTTCTTGGTCTCCCACGCGGGTGCAGGGTCCCAAAGCTTTGGGTTGTCCTCGACTGCTTTCCTGGGCCACAGGCAGGGAGCTGGATGAGAAGCGGGGCTGCCGGGATTAGAATCGGCGTCCATATAGGATCCCGGGCGTGCAAGGCGAGGACCTTAACCACTGCGCCACCGCGCCGGGCCCTGGTTAATTATCAAAGTGGTATTTATTGAGGTTTGTCAGGTCCGAAATAAGATCCGTGTTTGTGGCAGTTGTTGAACTTCAGTAATTCTAGTCTGAATCATCTATTGTGATCTATTTGACTTGGAATCACTTTTCTTATTAAGCCTGAATCAAACCTTGATTTGATACGCTTAATTATAAGCGAGACTAATTTGCTTCCCCTCAGGGCATCGGGAACTCGGTCTGAATGGGATGAGGGGATTTGTAGCTGAGGACAGAGGAGGGGTGCCTGCTCGGTGGGTATGAAGGAAGACAGTTATTCACATAGAGCATCATTTGGGGAAATAGTCCCCTGAGTTCTCGCCTGCACACTTGTTAGCTCTGTAAAAACTGTGCTTTCATCTTACACTGCCAAATACACCCTGGACAGGTCCCTGGATGAAGCAGGAAGTGTCTCCAGATGCTAAAACTGCCTCCCCACTCAGGTACTTCCAGGACCAGGCAAGCTGAATAGGAATCAGAACAGCAATTTGGCTTAATGGACACCTGTGTGTCTGACCTCAGAGCTTGGGGAGCTTGCCATCCACAGCAGGGTACAAGCTGCTCCTAGAACTCGCCTGCTGGACAGATCTGGAGTCAACTGACACCATTGCCCCTGCTGACAGACACAATGCTACATGGCACAAGGGGTGCCAGCTGAGCTGGAAAGAGATTGAGGTTTACACATTGAATGCTCATCATCGCTGTCTCCTGGGGACAGTAGCCATCCCCCTCTGAGCTTTGAATCTCACGTCTCTAACAAGCTAGGACAGTAGCTCCCTTGCAGGGTTAATGAATAGGAAATGCTTCGGCAAGATGCGTGGTGTGTAGAAGACACTTCATAAAGGCAGCTGAGTTCTTACCCATGCTCCCGCCCCAAGGCCCAATTTTCCCAGCTTCTTTCAACAATGCCTGTTCCACCTCCTGTCTTGGCATGTACAAACTTCCGGGACACAATACCACAGACTGTGGAGCTTAAACAACAGAAATTTCAAGCTAACTACAGTGTTGATTTTTCCCAAGGCCTCTCTCCTGAGCCTATGGAAAGCCATCCTCTTCCCTGGTCTTTGTGTGGTCTCTCTAAACCTCTCTCTCCAGACACTGTTTTTGTAAGAACATCGGTCGCATTACATTAGGGCAGGCCACAATGGCTTAATGTTCACTTAATGAGACACTCGATCTCCAAATACTGTCACTTCTGAGGAACTGAGGATTAGGGGACACAGTTCAGCCATGACAGCTCCCCACTATCACCACAATCACTCATTAACAGCTTTTTTCTGCACTTGAGACAGTCAGATGGGAACTTCTTGTGTGGCCCACTGCGATGCTCCCCAGGGGAGCAGCCAGTCTGATTATTCCTGATTAGAACCATCCTCTTGACCTGGGATAGACGGGAGGGTCTGTGGACAGCAAAACAGTCAACTCAGAGCCATGTTTGAGAATTTCGCATATCATTTTCTGATAACTTCCTTATTTACTTATTTCTTTTTTCCTTTGAAAAGCAGAGTTACAGAGAGAGAGGGAAAAGAGAGATCTTCCACCTGCTGATTCACTCCGTTAAGAGCTGCAACAACCCAGTCTGGGCCAAGTTGAAGCCAGGTGCCCACAGTTTTTTGCTGGCCTATCATGTGGGTGCAGGAGTCCAAGGCCTTGGGTATATTCTACTTCTTTCCCAAGTAGATTAGCAGGGAGTTGGACCTAAAGTGGAGCATCGTAACTGCATCACAGGCCCCATTACTTGATCTTCCTGCTTAAAGATAATGAAGTATATTACATGTGAATGTGCCACAGCACAGAATGTTTACAATGGAAGCACCAGTCTAATGTCTCAGTCAGTTCAGTATTATGGAAAGTTTCACTCAGCCAAGACAGTACAGACTATCCCAGATGTGGGCAGCGACTGTTGGATTAATATGAGACAGAGAATAAACAGATGCAAGCAATGCCCTGAAAGAAGAAATGTTACACTTGATCTTAGCCAAAAAGGCTGAGAAGCAATGGAAGAAATGCTAAGGAAAGCAATGGAATACAAAGTTTAGCAACAAATCTGGCTCAAGGATAGAAAAATGAAAAAGAATCACCATTGATCTCACGCTCTTAGAACTGGTTTAATGGAGAATGGAACTTTTGACAAATGAGGAGTTGGAGAATGGAAGAAGGGGTGTTGGCAACTTCTACAGAGGTCATGCTGATGTGGGGGGACAGAGACCCTGGGGCTCTGAAGCGGTGGAAGAGGAGGGCTAGACCCATCAGCCTAACTGAGGTTGGACACTTGGCTCTGAAGCTCTCTGGTGAGGCTCCTGGGCAATGAGCCTTCCTTTATCTCCATAGGGAGTCCAAATGGGCACCACAACTTGCTAATTAAGCCGTTATTACTGATGGTGATGACTCCTGGCCTGTGTGCCCTGGGCCAGGGCTTTGAGATCTGAGATAAAGGACTCTATTACCAGTCTTCCCCTCCAGCCGTTCCCTTTAAAAAGAAAATAGGGTACTATTCATAGCTAAATTACAGATCTGTATTCCCATTTTCCAAGAGGAAAACAAATAGGATTCCTAAGCAGGAGCACTTCTCTGGCTAAATGTCCTTGGTGAGTAGGACATTGTTATTCCAGTATTGTTTATTTCAAACTGCCGGGTCTTCTCAGATGCTCAATTTCACATACTCATTTCGCCTGCTTTGATAGCAACACAGCATTGCCAAAAGCTAGGGAGGGAAGGTAGGCAGCGCAGGCAGATGAGATGAGTTCCCCAGCAGCATAAATGTTTTCTGACTCCCTGACCAGGGATTCTTTTCTTGTATGAGAAACATACAGCAGTGGGGAACTTGATGGTCCAGTGACCCACAGATGCTCTGGGACCTAAAGAAACAGTTCCCTTGTTCAGGGGGCCTTGCTTCCCCAAGGAGGCAAGATGGGAGAGGTTTTGACCCAGGATGGAGTGGACTCCACAAAAGGCAGAAAACCTTGTCATAATGTCTATGAGGAAGAAGAGCTTCTCTGATCAAGGAGAAATGAGGCAGAGGAGGGAGACTTTATAGAAAAGGAACTGGGGTGTCTGTGGAGAAGAGTGGGATGGGTTAGAATTGGGGTGGAGGCTTTGTGTCCAGGTTGTCAGTGAGGCCCAGGACCTCAGCCTCGGGCTCCCAGGGGAAATGCAGCCTGGAACTGCCCAGGAGCTTGGCACCCTAACAGAGAGCCCAGAGACAGACCCACACATACACACTGGAAGATAGCATTGGATAAGTTATTGTTTCAAAATCAAGGAAACAGATCAGTCAATAACAAGAAGCTGGCTAGACATTTACAGAGAGAAAAAAACTAAATAGGACTCTTCTTTACTCCTTATCACAAAACAAATTCTACCTGGATAAAAGGTAAGCAAATAAAGCCACAAAATAAGAGAGAAATTAAATATTTCATAGAGGTTTGTGTGCGCACACGTGTTTGAGTATATACACAAATTCAAAGGTAAAAAAAATAACCCATGAAGAAATACTTATAACACAAATGACAGGATTAATTTCTTTCATTTGTCATCTGAGAGTTCTCACAATTCACACAGAAAAAAAAAGGCTTCTTAAATATCAACAAAGAAAAGCTCTTATGAATCAGTATAAAAATAGGCAAAGGACTTTGGCAGAAAAAGAAAAGCTTGATTGTAAACATATCAAGAGATGAATCAGTTCAGTCACTGTGGAAGAAAAGCAAAATAAATGATTTTTAAAAATCTATTAGACAAGAAAAGATTGGAAGTTTGATTGTGTTCTTATGCCCTTGCAGGCAAGAAGACAGGGAATCAGGTACAGTCATACATTTTGGCAAGAGACAATTTGGAGGATAATTTGGCAATATCCATCAAAGTTTGAAATCCATGTGCACAATATTTGTTGCTGTATACTTGTAAAGCAACAGAAACAACATGTGTTTCAAAACAAGTTTATTGTTTTCTTTCAAAGAAAAACCTTTCAATACAATCAGTTGATTACTAGGTAGTTATTTAAATGTTTCAGTTCTCTATTTCTATGTAACAAACCACTCCCGCCCCCATGTCTTTAAAACCCGAACCAGTATGTATGCACTCTCTTTCCTGGTTCTGTGGCCTGCTCTGTGAGATGTAACCTGGGGCCACGGTCATCCCAGGATGGGCTGGGGTGCCCACCACCAGATGATTCACTCACAGGGCCAGCAGCCAGTGCTGGGTGTTGGCTGGGAGCTCAGCTTGCACTGTGGGTCAGAGCCTCTTTTTCCTTCCATGTGTCTCTCTGTGTAGTGCAGTCTTCTCAAAGCACAGTGAGCAGTTTCAGAGAGCGAGCATTCCAAGTACCCCAACAGTTCGTCTTGGAAATTGCACAGCGTCACATCTTCCACGTTCTAGTACTCAGCAAATCACAGGGCCATCAAATTACTGCAAGAACAGATATCACTTGTCTGTGGGAGAAGTAGCAACGTCTTGGTGGTTGTGTGTAATATACCACTAGACACAGATGCACATTAAATACACATACACATGATCCATGTAGAAATGTGCACATACAAAAGGAATTTCACAAAAGAAACCTTATCAACCTGTCACCAATAGAAAAGGGCTGACTTCTGAGTACTTCTCTGCTTTTATTGTGAAGGCACTTTTTTTTCCACTTCAAAATCATTCTTAAAGGAAACAAACCCATTTACTGAGCCAAACTACCCTCAATGAAAGAGCTATAAATTTACCACTTACATGCCAGCAGCTCCTAAACTGCAGCAGCAGCTCACCTTCTCATTTCTCAACTTTACAGTAGCGTGAAAGTAACACTCAGTAGAAACCCAACTTTGCATTTGGGATTCTGGCTTTTGCCCAAGCTAATGCTGTCTGGTCCCATCCTCGCTTGTGATGTAGTGAGCTCAGGCTCCATGAACCCACAATCGCAAGGGGACAAGCAGTCCACAGCATGCAGTGTTAGTGGATGAAATTAATCCAATGTATTTCTGACTTAGAGTAGTTTGACCTTAGGATGGGTTTACCGGGATGCACACCCTATCTGAAGTCAAGGAGCACCGCACAGAGTATTTATCCCTGGATTCTTTTCACCCTTGTTAGACAGCTCTACCCTCCAAGGAGCTGGCACACAGCTGCTGGAAAGGTAGCCGACCCCAAGGGGTGGAGGCTGTTGTCCCACAGTACAGAGAACAGTATGGTTCCCCTTTGAAGGTCATCCTGCTGTCCACCATGGTGACTTCTGGAGGATTCCTGGCACATGTTGTCATCAGTCCTGCCACAAGCCTCAGGACTGGTTTAGATGAACTCTTACCGGCTGGTCATCCCCTCATCCCCTTACTCTCACTCTCTGGTGGTTTCTGTCCTCTTTTACTCTCACACAGAGCTAGGGAGAACTCAGTACTCACACATATGCCCACTTTACAATTTGAATCTAGCATCTGCCCTTTAAACACAGGCCTATAAAACTGTCCTGTGGTTCCACCATATCCACAGAGCTGGTTACTCCCCTAGAACCCTCAGTAGCCAGGATGTCTGTCTCATTCCTGTCTCACACATAATGGCGGAGAGTGCAATCACTTTGGCCATCTTTCACTGCTTTCACAAATGCATTAACAAGAAGTAGGGCTCACATGGGTTGCAGATATCACAGACAGTGGCTTGGCCAGTTGCACCATAATGCTGGCTCAGCTGTGCTCATTTAGTTCTGTAGTGAGATGGCTCACACATGTGCATGAACATGTGTGAGCAGGCATGTGTATGTGTGGGTAATTTCTTTGTACTCTAACAGTGTGTGGAGGACCACATGGATCTGTATTTCAAGGGGAGATGTTAACTTCAAGTTGTAAAGTGGGTGAATGTGTGAGTATGGAGCTATATCCAGCCATGTATGTGTGTGTGTGTGTGTGTGTGTGTGTGTGTGTGTGTGTGTGTGTGTGTAAATGAGAAAGCATGAGAGAGAAAGCCAAAAATATGTCTCTGAAACCACAAACATGGTGATTCTATAAAGCTAATACAAATAGTTAGCTCCATTTCTTCTTCCATTGGAGAAAGAGGTATATATCTAGGAGCATTGGAGCGTCCAGCCCAGCTTCTGCCAACATCAGCTCCTGAGTGCAGTTCGTCATCTGTGTTAGGGAGAAACCCCAGGAAAGGACATCAGAAAGCCTCAAGGGCTGCCCATTCTCCTTCCTGCCTTCCAAAACATGGGGCCTGTGGTATAAACTTCCACTGCTCAGGAAAACAGACATGGATCCTGCCTACCAAACAATTAGAAGAAAGGACTTTGGCATGAGCCAGCCCTGTGTCCAGACAGTTGCACCATCCCTTGCTGTGTGACTGACCTATGAAGTGCTGCTTAATCTCTCCAGCCTCATGTTCTCATCTTTAACACAGGCGTGAGATAAGAACAGTACTTACCTTTCAATGTGCAGGGGAGGATAAAGAGTCTGGGGCATCAGAGGGCATCAGTAATCTGCAAAGACAATGAGGAGGAAAGGGAGGAGGAAAAGGAGGATGACAATGGTGCTTTTTCTCCTAAGACCTCCATGAGAAAAACTGCTACATAAAACAACTCCAAAGTACAGCATTCATCTGCTGCCTGTGCAAATGGGACCCTTGGTGTTGTGTACTGTACAACCTGCCCAATTGCGCGTGTGGCCCAGCCTGTAAAGTAAGCCAGAGTCAACAAGAAAGAAGTAACATGGCCAGAAAAGCTCCAGCTAGCCTTGCTCAAGACTGTGCCTCCCACCTGAGCAGTACTCAGCACTCCGAGGACATGCCAGCCTCCCACCATCCTCATTCTGTCCCACACATTCCACTAACATCCTGCTGGACACCCTGATGATAAAGAGACTCCTCCAGTGGAAAAAGCAGCAGTTATCTGTCAAGGGCCCAGCTAGAAGAATGGCAGGTGGCATAATCCATCAGCAGAAAGAGACAAACCTAGGCTCATTTCTCTCCTGGGGATGGTTTGGGCACAGGACAGCTTCCAGTCCCGCCCCTCTTGCTTCAAGGGCTAATCGGCCTCTTTGTCACATCAGACATGGGCATTCGGCATTGCACCCACCTCCTGGGTGAACATTCACTGACAGGGTGATCAAACAGAAGGAGGGGAAGGGGCCAGGCAGAGAGCTGTCGGGGCTGGACAGGCAGGGAATCTGCCAGCATCTGGAGAACGCAAATGTTTTCTATCCGACAGCCAACCGTGGTGATTTGTTTTGCTGCACTTTGTGCTGAGGCTCCAGGGCTCTGCTGTGAGAGGAGCTGATCAAAGGCTAGAGCCAAGCCTCTCTCCAGCACTCGCTGACATCAGCCACTCAGTGGGTCAGGCTCTGGTCCAGGATGCTTCTGGGGCTAAGTCTTGAGGCCAAGGCCTTCCACGGGATCTGACATGAACGTGTGCAAAAAACACAGGTGATCCCAGGACTTCTGGTGTCATAGATTTCGAAATTACTGAAACTGGTATTATGATGGAATAGGTAGGACTACTGTCTGTGAGCTGACATCTTATACAGGTATGGGTTTCTGTATCTCACTGCTCCATTTTCAATCCTGCACCCTGTTGATAACCTGAGTAAATCAGTGCAAGATGGGCCACTTGTGAGACCCAAATGAACTTCCTGGTTCCTGGCTTCAACCTGTCCCAGAGCTAAGCATTGCAACCATCAAGGGAGTGAGCCAGTTCTCTGTGTGATAGGCCCATGGGAAGCATTTGCATGCATTATCATTTAGTTCTCACCACAAATCTCCTAGGTAGATATTATGCCACATCTGCACAACAGGATTGGGAATGAGAAAATAACCTGAGAGGCTTCCCATGACGATGTAGTGGGCTCACATTCAAAATGAGGTGCCTTTGGTTTGAAGACCATGTTCACAGCCATTGCACTTTATTTATCAGTTAAATACAGAAGCAGGCATTCCCCTGTTATGAAAAAAGAAGCTGAGGTCTAACAAATCCCACTCAACTTGCCAAGGCCACACAGCAAGTTAATGGCAAGTCTGGAATCCCAGGCCTCACTAACATTGGCTAATCTGGGACACTTTATATGGTTACATATTTTTTTTCATTATTACATCGTTAATTAACATGTAATATTTGCACATTTTTATGAGGTACCCTGCAGTATGCCGACACATATATATATAGTGCAAGCAGATCAAATTAGGCAATTGGCATTCCCATCTCATTACTTCGTTGTGTTTGGAGTCTACTAGCTCCTTTCTTCCTGTTCTTCATTTGGTATGAAAGTGTTATGGTGAACTCTAGACACCCCACTGTGCTGCAGACACTTAGAACTTGTTATTTCTGATTGTGTGTTGGCACCTATTATTCAATCTCACTCCACCCTTCCCAGTCTCTGGTAGTCACTACGCTCAATCAGACTTACTTGTTTTAGATTCTCCAGATGACAAAGAGCATGCAGCATTTATCTTTCTATATGTGACTTATTTTACTCAACACAATGAACTCCGATTTCATCCATTTTTCTGAAAAAGGATTCCATTCTTTCTTGTGGTTAAATAATATTCTATGTGTCTATGCTCGACATTTTCTTTCTCCACTTGTCTAGCTTGATGCTGTATCTTACAACTAGTACTTCAATGAACATGGGAGTGTGTGGGAACACTAGTTGCTTCGCATACTGATATTATTTTCTTTGCATTCAGCCCCGGAAGTGGGTTACTTGGGTCCTATGAGAAATATATTTTTAGTTTCCTGAGGAACCTCCATATGGCAAGTTCTTAAAACTCCTAAGAATCTTTCACGGCACCATCACAGGATGTCTGTCTTCCACCTGCACAGATGGGAGCCTGAGGTGTAAGGCAGAGAAGGCTTTGTCAGAACTCCTGGGGTGAGTGGTGGCATCATGGCTCCCCCACCACACACGGAGCATTCTGCAGGTCTCCTGCCAGAAGCAGCCCAGGGAACCCCGCCCCCTCTTTTCTACCTCCTGAACTTTCTCCATGCCCAAGTAAAGGAGTCCCGTGAGCCTCCACACACCCTTGCTCTTTAGCATGCTACAAAGCAGAGCAGGACAGAAAGCCACTTTTCAAAAGAACCCAACCTGAAGACTTCCACAAGAGTCTTCAGTTTCAGGATGATGGGCCTCAGGCTGACGGCTGCAGGCTCTGAGTCACCAAGGAGAAAGAGCCGTGGACTCGGAGTGCTGTGCCCACCCCCTCCCGCTGCTTCCCTTAGATGTCCTCTTGAAGCAGCATGAACTCAGCTCCCACTGCCTCTCCCATTAGGACTTGGAGAACCCAGGGAGCTCAGTGTTGCTCACCATGTCATGGGGGGGATGCCTGGCACCTATGTGCAGAGACGCTTGCAGGAAGCAATCCCCTATGATGTGTAGGGATTCATCGTGAAGGGGTTCACACACAGGCACACACACATCACTTGTGTGACTAAGAAATGAACCCCACACTGCGACTGAGAAAGGAACCCCAATGTTGCACAGCAATGGCAATGCACTGAGATCATTTCATTGTAGCTCCTCAGTTCCAATGGCCCTTTCATGACAATGCAGTGTGATTTCCGCAAAGAGACACTGACGTATGCCCAGGCTTTCAGAGGCTATTTTGGGATGAATGGGCTGCTGGGCTGGCTTTTGAGGGTTCTTATTAAATGAAATGAATCTAGAGGCCTTAATTCTGGGCTTTGTCCGGTTGCAAAGCATGGCATTGCTGGGAAGGGTGGATGCAGGAACTGGTTTTAAAGGAACTGAGCTCATTAGCCCAATACTGCTGAGGAATGGTACAGGAGTGAATACCATGCCTATTAAAGACAATCTCAGAACAACATTTGCCCATCACAAAATCAGACCCGGTGGATGCTGGGAACAGGAAGAGGTTACAGAAAAAGATGCAAGGCTGAACAATGGGATGAGTCTTACAGAGCAGGCAATGCTTAGCCCCAAAGGTTCCTGGCAGCTCCCTAAAGCCAACTCTTCAGCTTAAGTCAGAGACATTCATCAGAGGGACAGGGGCCGGCAAGAGGAGGGGCCTCAGCTGCTCTAGGGACAGTGAAAGAAATGAGAAAAAGGAGCTCATGGGGCATGGGACTCCAAATGGTGACTTTATGTGGCTTTCTGACTTGGTCGCTTAGAAGGTTCTTTAAGAGAAATGCTGTAACAAAGAAGAAATTTTGCAAAACAAGAGGTGAGCAAGCTAAGGACATGGGCATCTGTCAGATGAAGTCATAACAGCCCCAAACAAGAAGTAGGATGGGCTTAACTCTTATCAACTCTTCCCACCCACAAGTGTGAACTGCTCTGTCAACCCTTGAGCTACATGAGGATTGCGGGGCTCAGGGTTAAAGCTCATACTCCTCAATTACATCACGGGGTGGTGGTTGACATTGGCAGTGGAACCAAGGAGTTCTAGATGGTTCAGCTCAGTCCCCTAGGAGCCACACTTTGGGCATCTGGTTCCTAACCCTACTCTTCCTTTATCCTACAAACACTTCCTGAGCCGGTACCTGGCCCCGTGTTAGGGAGTGAACATTGTATTGATGAACAAACAAGACATTGCTCTGTCCTTGAGGAGCTCACTGTCTAGGGACATGTAAGGTATGAGAAACCGGCAAATTATACAAGTGTCCACCAAAAAAATAAAAGAAAGAAAAGAAAAGAAAGCTTAAAGATATTTATTTTGGCGCAAAAGATTTTGAAATCACACAAGCTTTCAGCATCATATACATTTTCCATAACATTTTGGGAAATTTGTATTCTAATAGATGATGATTTTAAAAAGTACTGTTGGATCACAGAGGACCTGGAAATCATCACAGAAGAGATAAACAGGAGTGGTCAAGGAAGAAAGGAAAGGGAGATATTCCTGAAAACAAGGGACAGTACTTGCAAAGTCCCTGGGATGAGAGAGAGCCAAGAAGCCAGAGAGGCAAGTTCACAGCCGTGTTCTCAGCACATGCTGTTCATTCAGTGCAGCAGGCAAGAGCCACCCTGACCACTGCACTCCACCCACAAGGGGCTCACATGCAGGACTTGATCTGCTTCTCAAAACCATCTGTGGCTGCCATCCCCATTCTACAGATCTGTGATGAGCCTCTGTGCATAACTCACAAAGAAGAGTGCTAAGGGAAGAGGCAGCAGGAATGGGAGCTACAGCTTCTCTTCTCCCCTGGGTTGGGTTCAAGAGGATAAGGCCAAGGTGAGGGAGAGAAGTTAGCCCAGATATCCTCTCTATTGATTCAAAAAGGAAATAAACTCCACCTGACAATCTTCAACTTTTTAAAGTGTTTTCTCTTAGGTCCTGGAAACTGTGAGCAGCAAAGGGAATATTAAGAAGTTATTGCAACCACCCTCCTACCTACAGCCATCTTCATTCAGAGCTCCCAGGGAATTGCTCCCTGGCAACACAGCAGGGAGGGAGCCCTTCTGAGACTTCCTGGCTCAGCTGCTTGGAGTCTTTCCTGGTTTCTCCTTTCTCCCTGCATCCTGAAAGTCCCAACAGCCAATGCTAACAGCTCTCACATATACCCTTCCCTTCCCATCGCCACCGCTGCTGTGCTGTTTGACACCTGTAGACTTCTCTGCCTCCCTCTTCTCCCTTCGCACCCGATGCAGTCTACCCCACCTGGTCCCATGAGGACATTCAGTTTAAGGCAAATCTCTGACCACTTCACTCCCCACCAAAACCAACACAGCACACCATACACACTGAATAAATGTTTCATGAATGCGGCAGTCCTCTGAGGGTCAATGCTGCCCAGCCAGCCAAGCGCAAATCCCTCTCCCTGCACTTAAGGCTTTCTACGGCCAAGTTCCAGATCACCTTTTCAGCCCCATCAGCAGTTACTCTTTTACACTTCACCCTCTCTACAGAGAATTGACTCATTGCTTCTTCCTATGGAGCAAAGCCTACATTACCTCCATCAGGACAGCTCCTCCAATGAGAAATGACCTCCTCATTACCTTCTTCCTGTCCCTGAAGAAAAACACCTCGTACCTGTCCCCAAGTCTTTCAAGGAGATGTCATGGGTCATTCCAGGAAGATGTGCATGTCCATGTGTGTTTAAGAAAGAAGGAAAGGAGGGTATTAAGTTCCTTCTCTGAGGTCACAAATCACTTGATTTTTGTGAATCTCATTTTTATTTATCAGTTAAAAAGTAGCAATATTAACTGTCATCTTGCAAAATTGCTGAGATCAAATGAGATAATGTATGTGAAAGTGTTTAGCAAATGATTGCCTGAAGTTAAGCTATAATAATTACTGTGCACATATTAAAATTATAATTACACATACTTCTCTAAATCTGAACTGTCTGGTGCAATACAACCATTAGCCCCATGTGACCAATGAACACTTGAACTACAGGCAGTCTGAACTGAGACATGCTGTAAGTGTGAACATACCCTGAAGATTTAGGACCCAAGAAAAGCTACCTAATCACTAATTTTATAGTTACATTTACAGAATTAGTAATTCAGACACAGTCACTTAAATAAAACATACTATTGAAGTAAATTTCACGGGTTGCATTTGACTCACTGGATACGACTACTGGAAAATCTACAAGGGCACTTCTGACTCACAATATGCTTCTGTTGGATGAGCAATAAGTTATGTTCATCTTTTACAGCACCTTGTGAGAACACCATCACTATTCCACTATTCGTACAATGATCTGTGGTGTAAGCTCTTTCCTCAGCGCACTAGGCAGTCGTGGGTGAAGTCTGACTGTGGCTACAGCGAGGATGAGCTGATGGAGGAACTTTGGCTCTGTGCTGCCCCAATCTGAAAAATAAGTTACACCTCATGTCATCACCACCACCACCCCTTTCAGCTCTCCAACATCCCTGGGGCATCAGCTTCCATACCCACATCCACCTGTCTCTGCCTCTGCCCACAGCACCCCTCCCAGTAACTAGCTGAAACCCATTTATTGTGAGAGAGAGGGGTGATGTAGGGTATGCCTCTTCATGTGAAAGCAACATTTCTGAGCAAGCCCTTGCAGACACCTCCAGCATCAGAAAATGGAAGTTCCCACCATGGAACACCAGCAGGGTGGGCCTTGGAAGGGGGAACCTGGAGTTTTTCCTATGGAGCCACAGGCGGCAGATAATCTGTCTTCTCTGTGCCAGAGCAGAGAGGAGGCAAGTGTGGCTGGAGTTGCTCAGAGCAGGGACAGTCCCGTGGTTCCACTGAGCTGAACTGGCATGAACCTCAGACACTCCTTGTCCCACCCCACTTGCCTCTCCTCTTCCCACTTGCCCAACACAACCCTGGTTTTGCTGCCCAAGACATGCTACAGGTGTGCCCTACAGCATGTCAGGTCAGTGACTCCTAGTGGCAGCCCATGACCCATCATCCCTTCTGAGTAGACCGTGCAAACAAGGTGACAGAGGGCATCCAAAGTAGGGTGCCCAGTGGACTTGCCTCCTTTTGACTCCACAATGGCACTGCAGAAATGATACAACTTTTGCAAAGTCTGAGCGAGCCTAAGAGAGGGATTTGTCTCTCCTGAGTGTCTTTCTTTGGGAATATGTGTCAGAAGGATTCTTAAATCTTCAAAAGCCCCTCGCCTCTCTGTGAGCCTGTGAACGCGGTAGCAGTAAGGCACAGTAAAAAACCTGCTGATAGACAGATGGAATGGTGTAATTATACGCAGGAGGGAGAGAGGGAGCGTTTGCTGAAATTATTAGTGTGGGCAGACAATTAGAGGCTTTTCCAGAAGATTACACTTTTCCCTCCCATCTGCGCTCCATTTAGGAGTTTTTACATTCACAATGCTATTTCCTCCTCAGCTGTGCCATTTGCCATTTTGCCCAAATTATTATTGTGCTTGACTTTGCGTTGGTTCATCCTTCACCAGGACTGCCGTCCTCTCTTCTTGGCACTTCTCTCCCTCCCTCCCCCTCTCCGACTTTTCTCCCCTCTCAGCCTTCCCATCTCTTTTTCTTTCCTCCTCCCCTCCTCCCATCTCAGGGTCCCTAGCTCAGATTCTCAGGTGTCTATCAAGTGTATGGCTACCAGGTAGGACATGAGCTAATATGCAAAACTAGGCAGGTGATCAGAGCAATTGAAAACGTGGCCTTCTTCTCTGGGGGCCTCCCTGGAGGCCCCAGGAAAGCAAGGCTGGAAGAACATCTAGCAACAGTGACTTGGAATGGGAGGAAAAAGCCGGCACATTTTTTTCCATCCTATTTTCCCTGAGTTGTTTGGATTGGTCTGATTTCTTGTGGATTTAAAGCTCTGAGTTCTCAGATCTTGTCATTTGTCACTCCATTCAACAGAGACTCACCGAGCAGCTTCCATGTGCCAGTGGGGGCCATGACCCTGGAAGCAGAAAGGAGAATGTCTCCTCTTATCAGCAGGTGCTCTGGCAAGTTGGAACTGTCCCCACACCTGGATGAGGGACAGATTCCAAGATGCCAAGCTGCCTTTCCAGGTCAGAGACAGTGTCAGATGCTGAATCACCCCTGCTCAGTGGCCCTGCAAAGCTACTGCTGTGTGCAGAATACCCGGGCCTTGGGGAACCCAGGAAGTCCCTGGTCATCAGTGAACCCATAATTGTCTGGATAAACAAGCACACGCACAGTCAACAGGGTTCACTGAGGAGGGCCCAGAGTCAGATGCTAACGATCTTGGGAAACAACAAGAGGAAGCAACTTACTTTATTTTCATACTGTCTCAGACAAAACCTAAGCAGGGGCAAATACACAGAAGAGAGGTTTTATCCGGCTATGGATCTGCAAGCTGGAAACTTCAAAGCATGGCAGAGGCATCTGGTAAGGACCTTCTTACTGCACCATCACATTTAATCCAAAGGGCCGACCTTACAGAGTCTCCACAAGTACACTGGAACAACTGAGGTTTCGAAAGGACAGGGAAGTCCCTGGTCAATCCAGAATGTAGCTCAGGTCTTTGGTCTGGAGAGAGTTATGCCGTGTTCAGACCATGAGAGTTATCTGATGTGCCAGGACCCGGTGCCTATGGACTCTGGAGTAGGGACAGGAGTCTCATCTCAAGGTCAAGAGCCTCATGAGGGCCCAGCACGATAGCCTAGAGGCTAGAGTCCTCGCCTTGCATGTGCCGGAACCCATATGGTCACCGGTTCTACTTCTGGTGGTCCCACTTCCCATCCAGCTTCCTGTTTGTGGCCTGGGAAGGCAGTGGAGGGCGGCCCAAGGCTTTGGGATCCTGCACCCACATGGGAGACCCGTAGGAGGTTCCTGGCTCCTGGCCTCAGATCAGCTCAACTCCGGCCATTGCGACCACTCAGGGAATGCATAAACAGATGGAGGATCTTCTTCTTCATCTCTTCTACTCTCTGTAATTCTGACTTTCCAATAAAACTAAATTAAATCTTAAAAATAAATAACCTCATGAAACATGCACTGGAGTTTGCACTACTGTCAGGATAATGATGCACCCTTTGAGATTCTTTTTCTGGACAGCAGGGGGTGGAGATTTATTTGTTTATTTATTTGAAAGATTGAGAGAGAGTGAGTGAGAGATGCCTTCCAGCTGCAGGATTGTTCCTCCCAAAAAATAACTGCAACAGCCAAGGCTGAGCCAGGCCAAAGGCAGGAACCAGAGGCAATCTCCAGGTCTCTAACATGGACAGCAAGAACTGAAATACTTGAGCCAACTTCCAGCATCTTCCCCAGCTCATTAGCGGGGGGTTGGATCAGAAGCAGAGCAGCAGACTCAATCAGGAACTCCAATATGGGATGCCAGTGTTGCAAGAGGCAGTTCAATATGCTACGGCACAGTGCCAGCCACACTCCTAAGGATTTCAATCAGTGTGATGTTTGCTACCTATGTGTGACCTTTGTATCTGATTGGTGGTTGTGGTGTGAAAACAGTAAGCATCAAGGATAGCTTGTAAATTGCAGCCTAAGGAATGGGTAAGGCTGTCATTGACCATGATAGGGAACTGTGGAGGGGAGAAGGATCAGAAGAAGTGGGAGAAGGGCAAATTAATCAAGAAGAAAGCCTTGAATGATCAAAGCTGCCTTGACTAAGGCTGCAGAGGAGGCAGCAGCTCCAGAAATCAGGGGTGTCATCATGAACTAGAGATAAGTTAACTCCTTTCCTTAGCAAGAAAAGTAAGCTGTACAGTTCTACAGCAAGCATTAACTTGAGGGTCTCTGTGGAAAAGGAAGGATTCCCCTGGAATCATAGTCTCCCAGCCCCATTGCCTCCTTACCCTTTCAAGATCCTGTCCCAGCTTCCCTTTACAACACAGCTGTGCTTCAAAGACATGAAAGAGAAGTAGAGCCCAATGCTGAGCAGCAGCAGGTCCATCAATCCCCAATCTGGAGCATTGAGCAAAACGACTGGCTCACAGAGTCCAGGGCAAGGAGACATCAAGTGCTCACACAGCCTGGAGGGACGGACTTACAGCTATGAGGGTGCAGAAAGTGGGATTGTGGGAGATGTGGGAACAGCTCAAGCCAGACACATGCAACCCTGGTGCCAGGGTACTTAGAGACTTTCTTTTCAAAGCTGACATTAATGGCATTTGGGTACCTGTGAAATGGTAGTGAAATAATGAGACAATACTAGATCACAAGTGGGGCAACCCCATTGTATTTCTAACTTAAACCCTGACTCTGGTCTGGAACAAGCCACTTCCCTTCAGTGAGACTCAGATCCTTTCCTGCTGGGACATTATGCCACAGATTCCTCAGATCCCGCAGAACAGAGAGCCAAAAGACCAATCCCTTAGAGCCAAGCATGGTGACATCATTGAAGGCCAATACAGTATTTTTGGCTTTGTGAGCTCTACGGTGTCTTTCACAACTACTCAGCTCTGCTGTGGTTGCACAAAAATCAACAACAGACAGTTTACAAACGAGCAGACATGGCTATGTTCCAAGAAAGCTCTATTTACAGAAACACAGATCAAATTTGGTCATTGTTTGCCCACCCCTTATGATATAGAGCACTCTGGTTGGCGTGCCTTGCTTCTAAACTTCTTATCATAGCAAAGGAGTGAGGGCTCATCCTTTTAAAACTCCAAGGCTTGGGTTAAGAACATCAGGACAAGGGCCACTGTTGTACACCATAGGTATAGCTGCTGCCTGCAATGCCAACACCCCTGTATGTGTAGTACTTGGCTATTCCACCTCTGATCCAACTCCTTGCTAATGGCTTGGGAAAAACAACAGAAGATACTCCAAGTGCTTGGGCCCCTGTTCCATGGGAGAGACCTGAACGAAGCTCCTGGATTTGGTCTGGCTCATCTCTAAGCACTACAGCCATCTAAGGAGTAAGCTAACAAATGGAAGATCTCTTCCAGTGTGTGTGTGTGTGTGTGTGTGTGTGTGTGTGTGTGTGTGTGTGAGAGAGAGAGAGAGAGAGAGAGAGAGAGAGAGAGAGAGGGAGTGTAAACAAATCTTTTATAGAAAAGAACATGGGCATAAGGCCTGGCACGATGTTTGAATGGCTAAATCCTCACCATGAAACCACCAGGACTCCATATGAGCACCAGTTTATGTCCTCACTGCACCACTTCCCATCCAGTTCCCTGCTCATGGTCTGGGAAGGCAGTCAAGGACAGCCAAAAGCGTTAGGATTCTGTACCCGTGTGGGAGACCCAGAAGAAGTGTCTGGCTCGTGGTTTCAGATCAGCTCAACTCCAGTCATGCAGCCACTTAGGGAGCAAGTCAGCAGATGGAAAATCTTTCTCTCTGTCTCTCATTCTATGAATCTGATCTGCTTTCCAATAAAAAGAAATAAATCGTTAAAACAAGAATATGAGGACAACTTCCAACCCCAATGTCTGCCAACTTTAAAACACAACTTTGCTTTTAGGGAGCAATTACTATACACCAAGTAATAAGCTCTCCCACATATATAATAAATCTCTATCACCATTATTAATAACTTTTTGGAGATTTTTTTAAAAAGGAAACAAAATATGGCTCACAGAGGTTAGATAACTGCCCTAAAGCCGTGTGGCTCAGAATCGTAGCAGATTAAAAGCACAGAGATTTCCAGGGGAACATCCCAATTCCTAATCCAAAAAGCAAATTTCTTTTCATGGCCAGGCCTGGCCAGCACCCCCAAGCCTGCCCTCCGAGCAGCTTCTTCTGCGCTGACCCCCAACTGCTGGAAGCCTGAGTTATCACTCTCCATACTTTCCTTGCTGTCTCTGCAGTATTTGCCTTCCCCACTTCGAAATGTCACAGAGCGTGATGCTGACACAATCAGACAGAATCCCCAGTCCAGACAGCCCCACAGCCAGGGGAGACACAACTCCCGCAACATGCTCGCTAGGATACAATGGAAAAGTGCAATTCACTTTAAATAGATTCCCATAAATAAGCAATAAAACAGGAACAGCCATTTGCAGTGAGCATTTCCAAGGTTTGATGAGCTAGGAGTTCGGACTGGGGGGAGAACAAAGAGCCTTTTTCATTATTTCCCCATCCCTGCAATTTTCTTTTACTGCCTGATGACTTTGAGAGGGAAAAAAGCGATGTGGCTCCCTTCGGGATGGAGCCCATGCTCCCCTCTCCCACTGCAACCTGCCAAATTCTTCTTGCAAACAGGCCCGGAGCTGCTCAGTATCTGGGCCTCCTCCTTCTACCTCTTTGAGGTCACTGTGGCCCTGCCTTTACCAATCAGCTCAGGTTTCTATCTGGAGTTTGAAGTATCCGGGGAGACAAGATGGGATCTTGCAACAGGAAGAGGACTAGGAGTTTGAGCCCTACAGTGAGCGAAGTTTAATGAAGGTAAATCTGGATATGGAGTGGAGGGAGCATGGCCGCAAATGCCTGCCTCTTGTCACTTTTTCTCCAGTGTCAGATGTGACTCTTCCTCCATTTACAATAATGGGTGACATTCCTCCCTTTAGAAACTCAGCCTGCTTTGAGACCTCTGTGACTGCGTGTTCATCTCTCTGTGTGTGCTTATTTATATGGTTTCACACACAGGTGCATTTCGGTGCCTGTGATGTACCCATGTCATGATGCCCTCAGTCTATGGAATGCCACCCAATCCCTTGGTTTTTGGTTCACTTTTAAATGCATTCTTTACCTCTCCACATGAAGTCTTCCCTGCTATGACTCCCTACAATCCACCCCAGCATGATCCACCCTATCTTCTGATCATGGCCTGCAGATAAACTGAGTCTCTCTGACCTTGATCCTAACCTTGAACCCAGCCATAATTGAACCCAGACATAGGCTATAGCCAAAATCTGATTTTGCTAATGAGTCATTCTTCTTGTTTCCCCCAAGCTCATTGTCCTTCTTCAGATAATACAATGAGTACAGAATCATAGCAGTTTCTATACAGTGAGATTTCTGTTAATTTTCACACTTCAGATCCATGTCACAGGGGGTCACACTACCTAACATTTGACTTTATATTATCACCAAATGTTTTCCCAGTGTTTAATGGCTAACACTCCAGTAAACTGAAGACAAACCATACGCTCACACACACACTGACTTTTCTCAGCCACATTCACAGTATTGGTTAGCTATTGCTGCAACAAAAACAAGGTCCAACTCAGTGGCTTAACAATAAAGGTTCCCTATGGCTTAGCTCTGCATGTGTCAGTTATGCAAGGTTGCTGGTCTAGACTGCGCCCAGAGGGATTTAGCTGGACTCACTCACCCTGTAGTCACCTAGGGGATGGCTGGTCTATGAAAGTCTCACTCACATGTCCGGTGGTAGTGGTCTGGCTGTCATTACAACCAGAGGTGTACTTAGAGATGCTGAGCCCCATGTCTTTCATCACTCAACGTTGTCCCAGGCTCAGAGGACAGGCACACAAGGACAGCAGGTTTCCCAGGGAACAAGGAGCTCCTGAGGTCTTTTGAGATTCAGGCTTAGAACAACCACACTTACTTCTGTTGATAAGAGCAAGTAATAGCCAGCTCAAACGCAAGGAGTGCAGAAGCAATCTCTACCCCTTAACAGGAAGAATGACCATGTCACAATGCAAAGGGTGTGGATTCCAGCAGGGCTAGAGAATTGAAGATGACTTTGCAGTTAACCTACCACACTTGCTAAGGAATAAAAAGGCAGTTCTGTTATAATAAAATCCATCCCTATAATTTCATCTTCTTTAATATCTAGTTCTGATCCCTTCCCGGTCTGGTCGTGGTGGTTCATCTCCCAGGTTCAGCTCAGAGAAGAAAGGTGCCATTGCCAAGTATATCATCCAACTGAGCAGGATCAAGGGATCAATGTCATCCATTGTTAGATCAGCCAACCTATGAATCATACAATTGGAGTGAATTAAATACAGATCCACTAAGTTTCATGACTTCTATTAGTAAGCAAATTTCATATCTTCTTTGACCAAAAATGCTGGCATGATCACCACCCAGAGGACAGATATAAAGGGACTGTGGCCTTGGACTCCTAGCCAGGATATCTGCTCCATGATAAATTTCAATAACCTTGTGTCTCAGAGGCTGGGATGTTTCTACCTGTGGCCCTGCCCACTTTTAGATGTCCAAGATGGACATGCTTGGACTAATATTACCGTTAACCACACACTCTTACTTTCGGTTCATAAACAGTTATTTTCATTTACTTACAAATTTTTTGTTTGTTAATTTACCTTTCTTGTGATTTTAGCTGAAGGTTTGGTGGAAGCAAGGTTGTTACATTGTAGTTTGGGAAGGTGTTTTTTTTTGTTGTTGTCTCTGCTGAACTGCACCTGACATGCTCATGAGCATTCAGCAACAATTGGGTGAGTCCCTGTAACTTCTGCCTCTTTGTGAATGTATTTTTCAGTTGTGGTTACAGAAAAAGAGACAGAGAGACATAAAATTAGCCTTCTTAACCATCTCAAGTGCACAGTTCCCTAATGTCAAGTATATTCGCATTGTTGTAAATCACATCTCCAGAACTTTCCCATCTTGAAAATAAAGAACTGTGTACTTGTACAACAACAAGTCCCTGTTCACCCTCCCCCAGTCCCTGGAAACAACTCTTCTGCTTTCTGTTTCTATGGTTTGGACTACCTTAGGGCCTCAGACAAGTGGGAGCATGCGATATTCAGCCTTTTATGAGGATCCTACTTGACTTAGCATCATGTTCTCCAGGTTCATCCGTGTTGGAGTGTGTGACAGGATTTCCATCTTTTGAAAAGCTTTATATTTCATGACATGTGTTTGTCACATTTTCTTCATTCATTCATCACTGATGGACACTTGGGCTGCTTTCATGTGCTGGCTCTGAATGAATAAACCCACGACTCTGTGCATGTGCAAATATCTACCTGCTACTCTGCCTTCTGTCATTGTGGCTGCACACCCACAAACGCAATTGCTGCAACGTAGTTTGTGCTTTTAATTTCTTGAGGAAGCTCATTCCTGCTTCCTATTACAGTCGCACCATTTTAGAGTCTCTTCAACAGTGCACAAAGGTTACAATGTCTCCAGATACTTACACTTTGTATTTCATTTCTTTTTTTCTTAATGATCAGCTTTTTTTTTTCCCAGTGTGAAGTGGTAGCTTATGGTGGTGTTGATTTCCATTCCTCTCTGATTAGTGATGTGTCTTTTCACATGCTTGTTGAACATTTGCACAACATTTATTGAGAAATGCCTATTCAAATTCTTTGCCTCCTTTTAAATAAGATTGTCTAATTTTTTGTGGCTACATTTATGTATTCTGGTCAATACTACAATAAATATCATCAAATCCCCAACAAGGGCCAGGCACAGTAGCCTAGCGGCTAAAGTCCTTGCTTTGTACACACCAGGATCCCATATGGATGCCAGTTCTAAACTTGACAGCTGCACCTCCCATCCAGCTCCCTGCTTCTGACCTGGGAAAGCAGTCGAGGATGGCCCAAACCTTGGGACCTTGCACCCACGTGGGAGACCCGGAGGAAGCTCCTGGCTTCAGATTGGCTCAGCTCCAGCCATTGTAGCCACTTGGAGAGTGAAACAGCAGATGAAAGATCTTCTGTCTCTCCTCTTCTCCTTATATCTGACTTTCCAATAAAATAAATAAATCTTCTTAAAAATCAACAAACCAGTAGGTAGAGTATTGACATCAACCTGTATTATACCCCTTTTTCCTTCTGTGCAAAATAATTAACCACTAAGCTAAATCTTATAGTCAAAACTGAATTCTATTCTTTTTTTAAATAAAGCTTTAATATAACTACGTATGTTCTATTAAAAAGGACTTTTACAATTTAGATTGACTTTCAAGTTTATTCACGGGGTGTAATGCAATATTTATTCTTATTTGACTTTCTTTTTCACTCAAATTCTATTCCTGAGGTTTATTCATATTGCTGCATGTGGCTATTGCTCATTCATTTTGACTGAAGTTTATTATTGTATTATATACACACACCACAATATATTTATCCATTCTCCTGTCAGAGTATATTTGGATTATCCCCAGTTTTGCTTTCTCATGAATAGTACTAATGCAAAGTAGTCTCATACACAACTTCCTGGATGCGCATCGAGTTGTTTTTGCATGTGTTCTGAGGAGTGGAATTTCTAGGTTGTCAGATTACTGAATGGTCAGCTTTATAAGATGATCCCAACATGGCTGTACAATTTCATGCATACCAGCAACATAGGAAAGGTTTTGTAAATCCACATTCTTTCCAATACTCGGCATGTTTCACTTCTCTCTTAAGAGGCAAATGGATGAGGTTTGTGTCCTTCTTGCCCTTGACATGCCTTTTCCACATTATTCGAGAGTTTGAATATCCCTTTGTATGTTTACTGTCCAGATTAGTGTCTTTAATGAAATTAAGTATAGTGTCTGTTCATCCAGACTTTGCAAAGTAGGTAATAAATTACTACCAAGATGAATCCTTTGCTACACACACAGCCGACAAAGAATCACCTAAAAAGCATATGCAGGAAGAGGGCAGTTCAGTTAGTAGAAAATGAGCAAAAGCCATTGCACGCATCTCACTGAGGATCCTCTGGCTATTTCTATACAGGTATGTCTGTATTCTTGACATCGGTTAGTCCTGCAGGCTCAGTGTCCACACATCAGGGCTGCTACTCATGTAGACGCACCTTCAAAAGCCTTTGTCTTTAGCTGGCTCAGAGGTCCCTCGGGGGGGAAAAAAAAACTACTCCTTCTCTCCTTCTCCTTTGCCACCTGGAGAATTTTAAAGATTTATATTTTTTTATTTATTTTAATAACAGAGTTAGAAAGAGAAAAAGAAGAGAGAATGAGAGCAAGAGGAAGAACAAAAGAGACAGAAAATCTGTCCCTGGATGGAATTCCTCAAATGGATGCAATGACTGGGACTGGCCAAGGTCACACTTAGAAGCAAAGAACTCCATCTGGGTTTTCCACATGGGTGGCAGGGCTCAGTCACTTTCCCAGACACATCATCATAGAAATGCGGCAGCGGGATCTTGAACAGGTGGTCGTGTGAGATGTTGGCACCACAGGTATCACCTTAGCCTGCTACACTGACCCCGCCAACAGAGAATTTCTCAGAGTACAGATGAGGGGTTCTCAGAGACAAAGCCACGAATCCGGAGGTGGACATACAGATGCTGACGGAAGGCACTCTGACAACCCTTAGAACTTGGAAAAGGAAACAACTATCCATCGCAAAGAGAGTGAGAAAGTCTTTCCTCAACCAGAGGTCTCCAGTCAATCAGTGTCCGTCCGTGGAAGAAAGGGGATCATTTTTCTTGTTATAAACTGCTCCCAAATAATCTACTCAGAGCTAATCCCTCTCGAACATTCTCAGAAGCCAGAGAAATGGGTAAGAACACAGGCTCCCAAAAACTTCCACGCCATGGGTGTGGGTTGGTGGTAAGGAAGGAAGACCCAGAGTGTAAGCTGTGGGCAAAGACATGAATGAAGGAGGAGGCACAGCACAGACTGATGGTGACGGATGTAGTCTGCCCTGCAGACAAAGCCGGAAGAGGTATCATTCCGAAGTGGCACAGTGTAAACAGAGCAGGTTCAGAAATAACGCCAGGAAAACATCTTAGCCACACAGCTGGTGCAGGGCTTTCTCCAGCAGCCTGGGAGCATTCGGAAAGGATAGGTAGGAGCTGGGAGGACAGTGTCAGGCAAGAGATAAAAAGGGACCCCAACAGGAGCCAACTCGCACAGCCTGTCCCCCCTCTCACTCATAGGCTCTCTGAGGTGTTTCTTGCCATCTGCAGTTAATAGCAAACGTCTTCCCATATTTAGCTGTTTCCTGACAAGTCTACCTAGTCCCTTCACAGCCGTGTGAAATCTGACTAGCAGTTATGCCTTCAGTACTGACCTGTCAGTCCTACAACAGCCTGTGCTGAAACCCAGGCAGCCACAGAGAAGTGACGTGTGGACAGGTAGAGAGTTGCACCAAGTTGAAGTGAAATCAGTAAAAGCTGGATCCTCCCAGGAGAGGTGGTGAGCAAGCGATCTTTTCCAATCTCCCAGTAGGGTATGAATGAAATGATTAGATGTATCTCTCCTGGAAAGGGCCAAGGTCACATAAACTGAATGACAAGAAGGCTGCTCCTTTGGAACACAGGCAAGCTCTTCTCTGAAGCACATGAAGCGCTGGGGAGGTCTGGCCCTGTGATCTCTGACACACTCCGTGGACACATGTGTTGCGTGGCAGATCCTGAGATGCAAGACCGGGACCTCCATATTCCCAAGTAGTAGCTCCACTGGCTTCAGCGGCTCACTCACTCCCAAAGCTAGGTGTGGCAAGTCCTTGGATCACATGAGAATCTAAAGGCCATGAGAACACCGTGGCTCATTGAAAGATCATCCCTCTTAACTGTCTGTAGGACTGTTTCCATTTGCAGACGCAGCAATTCTCAGATTGCAGACATTTCCTACAGGATCACAGGAGGTCGGTTTATCACCTGGTGAAGACGAAGCAGCTGGTGCTCAATGAATCATCACAATCTTGCTTGCTCGCTCGCTCTCTCTCTCTCTCTCTCACACACACACACACACACACACACACACACAGAGTCTACATGGCTTCCTCATAGCTAGCCAAACAAAAACAAGATTAGAAGCAGATCACAAATCTCCCATTCAACCACTTTCACACATGTGTCTCCTCCTCCCTCGCCATTCTCCTACTCTGCTTTGAGGGCCTGGAGAGCTCTGGGTGGTTAGTGTTGGAGGTTGTTAAGCAAGAATTCCTTGTGACAGCTATCATGTCTTCTCTGAGTCTCTCAGCATTGACAGAGACAAGCCAGGCTTTATAAGATAAACACAGTTCCTTCCTCCAGAAAACTAGGACAGCAACAGAACTCATAAAACACACACTGCTCCCTCCCTGCACAACACTACATATAAATACAAATACATTTATATGTGTATGGATATATACATCTATATTCAGACCAAGGAACCATCCTTTCCGTTATTGTTTAATTATGAGCTGACATTGCTGAGACAAAGGCGGAACCAAACCAGGATTCCAAAGTGCCAACCATTCTGTACAGAAAGCTGAGGCAGGCGCTCCCCTTTTATTATATTTGTTATGATGTTAGTTTATTTCAGCTGTAAATGCAATATTGACATTTAGAACCCACCAAAACATCGTTAGCTTCATCTATGTGAGCAGTTTTTAACTGGGGGCCAAAGGTGTTTCTCACTCTCTTTTTAATTTTGTTTCTCCCTCCCCTTTTCCGACACGTCCTCTGAGCCTCAGAGTCTTCAGTCAGCAGCCTATTTGCAATCAATACCTCTTATGTTCAACAAGCCCACAATTGTGTCCCAAATGCAAAAGGAAGGATATTCAATGTGCTCATCAGAGGTCACCCGACCGTGGCCTGAGCTGAGTGAGGAGGTGGCCAGAGAACATATAGGGGACCAGTTAGAGACAGAGCTCTCTCTGATGCTCATTTCTCATGTTGACGGTAGGAGCGAGTGCTCCGGCTTCAGTCATCTCCAAGCCCAAATCACTTTAGGCTCCTGAGCACTGACACAGGCAGCAGTTATTCTGAAAAAAGTTATACTTCTCTTTTCCCTTGACATTTTCATAAACAAAATTATTTATCTCTGAAACTTAACTAGTGTCCTAGAAACTTTTATAGGCACTGAACCCTTCAATTTCCTTGTTTAGATGTTTTGCCTCTCTCTTTGGTGGGTGGATGGAAGACTGTCTCCATTGCTGGCAGGCAGCCTGTTTCTCCTTTGGCCCCTCTCTCAGGCTGTGTGCACATGGACATCCCATTACTCTATCTCACTCCCTCCCTCCCACTCTCTCTCTCTCGCTTTTAAGATTCATCCATTTTTATTGGAAGGCAGATTTTACAGAGAGAAGGAGATACAGAATGATCTTCCACCTGCTGGTTCTCTCCCTAAGGGGCAGCAATGGCCAGAGTTGAGCCAATCCAGAGCCAGGAATCAGGAATGCTTTCCATGCCTCCCATGCAGGTCCAGGATCCTAAGGCTTTGGGCCATCCTCCTCTTCTTTTCCAGGCCACAGCAGGGACCTAAATGGGAAGTGGAGCAGCGAGGACACAAACTAGCACCCATACTGGATGCTGGTGCTTGCAAGAGGAAGATAAAGCCAGTTGAGCACCTGCTCCATAACTTCTCTTTTTTCCTGTCCTTCTCTACAGGCTTCTGGCTTTCTCACTAGACATGAGTGCTTTGCAATTCAGGCCCTGGAATATTCATTTCTTATCTCTAGCGTCCAAAACATAAGGGTACAAAGTAGTGGGTTTCTTTTTTTCTTTTCTTTTCTTTTTTTTTTTTTTAAGAAATGGAGGAATGGAGCATTAATGAATGAATCAAGTCAATTAACAGAGTGTGCAAGCAGGAAAATGGCACAGCACGTAAAACCTCCTTGATGCTCTCAACAACAGCCCTCCAACTGTGCCTCCAGAAGGGCCTAGGGAGTGCCCAGGGCTCTGTGCATTCCCTGTGGATTCTCCTCTGGAGGACTTCTAGCTGGGTGAGATTGCCTTTGCTTCCCAGGCTTGATGGTTCAATGTTTAAAATATTTTAAATAAAAGCCAGGCTGGGCAAACTGGGGGGATATGAAGCTAAGGGTGTGTGTGTGTGTGTGTGTGTGTGTGTGTGTGTGTGTGTGTGTGTGTGTGTGTGTGAATTCTTCCTTTCTATGACAATCTATAGATCTTGGAATGCAGGTAAATCTGAAGGCAACTGATGAATTAGCTTTAGCAAGTAATCCAGGGGCAACACTGATGCCAGGCCCCCAGCCTAGCACCGAACAAGGCTCATCAGGCTTGGTGGCAGCATTGTACTAAGCTTCTTTCTGTGGCACAGCTCTGGGTGCACTCCTTCATGAACCTGAGTCTTCTTGCACTTCGGTGAGTTCACAGCACTGACCCTGAACACCACCTCTTATCTCTCAGGCTGTTAAATCCTGCCTTCCAGACACACCTGTGTCTAGTTTCAGGAGTGGGATGCACCTTTGAGCCTTCACACTTCTGAGTATGGCTTTCTGTTCCTAGTGATCCTAGGGTAACTCCTCATCTTTCAGAGGGCCACATAGCCAGGACACTGTTCCTGCCCCACCTTCTCTCAAGTTGGGCCACCACCCCACTTCTGCAGTTGACACAGACCAGCACTAACCATCAATGAACACTCAGCCAGAACCTCCTCACTCTACGTGTCTCCCTCTCCATTCTAAGTCTTGTGAGGTTTAGTAGGCTAGCACAGCTCTGTAGCCCAACATTTGCTAGAGGGACCACACATACTCACCACTGAGTGCAAACTCATGGCTGAATGAATGCGAGAGTGCTAAACATTGCACAAAGCCCATCAGTTTGGACACAGCCTTGGGGAAGCACTGTGGGCCATGAAAATATGCCTTTAGACTCAAGTCAGGAGTCAGAAAGCATCTGCAACTAGAAGGACCATTCAGGAGAAACTCACAATGAAGGCAGAAAACTGAGGCATCCGCCAATAAGAGAAGGAGCCCTGGTGGGAATTTGCTCAAATACCACAAATAACACCCAAGGAGGTAGAGCAGTCTGTGATGGCCTGAGTACAAGCTAGTGAGTGCATGCAGAGGAGACAAAGGTAAGGCGGCACCTGCAGGGCCAAGGCTTTGTGCAAGTAGAGGTGGCTTCTGTCAGGCACAGAAAGAGGCAAGCAGAAGCAGAAGACTTCAGTGGCCCTGGGTGCAGCGGCTTTGCCATCTGTACTGGACAGAATGAAGAACAACCTTGGGACAAACCACTGGAGTCTGTGTGGGCATGGACGCTATGCAGTCAGGATGTTGCCAGCCTTGGGGAGACACCATCAGGAACAAGAGCTCGACGGAGATGGAAGCGACATGTCACAGCATCTTAATTCAGCTATTGTATTGGGGGATGTTTTAATTAAGGTTTATCTGTTACCATTATGACTGTAATCCTGAGACGTGCCAAGCCTGCCCTGGCATTGGGAAGAGAGGAGGAAAACATGTCATAATTAAAATAATTATTAATTTGATCTCATTAAGTATAGATTATTAATTGTCACTGCTATTATTATGCACGGGGGCAGGCCCCTCTCTGAAGCCAGCCTCACCAGCTTGTGCAGAAGCAGAATAGCAGTGCCTGAAAACCCTGCTCCCTCCACACACAGCTGCCCTATCTTCTCCTGGTAGAATGCATGCTCCCAAGGTCTCCTTCCAGACCTTCTCCTGCAAGAGATGTGCTTAGCATGGTCTGCGAGAGAGGCCCTGTGCGGGCTTCATGCTGTGTTGTGAGTTTCCAGGACTCCAGAGCATGCTGTCGTGTGCTTCTGGCCCCCTTAGTTCCTTGCTGAGCTCTCAGGACACCTGGCACACCTGCCAACGGCTATTCAAGGCCCCTCCCATGAGATCCTCCCAGCAAAGATGCCGTGTGTCCTTCACTCTCTCTCAGTATCTACAGCAATATGTGCCTGATATGACATCTGTACCAGGGGAGAACAGAGGAAAAGAAGAAGGGGACTCAGTGGGGAGTGAGATGGGGATAAATGACTTGTCCTATAGGCAATTGTGAGTGACAGGCACACCAACGTCTCCACCTGTGGGTGCCAGCACCACTTGCTCCACACCCAAGTCAACCCACTCCCTACTTCCCCCCCAAAAAAACCTGCCTCCTCCTTCCATTCTTTATATGTGTAAAGTGACTAATGAGTATCAGTGCAGTGTGATTAGGTGGCCTTTACAAGCTTCAGTAGCTTCCAGGATAACAATAAGTCACACTGACACCATAAATGCCTTGTTGGAAAATGCAAACAGAAAAGGAGAAGAAATGAATTTCAAGCTAAAGCAATCATTCTTTTCTGATCATCAGTTGGTCTGGTGAGACGGGTCTGGTTGGGGCTTTTCTTCTGGATCCTGAAGCCAGACAAGGTCATTAAAGGATTGAACTGCACTCTGCCAGCTTCCCTATGGTTCCCCAGGGCCCTGGAGTTCTGTAGAGCTTTCTCAGGATGACTTTGGGGTGAGGAGAAGCCAAATATTATTTTTAAAATACATTTTAAAGGTTTTGTTTACTTTCCTCAAAAAAGATAGAGAGGGAGAAAAATTTTCCATTCACTGGTTCATTCCCCAAATGGCTGCAATGGGCAGAGTTGGACCAGTCTGAAAGCAGGACCCAGGAGCTTATTCCGGGTCTCCCACATGGATGCAGAGTCCCAAAGCATTAAACCATTGTCTACTCCCAGGCCATAAGCAGAGAGCTGGATCAGAAGTGGAACAGCCAGGACTTGAATCAGTGCCTAAATAGGATGCAGGCTCCATCAGTGGAAGATTAGCCAACAATGCCACTACAATGACCCTACCATCCATAGACTCTGTGGCTGCAGACTGGCCTGGCTCTTTCCAACACATAGCATGTCCTTACACTCAGTCCTGCCCAGGGAGCATCCTGTTCCAAGGTTCTGAGTAGCTGCCCTGAGCTGAGCTGGGCTCGCCAGGTGTCAGGTCAGCCTAACTCAGATAGCCCACCCCAGAGTGGGCAGCAGACAAGCCCATGCCAAATGCATACTTGCAAAACAAGCATGAAGAGACCCAAAGAGCTGGAGGCAAATCCTGGGCTTCCACTCCCAGCCTCCTATGCAGGCTCCCTGAGGCCACAGCCTCTGCCAGGGCCCAGCTGGATTGCTGAGCACTTAGAGGCCCACCATAGGCAGACTCCAGGCTGAGGGCTGGCCAGTGTTTCAAGGCTGCTTGTTCTTTCTCCTCTGCGAGCTCCTAATATCAGCTGAACCTTCATTGTGTATCAGAAATTATATCTCCTGCTCTCCTCCCAACACCTTCTAGATGGAAGCTGTTGCCCTTTCCATTTGCAGACAGCAAAGACCAAGGCTGGGGTTCCTTCCCATTTCCAGACAGCAGGGACCAAGGCTGCGGTAGGCATGGACACTGGCCTGCAGAGACTCGGAATGTAAATAACAATGAATGCTCCAGACCCGCTTCTCTGTGTATGGTGTGGAAGTGTTCCCTTCTGCTTATGCCCAGGCCTCTAAACCAGCCCCAGTCTGCAGCACTCCAGAATCAAACTCCCCCTTCCCCCTAGGCTCAGTCCATCCCCTTAGAAGTTGTCCCAAGAACTCTTGTCGGATCCTATGTCCCAAGGCTTTATATGGTATGAACTTAACATCACTTCTCATCTCTAAAATCAAAGGAAGACTTTTGAAGTCCTATTCTGATCCTAAGTCCTAACTTCTCCCTGCTTCATTTTCTTGAGATTCTAACACTGGAGCGTAACAACATACCTTACTAACACGATAGGGCAGATTCAGTGGACAGATCTCCTGTCCTCTGGAAGAAGACTGACAAGTGTTGCCTATTTAGGGGAAAGGACCTGAAAGGGGAGTGGGAGGGGAAACTGCTGTGGTTGAACCCTTGCTCCGTGTCGCCTCCTGCTTCCGGCCCAAATCTTAGTCTTCAGAACCACCCTGGGAATAACAAATGGGGACAACAAATTGCCGGCCCAGCGATACCCAGTCCAAGCAGAGAAAAAAAGTGACTGCAGGATAAAGAGCAGGGGACACATCCGTAAGTTTCTTCAGGAAGGAAAGCAAGCAATTCTGAGCCAGGCAGTGTGCAGGATTCAGCCAAAAAAAAAAATTGCTTCCACATCAGCTCTTCAGTCATCGGGTTCCTAATTCTGACCTCCTCTGTGGTTCAAGGAAGAAGGTCTTCCTTGCTGTTTTTGCGTAAGGTAATGGATAGCATGGAATTTTACCTCTAGAAGTCCCTGTGAAAGTGGAGCCGAATCTTGAATCTGGTCTCCCGATTCCCAAAGCAATATGTTCTTCCTTCCTTCTGCACTGTGTGACTTTTCAAAATCTAATGCATAAAAAAGACAGCCAAAATCAGCCTGCTGCAGTGATCCCGTTCTGCCTAAGGTACATTTGATTTGCTTGCAAAATATTGCACTCCTCTCAGGACCCAGAATTCAGAAAAGCAGATTCCTTGGGAATAACTGATCCGATATGCCTAGCCTCACAGAGTCTTGGGACAGAAGAGACCAGGAGTGGGGTTAGCATTCAGAGAAATTCAATTAAGCAAGCACTGATTGAGCTCAGACTGTGCCAACACCAGCAGCAATAATCTGCACATCTCAAGCATTGACCTCCAGGTTATACAGCTCTGTTTTGGGATGCGTGTGTGCGCGCAGGTCAGCACGCAGGGGCTGGCCATTGTCCCCTCCATCCTCCACTCTTCCCACAGTGAACTGAAATGAAGAAATCCCCATAAACTGCCTCCTTGTGTGCAACAACCTTGGAAAGAAGCCCTATTTACAAATATTTCATCAGCCCACCTACCTCCAGCCCCGTGCTCCCCTGATGACTGCAGGCAATAACATGAATAAAACTAAGAATGATTTCTTTCTCCTGATCATCAATCATCGCTTTTCTTAGACACACAGGCAAGGGATCAGGCGCTAGGCTGCCCTAGAGGTGTTAGGGAACATCTACAAATTCTGGACTCCAAAAACCGCGCTTTTGATCTTGGACCCTGGAGAATCCATCTAGGAAAAGGGTAAGCTGTATCCGTGCGCAGAGGACAAGGAGGACCCTGGGGAAGCTCCTGATATTATTTTTCCCATTTTGCCACCTGGGAGGGAGCTACAAGTCCCTTTAGTCATTGCTGCAGGAAAACGTTTTGACATGAACTCCCATATATCATAGCTGAGGTTAGTTACCAAAATGCACACATTTGCCTTAGCCAGTTTCATTTACTACCCTTTAAATTATTTCTCAGCCTTGCAAATCTTGCTGTGACAGACTGAGCAGGGGGGGAAACCACTAAGTGTTCATTTTTCATATAATATATTCCAATCCTGTTAGGTCGTGCTGCTGAAGGTAATATTTCTGGCATTCATTTAATGAAATTGACATTGATGAATGGTTAATTATACAAATTACATTCTTATTAAATCCCCTAGAATCAGTGCCTTAAAAATTTCCTAGCTATGGGCTTCTTGTGGCTGATACCTTTCTTCATTTTTTGCTCTAAGTATCTCTTCTGTTGCTTGCTACAAGACTCCCTCTGCAGATTTTTCCTCCTCTAAGAAACTTTGAAAAGCATTAAAAATCCCCTAGTTAAGGCAATTACTGCAGATAAGTTAATCTTCATGGGATGTTTAAGGCCCAGTTCTTGCATATGTTGATTTTTTATTTTTTCCCCCTCCAGATAGCTCCTGCCCCGGAGAGGGTAGAAGGGAGGGGATGGGAGTAAACGAAGGGCTTCTCTACCTCCTGCTGAATCACAGTCTGGGTGGGCTAGGAGGGGAGAAAGAATTACTGTATGACCAAGTCCCTCTGTTGGCTGCTGGCTACAAACGCATGTTTAGATCCTGGGGAAGAAGTGATGGGCAGCGGGCTAATGGGAAAGTATCAGCAAGTGATCTCCAGCCCAGTAGGCACCAGCAGTTGGCATGTCACCCCGAGAGCAGCCTGGTTCTGCCTGTTCCCTGGAGAGTAGAAGGATGAATCATAGTCACTAAGAGAACATCTTTTCTTCTGTTACCCTGGCTGGGTCGCCAAGGCAACGGGTATTTGCTGAGTGCCTGTTGGGTGGCTGGCACTGGCTAGGCACCTCCAAAGATCGGAAGCAGTCTCAAATAGTTCACACAATTGGGGGAGGAGGGTGCAGTGGGGAAGAGCTGAATTCACATCAAGGGACAATTGAAAATTGGTTGGTTGATTCCAGCTAGAGGAAGCCACAGGAAAGCGGTGGGGAGAACTGGAGCCAGATTTCAAAGCCCTCTTAATCTGTCTCAGCTTTGTCAAATGTCCCGGAAGAAGATAGGTACTACTGGGTGCTTGAAAGCTGAGACGCACTCTGATGGGCCCCAGTGGGTTCAGCTCAGGTATCTTCAAAATCGGTCTCTCTCTCTCTCTCTCTCTCTCTCTCTCTCTCTCTCTCTCTCACGGACTTCTCACACCCACACCTTCTGTGATCATCTCATGATAAGGGAAGATAAGGTCAATTTAACTAATTTCAACCTGTAATAAATGTGGTTGCAGGTGGGGCTATTTGTAGTGATGTGGGGTGAAAAGTAGTACACCATGTCCAATTCCCCATTTAGATAAAATTTTGCCTTATTTCTGTGGTACAAGTGAATAAACATTGTGATTTACACTGAGTACAATCAAGTCAGTTACATTCTTAGTAACACTCATTCCCAGGTTCAGAGCTCGAGTGATCTGTCTGCAAAGTTCGTATCATTAGACCGACATTGATTACACTTTAGAGGCAGACAGACTTGGGTCCAAACCTTAGAGCTGCCAGTTCATGGATATGTGATGTTATACACTTAAACCAGGTGTCCTTTCTTATAAAGAATAGTAGTAACTGCGTGTTCAAGACATGCTGCAGAGTTTCCAAAGAAACATACAGCCTTTCACAAAGGGTGGGCACACAGGGCTCCATCAGTAGGAACCACGCTTGTTGATGAAGAAAGGTTTTCGGTTGCGAGCAAACACAAGCAACTATCCTTACGTTTACGGGGCGAGATGGGAGTCCAGGTTCTTGCGCAAAATGATTCAAGGGCAAGATACAGACAATGGTTGGCAGAGCAGTAAGACTTACTACCTCATGGCAACCCATGAGGTGAAGGATCATCCCTTTCCATGATGTGGAAGCACGGGGGTGCGGGGAGGGTGGGCAATGCTCTTGGTGGAGTTCTCTAGAAAGGCTTTGCATTCCCAGGAATCTGTGACTGTGCAATTTTAGGCTTTTTTCGGGAAGTCTGAGAAGCATCCTGGAAACAGGTGCATGATGGGAGTAGGGGTATCAGCCTCAAGAATTCTCTTATAATGATTTTATAATAGGCTATAGGGCATTGTAGGAATGGAGTCATTAGCCATGTCAGGTATTTTTCAGCTGGTGCTGGCCCTGGCTGGAGGCTCTGCAATAACAGCTATTTTGGGTTGCTGGTCATGGGAAGGGTTTTAGAGGCAGCCCTGGGGAAGGGTGCAGTAACACAGTTCCTTCCACTCTTTCCCAAATTGTCTCTTTACTTGTACCACTTCTAACAGTTCTTTAAACCATAGAGCCATATTTTGTTTTCTTCAGAAAATGATTCAGGTTTGATGGCCTCAAGGTTGTTTAGTTACCCAAGTCGTGTTATCAACACCCTAGACTCATGCTACTAATCTTGTGCCATCTACAATACATCGCTTTTTTTGTCCTCAAACTCACAAGATGGCTGCCAAAGCTTCAGGCATCACATACACATCCAGAAAGGAAGATCAAGGGGCACCACCAAGTTCTCAGAGGGTGCATTGCCATTCTTTCCAAAAGAGAAAACATCTCTCCCCAGAAACCCCTAGTGGATTTCTTCTTATATCTCATAAATCTTGGTCAAATACCCAACACTTTGGTAGCTGGTGGATGAGGATATGCCCAGCCTTCTTGTGTTTGGCTGAGTAAAGCATGTATGGCCACCTCCAGGAAGCCTGCCATAGGAGCACGTGTACCAAAGGAAGGGAAGGAGTAGGATCAGGAAGCAGAGAGCCCACAGACAGTCCTTTTCCCTCAAGCTTACTTAATTGTTTAACACCATTTCCTGAGCAGGAAGTCATTCACATTTAAGCTAGAAGGACCACCATGATACAGAAAGGAAAGTACTTCTCTGCTTCTTATCTCAACCTCCCATGCTGTACCTATCTATGCTCGAGTCAGCTTGTGCAATCACATATACTAGTTTTAATTGTGTAGCATGGGGGAAGAGGGGAGATATTAATCAGGTGCTGTGAGCTCAAAGAGTGAATGTAATAAATAGACTATTAAGTTAACCAAGTTTTTGGCTTCACTAGTGAAAGCTGTCATCTATCTTGTGCAGTTTTCTGCATGCTTCATTACCGCATATAACCATACTGAAAAAAATATGCCTTATCCTCTGTAATGAGATGATAAGTTCCCTGCAGCGGAAGCAGCTGAGCCTGGGTTCTGATGCTCCGTGAGGCTAGAGTCTGGGAACGGGCCATCTCTCTGTGTCCCACGGCCCACGCTGGTGTTCATGATGTGGCAGACATCAGTGGTCACAGCAACCTTAGTCCTGGTGTGTGTAATGTCCAGTGAGGCCTCCCTCCAGGACTCTGGACCTATGTGGCCACACAACCTCCTAGACAACTCCACCAAACAATTAAAAATCCAGGATGGCCCAAGTCATAGCTGTCATTGTTTCCCTCTCTCAAATCATTTGCTCCCACTGGATTTCTCATTTGGATGTTAGCATCATCATCCTCTTATTTTCTCAAACCAAAAGCATGGATGGAGTCATCAGCACCTCCCTTACTTTGCATCTCCCAGTCAACAAGTTTATTGAATTCTCCCTGATCAATAATGTCCTGTTTGCTTGGATGGCTGCACAGCACCCTGAAAGCTATCTCCAAACTTCCAACTCTCCTCATTAATCCGTTACCTATCAGCTGCTGAAGTGATCAGTCCTCTGTTTCAAATGGCTTCCCATTGTCTACAGAAAAAAAGTTCAAACTTCCATGCTTGGCTCACAAAACCTTTTATGAGCTGACCCTATGAGCCTGCCTCTGTTCTCTCTGCCTCCACCGTGGCCAGTTCCTAGTCATCCAGGAAACAGGCTCTTTGTTCTAAGAAGTGACAAAAACAGGAGGCATGGGGATGTCCCCACATTACATGCTGGTGATTGACCTCTTTGTCCCTACCATCCCTGCAGCCTCAACAAGAGGAAAATTATCTAATACTGCTATTTGCGAGCTTTAGCTCTACCATATCAATCTTCACTCCCTACTCTCCTATCTCATCCTTCACCAGCCCCCAAATGAAGGCAGATGTAAGCCAATGCTAAATGTTTTCATTGTAGCCTTGAACCCCAAATTTCAGACCTTTAAACCATAGAATTGAAGAATAATTAACAACATCCTTAGCACATAATCACAGAGCAAAGCAAGGAAGACCCGGCCCATGAGGTCAAGCATGCTGGATGCTACCAAAGAGGAGAAATCCATTTCTAAAGACATCAACAGGAGCTGAAACATGAAAGGTCAGATCATGGGCTAGGTTGGACTTGATTACATGTGACTACTCTGTAGACAAAGGCCTCAATACTGAGATGGTTTGGTTAAGAGAGAAATGAAGCCAGCAGGAAACTGTGGTGCTGATCTCATCCCCCAACCCCTCCTGGGAGTTCAGGACCCATGATGTGGAGCCAGGGCGGACAGGAAGCCTCCAGCTAAAGGCCTTCCGCTGACCTGGGTAGTGATCCAGGAAAGCCAACAGTCCATTAATATCTGTAACAAGTGAACAATGAGGGCAAGTGAGTGCTAGGATGGGTCTCTGTTTACTTAGCCTATGTGAGGGGCAGTGAGAGCACGGTTTCAGTGCATGTCTGGAGATTCGAGATGACCCCCCCACACACACACACACAAACACAATTCAAGTAACATGGAAAGATCTTAAGGGGCTAATGGAGCAAGCCGTTAGCTTGTCCCCAACGGTACCACCCTTCCCAGCCAGCTCCTTCAAGTGTCCTTGCTCTGCCACATTCAAGAGCAATGGAAAGGATCTCTTTGGAGGGTGAGGATTTCCTTGAGATGCTTTGCATTTCCTCAAGCAATGCAAGGGCTATACGTAAACCATCAGATGATGATTTCTTGCTTGGACTGAGCCAGTGCTGGGATCCTTAGGGCAACAGGACAGGTTAGGGTTGGAAATTATCTCAGGAGGATTTGCATAACCCCTCTCCTAATTGTTGACCGCCTAATCAATTCAAGCCCTTTCTCTGTTCCACTTCTTGGTCTGGTTGTCAAAGTATAGAATCAACATAAAACTATTGTAAGGTCTGGTCATCTTATCCACTCAGTAACAACCTATAGAGGTTGTCATAACCCAGGCAGGTGGAGGTTATTCACTATTCCCTAAAAGTCCCAGCCCTTTGAGATCTAAATGGAAAACTGCTCTAGTCTGAATACTCATGGCCCTCAGAATTCTTAGGGCGAAACCTAACCATCAAAGTAGTGGTAGTAGAAGACAGAGCCTTCCAGAGATAATCAAGTCATGAGGATGGGGCCTTAGTAAGTGTTTGTGGTGCCCTTATGAAGGAGATCCCTCTGCCACAGAGCACACACATGCACCATCAATGAGGAACAAGGCATCACCAAACACGGAATCTGCAGGGGCCTTGACCTCCGGATTCCCAGCCTTCAGAACATGGAGCAATTGGTTTCTGTTTTTCATCGCAGCCCAAAGAGATGAAAGCAGGAGCAAAAATCTCACAGAGAGAGCTGCCCAATCCTCAAAACATGAGCCCGGTCCTCACCTCCCTCCATAATGCTTCAGCAGATCAGAATGAGCTCCTGGAGCAGTGAGAAATGGGGCCCTGGCAGGCCTCTCAAGGGAACCACTCCATTAAAGGGTGAGGGTGTAGTGGCCCAGAGGAAGACAGGAGGTCCCCAGCACACACCACGTGATCAGAAGCAGGCCAGGCCTTCACCTGGATAAGCCACTCTGGTTTAGACAGAACTTTGTTTTCTCTGCTGATCCATCCTATCACTTAACTCACAAAAAACTAAATGTGGAGGGAGTAAATCTGCCCTGGTGTTTAGGATATCGTTAAATGCTTCTACAAGCAGGACATTGTATAAATTTCCCAGATGCGACCCAGAGTGATTCCTGGATTGGGAGAATATTCCAGAAACTCCTTTGTTCTGTTCCAGCACATTTCATAGCAGGCATTTAGGTGATGAGGAGGACCCTGGGCGGCCATCTCTTTTCCCTCCCCTCAGCCCCCACTGCGGTGATGAGTGAAAACACAGATGAGTTTTGGAAACATTTAAGAAGCAGTGATGGATTCCTCGGCTTTAGATACTCTGCTTCCCCTCGGGTCCTGAGAATTAGCAAAAATGCCTTGGTCAGGAGAAGCTATCAAAATACTATCCATCTGGATCTAATTTCCAGAGCTGCTGGGCTCCAGAGTGACCAGAGTTCAAGGTCTATTCATAAATTTTCCTTGTAGTACCTCCCGCCTCAGCCCAAACTCTGACTTCAAGCTGCCTGTCCTGACCAGATAACAGATGGAACCGGCTCGGATTCTGCACACGCAGCACAGCGCTCTTGCTGAACCGCCAAATACCCTGCCCTTCCCAGCCACATGTGGCCTTGTTTCCTTGAACTTTATTTGTCTGGATCATCTGTTTTGCTCCCTGTCTTTGCAGGTGGGGCTGTCTGAGTTAGCTAAATGTAACCAACTGCCCACTGTCCAGACCTGGTTCTCATTTCATGAGCCAAGTCCCCAACCCCATTCCCACATTCTGGCTCCGGCTGGGTCCCAGAGAACAGCTTCTGTCTGTAACACTCTCCCGGAAAGCCAGGTGAGACAGAAGGGGAGAAAACTCAAATATGTTCAAACTTTTTGACAAAGGAAAGATTACCAAAGAAAACTGACCAACCAAAAAATGTTTGAGACTTAAGGCTAACAGGAAGCAATTAAAACATCAATCAAAGCAGGGATGCTAGGATTAGTCCTGAGGACAGCGCTCTGGCACAGTGAGTTAAGTCACTGTCTGTGCCACATTCCTGTCAGAATGCTGCTTCAACCTCTCTGCTTTGCTTTCAGTCCAGCTCCCTGTTAATGTGCCTGGGAAGGCAGCACAAGATGGTCCACGTGTTTAGGACTTTGCCCCAATAGTGGAGAGTCAGATGGAGTTCCAGGCTCCTGGCTTCAAAATGGACTAGCCTTGCCTGTTGTCGCCATTTAGTAGTAAATCAAGAGATGAAAGATCCCTGTGTGTCTGTCTATCTATCCCTATGTCTCTAACAAACAAAAAGAATTCTTTTTCAAAATCCACAAAAAAAGAAAAAAAATAGCCAATGTGTTGGTTTCAGTAGATTGATGTAAGAGAGGAACCCAGTATACATACAAGAGAAGATATCCAACTAGGAAACCAATTCCCTCAATTCCCTTGGAGTTGTTTTTCTTTTTTGACCTCTGCACGAGGAACCAAGAAAAGAGATTAAATGCATTTCTGTTACAATAACACACCACCATTGCAAGATCCTACAGAATAGTTTTGCTTTCTTCAAAATCCCCAACACTTCAACCTCCTTCCTACCCCAGCCCCTGGTGACTACTGCTTCATCTACATTCTCGGGAGTTGTAGCATTTCCTGGGTCACATAAATGAAATGAAAAAGCATATTATACTTTTCAATAGCATCTTTCAATTAGCGAGGTATATCTAAGATTCATCCATGTCGTATGTTGATGGATGGCATTTTCATTTATTAATACTACACTGTTGTAGGGTTTACCCAAACTTGCGCATTCACTTCCTGAAGGACATCTTGATTGCTTCAAGTTTTTTGACAATCTTCAATGAAGTTGCTATAAACCTTCACAAGTAAGTTCTTGTGTGAATGTGAGTTATCAAACCAGGAAAACCCTGGGAGTGTGATTACTTAATCGTGTGGTAAGACTGTTTGGCTTTAAAGGAATTCCCATATTGTCTCCCAAAATGTACATGCTGTTCTTCATTCCCATCAACAATGAATGAGAGTTCTAGCTGCTCCATATTCTTGCCAGTGTTGTCAGCTTTTGGAATTTAGCTATTCCAACAGGTGCGGTCTATGATCACACTACCCTGGTTGCATCTGATCTAACAGGTATGCAGCAGTATCACATTGTTGCTTTAATTTACATTTCCCAAATGAAGATGATGTTGAGTATATTTTAATACTCATATTTTCCATATACATGTATATACATACATTATTTGTTACAGTATCTGCCCATTTTTTCATTGGACTATTTGCTTTTATATGGCTGAGATTTAAGAATTCTTTTTAAGATATATTTTTATTTGTTTGAATGGCAGAGTTATAGAGACAGAGGGATGGAGAGACAGAGAGATCTTCCCTCTGCTGGTTCACTCCTCAAATGGCCACAATATCTAGAGCCAGCCTGGTCCAAAACCAGGGCCCAAGAGCTTCTTGCTGTTCTCCCACATGGATGGCAGGAGCCTCAATACTTGAACCATCCTTGGCTGATTTCCCAGGCACGTTAAGAGAGAACTAGTTCAGAAGTGGAGCAATCCAGATTCAAACTGGGGCCCATTTGGGATGTTAGCACCACAGGCAGTGGTTTTAGCCACTGTGCCACGGCAACAGAGTTCATCTTCTATTTTGTAGACAAGTCCTTTATCTGAGAATATGATCTGAAAAGGTTTTTTTTTTTAGTCAATGATTTGTTTTTTCAATCTCTGAAACGTGTCTTTAGCAGAGCAAAATTTTGTTAACAATAAAATCTTACACTAACAATTTTGAGTTTTACGGTTGGTGTTTCGGGTGTCATTTCTAGAAACTCATCAGCAAAATCGAAGTTAGAAATATTTTCCACTCTATCCCTATGCTTTCTTCTTCTGGAAATGTTACAGTTGTGTACTTTATATTTTATGTTTTATAATCAACTTTGAGTTCACGTTTCTGTAGGGTAAAAGATCTCTAACTTTCCTTTTTGTTTAAAAAAGTGTTGAAAACACTCTTGTATCCATTCAATTACCTTCGTTCCTTTATTTACAAAATCAGTTCCCCTTGTTTCTTTTTTCTGATGCTTTATCTTTAGTTTTATTAACAGATCACTTTTCTTGTTATAAACTTAAGTTACCCAAATCATTGGTTCATATTTGCTTATTATTGGACAATCTGAACACTTAATAATTTTCATTCTCAATCCTTAATATTATAGTCATGATATTTAAGACTGCTCAGTTTTTTTCATGGAGAAAAAAAATTGAGGCAGAAACCTTCACATCATCTCTTATAAGTTTTGCTTATGCACGGGCAGACAGCAATAAGAAGTGGTCAAATTTGTGAGTTAAGGGTTGTAATCCTTGATGCACTGCAGGATCTGACCTAGGTTATTCTCTAGTTCTGGTTTATTGCTGGGTAACTTATGCACAATTTCCTCCTTGTATGACCCCATGGCTTCTTCGCAAGGAACTTAAAAATCTCACACTGAATGTTGCGATTTAGTTTCTTCTGCAGTTTCTTCTACAACCCCTTGTTTCCTGTCTTGTACCACATACTGGTATCTGCTCTTAGCACAAAAAAACTATATGAAACTAACGTTCAGGAAAGAAATCACAGCCATGGTAATCAACAATAACTCCTCCTTCTCTCATCTGCTATCTAACCCATCTATTACTCTGTCTTCATCTAACATGGGGCAATCACACTCTTCATCAAAGCCATCATATAACCCTTTCTCTAGCTAAATCACCCACATGAATGTATTTCAGTTCTGATCTCGAGGCAAGTTCTTTGCCTGGTGTAGTTTTCCCAACCCCTGGTGTACCTAGAGTTCTGGGACATGCTTTGATGGCAGTGTGGAGGCTCGTGGGCCACTCAGGTCCGCACTGTGAGGCAGGCAGTGCGCAGGCTGCCTAAGTCAGCCCGGCCTCTAGCACCCCCCCTCCAGTTCCCTTTCCTAATGTAAGTATGTGTATATGGGCTTTCTGTTCTGTTCCCCTGATGTTTATTTTGTTGCAACTTTACAATAAGTCTTCAAGACGTGTGAGTCTTCCCATTTGGTTCCTTTTAATATTGTGGAGACTATCAGTGTTTTGCCTTTCCTTGTAAAAATTAAAATCAGTTTACTGATATTTACAAAGTAGCTTGCTGGGATTTTGATTGAGACTGTGTTAAATCTAAAGATCAATTGGGAAGAACTGACATCTTAATAATTTTGAGTCCTTCAGTCCATGAATATGAAATATCTTTCTATTTAAATCATCCTTGATTTCTCTCCTTAATGTTTTATAGCTTTACACACACAGTACCTATTTTATTAGGTTTCTGCCTAAGTATTATTTTAATGATACTGTTTTCCTTTTGAATTTATTGATTGGTGGGTTGTCGTTTTACTTGGAAAGAAAGAGATGTAAAAATCGAGCTTCCCCATCCACCAGTGAGCGGTCCGCTCCTGCAGCTGGTCATGACAGGCAGGGCTAAGTCCGACTGAAGCCAAGCGCACAGAGCTGCCTCCAGCTCCCCAAGTGGGAGACACAATCTCAAGTGTGTGAGTCATCACCTGCTCCCTCCCACAGTGCACATGAGCAGGAAGCTGTACCTGAAGTCACTGGGACTCAAATCAGGCACTCTGATAAAGAATGCTGGCATTCCCCAGTCACCCAAATGCCTGCCCACTATCGTTTTCTTACTGTTAAATTCAAAATGCTATTTGTTGGCATATAAGAAAGCAGTTACCTTTTTTCTTTATTAAAGACATGAAATTTTACTTCTCTCCATTCGGTCATTTGCTCCATGTTATAAAAGCTAAAATACAGTCTCCAATGGTGGAACAAGGAAGAAAGCTTGCCATGACTGCCTTTCTACTGAAAACAGTTAACTTGTGCGTTTACTTTTGACCTGGACTTTCGTTGTCCTAGCTTATTAGCTCCTTACTCAAAAGCATTTTTGTAGATTCCTTAAGATTTCTCTACTTAGATCATCATTTTACTGTGAATAAAGACAGTTTGATTTCTTTCTTCTCAATCTATATCCTTTTTATATCTTTCCTGCAACTTGTTGCAATAGCTAGGAAGTCTTGTATACCTGTGTTGACGAGGAATGCTGAGCACAGACATTCTCAACTTGTTCTGCTCCTGCAACAAAAGCACTCAGTCTCCCACCTTTAGGTGCAATGTTAGCTCTGGAATTTTCCTACATTACATTGATTAAGGCAAGGAAGCTTCCTTCATTCTAGCGAATTTGATAGCTTATAACATGAATGGGTATTGAACTTTGTAAAATGCTGACTTCTTTTCTCAAAAATTCATTCCTGCTTGCTGTGTGAGATGTGGGTTTTCAGGGAACAGAAAAGGAGGGAGAAAGATCAAGGAAGAAGATCAACAGAGGTGCTCACACAGCTGCGGTGGTGGAATGGTGGCAGGGAAGTGAACAGACAGGCAGTGAAGTTGAAACAAGAACCATTAGGTCTTGCTGAGTTGAATTGGTGAGAAGGAAAAGGAAGCACCAAGGCAGACTCTAAGAGATGAGGCCTCAGCATCTGGAAGGGTGGTGTTGTCAAGTAGTAACATGCCAAACACTGGAAAAGAGGCAGGCAGATGGGGCAGAGACTACAAACCTGCTACCGTTTTCAATACCTGTTAGATCCCCGAGAAAAGGATTCAGGAAATCAATGGAATCTCCAAATTTGGAGCTCAGGGCTGGATTTATAATTTGAATAATTATCTATATCTCAATGGTATTTAAAGTCTTGGAATTTCATGACACTGGGAGAAAAAACAATGTAAATGGAGAAGAGAAGAAAGCCCGAAAGGAAGCCCAGGAGAGCTCCTACGTTTGCTGGCTGACTGAGTAATCTGACTCAGGGGATGGCTTGAATGAGTCAGAAAGAACGTTAGCAAGCACTCTGTGCGTATTTCTGAGATCTTTAGCCGTGTGCTGGAAAAGATGTATAAGCCCCAAAGTAGGAGTTAACAATCTAGCTAGCCCTGTCCCTACAAAGATGCTTGAAAGACACCGATACTGCAAAAGTTAACCGAGGCTCTGGAAACACTGGAGCAAATGTTTGTGGGTTGAAAACAGATAGGGTTAAGTAGATGCAAGTTGTCCAAGAGCTGAAGGAAAGGCCAGTGGTCCAGGGAATGAGAAAAACCTGGGCATCATTTGTGAGCAAGCTTGCCTCAAAGCGGGATTCTGAGAGCCAACATGATGTTTTTCCCTCCATCCCTACCGTGGGAGTAACAACTCCCCTGACATTCCAGAGAGGCAAAACATAGAGGAGCAGCAGGTAAGATACAAAGGAGAAACGCTTTGGTTAGCTTCACACTTGCCTAACTCTTGGCCAGGAGTCTGGCTGGACAGCACCAACAGGTGAGTTAGACAACAGGCCATCCCTGCAATATTCTCCGTCATCCTGCTCGCTCAGTCTCTGCACACTCCCACCCCGACTACGTAGGGGAGGAAAGGTTGGAATTTTCCTTAATTCTACGATAAACAAAATAGGAGTCGATCTTGGCATCACACTCAAGGACATGAGTTTAAAATGGAGCTGAACGTTATTAAAAGCCCAGGTGAGCTGCTAGAGGAATTAAATTTTTTTAATAAAGTAAGTGACTTGTATGCAGCCCTTTATAGATATGAGATGGCAAACAGCACATTATCTGCTGACTCTCGGCTGTCATGAAAACAGAGAAGACCCCTGCTGTCACACTGCAGAGTGGGAAGCTACCAGGGAGGGGCGGGAAGGAAGGCTGTCACACCCCCAGCCCAGCTGACAGCACTCTTCTTGGCAGGGGCTGCTCCCCAAGCTTTGGGCAAAGCAAGCTGTCTGGAAGATGAAGTGCAGTGTGCCCTGCAGCCAAGGTGCTCTGGGCTGCATGCTCAAGTTCCTATGAAATCCTTATGTTATAGGAGCTATGATATAAGGAGTGAGGGTTTTTTTTAATTACTAATAATAGTTCCATAACATGATCTTTCATTTTAAAAAATTAACAGCTAACACTTGCACACATGATGGATTATGACGTAATATTTCATTGCCGGGGCTGCTCCTCAAGTTTGGACAGAATAGGGACAAAGGAAGCTGTCTAGCATCTGATATTTATTTACAGCAAAAATATCTGAAAATTATATGTTCTAAGTTCATGTAAAGAAAAAGCTGCACAGTCAATTTCACATTATCTAGCTCACCCTACTGTCAGCAGGACCCAAGAACTTTTTATTCCTGCCTGGTCATCCCTACTTCCCTCCTCTGCCTTTGGTAATTATTATCATTTTTTTCTGTGACATCACTTTATTTTTAGATCCCATATGTATATGACATCATCTGATATGTATCTTTCTGTGCTTGATTTACCTCACCTAACATAATGACCTCCAGTTTCATTCTTATTGCAAACAAGATTCTATCCTTTGTCATGATTGAGTAATATTCCATTGTGTGTTCTTTGCACAATCATTACTGAATGCACATTTAAGATATTTCCATTAAACATGGGAGCGCAGATGGATTTCTTTTCTGTCTAATACATACCAAGGAGTGGGATTCCTGGATCATAGAATAATTTTATTTTTAATTTAATGTTTTAATTTAATTTAATACTGTTATCCACCACTGTCTCTATTTTATTCCCACTAACAGTGAGTGTGAGAGCTCCCATTTCTTCGTATCTTCACTAATACTTGCTATCTTTCATTTTTTTATAATAGCTTATCTTAATGAAATAAGATAGTATCTCATTGTGGTTTTTATTTGTCTTTCTCCAATGACTTTGATGTGAGCACTGTTTTCTGCATGTGTTAGCCATTTGTATGACTCCCTTTGCGAAATCTTTGTTTAAGTCTATTTAAATGGGATGTTTGGTTTTTTTTGCTATTAAGTTGCTTGAGTTCATTATGTATTCTGGATATTAACCCCTTGTCAAATTGTGTAGCTTGCAAATATTATCTCCCATTCTACAGGTTGTCTCTTCACTGTTAATGGTTTCCTTTGCTGCACAAAAGCTCTTCATGTTTATGAAATCCCATTTATCTATTTTGTGTTTATATCCTATGCATTTGGGATTGATGCAAAAAAATTCATGTCCATTTCAATGTCTGCAAATGTATTCCCTATGTTCTTTTTTTTTTAAGTTTTATTTATTTTTATTGGAAAGACAGGCTCACAGAAAGAAGGAGAGTCAGAAAGATCTTCTATCCACTGCTTCATTTCCCCAAATGGCCACAACAACTGAAGCTGAGCAGATCCAAAGTCTGAAGGCAAGAGCCTCCTTGGGGTCTCCCATGTGGGTGCAGGGTCCCAAGGTTTTGGGCCAGCCTATGCTGCTTTCCCAGGCCATAACTGATTGATAGATAACATTGTTACTGAATTTTGTACACTGAGTTTCTGTCTTGCAAATTTTTTTAATTTATCAAATCTAATAGGCTTTTGTGAGGGTCTTTGGGGTACTTATATACATAACATCATGTCATCTCTAAACAGTCTCAGTATGACTTCCTCCTTTCCTAATTCAATGCCCTTTATTACTTTCTCTTGCCTAAATTATTCTATCTAGGAGCACCGCTGCTATGTTGAGTAAAAGTGACGAAAATAGATATTCTTGGCTTGTCTTATTAAATCATTAGTTTTTCCCATGCAATGTGATATTCCCTGTTGGCTTGTTGTATGTTTAATATGTTGAAGTGGATTCCTTCTATACCTAATTTTATTAGTTCAGAGTTTTTATCACAAAGGGCTGTTGAACTTCATCAAATGCCTTTTTTACATCCATTAAGATGATCACTTGATTTTTGTCTTGATTATTTAAAAAAAAACAGACTTATTTATTCTTATTGAAAAGTAAGGTATACGGAGAGGAGGAGAGACAGAGAGGAAGATCTTCCTTCAGATTACTCACTCCCTAAGTGGTCGGCAACCACCAAAGCTGAGCCAATCAGAAGCCAGGAGCTTCTTCCCACGCAGATGCAAGGTCCCAAGGCTTTGGGCTGTCCTTGACTGCTTTCAGAGGCCACAAGCAGGGAGCTGGATGAGAAGTGGAGCTGCCGGGACTAGAACTGGCATCCATATGGAATCTCAGGACTTTAGCTGCTAGGCTACCGTGCCAGGACTCTGATTTTTGTCCTTGATTCTGTTGATGTGACATTTTACATTTATTGCTCTGATTGTGTTAAACCATCCTTGCATCTCTAGGATGAATCCTTCTTGATCGTAATGATGATCTTTGGCTATGCTGTGGAATTCTCTTTGTTAGTACTTTGTTGATATTCTGTTAGTACTATGATCCTCCAGAATATTGACCTGAAGCTTTCTTCTTCATTTTGTGACATTGTATGGTTTCGTATTTAAAGTAATGCTGGTCTCGTGAATTTGGAAGCCCAGCCTCCTTTTAAATTATTTTCAATCACTTGGCTCATTGATAATTCTTTAAGGGTTTGGTAGTCTTCAGCAGTGAAGCTTTCTTTGATTACTGCTTCAATCTCACTACTCATTATTGGTCTGTTTATTTGTCATTTCCTCATGATTCCATCTCTGCAAGGACTGAATATTTCCATTTCTCCTAGGTTATTGAATTTGTTACCATGTAATTGTTCTTGTAACCTGTAACATCCCTTTGTAGTCAGGTGTCAGTGGTAATGTCTCCATTTTCATTTTGATTCTGTTTGACACTTCTCTTCTTTTCCTGGTTAAACTACGAGTTTATCAATTTTGTTTACTTTTCCAAAGGAAAAGAAAAGTACTTCGTGTCATTTTTTATATATTTCTTTTTAGTCGCTATGTTATTTATTTGTGCTCTGAGTTCTATGGCTTTCTTTTTGCCAATTTTGAATTTGATTTGTTCTTGTGTTTCTAGTTCCTTGAGGTGCAGCAATAAGCCATTTATTTGAAATATTCCTGTTTTTGGTTTTTGGTTTTTGTGATGTTTTTTGATACAGGCATTGATTACTAGAGACTTCTGTGTGAGTACTGCTTTTACAGGATCCCATAGGTTTGGTATGTTGTTTTTCCATTTTCACTCAAAAAAAATTTTTTTTAGTTTCCTCTTAGATTCACAGGGCTGTTTAAGACTACACTGTCTAATTTCCATGGATTTATGTAGTGTTTAATTTTTTATTTATTTTTAGCTTTTTTTGCATTGTGGTCAGAAAACACGTGATATAATTTCTCATCTTCTAAATTTGTTGAATCTTTCTTTGGAATGCACTCTATATTCCATTCTGGAAAAAGTGGCACATACTATAGAGAAGGCACAGCCTACAGCTGCAGGATGGAAGTTTGTGTAGATGACTGTTAAGATGAAATTTAACTCTGCTGTTTCTTTATTGATTCTTCTGCTTAGATGACCCGCTCATTTCTGAACACTGGATATTATTGTGTTGGATTCTAAGATTCTAACTCTCCTTTAATATATATTAATACTTGCTTTAGGTATTGGAAGACTCCAGTGTTCAGTATATGTAATTTCTTGAAGGATTATGAATTGAACCAATTATCATTATGTAATGACCTTCCTGTTTTTAATTCTTTATATTTATACTTTGTTGCCTCTGATAGAACTTGTGCTTGCTTTTGTGTTCCACTTGTATGGAGTATCTTGTGTAATCCTTTCGCTTTCAGACTGTGATGCCCTATGAGATGAGGTGAATTTTTTGCAGTATAAAATTGGATTTTGTTTTTTCATCTATTTGGTCCCTCTAATGCCTTTTAAGTGGAAAATTTAGTTCACTGATAATTAAGGTTTTTTTTTTTTTAAGCAGGTGAGGTCTTACTACTGCCATTTCAATACTAGTTATTTTTATTGTAGTTTCTTGCTTTCTAAGTTGCTAATTTACAAAGCTAATTGGTGGTTAAATGATTTTCTCTACTGCTATACCTTGATTTCTTATCTTATTTTTTGGTAAATCTATGTGTAGGTTTTACTTCATGATTACATTGAGGCTTAAAATGTTCACTGTAATAAGCTATCTTAAAAAAATTACAATTTAATTGTTATAAAAACAGGAAAAAAAGACAAAAGACAAGGGGGTAAGAAATTCTAATTAAGCCTTCTCCATATGTGCTCTCCACCTTTTGAATTTCTGATATTACATTTGACCTCTTTCTATATTGCCTGTCTCTGTATATTTTAGTGCATTAATTATAACTTTTGTCTTCACAGTAAAGATGCAAACAATTTACACACCATGGTTGCAGTACTAGATTTGTTGAGTATAGTTACTCTTCTCAGTTGAGCTTTTCCTTCTTATTAGCATCTCTCCGTTTGAAGAACTCCTTTGAACATTTCTTGTAACATAAGGCTGATGGCGACATATTCTCTCCGTTTTGTTCAAGAATGTCTTAATCTCTCTCTCGTAGCTAAATGATATCTTTGCTGGACACAGTGTTATTGGATAGGATTTTTTTATTCCGTGTTTTAAAAGTCTCACCCTACTCATCCTGACTTACATCTAATGAGAAATTTGAATTCAGGAAAATTAAGACCCCTCTGTACTTTTAGCTTCTCTCTCACAGATTTGAGAACCTTTATTCTTAATCTGTATTCTTAATTTTGGACAGCTTACTAATAATAAGTCTTGGACTAGATTTGGTTGGATTGAATCTGGCTGAGGAACACTGACCTTCCTGGACTAGGATATGTGTACCATCCCCTAGGTTTGGGAGGTTTTCTGTCATTTCTCTTTTTTATTTAAAGATTTATTTATTTTTATTGCAAAGTCAGGTATACAGAGAGGAAGATCTTCTGTCTGATGATTCACTCCCCGATGACCGCAATGGACAGTGCTGCACTGGTCTGAAGCCAGAGGCCAGGAATCTCTTCCAGGTCTCCCATGTGGATATAGGGTCCCAAGGCTTTGGGCTGTCCTTGGACTGCTTTCCCAGGCCACAAACAGGGGAGCTGAATGGGAAGCAGGGCTGCCGGGATTAGAACCAGCACCCATATGGAATCCCAGCACATTCAAGAAGAGGCCTTTAGCCACTAGGCCACCACGCCGGGCCCTGTCATTTCTCTTTGGATATGCTTTTTATCCCTTTGGCATTCTCAAGTCCCTCTTAAATTCCAGTAACTTGGATATCTGATCTTTTCAAACTACCTGATATTTCCGATAAGCCTGCTTCATTCCTCTCAATTTTTTTCCTTTCCTTCCTGAATATGAATGTTCAAATAACTGATCTTCAATTTCACTGACTTCTTCAGTTTGATGCAACCATTATTAGTACCTTCTATTGCATTTTTAATCTCAACTAGTGAATTTTTTTAGTTGAATGATTTAGTCTTGATTTTACCTAATACTTTCATCTGTCATATTTCTGTTAGAAGCCATTATTTTGTGTTCTTCTGGATTTTATGAAGTTCCCTTAAGACAGATATTCTGAAATCATCTAAGCCCTAAAAAATTTCAATCCCTAGATGGTTACTTTTTTAAAAAATGTTATAATTCATTTATTTATTTGTAAATTGGAGTGACAGGGTGAGGGGTGGGTAGGGACAGAGGTAGAGCTCTTCCATTGTTGGTTTATTCCTCAAGTGGGTGCAACGGTCAGAGCTGGGCCAGGTTGAAACCAAGAGCCTAGCACTGCATCTAGAGTCGTCTTCCACTGCTTTCCCAAGAACATTAGCAGAGAGCTAGATCAGAAGCAGAGCAGCTAGGACTCAAATTGGCATTCCAATATGCAATGCTGGTAACTTCCCAACATGGAATGCTGGTGTCACTAGAGCCAGTTTGACCCTGTGCCACAACACTAACCCCGTATTTGTGCCTTAGGTGAGGTCATGATTCCCTGGAAGCTCCCAGTGCTTGTTGGAGTGTGACATCATCTATGCACTGAAGGACTAGTCTGTGTCATCTGGATTTGTTGGTGGATGTCCCTGAAATTCTAAGTGGTCTGCTGTTGAGGTGGGCTCACTGCCCAGTGCTGTACCCATCAACCACTGGTGACGCTGCCTGGGGTACAAGACTGTTCCATCAGATTGAAGCAGGCCCATAGGATCTGTCTGTGGCCCCCAGCCTGGGCACTGAGAATCTCTTAAGGACTGCATGTATTGCATCAGTTTGATACCGAGTTCCAAAACACTCCTCTAACTCTTTGTTGTTTGTCCACAAACAACACAAAGTCTTAATGCATCCCCCAGGTCCACCCAAGACTTGCCGTGACAGGTACCAAAATGAGTTCAATCCTCATAGTGCAGGTGACTGTCTGACACCACACCTATCTACAGGCTTAGCATGTAGGCACAGTCTGGGTAGCACAGGCTTAGGTGCCAAGTCTAGCATGACAGAGCAGCCTGGAGCTCCAAAGCATGATCCCTGGCCTCAGTAGCTGCAGTTTCACCTTCTGCTGCTGGTCGTCAGAGGAGTGGCAAGGGCCATCCACAGGTGTGCAGCCAGGACAAAATACAGGGGGGCCTCTTCTGAACTCTGTCACTAAAATTCCATTTGCTCTCCCTGTCACCACTGAGAGATGAGTCTCCATGATGCTCCTTGAAGCTATGCAAGTGGTGTTCTGCGTGTCTCCTCCTTGCTTTCTTTAATGTGGCTTTTCTTACAACAAGACAAGGCACTATGGCCTCTTGCCTGATCCCTGTAGGTCTTCTGAAGGTGATAGTGTGACTATGGAGCTGTTCACACTGTTCACACTGTTCACACTTTTTTTTCCCTTCTGATGGGAGATGGTCAACAGGGCTTCTGCCTCAGCTGTCATCACAGCTCTACCCTAAGTGGGATCCTTTGGAGGTGATTAAATCCTCAGGGTAAAGACTTCATGAATGGCATTAGTGCCCTTATGAAAAAGGCACAAAGGATCTCCCACTGCCTCCCACCCAACCCCATAAGGACACAGCCAGTAGATCCTGTATCTGGGGACACAAAACTTGACCAGTCACTGAACCTAACAGCACCTTGACCTTGGCCTCAAAACTTGAGAACTACATTTCTGTTTATAAACCACCACCCATCATGGTGTTTCCTCATAGCAGCCCAAAAGCCCGGAAACACAGGGGCTGCTCTGTTGGCCCCCCTGGAAGTGCTGAAACTGTGCAGATAGATACAGGGATCATAAAGAGTGTCACCACACATATCTGCTTCCAGAGTTATCAGCTGCAGGATGCAGACGTTCCAAGATTTTCAACTGCTTTGTCCCAACATTAGAAACTCCAATTTCTCCAGACCAGCCAGGTCCAAGGCCTTTTGTGAAGCCTTCCTCAGGGTCACGCTGCTCCCGCCCCACTTGAAGAGGCTTCTGTAAACATCACCAACCTTGTTTGCAGCTACACACACACACACACACACACACACACACACACACACACACACACCGCTTCTTAGTAATGGAAATCATGAATATCCCAAATGAGCCCCCCAGACAGGTCTCCCATCCAGGTGGATGACCATTCAGTGGGACTGACTTCAGTTGAGCTTGTGTCTAGGAGCAGAACACGGACCGAATTGTTACTTGAGTCCATCACGAGAAAGTAGAAGTCATTATAGCCATGGCTCTCCAGGGAAAACAGGCTACACAGAGGCTGCCCTTCTCTCTCTATTCTCCCCCAGTCGTCCCTCCACCTCACACTGAGAGTCAAAAGTTCATCCTTAAAATCCCACTGTTTTCCAGGCAATTCCCTTCTGCAAAAACCCCATTAAACTCATAGGCTACACCTATGGGCAAACAGCCCAGCTCTGCCTAAAGCCACATTATCGTTGTCGCAGCAGTCATTTCTACGCAGGCAGTTTTGATCCGAAATGTTTGTCAAGCAATTTAATAACCAACCATGTGTGTACAGTACTTCTGAAAGATATTTGCAACTGGAAATTGTTTGTGTAGAATCCAAGGCAATGGAAATGGACTTTTGCTGTGATTGAATTCATTAGTGGCACATTCTCTGACTTGTTTTATTTGCTGTAACTCTCAACTCTCAAAGTTATTTCCTAGAGACGCTTTATCCTCCATCGTGGAGTAGTCGAGGGCTTTTTTCCTTTGTTTTCTAGCTCACAGTGATATCTCTTCCTGAAATAAATTGGACAGGAAGATGAAGAGCTATTGGCAAATTAAAGCGCCCTGTTCAAAAAAATATCCTCGTCCCTGGAGCATTTCCTTAGATCCCCACGGGGGTCTGCATCTTGTGGGATGAGGATGCTCTACCCTGAGACTCTTGGCTGAGCCATCTCATCCTCCAGCAGGTACTTACCCATTTCAGACCCTAAGTGGACATACCAGCCAGCACCAGCCATGCCAATTAACCCACACGTCAGTTCACTGACTGGCTTCTCAAAAACCTGGTCTTTTATTTTTCCAAGGAAAAATCTCTGAGCTGATACAAATTAAAATGGAGAGGAAAACCAGTGAGAAAAAGAAAGCTGCCTTCCACCCTAAGCGTTAATATCACACAGCAAGAAAATGAGCGGAGTTGGTAAGGAGACTCAACAACCAGATTGCACAAATCATTGATATTGTTTTCCTCCTGCCACGGAAGTGAGAAAAATGTTTCTTCATCATTTCTAAGTGAAGGAAATGGGTTATTGTCCAATAATCTTTGCTGTAACTTTTTTATCATTAGATTTGTGCCACCTTGTGTCTCCACAACCCTCAGAATTCTGTAAGAGAAGGCTGTCCTCCCTCAGTTCTTACTGATGGCACAGCCTGTGGCTTAACCACCACCCCCACCACCACACACACACACACTCTTTCTTTTTTTCCCCTGTCCCTCACGCTCAAGCACTTCTTCACTCAATAGCATCCCAATTAGAAGAGGAGCAGGTGTCTAGACAGGAAGCGAAACCCAAGATGGTTCCTCATACACACAGTAGGAAAGGAGATGTGTTGAAATCACAAGGCAAATGAGAATTGGATTCCACGAATCCTTGCTCTCCCTGGCTAACCAAGATCCTGAAAACACTTGTTTATTATTGATGACTCCTTCCATTTCTGCATGTCATACAAACAACCCAACAGGTCACTCATGCCAACCCAAGGAAGCCAATCAGAACCTCCAGAAATAGCACCATCTGTGGGAGCATGCATATGTAGTATAAGTATCAATGGCTCTAGCCTCTTTATTTGCATCACTGCATTCAATCCTCACAACTGCATGATGTGATAGGCTCTGTAACAACCTTCATTTTGGAGAAGAAGAAATTTATGTGCACTGGAGAAGAAACTCTTCCCAGGTTCACACATCTACTGAGGCAACATAGTTCCAGAGGGTGTGCCTCAGTACCAGGGCTGGATATGTGTCTTAACTGAAGAGTGTGTGTGTCCTTCTCTTTCTGTAAATCTGCATTTCAATTAAATAAGTACCTCTTAAATAAAGCCTGGCCTTTGTGGAAGCTGGGAAATGTAGGATCAAGGACCTGCTGAGTCCATGTCTGGTGAAGACCATCTTCCTAATGCATAGTTGTTGCCTTCTCAGTGAGTCCCCCATTCATGGAGGTCTCTTTAAGAAGGGCAGTAGGCTCAAATCCCCAAAAGACCCCACATCTTAATCCCATCATCTTAGAAGTTAGGATTTCAACACATGGGCTTCAGGGGGTGCAGACATTCAGACTAAAGTAGCAATTTTTTTTCATCAAAATACTTCCTGAAACTCATACCTGGCTAAGAGCCACAGTACTGAATCTTATTTTAGATAGTCCCCAAGTAGGATTTTTCCCTCAGAGCTAGCGATCTCAGATGATAACACACAGGCGTGTCACAAACAGATTACATCAACTCCATCAACACCGCATGTAGATTGTATTGGTTCTATCTAGGTTTGCTTGATAGTGGGGTCTGTTTTTTCTGCATGTGATGATTTTGTCAGTAATAGCAATAGGGTTCCCACCAGACCGATTTGGTGATGTTCATGATAGTTTTCAGAAACTTTACAAGGAGTTACTCTATGATTTTCCCTGCACTACACAAAAAAGGCACGGGTTGAGACAGATTTCTGCTGTTGGCGGGCAGGGGAGACAAGCTCCCAAACTATCCAACCAATGTGGACGATATGATAAGGACTGCAGAAGCCTAAAGCCAGCTCCTAGCTGATTTTTCCCAGAGGAACAGGCTGGTGGTTTTCATTCTGGACATTGAAATATGAGCTTGGTTTAAGTGTGAGTAAAGCATCCTTACCTATCTCAGTCTGCTTTCTGCTGCCATAACAAAAATACCGGAACCCACATGACTTAGATGATGTAGAGTTTTATTTGGCTCCCTGTTCTAGAGACTGGAAGACCCAAGAGCATCAGGTCATCCTCTGGTAAGGGCTTTCCTATTATAATGTAACGTGGTGGAAGCCGGCATGGGGAACAAGAGCACATGTGCCAGTTTGAGCTTCTCCTCCTCTTCTTAAAAGACCACTAACGCCACAACCTCATCTAATCCTCATGAACGCCAAAAGGCCGCCTCTCCAATCACCATGGCCAAATGACTTTGGGGATTAAGTTTCCAACACATGGGCTCAAAACAAAGTGCTAAGGGCACAGGATGAGAAAACAGTGAGGTGTCTTTGAACCATCTTTGGAGTATTCTGAAGTGAAAACCACCCAGGAAGCCACGGTGGGCATCTGCAAGAAATTGGTGATCTTGATGATGCAGAAAGGGATAGTGGGACAGGAACGGATGGCTACATCTGGGGAGCTGTGCTATAGAAATAACCTCCAGTGGGGAAGCCTGATCTCCTTCATCCCTCCAACACTTGCAGCCACAGCAGAAAACATTATGCCTTCCCTCCCTCTGGGATTGCTCCAGTGTCCCAGATCAGAAAGGTCCCATTTCGAGCATGGATGTGGAGTGGAAGAAAGCTTGTCACAGCTGAAAGTGTGAAGTCCACACCCCAGAGTTCCCACGGTCCTTCACTCTCTACCTGTGCATGCCTCCTTTTTATGCATATCTAGTCTGACACACCTCTTCTCTGTTATCCTCTCTGGACTTTGCCAGTTCAGTAGAACAGGTGCTGGTGATAAGAATAATCATGGTGGGGAAAAAAACGTTAATGGCCCCAGCCAAAGCATGCCCCGCCCTCTGGTGCTCAGAATGGCAACAGAATGCAAAGTGAGCTGTAGGAATTCCCACTCAGTATGTGCTAAACAACTCCACTATTAATGGAAATTTTAATGAAAAACTAAGCCTTGATTAGGTTGCCATGCAAAATTCCCACAACATGCAGAATCTACTTAATTTCCCTTGTGACAAGGGCCTGGGCTCAAAGCGGAGACACACACACACTCAAGCAAATCCCTGAGGTCCCCAGGCCTCCTGCCTTCCTCTTGCTGGCCCAGCTGCAGAGTTTTGTGGGATTGGGGTTGCTCTCTCATACTTCTCGGAGCAGGCTCTGTGGTACTTCGACGAAGCCAGATTCCTCATTCCCTGACTTCCCTGACTTCCTCCCTCGGAAATTGAGAATTGCTAGGGAGCTCCAAGGGGAGCACCCGAGTCCCTCACTCTCCTTTGGGTGTTCAGACAACCTTGAAGCAATGGGCTCAGAGAGTAGAAACCCAAAGGCCTTGTTGCTGTGCCTCTCTCTTGCCGGGGAGTGGTGGTATGTCATGTGCCACTTTCCTGGGAAGCTACTTGTCCATCTAACAGAGAAATCAGAAGCATCCACTCCTGTGAGAGGTTTAATTATGACAAGCAGATCCATCTCGTGTAGCAGAAACCAGCACCACCCTGGGGGGAAAAGCAGGCCATGCCAGAGAGCAGGCCTCAATGGCTTTGTCTTGTTAAAGGCAGGGCCTGTGATATAAGAACCTCTCCAGCTGCCCCGGTCTCTGTGCTCTCCCCTCCCTCCTTGTCTTCATGGGGACAGTGTGTGGGGGCTCCCTGCTCTCTTCCCATGTGTGCCTCCCTGGTATTTCTGCTGCAGAGGACAGTGGGCAGGGGCATGGGTTCCTGGCTCCTGTTCTGGGTAGAGACACACAAGTAGGAAGAGTATCAAAAGAAAAAAGAAAAAAGACTTTGCACAAACTAAAATGAGACTCTAGAAAGCTGATGTTGGAAACCTGTCTGAAGCTGGGTGACTCACTCAGTCTCTTTAGTTCTTGGCCCCATGTCACTTCCTGTGACAGCCTTACAGGCTCTGCTTTGCCGCCTCCGACTTCACAGTGCTCAGTTCTCATCGGCCTTTGGTGTTCTCCAAGGGGGTCCCTACCCACGCTTTCTGGCTTCTTTCATGGTCAAGCAGCAGATTTTCCCTAGGTCATTATAGTTGCTATGGTAATGAGCTTGTAGTCATAGCCTTGTCTTCACCTGCCTCCTCTGTGATTGCAAACAGTAACACCAGATTTTTCTGCTTGATCTTTTCCCCAGGTAAACTGAGCACAACTCTAATATTTCCAACCCTGGTTGCAAAAACAGCTACTGCACAACAATCCATCTTCATTCCCTCCTCCAAGCCACACTTTGGCTTCTTTTTTTTTTCCCTGCCCATCTTTCTTTGCCATTGACACCTGTCCCCCATGGCTCTTCATTTCCTGACATGCTGGAAAGATGAAGAATGAAGATCAAAGGCTGGGTTTGAGCCTCAGCTTTGTGCATTGGATGTGCTAGAGCCTCCTGTTGTCCCTCCATCCACAGAAGAGGCCTCTGCTTGATCATTCTTAACTCTGCTTGCACATAAAATCTCCCACACACTTTTTTAATGACCTAGGTTAGGGTCCCACCCCAGAACAATTAAATTACAATCATTGGTAGTGAAGTTGGGGTACCTAGAGCCTTGGTTCTTATGAGCCACTGATGGCACTAGCCACTGTGTGTAGCCCCAAAGCTAGCGAAAGCTACTCTACAGAACATCATCATTCAATGTGCCCAGCTCCTATCCTCTAGCTCTTATTAGGTAGTGGGGCCAAGAGTCTGCCAGGATTAAAGAGAACCAGGAAACCCTCTGGCTTACAGAAAACACACAGAAGACACTATGAGCACTGATTAACCCTGGACATCGAGTTTTTAACCCTCTTGAATCATGTGCCTCCTCCTCCTTTAATTGCCCTTCAGTGCAGGTCATTCATTTCTGTATATGTGGGGAAGGGGGACAGACAGAACACAAAACTGTAAAAGTTGTACGGACTTCTCTCATTCTTCTTGTGCAAGGCAGCTCATGAGCCTGTCTGACAAGAGTATCTGTTCTCTTTGTGATAAACCACATACAACCAAGCACTACTTATCGGAATCCCACATGAGGCATGACCCTCTGCTAGTTGCTATTTATCCTAAGAGACAGCGTCAGAGCCATCTGGGAACTCACGTCATAAGAAAAATGACACCATCCAAAACATGGGTACCCAGGGGGCAGTGCTTTTTTTTTGTTTTTTCACTTTCTGTCATTTTTCTTAGTGTGTTTTGATTATGAGAACTATATGGGATCTTTCACCTTATGGATGTTCTATGACAGAGAGTGCTAGAGCACACAAATGCTGCTGATTTAGGAATGAGGTTTTCAAGTCTCCGCCTGACCCGCTGACCACTGTGCTGTCCTCATGATGCAGAAATCCAAACAGAAGCACTATTGTTTACCAAGCCTCTGGCACCATGGCTGCTGGGATGGCATTGATGCACAGCCCAGGGAAACCACCTTGTGTCTTTCATTCGTCTTGGAATAGCTTCGTTGTTTCTTAACCAAGCCTCAACCATCTCAGAGTCAGTGCATACTCTAGCTGGGGGCCAGTCTTATGGCCAGAAGAACTGGCAATCAACATGGCATGCTGAACAAGCTTGCTTCTCTGGTCTAGGAATGGCCGGGTCATTCTTAAAATCTTGACCCTCCTCCGATGAACACTCAGCCTGATATTTCCAGCCTTTACTTGGCTCTCCCAGGGATCCTATATCATCCAGGCAATGGGCTCCCTTTTGGAAATGATCCAAGACACACAGTCAGCTCTCAATTAGTCATGCTAATGGAGGTGAGCAGTGGTGCAGACAACCCAAAATAGCAGATTATCTGAAAATCGCTTGTACTTGCTTGGGAACAAACACAGCCATGCAGTCCATATAATGTGTGGGTAAGGGAGTGTGTCTCGCCAGCATCATGCCTTCTGTGGGTTGCCTGTGCTTTTATGTGCCTAGGTGTTTGCACGACTTGAGTAGCATTATTTGGAACTGGGAGTGAGCATCTCCACTGTGTGGAGAGGGAAGCCAGGAGTAGTAAAAATGAACCCCAAGAGGATTGACAGAGACAACAGAGAAGCAGAAAGCTCTGTCTCAGCAGTTCTGTGGGCATCACTGGTCTCAAACTGTCCTTTCCCCCAATTCCCAGAGGTCCCACTTAGCCCTGAAGGTCCCCCTGAAGTAAGCCGATGTCCACTGTCTGCCCAAGTGTCAGCAGGGCTATGGGCTGCTCACTTGCCCCAACTTGGTAGCAACCACAAATTTCCACTACATCCTTCAGCACCAAAAATACTTTAGGCAATCTGGGATGTGTATTGCAAGTTTGGGGATTGATTTAGTAGGATGTAGATCTCAACATTTTTAAATGTGGTAAATACCAAGATGTTTGTTAAGGTTCTATCACAGAAATTTCAGTTCATGTGCCTAGGGCACATCTTCTCCTTTGCACTGTTCTCAAGTTCATCAGCTCTTGGAAGACAGCTGAGAAGCTCTGCTTCTGATCTGAGCAGTGGCTTGGTCAAAAATAAACATTTGTCCTTTCAGGCCCATTTTCCTCCAGAAACCATGATTTTCCATCCAAGACCGACTGGAGTTGGGTTAGTAGAAACCCAAAGATGTGAAGATGTAGGAGAGAACATCTTCACCAGATGTGCCAGGCTGATACTTAGTTCTGATCTACCCCCTTCCCAGCCTGACCCTCCCTGGAGGTCACTGTGCAACATACATGAGGCACAGACTTTGCGGTGACACAGTGATAATGGCCCTCGTTGATGGAGCACTTAGGAGGTGGCAAGCGTGGCAAGTTCCCATATGCATTTTCTGATGGAATTCTCTTAATCCAATGAGACGAGGTGCTATTCTCATTTTGGGAGGAATGGGAGAGAAGCTAGCTCAGCCTCTGTAGAGCTAATTTTAAAATTGCAGGAAAAAATAAACAAACTCAGCATGTTTGAGATTCTTAAAGGAAAGACAGCATATAAATCAACTAATTATTATTAACACTCATGCCTCTATCCTTACAGGCAATAGGGAAAAGTACGATTTTTCTGTAGTTTTCTAAGGAGTGATTTAGTCTAGAGCAATTAGGTAACTAACTGGCCAGTGTAAATGGGTTCCTGTGATTCCTCTGGATGGATGCCCACTGGCGCGTTCTCCTTGTGTGACGTGAGGGTCAAGTCAATCCAACAGCTGTGACCACCAGCCTCAAATGGGCTTGTCACTCTGACCAGCTCCCATGCCCTGAAGATCAGGGTGAACAAAGCAAAAATGATGTGGTCATTGACTTTCTAAAATAAGCAGTAGGATTCACAGTCACTTAAAGGACCCTACCACTAGTAGATAAACCAAATGTCAGAATGCCAAGAATGAAGCAGGAACTGGTGGAGAGGAGGATAGAAGAAAGGCCTAGAGGCCACAAGGAAAGGGAACTGTTGACATGGAACCCTCAAGACAAAAGGCTTTAACAAGATGCAAATCCCATTCTGAAAAGCTGTCCAAGTCAGTAATTAAAGTATATCCAGGAATGCAGGGCTGGCAAGGTAAAAGAGATCAATAGGTTAAATACTTTATGTTGTTTAATCAGATACTTAGCACAAATCAAATATTACCTTACTGAGGTTATTGGGCTAAATGAGGGCACCACGGTGGTGAAGATTCATTACTGAGACTCCAGTGCATCCTCAAAACTGCCAGGCACATGCCTGAATCACCTCCAGCTCTAGGATGAGGAATAAGAAAGAGTCATTAGTACCTGCACAGGACATCACCATTATGGATGTAAAAGTGTTTGGATGTGAATGCTGTGAGTCTTACAGAATACTCCATCCCCCGACACCTACCACACCTCACCCCTGCCCCAACCCCTACCTCCTCTCCCCACCCCTGCCAGCAGATCTTAAGGGAGCAGGAGGACCTGACTGGATTCCTCCAGGGATCACAGAGCTGTGACTGAGCCACAGAGGGACTGAACAAGCTTTGTTTGGCTTTGTTGACCTGCCATTCATTGGTCCATGCCAACTTCACTGACCTTGACCTGGCCAAACAACTTCTGTGTGTTTACCACGAAGTGATCACAAAGCCAGACTAGAATTTTACTGAAAACCAAGAGGAAGCACAAGAGAAACTAGTAAAGCCTAATCAGGACTCAGCACAGCATAGGTTTCTACAGGCTCACAATGAAGTGGCTCAGGTCCACCTGGCCTCACTACAGAAAGCCCAGCCGACTCTCACTGCCTCCCAGTCCTTCCAGTGTAGTGCTGTGGGAAGCAGAGGAGGGCGTGGGTAGAGAACGTCCTGAGCCATTTCGTTCTGTGTTTGTCTGCTTGGTTCATTAAAACTTGGCTGCATGTTAGGTGGGGTTCTACCTTCTGGGAAATGACCCACTGTTTCTTTATATTCCAATCCAGCAGTTTCTAACTGAGATCCTCAGAGCCTTGGCTTTTCTTAGAGGGCCTCGCTGCCTCCACAGTCAGTTAGTGGAGGGGTCATACAGCAGCGCCCAGGACCCAACCTGTCCTTCCCTATCTTATATTTCAATTACTCATTTTGTATGTGGGATTTCCATGTAAGATATCATTTTAAATTTTTCTGTTGTATTGCTTGAAATGCAGACTGACAGGAAAAGAGATGTCCCAGCTGCATCCTCAAACAGCAAAAAGCAAAGAGCAGAAACAAAAAGAACACGCTCACTCCTCCAAAGTGTTTTGTTTATAAATGCCACTAATCTCATCCAGAGGCTCCAGTAACCTACTCAATTCTTAAAGGTCCCACCTCCTAATGTGATCACATTAACAACACTGAAATCTGGGAGGGACACATTCGCACCAACACAGAATCATTTATTCTACGTCTTCCTCAACACATAACAAGACAGTCATAATAATGAGTTTTGGAGGCGTATCGGTTGTCAAGGGCTTTCAATACATTGTCTTATTGAAGCCATTTTACAAATGAAGGAATGGAACTCAAGACTGTGATTAAGGAGCTAGGTTGAGATGTCACTGGTATAAACTGCAGACCCCACAGCATCGTCTTGGCTTCTGAGACTTAACTCCGTAGCATTCCCTGACCTCACTCACCTTCAGACACAAAGCCTGGAGCACCCTTGTGTTTCTGGCTACAGACACATGTCTCATATTTTATTCCTTTGCATAGATAAAGCAAAGCAAATTCCCAGGCGTTTAAGATTCATGTGGAAGTGGCGGGGTTTGAATCCTATCTCTGCTTCCAGTTCCAGCTGCTTGATAAAGCTTACGCTGGGCAGCTGGTGACGGCTCAAGTAACTGGGTTCTGCCAGCCACAGGGGAGACCTAGATGGCATCCCAGACTTCTGCTTTCCTCCAGGCTCAACCCTGCTTGTTGAGGGCAATTGAGGAATAAACCAGCAGGTAGATCATGTGAGGGGTGTGTGTGTGTGTGGTGTGTGTGGGGTGTGTGTGGGGGGGGGGTGTGGGGTGTGTGTGTGTGTGTATTTGTGTGTGCATGTTTCTCTTTCCTTTCTTTCTCAATCTATGTATATGTATCTTCCTATCTTTGTTTCAAATAATGAAAATAAATGTTTTTTAAAAGGCAGGCCCAGCATCTGGTAAATTCACAAAACTTTCCTAGCCCAGGTTCTCATTGCCAACTTCTAGAGGATTCTCATTAGCTTCCAACACCTCCTCTTGCCTCTTCCCCAGCTCCATCCACCTTCAGAATTACAGTGCTTTATCATCGGAGTCCCTTAGCCAGTACAAACAATGCCAGGAACAAACAGAATAAGAGAAAGTCATGTTGTTCTCAAAATGTAAACAAGAATTGATGTTTGCTGTTACAGCCTCTGCGGTAGTTTTGTCCCATTCTAGCAGAGCAGATGAGGTTTTTTCTTGTTACTGCCAAGTAGAAACCTGAGCCCAGATGAGCAGCAAGGAATGAAGCCCCCAGGACTCATTCTGTGGCCCTCTAGCCCAATGGGGACACTGCTGCCACAGGACTCTCACAGAACAGATTGGTATAACCTGCTCCCCACATGACAATTGCATGGTGAAATTCTACATTCACACTCTCCTCAAAGTAGCTTCCAGTCCCCAGAGTGAGCACAGCAGCTGTCTCCCCAAGCAGGAAGTGAAATAGCTTGAGAAGGGGGTGGGAGAGTTCACAGGTGAAGTGATGTTTAACCTTCCAAATGCAGGTATTAGGGGAGAGGATGGGGAGCAGAGAGGAGGGCTCCAGCAAGTCCCAGCTATCCGCGAAACAAAGGACACATTTGTCAGCACAGAGAGCTGGAGAAACCCCCTGGGAATTGAGGCGGTTAGCACGGCAACAGCCTCTGCTTTGCGCCCTGACCTAATTTTGAGAGATGCCGCTGGAGTTGTTTTCCAGGTAACAGTGAGCAACTGCAAAAGCTCTCCTGGGTGAGACTTCAACACCAGAAAAAATCATCCTGACTCAATGACCAATCTTTTTAGCCCTTTCCCCTCCCCTGTCACAAATCGGCAATAGAACTGCCAAATCCATATGCCCCCTACACAGAAACCACCCCCGACATAGAAACCCAGGTGGAGCAGCTGCAGGCATCAGCTGCCAGAGTGGGGTTGAGCCAGAGCTGGGACTGGGATAGCCAGGTCCCTCCGTGCCTTCACTCCTCTCCATGCACTGAGCACTCAGAGCTGGCTTTTCAAGGCTAGGAAGGAGCTAGGAGTAACCTCTGTGGATCACAAAGGTTCCTATGTGGACTCCTGGCCTATTACCCAGCAGGGGAATGGTATTGAGGAAAAGGAGGCAAAACCTTTTAATAAGTAAATCCATCAAACACTTAAGGTTTTAAAAACAATTGAAACGTGTTTTTGCTCTGCTTTGAACACCTCTGAGTAAGTCCTCCAAGGCTTTGTGTGGGGGCAAGGCAGGGAGCTTTGTGTGTTGTGCTGCTGGGTGGCCATGAATTATTGAAAGGTGGTGCTGGGTGGAAGGTCTTTAGGTCATCGGGAGGTGGGGGGGGAGGCAACGGGAGAAGAAGCTGCCCTCCAAGGGTGCTGGGTGACTTCAGCTCTTCTCTGGGTGTTGACCAGCAAGGTAATCTCTCACTCCCACCTGTGCTTCCATCGCTATGATGTCATTAACCATGAGGTCCTCATCAGCCTCCAAGTCTGTGAGCCAAAAAAAAAAAAAAAACCTCCCTTCTCTATAAAGCTTGCTTGCCCCAGGCATTTCATTATAGTAATGAAAAATAGACAAATGCACATTTCAGTTGGAAATTGAAGGAGTGGAGGTTCAGCTATGCAAGATTCCATTGAAGTTCAAGAGCCTGGGGGGCTCAGACCTCCCACAGTGCTTGTGGTTGTCTATCTGGAGAGGACTCAGTGTGTGGCCAGGCTAGAGACCCTTCCAGCCAGAACTTTAGGGTCCTGGTGTTCTGAGGGCCATGGGGCAGGAGTGTATCCCAAACCAATGGAGCTCCTTAGATCACACACTGTTCTTCTTTAGCAGCCACAATGGTTTGTTTCTTCTCCTTGGCAGAAGCTGCTGCCTTGGAGGTCTTCCCAGAAAAGCCCTATCTCATTCTTCAATATTTTATAGGCAGCTGCCTGGAGGCAAGAAAGAAAGGACATGTTCCTTACTTAAAATCCCATTCGGTTAAGGCACCCCCGGATCCCTCCTCTTAGCCTGAACGGAAAGACTTGGTGCTAAAGTGAAAATGTGTTTGCTCAGTAACGTTTGGCATTGTAATCCGTGTGCCCAGTGAAGAAGGTACCCCGGGGGTCTTTCCAATATCCAAACCTCATCAACCTCATGAAACCAAATGCAGACATCAAACAGATTCTTAGAGTAGAAATTAATGTGGCCAGACTCCCCTGGGGAACAGAGATTCAGGGACATCAAGTTCTAGAATCAGGGCAGTGGCCTCATAGGGGCTTGAGGGTGTATGCTGGGCCTGAGGCTTGGAATAGCAGAGAGCTCAGCACTTCCTCCCAAAAGACGACCCCCTAGGGAGGAGCCAGACAGCCTTCCCCCTGCATCACCTGTCAGCATCTACAGGGAGTTTTTCTGAACCTCCTTTTTGGTGGGACAAAATTTGTTTTCCACTTAACAGCATAGACCACGCTTGATGCACACCTCTGGTTCCTCACTGCCTGGACCCATGGGGCTCTCAGGAGAGCACGAGCATCAACTCATGTCACGTCTCCCCCAAGCTTCTCCCAGATGACCTGAGCAGAGTAGCGCCTCCTCTGCTGTCACGTGCCCTCAATGCGCACGACGCCCCAGAGCCATTTTCTGCTGGCTTCCCACCTTAAATTTTGTAACGACCCTGTGAAATATCATCATCTCCATCTTACAGTGGTGGAAGTGAGACCCTGAAGAAAGGTTACCCCAAGGTCCCACACCTTGTTCCCGGCTGAGGCAGGGCAGGGATGTGGCCCAGCTGGTGCCCTTTCTGCCATCCTGTCCCTGTGTGTCCCTCCCTAAGTCGCTTGCATGCAGATCTCTCTCTGATACCTTCCTAGGCCCCAGCAGGGCCCAGGCCATCTCTTCCATTTTACTGTGAAAGCTCCCTCTATCTGCCTCTCTCAGTTGCCTAACGTTATTCAATCACTCTCTTGTTTACTTAACTTTTCAGGTGTGTACATATATTCTTCACCAGAAAATTATAAACAAGGTGTCTGGCATTGGCTTTATTATACCCACTCTTCTGCCTACTCCCCCACCACTCCAACAAAACCCAATTAAGAGTGTCGGAGACATTTAACAAATACCGGCTGCTGCATGCATGAATGAATGACTTTTTTAATCAAATATAAATTAAATTGGTGTCTCATCCTCTCATCCAAAGCAGAACTTTTTTTACGTTAACCCCTGTGAAGCTTCTAAACTGCTGAGGCACCAGCAAGGTGGCTGCTGTTTCACTGTGCCATGAAGAGGGACCTTTGGGAAGCAAATCCAAAGGTCTCTGGCCTGGGGGATTGCCTAGGGAGTGAAAATCTGAGATTAAGATTTTAGAAGAGACTAACTCTTCCAAGTTCCCCATCTGGAGTGATAATGATGAGGGTAGTAATGGTTAGTTCATATTAACAGTGGCAGCAGCATTGAAAGACAATGAAAAATAAAGGAAGCCGTAGTGCCAGCAGCAAGTGTGAGCGCTCCAACTCTGCTACCTGATGACTGAAGAGATGGTGCTGAACAAGTTGCCTGACCCCTTGGTCACCATCCCCTGAGTTGTGGAGATAGCAGTGGCCATCATACGGCTGTGTGAGGATGAGCCGATGGGAAAGAAAGTGCCTCAGATTTAGTACCTGCCCAACACATGGTAGCTCCTGTTGCTTTCACTACAAACTTCACTATGGCACCCTTCAGGCCTCGGTTCTTCCCCATGTCCTAAGAAGGTAGTTAGTGTTCACCAACCCAGACTCACCTGCCCATACTCCTTGGCCAGAGGATGCTCTGAGCTGCTGAGAAGCAGCCTGACGAAGTGTCGCGCCCACGTATCTTATCGCCCAGCGATAAAAGGCAGACGCGAGTGAAGCCTTCTGCGGTAAAATTTATTGTGCACACCAAGATGAGGAAGAGGAAAGGGCCCCGACCCCGGCAGGCTGCCTGCTCTTATGTGCTGACTGGCCCCGCCTCTGCCGATGATAGGTCGGCGTCATGATCACGCAGGGTCCTGGGCGACCGGATTCGTCAGTCCCCAGTGTTCACGTGCCGGCCACACCGCAGCTCACTGCGCATGCGCTAGGCACCTGCGCAGTACTGCGAAAGCCACCAGGCACTAAGGTGTGGCTTCTCCGGCCGGTGCCATTTTGGGTACGGCATGTGGCCAGTGCATACTGATGCGGCTTGCAACAACGAAGCCCAACTTCCTTGCTGAAGGTGACCCCACAGCCTTGGATTCTTCTTAAAGGACTCTCACAGACAGATGGGAGGACCTCCGCGCTGTCTTCCCTGACCCAGAACCAGCAGGCCCTCACGATCCCTTCTTGTCTTTGGATAGCATTATGTCGAACACCCATTTCTGCCTCATTCTCCAATAGGCACAATGACTTCCCCCACCTTCTTCTAAGTATCTGAATTCAGAAATGTTAATTAGGGACTTCCCACGACTTTATGGAGGTGTCATGATTAGACCTATTATTACCACCCCAAATGGGAAAATTGAACATCTACTGCTTTATGAACCCTTTATCACAATTAATGCTGTCTCCCAAGCTTCTCATTTATTGGGTTCTCTGGTATCATCACTCCTTATATTTGTTGCAAGACTTTGTACAAGTACAAATAATTTAAACTAATTAGCTTATTATAAAAAAGGAATGAAAACAAATGGCACATGAATGAATTGTGATGTTTCATATGGAATTAATAACTCCCTAATACCCACAAATTTCGTAAATTCATTATGCATCTATAACCAAACCTGATGAATCCCCTAGATAATTCAGAAGTAATTATGCATGAACTGCTGCCACTTATTTTAAAGTGCTACCAAAATAAGAGATTTATCCTCAAGATCCAGTGAGGCTCCAAGATAACTAGCGCCAACCTGACATCTCCTGTCAAAATCAGCCAGAAAATATTACACCAACTTTGCATCCCCCGGATGTTCCCACTGACATCTGTAAAGACAGCCACGTCCTCAGAAACCGTCTCTGCTGGAGGCATGCAGTTGACTTTTTGCTGGCATTTGTTTGTGCGATGTGGGGAGGATGGCGAGAGATCTGGGTTGAAACAGCCGCCAAAGCTCAAGGCAATGCTGCACGTTGTGCACACGAGGGGTCTTCAAAACAGTCGTGGAAACTGCACACATGAAAAAGCTGTGCATGGAGCTCAATTTTTATTTTGCACCAGAATAAACTTATCTTTTAATTCTATTTTCCCGTGAACTTTTTGAAGTGTGTTTCCCAAGAGCCTTTCCTGGTCTAATCGAGGCACCCAGTAGCAAGGAACCGTTTCCTCTCTTGAGCATGGCTTGCAGTCCTTTTCTAACCCAGCACACTGGGAGTCAGACAATAACAGGCTCAAGCAACCAGGGAGAATAAACTTTCTACTCTCTGAGCTATAATGGTTATTTCTTAAGATACAGGCCCATGTTCATTTTAGATATGACCCCTACTTGACTGCATTTTTCTTAACGATCATAACAGCTCAATTTATTACATGTGTTCATCATCTACATGTATAGGTGAAATAAATATGCCCATATAATAAAACCTGTATGTGAGGCATTGATACATCAGTAGATAAAACAGACAAATAAGAGTTCATGGAGTTGACCTCCTGGCAGAGGAGACGTAAACCAGTAAGATAAATAGTATGACCAACAGCGTTAGCACTCTAGAGACAAATAAAGCAAGGGATGGGATAGGGAGAGCTAGCACAGGGGAGGGGCACATGTCTTTAAAAGGATGATCATCGCCAAGAAATTGAAAACCAAGCCATGCCCTTGGAAATCAGAAACAGAGACATGTGGATAACTGAGGGCAAAACAGCCCAGCAAGGGAGCTGCCAACGTGCAAAGGCCTTGAGGCAGGAGAATGTCAAGTATGAGTGAGGAAGAAGAGGGGGTGAGGTTGGAAAGGTAACAGAACCCCAGAGATGCTGCACACCACAGAGAGAATGTTGGCTTTTCCTCTAAGATTGGAAGCTGGTGGATGGTTCAGAACAGAGAAATGACACCACCTGACCTGGGTGCTGCAGAGCATCCCTCAGACTACAGTGCAGAGGCCAGAGAGCCTGAAGCCAGGGCAGAAGCAGGGAGACCAATTAGGAGGCTCTGGCCACTGCCGGGCACAGGGTCAGCCGGGTGGAGCTGAAGATGGGTGAGAAATGACCAAATTCAGATTTACTTTGAAGGAAGGGCCAATGGGATTTACTGACACATTAGAAGTTCTCTGTAGGTTTGTTTCTTTCTCTCTTTCTTTCTTTTTTGGTCCCTGGAGAGTCCCCCATGCTTGAGAGGTGCCTGATATGCTCCTGCTGGATGAATGGAGCAACCATGCATAAATGAAGTGTTCAAATAATTTGGACCTTGGTGAGGGGGTTGGGACTGAATTTGATTAGAGAGAAAAAAATGTATGCCTCATCCATCACAGCCTCTCTCCTGGGCTGAGCTCCCTTACCTAGAAAAAGCTCATTAAATGTCAGTTGAATAAGTGAATAAACGAGTTAATTAAAATGGGTGTGTGCAAGACCTGGGACCTTGTCTAACTTCCAACAGAAGGAGCAGCAGGTAGTTACTGAGTCTGAGGATTCTGTTGCCACGGCCTCTGGTAGGATGGCAGGAGTATAGTCCAAGCTTCCCAAAATGTTGCAAAATCATACCGATGCTGAAATTCCCATTAGACCTGCCCAGAAAAGTATCCAGAATGATCCTCTGGCCTCCTGTTTGTCAGTGGTTGGAAGTTGAGTAATACTTTGTAAGTGCTTAAGTGTCATCATCAGTGCTAAATTGCTGTAGGAATAAAAATCCAGTTTATACTATTGAGAATCATTAAACTCTCTTCTGAATTCGATGCCAGAATTGAAATAATTGGCTTGTCGGTGGTGCAACATGGAATATAACGATTCCAGCTTGTATAGGGAGGGGTAATCTCCACAAGAAGAATGGTGCGGGAATCTACTCAAGTAGGTAGATTGGGTTTCGTTGGCAAAGTGCTGCAATGTCACAGTTACAACTGACAGCCCAGGTCCTGATTAAAAACACTTGAAGCACCAATTTAGACTTGGGGGGGAATAAATGGAGTTTGCAATTAGACAAGAGTTTTTAATCCATTGGATTTCCCAAGGCATTGTTCAATTCTGTTTCGAAGGGTCAACCACAGATCAGATATGCTTGCTACTCAGTGCAGGAAAGGCACCAAATGAGCACAAAATAAATAACGATGATAATAGATGGAGCTGCAGCCCAAGAACAAAGATGCGTTTTAAATGAAAATCATTACTCACAGAAGCTGGAGCAGAAACCCAGACCGATTCAGTGCTGACTCTAAGGAATGAGGGGGGCCCACCAGGCGATCATATCGCTAACCTGCAGATGCTAATGCTGACCTGTGGGCGGGCGGGGCAGGTTAATTAGCTGCTGGTTGTAAAGCATTATTGCCTTGCTGAGTATTATTATTTTAATAAAAGAGGCTCATGAAAACGTCTCTGGTGGTAACTCACGAAGAATCATTTGGAGGACAAGAGTCCTCGTACATCATTCCGAGTGCCGCCTATGTATTTGAGTATCAACAAAAAATTTACTGTTTAAACATAAATCTCAGGAAGAAGTTGAAGTTAATTAAAAAGGTTTAACAGCATATGCATTAGTATTAGCCCTGGCCCTCTTTAGCATGGAAGGAAGGGAAGGAAATAAAACAAGGTATGCAAGGAAGCAGTGAATGTAGGCATTTAATTAAATATGGTCCCAAGCACAGGTAAAGATACCACCTTATCTGCCATTCAGTGCAGAAAGAGAGGCAAGGAATGTTCCCTGAAGAGCTGTGTGTGTGTTTTTAATTAACAAAGGCTTTGAGCATCCTTCTTGCATGAGTTTTTAGAAACTGAGAATTCCACCTTGTGCCATGATGCTTCCTGTTCTGATACAGGAGGCCTCTAGCCAGGACAGTAGCCCAGGTCAAATGCATGTTTGCTGATTCATGCCCAACTGTCACTCATTGGTTGGTTGGCACCCTATAGCCTGAAGGGATGGCCAGAGTAGTCTGGCTCCTGCCACTGAATGGCTCATTAGAATAAGGAAGACAGGCATATCAATATTGGCACCATGTGGCAAATGCTAGACAGAAATGCATATTCAGTATCTTTAAATCACAGATGAGATGCACAAGGTCTTTCAAAGTTGGTTTTGTGTTGTTATAACACATACATGAATGATTTAAAAAGGAAAGATTTTATTTGGAGGTGTGAAAGCCCAAGCACACAGTGCCAACATGTGACCGGCTGTTTGAAGCGTGCTGCACCACAACATGGCAGAGTGCCTTGTGCAAAGGTGCTGAAACATCAGGGGTAACCTGGCTCTCTTACTACCCACTCTCAAGTAACTCATCCCATCCTGGGAGACCTGACCCATTCCGCAGAACAAACAGGAATCCCTTCCAAGGGTAGTGCCTCAATAACCAAGACATCTCCCACTAGGTTCCATCTTGAAAAGCTCCCACCATGTTTCAAAACTTATATTGGCACATGAACACTTCAGGGACAGACCATATTTAAACTGTGGCAAGATCCAGGTTAAACACACACACACACACACAAGTACAATTAGCCTGTGCTGAAAATCAAGTCTAAGTTTCTTGGCGGCTTTGGAATTCTCACCACATTAGGCAGCATATCTCCTTTCTCAAGGCCCAGTGTATGCCTCAGCTTCTTCCTTCATTAGTACCCAGACTACATCCATCCCACACTAACTTCAGAATATGCTGTATTGCATTCGTTCTTTTCTTCTCTTTTTGTTTTTTTGTTTTGTTTTGCTTTGTTTTGCCTAATTATTTACTCTCTCATTGCTTGAAATTTTGCCCTTCAGAATTTCTATCTCCCTCAAGGTCCACCCCAAGTACACCTCATCTGCAGTGCTGTCTACTAGGACATGAAATGTTTGTGCCTTATCAAGAGGACTGGTCTACAGCTCTATGTGACCAGCACCTTGCATGTTGGCACTTAAAATTATTTCTTGTTTTATGACCCAGCGACATTATTTCTTTCATAGATTTTCTTTGTCCCTCCAGCTTAAGACTTTGGAGAATTTAGGAAGACATCAATTAGTTCATCCTGTGTATTGTTTTCCTCAAACTTTAACTTAAGCTCATTGTCCCACCAATTTCGTTTTTTTGTTCTTCTCTCCTCATCTCCAAGTGTGCTGAACACAACCTCCCCTCCAGGAGTTTAAGTCAGGCTCTCAGCCTCTGCACTCTGACCTTTGCATATCTGTCATCCTTGTAGATGCCAGACCCTCCTAAGCCTCTGACCTCTTTGGTCCCCCAGCTGTTAGCGGTGGGCCCTTGTCTCTACCTCACGCAACTCAGTACTGAACATTGACATCCAAACATCAGAAATTCTTCTCTGTCCTCCTGCACACTCTCACTCCTTCCTTGCCTCCATCCCACCTGGACAGCAGCTCCTCTTCACTGTCTCCTGTCCCCAGCTTTATTAAGATCCTCATTTATTCTGAGATGACTGTTGCCTCCATACTCCTCTGTATATATCAAAGCCATCTCCAGTACAGCCCTATTCAGCTAAATGTCACTCTGATCTTCCTAGACATCACACATACTTTTCCCTGAAACTCCTGATGGTTCATTTTGCCCAGGGATCAAGTCTGTCCTTAGCAAAGCAATCAATGTTAGAGCGATACAACCTAAGTCTTCATTTTCAATCATTTTCCTACTCAAACCCACCCAGAAGTGCAGCCTTCTCTTCTCCATTTCAATATTCATACCTTTCCTTCTGTCTGAAATAATTTTCTTCTACAAACATTAAAACTCTCTCCCCTCCCTCAAGACCATCTTGAATACTGTCCCTCTCATAAAATTAAGCTCAATCGCTCCAGCTATTGCTGAAGTTATCTGTGTCTCCCTAATGTTTGTATCTGCAATTCATTTGCTTACTTGATATTTATTAACATCTACTATGTGTCCAGAACTTTGACATACATTATATTACTTAACCCTCTTTTTAACTTTATGAAGTAAGTGTTGCTATTCTTGTTTTAAAAAATAAAAAAATAGAAGCCTGGTATCACAGACATGGGAAGGCATAGAACCAGTTTCGACATTGTCTCCAACACTTCTAGCATCAGCCCAGAGTTGATTCTGAATTAGTAGAATATGCTTTGCACTGAGGATGGAAGACAGGGAGAGAGAGAGAGAAGGGAAGGAAGGAGGGAAGGAGGGAGGGAAGGAAGGAGGAAAGCAGACCCAAATGCCTCTTTTGCCCTTTTAGATGGTAGGATTGTCAAACTCAGGAACCCTGCTTTGTTCTCCTTTGAATTCTTTATTACAAATCTGTCATAGAAGAGATACTTAATAAATGTTGGGTTCCTGGAACTGTACATACAGTTTAGAATTTTGCATATGCAAAACCTTAATGGAAACGAACATAGAAGATGTCACTTCATCCATTCCTTTGCTTGCTCCAGTACAACTTTCTGGTCCTAGCCTTCTCTTTTGTGTCACCCCAATCCGTCTATACCCACTGTTTTTAAGATGCTAGTGACTTTTTAAGCTTCATTCTTTGTTTCTGTCCTTTTCTTAGAATATTCTCTTGGAGATGGTAGTCACCCAAGAGGGCTGAACGTCTTTTTAGACTACAGATTTGCTAGGAAAAAGTGAAGGAAAGGAAAGTGTATTAACCTTATGGTGAGTCTAGCTTGGGTTAGGCCGTACTGTAATGCGCTTTCATGGAGAGGGAATTTCATTCTCCTGTTGTTACCTGCAGGAGTCTTACAGCAAATGCAATGTTATCTCCCAGGAATGCATTGCCTTGTGTGGGCATAACCACAGCATTTACAAGACAGCTTGGCACAGATAGAGCCTCTTGCTGGTCTCAGAAGGGGGAACAGTGAGAACTAATCATCAATGTCAATGAGACCAGCATAGGAAGGATTTGAAATTGGGACTAGAAGGCCAGGGAGGGGAAATAGAGCATTCGCCACAGGTCTATTATTTAGTGGGCTAACAAGATTGTTTGAAGGGCTATCATAGTGGATAAATCCACTCTGCCTATGATACTAGGTACATACCACTTCATATCCTGGCTGTTCTACTTCTGATCCATCTTCCCGCTAAAGGCCTAAGAAAAGCAGCAAGAGAAAGCCCACAGCTTGGGCCCACACTTCCCATGTAGAAGACCTAGAAAAAGTTCATAGCTCCTGGCTTCACCCTGGCCCAGCCTCCAATCATTGTGGCCATTTTAGGAGTAAATCAGAGGACTGAAGATCTCTCTGTCTCTCCTTCTTTAACTCTGACTTTAAGAAACAAAACGATTGGTTGAGCCCTCTCCTCTCCCATGGGCTATGGAGATCTGCCCTTTACAAAGGGCTGTGATTGCATAAAGAGTCCAGCAACCTCCCACTGGGATGTAGGCTCCATCTGAAGCACCATTGGCGTTTACCCATTCCTGAACAGGTCAGAGGGAAATCCCTTCCTTTGGACTCTGGCTTTTTGTCATGCTAGACAGAAAATGTTTTTAAAACTGTCACTTGGAGCTGCAGATTTGACACTCCTGCCTGAACAGGGAGTAGAAGTTGGGGATATGAAACATTAGGCAAGGGGATTGCAATGGAGTTTTCAGTAGATATTACATGATCCTATGTAGAATTGGACTCTGACTTCTAAATTGTTCTCTAAATTAATCTGTAAATGGATTCTACAACTGAAATATGGTAGGGATTCTGGACAGAGAATCAGGAAGAGAGAAAAGAATTGCTGCATTATAGGAAAATGAAGCTAGCTCCAAGAATAAGGGGAAATATGCAAACTCAATTACCCTCAAGCCAGCCAAGAGATCCACAACCTAGAAGGAAAATGACCAGAGTGGAGAGGGATCCCAGGAATGTTCTGTCACACTTGCATCCATATCAGGGTTCTCCTTCTTCAGAGTTTGGAAGGATCCTGGATTCAGATGTCCCACAGTTCAGCCTGAGGTCCAGAAACATCCAACATGAAATAGCAGCAAGTAATAGAAGAGGGTGTATCTTTAAGACCGAGTTGTGCCATCCATACTAAATCTGTGGGGTGTATTCATCTGACTGCTGGACTCCCTCAGCCACCATTTTCAGGTACAGGCAGCCCAGGAGGAAAAAACTGACTTAATTCAGAGGCCAAATTCTTCCCTCAGATCTATGCATGTAATGTATGCAGGGAGCAGATTGGAACGCTTTTGATGTTGCTAATCTGAACTGACAGTCTGTTTGCTAGCTCCAGAGGAGGATGCCTTCCAATTCTCTCTCTGTGTGTGTGTGTGTGTGTGTGTGTGTGTGTGTGTGTGTATGTGTGTTTCAGTCAGTCTCAACAGCCTCCTTTCCAAAAGCAAAGCAGGACCTGAGGATAGCTATGGACAGAGTGTCCCAAGCCAATCTCCACTTTGCAAATGACAAGAGCTCTCAGGGACCACTCAGCTGCTAAAGGCAAGTGACAGACTCAGAAAGCCGTAGAGTTCCTGTGCCTTATTTCTATAGCAGAGTGCAGGGGAAAATAAGATAATACTGGCTTGGGAAGGTGGGAGATTAATTGTCTTTGCCGGGCACGTTCATTTCCTATTCATTGTCACAGCACTGATCATAATGAAGTTATTTAGTATTCATGCAGATGTCACATCAAGTTCCCCCATAGATGTTTTACTGTAATTTAGCATAAGTTAATGGATATCTATATTAAAGTGTTCCCAATTAAGCAAGTGGCCTTTCTATTCTACAGGCCAGATTGGATTGGATGGCCATGAAGTGTAAGCAAACTAAGCCTCCTCAGATCCCAGCCGCAGAGGTCAAACCTGAAATGAGTTTAGCTCCTTCTTGTGTCTATTTCACAAGAATCCTGGTGGCTCAAAAATAACTTTGTAATTGACTGATCCAGACAGATGACTTGGAAAGTGGATGATTGATGGGACCAATATATTTGAACAAAATCAACACCAGGGAGAATACTAATTGCACAAGTCAAGTCTGCTAGCAGAGTGGATCCAAGAGCAGCCAGGATTAGCCGATTCCATCTCCCACATGCAGAGCCCTGAGACTTCTCAGCAAATGTCCTGGGACACAATTGGTGGTTGTTTAGCAGCTGCCTTCTGAACTCTCCTGGATTAGAAGCTACCACTTTGGAAATGGTTTATTGAACTCAGAGGAGGATACTTTCAAAGGCTTAAGGGAGTGGGTTCTATTAAAAAAAAATACAAACAACTTTTAAATGAGGTTTGGTCAAGCAAAGAAACTTTTCTTCTTTTATGTTCATCCAAAAGGAGAAAACGAAAAGAACCAGGAAATTCAAATAGAAGCACAAACAGCTGCCTAGAGCTTCATTGGCGATAGGACTGATTCAGTCAATACATACGGTTTCTTTTTTTTAAATGTTATCAAAAGGTCAGAGCCAGTGGCCTTTGAAGGCAAATCTCATCTGACTAGTGGCCCTCCAGAGCTTAAGTTGCAGACCCGTCAGCTCAGAAATGTTTCTCTTGAGTGGGCTTTGGAGCGACTGGGGGCTGGCCAAGTCATGAAGAAACTGCAGGTTTGGGTAACACAGTCCAGGATACTGAGGGACACGGGCAGGACAAGCAGACTCCTCTTCTGTCACTCACGAATCTTAATGTATCTAACCAAAAGTCATTAACACTGCACTGTCCAAATCCTGGGAGGGAAAGTAGTAAGAAAAGTTCACAAAGACTAGAAGAGCAGATGGATGGGTTACCAATACCCACACCCTGAGTCTTCTGTCAAGGGGCTCTCCGGAGCACAGGTGCTGGATGCATCAGTCACCACCTGGCTCTTTAAGATGGAAGTTCCCCCTACAGCAACAACCTGCTCACCAAGATTCCTACATGAAGTGAATTCCATGGGCAGGAACTAGAAAAGGGAAGGATGGCAAGTGGCCAGAGGCTAGCCTTGTGCTGGACAGGAATCATGCCAGCTGCTGTGGGGATATGATGTGGGTCAGGAGAGGGTACAGTCGTGTTAGCGATAGCATCTGGAGCACGCAGAAAGTGAGAAGTGACAAGAGGGTGGCTGCAACATGATTCACTAACGCTGCTACTGCTAATTACTGAATTCTTCTAGTCACTCTGAAATCAGCCCATATGGAGATCAAAACTCAGCACACCAGTGAAGAAATTCTGTTCTCTACCCCCAAAAATAGGTTTAAAAAAACCTGCTTTAGGTTTTCCAGAATATAATGAGCAGACAAGGCTGACAGAGTAGGGGATGAGGGCTGAGTCATCTTGGAGGGGAGGCAACTCCCACCCTACCCTCCACCCTCCCCCTGGGCAGACAGACCCAGGGCAGGAGGAGTACAGAGAGAAAGAAGGAAGCAGGTTGCCCAGCTGAAAGGGGATACTCTCCCAGGTACTTCCCAGGACACTACTTTGTGTCCCTCAGTAACTCCATGGGCATCACTCTCAGTTACTAATGAGGACACAGATCTATGACATTGAGCAGATTGCCTAAGGTCACACAGCAAGTGGCTGAACCAGGATTCAAATTTCAGCCTGGACCATCTGGACTCCCCACTACTATTATTCCTGTACCCTGCAGGGCTCTGAGGAGACACAAAGGGTTCTATGCAGACCATCAGGCCATGAACTAAAAACAGCAACAAAGCAAGGGTCCCAAGCCTGGCGTGGGTGGGCTGCACAAAAGCCAAGGCTCTAATGTAAGAATCCAAGCAATGGATCTGGAAAGAAAAATGGGTTCTGTCATAACAGCCCCACATGAAGGCAGAGCTCCCATATGCCCAATGGCTTCGTGCCCTTTGTCATCAGGATTAATTCCAGGATTTGGACATTCCTAAAGCCCTCTAGAGAGAACCAAAAGGGAGAAGGAAGAAGACACACATTCCTAAGGCACCTATCATTCCTCACATGCAACTCACCCATCTCCTTATTTCACCATCCTAGCTCTTTGAAATCACTATTTTCTCTCTATCATAAGCAAAGAGAAATATCTCAAGAACAAAAACAATAAGGGTCCATACTGAATGATTTCTCAATGCACCTTGCCTTGGGTGTACCCTGAGTGTCACAATTCTAAGCAAAATGCTAATGCTATGATCAGTCCCATGTTCACAAATCGGGAAGATGAAATTCAGAGTTTTCAGTGCATTTTCAAAAGTCTTAAAAATAATACACATAAATGAAAGACTTCACCATACAGACTTTAAATGGAGGAAATTTGAGTCTTACAGGAGTCATATCCCAACCTTTGCTTCCATTCTTCCACTCTCTGCTGGTCCTTCTTGTGATTTAAAAACTATCAACTTCACCTGCTTCATACTTTTTTCCCATTGAGGAAGTCTTGAAGAAGGGCAGGGTTTCTTCAATTTGGGCCACACTGTACTCTTAGCAAGAAATGTTTATACCCATCACCTGATAAGGCCTTCAAACAAACTCCCAAATGTTTACACCCCTATTTTGTAGGCCAGGAAGCAGCAGTCCCAACAGGTTTGATGACTCTACCTAGTATCCAGTTGATATCAAATCCATGACTCAGGTTCAAGTTTATCTGACTGATGACCCAAGGTCTCTGGTCATTCTGGTTCAGCACAGGTGCTCATGGTCGGTGGTGCAGGCCAACCTCTTTCACTCCACTAGTCTCCTCCTCCAGGGCACTGGTTATTATTCAGCCTCCTAAATTACTCTCCCAAGGTTCAGGAGCCGCCCATCCAGACTATCCCTTTTACTGAGGAAGCTCCTTCTTGTAATGTAACCCCCAAGTCTAACTTTGGTATATACCATTCACCTACCTGGGGTGGGGAGAGAGAAAGTGAGAAATGGAAATTTGATTGGGACCAGGATGGGAATACCTTTGCCCCTGAGAGGAGCACCTGATTGTCCAAATACTGGACTGAGAACAAGAAGAAGGGGCTTTCAGGTGATGCACCTGCTGTGTCTATCTGTAGGTCCAGCTGTTTGGCCAACTTCTTTGCAGATCCTTTACTAAAGGTTCAGGACCCTTTATTGAAGACCCAGCTTGCTGAGCAGAAGAGTCAAAGGAAAATAAATTGTTTTTAAAAGGAACAGCATTACTCCTGATCTAGGAGAAGTTTAGGGATAAGTAGGTCCCAGAAATGGGAATTGCTCTCACATCCTCCCTGAGTGGATCAAGAACAGTTCAGAACTCATACGGTACAGTACTGACCTCCTTTTCAGGCTACGCATACTCTTTTCCCATTGCTTCCCCCATTGCTCCCCATTGCTTCCCAGTACATTGAGCCCCTTGAGAACCCAAGGAAGTAGTGAGGCACATTGGGAAGGTCCCCATCATGGGCCACCAGGAAGGCATCAACTTGTAGCCCAGAGCTGAGAGTGATCTCTTCAGGAAATCTGATTCCTTGCTGAACAGCAAACAAGTGGTACTGGCTGAGTAAAAGTATAGTGTGAGGAGGGATTTATAAAAGTAACATGTGTTCCACCCAGTCCTCTCCCTGCCACCTGTGCCCAGGGCAACAGTAACCAAAGGGATCTGATTGCATTTAAAGCTTTCCTGAGAAAAAGGGCAAACCTTAAGCCCTGGACGGGGAAATGCAAGAGTTAGGCCTCATCGCCACCTTAAAGCTCTCCAAACCCCTCCATCTCTCAGGGTCCTTCCTCTAGACTCCACAGAGAGTTGTTCTTCCCTTTCCCTTATAGCTGAAGCTCCCAAGCCCACATACTACTTCACTTTGATTAGGTCCAAAAATACCCTGGGCACCAGGAGAGAAGGCAGATGTTCACTCTAGGTCTGACAACTATGGTACTGTTGTGTGAACTGCTTCTAGAGTCAAGACTCCTGGCTGTGTTGCTTGGCATCTATGTAAGGCAGGGGACATTTGATTACTGTGAAAATCACCTGGAGTAATTCATGTAAAGTGCATTATCACGGCATCTGACACAAACTGGTTGCTCAGTTGAAGGTACCTGCTGTTACCACTTGGGGAACATACAGTTTGTATTTTTAAAAAACAACTTTGAGATCCACATCTATTTTTTCATACAACACTTTTCCATAAACTTTTTGAAGACCTGTCATATGTGTGGGTCTTGAAAATTCTTTACATCTAAATAAACTTCTCTTTTAATTCCATTTGCCATGATTCCTTCTCTAGACAACACACATGTTCTGTATGTAAATTAGCCTTTGATACTGGATCACCCCAGTAAAGGAGACTACTTCCCCCTCAGCTGGATTTTGGTGAGAGCCAATTCAAGTCACCAAACCATACCTCCAGAACAAGAAGGAGGGGCTCATCCATGTGGAATACACTGTTCTTTATAAATGCAAAAGGAGGCAAAACATGGAATCCAAACAAGGACACTACAGCAGGAACATGGCCAAATCATTCGAAACAAAATCACTGTCCTTTCCATGTCTACCCTGTAGAGAACTGTCAGCACCCAGTTCTGCCTGAATAAACACATTTTCTGGCTCAGAAACATACACTAATAGATGACGACAAAGGAAGATAAAATAGTGCTAAAATCCATCCTAATAGCTAAAGGGTAACTTAAAAAAAAAAGATTTAGACTCAAAGTGCTGGGTATGGGGAGATAAGGACTGATGGCAAGTCCTCGGGACACAAACCCAAACATCAGTCCTTACACTAGTGGCCAGTAAGTGTTGAGCAGACATGTAGGGAGAAGAGGGTGGGAGGAGGCAGGCAAGTAGGGACAGGGAGCTGTCCATGGTTCTGACAGCAGCTGCCTGTAGCTTCACTGCCCAGAGCACCTGGGAGCAGAAATAAGGGCCTGGAAACAGAAGTGAGAGAAATTCAAAGTAAGGAAACACAAAAACTCCTGTCTTTGGCACAATAACCCCTGTCTCATGCTGTCCCAGAAACTGCCAGAACAATGCGTCCAGGTTAGATTATACCTATTGTGAGCACACATCTACACTTAGGGGTATCTTGTCCCTGCATGACCAGATCAGGGACTTGGAGAAGCAGAAGGTAAAGGAGCCAACAGGAAAAGGAGTTTAAGCAGCTGTTTGAGCCCCCACACTACCACCAGCAGCAGGTTGACTGGGGAATCAGAAAAGCTGCTCACCCACAGTCCTTGGCACTCATTGTCCCTTCCTTCCTTGGATGGCTCTGGAGGACAGTGGCTGAGGAAGAGCAGAGACAGGAAAGTGAGTGCTCAGTGCTGGGAGTAGGGAGAGGGGAGGGCAAGAAGGTAATCTGTGTTATTGCCAATGTGTCAGTCACAATTACTCACTAGCGAGAAAAGTAATAAAGTTACATTATTCACACATTACGTGGAACAAGCTATTCAATGCTGCTTTCCTCTGAGCCAAATATTGTGATAATTTTAGAGATCATAACTTAATTGAACAATGAATTAATAATCTCATGTGTGGACATTTTTCCTTTTTATGTGTCTGAACCAAAAAGCCCAAGGTTTTCTTCCCATTCTCTGGGCCACACAGTAGTCAGTCAGTGAAGCAAAACCTACACGCATGCTTCCCGTGAGGGAGAGACCACACAGGCAACTCTTTCTGTGTCTAGCGATTCTTTAGTTCAGAATATGAGCCCTGGTGAGGGAAACCCATCAGCCATTGTTTTGTACCACCGGTTCTCAAAGTGCGTGGTCCTCAGAAGAGCAACCTCGGCCTCACCTGGGAACTCATGAGAAATGCAGATTCTCAGGTCCCATCCAGTCTTCCTAATTTGAAAACACTAGAAGCAGGACCCAGCAATCTGAAAGACAGTCTCCCAGAGGGTACTGATGCCAAATAAAATCTGAGCATCACCACTTGGTATAGTCTAGAGGTAGCCTGGCATCCAACAGGTAGGGAGCTCAGAGAGTCTGAGAAGCCATCCCTTCCTACCACCTGGCTCCAAATCAGAAAGCAATGATGAGAAGAGCAGAATTTGACACCCAGATCATGGCATCAGGAGTCAGAGATCCAAGTTTGTATTTTGTTGGGTCTTCCTTTTTTTTTTTTTTTTTAATAAATGTCCCACTTAGAACACATTCATGGCCTCACTAAGCCTGTTCATCTGCAAAATAAGGACAACAATTCCAGGCTCTTTGCAAAATTGTTGTGGGGATAAAATGAGATAATGGATTTGAAAGTGCTTTGAAAACTACAAAGTGCTAACAAAAGTAGGGGATTGTTATTATGTCAATACAGGAGAAGACTGTGACAGCCTGCCACTACTCCATTCTGCCTCAGATGCAAATCATCTCAGAACCGGTTCTGCCTGCACTTGCCCTCTCCTTCAGAGTCTTCTTTCCTTATTTCCATCTCTTTCTCATACACACAGCCACCATAAGCTGGAGAAAGATGGACCCTTCTCAGGACTTTCTAATTTTATATGTGAATCACTAAAGATGCCTATAAATAACTAACTACATGGTGCAAGGGTTTAAACTCTGGGTGCTAGTTCTTCCAACACTGGCTCCAACATTTCCCAGCTGTGTGACTCTCGACAAGCCCCATAATCACTCTTTAACTCAGTTTCCTCATGTGCAAAATGGTAACCACAATAGAGTATTCCTGCTAGAATTCCATGAGGCCGAAATCAGATGATGTTTACAAAATTCAGTTAGCTCAAGGCTGTTCAATTAATGGTGGAATGAATGAATGAATATTGACCGATGACACAGACAACTGAGTGAAGTTCAAGTGGCTGCTGTGTCATTATGTGTGAGAGGGTGGGACTGGCTCTTGGTACAGAGGACTCTGGGCAAAGAAGAAAACTGATGTGTTGGGGGTATCAGGGCTAGAAGAAACCACCTGTCTCTGCAGTTGGCCAGGGCCCTGAGGGTGAAGCTGGGTGGAAGGAGGGAAACAGCATAGAACCTGTGGAGGAGTAGCCAGGCACACAGTGCAGTGGCTCAGTGCCAGTCCAAGAGGGATGCTCTTTAGACTCATGCATCCCTCAGGAGACCCTTACTTTGAATGGCAGTACTAATGGGAGTCCAGTACCATGCAGGATTGAAAACACCAACCAAAATACCAAGCAGACGGTCCAATCAGGAGTGAAAAACAAGCTCCCTCATTAAGAGTAGAGAATACTTCTAAAAGTTTGGAAACTTGGAATAAGACATAAGCAGGAAGTAATTACCCTGCTAGACCAAGATCAGAAACCCTAATTAGGAAGCAGCTCCAGAACAGCATGAAAATAAATAAGGGTAAGAGTAAGCCTGGAAGTCTGGGTAGCAGGCTCTTTTTCAATGGTGTTTCTCCCAGCCCAAGGTCAAGGTCTATCTAGCTCATTTTTTCCTTGAAAAACAGGTCTTCATAAAAAGCAGGGATTAGATAGTCATAGGGTCAGGGAACAAAGGAGGGAGATATTCCCATTAGTTGCTAGAGTGTCTGCTTCACAACTTTGCTAAATACTGTTTCACAAGAACATGCTTGTGAAATCCAGGTGAAGTTATTCAGCTCAGTGACTTAAGCTACAGAGTGAGACAAGCACAATAGTCCAGGAGAGGAAGGAGCCCCCACTGCTGCTCATTCCACTCTGCACACAGGGAGGGCTGCTGGTTCACTCTATGCGGACCTCTGAATAAGCCCAAGAACTAACACAGGTTCCGGGGAGGCAAACTCATTTATCATTTCTCCCAACTCAACACATCCATGTGGAAACAGGGACCTTACCATCCACAAGACAATACTGGGCTTCCAAGGAGTCTCCTGAAGCCAACAGGACCCTCTCTGATCACATTCCTAGAAGAGAACAGGTGGCTTTATCTGGGCCTCTGGGTCCTAGCAGAAAATACACAACACAATCAAATCAAGTCATGTGGGGAGTGTTTCATTGTGGGACTGTGTAAAAAGTTGTGTTCAGGGAGTAACAGTACAGTACCCTGGGCTGGAAGAATGACAGCTCCCACTGTACCACCCACCAAGTACAAGGGGCTATAGGGATGTAGGAAGGATAAATAACAGAACCAGGGAGTTCCTTCCAGAGAAACAGCAGAGACACAACCAAACTTAAAATGATCCCACAGAGAAAGAGCTATGGAAGTAAACAGTTCAACCTTTTCCACCTAATACCTTGTCAGGGCTTCCTCACTAGCCATGACCAATGTAAAGCAAAGACTTCTCCTGATGGAATCTATGCAGCTTAGGTTCCCTGATGCAGCACAGAGGGACATGGATCTGGAGAAGCAAACTCAGTCATCCATGGGGAATGTTGTGCAAAGACCTCTCACAGCTGCCTTGGCGTCCCACTCCATGGGGCCACTTGGAAAGGAAAGTAACATGAGAGGCCCAAGGAACACCCCTTTGGCCCACATGTCTCTCAGCTGGTCCCCCAGCCTTCACCACAGGAAGCTCATGTGGCTGGCAGCTGCCACTCATCATGAGCCCTCATAGAACCCCACTGTGCTTCCTGGGGTTTGGACATCTGCTTGGCATGAGAAGCACAGTACTGATCCGCCTCCATCTGCATGTGACACCTCCTGTCAAACCAACCCCCAGGATGTGCCCAGGCTAAAGAGGCCCTGGGTCACCAGGGAACAGTGTGTTTAGGGAAATAGAAGGCACACTTTTTGTGCACAAGCCTGTCCAGAAGTAAGACCTAAACATCCTTGAGGGTGGAAGGAAGTAGAAAATTTAAAAGACAGAACCATTTTAATGAAAATCCTCAGTCAGCATTTTATGATCTGTTAGTCCCAGCCCCCTTGATTCAGATGTGCCCTTTAACTATTCATTATCAAAAATTTACAAATTGTATGGGTTTGGCATCTCCACTGGGCTGGAAATTTCCACCTCCTTGCTGCTGCCAGAGGCTTCCACAACCTCTGCAACTGCTCAGAATTCACCCAGCACAAACCCTGTACAGGAGGAGCAGGCCTGGAGGGGACTGGTTCCATGTAGAAGTCTGGACTTCAGGAAATCTAACTGATATGGAGAAATGGGAAGACAGATAGGAGTGCACATTAGAACTCGGGCAGAGAGAATGGCAACCAAGCATCCACTGTCTGCTGAAACAAAGAGGAAACAGATATGCACTGCCCCCAAGATAAACAAGAGTTTGACTCAGGAGAAGGCTCATGAAATGCTGACCATAGGACAAGTTACAGGAAGAAAGTAGGAGGCCATGAGTCATAGCTGTGAAAGCTAGGAGAGGGAGGTATACTGCTTTTGCTGCTCAACGAATGACACTTGCCAACTGCCAATGGGATGCTCACAAAGTTGAGACATGTGCTCCAAATCTAGCTCTTGGAGATGGAGATGGGGTTCTATCATGTCTAGTCAGTCACAACCTCAGATAGTGCCTACCCACCCCCATCAGGGATGGTCTCTCAGAGTAGGGGTGGACTATGAGCAAAAGTAGGGACCAGAGAACATGGCTTGGCACAATGAGTGATGGGCAGTGTGTGAAGGATGCAGGTGGAAAACCTAAGACAAGAGGAGGAAGAACAGACCTAGTCTTGCCTGAGCAAAGAATTCCTCCTGATATCCCCCAGTCAGAGAGGCCCTGGTCTCAGTTCTATAGTACTTAGAGATTTTTATCACTTAGAAGAGTAACAGGCCATTTTCTCATTCAATCTAGTCAACAAGCCTCAGAGTTGAGTTGAGATGGGATCACGCTTACTGTCTATGAGGACATGGAATCTAGTAAGGTGGTTGCAGAAGATAAGAAAATGGTCTCCTGACTCCTGGGCTGCTTCCAGCCATCCTGAACTTCATGCTAATCTCTAGCTGCAGCAAAGTGGAAAAGGCCTAAGGCACTCCGAGTTGAGATCTTAACCTCTGTTGTGAGTGCTTTCTGCGCATCTGACATCACTCTAATCCTGCCAGCACCCCCCACAAGGAACAGTCTTTTCCTTCCTCCTACCAATTCCATCTCCGTTCTCTCAAGCTAATGAGGCAGCAGGCCCCATGCAGGGTCCCAGTGACAGCTGCTCAGAGCATGTTTACTGAAGCCAACTGCTGGACCTGACAAGACGTGTTAATTACGAGATGATGTAGCATGGTGGGACATGTCGGCCGCGTGGCAACCCAACTGGCTGTGTCAGTCCCTATGGAGCCAGGGACACTTCCATGACACTCTTAATTAAGGAAAAGCTTATCCCATTGCCAGGTGACAACCTCAGATTTGGTGAAGACAGTGCCATTCTTTGTCCCAACAAGGGCCATCCTAAAGTGTATCCTAGGCATAAAATTTGGCTATAGGATTGCCCTTAGCAATATCAGCACAATAACCAGGCTTCACCATGGCTCTCAAGAACCTTCACAGACTGGCTCCATTCTGTTTCTCAAAACACATTTCCCCCAGCATCCCAAGCATCACACACAACCTACACTAAACAGGCCTGTTCATACTTCTGTGCCATGCTCCTTCCATTCCTCAGCCTGAAATTCACCTTCTCCTCCTCATGTTGAGTACATGAAGTAAGAGTTTCTGCTCAGAGGCTGCCTTATGAAAGCTGAGCCTCATTCCCCTTCATGCAAATGGACATGTGCATGCACACACATACACGTAAGGATTCAAAATTGTGATTGCTTTTTATCAATAGATCAGTGTGTACCAGGTCAGCAGAATCCAGGGCCGATTGTTAAAATACTGAAGCACTTTCAGACTGGCTTGTCAATAGTCACTATTAAGCTCCTTCATCCAATCTACATCTCTACTTGTCCCAAATATTCCTCCAAGACCCTCAGTAGTACCCAGCAACTAGCAAGGATCACACAGGGGATCCCATCACTCTGCCAAACCTTGTGGCTTGTGTGCATTGTCATTGGACTGTGTTCATGCCCTGCCAGTCACTGAATATTTGAATGTCAGTGTTGCTCACCATTCTGACTCCAACAAAGTCCAAAGAACCATTTTCTCCATTAAAACATCAGACTCGGTTTCTCAAGTGGGTGCCTGGCTACACAGACATTCAGAGCCACTATTTTCTAGGGGCATGAAGGTTAACACACAGCCAGCTTTGCAGATCACTTCCCTCCCCAACATCCTCACCGTGCAGCTGAGGAGAGGCACTTCTAGAATGACATTAGAAGCATGCATCTCATAGGGCCAACATGATAGCTCCTACACCAATGCATTTCAAATTCCACAATCCAAGCAGATAGAGTGCACCTGCTGTGTGCAAACAAGTGAACTACCAAAGTTTAAAAGGCACATCCTTGATCACAGAAACTCGAATTCCAATGGAAGGGACAGACAGGAAAACGAGTGAATACAGTACAAGAAAAGACCATCACATCTAAAAGGAAATCAAGGATGCGCAGTGTTCTGTGTGATGCTCTTCCCAGGAGAGGCAGGGGAAGAGATCCCAGGGACAGAAAGCAGAACTGGCTCTTGAAGGTCAGGCAGCAAACCCAGAGAATCCCCTGTACAAAACAGGCAGAGAATAAAAGGGCATGGGACTTCTACAGTGTTCAGCTTGCTGGGAACAGGAGAGATCAGCACAGCACTGCAGGCCAGGGGCTGAGTCTGTGAGTTTAACCCGTCAGCAGAGAGAGGGTGATGGAGGTCTTCATGCTAGCAAGTGACAAGATCGGATTTGTCTTGTAGCAAGATAATGTGAGTAGCAGCATGGAGAATGAATTGGAATGTAGGAAAGATTGGACAGCCTGCAGAATTTGACTGAAATGGGATTTGCTTGAGAGTAATTGATTCCTTACAATTACCAACCCTAAGATTTTTACGGAGCCCTTTTAGAAGGAAAAAGCACTTGTTTCAGGCCATAAATTTCAAATGGTTTCCAGAACTGCTATCCAAAGGTGATGGAGAACAGACCTAGAGGAGAAATCCTGAAGATCTGGAATCGAGCCTAGTCTCTGAACACCCTGCTATGTGGCCTTGAACGTGTCACTTAACCTTTCTGAAAGCACTGAAATCAAGCATTGACATGGCCAAGTGCTCCAATCCAGCAGGGCACAGGCTGGGAGCTGCTAGGGTTAGAGTGGATCCGCTGCCTCACCATCAGACTTGTATAGTATCCATATCATTCTCTACAACATGGTGAGCCAGACCCTGCAGGGTCCAGAAGGGTCCCATGGTAGGAGGTGGAGTTGGCCTTACTTCCTGCTGATCAATGACTTTTATGATGAGTGACTAGGGGATGCTGTTGATGGTTACCACACCCCCCTCTCCAATTCCAACCATTCTCAGCTTGGTAGCTCTTGAGAAAGCACAAACCCAAGGCCTGGGTTGTTACCCTAGGGCCCCTTTCAGCAGCCCCACCCTTGAAGGCTGGCCTCAAGTCAAGCATCTTGAGGTTGCCCTGCATTACATCATGACAGATGTTATTGATGCTTGGGAATTACTCAGCCCTTTGAAAAATCACAGCCACAATATCTGTCTCCATTAACATCCATGGCGGCACTTCAGTGAATCAATAGGATACTTAATGCTGAATTACACAACGTGCCCAGGCAGCCTGCTTCTGCCGAGCTTAATCTGTCAGGTGGATAACCTGGGAGAGTTCCCGCTCTAAAGGCACTCAGAAGGGGAAGGGGAGACTAGGCTGGCTTTTCACCTGGGCATAAATATATGTGTTCATCTACTAGAAAGGAACTAGTAATTCTTGCTCTTTCAATTATAACTGCATTTTAAGCACCTGATGGCGCTTTCCTCATCTTACTACTCTAAGTGATTTATGCTTCATGTTTCTAAGACAGACCCTGGGTTTAGGGGGATTTTTTTCCTAGTGGAAATCAGTGAAAAGAATAATTTATTTAGGGAAAGAACAGATGATCCCAGTTGTACAAACTTATCCCATGCTCTAACCTTCCCATTGCTCATCCCTGCTTTCCCATCTAGGTGTCCTGGTGCGCCATTTCTATTGATTTGACCCCAAATGCCATTTTCATTGTTAGTGGCCTGACCTGTGCTCCAGCGATCTCAAAGCACTAACTCAGCATCCATCACCAGCCTGGATGGTCCCTCCCAGACCACAGCTGCTGTAGGGCAAGCAGAGAGCTGCTCTTGGGCCTTCCTCATCTGAGCTACTGTGCCTTGCATTCTAACTAGTGCCAACATTATTTGGTGAATTCAGAGAACTACTCACTATCGCTTTATCTGTGGGATAAAATGCCTACTGGACAGCCCCTTCTGAACCAGGGGATGAGTAAAACATTCACTGTTACTGTTGGGTTCAGCAGAGGGTTCCAACACAAGGAAAGCAAATTTTTCAGCTGGTTTGTTCACTTTCTTCAGTATCAGATTTTCAACATTTGTCTTTGTTTGCTGCATTAATATTTGTTCATTGACTCTCTGCTCACCTCTCTCAGGTTGTTCTGTTGTTTTAAGAAAGCAGAAGGGGTATCCCTGCACGTAGTCTGGCCCTGAGTGCAGGAACCCCATCTCCCTCCTGGCATGCCCTTCCCACCTTCCAACTGGCCCACTCTTTCCTGCTGTCCACTTTCATCACTCAGCACTCACACAGATGCTTTTCTGGTCATTGCAGTGGCTATAAAATCGCATCAGCCCATCAAGGAGACAACATCATAGATACCCACACAGTCCCTTCTTTCAAAGAACTTGGGATCCAAGTGAAAGAGTAATGAGCTGACAAGAGCATGTGGAGGGGACACTTAGACAACGGGGAGGGTTACGAGGGCTCCCTCTATCCACACGTTCATCAGCCAGCTTGAGATCACTTGCCACTCAGAAGGTTGATCCTCAGGGACTTATCTCCGAGGTGCTCCTTCCCCATGACATGCTGGCAAATCTTCCAGTCAACATAGGTGTGCTTAAGAGAGGGAGAAAAGCTTTCCATTGTGGGTTGTGGCTGTGTCACTGTAGATAAATGATTGCCTATTTCTGCTTTCTTATCTCAAAAAGACAGGCAAAGGTTACTGGGAAAATTAAATGGGGGCAATTAGGGAGTAGTGCTTTGTCAATGATAAATATGATATACATATGTAATTAGGAAGGAACCTTGGATGCTTGGAGTCAGGATTCAAGGATTTGAATTCTGGAGCCCCCAATCACTAGCTGTGTGTGTCACCTTGGGCAAAATATTTAACCTAGCATTGCGTCAGTATCTCCATTGTAAAATGGAATTGATGTATGTGCTTGATAAGATCCATTCTAAGAATGAAAAGAACTAATGTAGAATGCTGTAGTTGCCACTATAAAAATGCAGTCAACACTTAAAAACTATAGCTCTTGTAGTTATTTCTTTTTCAGGATCTGAGCTCCAGATAGTCAAGTGTCCAGTGGTACAGAAGTACATTTAGGGCATGCAGACAGGAGGAGGAGGCACCATCTTGCTGTAGTTCTAGAAACCCTTGGTTACCATGGGGAGGGGTTGTCAACAGCTGCTCTTTTTTCACTTGGATTAGCTGCAGCTTCGCTCGTAAGCAAGAAGCACCCTGACACTCCTTCCTCCAGACCCTCAAGACCTTTGTCCAGAGAATTGAAATGCAAGTCCAACTTTCAACATAACATATCACTGTTTTCAACAACATTCAGAAGGCACCTTGAAAAACCATGAAACACCACCTAGGGAACCTGGTAGTTGAGCCACCATAATCCATGTTAGAGTACTGGGCTTGGTTTCCAGCCCAGGTCTGCCTGCTGACTCCGGCTTCCCATCGGTGACAGCTCAAGGAATTGAGACCTTGCTGCCCATATGGGAGAACTACATTGAGTTGCTGCCTCTTGGCTTTGGTTCTGCCCTGTGCAGTCCATCTGGGGCATTTGGAGAACAAGCCAGCAAATGGAGAATCTCTCATCTTTCTACCTCTCAAATAGATAAATTGTAAAAGAATAAAATAAAGACATATTACTCAAAGATACAATAATTTTCTCCAAGAACACCAACTCCTCCACTGGCTGGTTTTGCAAATGAGCAATTCTTGCATGCCAAGTATTTTGTGGATGCAATGTGAGCCATGCTTCCCAAGACAGGTAAGCAACCACAGCAGAAGAGTGGCCTCAATGTAATCCCAGAGACTCCTCCCACCTGTAAAGAAGCTCCACTCCCACCACCACCCAGCACATCCTCCCTACACCTCAACTGTCCAGAAATAAAACAAGTCACCCAAACCATCATGTTTCTTCCTCCACTGGTCCCCTCTCAGCACTGCAGAATTGACTATTTTTTCATCCATGTTGGACAGGTTCATTATCTTCAGAAGGTCTGAGAACCCTCACAATGTATCTGAGTTTATATAGCACATTAAGACAGAATTTAGTGTAGAGCAGTAAAACAAATCTAAAAATACAAGGTAATACAGTAAAAATCAATAGGGATTATTAGGAGCAAAGTGTTCTATCTGAGGCAATAAAGCCTTGGAAATGCAAGAAAACAATGTTCTTGTAAAACCATAATAAATGACTATTATTTAATCACTTGGTAAATAACTTGGTGTTTTGATGGGTTTTACAGTTTCCTGATATTAAAAAAAAAAGGTACATTTAGGATTCATCCAAGATAGTTCTTATAAAGAATGTATCCGAAAGTGGTATCATTTTGACAGTTTGTGCTTTTAAACCACAGTATATTATTTTCTACATGGATCTACTTGTTAAGCCTCTTACATGCTTTTAAGATATCATGGGCCCAGCACGACAGCCTAGCGGCTAAAGTCCTTGCTTTATGTACACTGGGATCCTATACAGGCACCGGTTCTAATCCCGGTGGTCCCGCTTCCCATCCAGCTCCTTGTTTGTGACCTGGGAAAACAGTCGAGGATGGCCCAAAGCTTTGGGACCCTGCATCCACATGGGCAACCTGGAAGAAGCTCTTGCTCCTGGCTTTGGACCATCAACTCTAGCCACTGGGGAGTGAATCATCAGATGGAGGATTTTCCTCTCTGTCTCTCCTCCTCTCTGTATATCTGACTCCTCCAATAAAAATAAATAAATCTTAAAAACAAAGATATCACCTGCTACTAGGCTATCACTTTGCAAATTCTCAAGACTTGGAACACATAAATTTATATTATTCAAGGGTCCCTTGTGACAGCTTAATGGCTGAATCCTTGCCTTACAACTGCAGGATCCCATATGAGTGCCAGTTGCTGTCCCAGCTGCTCTACTTCCCATCCAGCTCCCTGCTTGTGGCCTGGGAAAACAGCAGAGGAGGTCCCAAAAACTTGGGATCCTGCACCTGTGTGGGAGATCCTGAGGAAGCACCTGGCTCCTGGCTACCTAGCTTCTGACTGACTTAGCTCTGGCCATTGCAGCCACTGAGGAGTGAAAAAGCAGACAATAGATCTTTCTCTCTATATCTCCTTCTCTCTGAATATCTGTCTTTCCAATAAAGAATAAAATCTTTTTAAAAAAAAATTTATATTATTCCAACCCTTCTCCTATTTTCCAAGACAGATAAAGACTTGAAAATTCTAGAGGATCTTGTTTTCCTTAAAATTTATTTATTTGTTTGTTTGTTTAAAAGACAGAGTTAGAGGAAGGAGAGGCAGAGACAGAAAAAGAGAGAGAGAAAAATCTTCTGTCTGCTGGTTCATTCCTCAGATGACCACAAAAACTAGGACTGGGCCAAGTAGAAATCAGAACCTTCCTCCAGGTCTCCCATGTAGGTGCAAAGTCCCAAGTGTCTGGGCCATCCTCTGCTACCTTCCCAAGCACATTAGCAGGGAGCTGGATCTAAAGCGGAACACCTAGAACGTTAGCCAGCACCCCTGTGTTACATAGCACCAGCCCTGATGAGCTAGATTTTGCTAACTTTTTTTCTTTTAGCAGGGTACTAATTGCAAAACATCCAAATGCTGGTTTGGAAAATAGGAAGCCATTTTGCTTGAAGTTCTCATCACCTATTTAAATAACCCAAATCAAAGGGGGTCCTCTCCACCCCCACTCTCAGAGCAGTTCTGAATAGTCAAATGAGGATTAATCTCTTGATTTAAGTAGCTACATCTTAGCAGTAATTAACACGTACATCAAAACCTTTTTTTTCCCTTTGATATGATATGGTACTGGAATTTAAACCCTGATGAAGGTGCCAAAATTAACTGCAATGGGAAATGAATAATAATTCTCTGAAGTGACTCTGTCCTGCGCCTCAGCTCCCAGGCAAACTGCTCTCCAGGCCTGTGCCCTGCTTTAATGAAGTCTGCCCAGGGAACACAGAGGCCAGTTCCAAAGCTCTGAGTCCACTGCAAAGGCATGCCAAGGAAAGCGCTCTAGCACTATACCCACTTCTCCTGTTCTCATCCAGCCAGATTGGGTACACCAGTCTCTGTTCTGAGAAGAAAGAACAAGTCTTGCCTGACTTACAATGATTTATAAGAGGCTACAGAATATATGTAAAGTGGGATATGACGAAGGAAGAAGAAATCAAGCAACAGCAAAGGGATTTGAAGTAGGCAGGAAGAAAATGAACATGAAGCTAGAGAGGAAACTGCTAGTAGCTTGTGTAGGATCAAAATGCCTTGGCTCCATGTCCCAGGGCAGTGACTTTGAAAGGTGAGGTTCTGTTTGAGACTTTCATGAGTCTGCATTTTCCTAGAAATGTATGCACAATACAGACATGCACACACCATTTCTCTCTCTCTCTCTCATTCTCTTTCTCACACGCACACACACACACACACACACACACACACACACACTATTGTGTTGGCAGCAGAAGGGGTTCACTATTCTCTAGGCCCAAGAGCCCCACACTGAGAACTCCTACTGAGGCTCTTCTTTCCTGGATCTCAGGGTGAACAAAGGCATGTTTGATGGTGGATGATGCATTTTAATAAGATAGGCAAACAAGAGATCAGATAATGAAGAATAACTAAGATGGTGGGTCTAGAATCCACCTTGGACCTGAACTCCAAAGATCAATTGAAAGAATGAAGGAGGTTAAAAATAACTAAAAGGAAGCTTGATAAGCCAATTTTAAAAATCTGAAGAGGGGAGGAAGTGGCCTTGTTCTTCAATTCACTTAGCTTTCAGTGCAAGGGTCCCTGTTAAAAGAATCATGTTTGACCAGTAGAAGGGAAAATTGGCTCACCAACAGTTACAGTGCCTCCTGCTATCTAGTCTCCACATGGCAACCTTTTAAAAATATGAATCAGATTATGTCACTTTCCCATTCAAACCACGCTGACGGCATCCCACCACATTCCGGAGAAGCTCCAAAGCCCTCCCTGTGGCAGGTGGGCCCTGCACCATCTGGCTTCCGGCCTCCTCCCTGAGTACTTCTCCTCCCTTCCTCTCCTAGCTGGTGGTACTCCCGGCTGTTCGCCTCATTTAGTGTGCCAGTCCTAGTCTCTCCTCCCAGCCTAGTTGTTTCCTGTTTCCTCTGCCTTAAATGCCCTCCCCCTCAGTCTGTGGAAGATGCTGTCCTCCTGTCCTTTAGTTCTCATCCAATTGCTGCCAGTTTAGCATTTCGCCTACTTGTTAAGTGGATATGGGCTCCACACCCAAGTATTCCTGCAGCTGTGTTCCACATCTTCAGGATGTCCACCATCACCTCAAACTCCTGCGTATTTACTTCCTTTGTTTTCTAGCGCTTGTTTCTCCAACTAGAAATTGAGATCCGTGAGAGCCAGGCTCTTGTTTGGGTTTTTAGCTTCTAGAATAGTGTTTGACACATTGTAGACATTTATTAAATATTCCTTAGGTGAACAAATGAAAGATCAAACAGTGGAACTGCTGCCCTGTGGAGCAATTAAGGAGTCTTCCATCAATAGAGGTGGGTTAATCAAATCACAAGCCTATCTCAGGAATGCTCTAGGAAGGCTTTTTGCATTAAATAGGTAAGGTGAGCTGAACTCTGGTTCTCTGTTTTGAGATTTGCATATTCATAGCCTCATATCAAGGAGTAGAAAGAGCACTCCGCTTCTACCATCTTACAGCCGTGGGTTCAACGCTGAGTTTTATACATGGTGCTTCAAAAAGTCTATGGAAAAGGGAATTAAAAGATAGGTTAACTGAGGTGTAAGACCTTTTAAACCCATGCATAGTTTTTTTTTTATACATTTTCCACAAACTTTTTGAAGACCATTGCTGTACACAGATTTACTTTTACACCAAAATGATCTTTTCATTCTATTTTCCACGTGCTTTTTGAAAGACTCTCTGGACAAGTCCATGAACCCCTCCAGACCTCAGTTTTGTCATCTGAGAAAATGGGAATGAAATCAGCATATCTTGTTAAGTTGCAAGGCAAGCTCCTAGTGTGAAGATGATGCGTGTAATGGGCCTCCCACAGAGCAGTACCTTACAGAGACCCGACACATGACAGTTACACGCTCTTCATTTGCTCACCCCCACCAACCTTTGATTTAAAAAAAAAAAAAAGAAAGGCGATTTGCTAGCAATCTTTAAGCAAAAAGACTAATGAGGAAGTGGTTTTCTATTTCTCCACAGAAAACAGTTTGCATCTTCAAAGTCTTTTCAAAACTAAGTGTATATTCTATAAGTGGAAATCAAAATGAGTGTCCAGTGTCCAGCTTTGAATTTCACTTTCCCCACAGCCTGGGTAGAGCCCTGAACTTCTCTGAAGTGGATCTAGTGATCCTCATCTCTCCCTAACGCGGTAGTTCTAGCAAGGGAGGGGTCACGTGTCTATGCAGGCTGTCGTCTCATTTCCTGGGCACGCCCACCCAATGTATTTATTCAGTTACAGGAACACCTTTCCAACTTCCAACAATCTGTTGGGTGGGTAGGGTCATCAGCCTCATCCGAGCCAGGCAGGAGGACCTCCAGGACCTGAGGTGGCCCCCACCCCACCAGAATTCACTAAGCCCCTTAGCAAAGCTCTGTGTGCCTAGCATCCTCCCAAGCGGCCCCGCCTGATGGCAAATTGGAATTCAGTGTGATATAAGGACAGGAACACAAGTTTGTGAGTCACGTTAGTTAAGACTCACTCGTTGGTTGTCTCTAATTTAATCTCCAAGGCACCTGTGAGGGGGCTCACATTTAGCCCAGCAGTTAGGACGCCTACGTCCCGTAGGAAAATACCAAGGTTCCCCCGCCACGTCTGGCTCCTGACTTTAGCTTCCCATCGATGCAGACCCTGTGAGGCAGTAGTCATGGTTCAAGGACTAGGTGCCTGCCACCGCTGTGGGAGATCTGGATTGAGTTCCTCGCTCGCAGCTTTAACACATGTCCAGCTCCAGCTGGAATGAACTAGTAGAGATGGTGTGTGTGTGTGTGTCCCTCTGTCTCTCACATAAATATAAAATGTAAAAGTCTAGGAGTGTCAATTTTCCCATCTATAAAATGGAAATCCTATAACCTAGTCCATATGATCATTATGAGCAACAAATGGGGAATAAGCTTTAAGTACCTGATTTGCAAATGTCTGCTCCTTTCTCTGGCCTGCCCAGTCCAATACAGCCCACTATTGCCCACTACTGCCAAGCCCTTGGGCCCCGCACAACCATCTGGGGTTTTCTGGGCCATCTCTTTGCCTACCCAGTCTAGCAGGAGAATGCTCAAACTCATTGTGCCTGACTTAATTCCCTCTTTCAGGTTAAGGTTTCATTAGGGCCATGATTATGAAGAATGGCACATACTTTCAAGCAGCATACTCCACTGTAAAGGAATCACCACAGCCTAACTTGCTCATTCCCTTATTCCTTTTCCTAGCCCTAACCACCCATTGTAGCCCCCTCTCCCATCCATCTTCCCCAGCTACCCTAATTGGCAAGGCCATCTCAGTAATGTTATTTCTGAGCCTTGAGCTATGCCATCAGTTTGATGAAAGCTTTCCTATGAGCACCCACAACTTCCCCAACCACATCCAACCCTCTGCTGTGTGCTTGGAGAAGAGTGGCAACATGGTCACTGAGCCTGTGTGGAGTAGACAGAGGCACTAACGTGGTGTTTCATGGCCACACAGTCACATCCCCTCACAGGCACACACATGTACAGATACACACATGCAGGACTTCTCTTTCCATCCTGTCTTATCACAAGAGGCATGCAAAGGTGTCTGCTTCCCAGTCATGTGACCTTGAAGGCTGAATGAGACATCCAAGCAGGTGGCAGAGGAGACCACATACCCATCACCTACAGATGACCACACCTGCCATAGAGCAGTACCACCTGAGAACCAGTTAGGCTGCACCTCTGCATCAGGTTAACACCTTGCTGGTGCCTGGGGTAAGAGGCTGATGGGACAGTGATTAGGGGACCTACGACTTAAAAGAATATACTTTTCCTCCAGTTTCATAGTCATCTGGAGCTAGATGCCATGCAAATCAATGCTCTCTTCAATCTGAGTGACTCCAGGGCTGAGGGGGTCTTTTGTCTTCTTGTATAGCCCAGCCAGGGTCCAGATAGGTGTGGAAGTACAGTGGTTGAGGACATAGGTTTTTGAGTCAGGTGGGCCCAGGTTCAACCCCAGTCTCTGGTACTTGCCAGCTGTGATTTTTTTTTTCACATTGTTCAATCTCCCTGAGCTCCAGCTCCCTTAACTGCAGAGTGCAGCAATAAATTCAGATACCTTCTGTAGCAAGGAAAGAGTTAAAAGAGGAAAGGCAATAAGAGACCTTTGCATAGCGGGTATTAATGACAGTCATTAATAACCATAGAAACGATAAACATGCCTTGCAAGTGTGTCCAGAACTGGATAAGGTGCTGAGAAGGCAGATTTGAGAGATCTGATCTCCATGTAGAGAAGATGGTCATCAAAGCAGGTGCTAAGAGGTATGCCCAGGAAACAGCCCAGCTTCATGTTACAGTGCTGCTTCCTTGCCAAGCTCTGTAATCGGCCTCCCTGACTCTCTACCCACTGGAGCATCGGAAGTCACTCCAATCCCTCTTGCACATGACAGCCTTTCAGCCTCTTAAAGACGGCAATCATGTCCCCCTCGGTCCCCTCTTTTCTGGGCTAAACAGCTCCAGCTCCACTTGAAAAATAATAAGCCTGCCTTATCTCTCTACATGCCTTTCTCCAAGGAACAAAAGCTATTTTACCAGCTCCAGCTCATCTGTCTTCTCAGCGCCGTGGGCCCACAAAGAAGAAATGATGTACCTGCCCCAATCCAGGCTTGATATTGAGAGAAATTCAATTCCATTCAGAGTCTCCCCAGACTTCCCCCATTGAGACACCTCAACCCCCACAAGCTGCAGGTTTGTGGTCCACCAGTCTGCAAACAGCTCTCTCAAACCTGGCCTTGTGAGAGATCACTGCTCAGCTCATAGGGCTGGGTGACCATAAATCCAGAAGAACACTTGAAATCAGGTGGCCAGGGGTGCTCAGCTCTGACATCCTAACTGAGTCACCTGAACCACGTTTAATAAAGACACCATCGCAAGTCCTAACTTCATAGGTCAAGAGGCCTGGCCATCAACATGGCTCTCAAGTCTCTCCAAGGTGGTCTCACACACAGCCAGGAATCAAACCAATCCACCTCCATTCACTTCCTTTCACACCTGAGAAAACAGCCCCCAAGAATAGACATGATTTGGCCAAGGCCACAAAGTTACTTAGAGGGAAAACAGGATTAGCACTCTTGTCTTCAGACTTCCAATATAGTCCAATTTTCACCGCACTGACTGGAAATCAGCATTCTGACTTCAAATCGGAATCTAAGGTACATGCTGCTAATACCACAAGGAACCCGACAGATACTAATTCTAACTCCAACTTGTAAGTTCCACCATGTTAACCCCCTCCTCTTCTCTCTAGTCCTCCCGTCTGTACTCTGTCTTAAAACGCAGTGTCAAAATGCCAGCCACAAAAGGAGACTTCTATTCAGTTTCCAGCCAAAAGAATTACACAGAAAAGAACCTCATCGTAAATCAAAAGGCAAAAGCAATTCTTAAAACCAAATTAAGGTGCTGGGCATTCAGCAATGCCTCTTTAGAAATCAAACTTGTCAAGTTCAGTCCCCAGCTAGATAAAGGCTACAGGAGAGGGGAGTAAAACAGCACCAATATTAAAATTCCAGAAATGGAATCTGAGATAAATAAGTGTTTTTTGAGAGTTTTTTTTTTTTGTCAAGGTAACGCAAGGGTTTTAGTTCCCAATGTAATGGAGCTACTTTACATTTTAATAAATGCACTTTGAGAAAATAATATTATTGCTCTGATATTGGGAGATTATTTGTGAACATAAAATATTAGAACTTGTCGGGAAGGCATTTATTTTCTTTTTCATTCTTTCTCTACTGCAATATTCTTTCACCTAATAGAAGATGATTGCAAAAATAATTATATCACACAGTGGCCAATACACACAAAATAAATGGAAAAAAATGAAGGTTATCTGGCATTGGATGGGAAACATGAGAAGGAGGAAGCGTGTGTCTAAGCAGGGGGAGGTAATTGCACATCAATCAGATGATTACAGAGTGGGTGGAAAAAATTAAGGCGACTGATTGGCTGCTGAACATTCCAATCCCAGATGGAAATCAGAACATGGGTCGGAACTCATTAGTCAAATTATCCATTTCCTATATCCATGTGGAAAAGCCAAAAATGTAAATGGAGTTCTGTGTTGGAGAAAATAAGCTGCCCTTAAAATGCTGCTGTGTGCGAGCCTGTAGCCAAGGAAGCTCAGGACCCCGCGCCAGCTTCTGGTGGCTGGCAGACCCCTGAACAACGCATAGTCACACATAGCCAGTCATCTGGACAGAGACCCCCATGTTTTTTAATATGCTTTCAAAGTGCTTCTTGATCAAAGATAAATAAAAATTAAACATGAAGCGTCCCTAAAAGGGTCCACCTCCTTAATTTACAAAATAAAAATTAAAGCAACCCCAGAAAACAACAGGACAGCCCTGAAAAAATAAAAAATAAATAAATCAAACACAGGGTGAATAACCAGGAGAGAATGTCTACTCACGCAGATGCATTATCTGTAATAGCCAAAACATAGAAACAACACAGGTGTCGAACAAATGATGACCAGGTGAACAAGGTGTGGGCTATCCACACACTGGACTAGTATTCACCCCTAAAAAGAAATAAAGTAGGAACACATGCAACAACATAGATGACTCTTGGCAGCATTAGGCTGAGTGAAAGCAGACACAAACGGCCATGGAATATAGGATCACATCGATATGAAATACCCGGAACAGGCAAATTCATCGAGATAGGAATTACAAGGATGGTTGCTGGAAGCAGACAGGAAGGGGAAGTGACTGCCAGCGTGTACAAGGCTTATTTGAGGATGGGGTGAAGGATGTTGAAATTTCTTTGAAAATCCACAGTGGATTTAGTTGAAAATACACTTGAAAAGCACTGAACTATACACTTTAAAAGGGCAACTATCATGTTAGGTGAACTGTGTCTCATTGTTTTAAATGAATGCATTTAAAAGAAAACAGTATCTCCCATAATTTATAATTTCAGAAGACAGTAATAGAGCCAGATAATAAGAACCCGTAATGAACATAAGTACAAGGGGAGAAAATTCATCCAAATGGATGCCACATGATTTGAAAAGAGAGGAAGAGAGAAGAGACAGGGAAAGAGATTTTCCTTCAGCTAACTCAGCCCCCCCAAAATGCCTATAATAGTGAGAGCTGGGCCAAATCAAAACCAGAGGCCAGAACTCAGTGTGGATCTCCCACAGAGGTGTCAGAACCAAAGTACTCAACTCATCACCTGCTACCTCCCCGGATGTGCATGAGCAGCTAACTCTAATCAGAGTAACTCCAGGACTTGAACTCAGGCACTGTCACATTTGATACAGGCACACCAGTGGCCTCTTGAACACTCTTCCAAATGCCCACTCAAATATGGATGGAACATTAACCATGTGCCAGGGGTATGCAGCCCCTGCAGTACTATGGTGAGCAAACCAGACTCCCTGCTCACTTGAAGCTGAAATTACAGCCAGAGGGAAATAGTCCCACCCCATACACACCAAATTGTGCAGGTGCAACAGTGATGTGTGTGGTACTGGAGAAGCCAGTGATGTGGCAGTGTGTAAGGGGAAGACAGGGTTTGGGGGACAGGGTCTTCAGAAGGTAGTCTGTGAGAGAAAAGAAGCGTGTACATTTAAGAATTGAAGATCTGTGTGGCAGAATCGTTGAGCAGTGCAGTGAGGCAGTGAGTGGTCAGGCAGCCTGCAGTCCAGGGAAGGATTTGGATGTTGAGTCCAAGCTGACAATGGGTCAAGCTGGGGTGTGATTTGCTCCTGACCTTCAGGCAGGTTAGGCCTCAGTAAATACCAAGAAGACCAAACAAGGGCCTGGGATCAATGACCCCAAAATGCATATGGCCCAGAGAACAACCAACCATGGGAAAGTTAGAGAAAGGCACAGAAACCAAGTTTGGGCAGGTTAAGTTACAACTATACCTGGATGCAGGCATGTGGCTGCCCAGAGCACCTCAAAAAAACAAAATCAATCCAGTAAAAAGCAAGTAGAGTGGAATGCAGGAAGATCATGCTAAGGAAACACAGGGAGAAAGGATGGAGCTGCAATGGATGAGGCTATGTACACGGTAAACACAGATGCTTGAATAAATCAAAACCACCCATCAAGTTTGAAAGAAACTTCATTCTGCACTAGACATTAAGCCAAAAATACAGTGGGATGTGGAGGGAACGTCATAGAAGGACACAACAGCCATGACAATAACAGTATTGGCATCTGGTATTCATGGAGCACTGTTAAGGTTGTCATCTCACTTAATTTCATTTCACTTAAGTTTGCAAGAGGTCCTATTATCATCCCCACTCTCAGACAGGACTTGGTATCTTCGGTGGAAGAATTAGCTGAAGAGAGCTCACACTCCTGTACCTGCTGCATCAGCACCTGGGGCATCATGGGTTCCCTGGCTTTCAGAGGGGGTTAGCTTCCTCCTGGATTGTGGTTCTGTGTGAAAAGAGGTCCCAAAGTCGTGGTGCTAAGGCCCAAAGCACGTTGGTCTGAGTCCCACCTGGACTTCTGCAAGGACCTGATCTTCTCCATTCTCTGGGTGGGAAGCATCTGCTCAGACCAGCATTGACCTGGCAGTCACTGACACAGCTTCACCTGCACCACAAGAAAACTGCTCTCAGACAGAGAGCCCCGCCAGGGGTCTTAGAGAAAAGTTGGTTTCTCTAACCACCCTCTCCATGTTCCTACCTGGTACCATCTAAAATGTGGGCACCTGAGGGAGAAGATTATGCCCCTTCCAGACTTTCATGATGGCCCCGTCATGCTCTTTTTTACAGTAGTACCTGAGCCTTGAATTTGTAGAGTGCTCTGCACCCCACAGAGAGATTATTCCCATTGCAAGTCTTTCCACATGCCAAGTGGACAGTGGCCATCATGCCCTATCATAGGGAGACAGGCTGGCCTGGGTTTGTTTGTCATCTAGCATAGGATTCATTTGTCCTTAGGCCCAGTATGCCCAGGAAGCATAGCTTGGAATACCATCATGCATTCCTTCCAGACCTGTTGCATTATTCTCCTGTTCTTCTGAAGTGAGAGTCTGTGTCGTAGAGCAATAATAGCAAGGTTTTGGACTCGGGTCCAAGCTGAGTTTGCAGCTGTGTGACCTTGGTCCTGGGAGCCTAACCGGCTGGAGCTCCAGTTTCTCATCTGTAAAATGGAAGTAACTATAGTATCTTCTGACAACACTGGCCTGTTCTGAGAATTCATTTAAGCTACTTGCATAAAATTCTTATCTCTATGCCTGTCACATGGTAAATATTCAATTAGTGTTAGCTGTTATTGTAATAATAATTAACTAGAAAAAAATGTTCACAGTAGGAAGGAACTTGAACTATGAGTGGTTCTCAACCTTTACTGAATATTAGAAACACCTGGGGAGCTTAAACCCTCAAAGGCAGGGGTGGGTATCAGCCTACCAGTTAAGATTCTGGTGAAGCCACCAGTGTCCCACCCACACTGGGGTACCCAGATTCCATACTGAGCCCTAGTTTTCAAGTCCAGCTTCCTGCTAATGCACATGGTGGGAGGTGAGAGTCATGGCCTAATTCTTTGAGTCTTCCCACAACCCAGATTGATTCCCTGGTTCCAGCCTTGGCACTGACCCATCCCTGGCCATGACAAGCATCTGGGGAGTGAGCAGTAGATAGCAGTGCTCTATTTCTATGCCTTTCTTTCCCTCTCTCTATCTCAAATAAGTAAATAATGACAATAAACCTAAAAGTCATTCCCCCACACCAATCACGTCATCATCACTGGTGAGGGAACCAGTTGCCAATATTTTCCCAAGCTCTCTCAGATAACTCCCTTATGTAGCCAACATGGAGAGCCGCTGGTTATTTCTAGACCACTGTATACAAGGCGGTGTACATCTGTCATGGGATGTGAGAGAGATCACGCCAGACAAGTCTACCATGTGTTAAGGAGTCTTTATTAACCAAGCTTGTGATGGCAGGACCCAATAGAAATTAGCAACTGACAAGTCCACATAGCAATCCAATCTGAATTAAACCCCAAGAAGAACAAATGATCACTACCATGAGGACCATCAGACTAAAGACTGATGTCCCAGCTTCCCCAACAATACAAATTATTCTAAGAGGCATGCAGTCAACAACCTTAGACACACAAGGCTGCAAACATGCACCTTTTCCTGGTTTCTCCACCCACATTCCATTACTGCTAGGCCTCACCTTCCTGGAACTTTTTAAAGTACACAAATGAGAAATACAAAGCATCGGGCCCAGCACTGGTGGCCTGGCAGCTAAAGTCCTCACCTTGAACACTCCAGGATCCCATATGGACGCTGGTTCTAATCCCGGCAACCCCACTTCCCATTCAGCTCTCTGATTGTGGCCTGAGAAAGCAGTCAAGGACAGCCCAAAGCCTTGGGACCTTGCACCCATGTGGGAGACCTGGAGGAAGTTCCTGGCTCCTGGCTTCAGATCGGTGCGGCACAATCCGTTGTGGTCACTGGGAGTGAATCATAGGACGGAAGATCTTCCTCTCTGTCTCTCCTCCTCTCTGTATATCTGTCTTTCCAATAAAAATAAAATAATCTTTAGAAGAAAAAAAAAGAAATACAAAGCATCTTAGCATTAACATTTTCTCTGACTTGCCCAAGCAGAAAACAGAGGGTGAGGAATACAGACATACAGGGGCCATGCTCAGGGGCTATGTGTCCTAGGAGTCTGTCCGCAGGAAGCCAGAGAGCAAGCAGGTACTAGGGAAGCCAAAAGTCAGAGTGCAAGAGCAACAAAAGCAGGTAACCAAGACAGGGAGTCCCTCCCTATCACAGGCCTTTACGGGGGGAGGGGCTTGAAATCCTTTGGGGGGGCTTGAAAAGGGAGTGGTTATGCAACATTGCAATCCTGCCCGCTCTCAGGTTCCAGTTGACCGTAGGTGAGTGTCACAGGTGGGCAGAAAGGACCATGTAGGTGACGGAGGTGTTGTTTTCAAGCTCCTGACCCTGAACTAGCTGCCTAAGAAACAGCAGAGGTTCCTGCCAGAAGGTACTAAGTGCAGAGCAGTCTCTCACCCTGGCTTCAGTCCCCACCCCCACCCTCACACCATCCACCCACCCACCACTTGCCTTTCAGAAGCCTCTGCTGGTGCCAAAACTCACTTCTTGTTGACTAGGGAAAGAAATTGTACTCACACACACATCCCAAGGCAGGAATAGCTCCTGGCAGTTAGCCACCCTTGTCACACTCAGGGTAGACAAAAGGAAATCATAAATAATAGATGGGACATAAACTACCCAATTAACCCAACCACCAGCCTCAGGGGAGAAAACTTGCACTAGCCCTGGGTGAGAGAGGACAGAGAAAAAGAGAAATTGAAAGTGAGAGGAGGCGGTGGGATCTGCCTGGGGCTAAACAAGAGAGGCCAGGACCTCCTGCCCTCCATTCCAGGACCCCAGCCCCCTCTCCTTACCAGCAACTTTAGCCTTGTCTCAAAGTTAGATGCTTCCTGTCAGTCCAGAATACTGATTGCATTACGTTTCTCTCCCCAGCCAGCACCCCTTGGGCTTGAATGCTTCCAGTATCTACGGAATCCAATCCACAGTGACCCCTAGGTTGATCAGACTGAGTAAGACTCAGAGCAAAGCAGCACAGCCTTCCTTCCTGCCCTAGGCAGACTCCTCCCCATCCCTCCTCCTGATCCTCCTTGCCCTGAAAGCACACTACAGGCAGTCAAGCCCCAGGAAACGTAAGGCACCTGTGCCTGGCTCCTCGCCTTTCTTTAGGTCGAATTCCCAGTACCTGGGGAACACTGTCCCCTTAGCCAGGGAAGGGTATAGACCTAGAGAGTGCTGATGGCTTCGCTCTGAAGACTACTGTGCCCCAACGGCCAAGGTTGAAGCTCTGTGACTCAGGGAGCCAGGTGAGGAGTGGATGGGAGGGGCCCTGGAGAAGAGCCCCCACATCGCCTGCCTATTAAGGCACTGGAGTTAACACCAGACAGCACCTCCCACAGCCAGAGGAAGGGCACCAGGGGCTAAACGTAGTGGAAAAGCTAGGTTAGTGAATTTAATGAGGTGATCTTAGGCAGCTTAATTCTACTCGAAAGCCTGGGGCTAGAGGAGGAGCCTATGCGGAAGTCAGAAGTTAGGTCTGTACTAATTAGATTTCTACAAACGCCTTTGTTATTCAGCACCTTGGCTGGCTAGCCAAGGGGCTGGTGGGCGGCTCTGGGTGGTAGCTTGTGAGACCACCCCCATTCAGTTGCCTCTGGCCTTTTTGCTCATTTCCAGCCCAGCACCACCGCCTATTCCTCCCCTCCTAACAGCGATCCTGGAATTGGCATCCAGCTCAGACTCCGCCTCCTGCCCCTGCCCCAGCCCTTGTCCCAAACGGTGAGGTTTTGACTGCATGTTCCCTGCCTCCCGAATTGAAAAACAAAAGTCTCTGCAGCCCCACATTGTGGTGAGACAAGCTGAAGTGGACATATATATATCACTATGCAGAGGCCGCCCCGGTGCCTGGGTAGGGCTCATTTCCCAGAGCTCCACAGCTGCACAGTAGCAACCCTGCCTTACCACACCCGTTGGCTGCAAGTGCTCGCTACTGCTCCTTTGTGCACCCCATGGGGTAAAGAGCTAGAGGCCCTGATGGTGAAGACAGGAGTAGTCCATCCTGAACAGATGCAGCCCTTGTGGCAGGCATTAAGTCTTCACTGCCTGTGAAATTGGTGAGGAAGAAAGCAGGAGGCACAGGCAAGGGGACCAGAGCCAGCCTCGTCCTGTGTGCCCTTGTTTTGACCTTGCTTAGAAGCTGTTCTGCGTGTTCCCACTTTAAGGGCAAAGGAAGCCACTTAATGCGTCTCTGATAGTAACAAACAAGCAATTAATAATAGCGATGATAGCTCTCCGACCACAGAGAGATGCCGGTCTCCACGCAGAGTTCCTTTTCCCCAGGGGACAGCCCCACCTGTAGAGAGGCTGCTCCCTCCAGTGGACGGAGCTGGTCACGGTCAGCAAAAGGCTGCCTCTCATCCCCATCACCCCCCCCCCCCCACGCCTCTCCTCACCCACCAAGGGCACTGGTGTTACCTGGAACCCTCACCAAGCTACCCAGTCTGCCTGGACCTCGCCATGGTGTCAGAGCAAGCGCATGGCCTGGCTTCCCGGCCCAGTATCTTCTGTATGAGGTGAAGTGAGGCCGTCTCAGCTGGGCACCTCCTGGGCTTACAGAATAGGAGCCCTGGCTACTCACAGCTGCCCCGTCCCGCACACACAACACACACAGAGCACACACACACACACACACACACACACACACACACACACACACAGCCCCTTGAAAGGAGATACCTACTTAATGAGGTAAACACGTGGCCTGCAATTAAAAACCCTGGGTTTCTAGACCGCAGGACAGGCAGGGGCCGAAACTGCTTGTTTCAGCTAGAAATTATCTTCCAGCTACCCAAGCCCCTCCCATCCTCTGTAAGTTGCTCCTTACACCTGGGGCCCTCCACTCCCCACCGCGGATGCTCTTCCAAGTTTTGATCAGGCTAAGTTTTCAGAAGGAGAAGGAAAGAAAAGAGAGAGGGGGGAGAATGCAGAGGAAAGCAAGCAGTTAGAGGCAAGCCGTTTGGGGAGATTTCAAGGCCTCCACACAGCTCCGAGGGCGGTGGGTGGCCCTGGAATGTTAAGCATGACCCTGCTGCCCTCCCCTCACAGCTGAGCTCAAACTAAGCTGTGTGGCTCAGGAGTGCTTCAATGGCAGCCTTCACCTTGCTTATCTGGCAGCAGCCCAAAATGTGTAGAGCTACCTGGGGTACGGCCCCATGACCCCCTAGGGTGCGACAAGGCAACAGATGACTCCCAGGTAGCCTGGACTCCCATTCTACACAGCCCCGCAAAATCCCCCAACACACCCGACGGCACTCAGGATTCCTAATGTTCATTAGTCATTACCATGTCCGGGCTGTGTTCTGGAGGCTGTCGACATCCTCACTTGCTCAGTCCCTTCAGCAACCATGTGAAACAGGCACTATTGTTCTCCCATATCCTAGAATGGGGAAGTGAGACACAGAATGATCAAGTACCTTGTGAAGTGTCACACAGCTAACCAGTGATAGTCCTGAAACCCAAGTGCAGGCAGCTGACTCTAGCGCCCAGGTTCATAAACATCACACAAAGCTGGCTTAATAAAAGGAATGCTGCATCCAAGGGCCTTACACACCTTACATGGGAACACTTGCAACTGCCCTACGAGGCCCAGGAAGACAGGACAGCTCAGCGGGATTAAGTAACTGGCTGGAAATAGCAGCAATTGTGCAGAGGCACCTGAGATTCCCTCCAGTCCATAGTCCGTGTCCCCTCGGGCACCATCACAGCTCGCTACTTCCCTCGGACAGATCCCATCTCTGTCTCCTTTCCAAAGCCAGAGAAGGACAGGAAGAAGTGGTGATGTTCCTTCCTGCCTTGTACATTTTGGATCTGACTCTGAAGAAAGGGGGCAATGACAGTCACACTGTCTGTCCTCCCAGCCCTGGCTCTCCTCTGCTGAGCCCATGCCTGCTCCTCCTGCTCCCCCAACTCCCAGCACCCCCGCTCCACCCCAGGCTGGGATGAGCAGCTCTAGGCCCAGCATGACAGATATCTACAGCCAAGAATGGCAATGTATTTATTAAGTGAAACTGACAACTTTCATTAACCCAAGCAGACATTATTAAAACGGGCTGGTTGTCTCTGGGAAATGAAGTCTCTGACACAAGCTGCGAGCCGAGCCCCTGCTCGCCTGCTCAGAGCTGCCGAGGGCAGGCTGTGTTTCCTTGCATGTCACCCTGCAGCTACCCATCATTTCCCAGGAAGTGGCCCCATCCTGAGACACCCCCCTGTCCACCACCACACACTCCCTCTGGAGTCCCTCTGAGCCACAAATCCCAGAGACCCAGGTAGCCTGAGGCCTGCAGATCCAGGGCACTTCGTTACCACCACTGCCCGCTGAGCCCCTGACCAACTGCACAGCCTGCAGCACATTAAATCTGGGCCCACCGGGATTTGTCATTAGAGAGGATTATCCATGGATGCCCAAGCTGGGGCAGGTAGGAGATCAGGGATGCAGTAGAAGTAAGAGGAGGGAGGGACTGAGTAGCAGGGGCAGGGCCAAGAGTGTTCCTGGGGCTTGAGCGGACCCTGAGTCCCGTCTCACTTTGTGAGTGTGGGTCTTTGTGGAGGTGCATGAAGTGTTCATAACAAGCGTAACAGCCCCTTGGCAATCTGCAGTGCACTTTGACATACGCCATTTCCCTAAGTCCTCCTGCAATAGAGGGCAGTCACCTGATTTCTCTTTTGCACTGATTGATGAGCAGTGGGTTACGGCTCCAGGAAGCATCTGGCATTGCGCCTCCACTGCACAATCCTAAAGACTTCTTCAGCCATGCTCCAGAGGGAGTGACCTGGCAGAGGCCACACATGCACGTGCAGGCAGGTGCCAATCTATGCAGCCCCACACCCATCATCATGACACCATCGTATCCACCCACCTGAGCTGTGAGGAAATGGACCAGAAGCCTCCAGCTGCTGAAGTAGTACAGGTGTCACAGCCGGCTGATGGTGGCTATGAAACAAACACCCAAGCCTCAGTTTCTTATCTGTGCAATGGACTGTGATAGAGACTGAATGAGATGCCATGTATACATTGTCTTGTGCAGTCCTGACACATCACACTCATTCATCAAACGATGCCTCTTCCTATTAAGTGCAAGAGTGAAGCTGCTAGATCTGAACACCACACAGCTGGGATTTAGTGAACATTATGTCTTCATCTTGGCCTGGTAGCAGAATATCAGAGATTATGAGGTGGGTTTGCTTGCCTGTCCCCCTATGTACTCTCAGTGTTGTCAGCTCCGTGTCCTCATTTTTGGGTCAGAAATACAGTGGGCGTAACACTGGGCACTCTAGGGAGACAGCACCAGGACAGGGGCTGTAGCTCAGTGACCTTGTTATTCCCACTTCTATGAAGGGTGATGAACACATGTTGATGGTGGGTAGAAGGCAGAGACACAGGAGGAAGGGGAATCATGGCTTACATTCGCTGTGCGGCCACCCCCATACAGACCAAGTTTATCATCAAGACAGGACTGTGAGGTTGATCCCAGTGCAAGAGCGAGGGGAAATCTATGAGGGGTCTCCAAAAAGCTCATGGAATGCATCATAGAAAAAACACACACACACATGGCTTTCAATTTTCTTAACTTTTGAGAGACAGAAAGAGATAGACATAGTGACTTCCCATTCAGTAGTTCACTCAAAGAACTCAATCGAGGTCTCCCATGCAGGTGCCAGGGAACCAACAACTTTTGAGCAGTTACCTGCTGCTTCCCGGGATGTACATGAACTGGAACTGGAACCCAGGGACTCTAATGCAATATGAGTTGCGGGGCATCCCAAGAAATGTCAACGACTGTACTAAATGCCCACTCCAAGATAAGTATATTTTGATGCAAAAAAAAAAAAAAAAAAACTTTTGAACACCTGACCTGAGTACTCAGTGCTGTGGTTAAGTTGCTGCTTCAGACTCCTGCATCACACATGGGAATACCTGGGTTTGCATCCCAACTCTGCCTCTGAGGTCAAGCCCTTGGTTGGGTTCCTGCCACCTGGAGAGGCAAGACCCCAAATGAGTTCCAGACCCTGGCCTCAGCCTGGCCGAGCCCTGGCTGTTGCAGAAATGAGTCAGTTGAAAAGAAGATTCATCTGTTTCCTTTTGTCTCTCTGTTCATCTGCCCCTCAAATAAATAAGAGTAAATAAAATAAATTCCTTTGAAATCAAGATATATATGAATATCTTTTTATTCCATTTTCATTAATCTTCCTGAAATACCCTAGTAATTTTTAAGATATTTGTTTGTATTACAAAGGCGGAATTACAGGAGAGCATCTGCTGGTTCATTTTCCAAATGGCCACAAAGGCAGAAGCTGTCCAATCAGAAGCCAGGATCCAGGCGCTTCCTCAGGGTCTCACACATGGCTTCAAGGCCCAAGGCCACGGACCATCCTCCACAATCTTCCCAGGATGTTACCAGGGAGCTGGAGTAGATGTGGAGCAGAAACTCAAACTGGTACTTATATGGAGCGCAGAGAGAGACTGCCTGTGGCACCACTGCACCAGCCCGATACCCAGGTTTTTGAGGGGACACAATTAAATCCTTTATACAGGAGGAGGATGAGCTCTCTCTCCCTGCCAGGCCTTCATCAGCAGGCCTGGACAACACAATGCTGCCAGCCGCCAGAAAGGTGACAGTCCCAGCCCACCTGCCAGGCATCTGGTTGCCGTGCATCGGCTGGAGCCCAGAGAGCATGTGCCTTGGACTGTCAGACAGCCACTACTGCATTGGGGCTGGCTGCCTGGCTCCAGCACCTCCGCTCCAGATGGTGTATCCAAGGAAAGGATGATGGAGAGGCAGGGACCAGGCCAGGCCAAGCACTGAGGTCTCCGCGACACCCCCTCTCACCCTCAATGCCCCCCCTGAGTTATCAAGGTCCACACAGGCCACCCCAAGATAGCCTCCTCACCACAGGGGGGGCAGAGAGTTCTCTCCAAACCCACTACTGTGACACTGTGGCTTGCTGCAAGGGAGCCCAAGTTGGCAGGAGCTCCACCTGCCTGCCCACTAGCCTGCCAAAGCTCTGAGCAAACAGGGAGTCCCTGTCTGCCCACCCTGGTATTTACAGCTCTGGTAGTCAGTGGGGGACCCTCAGAATGATAGCCCACCCAGTGTACAGCAGGTGCCCTCACCAGCTTGCAGACCCCGCCCCTGCAGTGGTTGGGGTGGGAGGGAAAACAGGTTCTGGGCTCTCCGGGTTAAGCTCACCCAGCTCTCCCCGCCCTCCTCCAGTGATGAGCTCCTGAGAGCGCTGCAGGCATGGCTGAGAGAAGCACCTGCCCTCCCGTGGTCTTGCTCCCTTGAGCTGACTCAGCCCTGAACCTAAACTCTCCCAGGACATTCATGCCTGCCTGTGCTATGATGCCAAAAACTGCCTGGAACCCAACAGCAAGTTCAGGGCTGATAGGGTTATCAAGCGTGACCCAGTGTCCAGGTGAGAAACCCAGATTGGAAACCCAGCTCAAAGGACACAAACAAAGGCAAGGCTTCACCCCCTCCTCTCTCTGACAGGTCTCTGAACAAACAACTGCCCCAGAGACTTTGAAGTTAAAGGATCTGAGCACAGGGGCCAGTTCTGTCACTTCCTTAGCTGTGTGACCTCAAACCAAGCACTTGACCTCTCTGAGCCTCTCCTGTACCTGCCATGTGGTAGAGCAAGAACGGGCACAAGCATCCTACACCTGAATACTGGACTGCGTGTGCAGGGGGCGCGAGGCCAAGCCTCAGGGAGGGGCAGCGGAAAGCTCTGTTCCACCAGATAACCCCAGACTCCATAACCCCAAGACCTCAAGAGTCCTGCAGGTTAAGATCTCCCTGCTAGAGCCCCCTCTGACGGGCACACACAATGAGCTCCTGGCTTCACAGAAGCTAGATTCAGCATTCATCAAAGGCAAACAGAAATGCCGCTGGGGCTGACCTCTTTGCCTCTGCTCCTGGGGGAGGACTTTTGTTTAGTGAAGAAAGGAGGGGAGCTACTCCTCCTCTCGGTAAACAAACTTAGCCATTCAATTAGCTTCTGCTTGGTTGCTGATCAGCCTGTAGCCCTGCTGCATCCAGCGGGCCCCTGGCTCTGCCAGGCGAATCAAAGAGGCAGCCTCGGGTAACCTTGTTCATCTCAGGCATGTACAGGGTCCCTTGCAGATGCAGACAGAATCATTCATCGTCTGACGCTCCTGCTGTCCCATGACAGCTCAGCTGCACACATTGCATGTTCACCATTGGGACAGAGTCCTTCCAGAGGGAGGGCCGATGGCACAAGGGAGGGTAGCTCCCAAAAAGACAGGGAAGCTGAGACATGGAGGACAGCCAGAAACTGCAGGCCCAGGAGCGAAACCCCACACAGGTGTCTAGGCCTGGAGGTGAGGAGGGTACGGCAGGATAGCTGAGCAGAATGGACCATGCAGGGGGTGCTGGCGCCGGCAGGTGGAAAAGGCAGAGCCCCCGTGAAGGCCTCCTTTCTCTGATTTCTTAGAAGCCTGGGGGAGTAGCAGGCTTCTGTTTACAGCCATCTATCTCCCATAATTAGCCATTTAGGAAGAAAATAGCCTTCAAATTCAAAGGTAAATTGACTTACATTGGGATAATAACGTCTGATTGAGCACGGGAAGTTCATCTTTAGAGTATGAGAGCAAACAAATTGCTTTTCTTCCCGGGTGCTGGGAAAGAAACAAGATGAGGCTGCAGATGCTCCAGGAGCCCCGTTCCCATTGCCTCAGTGCGTTAGCAGGCCCTGGCTCTGCGGTGGCGGCCCAAGTGAGACGGTGCCCACGGCTGCTGCGCAGTCTCTGCCAGTTGTTTTCTGATCCTTGTGCTAGAGGGTTTTAAAATTATATTGCATCACATTGATGCAGCAATCAGTTATTATTGTCAACAAGAGCATGAAGAGACATAAATTCCCTCCCTTAGACAGAGGCTGCTTCGTAAATACATTTCTTTATTGCTTCCTAGATTGGAGAGATAGCTCTGCGATTTGGCTTCCTGGAACATCACGGGGCTGGGAAAGAAAGGGGACAAAGGGTTTTAAATTCTGCTTCTGACTGAGGTTGTGAAATCCTGCATGATTTCCTGTACGGCACTGAGTTTCCCGAGGTAGGAACTGGCCAGGCATGAGAAGGCGAAGAAGAAGCATGCAAATAATGAAAAGAGACCGTGTGAGCCAGACTTGGGAGGGATGCCATGGAAATGAACCATCAGAGGGCCATAGGACCCCCAAGCCCTTGTCGTTTCAAGCTCCTTCTGTCACTTTGGGTTCTTGTAGGAGTTCTAACATGACTTGTATTCCCAATCAAAACCAGAAGTTACCTTAATGGGGCTATATTTCAGCTAGGTCCTCCATTTTTTTCTGAATTTGGATTTTTGGGGGAGTGAAATAACTTGATTGGCTGTAGATTAGAATGTGTGTGTGTGTGTGTGTGTGTGTGTGTGTGTGTGTGTGTGTGTGTGTACAGATATGTGTGTGCACATGTGCCATCAAAGTGGCTGACCTAAGGATGTGTTATTGACAAGGTTTCATGCGTCCTTTCCTCAGCTTCGTATAGAAATAAAGAGTGGAGCCCAGCACGACAGCTCAGTGGCTAAATCTTCACCTTGCTTGCACCAGGATTCCATATGAGCACCTGTTCATGTCCCACTGCTCCACTTGCAGCTCCCTGCATGTGGCCTTGGAGGGCAGTAGTAATCCAAAGCCTTGGGAACCTGGACCCATGTGGAAGACCCAGAGGAATCTCCTGGTTCCTGGCTTCGATCAGCTCAGCTCTGGTCATTATGGCCACTTGGGGAGTGAACCAGAGGATGGAAGCTCTCTTTCTCTGTCTCTTCTTCTGTCTGTAAATCTGCCTTTCCAATTTAAATAAATAAATCAATAAATAAAAACCTGGGAATCAGTTGCAGGCATAGGAGTTTTATTTGCAAAATGAATGGGTAAGTGAAAGAAAAAGTTAGTGAAATCACTTCATAGGAGGGAATCCCCATGTGGTGCCTTGGGAAAGGAGAGAGACACCAGGTTCCAGGAAGTGTGTTGGGTTTATGAGGGCTTCCTAAACCCTCCTTGTGTCAATGAACTGCGTAGGGGTCCCTCTGTTGGATGCCCACCTGGGCGGACCTATAGAAGACCTTCCCCATTGGCAGTCTCTATTCAATTAGGAAGTGGCTGAGCAATTCCTGAGCCACTCACCTGAACAGTGTTATTTTCCTGGCCACCTGGTGTGGGACAAATGGTGACTTTCCTGACAGCTTAACAACCTGGTGAGGGAGAAACAACAGCCTTCCCAACATACAGCAAATTTCCCTTCTCACTGAGGTGTCTGGCTTCTTGGGATTTAAATAATATCCGGTTTTTCTAATCATAAGTAGTACGTGCCAACAAGTGGTGGTGGAATGGTGGCTCAGAATGGCTTCACAAGGCATGTCCCTGGACCTGACACAAGATTTCAGTGGGCCTGGACAATCTCAAGAAGTTTAAGAAACAAATATAGAGGAGCAAAGCAAAGAAACATTTCTTTTGGGCTTATAAGATCCTGCTTAGTTAGCGACTGCTCTCTGAAAATCTGCAGCTGAAGATGATCCTCACGCTGTCTCCAGATGTCTGTTGGTCAAAAGGTTGATGGCTTAGCTGGGTTCTCTGCCTCCGGGTCTCCTCTAGCACCATGATCAAGGTGTTGGCCAGCACTGTAGCCATCAGGGGTGCTTCCCTGGAGCAGGACATTCTTCCAGGTTCACATACAACGTGGCTGGTCCATCAGTTCCTGACAAGCTGTGAGACTGAAGATCTAGGTCACTCAGTGGGTATTGGCCAAAGGCCACCTTCAGTTCTTGCCCCAGGGGCTTCTCCAATATGGGGCTTTCTTCATCAAAGTAAGCAGTTGAGTAGGAGAGGGAAAGAAAAAGAGAGAAAGAGAGAGGGAGAGCAAGATAGAACATACAGGTCAGTCTTTAACTTGATCACGGAAGTTGACTTTACTCTCACTGTGTCCCATTGATTAGTTACAGAAGTGATGACATCACTCTCAAGTGTTCCATTGGTTATTTACAGAGGCGATGACATCATTCTCATTGTGTTCTCTGGTTAGTTACAGAAGCCACATCACTCCCTATGGTTCCATTGGTTAGAAATCTCTAAGTGCAGCCCGTGCTCAAGGAGAATGCCCAAAACCCAAGGACAAGATTCAGAAAGCCACCTGCCACAGGACATTGCTATCAGGACCCCCAAGTTGAGACCATGACAGTGGAAACCAGCTGGGAATTGGTTGGAGGCAGTGATGGTCAAGGGCTGCCCAGGGCTGCCTCAGAGCCCCTGCAAGTGTGGGTTCTTCTCTGAAGGCAACACCAAGCAGGCCCCAGCTTCTCTGCAGCCCCTTGCAGGCCTGACCCAGATCCAGCCAACTGCTGGGAAAGAACAAGGGAGTGTGGGAAGTAGAGAGCCTTATGGGGGAGTTAGAGGAAGGAGCAGTCATCGAGGAGCTGGGCTTTTGCATTTTAATAGTTAAAGGGAAGAGAGTTGGAGAAGGAGAAGAAAAGAGCCAGAGAATGAAATAGCAGGTGTATTCAAAAGCCTGCCTGCCTCAGAGAGAGTCCATTAGGGGCCAAGACACAGGGCAAGGACAATAGGCTGAGACAATGGAACCTGCTGGAAAGCACCAGGAAGAAAGCACGTGGTCGCCTGCTTCTGCGACGTCTTCACAGATGAATAAGGCTTTTGAGGATTTCCAGAAATGTCTCTGTGAGACAGGGCCTAAGCAGGGCCCACGTGGGCTCTTTGAAGCCTCCTTTTCAGCTGCTTGGAACAGCACATGTGTCTGCACCGAGCCAAGAGAGGTGAGGCCTGGCACGCTAGGAGCGGCCATTGTGTCTGCAAGGTGGGACCCCTCGAGAGACTTTCTAACAGCCCTGAGCAAGCATTGAAGTTGGAAGGCAGGCACATCTCTTAGTTCAGCAACAATTATCTGGCCAAATAATAGGAAGAAGGCAGCCACCGCTCAGACACAAAAGCCACGCAATCTTTATACTAGGGTGAAGGACTTTTCTTTCCTGGGCCTTGGAAGTCAGAAGCAACGTTTGCAAGGCAGGACAGGAATTATCCTTCCCATTGGAGAAGCTCAAGGACATTAAATGAATCACCCATGGGAGTAAATGACAAAGGAGCAATCAACCTATATCCATTTGACATTCAATTAATTGTTTGTAATGGAGTCCCAAAGTGATAATGGCACATATAAGCCAGAGGTTAACTTTTCTTTTACATATCATAAAGAGTAAGAGTAGGTTGAGAGCCCATCTTAGCACTGGGCTTCCAGTCTCGTAGACATAAGAGGGCTGCTGAGACTCCAGCCACCAATGCCACATTCAGATAGGAAGAAGAAAGAAGGAACGTGTAGAAGAGGCACACATTCCAGGTGAAAATCGCCATCTTTAAAGAGTCTCATCCAGTGATTTCACTAGCCACCTCTAGTTTTTCAAAAGATACTTAAAAATCCACACTATGTTAACATCGCTACATGCCCATCCCGATCATGGAAGTGTTGTCATGATAAATTAACCAGAAAATGTATATTCTGTTGGCAAACAAAATAAGACCAAACTTTCCTGAATTGAAATTCCAATGTTTGTTCTGGCAGAACAGAGCACAGTGTGGTCCAGGTGTCCAGCCTCCCCCATAACCCCTGACCCTTGCACAAAGCCACTGGCTATGCTGGAATATTCACCACTCAGACCAACTGCCCAGGCACCGATGTTGAGTTAAGGCTGCCAGGAAAACTTTCTTGTGCCTGCCACATCTTAGCCTTTGGCCAGTCCCCATCTCTTCTCTGGATGGTGCTGTGCGCTCCATGTACATGAGCTGACGTCTTTATCCTCCTAAGGCCTGTGTCAAGCCAACCCAGGACTCTGCTTTCACTGTCGGGTCACTATGGGCTGCCGGGGAGGGGCGGGACCGCCATGCTGTACTCTGGAGAGCAGCGTTTCCAACCAGAGCCCGTAAGCAAAGAAGTTCAGCAGCAGTGGGTGCAGAGGCATGCAGCCTGCTGCACCTGCCGTTAGTGCCTCCCCAGGAATCAAGGACAAGTGGTCACATTCGGCCCTCAGATGCCAACTTTTGTTCCATGCTGGGCAACATAAGCGCCCCATTTTCCATTGGCATAGCAAGCAAGGAACCCCAGGACAGGCATGGGAGAAGGCAGGATCGAGAGCTAGGCTGAGCTCCTCACCTTTTCTGGACACTTCGACTAGAAGCCTTGCCACTGACAGCAGGACCAGGTGACAGGATTGTCCTTCCCACTTGTGCTTCCACTTCCCCCATTCCCAAATTTCTTTCTGTGACATTTCGAGTTACAAGGCTCCTGTCTCAGAACCTTGACTTTGAATGTCTTTTCATATTGGCCTTAAAGAAGATGGTGTCATCCGCGACCTTTTAAAAAGACCACGGGGGCTTAATTAAAAACTAAACTTGGCCACTTAATTCAGACGGCCCTGTCGACTCCTCGACGCTGACATGAGCTCAGCCTCGTCAACTTACACTGGGCTGCTGCCACTGCCCTTTGCTGTCCCAGCACTGCAAAGCCACCAAGGGATAGGTGGCTTTGGCCCAGGCTCCAGAAACCCCTGGTGCTCCCAGCGCCAAGAGCTCCCAGCTACACAGAGCACGGGGCCCTGCCAGGGAGGGCAGCTCCCAGCCAGCTGTGCCAGGAGGCCTCCAATGAAGAGAATGGAGACTGTGTGGTTTTTGGTGATGACTTGGCTAGAACAAGGTCTTCTCAGAGGTCAGCTTGCTGCACCACAAAACTCCCTCCTACCCTTGCTTTCCTTTGAGTGACGTAGCAGAGGCACCAGAACTCACAGAACACCTTATGCTGCTTGCTCTTCCTCCCAGTCTCCCACAAGGGTCTAGGAGCTGGCAGAGGAGCAGGCTAATGCACCATCCCTGTACCTGGTTACCACAGCCTATGTGCTGTCTCTCCCACCAAGACCCCCGTAGAGAACGTTAGATTTATCTGGCAGGTTAGCCTGGGCAGTTGCTCCTGCGTGTTTTACTCGATGAGCTCATTCGTGCATGGCCTAACAAAGGGGTCTAACAAGGGAATATGGCACTGGGTGAGTCTGCCACTGTGCCATATGATAGGATGCTCACCCACGCCTACACGCCCCACACGGACACCTGGCGAGCATGCCTACCATGTAGCCTGGTGCTCCAAGGCACTGATGAGTAAGACAACATGCAGTGCATGAGGCAGCTGCTGCTGGAACCCACCCTCCTGTTTTACAGGAAACTCAGCGAACTCAGTGAACACGATGGCCGAGTAACCACACAAGCCAGCACTGTGGTCGTGTCTTATTGTTATCAGCATTGCATACTACGCGTCTCTATGTGTGCTGTGAGACTGGAGAGCAGTCGGTGCATTTATCAGCATCACAAACACGTGGCCTTTGAATAGTTTCACCGTCATTAGACCCTAGGAATCTTCCAGCTCATTACTCTCTCATAGGACTATCCTTCTGGGCCCCCCTGTTGCATATATCATCTATGATTGACAGAAATGTCATTATAGAGAGCATGCCTATGGTGAGTTTTCCTCACCCTTCCTGGAAAAGGACAGCTGGGCTGTGCAGGTGAGCTGGGAAGAGTTGCGTGCTTCCAAGAGAGAGTGCAAGGTACTAGAAACCCACCTTCCCCACTTGCATGCACCCGCCACAGAGAGTCAAAGTATTTCCAGGTAAAAGCCATGTCTTCTTCACACACCTGTATCAGGTAACTAGGCCCAGTGCAGCTAAGAAACATAGAAAACAAATCTCAGAGGTCAGCTTTGGGGTCTGAGACCCAGGCCATCATGTGACAATTTCTGCCTTCAGAAGGAATGGAATAATATCCCAGTATGTTACCTGCTACTCTCCAGATAGCCTGGAACATGTTAACTGGCCTCTCTGGGCCTCAGGCACCACCTCCATAAAGTACGGTTGTAATAGCATGTGTGCAGATGATGGTTTGCTTTCACCAAAGTCCTTCCTTTGACAATGCTCTGAGCATCCATCCACTACATGCCGGCCACTGTAACAAGGTGGTGAACAAAGCGTCCTTGCTGGGTTGCTTCCTCAAGGCAGGTGATTCTTGAGATTGGCAAATGGATTCTGAAGTGCTTCCTAACCTTGGCTGGTGTGGCTTCCTTGGAGCCCTGGTAGTCTTCCCTGCCTCTCTGGGGCCCATGACCTAAGCCACTCCTGCTGGCTCCCAGAGGCAGAAATACAGTGCCAGCCCAGGGTTGCGGCCCTTGGATCATCATTGATTATAATTTTCACAAGCACAGACACTCACGACATGGAACCTCAGGAATGCAGAGGGTGCCTGAGCCAGCAGAGCCAAGAAGGTGCTGGAAGGAGGCCCTGGCTAAATTCCATCACTGCTGGTCACCTGGAGGCATCAGGTACCACCATCAGGGCCCGATCAACTCCTGTTGTTCCTCTCCCTGCCCAGAGAGGGCAATGTGGCTTGGCTAACGGTACAATGGGTCTCCTTGGTAAAGGACACAGTCATCCCAGTTGTGTTTTTGTCTATGACTAGCTGTGTGACCTTGGGGGAAGTACTCACCCTCTCTGAGCCACAGGGAGACTCACAATGCACATCTCACAGGGAGGTTCAGACTACAAACCAGGGGAAGAAAGTAGAGCTGCTGACCAGGAGGAAAAGGCCAGAACAAATGCCTCCCCCTGGCTCTTGCTCATCCTTTTTCCTGTACCCTCCTCTGAGGCTCTCCCTTAGCCTCCCCCCATTCCCGTATCCCAGGCCTGCTGACTCAGTCTTACCCAAGGGGCCCTGCCAGCATCCTTGGCCCCCTGCTGCTGCCCCCAGACCTCCAGTGCCCAGCGGGAAGAGGTTCCTTTGTCTTCCCACAGTGGGCGCCAACCCCCTGTAGCCCCTCCCCCTGCTCCAGTAGGTTGAGAGCCTTGGAAAGAGAAGAGAAAGTCTGTGAAGTGTCTCTCGAGGACCCTCCAGCTGGGCTGAGAGCCCACAAACCTTGTCATCATCCCCCACAGCTGCACGGAAACAGCCCTGGGCAGCCTGGGCAGCTCTGTACCGAAATGTGGTGCCTGCTTGAGCAGGGGAAGCCATTTGATTCAGGCACAGTCCCTGGGTAGAGGGCTATGAGGGGGCAGGTGCCAGTGGGCAGCACTTGTTCCCCAGGGAGCGGCACAGAGGATGCTGGATGCCTGGACATAGGTGCCAGCTGCAGTCTTTAGGACAATGGCATCCTGTACAGTCAGTTCAGAGTCTCAGTCATTCCATGAGGCTCTATGCTTGCACTGAGGACAGTTGGCCAATTTCCAAGAATTTTAGATAAGTCCTTAGAGATAGTATTTGCTTCTGCTCCAGGGCACCCTAAGACGCTCCTCCACACTGAAGGCCAGCGAGTATGAGAGTGGCCCAGACCCACTAGTCATTGTAGGCTGAGCTGTGCAGGATCTAACCAGGACCTATGGCCAGTGGAAGTGGGTAGGAGGGACATACCTGGTACCCCCACAAGGAGTTGAGGGGGCCAGGAGACCCAGGAAACCCAATTGGGCACAAGGTAAAGGGCAGGAGGACCCCCTAATACCCAGTGTCTTCAGCCTCCTTTGTGAAGTGCCCGTGAGCAAGCACCCACCTGCATCCTCACCTGGGCAGAGTATAGATTGGCCTTGCCCTCTGGAAAGAGGAGGACAGTCAGATTGTCCTGCCTGATGCCCTCCTAGGTCACTGCAGCCCTGGCAGCTGTGCAATGGGCTATTGGGAGCAGCCTCTGGGAAAGGTGGTCTGAGAGCCCGACTCAGAACTGGAGTATCCAACAAACCCTACTGGAAATGTGCTGCATGCTTGAGGGACGTGAGTGTCCTCTTGTCCAACCCTTGCCTGCACATCCTCAATTAAACCAGGTGCGTGTCCAGTCCTTACCGAGGGCCCCAGGCTAGACACTCTCCCACAGCAGAATGACATGGCCATGGGAACCAGCAGATAGGAAGCAGGACTAGCTGGAGTGCCTTGCCTCTCACACCCACAGTAAATGGAATGCCTAAGCCGAGGGCTACTAAGGGCTGCACACTGTGTGACAAGAGCGCCTACCGCCATCAGCCAGGAAGAGCTAGTGGAGTGGAAATGCTGGCACCCCTGCAGCCTCCGATAGCGGTGCTAAATAAAGGTAATTTTCAAGCCACTGGTTAACAATGGCTGAGCGCACCAGCAGTGACCAGCAAGTCAGTCAATTACTGCACAAGCTGTAGGAGAATGGCTCTGAGACCCGTGGCCCACATCCATACAAGGGAGACCCGCAGAAAGCAGTCAGCGCCCAGCTCCATGGGAAGCCAAGCCCATAACAGTGTCTCTGTCATCTTCCAGTTGGAACAATTCAGCCATGCCTGCATCAGCCAAACGGGTGGGCCCAGGGACTTCAGGCCGAGGGGCTGTGTGTGTTGACCACTTAGCACAGTGTGTGATGAACTGCTCCTCCACCAGGCCTCCCAGCCCCAGTCTGTATGTGCCCTTCACAGGAGGGCGTGCTGGGCATCTAGCCCTATGCCGTGCTCAAATCAGGCCTCCGCTGTCTGAGCTGAGCCTCCCACTCCAGACCACTTCCTGCACTGGCCACAGTGCTGCAATTCTCATGTCCCCGGGCACATAAAACAAGGCTGTCCCTACCTGGGACTACTGCCAAACTCACTTATCCCATCCCGACAGACCCCCTGAGCTCCCAGCACAAACTGAACAGCTCTCACTGCACTGCCCCTCGTGCAGTGGGCACCATGAGGCACCATGATCTCTCCCATCTCAGGGCTCTATGAAGGAACTGTACCAGCCCTGGATGCAAGTCTTACTTAGGAGGCACCTGTAGTATGAGAAACAGCGTGAGGTAGGGTCACTTGGAACTATCATAACCTTGGCCCCGTCCACCCCTCAGCTATGTGGAGTTGAATTTGGCTCAACTTCCTATTTCTCACCCGTGTATAAGGAATGACAGTATCAACATCACTGTGTTGTTGCAAGCATTGAAAGGGAAAATTCCTAGAGCAGGATCTGGGACATCACAGGTACCCAGTACACCCATGTCCCCATCCTGGGGCCCAACAGAAGGTTTTGGAATTTGATTTTATCATTCTTCTTCCCTAACCCCTCATCACCAGGAAACCCTCAGCTGTCAAGGGAACTCCTCTCCAGACAGTCTAAAGACCAGAAGCTTCCAGCCCTAGCACTTCAGTCCTCCAAACAGCAGTGGGTATCCTGAGAGTATGGGATGAGAGGAGGTAGGGGCTGCCTAGGTTCCAAGGTGATGAGGCACCCAATGCTGAATTAAGACTGCCTGTACTCCTCCCAGCACTTCCTAATTGATGACTATGTGTAAATGACTGAAACTGCTGAGCCCATTTCCTGATAGATAAGACAGAGCTTGATAAAACGCATCACAAGCTCCTCAGATCTGTTAGTAAAGCTACTACCCAGATGGAGCCCCTGAGCTGATGGCCGCAGGTGCAGGGGTAGTGTGGTGTATGGCTGTGGTGCACTATGCTGGACAAGATGAGGATATCACTCAATGCAATTGACATACATCCCAATCCCTGCTCTGCTGCCCAGTAGCTATGGGGTCTCAGAGCTTCAATATCCTGTTGCTAACGAAGTGCAGGTGACATGCCCTGCGATGAGAATCAGCCAGGGCCTGACCTGTACTGCCTGGCCATCACAACGTGGGATTTCAGTCAAGGAGTGTTCCTATTCCAGGATTCACAGCTGTGGGTGAGAGCATCAAGTCAACTGTTGGTCTTCAACATCTTCACCTTAAGACCAATCACTTTCTAATAAAGTTCTAGGGGAGATGGTGTGAAATGAGATACACAGGATGAATGAATTGTGATAGCAGAAAGAGTAGGGAGAACAGGCCTGGTGTCCAGCAAGGGGACGGTCCTCAAAGCTGGGACTGTGCTCCCCCACCCTGCCACAGCAGCCCTGACAGGAGCACCTCAGGTGCTCTTTATACCGTCCGTCACCTCCCCACTAAGGCTGAAAAAGCAGGCTCAGCACCCACACAGGTGACCTGCACAGGTGGGTTCACTCCCTCCCTGCCCCACACCATGTTCTTTTTTTTCTCAGCTATATACCCATTGGGACCCACAGTATGGCCGGGGGCAGGCTTTGCAGGGACAGCCTGTTAAGATCCAGGGGGAAGAGATAGGTCATGCATGGGTCCTGGGCTCACCTCCGTGCCCAACCGTGTGAGGTATAATTAGCAGCAGTATTGGTGCCACCACCAGTGAGCCCTGGAGAGCAGCAGAAAGAGCAGTTTTCAGGACAAGGGACTTGAAATGGAGCTGACAGCTGTGGCAACAAGTGCAGGGGAGGGAGTAGGACCATGGGAGGGTGAGGCAAGGTGATAGGATCAAGTGCATTGAAGGGTAGGTGCCACACCCAGGTATCCCTAACTAGTACACTGGCTGGGAAACTGAGTCTGAGAGGTCAGGAACTGCCATTCCCTTACCCGTGGGGTGTATCGACATCACAGAAGACCAAGTGAGCTGGAGAGTGCTCTGAGTGCGGCCATGTGAGAGTGCATATCCCAGTGCTGTGCCACTTAACAAGCTATGAAACTACTCCCCAGCCCAATGGGCCTTCTATTTCAGGAGCTCCAAAGATGCCAAAATCTGCAGATGCTCAAGTCCCTTATAATGCTTAATGTAACATAAATGCCACATACATAGCTGTTATATTGCACTGGCTAGGGAATGGGCCAAGAAAAAAAAAAAAAGACTGTACAGATTAGCTACAGAGGCGATTCTTTTCATAACAGTTTCCATTCCTGTGGGATAAATCCTTGGATATGGAATACACAAATGGGGTGGGGGGGGGACACTCCCACTGCCTTCAAACTCCATAAGTCTCCATTCCTGCATTTGAACACAAGAGTAGTTCCATTACAGGGATGAGGAGTCCTTCCCAAGACAGTCTCAGTGTCTCTGTTAGTAACACCAAGGCCTCTGTTAGTGCGTGCAGGTGGCTGCCGCAGCCCTACCTGCCTTAGCCAAGAGTGGCCCTGGGTGGGGACAAAGCCATGCAGTCCCCCTATCCAGGAGGAGCCCCAGACCAGCTCCATGCCTCTGCAAGCTGTGACTTTTATTGCTTCCACACTAACACTGCCAACAGCCCAGCCTACTCCAGCCCCAGGCAGCGTGGCTGGCCCTTCCTCAGCTGTGGGATTCTGTGCTGTCCCTCTCATCAGAATAAACTGAAGAGAATTATTGTCTCCAGCCGGAGCTGCAGGAAGCCGGCACCAGGAGAGACATTGGCTGGCTCCAGGGCGGCAGTAATTGCTCTGGTTGGAAGGCACTCTGATGGGTTGCTGGGAAGGAAGGGGGAGATGCAACACAGCGCAGGTGCCCCCAAGGCCCTAGGAAAATCCTGGGAGCTGTGTCTCTCTGGAAAGATGGATGCAGGCTCTGTTCACCAAATTGCTGCTGCTTCCATGGCCCTGCAGCCAACTCCCTGCTGCAGTGACTGATACTCTAGATTTACCTGGCTCACCAATCTCGCCTGTTATTCTCAGGAGGTGGAATTCTAGCCCCACTCCTAAGTCCACGCACTCAGCAGCTGTTTTCTGAACACCTCCTCATCACCAGGCTGTGCTCTAGGTGCTGGGAGAATGAACAGCAAGTGATGAGACAGCTCCCTGACCTTGTAGACTGGTTGGGAACCAGGGAGGCAAACTCTGAAAAAAAGAATTTGAGGAGAATGGGGATTGCCGGGAACAGGTGCAAGACTCCTTAGGACTCAGAAGGGAAACTTACCCCAGAACTCTTCTTCCCCTCCAATCCCAGAGCCCCAGCTCACTCTGCCACTTCCTTTCAAGTTGCTCTTCCCCAAGCAGCAAAGACCCCCAGGCTCCTGTTCCCACTCCTACCTGCCAGCGCAGCCCTTTTCATATGGGAGAAAGTCCTGTTTACGCTGTTCTCTGAGAATGCTCATGGCCAAGCACAGCACTCCCATTCTGTAGATTACAAGACTGAGGCTCTGAGCTGCTTACGAATGCCAAGGTGATGTAGCTTTTCTCAGGTAGTGGAATCAGAACTTTGCCATGAACTTCACTTCCCATCTAAGCTTCCACCATAACAGAACATTTATCGCTCATTCCTGACTTCATTCTGTTCCCACAATGAAACTATAAACTAACAATAATGAAGCCCATTGCATTGTCAGAAAAGTAGAACTCAGCTTAAGTACTTGTCTGAGATCACATAGCTAATCAGTGGCTAATCCAGAACTTAGCACCACCTGCCTCAGGGCCCAAGGCTTTTGTCCCCATGCTTCAGATCCCAAGACTGCAGCCTTCCAAAGACAGACTCCTGCCTGCCTCGGAATTACACATTTCTCACATTCAGTCGCCTCCTGAATACAGGAAAAAAAAAAAAAAGCAAAGAAAAGATAGATGGCAATAAGAATTGTGTTCAACTATTTTACTTAAGTCATAATCATTCCTAATCTAAATTTGCTGGAATGTATTACACAACCTAATCATTCACATATATTGTACTGTGGTTTCAATTTAGCGAAAAGTAAAAGCCGTTCAGAAAGCGGAAATATGCTAAATGAACATCTCACAGATTACAGTCCTTCGGTTAGATAAAGTACAGCCGGACTTCTTCTTTTTTTAAATTTCATTCAAGGTTGGTGCTGCTGCTCCAGTTTGGGCTCAGTGTCAGCTCCTCTTTCATGCGAAGTTGAAAGCTAAAGGAGTCAAGAGCAAAATGAAGACTTTCAGGCTAGACTTGGAGCAGGGGAAGCCAGTGCCTTAAGGGGACCTGGTGTCTCAGGGACTCTCTTCTCAAGACACCCAACTGGGTTCTGCTAACTGTTCTTTCCTTATCCACTCCAATCCAGACCCTACCTGCTATCACATACACATAAGAGCCTGTTTCCCACCTCCTTGCCTTTGCACGTGCTGCTTCCTCATCCTGGAACACCCCCAGCCTCACCTTCATCTGCATGTCTCCTCTTGGTCCTTTGGCTTCTAGCCTCGATGTCATGTGCCCTGAGAATATCTTCAAAGATCTGCCATGATTAGTGGCTCTCCCTACACATGGCTGTGCTACCCGGAATCCGTACACGCTAACTTGTGTGGCCCATTGGGCTACCAGACTGTCTTACTTACCGTTGTGTCTCTAAGCTTCGTGACAGTAGGTACCCAGCAACTGTGGACTGGCAGTGTCAGCAACCCTGAATCCTTGCATGCTGCTTTGTCCCTCTCCTAAGATTCTCAGAGTCCTGTCCCCAGACCTTCCTGTGAGTCTAGCCAGAGGTCATCTCCTTCCACTCTATATTCCAATTGAGCAACTGGCCCTTAGCCCTGAACAGACTGGTGACTAATGGAGGTAAAACTACAATCCAGCTCCTGACTCGATGCCTTCACTCTGCCACTTTGTAATAGCCATGGCCATGTGGTCATGTGGTGGCAACAAAGTCCTTTGGCCCAAGACAAGTTATGGGCTTGAGGTGGCATCATCATGAAAGTTGGATTTGGAGTCAAAATACATGTGTTCAGCCCCCACTTCTGCAACATGTTTCCTGTGGCCCTGAACATGCTTTCTAATTCATCTCTGTGAGCTTCTGTTTTCAGGTTTCTAGAACAGAGGGGGGTCAATGGCTCCCCTTATAACTGTGGCTATCAAGAAATGATGATGAGCAAGAGGGTGGGCAGGGGATTCAAAATGTTCATGGGAAAGATACATTATGAAGAGCAATTCACAGATTTTGAATTTTGGGGACATCAAAATAAACCCTTCTTTCAATTCCATTTTGCCCCTGAATTTTTAGAAGTCCCCTGCAGGGTGAGACAACCTGAGTGAATCAGGGAGCCATGGGCCTCCCCCCTACCAGCTCACATACTAGAAGAAGGACCCAAGGAGACAGTGTTGTAGCAATCTGGCTGGCCTTGGATGACCCAGTTACCCGGTTACCCTGCAATGTGATTCTGATTGATCTCAGCTCTGTGTGCCTGCTGAACACGTAGAGTGGCTGCTCACATACACGGGGGCCAGCCACTCACTGTGTCTTCCCCAAACACATGCAGGGCTGCTGTAACCTGAGCTCATCGCTCATATGCCTTCATCGTCATGGGGGTGCGGCCCCGGCTGGGGAGGGACTCTGCAGCTGAGTAATGCACTCTAAAAGAGAGTTTGTTTTTCATGGGAAGAAGTCAAGAATGATGCTCCTGTTGCAAGCTGCTGGGGGAATTAGGAAGGCAGACGGCCATTACTCAGGCTGGATTCCTGCCAAGGCTGGTGATATCATATTTATTTGCCAAGAAAAACGCCTCCCTCATCCCTCTCGGGCAGCAGAGAGAAGCACAAGCCCAGCTCCAACCACCATGCACTGTGAATCCAGACAGGTACACAGACCCTGATGACAACAGGTGACTGCTTACATTTGTACAGCAACTTCAAGTGCGCTGGAGTCCCCTGGGAGTGACAGGCATGCTGGAGAGAAGGGCCAGGCACCAGCTTTTCTCTGTAGACTGCCGCCTCCCCTGGGCCCTCTTTGCCATTTAGTAGAAAGGTAGAAAATCAAGTGGTCTTCCTAACCAGTCTTCTGCTTCCAGACCCTCTTGAGAAAATAGGAGATGGGCACTTATCCTGTTGACAGAGCTCCACAAGCTATCTTGATAGAAATAAGTTCCTTGTGAGCAGTATTGTGGCATAGCCAATTAAGCCACTGCCTCAGTTGCTTACATCCCATTTGGGTACTGTTTCAAGCTCTGGCTGCTCCACTTCTGACCCAGTAGCTCCCTGTAAATGTACCTAGGAAAGCAGTGGAGAACAATGGGCCCCTGCACTCACATGGGAGACCTCAGTGAAGCTCCTGGCTCCTGGTTTTGGTCTGTCCCAGCCCTGGCTGTTACAACCATTTAGAAAGCAAACCAGAGGATAGAAGATCTGTCTCTTGCTCTTTCTTTGTAACCCTGCCTTTCAAATAAACAGAAAAAAAATGTTTTTTTTTAAATGCCTCTACAAGGAAAAGAATTAATTCCTTTCCAAGGTACTATAGAGACCTCCAAGTTGTCCAACATCAGGTTTGAAGGAGTTAATGCCCCTTACTAGCGTTCCTGCCTGCTGATTGTGATCCACCTATAGCCAACCTACAACTTTAAGGATGCCATGAAGGGAAAGTGTCCTCTAAATATGAAATAAAATTTCCATCAGTGGAGTCCAAGGAGAAAAGCCAGCAGTGCTGACGCTTATCCTGGGGTCCTGCCCCACGAAGAGAAAATGGCGCCCAAGTGGTTTGTGATATTCAGAATGACCCCTCTGCTTCCTGCCCGGACACCTACACAGGTCAGGGCCCAAGCCAGAGAAGCATGAGCGGAATGAGTTTTCACCAGGGCAAGAGGAAGATGAGCATTCTGGAATCCAGGAGAGGGGCAAGCAGCTGAAAGAGAGGGGAAAGTGTGCCAAATGCCAGGGACAGGTGGGAGACAAATGTGCCAATGGCAGATGAGGTGGAATAACACAGGACATGGACCTGCCAAATCAGCGGAGTCCCTCACCCTGCTCCCCAGGCATTCTCCCCCCACCCCAAGGAGTGGACTGTGCTCCCAGGCTCAAGTTCATTGTTTTCTCACTCAGGTACACAGCCCACACCTGCAAGCACATGCCGTGTGCCCTGCTGGCCACCACCACATTCTATTTCTCAAATTCCACTAGCAAGGATGGCTTGGTAGCGGATACATCATCTCATTTTCCTGGAGGTCCTGAGGGGCAGCCACCAGACTGCACACGCTGAATGTCAGCTACATTAAGCTAACACATTCCCATCACTGAAAAACCCTATTTACACATAATAAACATGGGGATAGACGCCGCAAAGGAAATAATATCATATTGATTAAAACAATGGCCCATAATGCCTTCTGAAAGGCTACAGTCAGCAGCAGCTTCCTCGGCAGGCTTGCACACAGGCAGCCTCCCCACCTGGCAGCCTTGGGCTGCCGTCAGCTGTCACTCTCCAAAGCGGAGTAGACAGGAATTTCCTGGGGCACAGAGCAGAGGCAGGAGCCCCCACTTGCTGCGCTCTTGCCATGTGCCAGGCACGGTGCTAAGTGCTGGCTCCCCATAGTGCCTCCTGAAGGTGGGTGAGATTCTTATTTCCCTTTTGCAGAGCGGGGAGCAGGCTTGGACAGGAGTTAAGTGTCTTACCCACAGTGGTTCAGTTAATAAGCGATGGAGTTGCGATTTGAACGTAGGTGTGTCTAATGCCACAGCGCATGCAGACTGCTCATTAGGCAGACTCCTCTGTGTATCCGTTTGCTATCTGGATATGTACGTGGAAAATGGGGAAGAGAGACGCTCTGGTGTGTGCTGGCCTGTGCACCTAGCACTGAGGCCCTCGACAGGTTGTTATCACTGGCTTGGTGAAGGGGGTGGAGGGATTGTGAGTAGCTCAACCTTGGCCATGATCCCAGCTATTCCAGGCTGGAAAAGAGACCAGCAGTTTGGCAGACCTGGATATTTCAAAGTCTCTAAAATAGGAAACCTTGCTAGAGAGAGAGAAACCTTGTTCAAAAAAATCCATTTGCTTATTTTCATTTTACTTGAAAGAAGACACGGGAAATCTTCCATCTACCGGTTCACCACCCGGCTCCCCACCTAGCCCCCAAATACCTACAATGGCCAGGCTGAAGCCAGAAGCCAGAAGCCCCATCCAGATCTCCCACCAGAGCAGCAGGAGCCCAAGTGCTTGAGCTGTTCCCTGCTGGCACCACCCAAGGTGTGCATTAGCAGGAAGCTGAATTGGAAGCAGAGGAGCTGGAACTTAAACCAGGCACTCAGACATGGGGTGCTGGTTTCCTGAGCAGGGACTTCACAGCCGTGCCAAGCAGCTGCACCAAAGAAGATAGCTTTGCTGCCCTAGAACTGCCGATTCCGCAGGAATCAGGAGTGCCTGGGACCTCAAAAGAGGAGGGGCTTCCAGGAATACACAGGAGAGGGCAGGTTGTCCTTGTGGCATCACCTTCCATGCTGCCTGTAGTTGTTGGGGTCGGGGTTGCTAAGGAAGCAGGGACAGGGTCTGGCCTCCAGGAATAGACAGCAGTGTACCCCACGGGCAATGAGCTACTGCTTCCTTCACTAGAGGGGGAATTTCACTTAACTCCAGAACCCATCAGGATTATCACTTCTAGCAGTACAGGAGGGTATGTTCTAATACCAACCCGCACAGGTGGAATACAAAAGGGAGACAAAAACCAGAGCTCAGCAAGGCTGGTGGAGGCAACCTTGAGTGGCTGTGAGGGAAAGTGCAGGCCCCGGTGTGGCTGAATGGGACGATAGTTAGCTTGAGACGCCCCATTCCAAGTCTACACGCTTGTTTGAGAGACAAAAATTACAGACATATCTGATGACCTGTACAAGATCCCCCGAGGCAGGCTGAACCAATCACACAGACAGAACCAAGAGCAAGTTATAGAGAAGAGCCAAGCTGGGGGGGCGTGGTAGCCTGGGGTGCCAACCATTCTCTCTGAACCTTGCAATGGACTGTGGGCAGGTTGCCTAAGTCCCAGAGGGCTCTGTTTTCCTGTCTGTGAAATGGAGCTATGAACATCTGTCATAGACCCAGGGACCCCTGAGGACAGCATGGTGGGCATCGGGAGGCATGGTGGCTCCCCCATGCATCTGCCCACATCTCCCTCTCCTTTTCTGCTGTCTCAGAATGCCTGAGGCTTTCCGTGACAGAGTTTAAGTCTCCTCCTGTGGGCCACCGGGAGATGCACCTGACTATACAGTGTCGTGATGTGGTTATTAACAACCCTACACTTGACATTACTAGAAGTAAAGATTTCTTAAAAAAAAAAAAAAAGATTTATTTATTTAAAAGGCAGAACGAGAGAGAATCTTCCATTTATTGATTCACTTCCTAAATGGCCACGATGGTTAGGGCTATACCTAAAATGAAGCCAGGAGCAAGGAACTTCATCTATGTATCCCACATAGAGACAGGGATCCAAGTTCTAGGATCATCCTCTGCCCTTTTCCTAGGAACATTGGCAGGACTGGATCAGCACTATAGCAGCTGGGACTCCCGTTGCTACTCTGTTCTGGAATGCCAGTGCTGTAGCAGCTCCAAGTGCAGATGTCAAATATCCCACCATGTTCCCCAAATTTTAGTTAATAAGTTAATTTTTTAAACCTGAAAGTAAATAAATCTGTTACAAAGTGACTTTAACATGTCTAGCCGTGAAACCCACAGACTACAGACAACTCCATTCAATGATTTATCCCATGAACAGAGAATGCAGAATCTCTCTCCGGCCCCTGTCATCCTCGCCCAGCCGTGGTTCATGTGGCTGTGTCTTGCCTGCCTTTTCCATCAGCTCTGTTGGGGCCCAGTCGGAGAATGGCTGTCTGACTCACTCACCAAGGAGCTAACACAGCGTTTATATCAGGGGCCTCTTCACAACAGGTGCTGGATCTGCACAACTCACTGGCCAGCACACACACAAAGACTGAAAAGGGAGCTCACTGAAGCTGGAATAAGTCTAAGAACTGTCCTGTCAGGAAGGCAGGAAGAGAAGGATACCCCTCAGGCCAGGGGGCAGGGTTGGCTCTTCCTGACTCACAAGAACACACAGGGCTCTGCCGCCCTACCCCACAGGAGGGCCGGCCTGTCCTGTGGGCACACATCCATGCCAGCTCCCTCCCTGCAGCAAATGAATGAAGACCTGGTCATTGCAGGAGGAGAAATCTCAGGCTCCACTTCCCACAGCCAGAGCCCACCACCGTGTGCCTTAGCCTACCTTCCTAGTCTCCACTACTTAACCTGCCTTAAGGCCACTCAGAGCACATGGCAATATGAACCTGTGTTCTAGACATCCCTTCCACCTGTAATGCCCTACCTCTCTAGGTGACAGGTCCCCAGCTGCTGTGCAGCCCAGTCTCATGCCACCTCCTCCAGGAAGCCCTTCTGGGCTAGATCAGCCAAGGTGGCTCTGTCTGCCTTCCTCCTGTGAATCTCCAAAGGAACACATCTTCATACTCTCAGCCCACCTCTGTGACCAGCCAGAACGTGTTAAGCTCCTGGTGGGCACCAGAGACAGTGACAATACAAGGTGTAAAAAATGACTTGACTCCTGGTTTTAAGGATCTTGTAATCCCAGGAGCACAAAGATACAGAAATAGATCAGTGGCACACAGCACAAAGGCAAGGAGGGTGGTGATTTGAGGAATTTGGTGCCAACAATGATAATATGTAAATATGTAAATTGTCCAGATGCAAGTGCAAATACAGATGTGGAAAGAAGACATGCACACCCCCATGCTCCTGCAGTCCCTCCTTCCAGGAACACAGCACCTCCATGTCCTGAGATGTCCTGGCCCGATTTGCCCACTCCTCCTCTCTGCTCTCTGGCTTCTCAGCTCTTCTCTCCCACTGGCTTCCTCCTTGACCCCAAGCCTAAAAAGATTCCATGCATGAAAGACATTGCTCACTAACCCAGAGTTGTCGATGGCGCTGCTGAGGAAAGGCCCAGGAGAAATCTAATGGGTCAACCAGAAGCAGAAAAGCCCGAACAACAAGCAGGAGGATTTAGAAAAATGACAAGGTACCTGAAGAAGTCGCAGTGGACAGACCAGTTTGAATTCCCCTGGCCCTGGTTAGAATTTAAGAAATTGGATTTCACGCTCACCTGTGCTTTGGGTAATAACTGCCTTAACTCAGAGATCCAGGAAGACCTTCAAGTGGAACACCCCAGGGCCCACAGCATAGTCCACTGCAGGAAGGCCAGGGCATTGGCGGAAGGGAGACCTTGGCCAGCTCTGGTACAGAAGCCACTCATGGCTGGTGGTCAATATATGACCTGTACCTCCTGCTCTCTGGCTGAGTGACCTCAGATCACTATGCCTACAGGCAGGACCTTGGTGTGTCCACAAATTAGATGGGGACAATTTCCTGTGTCTGAGTGTAGTGAGGAGCAAATGAGAGGGTTTGTAATGCTGACCCATGGGTGGTCCAGAAGTCCCTTCCACAATTAGCTGTGATACAACAGGCTGGGCCCTGCATGGCCAAGCACACTATGAGACAGAGACACTTTCGCACACTGAGACCTCTCCCTGGAGGTGGAACAGGTTCCAAGCCCTGCTGCCTACAGACTAGCCCAAGCAAGGACGAACACACACACACACACACACACACACACACACACACACACGACCCCCATGACTCATCCAGTCCTCTCCCGTATGCACATACACATTCCCACTGTAGACTAGCAGCAGGACACACCAGTGTCATGCCCACATAGAAATCCACAGCTAGTCCAGGACCACCCCCAGGCCTTTCCTAGGCTGTGAGCCAAGGAATCTCCTCCAGCAACTTCACATTTGTCCTTTTCCTCCTTCTCCATGATATGGCAAGGATGGGCCAGTGAAGCAAGTCAGGGCCTCAAACGCTCAGCACAAACTTTTCTGGGCTGAGAGCACCCCGTGCCCAGGACACTCCAAGGGCTGTTTCTCGTGCAGAAGATGGGGTCATCAACTAAGCTTTTGAGGTTTCAGGTGGAAGAGAGAGGGGTGTCACTCTGTGGGTGCAGATTTGGGACTGTGAGATCAAGTTGCAAAGCAGTAGAAGATATGTGTGTATGTTCAATACAGAAGAAATTTACAATTATCTGACTTGTCCAAAAATGCACCGTACAACTTGTGAAGCTATGAGCTCAATCTGTGGAAGGACTACTTACTTGTCAGAGCCACTGTATAAGCGAGACTCTACAGTGTTACCTGAAGGGCCTTCTCTCTGTAAAGAATCTGGACTTGGACTTTGCCATCCAGCTTCTGGCTTGGCTGTTGTCCCTGAAGGCGAGAATGATGGCCAGGACCCAGGGACCTCAGCCTAGGACATCAGAATCTGCTCCTTGAGAACTTATTGAACCTGTGCTGTCACAACAGGTGCCCCCTCACTTTCATCCTAAGAGACCTGCTGCTTCTTGCATTCTGTCCCACCACCTACCATCGACCTGACCTGAGTGTGGAAGTCCTGAGACTAAATTTGTTCTGGGTGACATTTTGATGAATTTAGACCTAAACTCACTGGGCTTATTGATTCCAGAGAAAATGTTCATCCTTTAAAGACCACCCAACTGCATGCTTAATCCATGTGCCACATACTGGGTCGATAGGAAATATTGCCAAGACAAACACGTCGTCGAGCCCTGTATTGAAACAAAGTCCAAGTCACTCAGTCCCCCTCTGCCTTCCTCACTGTTGGAGCCCCAACCAACAAGGAAGGAGAGTCCCCCCAGCAGGGAAGGACTGGATGCTCAGCCTGTGGCTTTCTGGAGTGAATGGCATAACTATGTGTGTGTGTGTGAAAGAGAGAGCTTGTGTGTGTGAAAGTGTGTGTGAGTGTGTGTGTGAGCACGTGTGAGGATGTGTGAGAATCTGGGATATGAGGGGGCATGAGTGTAAGGGTGTGGGTGTGAGGGCACATGGGTATATGTGTGTGAGGGTAGTAAATGTGTGTATGTGAATATGTAAGTTGTGAGCTGTGTACAAATCTGAGTGGGTAGGGGAGGTGTTTTATGTGAGCATGTGTCTGTTTTAGTGTGTATGCCAGTCCCCTTGTTCTGGCTTTTACATCCCACACACAGCATTCCACTCATGGGACAGGAATCAATCTCTTGCTTCTGAAAGAACCCCCTAGTGTGCAACCTAGAAAAAAAAAATCCAGACAAGATAGGAAGCAAATGAATAAGCACACACACAAGTGTACCCCATGTCCCAAGCCATGAGCAGTGTGGAGCCCGCACCACCAGCAGGCCAGGCTGTGGTGCTACCACACTCTGCCGGCTTGAGGAGGGCCACAAGGAGGACACTGAGCAGGGACAGGCTGCAGCCCAATTCCGACCCATCCAAGCCAGTGTGAAACGTGCCGCCACTGAGGTCCGCTGCAGAGAAGGCAGCTGAATAGATACTGCCTGAAACAGCAGCCCAGGGAGGCAAAAATCATTGCATCTCTTGTTCCACAATATCCATGGCAACCAGAACTGACACATAGTGAGTGCTGAATGACTGAAAATGGGGGAAAACTCAAAGACAAAAATCTGAATGGCTAGAAGGGTAGCCCTGGGAGGCTAGCCCATTGCTGATGCTGACTGATGGCATAGTTCTGTCAACTGGCAAGTGCTGGTGGAGTGGGAGCTGTCAGGTGGGCCTTATGCTCAGTGTCCCATCCTCCAACCCCCTGAGACACCCTGGGATCTGGGCCCTGAGGCCCAGATGCTAAGTCACATGACAGATTGTCCCTGCCACCTTGTCCCTCGTCCCATGGGAAGAGTCTGCTGTGTGCCAGGTTCAGAGATACATACCAGAGATGCCAAGGTTATTCAAGATGTGCCCATCTCAGTTTAGGAGGCTGGGACAAATGACCCCAGACACTGTGACCACCTGCACAAGGGAGCTCCGAACAAAGGGTGGGACTGCCCCAGGAAGGAGTGTGTGGACATGCATATATGTGAGGGTGTATGATACACCCTCGTCTGCAGGGCGGAGAGAGGCATGGCAATGCAGAAGGTGAGGGGTGCGTTCCTGAGGAGTCTCAATGGAGAGGGACACAAATGCCTGACGGGAGGAACAGGGAGGCCCAGATGCAGTATAGCCATCATCAGGACTCAGTGTCAGCTCCCACCATGCAGACACTCTACAGAGTGGGACAGGTAGTCCTGTTGCTATTCAAGGCCCTCATGGGCCAGAACAACACAGGCCTGTCCCCTGGGGAGGAGGAGGGAGGTTCCTCCGAGCCTAGAGCAGAACTGAGTGGGGCATCCTCTAAGCTCCTTCCTGCTTCCAACATCCTGTGACATTTCTGACTAATGTACCAGATCAGATCTGTACATAACACCAGAGACATAAGGATATAGACAAAGAAACAGGGGTTAATCCAGTGCAAACCACATAAGGCCCAAGCAGGGTGGTTACACTGGCAAGACTCAGAAATAACCCTCAAGGAAGCAGAGTATGGCCAGGCGGTCCTGCGGGAAGGCTCCTGCTCCTGCCCTGCCTCTGTGCTAGGCCAAAACTGTAATCCACCTCACCCCACAGAACCCCAGTGCTCACGAAAAAGGTCACTGTGTGGAAAGCTGTAGCAGGCTTTGCCACGACCTCCACTTCCTATGGTCAACTTTGTAATTAAGCTTCCGTCATCAAGCAGGAAAAGCATCCAGGTTCCAGACACTCAATTACACCTGAAGCTGAGTAATTTAAAAAGAAAAAAAAAGTGCATTTAGCTCAAGAGTTCTGGAGGCTTAAGAGTGTGATATGGCATCAGCTCGGCTCTGGGGAAGCCACCTGACTGGTTACATCCAATGGCAGCAGCATGTGTGGGAGTGTGGCCAGACAGCAACCAGCCACCTGGCAAGGGCATGGCTCTCAGAACCACCTGCTCTGGCAGGAACTGGCCCACTCCTGGCAAAATCAGCCCACCCCCAGGCCCGAGATCAGCTGAGATCATTCCCAAAGGTGGAGCCCTGTGACCTAACCCCCTCCAACCAACCTGCCTTAAATGTCTCCCTACCACCCTATGGACCAAAGAGGGTGAACTACACCCAAATCACAGCAGAATCTTAGAAACAACCTAAGCTGTAGGATTTTTAGAGAAACCTTCAAAAGGAGATTGCAGATTTGAGGACAGGGGTCTGCTGTGGCCTGAAGGTCCATCTGCTAAAATTCTGACCCACCTCCCAAGCCCATAGTGTTAGGCGTTAGTGGCTTTGGGACATGGATAGGTCATGAGGATGGAGCCTCGTGGGTGGAGGCCATGGCCCAATAAAGGAGGCCCAGGGAGCCTTTCTGTCCCTTCCACAATCTGAGGATATGGTGATCCAGAGAGCCAGCCCTCACCAGACATCAAATCGGCCTTGGTCTTGAACTTCCTTTCCTGAGGAATGGTGGGGAAAACACATCTGTATCTGTGAATCACACAGGCTGTGATACTGGGCCACAGCAGCACAAGTGGACTGAGACCAAGGAAGCAGGCACTCTGAGGATGTGCTGTAAGCTATAGGCCTCTCCCCGGAAACACAGGGCACACACAGTTTTGTATGTCTCCTCCCCAGGTTTCAACTCTACTGTGCAAAAGAGGACATTGAGATCCCATAGGGTGTGTGGGGGCAGGTGGAGGTCATTGTTAATGAGAGTAGGCCAGCATCTGCCCAGACAGGGGGAGTCCGGGAAACCCCAGGTCACCAGGCCTGACCAGGAGCTCAGCCTCTGGCTGGGAGCAGCCAGATTTGGCTGCCAGGCATACTGTCTCTGTTAACTGACCACGCCCGGCTCCTCACTGCTACCTCTGTCCATGACTTCCAACCTGCCTGTAGCCTCAGCCAGCAGGGACCTGGTCAGCCAGCAGGCTTCACTCCATTCACCACACAGAACCTTCCCTTTAATGAAAGCCAAGGAACTGGATCTCCCGGCTGGTTCTCTTAGGACCACCCCTGTTGTCATCCCCACTGAGTGAACAGGGCAGTGGATCTGTGAGTAGCAAAACTCCACACCTGGGAGTCAGGACTCATCCCAGATTCACAGCTGGGCTTAGCTGGTAGGCTTCCACCATTTGCCTTTCCAAGCCTTGGTTTCCTCATCTGTGCAATTAGCATGGCCATAGCACCTCTTTATAGGACTAGTATTCAGAATTAAATGGGACAATCCATGCAAAGAGCTTAACACCCAACAAATTTCAAGCTGTCTTGCCACACTGCCAGACAGCAAGTGCTCACTCACAATCCCACGTCTGGCTTCTGATTGTTACCTTGATAGGAGAGAATCAGTCTTCTGCCCCTCCAAGTGCTTGCAAGAAGTGCAACCTTGGGTGAATGCACTGTCTTTCACAGCTGCTACCCATGCAGAGCTGTTAGTCTGCCCTCTCTGGAGACTTCAAAGGCAAAGACCAAACATGATCTTTAAGCAATGGTTGGACAGGGACCTGGGAAAGGAGCTGCCTGAGCTCTTCTGGCCATCCACCTGCAGCCTTCTCTGGCCACATCTCCACAGCACCAGCTCAGTGGTCAGTTCCAGTGGGCCTCGGTCCTGCTTAGGACAGCACTGGAAGCCAAGACCATGGCTAATGGCCATCCCCACAGGTGTTAAAGTTTGGCAGGCAGGTAATGTTGACTGTGGCCTTGCCAATTTCCTTAGTGTGGATCTCCCACCACAGTGGATCAAACTGGCTTTGGTATGTGACATCACTGCATGTAGAGAGGGGAGAACATGCAAACCACAGGCTCCTCCAACCTGGTGCCAGGTCACCATGGCCCTGACTATAGCTTGTACCCATGCCCAGCAGGATGGGCCAGGATACTGCCATCCCTGATCCTTGCAAAGAGTAAGACCTGTCCCAGACCACCCTGGTCCTAACCCTTGCCTTATCATCTGGTAGCCAGCCTTTTCTCTGCTACTTGTAGCTCCCTCCCTGTGCCTCTTCTGGTCAGAGCTCTGAGGTCTTCTAGATGCTCTGAGCATGGTCCTGGGTGCCACCTCCACATAGTCTGAGCAATGTCAGGTAGAACCCTTCACTGCCTGCTTGAACTGGGTTTGTTACTGGAGGCTTACTGTTAGTTTTTCTGTGCATTCATTCCAACTCCTTGACTATCAGATTCCAAGAGTTGGCCTTAACCTTCCTTCTACCCGATTGCTCACTAGGTACCTCGTGCTCACTTTCACAGTTCAAAAACTGCTGGTGACACTGGCAGTGACCATTTTCAGGACCCACTGCTCCTCCGTTACCACAAAACACAAGCCTTGGCATAAGCATGTGGGCTTGCAATGAAGTCACCCACTCATCAGAGTGCCTGGTTTCAGACCTGGCTCTCCTGCTTCTGATCCAGCTTTCTGCTAATCTCCCCGGGAGGCAGAAGTAGTGACCTAAGTACCTGGGTACCTGCCACACATGGGGGAGACACAATGGGATTTTTCACACCTGGATTCGGCCTGACCCAGCCCTGACTATTGCAGGCATTAGGGACCAATGCAAGCCAACAATTGCAGGCCTGAGTTGGACTCTACCAGCCAATTGCTTTCACTATATCTAAGCTCAGAGGGTCTCTGATCTGCTAGGCTATTAACCTTAAGTACAATAGGATAGGAACTTCTGTTCAAACTATAGAATTAGAGTCCTCTGGCTAATCTTAGAGTATTTTAATCTTGCTCTGTCTTTAGCATACCTTTGTTCTTCATAAGAATACATTGTGTTGCTATTTGCATGAGGCCTTACCATTTATAGGACATTCACAATGTGCACAGCCACAGTTTCATACGTCTGGACAAGAGCATCCCTCTCCTGGACTACAGGATTCCTCTCCTGGACTCCCAGGATTTCACATATGTCACCTAATCCACCCCAACAACCTAGGCTCTTTCCATGTTGCAAACAGAGGGGACTGAGAGAGGAAACCCCAACCAGAGTCATGAGCTAGTTACCAGATCCAGGCCTCAATTGAGAAGTCCCAGGGTGTTGGGTTCAATGACACAAACTCTCCCCACCCGCCTCACTTCTCTTGGTCTCGGGAATCCTGAGCAAACATGGCTCTGCGGTGCAAGCCTGTCGTGTGTGAGACCTTCTCCTCACCAGGCCCCTGGGTTTGGATGTCCTTCCTTTTAGCCCAGGCTCCCTCGCTGTATCCTCTGGCCAGAGCATTTTCTCCAGATAGACAAGAAGTGGAAATTCTCCTGTAGTCCAGGCTCTGGCACCACTTTCCCATTGCCATGACCATCTCTGTGGACTGACTAGAACCTGAGTCAGGGCAAAGAGAAGCACACTGAACCCCACCTTCCACATGTACCTGCAAGCCCCATTATTTCTAAGCAGGTCCAGGAGCAGCCTATGGGGACATGGCTTTCTGGGTGCCACTCATTCATCATCCCATTGTGAGATGGCTCACGCATGACCCAATGCACAGGTTGATGGGGTTGGTGGGCAAGGATGAAGGGCAAGCAATGCCTCTTTCCAGGAGAAAGTTAAGTCTAACGATCAACTTGAGTCTGGGGTTACTTCTCACTCTGCACTATCACACGTGAACACACACAGACACACATGCACTCCATCCCTGATGCCCTATCTTCTGCTCCAGTGGGGCTTCTAGGTGGCATGACCCCAATCAGGGCTACCTCTCTGGCACCCAGTCATTGCTTTGTAAAGTCGATACAGTCCCTGGTGTGCCTGTTAGCAGCCAGTTCCCATCAGGCTGGCCTTGTATTGAGTAATAGTTCAAGTTCTCTGGAAGCTGCAGCTGGGGGGTTCAGATCACTGCCCTAGACCTGTTTTCGGCCGCTTCCTTTAATCAAAACTATCAGTCTGCCCTTCGCCCCTCCCTGCTGGAAAGTTATCGCCAAAAAGAACACAGGAGCTTTGATTTTTTGCTGCTGGTCTGCCAGCTTGGATGAGAACCTGTGAGGTCAGGAGGGACTTGGTTTTCTCCCCAGCTTTGTGTTCAAATCCCACATCTGCCATTAACAGCTGGCGCCCTTGGGCAGGGCACGAAGTCCCTCTGATGCTTCATGAGTGCCACGGGTGGTGGTGAGCGTGTTAAGGAAAAAAACGTGTATTTGGCACATGCTGCTTCAAAGGGCAAGCCCGCGAGCGTGTGAGTGTCTGATAATATCTGGTCACGACCTGCTTCCCAGGTTTGCGCACCCATGTTCCTCCCAGTCCCTGGGGCTGAGCCCTCTCACTGCTTTCAGGAATTACAGGCGCTTCTGGAGGCATCTTCCCAGGGCAGGGAGAATCAAGGGCAGGACCCGAGTCAGGCGTAGCAGGGCTCTGAGCTTCCCCTGCAGCCCTGACCCTCACCTCGTGCCAGGTGGGGCAATCCTGCCAACTCTCCCCTGCACTCCCAGAGCCAGGGAGGCTGCATGTGAGCCCTTTTGATTTTGAAGGCAGAAGCCACTCTGGACTAGAGCCTCCTTCTTGCTATAGGGATAGCTAGATAAATAATTACTATATAAATAAATAAATGAAAATAAACAAAGAAAGCCTCCAATGAGCCTGAATTGCCGCCGTGCTGAGAGGTAACTGGCAGATTCGATTTAATTATAAGACACAGAGTTGTAATGGAGTGTGTGCAGCTCAAGGAGGATTCCGGTAAATGGGAGGACAGCGGGGTTCCCTGCCTTTTCTGCTAGGTCGCCTCTGAACTCTGCAGCCTGAGCGCCTCCCTTGCTGTGTGTGCCGGGGGCCATGGGGAGGCAGACTGCTACAAAGGAATTGCTGCACCCTAGAGGATGCTGCTGCACCAACCCCAGGCCACGTGCACAGTACAGGCCTCAGCCCTACCAGGGTAGCCCTAATGAGGTACCCTAGTGGATGGTGCCAGCTCAGGAAATGTTGAAGTAGGAGGAGGTGGAGCCAAGACGCTGCATGCATGCAACACTCAAGGTCCACTCTGCAAACCTAGACAGTGAATACAGTGGCTGTGACTGTGTCTTGGCTGGCAGAAGAATCTTCTAGCAGCTTGCCTCCCAGCAGAGGATCCTTGCCTCCCTGTAGTGGCAAATCCTTTCAAGTCAGCATCCAGAGCTTTGAGGTCCCTCTCAGTGTGTCCTCAAGTCTGGGATATCATCTGCACCTTCAGTGAGTCAACAGGTAGTCTGCATGCACATTGCTAACAGCAGCCCTGTACCCATCCCCCACTCATCCCCACTTGTCCCAGGAGGCACGCAATCCTGCTCCATGGCCCAAGGGGCACAGGCTCTCCAGGGGCCTTGCCCCCTACCATGGCAGTGATGCCCATGACCATCTGCCAACACCATCTAACAGTGCCCTTTCCCAGTGGGTTCTCTACTGTACCGCCTCTTTCCCAGGTTGCTCGGATTGCTCCTGGAAGGACCGCTGGGCATGAGCTTGGGAAACAAAATGAGCCTGGTTTATAATCCTCTTTTACTTCCCACTTGGGTGGGTTCAGGGAAACTGCTCCAATTCCCCATGCCCCCCTACTTCAGCATGGGCTGGTCCCCAACATCCCCATCATTCCAGGTGAAGAGTCAATTCACAAACAGATGCTTCATTTGTCAGCTCACCTTGGACCTCAGTCTTCCCGGATATCTGAGCCCAGAAGAGCTGCAGGGGATGCAATAGGGACCTTGGTGGCAGTGTGGGCCTTGGCGGGCCTCCCTGGTGCCCTCAACCTTGGTCTCTATGGGCCTTTGTCATTCCTATCAGGAAAACAGAGGTACCTTCCACCTGCCCTGCCTCCCAGCTGGGGCAGGGTACCCAGCTGCTGAGCATCAAGCCCAATCAGTCACTGATTTTCAACTTACGAAAAGTCTGAAAGCCTCCTAGGCAAGATGGCCCCATCAGCCCCTGTTCCTCATAGGAGGAATTGGCTCAGGACAGGCTAGCGGGTGGAGAATATGTCCTCCATGAGCCTGGTTCTCTGCCACGTTCGCCCACAGAGCAGGTAACCCACTGGGATTAGACTGGAGAACCAGAGATTGTCTGGGGTGTACCTGCACATGTGATGAGCCCATTCCTCACATTTTTCAACCAACATGTTCAGCTTCCCTATGTCTCTTCCCAAAGTGGCTATATTAATATCACAAATAACATAGTTTATAATCAGCTTGAATGGGCACGGCACTATATAACCTCTTTGGATCCTCACTTTCCTCTTCTGTCAAATGTAAATAACAATTGTACTTACCCCCAGCAACTTTTATGAGGATTAGAGGAATAATACAGGCAAAGCATCCATTCCAGGGACTTAGTGGATTGCCTGCAGTCAGCACCTGATCACTCGGAGTGTAATGGTGAGAGAAGTGAACTTAACCCAAGTGAGTAAGACTTAGGGATACCAGAGAAGGCTGAGAAGTCTCCATTCTCCAAGGTGGGGATCTGCTAGTGTGCAGAAGGGTGTGTTGGACTCCAACTCTGGGTCATCCTGATGGCCAAGTGCTCCAGAGGAGAGCTACAGCCTGAGTCAGTTGCTGATCATTTTGGAGTCTTAGGTAGTTCGCGGGTTGGGAGAAAGGCCACAGGCAATGTGTGAAGGTAAAAAATAGGATCCTAGCCTTCCCGAAGAAGAATAATAAGAGTTAAACAAGGGGGCTGGTGCTATGGTACAGTGAGCGAAGCAAGCACCTGCAATGTCAGTATCCCATATGAAATCACTGGTTCATTCCCAGAGGCTCTATTTCCCATCTAGCTACCTACTCGATGGCTTGGATCTCAACCCCCATTTAGGAAACTTGGCTAGAATTCCAGGATCCTGTCTTTGGCCTGGCCATTGTCCTAGCCATTGTGAGTGAACCAGTATATATTCTCTCTTCTCTCTCTCTCTGCCTTTCAAATAAGTAAGTTTTGCAACAGAAGGAAAGGAAGGAAGGAAGGAGGGAAGGAAGGAGGAAAGGAAGAAAGGAACAAATGAATGACCAATGAAGAAAAGAAGAGCCAGGGAAGGTCTCAGAGAGCCAGCCCAATGCGCAGAGACTCAGAGTCAGCGAGGAGTCACATCTTGCAGAGAAAAGAGCCGGAGCACGGCATGATGGTCCAAGGCTGCAGGCAGGCAGAAACGTGCCAGGCTTCACCACTCACAAGCCAAAGGACTGGGCAAACACCCAGCCCCCCAAAATGTCAGACCCTTATAAATCATCTTATTTTCATAAGGTGGCTGCGAGGGTGAAACAAGCTGAGGGATGGCTGAAGTCGCAGTGCTGTTCAGCAAACTGCTGCTGCCTTGTTCTCCCCACGATGAATAGATGAAGGCCAAAGGGAGTGGAGATTTGGAGAAGTCAGAGAATCCGTGACTGCTTGGCCACCCAGATTTCCTGCAGGCCTGTGGAATCTGAGCCAATAACAACAGACAATCCAGAGCTCAAAGGTGGTTACAAAAAGCTGTTCACAGCACTGCCCACCTTGGCCAAGTCCCTTCCGTGGCTTGGCCAACCAGCACATGGCACAGCCGAGACAGGCAGGGCCAGCAAAGGCCGAGGGCAGCACTGGTCACTGTTGGGTAAAGCTGCTCGGTGCCTGTCAGTAAATTCTGAGGGCCACTGACTCCCTCAGGGGCTGCAGCGGATGGGCTGCTGGTCACAGAACCTTCAGGGAATAATCACGAATGACTCTCAGCTCTTCCTAAAAGACAATAACTCAACATGAGCTTTTTACATAATTCATTATTTTAAAACCTTAATTTAAGACCCCAGCTGTTTCAAGTTTCTCTTATAAGAATTTAATTGGTATGTAATAGCATAGTTAACCAAATACAAATCAATAGTTTAAAACAACTAATTGATAGTTAATCTGAATGGGGAGAAACTCAGTTCTAATATAATTAACTCATATTAAATAAGCTATGAAATAGCAATTATGTCTTTACAACAATGTAAAGTTTATAGTTCCTTAATAAACTTACATTAGCAAGCAATGAGATTCAAAAATTATGAAACAGGTAATATTGGGCTATTAAACATTTATTATTCGTCCTAAAGGGCCAGAGCTAGGCAGTTGTCGAGATTAATAAACCTTTTCTACCCCTCTCTTCAAGCCCTTTTGCTATAGAGGTTGATCAGAAAGCCGATCTCTGCATGATTTATAGGCATCATTATTGCCTGGTATGTGAGTAATTATGCTGAAAACAGCACGAGGCAGAACCAGGACAGAAAGCAGAAGCTTTACAGACTCAAGACGGGAACTTTCCAAACCTGAGACTTGAGCACCCTGCATTGCTGGCTACTGACAACTCTCACAGGACAATCACCTGTGCAAGGTCCTCAGGACAGACCTCTACAAGGCAAACCCCAAGCCAATCCACCATCAGGGCCCGGGGTGACAGTGCCCCTCCCTGGGGCACCTCTCTGTGCTCTGACATCTGTAAGAAACATGATGTCTAAACCCCACCCTGTTACTTGCATGCATTGAATTCACTCTTTCTGGATGCTTTATTTAAGGCACTTTGCACTGTGTGTTGGTTCATTTGATGTTCACATGTAAGAGACTCTTAGGACCAGTGTCAATGATTTATACATGAGAAACCAAAAGCTCAGCCTCACAGACTGCCCAGGGTGAGTGCTGGAACTTGACGTTCACCAGCTCTATTGGCTCTGAAGCATCCGTGCTCGCCCAGTGACTCCAGCCAGATCTAAGTGCACCTTCTGGGGGCATTTGAGCAGTTGTCAGTTCCTCTGCTGCTCTCTGGGTTAAACTGGCAGAGATCTACCGGCTCTAAAGGTTCCCTAAGGAAAGTTTAGGATCCTTTCACTTGTGTCCTGCCGTCAGGCTGCCAGCAGTGAGTAGCTAGAGGGAGCAGGTGGGAACTCATCACCCATCACCAGGAAGAAGCACCATACCCCCAGCAGGTCCCTTTATCTATGCTATCTTCTCCATCCATGGATGCCCAGGACTGAGATGATCTTTAGGAAGCATGAAAGTCTGGCCTCTCTCCCCTTTGACAATCTCTACAAACCACTTCTCCCTGCAAGAGAAAGTCCTGGCTCCCAGGCCAGCCTCAGTTGCTCCAGCACCTGTATTGAACCCATCCCTGGCCCTCTAGTCCCCTCATCTTTGCTATGGCCACACCAAATAACTAGCCACTAATATACAATTTCTTGCCTGATTGGTTTGGAAGACTTGCTCAGTAGCAGATTTGGGTGGGTGATTATAAGCATCCTGAACTCTTGAGATCAGGTGATCTGAGGATAGGACAGGCAAGCTTCCTACAAGTGGCCGTCCACATGCACTGGACAGTCTCAGAAGTAGGTAGGCCATAGAGGCTGATGCCTGTCTGCTGTCACCAGCTTCAATCGCAGATGCCTGAGAGCTCCTTGGCTTCTGGATGAGGCCAGAATCAATTGCTATCCTTACCAAGATGCTACTCACACTGGAGCCAGGGATGGAGGCGGGGATGCTCGAGGCACCCAGGACTGCATCTGAGTCAGGCATACATGGAATTTGCCTCCTCACAGCTCTCTGTGTGCTTCATCCCACAGCCCTATCTCAGCAACCCTGGTGGTCACTGTCTAGTCAGTGAGGGCCAGCTGAGCAGTGCACTCTGTCATCTGGAGCTCCTGAGAGTCCAGTCACTACTTTCTCAGTAAGGAGAGAGCTGGATTGGGAAGTGGAGCAGCCAGAACATAAACTAGCGCCTATATGGAATACTGGCACCAGCAGAGGGAGGATTAGCCTGTGATACCACCACACTGGCCGCTAAAAGTCAACATTTTTTTTTTAAGAATTTATTTTTATTGGGCAGTCAGATATACAGAGAGGAGGAGAGACAGAGAAGAAGATCTTCAATCCAATGATTCACTCCCCAAGCATCCACAATGGTTGGAACTGAGCCAATCCAAAGTCAGAAGCCAGGAGCCTTTTCTGGGTCTCCCACACAGGTGCAGGGCCCCAAAGTTTTAGGCCACCCTCTACTGCTTTTCCAGGCCACAAAGAGGAAACTGGATGGCAAGCAAGGCTGCCGGGATTAGAGCCAGCACCCATATGGGATCCCGGCGCATGTGAGGTGGGGACTTCAGCCACTAGGCTATCATGCCAGGCCCCAAATCAACATTTTTAAGAGAGCTTTGGGGGAAGGAGGATACAACTAAACTTGTAACACTGTCCCAGTCCATACCAGAGGTTCCTGTCTCTGCTCTGCGGGTCTTGGCTGGCTCACATACCTTACCCTGAGAACTGAGCTGGAAGCCAGCGCTTGGCTCCAGCCTGAGGCTAGCAGCAGCCGGAGCATGGGTCTGGAATTGTCCTTTTGCTTCTCTGTGCTCCACATTCTGAAACCGACGTGGAGGAGATAATGTCTGCCTTGCGTGCCTCACAGAGCTACGGTAAGCATCAAATGGAATAGGAACTATAACAGCATCATGAAAACTAAGCATCTCACAAACCTAGAATGGTAGCGCTGCAGTCTTGACATCACTGGCAAGAAATAAAAGGATTCTGAGGGTTAGTCTCGCCTGCACCCTGGAAGGAAGAAAAGTCACTCCTCTCATGGGGTCATCCCTTGTGATTCCTCCCAAGAGAAAAGCCCACATTTCCTGGGCGCCTGCTCCAAGGACCGACAAATTGTATTCACTCTCCAGTGAGCCTTCCCAGCCAGAATGCATGCACCATCTCTAAGCACATCTGTTTCTGTTCTGATTGGGGCTGGGGAGAACTGACTTGGAGCACCCCGTATTTCCCAGCAGCCCTTTCATTAAGCCAGTGGACTTCTACAGACCCTTTGGCAGGTACCAACCACTGGGCATGGCCCTAGGGTTCTGTGCTGCAACACAGTAGAGTTTTTTGACTCACAGTCTAGAGATCAGGAACTTCAAACGGTATAATATCCCACACCTTGGACACCTGCCCTGTTCTAATAACTGCAAACTACCCATGCAGCAATTCCCAAACCTTTGTGCCCTCCTCCCCACAACATCTGCAGGTGACCTTGGGCCCTTTTCCATGAGCTCCCCTGTGAAGTCAGAGCCTCATTCTTATTGCCATGTACTGTGATTACCTTCAATGTATCTGGGTGATTCTACTACCGAGAAAACCAAAGAAGAAAACCCCAGAGCTCACTTAGGACTGGGCAGAAAGGCTACTGACAGCTCCCAAGAGCTCCCAAGAAGGTCTCTGTGATCTGACTCTTCCATTCATCTCAGTGTCATGTGACAAGAAGCTGACAGTTCAACATTGTGCCTACCTCCCAAAGTGACAAACTCCTGGTACCTCTGTGTCATGTTCTATTACCTCCCACTTATATCACAGTCCATTTGGTTTAGCAGGGTTTCCCTCAAGACAATCACTCCTTTGCCGCTTCCTCCTGGTTCTCTCTGGAGTCAGTGTCTGAAAACTCCCCACCTTTCTGTCTGGATCTCCAAATTCTAACCCTCGCCTACCTCAGCCCCTCAGACATGCTTCCCTATGTGCATTCGTTAACTTCCAAGCTCCACAAATCTCTCAGAAGAACGCCCTAAGTTTTCATTCATGGACAACCAGCTAATTCTCACTTCACCACAAATCCAAGCTGCTCATTTTTGCAAAGAAGCCCCTGGCCTCTCCACACTTATCAGCAAAAACTCAGAGAGCCCTCTCACTTCATACATTTCTGCAGTGTGCTTATTAACGCCTCGTAATGTAGCCGCCTAAATAATTAAGACTAACCCGCACGTGTCAAATTAAATGAGCCAAGTACTTTGAGAAATTGCCTCATCCTCAATTTCTTTTATTAATCAGGTTTTCTTTTAAAAAAAAAGTGAATTCTTTTCCTGTTCATTTGCGAAAATCAAACATGGTCAGTGCGACTTCTCCTACAGTCTGTTGGCACGGGCCAACTCTCTGGGGGTGGTCCCCCAGAGGCAGGTGACCTGCGAGGGGAATTAGTCCCTCTTCCCTGTGCCTGAGAGTTTGAGGAACTGTCCAGCAGCCCCATGGGCATGTGGGTCTGATCCACCCCATACCTTCTGCTCTACCACCCGCCAGGGTCCTTCCTGGACTCACTCCAGAAACCAAGACTTCCGCTCCCATTAAAAAAAAAAAAAAAAAAACTAAACAAACAAAAACTGCTAAGGTGGACAAAAAGAAGTGGGTGGCAAACACAATAGGAACCTTCAGCCATTGTACAGCTCTGATGATGAACAATATGTGTGTCATATTGAGGTTTCAACACAGCCTCCAGCCAAAGGCTATTGTTGGCAGGAGCTCCGTGCCTCCTCCTGGCTTGTACTTCCGCCGGCCCCCTCCTGGCATGCCGCATTCCTGTCTCTTGAAGGTGGTTGTTATAAAGAATCCACAAATATAGTAAGTAAACATCAAAGGGGCTTTGATCCACACGGCCCTCGACAGAGCAGGAGCCCCCAAAGAAAGGGCCAAGGCCTTGGATGAGGGAACTTAACATCGTCAATTTAGGCGCCTGAGATGTGAGGCTGTTTGAAGCGAGAACGGCTTGGCAGGGCCTTCAGACGAGCACACGAGCCAGCGAGCCAGCGTGGAAGGGAAGGACGAGAAGTGAGTGCCTTTGGAAACGTACCCTCAGATCTGCCTCCCTGCTCTTTACTGATAGTCAATAAGCCCCTTTGCAGAATCGGAAGATCAAAACAGGCGACCTCCCGGGCCTTGGCACTCTGCCATCGCCTGCCACACTTTGCTTTTCTCGAGGGCTCAAGCACCCAAGTTTGACTTATCTGTGTCTCACGAACCCTCCACTCCCTTTCATCCTGTTCCCCTGGGAGGGTGGGCCTGTGCAACAGGAGAGGAGGAGGAAAGATGAGCTCACACTGCCTGTCTCCCATCCAGGGCAGGCATATCCTGGATAGGGTTGGGGGACACACCCTCCTGTAAGGTGGGGCCTGGGAGGAGCTGTTCCCATGCACCCTCTTCCAGAAGTTATGTCCCTCACCTACTATTCTCGTTCTATACCAGCTGCTTAGGTGTGTGACTTCCAAGCAAAGGGATGCATGGGAACTCTGTAGTAATCAGGCGGAGTCATTCACCACATGGCACCTTTGCTTTTCCATCTGTGCAACATGATAAGTTTTGGCCCACCTGCCTACCTCATGGGGGCTGTGGAGAAATTCAGTGTGGAAATGCTTCAGAACTTATGAAGTGCTTGAGACAAACCAAGACTACAGGAGAAATGCCAAGGAGAAAAAGTTGCCATCCTGTAAAGCATTTCACTTCAATCCAATGCTCACAAACAATGGCCACAGATTCACCAAATACGATGCGAAAGCAAATAAATAAACTGTCTCTTGCATTTGCCACCCAAACTCATCGTTCTGTCATGTTTCCAATACGGTCTGAGCTCTGTAGAGTCTTGTGTCTCTTAACTGTCCCAACCCTGAGCTCTGAGCCTTCAACTCGGAAGTGCTACATGATGGTATTGTACCTCAAGACAAAGGAGCTGCAGTCCCAAAAACTGGCTCTTCCAGCTGGCAGAGTCCTTCTACCCATACTTCAATCCCTGGGTCTACCCACAAACTCATGCAGTCCCTTTTATGTCCTTCTGAAGTCACCCACTGTATTCAGTTACCTTGTTCTGTACAGGACCCCCTGGCTACTCTACCTCTTATCTAGCAGACCTGGACACATTCCTGGGCAGGAGGTGTGGGGAGCGGGGAGCGGGAGTGAGGGGAGACAAGGCCTCTAAGCCTGGAATAGAAAGAAGTAGTTAGGCGGGGATCTGGCGCTGTGACACAGAGGGTTAAGCCACTACCTCAATGCCAGCATCCCATATGAGCACCAACGAGTCCCAGCTGCTCTATTTCAAATTCAGATCCCTGCTAAAGCATCTGGGAAAGCAGAGAAAAACTGCCCAGATTCTTGGCCCCTGCCACCCATGTGGGAGATCCAACAGGGGTTCCAGGCTCCTGGTTTCCTCCTACCTCAGCCCTGACTGTTGCAGCTTTCTGGGAAATGAACCAAAGGATGTAAGCGCTCTCTCTCTCGCTCTCTCTCTCTCTCTCTCTCTCTCTCTCTCTCTGTAATACTGCCTTTTATGATCAATTTCAAGGTTAATTTAAGATTAATCTTTTGAAATAAATGAATAAAGTGATGGTTATGATGAGCATGGACTGCCTAGGTTCAAAAATTTGACCCAACCACCTGCTAGCTCTTTGATTTAAGGTCACTCACCTATTGTTGCTTTAAACAGGGACCATATACAATGAAGAAAATAGCACCTATTTGACAGAATTGTCATGAGAGTTGAATGATAATTATTGATTTAAGATTATGCCCAAAATATAGTAAGCGCTATACAAATGCTTGTATACACCGCAAACTGTTTCTAAGAGCAACACAAGACCCTGCACAGAGGTATTACTCTAACACCTGACCCACTCCCAACTCACTCTCCTGTGTTTTTCTTTCAGAGCTGGGCCTCCAAAGAAGAGGATGCTGTCTGGTGCTGGGCTACATGGGCAAGGACAAGTTTCGGAGAATGAATGAAGGTCAGTGACAACTCCCTTCTTAGGGGTGGAGTATGTGGAGGGAAGAGTTTATGCCTTATAACTGTGATGTGGAGGAATCGGAAAGCAGAGCCTGGGACACCTCAGGAAGAATGTTGATCAGTTTGAGCCCCGTGAAGTCCCCAGTACAAACAGCATCAGAAGGAATAGCAGGTGCCTGGGACACGGCACGCTCTCCTGTGCTGCCTCTCTTCTTCCCTGCGTCTCTGACTACTCTTACCTCTTCCCTCTTTTTTGTTCCCTAACCACCTCCAGGTCCAATTAAATCTGTTCCTTTCATCTTTTCTAATCCAGTCCCCTCTGCTTGTCTCTTCAATCATTCACTATTTTGAATGTCTAGTGAATACATAGCACCTTACAGAGAATCTAAGGGAAGACTGAAGAAGAATCTATCACGTTTTTCTTACCAAAGAACTTATGTTAGAAAGTTTGCCTTTTGCAGTTCCAGCAGCATTATCTCTGTCTCTTAGTCCCAGATCTTTCTGCCTTTCTTTTGCACTTGGTCTTTCCTTCGAGGTTTGTGTGGGTCACAGGAGGCTTGGGGGGAGGTCTTGGCATTACTGTGGAGGCTGGCATGTAAGAGGCATGCTGTCACTTACAGGCCTGCTGTAATAAAGAACCAATCCTCTCCATCCCCGGCCATCTGTCTCCATGCAAGTAATAACCCTCTCCATCAGATGCCACAGACTGTTTGTCAGGATTCAAAAGTAGATAAACAATGGCTGTGTATGCCATTTATTCATTAAAGTCAGACAAATGAAGCCTTGGCTTCTCACCAGCCCAGCTTGCCATGAGCTGAGTCCCTCCCTTTTCAAGGCCCAAGGGTCCTGTAGTACCATTCTCACTCCAGGCCAGAAGGAGGAAGTTGTTCAACCCTAGCACCGCTGTCTCAGAATTAGGCCACAGCCTAGTCCCAGTGCCCTATTCCCATGCTTGTCGGCTCCTTCTCCCTCTAACGCCCATGACCCTCACACCTCCATGTATGCCCCAGATCTCAGCCTTGCCAGTATGGGTCTGCTGCCAAAATCCATCTTGTGACAGTGTGACAAGAGCTAGGCCAATGCAATTAAGCACAGGAAGTGAGCCTTCTTCATTTGCCACCTGTCTGGGTGAAAAGGCAGAAGCAATAAGAAGTCACTTCCCACTTGTAGGAGCACAGCCAGGGGTTGGGATTGCATTTTCTCTTGCCAGTGCCCATCTCTCCCTCACTCATTTCCTCTCTCTTCACCACCCCCTCCTAACACAAAGAGCAGTGCTAGGCAGGAACTCATTTGTGGGAGCAGCCAGTAAGTCTCTGTCCATGGTGCTAAATAAACACAGCTTCTTACTGGTGATGCTCATTAGAGAAACCAAAAAGAGATTCACAGGGAATAGAAAAGCCCAAAAGAAAGGAGCAGGGTTGCATTTGAAACCGCATACTCTGATGTCTGTCACAGCTTGTAGTTCATCAAGGTGACAAGGGTGTGACAAAAGGCTGACCCAACATTTGTGGTGAGTTGCAAGTCTCCACTGACAATGAGGACATGAGGTAGGGGTAAAGCTGAAACAGCGGAACAGAAGGAGAGACCCTGAGTAGGTCAACTTTGGCTCTGGGTTGGGGTAAAGGGGCTGGAGGGACCTGGATCCAGGAGGCTTTTCTGCCTCTGTTGCAGCCAACCTTACCAAACAAGACTCACATTATACATTTTCCTCTTTCTAAAGTTCTCCTACCCCAAACCCCAACATTTCTGCAGATAAGAAAAGGCATTAGCAAGTAGAGTAGCTGTTTTATGCTTTGTAATTATCTTGTAATAACACTCAAAATAATTATTTCTTCCCATATATTAATAATTTGAACCACAAAAGCAGCCATGACATTGATCATGAAGCAAAAAATTTATGTCAGTACTACACAGCACACCTTGAACAACTGGGAAAATCACAAAGAAAGATAATTATTTTTTCCATTTGTTGGTATTATTGAGATATTGGAACAGTTAACTGCTTCTTCTAGGAACAATGAGGCAGTGATCATATTTAGAATAAACATAAAAGATCTACTCGTGCTATAAGAAAGCATATTTGTTCTGTTTAACAATATCTAGTAGGGTGTCTGTCACCTGGTGAGAAGTGGTTCCTATTTTATTTGCTTCCTTGATAATTTGGTGTCTTTCTATTCCCTTCTCCCTTTTCTCCCTCTTCCGCCTTGCTTGCCACATTCAAAAAAAAAAAAAAAAGAAAAATGAACAGCTTGAGAAGGAACCGGAGGAACTGGAGGAAAATGAGTGAAGAGTCACTTTACAGATCTGGGGTTTATCATAAGTTAGAGTAATCGCAATTTGTGCTGTTAAACTACACAAAGCAATAAAAAGAAAATGCTGTTCAAAGATCATTTAAGGAGGCATGTGATAGTCAACGAGAGGTTCGCTCTGTTTGAGAGTCTTAATAGCTTCTTGGACGGAATCTGCTGCAGTTGCAGGAATGGAGGTGGTTGGTAATGTGGTGAATGGGGAGGGTGTGTGTGTGTGTGTGTGTGTGTGTGTGTGTGTGTGTGTGTGTTCCTATTTGGACTCAACACATCTGAGACATCAAGAGAGCTAAGAGCAAGAATCAACAAAGGTAAAGAAGGGAATAAAGATAGCCCAGGCAAAATATCAGATTAGTCTGACATAATTGTCTTCATGTGATTAAAAACAAGGTGCTTTAAGGGAATGCTGGAAGGAGCCTATCTATTTATTCATCAAATATCCATTAAATACCATAAAAATATCATACATTTTTCAGAATAAGTGTCAGGCATTGTTGTAAGCCCTGGAGCTATCAAAGGCAATAAAACACAGTCCTGCCCTCATGGAATTCATGATACAAACACGTAAGAACCTCTCAGTGTAAGATCCCTCCACAGAGGGGTCCCTTCACAGAGGGGTCCCTTCACAGAGGGGTCCCACGCAGCCCTTTGGGCAAACTGGATGACCCTGCACTTCCAGAGGCCAGCTCCAAATGAGTTCAGAGCTCAGGAAGGGTGTGTGGAGCCAGGAAAAAGAAAAGACACAGACATTGCCACTTGGTGCCCTCTGTTAACAGCTCAAGAAGCTGTCTTTCTTTGTTTACCCAGCCCCAAAACAAGCTTCTGTACAAACATTTAATTGTTCTATTTTTACTTCATGGCTAAGGGGGCATGCACAGACATTTGGTCATACTGTTTGTTACTTCATGATTAAGCAGGTGCCCCTAAAGATAATTCTGCAAAATACTGTATTCAAATTCTTCAAAGCAAGCCATTGTTCATTCTTCAGTAGTAGCCATGGAGTGACAGCCAGGACTCCAAGGCCAAAGCACATGCGATTACCTGCTAATCAGCAATACATTTCTACCACATTTCTGTTTCTACAATTTACCCATCACTTAATGAGAAAACTATGTCACAAGAAAAAGGACATAAAGATTCAAAATAAAAATTTCAAATATTAAACTCCCATACAACTACAGGCTCTACTATCCCATAAGTGATCAAACAATAATTAAAAGCACATCTTTATAGTATTAATAAAAGCATCCTTAAATTCCTATAGCCAAAAATTATAGAAGCAGCTAAAACAGATACATTTTCTATGCTTCAAAAATTTGCAGGGACAGGCTACCCTTTAAGATCACAACAACTATATTTATCACCATAGCAATTTCAGCTTATACTCCCATCACTTTCATTAATATTTAGGATACTTATCAAGCCCTTTCTCAGAAGATGTGCTACAAGTTCAGGCCAGATTCTGAGGCAATGGTTAGGCACACAATAAGGTGTCCAGAAATTGTTTGGCTTAATTATACTCCTATGCATAAATTGTTAAAGGCCCACTCACCAAGATATTGTCAGCAACATTAACTCCAAAGCTCACATTGGTTGCAAAAACCATCTCACAGGGGCAAACAACAATGCCTCAAAAGATTACAGAATTCTTATTGGGGTGGTTGAGTATCCATGCAAAAGGGGGTGAGACTGTGTCCTGTGTCAAGGTGGTCAGAGAGACATCTGCCAGGTCTTGTCAAGCAACTTGAAACTCTTCTGAGCCTTGCCAAACAGGGGAGCTGTTCTTTTCACACCTTCATGTCATCCACACCCACTGCATGGACCCCAGCACTCGTCCCTCTCCCCCCTAACTTTTATTTCATAGGTTCCGCCATGGCTGCCAGTTCACGGTTTTGGTGAGACCTAGTGTGTGTGTTTTTATGGGACTGCTTATGTACTGTGGGAGCACTAGACTCTGCCCTTCCCTTTTCTTTTATTCCCTCTAAGCCTTTGTACAGGGTCTTGCACATAGGGGGTGGTCGCTCCATTTTTTGCTAAAGTGATTAATCGGTGCCCTGGCACATAGAGGAGGAATGACACACACGGGTCTTGAGTAAGCCATGTAGGCAGTTCCATGGAGCATGTATCCCTCATCCCTCCTCTATGTGCTCCCTGGTGCCGACCCCCATGTTTTCCCTCCATGTCAGCACAAAGCTCTTTCCTGGAGAGCCTGGGCTCAGGCAGGTCAGCAGAGCAGGACTGGTAGTGGAGGAGATCTTCCCAGGAAGGAGCTCCTTCCTTGTACACTGGTTCTCCTTTCTCACCCAGTCAGCTGCCCAGCATGATCTAGCGGCCTCTCTAGACAACTCCCAGTACTACCTGTCCCTGCATTCCCAGGGCACCCGCACACACCTGCACAAACACACCTTGCCTTCCATTTTCCAGCTCTTCTTGGTGACCCGTTTCATCTTCTCCAGGAACCTTGCTTACCTGAGCTGATCCTATTTCTAGGCTAAATCAAAGGCTTTCACCCAGGTGAGGGGCTCTGTTTGCCCCTCAGAAAGCTCTCATCCCTCTGGTCACACCTGCAAACAATCCTGAGATGACAGCACAACCCAGTAATTCAGCAGGACCTGTGAGCACTGACTTAGCCAGCAGGTAGTGGGAAGAACCAGGGCCACAGCCCCAGCCTTCAGGTAACCAGGACTGTTGGAGTTCCAACAGAGTGGCTAAAACAAAGAAGCAGGTCCCAACGCATTACCACCATCTGGTATCTCAAGGTGGCTGAGAAGACAAGGAAAATGACAGAGGCAGGGAGAAGAGAGGAGACTCAAGATAATGGAGAAAATCAAGAAAGACCTGGAGCCAGGAACACATACCAGGGAAGACAGCTCTCTTGGAATCAGGAAAGTCACAGAACTCCACAGTATGAACAATGAGGAAAAGGGTGCTTAGAGGAGACAGAAGAAGCCAACAGGCATTGGCCTCTCTTTCCCACCAAGCCCTGAAGGTCCAAGCCAAGTTTTCCCACACAGGGTGCACGCTTCACTGCAGGCTAAGGTGGGCAGCGGATTTCCCACACAGTCACCGCCACGGTGACCAATTGCTTATCTCAGCTCAGTGGAGGGAAAGCAGGAATGCATCCTAGCCCTGCCTCTCAACTTCCCAGGAAGAAATGCTGCCCAGAAATCTCTTGGGAGGGGCTAGAGCACCCAGGAAGGAGAGAGCCAGCTCCATGGAGGGCCAGCCACTATAGCAAGTGGCCCACAGGTCATTATTGTCCAGGCTAAGTGCTGGTGCTCCTTCCCCATGGTGCCCTTACTCACCCCTTAACCTTGTGAGGGGGACAGAGCCCTGCAAGGGTGGGGAACTGGTATCCTCAGCACCTCTGAAGCACTTAGTGGTGGCATGAAGCCTGTTTTTTTCTTTCTGCATACAAGCCCTAATAGGAACAAAAAGGAATCTGAAGCTTATTCGGTTTTCCACCTATCCCTTACCCGAGGTGACAAGAGTGATGCCCACCTGCATGTTGTTGGCCAAGTCACCAAACATCACTGATTAGCATTGAATAAGAAGATTCTGGCACCAGATACTCAAAAATCTCTCTTGGCTCTCAACACACTGCCCATCTCCAAATTCTCGCTGCCCACTCCACGGCATTAAAGGCCTTGGCCACCCAAGCAACCAGAACTAGGAGGTTGGCTGGCTTTGTCCAGCAGCCTCTGAAGACACATTCGTGTCCTTTCTCCTGTTGAACTGAGGCCCATGTCAGCTATACCCTGGGTGGTGAGGTAGGCATGCCAACTGAGCTGCATGTCCTCCAGAGCAGAGGGAAAACAGGAGTGCAGAGGCTCAGGGACAGCAAGGGCAAGCCTCCAAGAGGCACGTAGCTGCTTGCTCTGTTGTGGCCACAGCCTGGCTCATGCTAAGGGCCCACAGTCAGTTTCCGGAGACCATCCCTCCACTGCCTGCCAGGCCCCCGGGATGCTAGCTAATACTGTCATTTTGTTAGCTGGGGCTTTGGGGTGTGTTTTTTTCTTGTTTCATTTTTCTTACTGATGTGTTTCCTTCCACTGGGGCTACAAAACTGGTTATTTGTATAACGTCCCTCTTTATTATTTATGGCAAGACTCAGATTTCCAGGGCACTTTATGATTGTTATTTAATTCACTCTGTGTCTTGGAACAAAAGGCCCGCTGTTTCCATCCCCCTGCCGTGATCGAATGGAAGATTTTGGATTTTTTCCAGAGGCCCATCCTTTCAACTCCTGTTCCTACAAGGAGACCTGTCCATCTAAGGCAGGAGTCTCCCAGGCTGCAGACCCCATCAGATTGCTTTCCACATCTACATCCCACCCTCACCAGGTCCCAGAAATTGATGCTTCTCAATTTATCACCCTTGTCTCTGTCCCCATCCTCTCTCATTGGCTCTCCAACTGGCCCACTCACTCCACTCCCCCCAGTTTATTCCCCATGTTTCAGCTCGAGCAGAGTTTCAACATGGAAATTTGGTCATGTTGTGTTCCTCTAGAAAATATTTCAATTGCTTTCAAGAAAAATAGTGAAATCCTTAGCATGTTTTACAAGGTTCCATGTGATCTGCTTTTTGCCTATTTCCTTGACTTCTTCTTAGCCCTCAGTCTCTAGGGCCTTCTCTCTGTTCCTCATGCAGGACAAGCCCCCATCTGCCAAAAGACCTTGGTCTGCCCTGGTCCCCATGTGGGGGCTGCTGACTCCTCACCACTTCCCAGCCCCAACCATCAGCATAGCCATTATTCCTCACCCTTCAAGTTTCAGCTTGGCACCTTCTGCAGTGACACATGTGGGCCAAGTTCAAGGGTGCTTAGCTCTTGTAGAGTTACGCCACCCCTCTTCAGAGTGCTTAACTCTGTGCACAGACGTTCTTGGTGCTCCTCTACAACTACTCACCTCGCCCCTCCTGGTCAGTAGGCTCTGCTTGGTCTCAGTGACACTCGAGCAGCCCAATGTTTGAGTGGACACTGACAGAATACTGAGGTGAGTAACCTCTTGGACTCTGATCAATGACTCCAAGTCACTAGGATGGGAAATTTGAGGAGCACAGAGTCTTAGAAGAAGGATTACCCATTCCCTAGAGAGAAGGAAACTTGCCTGAAGTAGCACATCCAGTAGGCATTATAGCTGGGACTTGGACCCTCATATCCTACCCTTAGCATGAGCCTTGTTCTATTGCCACTCCATTATGCTAAGTCCTTGAAACCTGTGAGTCATGTCATGGAATGAGTTCATCAGGGACATCCACCTGCCTCGAGTGCCATGTTTTCAAGGAGGCAAGGAGTCCTAGAGCACGGGAAAGGAAGTAGACTGTTGGGATATGAACATGGACAAGCACACACAATGAGTCATCCCTTTCTGTGAGCCCAGCACCCAGCAGGTACAGGCTCTTCAGGTATGATCTTCACCCTCAACGATGCTTCCCTCCATTCAGAGAGAGAAGAGACAAAGTGTTTCATACCTGTTGTGTTTGCAGTTGAGTTGGTTGGAGCTTTTCCTTCGCATGCTTTGTCCGGTATACTTCACGGTGAAGCACTATAGCTTGGGAGCTGGGGAAATCTGAATTCGAATCCATCAGGCAGAGTTGAAGTTATATCATTCAAGATTCTAGAGGCTAAACGAGTCCAAGGTTGCCAGGTCCACTCTCTTCTGATGTTCAGCTGAGGATGCCAGGGCTTAGGAAGACCCAGTGCCTGCTACAGATGTGTGTAATTCCTTGTTCCCTAGCTGTGTTGCACTGCCTACTCCCTGCCCCATGTTGTGTTAGGTGCATGGCTTGTGTCCAGTGCCCACACCAGGGACATCAGACACATAAGCAATCACAAGGCTTTACAGTTATTGTAAACAGGTGAGTTAAAGGAACTTCAGGAACAGAGGCAGAAACTTATCAAACTGTAGAGCAGATGAGCACTGTCCAGGGTGGCTTCTGGAGGCAGTGCTGCTGAGCTGGTCCCGTAGAGTGGCTGTTCTTGAACTCCAAACAGAGGAAACACCCTGCCCACGAGGACCATGCCAGTTCCTCAGCCAGGCTCTCCGTGTTTTTCTGTTCCTAACATAATGCCACTTCAACCTCAAGAGCCCACAGTCTCTACATTCTGACTACTAGAATGACAAGGGGACAGAGTGACTTGGGCAGCAGCCATTGACAAACTTCTGGTCTCCCTGAATGCCAGCTGTGTCCTGAGGAGGCCTCATTTCTCCTCTGCTTCTCTCTCCTTCCATCCTCAGTCAACCTCATGGAATGCATTCAGTGCTGACAGCCGCCCACTGTCCCCTCCCCTGAGCCTGAAGGGGGGCACAGCGGATGGGAACAAATGAGGGTGCTTCGTGGCCTACTGTGAGATTTTAGAGCTGTGTGCTGGAATAAGCAGGTGCAGACTGAGATGAATTATCCAGGGCTTTCATCAAAGAACAGCCAATAAATACCTAAGGGAGCTCACCCTACCTGTATAGGGAGGCCGGGTCACGGCGCCGGCCCAATGCTCTGAAAGTAGTCACCAGTGCCACATCTCCCCCTGCTCCGTCAGCTTGTCCCCTGTGCCTTCCCTCCTGAAATGTATTTGTTTCTATGGCAACAGTGTTGTTACTGGTAGGGGAGGAGTTTAATGACATTCAGAAATACCAAATCAAGTCCATTTATATAATGGTCTGAAATACACATAATGGCCTATGGAATATAGGCCATGGTGACAGTTTCAGTATCTGCACGGAGTGTGGGATAAATAGAGCTACGTAATAGTCTTACCTCTGAGCCAAATGCACGAGGAATAACCACCATTCTTAGCACTAAAGAGCAGTGCTTCCCACCCATTATTCATGAAAGGATCTCAGAACACCACACCCAGCTACTGCCCTCTTGCCAAGGAAGGACTCTGGACCGTGGCTCCTCTGCACCCACCAAGGTTTAACCAGGAGCAAAGTGGAGTAGGTACAGAGGAGAGAGTGAGGCTATGGGAGCCTCCAGTGTGGAGAGTAGCAGGCACCCCCTCTAGCCGCTGGCCGATCTGCCGACGTTGCCGTGCTAGTTGCCAGCATTCATGTGTCTGTTCTTACGTTTCCATTTCATTCCTTGTATTAAGCACTTACTCTGCGCTGGCTTCGTGGGGAACAGGAGAGGATTCACACACGGAAAACATTCTTAAGCCAGTTTCTCCTACTTTAGAAGCAGATCCCAAGCAAAGTCTCAGAGATAGTCTCTCACCTGGGAGGGGCAGAGGTGTCCGTAAGGAGAGGAGGAAAGTGATGTAGGAAAAAGGGGCCCCAGCACAGAGAGTACCACAGGGTCTGTCTGCTCTGGGGGTGCCTCACTCTTAGCCCAGTGGGAAACCCTGAAGGGTGATAGAGAATGCACATCTAAAGGTTGGGCCACCCTAGGAGTAGCTTGTTGCATAGCAGCTGTGGTGGGCGGTGTGTGGACAGCTACCAAAGGTGGAGGATGTCTCAGCACCCTGGCCAGCTCTGTGAGGACAGAGTGTTCTTAACAGTCTAGGAGAATGCCCTGGGGAGATCTACAGACACTGCCACTGGGACATTGGCCTGTGGCCTCTGATGGGTCAAGTCTGTCTTGTATCAGGTGGAGCTGACAGTGACAGCGACAGCCCTGGGAGAACTTCAGGTTCCCTGGAGAGCAAGCAATAATCATTTAATGAAACAGCAGAAGGCAAAGAGAAGGAGAGCTGAGGAGAGGCACAGGTGGCATGCTGCTGGGGCACACGGGAGGGAAGAGCCATATGTTCTGACTACGATATCACTGGGGAATTTTAGAGAAAGCAGAAGGGGGTCAGAGGTGGCATTGAATCCTGGTTGCTATGTTTAGGATGGAGAAACTGAGGCCAGAGAGACACTGAGCCATGTACCTGCAGGCAGACAGCTCTAGCAAGCCCAGGTGAACTCCTGCCCTGGTCCTCTTCCTTCCTACTGCCCCAGGCTGCCTGTGCGGTGGACACAAGAGCAAGAGATTCTAACTGCGCCAGGAAGGACAGATGTGACTGCACAGCCATGCGCCATCCTGTCCACTGCTCCCCACGGATGTGGGTTGCTGTGCCCCAAATCTCCCCTCCACACACTGACCACAGAATCCCCACTCAGCTGCCAAGATCCCCCTGAACTGCCTGGATGCAGGCTGTCCTGACTTTGGAGTGAAAGACCTGCCCTGTGCTGCCCAGGAGATGCAGAATGGAAAGGAGGGTGCTGGAGAGTGCTCTGTTGCTCTCAAGGTCCCCCCGCAAGGTGCCCTCTCCTCTGTCCCCACCTCTGCCTCTCCTCTCCCAGCCAGGCCACTGAGAACACCGGGAAGGAGGGCTGCTGCACACTTCCCTGGAGCGGCATTCCTGTGGCATGTTAATAGCTTTTCCGTGAAATACAGCCTCCACTGTTAAGTAAGGCGGCAAGAAGCCAGGTGAGACCTAATTAAACAAGTGTCTCTTGGAGACTTAAATGAGGCCCAGACACCAGTGAACCACTGAGTCTTGCAGTTTCCCAAACTCATTTGACCAGGAAGCGCTTTTCCTGCAGCATGAGTTAGGACTTATGTTCCTTGGAATCTACTTGGAGAAGTCATGGTTTAAGGCCCGATTTCCCACCAACTAGTTGCGTGAACTTTGTCTTTAAACAAGAATTGAGAGCAGTAGTTAAAACAAGCCACATCAGAGTACCTGGATCCAATGCTCAGACCTAGCTCCTGCCTTCAGCTTCCTGCTAAGGCAGACTGGGAGACGGTGGTGACCAGTCAGGAGCCTGGGTCACTGCCACTCAGGTAGGAGACCTAGCTTGAATTTCGGATCCATCTCTGACCTTTGCACAGTCCCAACTGTTACAGGCATTCAGAGAATCAGCAAGCAGATGGAAACTTGCTCCTTCTCCCTGGCTCACTCGCATTGGGAGTGTGTGTGTGTGAGTGTGTGTATGTGTGGCTGGCATTCTGCCTCTCAGATTTATTTTATAAAAACTTAAAGAATAAATCTCACCTGCCTTGTGGAGGCCAATAAAAGAACACAGACGAACATTCTTTATAAACTGTGAAGGTCTATTGAAATAAAAGGATGCTTCAAAAACCTCATGAGAAAGCTGGAATTAAAATATGAATTTATTCTGGTGTTTAAAAAAAACTGTGAAATCCAAAGTCTTTTCATAATATGCTTTCTCCATGACATTTTTGAGACCCTTCATATGCACAAATTCCAAATTTTTCTTACCTATGTAAGCTTGCCTTGTAACCCCATTTTCCATGAACTTTTTGAAGCTCCCATCTGACAGTACTAGTATTTCTTATATAAATGGAGCAAGCACTCAGTTCCCCCAGAGAACATTTCATTAGAAATCAGAATAAACAAATAGGTGATTGGTGGAAATCAGTTCTGTTCCTGTTCAGGTATGTGACCTTGACCTTGATTGCTGTTGATCTGTCTTCTCATCTGAAAAATGGGTATACTCAATAGTCCTCTTTCGGATATGTCTTTGTTGTAGATTAAAATATGCATCATGGTTGTCCGGTGCTTTGAAAGAAATATGAAGTACCGTAAAATGCAAGGCATTGTCATCAGTGCTCCAAGGTTAATACCCCCAATTCAATCCCATGTGTGCTGAGATCAAAACAGGATGTGTGTTAGGGAGGGAGATGGCCAGTGGGAGAAATAACAATGACTAATAATCTGCATCCATATGTATGATGTTAGGAGTCTTGTATGAGCACGTCGCTGAGGGGGGGAAATGAATATTTCATGAGCAAACGCTCAATGTAGTATTTAGCTGAAATGAACAAAAAGAGCCCTGCTTGCCTCAGCCTCCAGGTGTGCTGGGGAGGTCAACACAAGCTCTGTGCCTGGTCCCTAGGGAGCAGGGACAGCTGGCTAGGAGGGAAGAGCTCAGCCTCCCAGCACAAGGGAGGAGCTGTCAAGTGTGCAGTGGGGCAGGGTATTCCACCCTGTGAGGCAGAAGAACTGATGTGCTGGTAAGGCAGCCTTAGGCATGCTATTGTAACCATGCTAGGTCTCTGTTCCACCCTGTAAAATAAGGACCAAATCCACCCTGCACAATGCAGTCTGGGTCCAGGTCCACCTGTTTGCAAGCAGACTTGGTAATGTGTACAGTGAAAAGGGTTATTATTCCATTATTCACTCAACAGATGTTTACTGAACATCTACTAAGTGCCAATCCCCTGCCACAGCCACTTGCATATCATCTGTTGTGTGCCGAACACCATGTTCACCACTGCATGCACACCACTCCACGAATCATCATGACCATCGTGAGAGTCTGGATATGTAACCCACTCAAAGCCATGTCACTGCTACATGACAGAGCCCAGGGCTGTAGGAGGCCATCACCATCTGCACTCAGTGACCCATCGTCCCTGGAATTCCTGCAGAGCCAGGGGGCACCAATCCCCTCAGTCTCTTACTTTCTCTGTCCATGTCCTGTGTTCCCACCACCAGCAGTGCCTCCTGATCCAGAGGAGGAAGCCCTGCTAGTCTCCTTTCGTTCTCCAAAGACCTCTTCCCTTGTTTTTCATCCCCTACTCTGTCGTCAATCTCAAGCCTCTCTCGAGCAATCTGTCTGTAACACAGCCACCATGAGGTTCTAATTTCTGTTCCCACTCATCACGGTTTTGGCCTCCCAACACCTGAGCAAGTGCATCTCTCGTCAATGCCAGCCATCAGGAGGCATCTTGCCCCTCCCACTCGTAAGAAACCCTTAGAAGACAGAGCAAGGACAGACAGGGCAATACCAGACTGACCACAGCTATGTCTTCCCCGCTCCTGATGGATGTCCCTGGAGGCAAGTGTGCTCCCCTCCACGCCGGCTTGGCACTGCTGGCCCTCTCTGGTCCACGTAGCACAAGGCCATCTCTGAAGGTCTCCTCCCCATAGGGCAGCTTCACGTTATCTTGACTCCTTCTTTCTCCAGAGATGAAGAGATTGTTTTAAACCTGCCGCCCCACCAGCTCTGCCCCTGGCTTCCAATGCCATTAAGTTTCATTATAACAAATAAACACCACAATGACATTTATAAGTTACCACTGAGCACAGAAGCACAAATATGAAGCAGATAAACTGCGTTTGATCCAAATAATTACTGCAGGCGATATTGGGCTTTAGTCTGAGCTGGCAGCCGGCTACCGAGTAATTTATTAGATTGCGTAAGGCAATGTTGCACGTTGAGTTTTTCATTATTGTGCCTCTTCCCCTCCCTGTGGCCTAAATAGGTTAGAGGAGTTTAGACAGTGCATGGCCAGACAAAGACAGACTTTGCTCAAGCAGATTAAGGCTGGGAATGTCAGCCAAGTGTCCAGGAATGGCTGCTTCCCAAGCTACTCTTGCACTTGTGAGAGAAGAGGGAGCTTTAGCAATGATCTTGATGTTGCCAGCCAAGATACACTCCCTGCTCTCCCCACCCGCTGGCCCAGATAGGAGAAGAGGCCCCCATGGAAAGAGTAAATGGCAGGGCTGGATGGAGCCCCCAGGACACCTCCGCTAAGGTTCCTGCTGTGGACAGACTCTCAGCCAAAGACCCTCGCTCTCCAGAAGCCCCTCTCCTTAGCTCACGCAGCCACAGGCAGCCCGAGGCAGCCCAGACCCCAGTCCCAGACATCTCCTGCAATAAATAAAAGGAAAGAAGCCCTCCACCAGCCAACTCCACAAACAAAACAAGGAGAGCTGGCTACAAGCAGCTGCCTCCCTGCCAAACCCAAACTCATAAAGTTTGATTCAAGGGGTTACAATACCTCCTATTCAGAGTCCCTCCTGCCCCATTCTCCCAGCCTTAGTAAATTACCCAATAAGCAGCAAGGACCTGTAGTTATTGTGCAGTTAAATGGTATTTGCCCAGTAAATCCTGAGCAGAGTACTAACGGTGATATACAGTAACTAATTACAGACATGAATTCTCTCCCCAAGACGCCGGGTGTTACCAAATATTGCAGCGTTTAAGGGAGGAGGTTTGAAAGCTGCTCTGCTCTCTGCAGCAAAACTCTGAGTAACTCTTCTACTCGAGGAGCTGTCGGCCTCTCCAGGCTGGAAAATGGAGACATCCTACAGGGGCAGGTGGGGATGGTATCACATGGTCCGAGAAGTGCCTGTCTGACGGCCCCCCTGATCCCACGGGACCCTCACAGGAAAAGACATCTCCAGGCACCAGTCACTCCCCCTTTTTGAGTCACCTCACAATGAATAAGGCACTCAGTACCAAGGTTAGATGTGGCAAAGGCCCGCAGTCTCCAGCAATGCAGAGGATGGAAGTCATCATTCATGGAGCCCTGAACCCACTGAGAGGCTGGTACAGAAGATGGACTTGTAGCAGGACAAGGCTGAAAATAGCCACATCTTGGCTTCCACGCACACCACCTGCACCTCAGTTCTCGTTCACAGAGCTGGGCTCGGTCCCAAAGGTACCGTGGGAGTCTCAGCAGTTCCTCAGATCTGCAGGTCGTGCAGGGGCTGTGCCCAACAGACATAAAGACGATGCTCCTGCAGCCCTTGACCTGTTTCAGCAGCATAGTAGGGAAACTGGGAACCCTGTGGTCGGGCTGAGCTTTCTACCAAGGCAGCCACACAGCTAAGACATGCACTGCCCATCCAGGACTGTGATATAAACAAAGGGCCGAGCAAGGCAGGGTTCAAATCCTAGGTCTACCATACATTGCCACCTTTGATGGTTTCTTCGACTTTCCCAAGCTGCAGAAACTGGAAAGTTCTCCTTGCCTCCCAGGAGAGCCAATATTGGAAGACAGCTGGCTTGATGCGGAGAACCCCTGCAGGCTCTGTCCTCGCCACTGCCTGGGTTCACAGGCCACTGCACCCCCCAAAAAGGGAAGAAAACCCCTCCCCACAACCTGGGCACCTCTAGAAGCCTGCAAGCACAAAATAAATATCTCCATTTGAAACTGGAAGACTGCATTCTCAGGTGGATGCAAACAGCCTGTGTCCCTGCCAGGTTGGGGCAGAAGAGGCGGAGTGAGGCGGAACAGGGTGAGTGCGGCATCCATGTTACTACGCCAGGGCTGCAGTCAGAAGCTGCTCGGTGAGACAGTGTAAGAATGTGTGCGAAAGACTTTCTGAAGTTCTCCCCCAACAGCCAGCAGACCGGGTGCAGAATCCCAGGGCAGTGAGTAACAGATCCCTTTTGTAATTAGGATACAAATATAGTCAGCTCTCAATTATCTGCTGGCAAATTGTCCCCATTCCTGGCCCATGCTATCACCAGGAATGCTTAATGAAGGCCTCTGTTAGCAATTCACAGCTTCTTATTTTGCTGTTATTTGCATGAGGTCCAAAGGGAATCATAGTCCTTCCCAGGAAAAGTGGGTGAACATCTTCCGTCCCTCCCGGGAAAGATGTGAGCCACAGGCTGGGGAGGCCGATGAACAGCTGGGTGGGAGGTAGCGAGGGAGTGCAACCGTTGGGTTGTGGAGTTTTTTTTATTAACTATTAATAATTCCCATAACATCAAACACATCCATATGCAGATCTGAATATCAAAATGCATTCCAAAGTCAAAATTAATGTTAGTTAGGACTATTCATTGTGTTAGGATGTCCATCATTTTGGATTATTCACACTCCTGCCCTTCTCCATTAACAAAGATAATTAAGAGCAGATTGTATTATGTCTCCAAGAAGGAAGAAATTCAGGACGTTGCTCTTCTAGTTGGGAAGAGCCCCGGTGGCTAGGAGAGGACTTTGCCAGAAGTACCAGGCTTAGGCTGTCAGTCTCAGTGCAGACCCAGTCACCTTGGCCTTTTGTCCTCAACCCGCATTGCGCCTTCCTGGGGGACATTCAGTACTGGAATTGTCCTTTCTGGAAATCTAGAGACCACCAACCACTCTGTGAATCCCTGAACATGGTGGAGGGACCTTGGAGTCCTCCATAGGGGACCAAGGACAGGATTCTATCCCTCCAGCTGTGCCTCAGCCCTGCCTCCATCCAGTGTATGTACTCAGGTTCCATGGGTGATTTTATTGACAAAAGCAGTTGCTTGCAATTAAAAAGGTGTTAAAACTACTGCCCTCCAAGTGCCATCACTGTGCACTGAGAATGCTCAAGCACACCCAGAGAGAGAGAGACAGCAACCTGGCCAAGGCCATGCCATGACCTTGGCAGACAAAATTGCAAGCAGCCCAGGTTCTGGAACCCCGGGGACATTTGCATGCAACAGTGCTACTTGTAGATGAGGGCCAGATGACCCTGTGCAGGGCTGCCTGCAGGTTGTCACGGTGCAGATTCCTCAGCCAGCCCAAACCCTCCGGGATCACAGCATCTTTGAGTTAAGACCCGGAAAACTTCAGCCAGGCCCCCAGGTGGTACATGCAAGTCTTAGAACTGCTCGTGCATCACAAAGCCAACAGTAGCAGAAAATGATGACTTTGTTTTTTAGGAAGATGGTTTGTAGGACATGGATCTTCCCCTCACAGATCCAATGTCCTGGAGAAGCTTGCTTTTCCTTCCTTGCACCCCAGTTTTATTAGTTTCCACCTCAGTGTTCCCGTTGGTGGAACTTGGGGTACACTGGAGTATCAGGGTTTGGCAGGAAGGGTCCCAACAGATGAGCCTATAGTGCAGACTCTGCATTTTATACTGAAGGAAACTGAGACTGAAGGCAGGGAAGACTCAAGCCCAAGGACACCCAGCCAAGAGCTGACACAGGTAGCACAGAATGTGTACTTGCTTGGCCAGCCTGGGAGCTCACAGCGAGTGCACGACTTCATGTGCCCTAGAGCAGTCCCAGAACAAGGGAGCAGGAGGTGCTGAGTCTCGTAGCACCAGCCAGTCTGCAACCCAGCCTACGATCTATCCCATGGGGACCCATACCCGATGCCCTGAGACACAGGACTGGAAGACTCTCCATGCCATGCTTGGAGCCTGCTGCTGTCTCCTGGGATAGTGACAGCCCTAGCCCTGCTCTCCAGCACCTCTTTCTCCCTCCTGTTTTCCACCCTCCTCACGCAATGACATGATGAGGCTGTATTCTGAGACCAAAGATCCATGAGCCTCTGATTTAGACCAAGAAAGGGACCAGCCAATAGCAGCCTGACACAACACCGGGGGCCCTTGCTTCCCTGACTGCCCCATGCCTCTCTGCAGCATCTTCCCCCAGCACCCCCTGCGCTTCCACCAGTCCCCGTCCACCTCTGAGTGACCTCCAGCGGGGATAAATGGCCTGCTTCACCAGCACTGAAGGGCCAGTATTTCCAGCCACACTTATCAGCGTCTTCTTGGCATCCAGGCCTTGGCAGGATCGATAGAGGGATCCATCCCCATGCCACTAATGAGCACCATGCACACTCCGGCTGGGCTGCATGGCTGATAATCAGCAGGCGAAGGATTTATAGTGACTTTGGACTCACCCTGCCTCGGCCAGTCCGATTGCTCTTCATTAAAGGCCCATGCTGCCCAGGACAACCTTGGAGGATGGTGTGTCCTGCAGGGAGCAGTGGAAAGCCGGGAGGACCCCAGGTTGCGCCGGTTGCCCAGCTTGAGGGAGAAGTAAGGATGGAAGAATGAACCTTTGAGCTTTCTGCCCCTCCTTGCAGCCCTGGGAAAGGCAGGCATGTTCTTCCTCTGCAAGCCCCAGCAAACTCTGAACCCTGAGGTTCTCCTGCCTGTGTATCACAGGCAGGTTAGCATTGATGGTCAACAGCAATGCTGGGGCTGAAAGTGTTTCCAAGTTTCTCTCTCTAAGAGAAGCAGACAATGCAGATGGAGCTCTGGCTTCTACCCCTATTTGGTTCTTCTATTTGGACAGCTATTCTCCATCTAGAGGAGAATGGGGCCAGATGATACCTAGCCATCCCGGCAGGGCCTGAAGCCTGTATACACCCAGATGGGAGCTAGGTGCCCTCTCAAAGCAACTGCTCCTAACCTCTCCCCACTTGGTAGTCACTTCGGCATCTGTGATTTTCCACATCGGCATGAGATGAGTTCTCAGGTCATCACCTGGTGGCAGGGCACACAAAGCCTTCTCCTGCAGTCTAACCCATGGTGAGTGCTCAGCAAGTGTGAGCTGTTCATGCCTTCCCACTCCAGACCCGGAGATTCGACTGCATCTGGGCCACGCCAGGGCCCTCTCCATCGACACCTGACAACAAGCCCACAGTCTGAAATTCACACCTGCTCTGAGAGAGCAGAAGGCTCTGCTGTTCCCGTTCACGCCATCATCCTGCAGGCCAGGCCCGAGGGTCTTTTACACCGCTCCCTCCTCCCCTGCTCAGGGAATCCAAATGGGTGGCATCTGAATCCACTGCCATCTTTCCACAAACACAACTTTTGCCTGAACCCTTATGGCAGCCACGTCAGTCTCCGTGACTTCCAACTCTTCCGTCCTCTACCCTCTTTGCTATTACTGCAGTGACATTCCTAAAAGCTCAGACCTGACAGCTCTTCCCTAAGCACAAAGATCTCATCCCCCTTGGAGGGTCTGCACCATCAAACCCACCACTTCATCCCAGGGCTTTGTCCTTGAAACACATCCACATGCACGCGCACATACATACACACACACACACACACACACACGCACATGCACCAAGTGCCAGTCACAGTGGGGACCTCATCACGAGGGCAGGCAGAGTTCTGTCTGTACACTTTACCCAAAGTGTTCTGTTCTCAGAGGTAGCCCAACAGGTGACAGCTGCTCTGCTGAGGGGAAACTGAGGCTCCGAGGGACCCAGAGTCTCGAGGGCACACAGCTGTGATGACAATACCAGGGATCAGCCCAGACCAGGTAGAATCAGGGCCTCCATCCATGAACCTCCTGCTGTTCTAGTGCCTGTGCACATGTCTGCTCTCCCCAGTCTCAAAGCTCCTGGTAGCAGAAGAAATGTCAATGGCACCTCTATGCCCATGGCCAGCCCAGGGCCTTGGAGTCTGCTGAACTGGCTCCTGCCCCTGCCTGAGGCCACACTGGTGCCCCTTAGACCTGCCATAAACATCAGTCCATAAGTCACCCTCCCCCAAGCTGGCCACAACAGCACATTCTGCAAAATTTCCCAGAGCTCAGAGCTCTGTGCTAAGCCCCAGGAAAACATCAGAAGCCAATGATTAGACCTGCAGGTGGAGTTGGAGCTGTATCATCCTCACTGTGGAGCTGGCTCCTTCTTCTTCCCATGCTCCCATTTGCTGCCTTCTGAGGACAGGGGAGACTTCCCTGAATCCCACTAGGGGCAGTCTGAGGATTCCAGGCTAGGAGAGAAAGTTCCTAAGCCTTCCTCAGTTGGCCACTGACAGAAGAGCAGACAGTGGCCTTTGGGCCTTTCTGCCTGGCTGGCCAGCCACTGCCAGAGACCCCCAGGGTCTGATGGGATAGGTGGTGGCATTAGTGGCACAGCTGCTGGATGACCAGAGCCTTAGGACCTCTCACCTGCACAACTTCAGAGAAGACACAGTCTGCATCAGTTCACCTGAAAATCTGCAAGATCTCAGCTCCAGAACCCCTTGCAACAGGTACTGCCCTGGGCCTGAGCTCAGGAGAGATTCATCATGAGAACTTGATGAGACACTTCCATGCACCAGGGCATGTAGCTGGGTCACCCAATTTTTCTAGATATGGAAACCAAGGCTCAGAGAGAGTAAGAACTTGCCCCAGATCATATTGCTGATCACAGGGCCAGAGCTCTGTCCTAGGCTGCTGCTGTGGGGCCCAGACCCAGGCCCGAGAAGATGACCCACACGTTGGCTAGGGATTCCAAGCAGAGGTGGCAGGTATCCTCCAGTCAGGTCTTCAAAACAGGTGATTGAGGACCAAGGGACTGTGGGCCATTTTCCTGAGCATTCCACAGTGCTTGGACCTTAAACACAGCCAGATCAATGTCCCTTCCAGAGGTCCCCCAAAATTAACCTGGGTCAGTTAAGAAGTAAGAGATATAGGGGAGATAGGTGAGGGTTCTGGGAGAGGGAAGGGAGGGGTTAGTGGAGGGGAAAGTGGAGAGGGAGAAGGGAGCCCTCTGAGATCCGCACCTCGACCTTTGTGGCTTAGGTTTTAGCCCAAGAGGGAAAGGAAACATTTCTTCCTAAAATTCTAAATCTGAACCTTACCAGGATTCTGTAAGAATACCATTTGTTCAATCAAAATCATAACTGCTCACGGTGGGAGCTTAGCCTGACAGCTGAGATGCCCACACCCTGTACTGGAGCTCATGGGTTTGACTCCTGACTCTGATTCTTGATTCAGCTTCCTGTGAATGCAGACCCTGGCGCACAGCAGTGATGGCTCAAACCTTTGAGTTCTGCTTCCCACATAGGAGACCTGGACTGAGTTCAGGCTCCTGGTTTTATCTAGCTTTTGTGGCATTTAGGGAACGAACCAATGGATATCTCTCACTCTCAGATAAATAAGATTTTACAAATATTTTAAGTGGTTTGCATGAAATTGAAGGAGAAAAAAATCTGCCTGGAACAGTATGGGATTCAAAAGTCAGTTCTGTCCACCACCAGCCCCTGCCAAAAATAATTAAATAAATAAATATACTTATGCATCTGCCATGGCAACCAGAGCCTGGGTACTGCTATAAACCCATCGTTCAAGGTGATTTGGGCCTGGCAATCTCAGTCTTCCATGGCAAGATGCCGCTTCCCTCCCCCGGAAGTGCACGGGGATTGAGGGATGATCTCAGAGCAGGGGCCGGCAATGTGTGAGCTTGGAGAGGAGCCAGGGTTCTTCAGCATCTTAAATGTCTAGAAGACAGCAGGGACCTCCACAACCAGATGGTGAGAGTCCCTTCAAGGCAAATGAGTGCTGGTGAGTCCCCAAAAAGAGACAGAGGTAAGGGAAGCATGGTGAAGCTGGGGGTCTGGGGACGGGATGGAGACAAAGGTATGAGCCAGCGAGAAGAATGTACAGGGGCAGCCTGGAGGGGTCCTGAGAGAGAACTTCCACTTGCAGAGGAGGATGGCTGTACAGGTTGCAGGAGGGGCAACCACCAGCTGTGCTGACACTAAGGATGGCTGTACAGGTTGTAGGAGCGGCAGCCACCAGCTGTGCTGACACTGAGGATGGCTGTACAGGTTGTAGGAGGAGCAGCCACCAGCTGTGCTGACACTGAGGATGGTAAGGACACCACCAAGTGTCCTGCTCCCCATTCCTCTCCCTGGACCAGGCTGCACCTGCCCCTTTCAATGCCACCTGCTGTCACTTCCGTGTTACTCCCACTAACCTCACCAGCACCTGCTGCCCTCTGGAGAGCCTCACGCAGCCCCACTGCCTCAGTACACACATGGCTGTGTGGGACACGTCCAGGGGAGCCCACTTCCCATTTATCCCACCCGCCAAAGCCGGTGCTGCTCCCTACAGTTCTGAGTGAAAGCTCCCGAGAGCCCTGGCCCCGCTCCTTCCAGCTGCTGAGCTGGGACACAGCACACTACCAGAGGGACTGTTGGAACCAAGCCCACTCCCATTTGCATTTCCCCAGACTCTGCCTCTGCTCCGAAGCCCAGGATGCCCACCTCCCCAATCAGGCATTGCCCAGGCCACAGCAGCAACACAGCCATCTCAGGCGTCAGGTCTAGCTTTGCCCCAGGGTCTCTGGGGTGCCAGGTTTGCAGGGCTCCTCTCTCTATGATACAGGACCCAAGCAGAAACACTTTCCTATAACACCTAGCGCATGAACCATGCAAATTCCTAGATTATTGCAGCCAGACCCAGCTTACATACCTGTACAGACGCCAGGGACACATGCAGCCTTTCTCTGCACACAGAAGCTAAAACTTGCTACTGGAAAGGCAAGCCCACCAAGCTCATTAAGCCCAGCAGCCCCCTAAAGCATGGAGGACACTTTTATCTTCTCACTTCTCCTCCCTGGCCCTGGGTGTGCTCACTATACCTGACCAGTTGCTGACCACATCTGTGCTTCTCCGTTCCAATGCCAGGACATCAGAAACTGTAGCCTCTTACAGAGGGGACCCTGTTCCTATCTGTGATGAAAAACTCATCTCAGCGTGTCATTGGACATTAATGAAAAGCCCACTCTTCTATGCCAAGAGAGAGCCATCAAGGTCACAGGTAGTGCTCCTCAGGCCCTACTCCTACAGAGCTCAGCAGCCACAGCCTGGCAGTCAAAACAGAAGTAGCTTTGGGAAAGCAAGAAGAGCATTCCCAACGAGCACTTGGTGTGAGCCAGGCCCTTTCTGGACTGACCCATTTAACAAATAGAAAGACTGAGGTTTGGTACGTTTAATGCAGAACCAGGATTCAAACCCACAGCGAGTCCGAGTCCCAGGCCCCTCTGCTTACCACCCCACTGTCTACCACTTTCCTAAAGGGCACACAGCAAGGGACGGGGTCTCTCTAGGGCCATGTAGTTGTAAGGGACAGAGCAAGACAGAGCACCTGTAGGCTGGTGTCTCCTTGGCACGGGGTTCTCCTGCTGCCCAGCCGAGTCAGAGCTGCCCAGAGCATCATGGGCCCGAGAACAATACTCAGAAGCCTGGGGAGGGCAGTTAGCCCCCACGCACCTGTAGGCTTTTCCTTGAGACTTTGCAGACACTGGTCACTGGCAGCAGCATGGGAACACTGGAGGAGTCTTCCCTGACTTCCCAAGTTGCCAGGGCTATGTTGTAAATCATGCAAGGTCCACACAAGGACCTTAACATACGACTCTGGAGCAAGGCTGCAGGGGCTGACTGCCCTCATCTCCACCAGTACCTGTGACCTGACAGCTTCATCTTCACGTGGCCCCTGGGAGAATAGCGTCTGCCAATTCCCCAAAGTGCCTACCAGCTACTGTGGATGTTGTAGTAGTGAAACTCGCTATGCCACGGATGCTACTTGCCTTCCGACAAGCCTCATCCCTGCCAGCCCTTCATAGCTGGGAAATGCTCAGGACCAGACTTACCTAGCCTCCACAGAGCACCAGGGGTTCCTCTCATGGTATGAAACTACCCAGGCGCTATGCCCACTGCTACATTGGGGAAGATCAGGCCACACAGCACCAGCCTGGAAAAGGGCCAACCTCAAACCTCCTAGGCCCATTTCAACAGAATGTGTTGTAAAATCAAAAATTCCAACTTGAACCATTGTATACATTACTTACAGAATCACCTGTATACAGTTACTCACAGAAGACACACAATACATAAATGTGAAACTAATAGCAGCAGTAACTACTATACCTCCTTTCTGTTGCTCCTGGGGTGGTGGCAGGGTAGGTTTTGCACTTGACATAGCTGCAAAGGTGGACGTAGAAAGTTGAGGGGCCTGCTCTTTTCCTCCTGTAGATGACCAAATGCTTCTGGCTGGCTGGTATTCAGAATCAAAATCCAGTTCCAGCAAGCAGCCAGCAAGGGGAGGAAACAGGGTCGATGTACCCCTAGACTCTTGGATTTGAAGGACGCCTAGGCTCACCCCGTGGCCTCAGGCCAGTCTCCTTATTTCTATGAACCTCAGTTTATCTATAAAATACGGGTAGTGATGGCCAACATGCAAAGCCAATGCCAAGCACACAAATGCATGCATCAAGTGGATCTTGGCAAATAACTCAGCTGTGGTTCCCTCTGGAAGCCAGACTCTTTGAGCCTGCGGCCCTTCTGCTCTGTCTCAGCTTTCCCTTCCCAGAGGTATGGTCAGTGCAGTATCCACCTGCTCAGTACTTAGAACACGAAAACAACTTTCCTGCTCTCAGGAAACTGTCATAATGACAAGCACACAAGCACAGCCAACAGAGCTACACTCAAAGTTTGTGTACCTGGCTGGTGCGGAGGGGTACCAGGGAAGCCAGGGCTTGGGGTACAACCCACCTAGAGTATGGAGGATGTGAGCAGCCACACGGGGGCACTGCAGAGCACTTGGGAGAAGGGGAGTCCCACTTTGGAGCAGGAGAAGTGGATGGGGAGACAACACCCTACGCAGCCTTACCATGCATGAGGTCGGGAGTGTGCAGTGCTCTGAAAGAACTATGGTAGCAGCAGGAATGAGAGTGAGTGTGAGGCAAGGCAGGCCAGCCTCCATGCTGCTGAGACATCCAAAGCAGAGCACAGGCCAGCTCTCCCAGTCCCCCCTGCCTCTCAAAAATTAGTTAATTTCTTTCAAACAAAACAAAAAACAAAGAGGACTTGGGTTCAGTCCCAAGCATCAGCTTCTTGTTAGGATAGACCCTGGAGGCAGCAATGACAGTTCCAATACATGGGTCCCTGTCACTCACGTGGGAGACTTGGATAAAATCCCCTTGTTGCGGAAACTTGGGGAGTAAATGAGTGCATAGAATTGCATGTTCTCTCTGTCTCTCTCTAATATAAATTAAACCATTATCAAAAATAAAACGTGGAAGGGGGAGGTGGCACCAGCTGTGGGACTTCAGGAGATCCCTGTCATCACAAGGAATAGGAGCCTGAGGACAACCTGGGGCAGACGATGGTGGCAGGTGTTAAAGGTAGAGCTAACAGAGTAAAGTTCCAGTCAGTTAAAAGCCCCAACAAAACATCAGCATCAATATACAATGTTATGGAATTAATTGACATAGTATTGAGTAAACAATATGTTAAAAATAATGCAAGTTCAATTCTTCAAAACATCTGGGTTGAGACAGTATCAATGACAGGTTCAAAAAGTAACAAACAACCAAACAAAAATTACAGGTTAAATCAAGGCAAACATGTGGTATCTAACCTTTTGGGATTCGCTCATTTCCCTTAGCATTATAGTTTCCAGTTGGGCCCATTTAGCCAAAAAGAACTGCATTTTGTTTTTTTTAATAGCTGAGTAGTATTCCATGGAGTAGATGAACCAAAGCTTTCTTATCCAATCTTCTGCTGATGGGCATTTTGGTTGCTTCCATGTTTTTGCAATTACTGATTGTGCTGCTATGAACATAGGGGTGCATGTTGGTTTGTCGTGAAACAGGTGTTTTGGATATATAAGGAGCAGTTTTCTAGCAATAAACCAATACCCTTGACTTATACTCGGTGCCCCCCAGGAGTCCTTGAATCCCAAGAAAAGGTCTCTGGGTGAGTTCCGTGGCAACCTCCTTCCACCTCCTCTTCCTCCACAGCCCTTCAGCACTACCCACACTGATGATAACACTCGGCATATGACCCATTTGAAAAGGCATTTCGCTGGCTTAAAAGAAAAAGGAAATTTTAGTGGCTTAAACATAATGCACAAAAATTAAAATTATATTGCAAAAGAAAATGATCCAGAAGGCATTAGCTGTCCCGCAGCAAAGTAATTTGTAGGTCATGTCCTTCAGGAGGGTTTCTGAGATTATGTTGTATAGCCAACTCCCCCAGAAATACCAAAAGAGTCCAAACAAACAGTTGAAACTGTTGGGGGTAGCTGCGGGGACAGCAGGGAAGACACTCTACTCAGCCCCCTCCCAGATCCCAGGTGGTATGGGGGTAGGGGGACTCGCATACCTGCCCCAGCTCCTGGCTCTGGAGAACTCCCCAGAGTGGCACTGTGACAACTGCCTGAGAGGTCAGCTCCACACCACCTCCACTCTGAGCCCCCTCCCAGCACCACACGGTCCCTCAGAGGCTGGTTGCCACGGTGACAGATGCCTCCTCCCTGGGGAGCTCTCCTGGCCCCAACTCCACAGCGAAGGACCACGAGAGGCAGGGGTGAAGGATCCCAGGACTGATGGACACGTCCAGGGGGGCTCGGGCACCCCCTGGTTTACAGCCCTCTCATTATAACCTCCTCAGCTCCTAGCTGACAACCTGATAATTCTCTCTGATAGCATCTACTGCAGCTGACTGACGTAGTCCTTCCTGCAAGGAAGATGTTGAGATAAAAGAATGAGCTGTGAAATCCTCATTAGAGTAGGAAGTAAGGTCCCTTGGCGACCCTGTCTCCCTGCACTCCCTACCCCTCAGCCCACCTCCTTTCCCTACCCTTCGTTCCCCTACCCTTCCCTCCCCTCTCTCCCCTCCTCTCCCCTCCCTTTGCCTCTCTCCCCCTCTCCTCCCTCCCCAACCCTCTTTGACTCTTCTTCTGTTCCTCCCATCTTTCCCTCATCTCCCCCTTCCCTCATTTCTTCCCTCCTTTTCTCTCCTGTTTCCGTGCCAGGAACACACTAATTACAACAGAGAATTTGAAGAGGCACAGAGCGAGAGAGAGGGAGGGGAGGAAAAGAAGAAGGCCACTGCTCATGGCTGATTAAAATGTCCTATGAAATCTAATTTGTAAAGCTCAAATCAGAATAAAGAGTGTTACCCCCACCATTCAAGGCCAATTCCATTGTTAATAAGATTCTTGTGAGATCCAACCAAGCTCTCAGGCTAAGAACCCAACCCAGCCCCACCCACCCCCATCTTAGGGGCCATGGGTTCTGTGGCACAGGCTGTGTGTCTCTGCCTCTGGTAGGCCACACACACACACTCGGCTGCCACCTCCAGCCCCCCTCAGTGTCAACACCCCAGTTCTCTCCTTGGCTGAGGCCTCTGCTGCTGAGAACTGTGCCCAGAATGTGGTCCAAGCCTGGGCTTTTGCATCCCCACAGCGGGCAGCAGCCATGCCCAGCACCTGAGTGGCCATCCCAGGCTTTCCCAGGTGGGTGGAATGAACCTGTGGGGAGCAGCTGGCCTGCCAGTTACAGTTTCGCCCCTGCTGTGTCAGGATCTGTAGAGCAAAGAGGTGAATCTCAGCTCCACCACTCATTAGCTGTGTGATATGGGGGCAGGCTCCTGTGCCCCTCTGATCCTGACTTGTTTTCTGTAAAATAGGGACAGCAACCCAGCTATTTATAAGGGGGAATGTTAAGCCTGGATCACACTGTGGGCCAGATGGTCAGCAACTGTCAAGGCCCCATTATCCACTCTGTGGACTCCCAGGGAACACTGTCCCCTGTTATAAGCAGTTCCCTCCATGGCCAGGTGGGGGAGCTGGAAATATGGTCTTGTAGCCAGAAAGGCATGGACTCTCCACCCTGGCCCCACTGCTGGACAGCTCCAGGGCAGCCCCGTGGACCCCTGAGACTCCACAACACCGGCCCCTGCCATGAGGTGTGCACTTCACTGTGACAGGGAGAGAGCAGGCGCCCACAGTGCGTGCTCCATAACTAACACATGTGGCTCCCGGGCTCAGCCTCCACCTCTTTTCCTCATCTGGAAAATGGGGCTGAAAATAGGGCCAGCTATTTTTAGCCTCTTGTGAGGATGAAAATATTAATAGGCTAATATTTTAAAACCTTAGAACAGAGGGTGGCATCTTGTACACGCCATGTGTTTGTTTAATAAAATATGAACTGATTAGCTTCACGGGTTCCGTGCTGTCTTGTTTAGAAGTGTGAATGGGAGGCGTGGGGGCCACTGATGAGTTTACTCCAAGCTATGGCAAGGTGGCAGGAGGGTATACACTGCAGAAAAGAAGGGAAGAGTGACATCACAGCCACCTGTTCCCTCAGCCACACCCTCCACCACGCTGTGCCACCATGCTCAATTCTACCCTAGACCCATGCTAAGAAACGCTGACGCAAACACGTCATGTCTGGAATCCTCAGGTTTAAGCAGACCCATGCCAGTTCCCAGCCTGCAGCCCTACTGAGTCAGGAACCCCACCAAACACTGTGCCTATTGTCACCCCATACCTAGAGATGGAAGTCTGAGCCAAGCAAGTGCAGCTGAGTAGGGCAGCAGAACCCAGAGCACAGACCAGAGGAGCAGGCCTGGTTGGGGCGAGGGAGGGGATGCAAAGCAGGGCCTCTCAGGACCGCCACAGCAGGAAACCAGGTCCACAGGCAGGTCTGGGCTCCTACCAGCCTCCTGCTCCACTGCCTCCACAGCACAGAACTGACCGACCTGCTTTGTCTCTTTCCTAGGCCAAGCCTACTCCTTCAGCCAGCAGCCCCAGGACCAGGTGGTGGTGTCTGGACAGCCGGTGACACTGCTGTGTGCCATCCCTGAATACGATGGCTTCGTTCTGTGGATCAAGGACGGCTTGGCTCTGGGCGTGGGCCGGGACCTCTCAAGTGAGTATCCCAGACCTCTCCAGCAGGCTTGGCATCTGTCACTGCTCTCCCACCCACACATCTGCATGGGGCTTGGGGTGACCACTGCTGCAGCCTGGACAGAGTCAGCCTGGCAGGGCCAAGGGGATGTGAGACCACAAGCTGTGTAAGGCCCTGCAGAGGGCTCCCCTTCCCCAGACTTGGAAACCCAGAACACAGGCGGCCCAGGATTGCGAGGGCCTCTGGTAAGGAGTTAGTGAGCCACAAGCACAGCACAGCCCCAAGCTGCCGGGGAGGCTCTGCCCACAGTCTACCCAGATGTTCAGAATTCCAGTGAGCCTGTTTCTTGGCCCAAAATGTGTCCCCCATGTATCAAGGTGCAGTTGTAAAAGAGACAGAGCTGCCACCTGCTTCTACCAGGCTTACCTTCCAATGAAGAGAGCCGGGTAACCCAAGAACTCACACAGCAAGCCAGCTGACCACAGGGCGATCAGCATGTATGGAAAGAAAGGAAAAGGCAGAACGTGTCTTAAAAAATAAAAATAGCCCAACAGTCCAGCCTCCCCAGGCTGGCTTCAGCATAGAACTAAGTTGCAGGCATTCCCTGGCTGCTAGGGGCTGGTGTGTGACCCAAGGCAGGTAGGTGCTGCATTGGGTACTTTGTTAACTATCAAGAGGTGCGATCCCATCTGTTTCCTCCTCTGGGAGAACAATAGTAGAATCGTGTTGCCATCACTCCTCTGCCCCTGAGCAGGTAGGCACAGGATTGTCTGGGGAGGCTTGGCATCAACAGTCGGATTCAGGACGGAGCTGGGCGCTCCTGCCTGTGATCTGGGAATGACTGTGGGTGGAGGAAGATAGGAGGACTCAGATTAAGCTGGGAAGCCGCTTTGCCTCTCATGAGGTGCACAGCTGCAGGAAAATAAAAAAATCAAAGTGCACTCAGGACTGTGTTGGCTGGGAAATTAATATTTTAAAATGTGAGTTATGTCTTGCCAAAAATGTATATTGAAACATGATAGCATTGGTCAATAACAGTGGCAGGATTTGGATGCTGCAGCCCAGCTGAGTGTGAATAAAATACACAGTTATCTGCACAACATTCCGGGCTGCTGTAAAGTCTGTTATACTGGCAGTCAAGCCATTTCAGAGACTTTGAGCTCCCCAGAGATACTGGAAGTACTGTGAGTACATCGCAGTCTTCCCCGACTAGAGCAGCTCGTGCCCTGGGCAGTTCTGAACGTGGTTCTACCCATGTTCCTGGTGAAGGAGGCTGTCTCCTGGTCCATGGTTTTCAGTCTTCGGTCTGCTGCCATGTTGTGACTTGTTGGGTTGGTGGTCAAGAAGGCCACTGACTCCTTAGCATCCAGTTAGAGTCCATTTGAAGATCAGTCCTCTCCACCTAGAGGGCCAATAAACTCCAACTCCTGAGAAAGTGTGGCAAAATGAAAGATACCAGAGTATCCCTTAACACTGCTTTCCTGCCCAATTCTGTCCTTGTGAGCACCACACCTTGAGTTAATGCAGCAAGTATTTCCAGCACAGAGAACTTTTCCTACAGGAAACCTGAGGCTGAGGCCTTTTGCGTTGGAATCCCACCCTTGCTGAAACCCTTAATGTCTTTCTGGGGGCCAGTGTGGTAGTGCAGCAAATTGGACCACTGCCCAAGATGTTTTCATCTCACATGGTGTTGGGTCGATTGCTGGCTGCACCGCTTCCAATCCAGCAACCTGCTAATGCGCCTGGGAGAGCAGCAGAGGATGACATAAGAAGAGACATGGATGGAGTTCTAGGCCCCTGAGTCCAGCCTGGCCTACTTGGGGAGTGAACCAGTAGATGGAAGTTCTCTCTCTCCTTCCTCTCTCTCTCATTCTCTCATTTTCTCTCTCTCCAGTACTGCCTTTCAAATAAACCTTTGAAAAGGTTAAAAATAAAAAATGTTTCTGGTCACCAACACCAGAAAATTCAAAGAAAATTATTTATAAATGCACTCACTGGTATTGATAGAACATTTTCTTTGAAGAAACTAAAGTATTCTCAAACAGTATCTCATAAGTCTACAGTGATTGGAGAGAGAAGAAAAACAGCATTTTCCCCTTTATTTGATAGGCATACAAAAGTCACAATTGAAAGGGACTCAGTGGTGTAAGCAGACCCAATGCACTAACCCCAAGCAGCACAGACACCCTGTCTGCTCTCCCTTTAAAGACGTAAACTTGGAGGCTGCTCCGCTGGTAAAGGCGCCATTCGGGGCACCTGCATACCCGGACTGTCCTGGCTCCACTGCAAAGTCCAGCTGCCTGCTTAACACCCACCGTCAGAGGCACCCGAAGGCTCAAGTGGTGGAGTCCCTGCCACCCCCATAGGAAATTCAGATGGGTTTTTATGGGTCCCTGGCTTTCAGCTGGCCCAGTCCCACATTTTGCAGAAATTCTGGAAAGTGAACCAAGGGATAGGAGATGTCTATCTATCCCCTTACACACACAGACACACACACACACATACACACATACTTCAATACAAAAACCAAACATAAATAAGTGAATTTTTTAAATTTAGTTTTATTGGAAAGGCAGATACACAGAGAAGAGGAGAGACAGAAAGGAAACCATCCGTCCGATGGTTCACTCCACAACAGGCCACAACGGCTGGAGCTGAGCCAATCCAAAGCCAGGAGCCAGGAGCTTCTTCCAGGTCTCCCGTGCAGGTGTAGGGTCCCAAGGTTTTGGGTCGTCCTCGACTGCTTTCCCAGGCCAGAAGCAGGGAGCTGGATGGGAAGGTGGGCCACCGGAATTAGAACTGGCGACCATATGGGATCCCAACGCATGCAAGATGAGGACTTTAACCACTATGCTATCACGCCAGGCCCAATAAGTGACTTTTTTAAAAAAAGAGATATTTCTGGCTTTTTTTTTTTTGCCTTATTGCTCACTTAAATCATCGTTAATAGGTTGCTAAATCTATGTCATGTGTTTTGCATAAATTAAGCTGTTTAACTTTTACCATAACCCATGAAGTGCAAGTGTTATCCCCATTTTACTGATAAGAAAACCAAGGCCCGTCAAGGTTAAAAGCTCACTCAAGGGGACCAGAACGTGGTCTCAACTATCTAACCCTCTGCCTATAAGCACCAGCATCCTGTATGGGCACCAGAACCTGTCCTGGATGCTCCACTGCTCGTCCAGCTCCCTGCTTATGGCTTGAGAAAGAGGAAGGCCCAAAGCCTTGAGACCCTGTACCTTCATGAGAGACCCAGAAGAAGCTCCTGTCTCCTGGTTCCAGATTGGCTCAGCCGTGGTCATTGCAGTCATTTGGGGAGTGAACCAGCAGATGGAACATCTTTGTAAATCTGCCTTTTCAACAAAAATAAATAAATCTTTAAAAAGAAAAACTCACCCAAGAAAACAGAAGTAAGAAGTAATAGAGTTGGGCCGGGCGCGGTGGCGCAGTGGTGCAGTGGTTAAGGTCCTCGCCTTGCACGCCCGGGATCCCATATGGGCGCCGGTTCTAATCCCGGCAGCCCCGCTTCCCTTCCAGCTCCCTGCCTGTGGCCCAGGAAAGCAGTTGAGGACGGCCCGAAGCTTTGGGACCCTGCACCTGTGTGGAAGACCCGGAAGGGGCTCCTGGCTTCGGACCCGCATAGCATCGGCCCTTGCGCTCACTTAGGGAGTGAATCATCGGACGGAAGATCTTCCTCTCTCTCTCCTCTCTGTATATCTGGCTTTCCAATAAAAAAAAATAATAAAAATAAATCTTAAAAAAAAAAAGAAGTGATAGAGCTGGCCGTTGACCTGAGCTAATTCAGTTGAAGAATCACGATTTCAAATAGTGCAGCCTTCCTGCGGAGTAGTCAGAGTCATGACACCTGGGAGGGAGCTAGAACGTTCTCTGGATCTCCGTTTCTGAGGCTGTGCTTCGCCAGGCTGCCGCCAGTCCTCGGAATGACATCCCAGCTCGCCGCCTAATTAGGCAAATACAAACAAACCCATCACTGATGTTTTCAGCAGCTCATGAGAGTGAAATCCTGCTGCTGATCACTTGCAAGACAACAAAAACATCAGCTCCAGCCAAGATGTCTGCAGGAAACCAAGGACTCATCACAGGACTCCGGGAGCCAGAGGCCAGGCTGCAAGGGCAGGGGGCTATGCTGGGAACAGCAGCCACAGCAGGACAGGCAGTGGACTCAGACCCTTTCCAGCCCCTGGCTTTAGCCTTGCGGGGAGCAGATGCGGCATACCTGGGCTCCTGGTGTGCATCCCATTCCTTGTGAGTATTTCTGGCTAGTCTGCGAGGCTGCAGTGACAGAGTCAAGCAGCCACATGAGGACCACGATGGCCAGGAAGATGTGAGGCTAGAGGGCTCATCTGCCCGGGAGGCACCCACAAACCAGGCCCAGGAGCCTGGCAGGGATCACTGATGGCACTTGGCATAGCTCACCCTGTAGAAACTCTGTCCCCGCCATCTTCAAAGACCCTGGCCTGTGAGAGCAAAAGGAATCTTGGAGCTCACCTAGTCCACTCTTTGATCCAGTGCAGCTACTGCAGTAACTCTGTAAGGCGATCCTCTGTTCTCTGCTTGAATCCAGCTGGTGGTGGAGACCTCACTACCCTCTGTGGCAGCCCTGGTCCTTATTAAACCCTTAAAATAGTCAAGAACCTTTTGAAATAATATCCCAGCCTGTTGGTGCTGGTGCTGCTTCAATATGAAGACATCTCACCCATCTAAGAGACTGGAATAATAGAAAACAGGTCTTGCATATTTCTGCCTCACTCACAAGCCCCCATCCTCTCTTTAAAAGGCCAGTTTGGTTATGCGGCACTGCAGTTACCATGCCAATTGACACACCCACATCCCATATCAGAGTATCAGGGTTCAATACCCAGCTCCACCTCCTGACTCCAGGTTCCTGCTAATGCACACCCTGAGAGTTATCATGGATTGAGCCAGGAGTTGAGGTCCCTGCCACAAATGGGGGAGACCTGGAGTGTGTTCCTGGCTCCTGGCTCCAGCCCTGGCCCAGGTCCTGCTATTGCAGATCGAATCAGTAAATGAGAACTCTCCATCCAACTATTTCCCATCATTTTGTTTTCTAAATTATACTATGGCCAAATCTTTCTTCTCCTCTGTTCCTATGGCTCATTTCTGCCCTGTGGGAAACTTCAGAAGGAGAAGCTTGCAGAGGTCAGTGTCAGAGACTGCAAGGCGCAGAGGAGTGGCTGAGAGGAGGGGAGGGGAGCCCGACAGGGAGGAGCACAGGGCGGGCGGGGAGTGGGGTGTAAACCCACACAGCCACTGGCTGGTGAACCCTGCCATGCAGGAAAGAGGGATCTGCCTGCCCGCCAGCCCCAGCGTAAGTGAGCATTTATATTCAGCCCTACACAGCAGCAGGAAAACTGATCAATGATTTATCATCCTCAAACTTCCAGTTATCTATTATTCATCGCCAGCGGTATGAGGGCCCCAAAGTTCCTGAGTGTCCCAAGCGCCTCCTAAGTGCTTAACCAGGCCCTGGGGCGTGGGGCGGCAGTGGGAAGGACTGGAACAGGCACCCTCAGGTTCAGTGTGACCAGGACTCCTGGATATGGTCTGCAGGCCAAGGCTGCTGCTTGCCATCCACCCTGAAACAGAACCATCTCTCCAGCTGTCTGTCTCTCTCCCTCCTCTCTCTCTCCATCTCTCTCCCTCCTCTCTCTCTCCCTACTCTCTCTCTCCATCTCTCTCCCTTCTCTCTCTCTCATTTCTTCCTTTCCGCTGTTACTGTCTCCTCTCTGTGCATCTCACTCTACCCGGATTTCCCTCTCCCTCCTCCCAGGCACCCCACTTTCACTGATCACAGCGTCAACACACAGGCCAGCTGCTAAACCATAGCTGACACACACCTCCCAGCGTACTCACCGCCCGAGTGGGTCCGTGCTCAGCAGCTCTGTCTCTTCTCGCTTCCTCTCCAATAAAAGTTGCTCCAACTCTCCCAAATATAAAAGCAACAGGGGCTGGCATCTGACTTGGCAGTGAAGGCACTGCTTAGGCCATCCGCATCCCATGGCAGAGTTCTGGCTTTCAAAGTCCTGGCTCCACTCCCTGATTCCAGCTCCTCGGCAGGCAGCAGGTGATAGCTCAAATAAATGGTTGACTTCTGGGCCCAGCGCAGTAACTTAGCGGCTAAAGTCCTCGCCTTGAACACATCAGGATCTCATATGGCCACTGCTTCTAATCCCAGCAGCCCTGCTTCCTATCCAGCTCCCTGCTTCTGGCCTGGTAAAGCAGTCGAGGATGACCCAAAGCCTTGGGACCCTGCAACTGCGTGGGAGACCCAGAAGAGGATCTGGACTCCTGGCTTCGGACTGGCTCAGCTTCAGCCGTTGCGGCTGCTTGGGGAGTGAATCCGCAGATAGCAGTTCTTCCTGTCTCTCCTCCTCTTTGTATATCTGACTTCATAATAAAAAATAAATATTTTTAAAAATAAATAAAATAAATAAATGGTTGACTTCCTGCCACCACCCACGTGGAAGACCTGGGTTGAGTTCCTGACTTCTAGCTTCAGGTTGGCCCAGCAGTAGTCACGTGACCCGGCAGGTGGGTCCCATCCCCACTCTCTATCCCAAACAAATAAAATACATTTTTAGGAAAATACAAGTTTAAGAAAAGCATACACACATAATACACACATACTGCCACAAACCCTGGGGCGGGGGGAGATCTTGTTTTTGTGCTTGCTGCACTGCGATGGGGGCCCTGAACCATCGGTCACCTGGCCAGCCTCGGGGCAGGCCACTGCGCAGGTCTCCTATGCTGCACCTGTTCCTCACAGATATCTCCTCCACCCTGGCCCAGCTCCCTGAGCCACATAGAGAAGTGTTTAAGTTCTCATCTTCCTGAAGCAGTGAACAATTTAAGTCTATGAATTAAATGAGACTGTAAACCTTTTCAGGGGTAAGCGAGCATAGAAATTAACAGGCAGTAGCACTGGAGCCATCCGCTAAGTGTGAGATGCCAGACAGGCAAGGCTTCACAGTGGCTTTGTTCCAAGGGACGAACCAGGGGCCTGAGGAGGAGTGGACACAAGTGGCTGAGGGGAAGACGGGAAGAAAACAAACAAGCGAATTGTCTTATTATTGTACATCAAGTGTCCTGGGTTACAGCCACCAAGGGCCCCCTTGGTCATGTCCTTCAGGGTCAGGTGTTGCAGCCCCTGTCTCTTGCAGCACCTGCTTACTGAGCACAGCCAGTGTCTGCAGCAGCCCCGAGGAGCCACCTGGACGTGTTCTGAAGCGGGTCTTTGTGGTGATGTTTCCATCTGCCTGCTGTCTCTTCAGGTTACCCTCAGTACCTGGTGGTGGGGAACCACCTGTCGGGGGAGCACCACCTGAAGATCCTGCGGGCAGAACTGCAGGATGACGCCGTGTACGAATGCCAGGCCATCCAGGCTGCCATCCGGTCCCGCCCCGCGCGTCTCACTGTCCTAGGTAAGAGCCATCTACGTGCATGGGACACACAGGACGTGCCAGCCTCGGCCCCAAGAAGGGTCTCTCTGCCGGGTTACAGGGACTGCAATGGGGCAGCGTCCCGCAGGGCTCCAGGCACACTCTCCCCTGAACACTAAGGAGCACATATCCCTCTTCCTACTCAACATGAATGCTCTCACCCCAGTAACTCAGAAGGCGAAGGCCAAGTGACCTACAACGGCATCCAACCCCTGTGTGTGACTGCCTCTTACAGAGACAAGGAGGACTCCTCCTGAGTGCTTATCCTGGCACTGAGAGTATGCTGGAAGCCAGAGAAGCACCAGGCAATGGGCAGGAGGGAGGATGGGGCATGGTGTGTGAGTCCCTGGTTTCTGAACTGACCCTTCGCCAGGTGGCACCAGATCCATCTCTGCCTACCTCCCTTGCATAAGGAACCTCAAGCTTGCTCCTCCCCACAACACACAGGGACACCTGTGACCCAAACCAGCTCCCTTCCCTCCCAGCTTTCCAAGAAGCCTGGCTCTCAGGTTATCCCTAGGAAGTGCCACTTCAGGCCCTTCTTGCAAATCAGCCTTCTCCCCCTCTACCTTTCTGTACCTTGGTCCTGTGGGAAGAAGCCTATGTCTGCCCTCATGCAAAGAGGTCCCTGCTCTTTCATTTGGGCAAGCACGCCTGCTCACAGTGACCTCCTAGTGTGCCAGGTTGTGATTTATACTCCACCCCTGCCTGGCTGGCTCCTCCCAAGTGAACGTCCAAAAGCAGGGCCTTGGAAACCAGGCCTTGTCCATAAGTAATCAGCTCCCATTTGCCAAGTAGATGCCTAGCTTTCAAAACTGGTGCAGAGCAGGAAACTGGGACTCAAAGAAGTGAAGAGCTCCTTGCCCTGTTCCGCCATCTCTGTCAGCCACAGTCTCTCCCTGGCATGCCTAGGGAGGGGGTGGCACAGGGGCCACTGGAGACGGAAGCCTGGGACAGATGCAAGGAAGCTTGGACAACAGGTCAGAAGCTGGCCGTAGCTTCTTGCCCAGTCAGTACAGCATACACTGCTCGGAGATGAAATATTTAAGAGGGTGTCAGGTTATCTTCAGATCTACATGGCCAAACACAGCAGGGCACGGGAGGCTGTGCGCTGCAGCCAAGCGGCCTCGGAGGACCGCTTAGCAAACACAGAGCTGTCTTTCTTGAGACCAGACCCTCCCTTGACCTGGGCATCCCCTCTGGCCTGACACATTCTGCCTCATGTGTGCAGCAAGGTAAGTAAGCCAGGCAAGGTGTCCTAGGGGCTCTCTCCAGGGAGCAGCAGCCCTCCAGCTTCTCCTGGAATGGGGAAAGGATCAAGAGGGGAGCATAGGGACTGAGGGAGCCTATAGGAGCCAACCCCGATTTTGAGGGCTGCAAAACTCAAGATCAGATCAGAACTTAAGGTACAGGATGCCTGCCAGCCTTGGAAGATCCTGCCCCTGCTGCTCCAGGGGCAGGGAAAGCTACAAGGAAAGGACCCCCAGTGCCATCCATAACCCCAACCTCCCGCTGAAGTAGCAGGTATCCCCCACAGTTCCTGAGAAAAACAAATGCAGCTAAAAGATACATGAATTTTTCTTCAAAAAAAAAATGCAGTCCATGCAAGGTTTTGTTATATCATGCATTCGCATGAACTTTTTTCAAGACCCCCTTCCTATACCCAGTCCTAAAGTTTTTTTGCACCAAAGTAGACTTCTCTTTCAAGTACATTTTCCATAGGCTTTTTGAAGACGGATCTGCATCATGTCCTTATAGTGCATCTCGCTCAGCAGCCATACCCTGCCACTTACCCTCCTTCCTCTCCACTACCCTGAAAGAGAGCAAAGGCCAGTGCTCTGAAAATGTGCATTAGCCAGCACATCTTGCTGGTCAGAAAATTTAGTCTCAGAGACGTAAAGCCATCAGCTCCAAGTTTTCAACCAAACTCATGCCCTTTACCCAGTCTCCCAATCCCCAGTGCCAGCAGCGTTGCATCTGTCTGGCTGGTGAGGAGCCAGGCTTCTCGAAGCAGGACCTTGGCTTCCAGTCTGAGCACACCTGATTTTGTCTTGGGTAGCTGCATCACAGAGACATTCATTCTTCCCTTCTGTCTCCTGTGGCCTGGCCTGGCACTGCCCTCTGGGCACAAAGCCAGGTGTTGCAGAGGGAGGGGTGGAGGGAGATGTTTATTCCAGCTGAAGAGACAGAAGGAGCACCTCCAGGAGTTCCCACAAGATGCCCTCTGTGGATCACTGAGAGCCCTTTCCAGCAGCATCACATGCCGGCACCTGAGCCAACTAAGCCTCAGAGAGAGCTGCCCCATGCTTGCCTCCCAGTTCTCCCAGGCTACTGGCCCCTACCCAGTTCTCCTGACCCTGAAGTTAATCCAGTAGACCCAGGGCTTGGCTGAGTTTTGCTAGGTGCAGGAGTGGCACCTGTGGGCAGTAGATGAATATAGGGGCTGGGTAGGCAGAGGGGAGAGAGATATTCTCCACCCCAGTCCAGCCACCTCCCCCACTCCAACCAAGACCTCGTCTGTTTTATTGTGAGTGACATGGCAGCCACAGAAAAATGTCCCAGCCAGGTCCCCATGAGAGCTGCCTTCCCCGTGTCCCAGGAAAGAGAGCTTCCTAATTTAGTCTGTATTTGCCTGAGATAGATTTTTAATTAAATAAAGTAAGAGTCTGATTAGAACCTGCAGAAGACAGAAGAGCAGAATCAGATGGTATTCCAGCAGAATTGCAAAGCAAACACTTTGGCTGGGACACAAGGAGGCCTCCAGGGGTCTTCCATCAAAGCGCCAAGTGAGGAGGGCAAATATGAGAGATTATATAGCCAGCAGATGTGCATTGTTAAAATATGCATCTGCCAGCAGCGTGCTCGCAGAAGCTGGAGGGCCAGTTCACACAGCCTGCTGGCCTAGGGAGGGCGTGGGCACTCGCCCGGCAGCTGGGCCCACAGTCACAGACACATTAATTAGCATTGTGTTTCCAGCTCTCAGATGTAATCAGGCAAGGAGCAACTTATAGCTGAGCTCTTGCTACCCTGGGAGACAGAAGAAGAGAGGGGGCCAGGGATTGAGGAGGGAAGGCTGGGGAAAAGGTTGAGCTGGCAAAGCTGAAAGAGGCAAGACTAGGGAGCCCCAGGCCGGGGCCACAGTTGGCCTGTTCCCTTGGTGGTGGCAAAGCCAGTGTCACAGAACAGCTCAGGAATCACAGTGATGCAGATGTACAAGCCACGGCCTTGGTCCCACCACTAACCAGCTGGGTGATCTTGGGTCTTATACTCAGCCTCTCTGGCTCTCGCTGACCTGACTGACAGAATGAGAGGTGATGATAAAGATGACCCCTCCACACTGGCCGGCTCCCAAGAGGCCATCACTTCCATAAGAAGGAGGCCAACACGCTGCACCAACTATTTTAAGAAAATGGGCCATTCCCCCTGAGACCTGGACTGGTGTGCTGACCGAGGCATAGAGGGTAATGGATGCGACTGATGTTGACAGCGTCTCGCTGTGAGGCTTGGCGATGGGCCCAATCAGAGGCCCATCCGGTCCTTGGGTTCTGGACTTGGCTGGATGCCTTAACCCCAGGGAGCTCCCTAGCAGCTCCCTCTGTGTTCAACTTCCTGGCTCTCTGTGCCATCTGCAGGCTCAGCTCAGCTGAGCATCATAGGACCCCTGTGCACATAGGCAGAGTGGAGGTCTCATTGGAAGAGTTGCCGGACCAAGGAGCTGACTCCCCTGCAGCAGACCCACTGTGTGACCGTGGGCAAGGCCCCAGGGCTGAAACTGGACATTGCAGTCCAGTTCCATGACTAGAATTCCGTACAGGGCACACACAACATGCAATGATATTTGGATTTTTATTAATTGAATGAGTAAATGGGCTTTGTGTTTCTTCACATTAGATGGTGATAATAAAAATAGTCATCACAAAGAATCCTGCACCTCACACACACATACACACATACACTGCTCTTGTTCTCACCTACAGAAGCACCAGGGGCTGGCTTTAGCTCTGCAGTCTCTTGGTGGTCGTATCAGAAATGCAGCATCTCAGCAGTCCCAAGATCAGAATTATGAGGATTGTATTGCACTTCACCTGTCCAGTCAGAAGCAAAGAGAAAAGGAAAATGAGTAGCCCAAGGGTTTAATTAAGAAATAGTTTCCAAGTTCCATTTTAATGTACTGATCTAGGCACTTGGGGTTCACTAATGAAAGAAAGAGAAAGCCAGGGCCTGGCACGATGGCTCGATTAACTGATCCTCCAGCTATAAGTACCGTTATCCTATATGGATGCCAGTTCATGTCCTGAATGTCCCACTTCCAATCCAGCTTCCTGCTTATGACCTGGGAAAGCGGAGGAGGATGGTCCTAGTGGAGCCCACATGGGAGACCAGGAAGAAGCTCCTGACTCCTGGCTTCAGATCAATCCATCTCCAGCCATTGCAGCCATTTCGGGAGTGAACCAATGAATGGAAGATCTTTCTATCTCCTTTCTCTCTGTAAATCTGTCTTTCCAATAAAAATAAATAATTTTTTTAAGAGAGAGAAAGAAACCATCCCTGCCATGGTGGAGCGAAATGGTGGATAAGTGATCAGCACTTAGAGTGTGTCTTTAAGCAGTCATAAATGCAAACAGTGAAGACAGGGTCGGGGGCTGGGGCAGGCTGGCAGTGGAGGGAAGAGGGGTCAGACAGCATTTAAGAATTAAAAAGGAGCATTTCCCCAGTCTCTTTCTCCATTCCCTTCCTCCTGGTCCATTTTAATATTAACTGTGCTTCCTTGTAGCTCATGTAAGAAAGAAGACTTCATGAATCAGCATGAAGTATTTAAGATGAAAACTACATTGACTCAAATAAAGAGGGCATTGTTTAAAATTATGTCAAGCTCCAAATCCTGAGAGGCATCAACAGATAAAGTCTAATCTGTTATGCAGCCTTAACATCCTCATTATTTTTTAAGATTTTTTTTTTATTGCAAAGTCAGATATACAGAGAGGAAGAGAGAGAGAGGAAGATCTTCCGTCTGATGATTCACTCTCCAAGTGACTGCAATGGCTGGAGCTGAACCGATCCGAAGCCAGAAACCAGAGTTTTTTCTGGGTCTCCCATGCAGGTTCAGGGTCTCAAGGCTTTGGGCCGTCCTCCACGGCTTTCTCAGGCCACAAGTAGGGAGCTGGATGAGAAGCAGGACTGCCAGGATTAGAATCTAGAACTGGTGCCCGTTCAGGATCCCGGTGTGTTCAAGGTGAGGCTACTGTACCAGGCCCAACATGCTCATTTATCAAAAACACAAGTGCCTCTGGCCGCATTCCTGCCAGGAGAACTGTGGGCCATCATGTCCACAGCACTGGTAGCATCCCCCTGCTCTCCATCTTCCAGCCTTCTGGATACAGGGATCCAGAGGAGAACGTGACTAAATCAAAGCCAACTAGCAAGTGAAGACAGAGCTGAAACAAGAGCCCCAGAGCGCAGCTCATTTTTTCAGGGTTTTATTATTTTATTTATGTGAAAGAATTACAGCAAGAGAGGTAGTAAGAGAGATAGATCTTCCATCCACTGGTTCATTCCTCAAGTGGCCTCGATAGCCAGGGCTGGGCCAGGCCAAAACCAGGCACCAGAAGTTTCTTTCGGATCTCTCATGTTGATCTAAGGGCCCAAGGCCTTAGGCCATCCTTCCCTACTTTCCCAAGCACATTAGCAGGGAGCTGGATCGGTAATGTAGCAGCCAGGCCTCCAGCTGGAACCCATATGGGATGCCAGCATCACAGGTGGCAGCTTAACCCCCAATATCACCAGCTTCTAAACTGCTTATACAGAATGTATTTGCAAATAATTCACCCACAATCACTGTGACAAAGGCCAGTTGGCCAGCATGAATCTGAGCACCCTGATTCCCCTGCCAACCTCAATGCCCCATACCCCTGGACCTCCTTCATCCTGCATTCCTGTCTGGAATTCCTTTCCCCAGCGTCTTCCTTTGGCTAACATGAGCTTGCCTTTCCAGACTTATCTTGGGCAGTTCCTCCTCCAGGAAGTCCTCCCTGAATTTTACATGGCCTGGTGGTTTCCCCATCTTTTTCCTTCTGGAAACACCTTGATCACAACACTCGGCACATTGCAGAGACTACCTCTTTTCATGTCTGTTTCCACCACCCGGTCTCTCTGGGGCATTTGCGTGTTTTGTGCAGCCTGAGAGCACATTAGGAAGCAGCTCAGGAAATGTCCATCATGGTGACCAAAACAACAAGTCCTAGGAGAAAACCGGAGTGAGTTTTCATGAAGAACAGTGCCTGGCAAGAGTAACACCCAGGCACCTCTGAAAGTCATGTTGCATTGGGTAGGGCAGGGTTGAAAAAGGCAATGTGACTTTAAGGTCCAGAACTCAGATTCTACAAACTAGATTACTAAAAACCTGCACTTGAAACCTGAATGTGCCTCTTCATAGTGGTGTGAACTTGGGCAAGTCATTTACCTACTCTGTGCCTATTTCCATGTGTAGAATGAGGGCAATCGTCCTGTCTTCTTAGGACTACAAAGAAGAGTTAATAACACTTGAGGGCATTTCAAAAGGTTCATGGAAAATGGAATTAAAAGGTAAATAGGTGGGTATGGTGGTTGAAATACCAATTGGAACACCTGCCTCTCATACTGGAGTTGCTGGGTTTAAGCCGTTGCTCTAGTTTCAATCCCAACTTCCTGCCAGTGTACCCCTCTGGGAGGCAGCCGTGATGGATGGCTCAACTGCCTGAGTCCCTGCCACCCAAGTGGGAGACTAGATTAAGTTCCGGGCTCCTGTCTTCAGCCAGGGCCCCAGACCAGTTGTCTTGGGTACTTGAGGAATAAGCCAGCAGATCATAGAGATCGATCGATCAATCGATCTATCTATCTATCTCATCCTCCCTTCCTCCCTCCCTTTCAAATACATAAAAATTCTCTTGGAGGAGAAGGCATTGTACCACAGATTAAATCACCCCTTGGGATGCTTGTATCTGATAGCCGCAGATGACTTTATTGTCAATTCAGCTTCCTGTTCGTTCACCTGAAAGGCAGTGGATGATGGCATGGTATGGTGGTTAAAACACCGCTTGGGACACCTGCACCTCCTACTGCCACCGAAGTGGGAGATTCAGATGGAGTTCCCAGCTCCTAGCTTTATTTAAACCTGGCCCATCCCTGGCTGGTTGCAGTTATTTGGGAAGTAAACCTAGGGTGGAAGATCGTGCTGTGTGTCTTCCTTTATCCATGTTTCTCTTTGTCAGTCTCTCACCATCTGTCACTCTGCCTTTCAAATAAATAAATACAAAAACTAAAAAGTTTTAAGGTTTATTTTGGTGCAAAAACATTTTTAAATCCTCATACATTGAGGTCTCCAAAAAGTTCATGAAAAAGATGTGCATTATGAAAAGGCTATGCAAGGATTTTGAAATTATTTTGCACCAAAAAAAAAAAAAACTTATTTTGTAATGTCACTTTTCTATGAACTTTAAAGTCCCTTGTAGGTAAAGCACATCTCAGAACAGTGCCCTGCTCTGAAGCGAGGCACATGAGCAGCGGTTGTCATTATTCCAATTGTGCTTCTTCCTGCTATTACTGAGCAATGTTAACAGACACCAGCAAGCAGCTCCCCCTTCCCAGGGGTGCAGCCCAGGTCCTGGAGAAGCTTTTCCACACAGCAAGCGAGGCCGAAAGCCGCAATTCCTGCAGACCCCTCCCGGCCGCACGCCCAGGAAGACAAGCAGAATTGATTTCCTTATCTCCGTATTAAGCATGGTTTGCCTGGGCCCAGCCTGGTCTTAGGTGCCGTATCTCATTTGCGCTGTGTGCCTGTTTCCTGCCACATTCATTACCCTGCAATCACCCCCCCAAATAGGGGCAGCAAACCAACCAGAGATGGGAGAGAAGAGCAAACAAACATTCTTATCTGCTGGAGCCCTGAAGCCTCCTCTGAGCTCCCCACACCCTCCCCAATACACACACCCCACCCTGCCACCTTCTCCTTTCCACTCCCACCCACTACTCTGCCCTGCCTGGTGGCCAGGCCCACTCCTAGTCTCCTCTTCTCCCCATCCCTTTAGCCACTGCACATCCTTACCCTCTCAGCTTCACTCTGCTTTCTTGCAGGACAGGTGAGAAGAAGACCATAGCTGGGGCCATTAAATAGCCATGAGCTAGTTCAAGTGTCTCTCTTCTCAATCATGGTCAGTCTTCCAGGGGTAGGGGGAACCTGCTCTCAGGTCCACATCATGGACTCCATACCCTGTGCCATGCTAAGAAGCTGCCCACAGAACTTGTTGCTGGAGGCCTGGAGCGATCAGGGGTCTTCATGGAAGTCCCTACAGCCTTCAGGTTGAGATGATCTGACTTCTTAGCCACATGGCTCTGAATGCTCCCTTCTGCTGCTCTCCCCATCCCTGTCCTGTTAGGCATGATGCCTCCCAACCTTCCTCCCACCCCGCCTCCAGCTCAGCTTCCATGGAATACCAGGAGTCTGCCCATGATCCTTAGCCCTGGTCTATCCACCACGACAGGAAGTAAGGCAGGAGGAAGGGGTATTAACAGGTATTTAAGCACTGTCAAGGCTCCAGAGGGGGCAGAGGCTCACTGGGGTGGAGTCAAACTCAGCCTCTCCTTTTCCGGCTCCTCCCTGGAAGTAAGTGACAGGGGCTGGAGGTAAGTGACAGGTCCTCATCAAGGAACAGACCTGAGGAAAGAAGGGTGTGCCACCACCCCAAGGGTGACTGGGATGCACTGGCTCAACAAGCTGTCCAGCTAAGTGACCTTTCTCAGGTGAGCTATAAGCCCAACAGCAGCTGCCCAAGTGCTCACTGTCCATGTGAGCCAGAGGCAGTGCCCCAGTGGCTATGCCAGGCCCAGCACTTCCCCCTTGGCTTTCAACAGCCACCTAGGAAAGGGAGGGTCTTCAGAGCCCACATAAGGTGTCTCCTGCTTCTCCTCTGACCTCATGTCTCTCCCATCACCAAATGACAGGAGCTCTCCAGGGCAATCCTGAAGTCCTCAGATCCAAGCACAACGAAGGATCCCACCAGGAATCTGGGAAGCCCCATTCTCACTCCATCCTGCCAGCTCCATCCATGAGACATGGATTATCCATGACCTCCCTGGTCCTGTGTTCTCCCAAGAAGCCCAGGAGCTAGAAAGACGGAGTAGAAATCCACTCCACAGTTTGACTATAATTCTTCCTCAATCACTCAGGGTTGGGGGTCGCTGTGAGGCTCATGGTCCCAGAGTCCCTCCCCGCTGCTCCTGAGAGCAAGGATAATGTGTCCTTCTGATGTTTTAACCAAGCATGACCCTGGGAGATGCTGAGCAGGCTCAACTCCTCAGCAAAGAGGAGTGTGAGCTCTAACCATGGAGATTCGCAAAAGTCAGGGCCTTGATCCACTGGCGTCTGCCATTAGGCATGGATTGGCTCTGGAGCTGCCCATGAAATCCAAGCCGCTTTCCAACAGCCTTCAGTGCACAACCACCACAAAAAGCCTTCCCTCCTCTGTGCCACCCACAGGGCTAGCCCTTTCAGCCTGGTGCACCTTCCTACATCCCTATGTGGCCCAAAATGCACAGAAAATCAGTGCCCTATGCCTGAAATCCTCTGTCAGGAAGCTCTGCTAGCCACAGGCTATGTGCAAGGCTCCCTATTCATGTGTCAGTCATAGTCACATACACAGACATCTTCACTTTGAAGACAAATGCACTAACGTGCACACACGTACACACAACACCATATGATACATGATAAGGCCAAGTCACCATTCCCTCTTGAAAGCAAGATGCAAGACTCAGTGCCTCTTGGGAATTAGAAAAGTTCCTGGTGACTTGATCGAAGCATTGAGTGCCATCCACTGTCAGCCCCAGGAAGGAACAGAGTAGCTGGAGCGTGGTGTCACCAGCGTGAGGCCTCTCTTGGCTATGGATCCCCTAATGAAAAATGGAATGGAGGTGAAACAAGTCCTGGCAGATGGAGGGAGGCCAGGCCAGTCCATGCCCCATGACAAATCACCACTTTCCCCACTCTAGCTTCCAGGTCTCCTGGGTGTCAGCCTTGGGTCTTGGTCCAGAGTCAGCCTGGACAAGCCTGAAGAGGCTGGAGCTGGACAGGGAGCCCTCTCAGGACTAAAAATAGCTCACTCCTTCTCTGCTGTGACCTCAGACTGAGCCTGAGACGAGGGTTTCATGGCAAATTACAGATTTAAAACTGGCAATGAATCTCCATTACAGCATGAAATGAGAAAGGAAAATGCCACTAAATGGAAGCCTCCCCCTACAGCCAACAGGCCAGGGAGGAGTGTAGTTGAAGGAGGAAGCATAGAGATACAGTCACACAACTCAAGGCAGACTTACAGAGGCTAAAATCAGGGAGGGAGAGTGACACACTGAGAGACGTGGCAGGAGCTGAGACCTAAGGAAGGTCCCCTCTTGCCCCAGGCCAGAGGACCACTGGCAGGGAGTCGAGAACAAGTTCTGAGCTGAGCACTGCTCTTCAGGAGTGGAAATGTCATGCTTCTGTTGTCTTAGTGCTCTGATGGGACCTGTGTCAGGGACCAGGTGCCGAGAGGCATCTGCAGACCCCTTCTCATCACTTGATGATTACTCTATGTGACTCCTGAAAATGCCCTCCTCATAACCCCCACACCACAGTGACATCTCTGCAGGCTCTGGGTGTGGAACACACATAGCAGCAGCTCTGTGCTGCCCCAACACGCATGCACGCGCGCACACACACACACACACACACACACACACACACAGGTGAGCACATACGTGCACGGGTGTGTGCATACAGGGTGGTGGAAAGATCTACAGATCTCCAGGAACCTGCCATCCACTCTCCCTATGCACACTGCCCCAGGGACGCCAGGACAACCATCATGATTTAGCTCTAGCCTGAAGATGAAGCATAGAGAAAATCAAGTGGCCAGTATACCCTCTGGTACCACCAAAACCAATGCTTGACCCAAGTTACTGGTATTTTGTCAGCACCATGGACAGAGCAAGGCACTGAACTCAGGTGCAGACTTAGCCCCTGGAACAAAACCTAAAGATAAGACAGTGTACACAATTAAAAGAAATGGGAGGCTTTGCTTGCTGAAGGGGGAGACTTAGGGAAATAGGGTCCCTCTCAAATATTTAAGGAAGGGAGATAGATTTGTTCTGTGGAGCTCTGGAGTACAGAACTGGGGGCAGTGAGAACGGTTTTCATCTCTATCATTAAAAAAATAAAACAGCAGCATGGTAGAGAAACGGGCTCTCAGTCTCTCAGAGTATTCGAACAGAGGCTGAGTTTTTCCTCATATCTGTTTCTAGCAGGAAGAAAGCAGTTCCTGATCAGAAGGCTAGCAAATGTTCCAATTCCAAAGTCAAGCAAGGAATTGGGGGCTGGGGAAGATGCAGAGGAGAGGACAGTTAAAGTTGTCTCTTCTCCATGACAGAGACTCCCACACAGTATATCATAGACTGCCATGGGAACTCCTGCCACCCCAGGAAGAATCCTAGGCAACATGGTCAATTAAGGCACATGGTGGTGTCTTAGTTGTTCTAGAATTGTCACAAAGGAGAAGAATACCTGATAATTAGAAGTTGTTAAGGATAGTGCAAAGTTAAGCCATATTTCACATATGCTTGGAAAGCCTGGCTACCCTGGGGGAGTTTTACACATATGAGCGTGAGTATGATGGCTGAGAAAAGGCAAAGAAGGAACTGCTTGTTCCTCCTAACCTCAGCTTCATGACATGCATGCTAAGTACAGTGAAATCTCAGATCTTGGGGAGTGTTGAAAGGCCAAAGGCAACGAGAGGATTCCACTTGAAGCCACCGTTGGAGGCAGCAGAGATGTCATTTAGTATGAAGGACAAGTGAGGGTGTCCCGAGCCTGCTGGTATATAAGGTGAAGGGACAAGATTCAGTCTAGTGGGAAGTGGCCTTGCAAGTCAGGGCTCCCAGCAGGAGCAAAAGGTTCGGACAGGATAGTGTGAGAATAACAGCAAGATGTCAGTGCAAGGGCAGCTGACTGCATCTCTAACGCTCATGTGTGGGTGACTGAGGAGACTGGCTTTCACTCACGGGAAGCTTTAAACAAGGTGCTAATAGGAGCAAAGATGGAATGTATCCTGAAACCTGTCCCTCCTGGGACTGGAATGGCCCCAAGTCCAAGGCAGCTGTTCCCTGACAAGGTACCACTGGGCAGGGACAAGAGGACTAAATCCATGCACATCTTCTGTGCACAGCAAGAGCAGCACATCTGTTGGTACTAATGGAGATAAAGAGGTGGGAAATAGCTACCCCGGTGAGCCTGCACTCTTGTCCACCCCACACACTACATGTAAATCCACACGCATTGCTTCATTTACCCTGTTTCCCAGGGGCCCTTTTACAGATGAGGAAGCTCAACACAAAAAGACTCATTAATTTTCCTAAGCTCACACACGAAAGCCATAACCTACTGAGTCATGGCCCATCCCTTTTCCCAACTCTGCTCAGATTTGTGTAACTGACTCCCCATTAAGATCATGGACTTGGGCTGCCGGCGTCCTCACTCTGTCCCAGGGTGCACTCATCAGAGAGATGGCCTGGACTGTGAACTGAAAGCTTCTGAAAATTCTGTGACCCACCTTGGGAGCCAACACCCCCAAACCTACAGCATACACTTCCCACCCAGCATGTTTCCTGTTCAGGGGCCTGTCCACACCTTCCTTCCCCAACACTCTGGGCCTCTACATTACTCCATCCATGAGGAGGGGGCTTTTCCAAGTGTGAGGTTCACAGGTACTTAGGACCTGACACAGCTGCCTCCATCTCACAAAAATAAATAGCTGAGCCCCACAACCCATGCAAGCTAGCTTCCAAAAATGTGTCACATTTTCACAAGTCGATCAAGGTGTTTGTAAATGTTTATATAAAGAAAGAGCTCTCCATATGTAAATATGTCAGGAACTGTGTGAGCAGCTGAGAAATCACCTGGTAGTTTTGGTGATGGAAGCAAGAAAGGAAGAAGGTGGTGACCACACAACCATCCCAAAGCTCCACGCCTAGATGCATGGCTCCTTCCAGCCTCTACTCCCCCCATCACACACAGTGCTAGAATGCTGGAGAGGACTTGTTTTACAGGTGCATCAACTGAGTTCAACAAGGAAAAGAAGGAACCCTTTGTATCTACAAGTTCTGCATTCATGGAAATATTGGGGGGGGGGGGATGTACCTGTCCTGAGTAGGTACATATGTTTTTCTTGCTATTCTTCCCTAAACAACACAGATCACCAACTACTCACATACCATTTACATTGAATTAGATACTATGAGCAATCTAGAGATGGTTTGAAGCATGCAGAAAGATGCGTATAGGCAAACACAATGTCATTTATTGGTTTGCTTGGTTTTTTTAACCATCAGCAAACATAGCTTTATTTGTTTTTTTTTAATTTTACTTCTTTTTATTATCATTTTATGATATTATCATTTTGTGATACAGTTTCATAGGCCCAAGGTTTGCTTATTTTTGTGAGAAACAAAGAGAGAGAGAGAGAAGTACACAGAAAGAGCTCCCATCCACTAATTCACTGCCCAGATGTCCACATGGCCAGGGTTGGGCCAGGGTTGGGCCAGAATGAATTCAGGAAACAGAAATTCAATTCAGACATCCCTTGAGGGTGACAGGGGCCTAACTATTGAGCCTCCCAAAGGATTTATTAGCAGGAAACTAGGGTTGGAATTAAAACTGAAACTTGAACCCAGGTACTCTAATGTTGCTAGGCCAAATGCCCACCCTTATTCTTTTTTATATGAAAGACTTGAGCATTGGTGTATTTTGATATCTGAGGCCAGAGAGGAAGCTATTGGTTCTGGAACTAGTCCCCCAGGGATGTCTAGAGGCAGTGCACAGCAAGGAAGACCAAGTCCTCTGACTCCTGCAGATCAACAAAGCCGAGTCCTGAGCCAAAGTCACCCAGGACTTCATCTACCCCCAAGAGGCAGCCCCAGATATTTATTAGCTGTGAACAATAGTTCTACTAACCACCATAGACGGCTTTAATTAGAGAATTAGAAGGGTTCCAAGCAAGAGTCTTCTTATTTAGGAAACTTCCTGTCCTCTGCACTGGGAATATTTCTTAGAAAAACAAACTAAAAGCCCCTGCCTTTGCAATGCTTATATGAGGGTACTTCATATCCTCCAGTTCATCTGGGTATACACACACACATACAAAATGTGAACTCAGTGCAGTCCTTTCAGAAAGCACGTTTTCCATGAACTTTGTGAATACTACTGGTATTCCAGCAGAGGGCACTGAATAGCATTCAATACAATGAGAAAATCCTGTTGTGTATTAAGAGACAATAAATGCAATCCAAGAAACTGGACCAGAGAATATGAGATTGGGTTCTGCTGGGAGGGGAGTTGAGTGGTCAGGGTAGGCTTCTTGGAAAATGTGGATGTTTTCTCCTTTCCTCTTTTCTATAATAGATTCATTGAGATAAAATGCACACCTTGTTAAATGTGTCCATTTTAAGTGGTTATTTTTAGTACATTTAAGAATTGTGTTTCACTGTTGGAGCCATGCTGTGGCTCAGGCCAAGACCAGGATTTCATCCCCCATAGCAGAGCGTTCAGGGTTCTTTTCGTTGGAAAGGAGGCAAGATAGGTAAGACATTTTTCAAACATAAACATAATTGAATGAAACTTATCAAGAGTACCGTGTATTCAAAACAAATCATCAATTTGATGGTTTTGTAGGAAAGCAGTGCAGCCACAAATTCAAATGGCAAACTAAGGTTGAAGGTACAGACAGAGAGAAGGAAGGTGGGCAGCAGAATTCCTCCATAGATAGAAGGTAGGGCTGCTCTGGGTAGCAAGGGCCTGGGGAAATAACATGAGACTTCCTTGAAACTGCAGTCCAGAAAAATCAAGTGGCTTTCAAAGAAACACATAAAGCAGTAAAACTAGAAAAAAAGAATTGTGTGTTCACCACTGTAGTGCAGCATGAGATCTTTGCATACTCTCAAATAATCCTCAGCTAACTTCTGCTCCCGGTCTCAGTCTCCGACAGCACAGATCTGCTCCTGTCACTCTGGCCTTATCTGTGCCAGACACATCTCACAAAAGGAATCACACATGTGCAGCTCTTCACATCCAGTTTCTTTCACTTAAGCATGTTTTTGAGATCCCTCTATGGTGTTGCGAGGATCAACAGTTTACTTATTTTTATTCCTAAATAGTATTCCATAGTATGGACATAACACATTCTGTTTAATCCATGCTTAATCCATCCACTAATTGATAAACATTTTAATTATTTCCAGTTTGGGGTGATTATTAGTTATATCACTATCAGCATACACAAACAAGTCCCTGTGTGGGGATCTGCTCTCACTGATCATAAGTAGATTTCCAGTAGAAGAGCTAGGTCCCGTGGAAAGTTTTTGCTTAATGCTTTAAGGAATTGCCAAACTGTCTTCCCAAGCAACTTCATCATTTACTCCACTCCTGCCAGCAATGTGTGAACCTTCCAGTTTCTCTTCTTCCTTATCAACAGTCGACATTGTCTTTTCTGTAAAAGTCATTTCAGTGGGTTGGAAGTGACATCTCATCACGGTTTCAATTTACAATCCTCTGGATAATGATGTTGAGCATTTTAAATTTGATTTTCCATGTTTATATCTTCTGGAGTGAAAAGTCTGCTCAAATCTTTCGATATTTAAGATATTTACTTATTTATTTACCATTTATTTATTTAAAATACCGAGGGAGAGAGAGAGAGATTTTTCATCTGATGGCACAACCTCCCGAATGACTGCAATTGGAAAAGACGGGCCAGGACAAAGTCAGGATCCTAGGCTCTCTCCGTGGCCCAACGATTGGGGCCATCTCCCGTTGCTTTTCCAGGTGCACGAGCAGGGAGCTGGTTCAGAAGCGGAGCAGCCAGGACTCAAACTCCCAGATGGGATGCCAATGTCACAGGCAGTTTAACTCACTACACCACAACACCAGCCATATTTTGTCCATGTTTAATTAGTCATTTATCTCATTGCGTTGTAGAAACTTATATCCTCTGAATACAAGTCTGTTACCATATACATGATTTGCAAAGATTTATTTTATTTTTATCTGAAAGGCAGAGTTCCATAAAGAAAAGGTGAGGCAGAGAGAGGTCTTCCATCCACTGGTTCACTCCCCAAATTTCTGCAATGGCCAGAGCTGAGCCAGTCTGAAGCCAGGAGCCAGGAACTTCCTCCAGGTCTCGCATGTGGGTACAGGACCCAGGGACTTGAGCCATTCTCCACTGTCTTCTCAGGCCTTTAAGCAGAGAGCCGGATTAGAAATGGAGCAGCCAGGACTTGAACCAGCAACGCTTAGCCTATTATGCCATCATACTGGCCTCAATTTGCAAATCTTTTCTTCAGGTTGTAGTTTGTCTTTTTCCTTTCCTCAGGTGTATCTTTTAAATCACAAAAAAGCTTTTATTCAAGTCTAATTTGTTACATTTTTTTTCTTTATTGGATTGGACTCTGCCACACTGAAGACCACAAAGAGTTACTGTTATATTTTCTTCTAGGAGCTTTATAGTTTTGCTGCTTACAGTTAGTCCATGATTCATTTTAAGTTGGTATCTGTGTAATTTGTGAGATAAGGGCCTATGTGTATCACTTTTGCTTATGGCTAGCCAATTGTCCCATATCACTTGTTGAAACATAGTCTCCTCTCTCCTACTGAACTGCCTTTGCATCTTTGTCTGAAATAAACTGTTCTTACATGTAGTGACTCTTAATCACCCACACTTCTGTTCTTAGACCACATCCACACCATCCTCATTTCTGTAGCTGTAGAGAAAGGTTTAAAATCAGCAATAGTGAACCCTCCAACTCTCTTCTTCTTCAAAGTACTTTCCGTGATTTCTGGGCTCTTGTGTTTCATTATATGTTGTAGGATCAGCTCATCAATTTCAGCAAAAAATAGTCCCTAGCATTTGGGTAGGAATTGTGTGAATTCTGGAGATGAACTTGCAAAGAATTTCCATGTTAACATTGATTGAGTCTACCCCCGTGTGGATGTGGAATGTCTATGTTTATTTAGAGCTTTAATTTTTCTCAGCAATGTTTTGTAAGTTTCAGTGTGCATCTTGTACATTTTTATGAAGCTAATTTCTAATTATTTTGCTTTTTGTGATACTACTGTGAATGAAATTGCTTTCTGTTTTAAATGTTTATTCAAGTAAATAACATTATTTACTACAGATAGTTCCTTACTACTATATAGAATTACAGGGAGGGAGGGAGAGAGAAGGATCTTCCATCCTCTGGCTCACTCCTCAAATGGCCACAACAGCCAGAGCTGAGCCAGTCTGCAGCCAGGAGCCAAGAGCTTCTTCTGAATCTCCCATTCAGGAGTCCAAGTAAGGGTACCATCCTCCACTGGTTTCTCAGGCACATTAACAAGAAGATGGATTGAAAGTGGAGCAAATGAGCCTCCAGGACCCATGTGGGATTCCCGGTTGTAGGAGGCTTCCTTATGCCCTAAGCCACAGCACCACCTTTTTGGTTTCTTTGTCATTGTTCTCTTAATTTTACTTTCAAACTACATATATTTCCAATATAGAGAGAAACACAATTGATTTTTGCATATGGATCTTGGATCCTATAACCTGGGATGAATTCACTGTTTAGATTTAATAGTTTTTTAATGAATTCTTTAAGGTTTTCTCCTTAAAGGATCATTTTGTCTATGAATAGGCGGGTTTTTTTTTCCTTTGATGCCTCCTCTTCCTTATTGCACTGTCCAGAACTTCTAGTTCTGTGGTGACCAGAAGCTCAGTCAGCTTGGGAAGCTATGGGAAAAAGAGCAGGCAGCTCACAAAACAGTCACTCCTCGTAGCTTTGGAGGCCAGAAGCTTGAAAACAGGGCACCAGTCTAGAGTGCTTCTAGGTGACACCCTGGCATTTCCTGTCCTTGGTACATGGAGAGAGAGAGAGAGAGAGAGAGAGAGAGAGAGAGAGAGAGAGACCTCTCTTGCGCTTTCACAGAGTGCTAATCACATCAAGAGAGGAGAATCCCACCCTCATGATCTGGTCGAACCCTAATCACCCTCCAAAGCTTCATCTCCAGCTATCAGCACACTAGGGGTAGGACTTCGCCACATCTGTCTGTCAAGTAGGGGAGCATGAACACTCAGTCCATAACAACCCACCTCTTCATTTATTTTTTAAAGATTTATTTTAGGGCCCAGCACGGTGGCACAGTGGTTAAGGTTCTCGCCTTGCACACCCGGGATCCCATATGGGCGCCAGTTCTAATCCCGGCAGCCCTGCTTCCCATCCAGCTCCCTGCCTGTGGCCCGGGAAAGCAGTCGAGGACAGCCCAAAGCTTTGGGACCCTGCACCTGTGTGGGAGACCCGGAAGGGGCTCCTGGCTCTGGATCAGCATAGCATCAGCCATTGCGCTCACTTGGGGAGTGAATCATCGGACGGAAGATCTTCCTCTCTGTCTCTCCTCTCTGTATATCCGCCTTTCCAATAAAAATAAAATAAATCTTTAAAAAAAAAAAAGATTTATTTTATGTTGGGGCACCATATGGTAGCCTAGTGACTGAAGTCCTTGCCTTGCATGCGCCAGGATCACATATGGATGCTGGTTCATGTCCTGGCTGCTCTGCTTCCCTTCCAGTTCCCTGCTTGTGGCCTGGGAAATCAATAGAGGATGGCCCTAAGCCTAACCCTGCACCCATGTAGGAAACCCGGAAGAAGCCCCTTGCTTCGGATCGGCCCAGCTCTGGCTGTTGCAGCCACTTGGGGAGTGAATAAGTGGACAGAAGATCTTTCTCTCTGTCCCTCCTTCTCTCTGTAGATCTGCCTTTCCAATAAAAATGTGAAATAAATCTTTTTTTAAAACTGCTCCCCCGCTTCCAGCTTTCTCCCTGTCTCCCAGGCCAGGGTGCCCGGGAGCACTCACATCCAGCTGCATGGCTCCTTCCACGTTGCCTTTTGGTCCATGCAGGATCCACAGGCCGGGAAGCCTCCCCGTGAAGAGCTAAGAGAAAGCTTTTCTGCCAACACAAGCTCCCTTTTCACACTGAACCCATGAAAAAGCAGCTTATCTGCCTAAGAGAATGAGAGCCCTTGGTTTTTATCTGGGTGGCAATCTTATCTAAACAGGTTCAGGTGGCAAGAGTGAGAGAGAAAAATAATTAAGGGGAAGGCAGGTGAGAAGCTGACATTATTATTACTGAAGTGCTGCAAAGCTTTCCGCTCATGTTCCTACACCAATGACATCCGACAACGAAGGGAAATCAGCCCGCCCCATTATCTGCACCACACATGGGCTCACCCCACCTCCTCGCCACCTATAAATCTTATTAAACAGGTTCCATTGGCAAGACAGAAAAATAATTAAGGCAAAGGTAGGTGAAATGTTGATGTGATTGCTGTAATGTAACAGCCTGTTTAGTTTCTACACCAATGAAATACAACCAAGGGAAATCAGTTTTAAAGATTACCTTTCGGAGAGGCGAATGGGAGCGCCAGGAAGTCTGGCTTAGAGAAGAAGCCATCATCAAACCAGGAAGCCCTTCCGAGTCTGTGCCAATCTCCGAGGGGCTGTTAAGCCCATAATTTACCTTTTGACTGCCTTCTGTTTTCTCGCAAATCCTTTCTTTCCGACTTATTTATTGACTGGAGACAGAGCACCAAAGGAGAAAAGACAGAGTGATTCTTCAGCCCATCTTCGAAATCCGAAGCAGAGAACGGTTCTCTGGAGGGAGGTTTTTAGCACTTGTCATGAACCAGGGATTAATTGAGTCGCTTCCCTTCCACAGTGTGCCCAACTAGAGGCTTTAGCTTCTCCTGGCTTGGTCTGGACTGCAGGAGCTGCCCTCTCGTCCCACCATGGCCATAGTACATACTCAGTACAGGTGTGGTGGGGTCCAGTGCCCTACACTTCCCTAGCCCGTGTGTTGGCCCAGTGAGTAGGGCCCAGTGCGTGCTCCCTGCAGTCATGGATCTTCTGAAGGAGAGCCCATTTGCAATGGTGGCACTTGGCTTCACAAGCAATAGCCGCCAACCACAGGGCAGAGTAGGCACCAGGGGGTTCTGGGGAACTCACAGGATCTTTCCAGTTTTTTGTCTTCTATTTCATGACTGAAGTTTTGAGGCAGGGCTAGGTGGGGTGGGGGATTATATTAATCATTAGGATCTTGCAAAGATGGGACTATGTGAGTTCATCTGCCTGTTTCATGTGGTGGCTGCTGTCTCCAGCAACACGTGGCCTCGCCTATCCCTCCCTACAACACCTCACTGTGGTTCCTCGGTGCTTTTAGGCTGCCAGCATTTAGATGGCTTCTCTTGATCTCAGCCAGCCCAGGCAGAGTCCAGGGTGTGGGAAAAGGAGGCATGGCAGTGAGGGTGGGTGCAGGCCAGCTGTGCCTAGAGAGTCAGCTAGGGCAAGCTCCGGGGCGGGCTGAGGCAAGAGTGGAATTTGCACAAATGAGTGGATGCGTCACAGATGAGTGGGTAGTACATGCCCGCCCGAGAACAGCTGTTGTAGTTTAAACAGCCAGGAGTTTGGAGCTGAGCTGCCTGCATTCAAAGCCCAGCCGCAGCATTCATTACCTGGTAGAAAACGCTCCTTGTGGCTGCAGCCTCTGAGCAGGACCCAGGACCAGCTGGGACGGACCTGGCTCCCTGTGCCAGCCACTCTGCCGTCCTTTCCTGGTCACCTTCACAGCCGAGCAAGCCCCTCGGCCCCTGCAAGCGGCTCCTGGCCCCACACTGGCTCGGCCTCTCCTTATGCAGATGCCAACACAGGGGAAAGGAGGGGGCTTTTAAATTTTAATTTCTTCCTTTTTACTTATCTGAAACCAGAGAAATATAGAAATCTCCCATCCACTGGTTCACTCCTGATTTCCTCAACAGTTGCGGCTGGAGAAGCCAGGAGCCTGGAACTCAATCCAGGTCTCCCATATGGGTGGCAGGGACCCTCCTATCTTGAGTCATCACTCACTGACTCCCGAGGTGTATGTTACCAGGAAGTTGGACTCAGAAGCCAACCTGGGGCTTGGGTGCTCAGGTACTCCACTGCAGGAAGCATGGGTCCCAAGGTCAGCCAACCACAGACCAAATGCCCACCCCTGGAGGAGACAAATGAGCTATCATGGCAGCCTCTGTGCCAGGGCCAGGGGTGGCCTGGCTCTGCAGATCCGCCCTGCTCCTCCCTGGCTCTTCAAGGCCAGCACTGCCAGGGAAGCACGGCAGGGCCAAGCCAGCAGTGCCTTTGCACGCTAAATACCTGCTCAGAATGCAAGACTCACAGCAAAGAAGTGAAGCCCAGAGAAGGCTGAGCAAGGCACCAATCCAGGAAAGCAAGAAGGAGACATCTCTACAGCAGCGGCAGGCGGCCGCAGGGGAAAGGCGACATGTGGGCCCTGCACACAGATACAGACAGGCGCACAATGCCACAGGTCAGCAGCAGCCATTCAAGAGGCTGCATGTAAAGTAAAACCACGCCACCCTCCCACCATGGCCAGGGCACAGTATTACCCGGTTAGCCTAGCAGAGTACTGTCAGATCGGCCTTGCACATCAGCACAGAGGGAGATAAGAGTACAATAAAAATGCATCTCACCTTCTGAATCACATGGATGTGAATCACTGGAATAGCTTATGGCCAACCTCGTTGACATCCACTGGACTCTGGATCAGGGCCTCCCAAGAGTCCAAGCTGTGCCTGCCAGCTGGGCAGCCATGAGCCACAAGTCATTACTGAAATTTAAATTGGAATTAGCTCTAATAAAATAAAGCTCACCCACCTCATTTTGGTCGCCTACTAGTCCTGCTGGCCACAGGAAGGCTGGCTTGGTGAGATTCAGGCGTTCTTGGGTCCTCTAGCCAAATTCCATGTAAGCAGCCTCCAGCAGCCCAAGAGCACCCAAAAATAGAGGCGGGTTCACGGCCATGGCCCAGAAAAGTGGCGCTCACCTTCCCAGGTGCCTCGCATAGATTCCATACAGTCAATGGTCATAAACTTCCCATTGATTCATTCACGTGTGTAGGATCCACATCTTCCTGAAATTCCCACTGCATGTGAGAGTATTGGACCAAATCCAACGAGGAGAGCCAGAAATAGTAAAACACCTCTGGAGTTTATCACAGGGGAGCAAGAGAAAAAAGGATGAACGAAAGGCTTGAATAGACAAACAAAATACTGAGAAAGTGATGCTTTCCACAGGGGAAGTGGTTATGGACTCTCAGTTGGCAAAGGAGCTGGATTTTAGCAGATGAAGGATGAACACGCAATCAAAGGCACAACACCCGAGGTGCCCCACCCTGGATGCAGAGCGTGTATAGCACAGCACTTGAGGACGGGTGGCAGGTCTGTGCCTGATCCCCAGAATGGGGCTCAGAGCACCTTGGGGTGCGCTGAGGAGTCTGAACGTGGCTGTGGGCCGTGAGGAGCGATTGCAGGTGTTGGAGGAAGTTCAATATCTGATTATCATGTCCCAAGAACAGACCTTGAAGGGCATGGATCTGTAGGCAGAAAGTGCTGGTTAATTAGGTCCCAGTTAGCAGAAAGTAGGGCAGTCCACAGTTTTCACAAGTGCTTGCTGGTGACAAGAAAGAAAGAGGCAGTCCAGGGGCGGGTGCACAAAAGCTGAGGTGGGGTGGCAGTGTGGGTGAAGAGTCACTCCCCTCAGTTTCTGTTCTCCAGGATACTCCTGGGTGATGCCTCTCATCAACAAATCCAGCAGCAAACACTCCATGCTGTCTTAGCAATGGATGGTTCCTTTAACGATCTAAAAAGTTTCCATGTTCAAGGTCCTGAGCCATTGAACAAGTGGCATTTACTCAAGGCAGGGACAATGAGAGGCCTCAAGCCCAGGTGCATACTGGGACAGTGCACCCCAAGGGAACCAGCCTGGACCAGTTCTGCCCCACAGACCGAGCTGCCTCCTGGTCCCTCAGCCAGATGTTGCCCTCTCGTTTGCTCCCCGTGAGGAAGGTCGAGGGTGAGTCACAGAGGGCTAAGCCACCTGCCTGCCCTGCGCCTGTACACTCGGCACGCCCTGGAGACCATTAGCACGGCTCTGGGAATATTTAACTGAAAACAATTTCTAGTCAGGATCTGTTATAATTACTAATTAGATCTGATTATAATTATCTCTCCCTGCCATCCCTCACCTGACACACAGGAGAGTGGTGGGGCCTCGTGACAATTAGTGCGAGCCTTCCTGATACACTGGCTGATTAGGGACACAATCTTAGGGTCGGGGGGAAGAGCCTGATTTATTCAAGGGGGCCCACGGTTTGCTGAGGAGCGCAACAAGCAAATTAGATTACAATTAGTGAGGGGGAGGCGCAGAGCCGGGGAGTGTGCAGTTTCCCTTGCGTCTCAGCCTTCCCCACTTCCCCGGGAGACACTCGGCTCTCCTCTGCTTTTCCCTACCCCTGGGGCCTTCTGGTTTGAGGGACACCCCAGCTTGGCCCCCTCTGACTCCAGGCTGGTGTAATGTAGTGGGCCTGATAAGCAGCCCTGGTAGCCGTCCTGGTAGTGTGGTTAAGAGCAAGTCACCATGCCTTAGCTTGCTCATCTGTAGAATGGACATGCGTTTGTCCCTGAGTCAGTTGTCTGCAGGGCTTCTGGGAATCTGAGGAGGGGGCTGGTGAACAGCAGGGGCCTGCATGTTCCCTGGGGTCACAGACCATGGCTTAGTCATCCTGGAAGCTCCAGGCTCACATGGAGCTTCGTGCCTGAAAGAGGACCTGCACAAAACTCCCACCAGAGTTGCCCTACAACATCCCGTTACTTGTCACCACCGGGATCACCTAAGACAGCTCACCATGCCCTTCTGAGCCGTTCTTTTCCTAACAGTAAATACCAGCAAGTACTCTCAGCTGTCTGTACTTACCAGAGGCCACTGGGCACAAACAGAAGTGCCCCAAACTCTTTAACAAAAGCCAGACTGGAGAAACCCCAAGTGTGGGCTGTCCTTGCCCATGATGAATGTCCACTACGGTAGTCATCCTTCATCATAAAATAAACAAGAGCAGGGACTGAGCGGCGACTCACCCTGGAACTGCGCCTGGACCCGTCAGGCTGAGGATTCGCCCAGCCACCTCCCATGGCTGGGGCTGCCTGGGGCTGCCCCGGCCCCCACAGAGTGTGTATCACCGATGAACTCAGAAACTCACTTTACCCCTTAAGCCTGTAAAGTCCTGCCTGCTCCAGCCAGGGATTGCCAAGATGAAATCATGCTGAGGGTGAGAGCTGCATATGAGAGCTAAATATCAAGTGCCAGCTCCTTGCCAAGGGCAGCCTGCATGTACAGGGGTTGCCTTCAGCCAGAGCATGAGAGCCGGACAGGCCATGAGTGTGCTGTTCACCACACAGGTGCAGGGGAAGAATCGAGGCCAAGCGAGCAAAAGCAATTTGACATGCAGGTAGTGGTGGCCAAGCAATTTGTACTGAATACCTACTGTGTGCTATGGCTTGTTATAAACACTCAACATTCCCCCAGTGTGCACAACAGGCAAAGTGACTGTTCTCAAGCAAATGAGCCAGCAAATACTGTCACGGGCTGCGTGGCATAAAGCAAAACAGAGCAGGGCAGGTAAGCAGGGATAGGAAATGACAGGATACTGCCTCACATGGATAACCAGAGGTCATCTTATTGAGTAAACAGCATAGAACCAAGGCCCTGAAGAAGATGAGGATGCAAGCCAAACACACATTGGAGGCAGAGCATTCCAAACGGGGCAGCAGCCAGTGCAAAGGCCCCGAGGTCAGAGGTGCTTGCTATTTTCCAGCAACAGTAAAGAGGCTTGCATGGCTGACACAGCATGACTAAAGCAGGGTCTGATGGAGATGAGGCCAAAGGCAGCAGATCTGACCAGATTTTGTGGACCCTGAAAATGACTGGCAGTAACCGTGTGAGAGCAGGTGTCCTCCCCCCACCCCCAGAAGGACACTTCGTGCAAAGAAGCGACACGGTGTGAGAAGCAGTGTTCCGACTGCTGTCTTGGGCTGAGGGCATGGGGGCCAAGGGGATGAATGTGGGAAACCCAGGAGCCCCTGCAGTGGTCCAGGTGGTGAGTGGTGATGACTTAACCTGGGGCAGTAGCCGTGCAGGTGCTGGGAAGAGCTGGGATCTGTGTGTGTTTCAAAGGTGTTTCAAGGATGACCCCATGTTACACCTGAGCTGCTGACAGCATGGAACTGCCATTTGCTGAGGTGCCAGGACTGGATCTCATTGTCCTGTGCGCCCCAGTCTGGCTTATAGCACTATCTTATGTGAGGAGAGCAGGGGGCACCCCGACAGGCTCAGAGAGGGGCTTGAGTGATCCAGCTGCCTTCTGCTCCATGGTCCAGTGACACCAAAGGGGCCCTCCCCAAGGCAGCCACAGGTGTGGAAGGACACAACAGAGTCCCTTCAGTCACTTGCTGCCAGTGAGGTGTGAGGCTCTGAGGAGCAAAGCCCAGGTCTAGGCAATAGCCAGGCCCTTTGAGAATGCCTGGAAGGCTCCCAGGAGGAAGCAGAACTTGGGTGTCAAGAATGAACCACTCAGTGGTCCGCCAGAAAGAGCAGAGGGCCTGGAGGTGGGAAGCCTTGGAGAGGCTTATAGGAAGGACCGTAAGGGGTACAGAGGGTGTGAAAGGCTAGAGATGGGTGACAAAGGGCTTAGAGTTCAGTCTCCATTCTGCAGACAGGAGAGAAGCCACTGGAAGCTTCTGGAAGGCAAACAAGAGCAAGTTTTTAAGCTCTCCCCTGAGCTGCCCTCTGTCACCTGCTTTTGCTTGCTCCCATCTCTTCCTGCAGTCTCTCCCAGCCCCCAGCTCCCCACTCAGCCTGAGCTCAGAGCATGAGCATCTGGGGTCAGCTTGAAATTTAGGGGCTAAGGGGGATACCTGGGATTGATCAGGGCACAGCCTGGCCACTCTGGCTGAGCCACATACCTCTCTTGGCACCAGCTTAGAGCTTGCAGGAGTCTCTGCTCACCTAGCTTGTCCCCACCTCCCCAAGCCATGAGGCCCAGGCCCCTCTTGGGCTGATGCAAGTGACCATCATCCCTGGCACTTGGCACCTGAGCTCAGTGCCAGCTGCGCCTCTCCCTAGGGCCTTGGGAGCCCGCCCCCCTTCCCTTGGAGCCTGCCCCCATCCCATTACTCACTCCAGGTCTGAATGTGCCCCCGGATGGGTCCAAGAGCCAGGAAAGTAGGGCAGAATTACCTCTGGGGATGTCAGAGCGTGGCCAAGTTCATGGGATGCCAGCTCCTCCTTAGGAACAGCACAGCTACCAGTCATCCACGTAAATATTTTTAATGCAATAGTTTTTTTTCAAACATCAAAACAAATGTCAAAATAACCATGATGAACAAAACGTTAAGCAAAGACTCCGAGCCGTGCTGAGCCAAGCCATAATACACCCTGAGGTAAGGGAAATACACGCCACCCTGCACATGGTTTATGTTTTTTTAATGGTTCAGTATTTTCCAGAGCATCAACGTAGGTCAGAAATATTGATATATTTAAAAGTATATGCATTAAAACTCACATTTTAAGTTCACATACTTCATTTACAGCAAAAACAGAATGTGCTTAATTTTACTGAATTTAATGGATGCAATAGAAAGATTTGCCACATTTGACCATGTCTCTGGGCCCACCTTAAATAATTTTTAATTAATTAAAGCTTTTATATTTTACTTTATTTAAACATGTGATACTGTATTTATCATGGATTAAAAAAAAAAGATTTATTTTTATTTATTTGAAAGTTCAAGAAGAGACATTTTCCACCTACTGACTCACTCTCCACCTGGTGGCAATGGTCAGAACTGGGCCAGGCCCAAACCAGGAGCCCAGAGCTGCTTCTGAGTCTGCTACATGGGTGCAGGACCCAAATACGGGGACCATCTTGCTGCGTTTCCAGATGCATTCGCAGGGGCCTGCATGGGAAGTGCAGCAGCCATGTCTCAAATTGCAGTCCAGATGAGATGTCGGTGCCACGGGTGACTCCTTTCCCGGCTGTGCCACAACACTGGCCCCACATACAGACATTTTCCAAATTCATTCTGGTTTTCTTTCTAAGTTTACATTCACACATTATCTCCATTCCTGAAAATTCTATTATTATTATTATGTGAAAGACAGAAATGTACCTACTGTTTCACTCTCTAAAATGCCCACAATAGCTAGGACTGGGTCAGGCCAAACCCAGGATGCAGAAAGCCTACCCAGGCATCCCCGTGGGCAGCAGGAACTCAGCTGCCTGAGCCATCACTGACATCTTCCCACTTGCACATTTAGCAGGGAGCCGGAACTGACAGGAGAGCTGGGACTGGAACCCACACATGCCACCATGGGCCACAAGTATGCTAAGCTATGCCAACCATCCATCCCCATGGCCATAATGGTTGATATCCCCTGAAAGGTTGCATCTGAGCCAAACACCTCCACCTCCTCCCTTACTGCCAGCCTTGCGTTGGAACAGAAGAGCAGAGGTGTGGAAGCACCTGTCCTCCTGTCTCCCTCTCCCCATCCTGGGCCAGGACAGGGTGTCTGGGTTCAGCTACGCTGGGGAGGAGGAAGCCCTGGAAGGGGGCCAGTCTCCATCCCTGACTGATCACTGTGTGTTTGTCCAGGCTGAGCAACAAGGGACAGTGGGTGAAGGAGACCCAGGACTCTAGGGTGAGGGTAGGGAAATCACCATGAGCGGACAGTTTTAAGTTTCACCTCAGACCCTCCCTGTGTGACAGATGTTGGGCAAGTCCCTGGTCCCCAAGAGCCCTCCCTTTCCTCGGGTTGGCTGTAGGGCGGCGCTGGGAGGAGCTGCCTGCTCCCCACTGGGTTGATAACTGCAGGGTTTGTGCAGCAGCCGGTGTTCAGCACGCGGCCCCTTCCCCAGCCCCTCTGGCCCCACAGTCTGGTGGCTGCAGCAGGGTCCGCTTCCTGTTCAACGTCCCTCCTCCACTGCCACCCCCGGGCTCCTTTCTGGACAGCCAGTCTTGTTGCTGTCTGGCTTGGAGTGCTTCAGGAATGTGGGAGGAACTGGGGTGCAGGTGCAGGGCAGAAAGGAAGGCAGCCTCCCCCTGCAGAGCCCAACCTGGACCCCAGAGCCCCTTCGGCGACTTGATTGCTGAGGAAGTGCTACTGAGGCATAAACCTTTGCAAGAAAAGACCTTTCAGAGTCGATGTAGCAAAGTTTGATAGAAAACCATAAAAACGGCCTGGCAGCTGCTTCCCATGCACCAGCTGAGTGGGCTTGCGCTTTCCTGACACGGGGCAATTAGCAGCTTCCTTCCCTCCCTCCTGGTTCCCTCTCCCCCTCCCCCACCTCCGGCCCCTTACCCCTACACTCCTCACCATTCCTCTTCCACAAGCAGAAACACCTCCCAGAGGTCTGCACAGGCAGAGGCTAATTGGGAGCAGGGAGGAAACTTCTGGAAAACTGATGAGCAAGCGTGTAAGTGGAGTTGAGTTGACAGGGCCTTGAGAATCCATGGAAGCCAGCCCCCTGCCTCAGAGGGCAGACCCTGTGTCCCATCCAAGGCAGTCCTGACGGCAGGCTGCCCAGCCACACCTCCAGGAGTTCTTCCTGATGTCTTACCTCACTCCCTCAAGCTTCAGCAAAGGGATGACAGAGACCACCCACTGTGCGTAGAGGCCTGCCGGGCCATCTGTAAAGTATCCTTGCATTTTGGGAGCCTAAGGAAACAGGCAAGCAAGGTTGAGGGCCATGCAAGGAGAGGACAAAAACACACGTTAGGAAGTCACTCCTTCTGTACCCTAGATCTGCACTGAAGCCCAGGGAGAGTGCACCTGCTGTGTTGCTGTGGACATGTGACTCAGCTCCTCTGGGGCAACCACCCCTTCTGTCAACTGGGGCAGGGTGGAGTTGTGGGGAGGCAGATGCATGGGAGGGCTGTTGGGGGAGGCAGGTGCACAGGATCTGCTAACAGCCAGAGTCTAGAACACAACAGAACATCTGGGTCTTCCCGGGACAGACACAGGCAGGTATTCTGACACAGCCACACCTGCCACAGCACTTGACTAGCAAGCAAGCAAGCGTACAGGAATGGGACAGCTGGGTCGGGCGAGGGGGGAATGCAGTGGGGAGGGCAGAGAACCCTGAGCAGGCTTCAGCAAGACTTGGGTGGCCTTGAATTACCTTTCAGCAGCCTTCTAGCAAAGAAGCAGTAACCCTCCAAGGCATGTACACAGGACCCAGCTCCACATCCCCTTCCTTTAGCCCTCACCTCCCATCCTGACACCTGCGCAAAGCTCCATGCTTGCCAGCCTGCACTCAGCCTTGGTGACACCCTGACAGTACTTGCTGATACACCCACCTTCCAGACGCCAACACTGAGACCTAGACAAGTGGAATTCCCCATGCAGAGCACACTGACCAGGCCTCAGGTCCTGCCTTTGGATGCCAGTTTCAAACTTACCTGAAGCCCACTCTCCTCTCTGATCACAGCCCCTTCCCACTATCTTAGATGGACACAAAATCCAGACAAAGCCCCACCCCACTCTCCTAGGGGAGTCCCCCGGGGCTCCCTCCACCACCCTCCAGGGGAGCTTGCAGCCTTTGTGCACCTTGTATTTCTGTAAGAGACAGCGGTCATCTCCACCCAGGCTTCAGCTCTGCCAGGAAGCAGCAATGTCTTCCTGTGTGACCTCCAGCCCCCTGCAGGACCGCAGCTGGCCTTACCTGGCCCTTTGGAGCCCCCAGTCAGTCAGCTGGCAGGAGTGTCGAGAGGCAGAAGCATTCTTTGGGCCTGGGGTAGGTGCAGAAGAGAAGAAAGGAAATGGACAGTCCCAGGGCTGTTCTGTGGGCCATCCCACCAGCCCCACCCAGGAAGTGCAATCCTCTGCCCTTCTTGCTGGTGAACTTATCCAAAGCCACATAGCCAGGACCTGGAAGGCCAGGATTCCATCCCAGGTTTGCCCACAAGCACAACCTGAGAGACCCCAGGGCAGTCTCTCAACCTCCACCAGCCCTGAGCACTTCGGGTGATAGGCCTGGCCGGTCCACATTCAGTGACCTGCTGCATAGGCAGGGCCAGGCTGATGGATGCTTCACTCAGGGAGCACTTTGCTCGCCTTTCTGCGGTCCCCGTGCCTGCAGACTGTCAGTCATGGGAGTAAAAAATAATTAACACACTCAGCAAGAGAAGCTGCCTTTCCTCCCCATACACACAGACCACACAGCCACAAATGCTGTTTTCCATCAAAGACCAGATTCAGATTAGCCCATGCCTGTGGCTACAAGCCCGCACAGCCATCAGCGCAGCTGCCTGCAGCGTGTGAGGCTGCACCAGCGCATCTCACCTCTGACCAGGAACCCTCACAGCCCACCTCTCAGAGCAGCCCATCCGAGCAGGACTTACATTCCCAAGTTCCCTGATGTCAAGTCTAACTTAAACCCATAGATTCTGACCTTCACCAACCCATGTACCCACAGCATCTCCCCACTGTCCTTCTCAGCACCTGCTGTACAAAGGAATCCTTTCCATGCAAGGCAGGTGGAAGGGAGCTTCACATAGAAGGGAAGGAGGCAGTGGTGCTACCTGGGTCCCAGGGAAAGGGCACTGGAAAGCGGGTAACGCAGCCGGTGAGGGGCTTGTCTGAGGTCTCAGGAAAGCCAGGGTCAGTGGTTATGTTGATCCTACGTTTATAATGATGCAAACACCACCACCAATCTCAAACTCAGAGATGCCTTTCTGTGCCCCAGATCCCAGCATCTCCCGAAAGTGGCCTACGAGTCCATCCAAGGGGGCTCATCAACCACAGGCAGCAGCTATTCAACCCATGGTGGTGCTCTCTACTCCCCACCACCAGACACCTCTTCCAGGGCTTTGATCACTCACTCAGCACTCACCAGCTGAGCTCCTACTCTGTGCAGGGCCTAAGCCAGGCCAGGACAGACTGGGAGGCACACTACGGGGTCAGGACACACAGGAAGCCTGCACCCAAGTGAGGGGCAGCCAGCCAGACAGCCAGCAGGGAGCTTCCTGCAGTTAGCTCTGCAGACAGCAGGCGGCGCCTTCCAGGCTCAACACCCCTCGCAGCCGCCCTGTTGAGCCCTGAGATGCACATGGACAGGGCTTTGGTCATGGTCTAGTGGAGGTCAAATAAGGAACTGAGCAGAGCCTGAAGATTACACCCATCCCCATAGGTCAGGTGCTTTTCCAGGTGCTTTAGCGGGAGCTGATTTGGAAGTGCAGAAGCAGGGACTAGAAGGGCACTTCCATATGGGGTGCCAGGGGTAGCAGGCAAAAGTACCAAGCCTCCTAAAAGTACATACTTTTCTCGCGCAGAAGCAGTTTTCTTGGTCTCCCATGTTTAAAGACAATGACTGGCATTTGATATGCTTGGTGTTTAAGCTTCTTAAGGAAGTGACTTTTTTCCATGCCCTTTGCTTTCTGTGAAGACTTCTGAGGCCCCCAGGGTGGGCAGGGAAGGTTTCCGCCTGGCCTCATTTTCCTCGGCACTGAAAGCCTCCGAGCTCCTGGAGGAGGCAGGTTTGCTAGATGGGGAGCTGTAGCAAAACCAACCGTATCAGTTCTGCTTTCTATTTATGGGACCAGCGGGGACACTCTCAAGCACTCATCAGGCCCTCGCAGGATCAGGATGGCTGCCTGGGAGCTGTGACAGCAACCAAGAGGAACAGAGGCGGGTCTTGGCACCTGTGCCACCTGCCATGCCTCTCCTTTCTTGCCAGTCATGGAGCTTGTCCAAAGTGATCATCCAGTCCACACCTTGGTTTGCCCATATGTAGAATGAGGATTCTAGGAAGGCTCACCACGTGAGGCTACTGTTGGGTTTAAATAAGTGCAGGCAGCCCCCAGACTTGGCTGTGTGGGGCAAGATCAGGTCAAGGTCAGACCCAGCTAGAGAGTCTGTGAACCACGGGTAGGGTTGGCTGACTTAGGGAAGGCTCTTCCATGTTCTGCAGCCCTGACATGGGCACTGAACTGGAAAAAGGAGCAAGACTTTTCCCAGCAGGCCTGGGAGTGTGGCTGGCAGCCAGGAGGTCCACCATACACTCTCTTTCCCTCCCTGTCCCTCCTTCCTGTCATACTCCATGCTGTCCCTCCCCTGCCAGGCTATGGCTCCCTCAAGCTCTGCCCAGGTGTGGACTAGCTGGCGTACATAGCAGTCACACCTTCCTTTTCTGTCATCCAGGTCCAGCAAGTACACACAAACACACATGTACATATGGCAGGTGCACATAGATGAGACCTGGGCATGGCCATACAAGGGCAAGTCTGTTTGCATAGAGACAGCTGCACTAGCACTGCCCATTACCCATCACTCTTCCCTACCTCTGCCCATATCCGTCCTGATCCATCCACCTGTTTCTCATCATTAACACATCCGTCCCCTCACCCATAACTCCTCCCCGGTGAGCAGGCTGAGATCCTGTTGCAGGTTAATCACAAATGCCCAGCACTCGGTCTTCCTAACTTGGGGTTTGGCCTGTCCCTCTGGCAGCTCGTGTCTCTCCTGCCCTCCCCAGTCCCAGCACCTCCTCCCTCAGGGCCTCCCCCTTCTGATGTTGTTGCCTATGCTACTTTTGGGTCCACAACCTCCTCTTGTGGTCATGTGCTGGTCTTGTAGGTGCTTTGGGGTGAGGGAAGGACCCTTGTATTGAGGGGTCTGGGGCCGGACACAGCACAAGGTGCTCACAGCACACACAGAGGAAGCAGGCTCTCGCTCCACCTCCACGGGGGGTGCTTAGTGAATAGGCAGTAACAATGCCAACAGCTAACCTTTACTGAGGTCTCACTCTGTTGCCAAGCTCTGGAACAAGATGTTTTTATTAAATTTTCCATTAACTCACTTCATCAGCACAGCAGGCCTGTGAAACCAATCCTGAGATATCTATGACACAGACCTGGGTCAGCAGAGACAGCCCGCGGTCATGTAGCCAGTGAGCAGTGGAGCTAGGACACAGCAAGGCACTCTGACCTCAGAGTCCTCCCCCCGGAAAAGGAGCTCCAAGTGGGAAGTGGACTTCCCAGGGTGCTGAACCTCTGTGAGCGGCTTTGGACGCCAGCTAGTCCACACCTGGGTGATAGGTACAGCCAGTAGTCAGCCCCCAGCAGGTGCATGCCTTCCTCCAGGCCACAGGCCATCTTCCAAAGCCCGAGTCTTCCCTCTCCTCTGCCCTGACCTCCCAAGAGATGAACCACAAAATATATGGAATGCAATCTTCTAAAGCATCCCCGCCTGCTTCCTGTCTCAAATCCAAAGTCGCCCTAATGGGCATCAGAAGGATCTGAAACAGGGAAAACACACTAATTCTAATGAAGTCACGTGCCGGTAATGAGCGCATCCACGGGACTCCCAGACAAAACACAGGAGGCCTCATTATGTTTTAAAGAAGGATACGGTGCGGGGACATTTTTCATGACTACAACAAAGCATGACAACATGTAAGCAAGCTAAGCGTGTGAAGAGAAGACATTTATTCCACTCATAGTGTTGGATGCTCAGAGTCATGGCACCCACATAAACTGATAGGAGCCCACGGTGGGTGACGGATGTAAGAGCACTGAGGGAGAAGCCAGACAGTGATTCGAGCGGACTTGTAACAGTTCACAAACTCTCAGGGGTCCCCAGGACCTGCCTTAACTCCACCCCAGTGGCCTGAAGGTATTCCAGTAGTTTCAACTGTTAAACTTCCATGGCTTCCCATGACAGGTCCCCAACACGTGAGCTCGGGGAACACACGCCAGCTGTGTCCAAACTCGAGCAATATTTATACAATGGTGTTTTCTGGACCTGCAATCCCCCCTTCACGTGGGTGTCCTGTACCTTCATCAGCTGACTCTGGCTGCCCTGCACGCATCCCAACTACCTATGAAACGATGGGCCAGTAAACTGACCAGTTAATACCCCAGCATCCTCATCTCTGGCTTTGCTGCTTTCCTCATTTCCAAGGTGCTGCATCCTGGAGCCACAATACTGCATTACAAACCACCAGGCCAATCTGAGTGAACAATATCATCAGCACAGCTGAGGTGACACATCTCTGCTCCACACAAGGTTGGGACCTGTGCAGCCCGCTAGATGGCAGGCCACCCCCGGTACCATATTGTGCTATCACAGGATTCCACCAACTGGGGTATTAAGTACAGACATCTGCTGTTCCCCGTTTCCGCAGGCTGAGAATTCCAGCTTCAAGGTGCCAAGGTCTGCCAAAGACCTTCGGGCTGGGTCACGCGTGGCAGATGGCAAGAGGGTGCGAGAGGGATGCAGGGAGAGATTGCACACGTGGCCTGAAGCCCCGTTATAATGAGCATCAATCCATTGGGTGAGCAGAGCCCTCATGACCTAAACACCCTCTGTGAGGCCTTACGTCCCAACACTGTCACATGCTTTTGGGGGGCCACACAGCAGAAGCCATGCCATGCAGGACAGCCCAATGCCACTCCCAGGAGCAGCTAGGTTCATCACTCAGCTCTTAATGGGCAGAAAAGGAGACAAGAAGACAAGTTTGGACTTTTTCAGGGGCCGGAGCAGCACACCTGTAAGCCCCAGACATCCCGCCTACCTTCTTCAATGGGATGCTCCAGTCTGCTTGGAGCACCAGGAGCATACACAGCTGTTCAGATCCTGCCAGAAGCATTTCCCATGCCACCTCCCCTTTTGTTCTTTTCTTCCCTATTTCACAAATGGGGAAATGGGGCAAAAGAAACTAAACTAAACTAAGCAGCTTGCCCACAGCCACACCCAATGTAGGACCCAGCATTGGAACCCAAACTGCCTGGCCTCCAAATTAGCCAAGCAGGTAAACAGACCCCCTGGGGAAGAACTACTTAGAGCACAGGTGGTTCTTATCCACAAGAAGAATTTGCGATAGGAAGTGATGGGGGGGAAAAAGTGAGGCTGAAGCGGTTGGGAAGGACCAAAAAGTTCAAAGTTGTCTGGAGGCAGTGTCCAAAGGCTTTTAAGCAGAGATTTGCAGCACATGCTGGGTGAAGAGGGGGAGGGAGAAGGGCAAACACACCTGCAAGATTTCAGGGAGACACCGTGAGGCTTAGCAACCCAGGATGAAGGGAGTGGAGACAGGACAGGGGAGGTTTTTTCCTATCTTGTGTCTAGAATGAGACAGACACAGCAAGGGCAAACCTAGCAAGCTTCCACACGTAACACACAGCAAGCAGCACAACTACAGAGGAAGGGAGAAAGCCAGGAGACTGAATTAGGACGTGTCTGTGTGCTACCATTTTTCATCTTACCAACACCCCATTAGACTATCTCTCTCCCACTAGAATAGAGTCTCCATTGCGGAAAGTGCTGTGTTCCCCAGTGTTCTGGACAGGGCCTGGCACGTAGTGAGAAACTCAACGCAAGTTTTCCAAATGAGCAGCTAGCAGGGGCTGGGAACCAGCCCTTTGGAAAATTGAGTCTTCCTTCCTACCTTGACACCGGCAGTTCTGCATTCTGGCCACGAGGTGGCGGATCTGTGTAAGTGAGGAAGCTGCAGGCTGAGGTTTGCACAGGGCCGGGAAATGAATGGGTGGAAATGAAAAGCCAGCAAGAAAGGCATGTGCATGGAAAAAAATTGTCTGTGCGTTCTCTTAGCTTAGCAGACATCGCTAAATCACCAGCCACTAGCCAGGCTTTGAAATCCAGGGAGAAGAGGGTCTGACTCTTACATCCCCTACACCCATCCCACTTAGTAGAGGCTGAGAACCTCCAGGAAGGAGGTACGGCAGGGCAGGGCTGTACAGGGGCTCTCACTGTAAAAAAAAAAAAAAAAATCTGTCTCAAAGCGTCCATAACCTGAGTCTGAGTTCCAACCCTACCACTTGCAACTGTTTACAACCCCGACAGAGACCTGGGTAGTTCCTACTTTTTCAGAGGAGGTTGAAAATAAGAAGACAAGCCCAAGGGTTATACGGTCACATAAAGTCTATTTCTATTCTTAAGAACTGAATATCGGGTATGGTAATCAACATCCGTGTCACCCTTTTACAAGCCCTTTTACAACCTGTCACGTCTTTCTCATATAAAAGCTATCCCCATATCTGTAATGTAAGGATTTTATAATCCCACTTCTCAGATAAGAAAGCTATGCTTATCAGAGTCATGTGCAACTCGTCATAAAGCAATGAATTAGCCCCAAGTTCAGCCCAGGAAATGTCATTGCCGCATCATGCCCTGTGAGGCAGGACACATTTACAGAGGTTGTGTAAGTCCCAGAAGCACAGCTGTATGCAAGGGCAGTGGTGAGGTGGCCCAGCCTGCGGGCAGGGTCTGCCACACCTTCCTGGAGAGGGGACCTCAAAGTCTAGAGGGAGGGAGACGGAGAAGGATGACTCCGGCCTCCCAGCTGCAGAAGAGGCCTGTGCAGAGACCACGGGAAGAAAGCTGCACCTTCTCCCACACAGCCCAGGAAGGGGACTGGCAATGCCCACGAGCCCGCGGGCCTCACATGCATACTGTTGCTGCCCTCCCTGTCTTTCTCTCCCAGCGCTCATCAGCTGGTGGCCACACCTGAGGCCCTCCAGAGCAGCATGCCTCCAATAAGCATGTGCATGTGGACATCTGGGAGCTCCTGGTGTGCAGACTTGATCCCCTGAGGCCACAGGTGGAAAACAAACATCTGGTTTCTAACAAGCTCTCCCACAATGCTAATCCCTGCAGGCCGGAGCTTCCAGGCACTGGCTCCCTGTGACCAGGGTCTCAGCATCAGCTCCAGCAGGAAGCTGGAGGCGCAGAGACTGATGTGGGAAAGGCAGGGGGCCAGGACAGCACAGGCTGCGTAAGGCAGAAGCCAGGGCCTGGGCACATTAGCATCTGGAGGTGGGAGAGGTGCCCCTGGCATGAGTCCAAGGCTCTGGGGTTCCTGCCTCCACGCAGTCAGTGCTGGAACTCCTAACAGATTCAGCCAGCTGCCTGCCCCCTCCCCACAGCCCCCAGGCTCCAGGCCAAGCGCCAGAAACAAAGAAAGATGAACTGCCAAACACAAACTGCTTCCTCCAAGCTGAGCCTCCAAGCTCTGATCTGTCCCCTTCTCCCCAGCCAGCGTTCCTGACCCAGCAGGCTGGGGTCCCGGGCCCACTAAGGAGAGCCCTGAAGGAAACGGGCTGAGAATCACCCTCTGCCCCAAGCCCTGCCCCGCCCGGGTTCCTTCCCTGTAAGACAGGTGCAGGGTCCCCAGCAGAGAGCATTAGGGAGACTGGCCACCTGTGGAAAGGAAATCACCTTGATTTTACTCCAGAGGGCCCCAGTCTGGGTCATGAGTAAGGGCATGAGCTGTATTTTTAGCACCAGTGGGGACAAGAGTGGTAATCGCAGTGGTGAACTTTGGGACTGTTACCATCCTGGGAACTTCCTGAGTTGTTCCAGGCAGCACGTCCTTATCTCCCTCCTTACTCTCAGCGTACTTCTCTTCGTCTGATTTTGCTGTTCCTGTGAAACTTGATCCTGGGTGCGCCATCACCGCGTCCTGCACAAGAGCCTGGGGTTACCTGCACGCTGGCTGTTTTCTGTTTCTCAAGAACTTCTCTGCAGCTTCCCAGAGGGCTGTGCACTTGGCAGGAAAGCCAGGGTTCAGACTGAGTCCTTGGTACCTGGGGAGGCTCCAGAGGGCTTGAAGCACAACCAGGACACCAATGGCTTCCTGTCCTTATTGCTGTCTTTATCTCTCTGCGATACACACAGAGGTCCCGTCTGCTGGGTCACTCCCCAAATGCCTGTAAATGCTCAGGGCTGAACCAGACTGAGCCAGGAGTAGGGAACCCAATCCAGGTCTTCCATGTGAGTGGCCGGGACTCAAACACTTGAGCTGCCTTGCTAAGTGAGTACAGCGGCAGGCTGTTGCTGATCAGGAGCCGAGTCAGGACTCAAACCCAGTCATGCAATAGCTTGCGGGTGTCCCAGCTGGCATCTTTAACTCTCGGACCCAGGGCCACTCCCAGCTCCCCATTTGCAGGGACCCCTCTGATGCTTTGTAAAGAATGCGCTGTATGCTCCTGCTGCTGCTCTCCAAAGGGCTGGGTGTCTATTTGCTGCTGTGCCATCTGAGGGCAGGAGCATGGCCAGCTGACCCCTGGCTGAGGCCAGGATGCCCCTCCCAAGGCCTTCACTCAGTGCTAACTTTGCTGTAGCCACCCCCAGACCTGGCTCCCGTGCTCTCCGTCCTGTCTCCTCTCTATCAGAGCAGAGCCGATAGAGTCCAGCTCCAGCCCCACCTCTGGTCAGCAGGGCTCACAAAAGACCCTCAGGTCTCCCACTCACACACGAAGATGGACAGGTGCCCCGCACTGCCCACCCTTCTGGGCAAGTGTCAGGAAGAGGCACGGCAGGGAGAGTCTCCCACTGGCCACCTAAATCAAGATAGATGGAACCTCAACTTGAAGGACCAGCCAGCCCCACGACCATGGAACCTTCACAGGATCTGTTCCTGGCTTCTCCCACATGCCACTCCCTGTGGCAGGCAGGACTGTGGCCTCTCAGGCCAGCTCTCACTCTGGCGAGAGGTACTGCCTAACTCCCACTTGTCTCTCCCAGGGCCCCTGTCCCCCAACAGTTAATGCGATATTTTTCCTGACAACAAGCACAACAAAAAAAACCCAACTATTTTTATCTCCGGGATTAATCACAAAAGGGCTAGCGCTTCCACCTTCCGTGTGATTAAAAATTAGGAGACGAAACTCTAGTGGTTCAGGGTAATGACCAATCCTCAGGGGTGGGGCGGGGGCATGAATAATGCATCTCCAGGCTCAGTGACTGCTCCCTCCCTCCCCGCTGCCCCAGCGCTGGGCTGCCCCCTCCCATCCAAGCAGCAGCTGCCAAAAGCTGCTGTTGGTTTCTGCTCAGGCTGCAGCCCCAGCATCCTCCCTCCTGCCCCGGCCCATCCCCCACCCACACCCCCAGCTGGTGTGCAGTGAGGCGAAGGCCCATCAATAATGCATGGCTACAATAAGCAGCGTGATAACCACTTATTTGGGAAGATGTAATCAGGCCCATTCTGAGGGTGGATGTTTGTGTGTGTGGCTGTGTGTGCGCCTGAGTACTCCCACACCGCAAAGCCCAGCCCCCTCTTTTCCAGAAACCCAGATCGCATGACCATGAAATATATTGGGACACCCCCAGACACAGAGTCCTGATGTGAGGGGAGGCAACTGGCCTGATGTTTAACATACCCACCTCCCACATCGGAGCACCTGGGCGTGATTCATGGATCCACCTCCTGTATGCAGACCCCAGGAGGGGCGGCCTCCAGGGAGGGCTCAAGAAGTCGAGGTCCTGCCAATGGGAAAGACCTAGAGCAAAGCCCCAGCCTCTGGGTGTAGGCACTTGGGGAATACACCAACAGATGGTACTGTCTCTCTCTCTTTCTTTCTCTCGTCACACATGCACAAATAATTTTTTAAATGCATTTATCTGTTTGAAAGGCACAGTTACACAAAGAGAAGAGACAGAGAGAGAGAGACAGAGAGATCTTCCATCTGATGGTTCACTCCCCAAATGAACACATTCGGTGGTTGGAGAAGGCCAAAACCAGGAGCCAGCAGCTTCTTCCGGGTCTCCCACGTGGGTACAAGATCCCAAGCACTTGGGCCATCTTTCATGCTTTCCCAGGTACAATAGCAGGGAGCTGGATCGGAAGTGGAGCAGCCAGGACTCACACCAGCACCCATATGGGATGCTGCCCTCACTGGAGACAACTTTACCTGTTACACCACAGCACCGGCCCCTCTCAAATAAGTGTTTTCTGAAGCATTAAGTCCTGGTGTCCTGGTTGCACCTCCAGCAATGAGGCTTAGCTGCCAGGGAAGGAATCCCAAGAGAAGAACTGATCTATCTCCTGGCTCCCACTGGGGCTCCTCATCACCAGGAAGGAGGCAAAGCTGGGCCCCAGAGGGTCTGTCTGGAAGTCCAGGAAGCTGTATTCACCCCCAAGCCCCAGGTACAGAAGGCTACCTAGGGCAACCCTGTATAAGACCCTTTGGGCTGTATCCCCCAGCCTGTCATCCAACTGCTCCTTCACCCAGGGGAGGGCCACCGGAATGCCTCAGGGGACAGCCACCTTAGGTGGCCTCCAGCTAGCCCTGCTCCTCCTGTGGCTTGTCCAGGGAACTTGAGAGGCATGGGTCCCTCAGGATGTGCATGAGCACAAACACCATAGAGCTGTGCATCTTTAGGCAAGTCACCCAACCTCTCTGATGTCTTTGTGACAGAGGATCATCCACTGTCTTAACTGCCCAACTCAGCCCATCAGGATCATCACAGGGCCCACAGTGGAAACGCCACAGGAGCCAGTGCACATCCCTGGCCAGTATGGGACTATGCCCTCCTGGTGCTGCAAATCCCTGGGCATGAGCCACAAGTCACTAATGTTGGTAGAAAATGTCATGGGAAAGCCCAGGCAGGAAGTCCCAGCTGCTGGATGAGGCAGCTGGAACTGCTCCTGTAGAATAAGGCTGTCGTGGCCTTGAAGGGCTGCCCTGTCCCCCGGTGGGGCAGGAGCCCTTCTGGTTCCCTGGCTTCCAGCCTGGCTCTGTCTCCAGGACCGTGAGCATACCACTTCATTCTGCTTGTCATTGGAACAATAATGATATTTACCTGAGATTAAAGCAGGTAACAGGTGTGAGATGTAACACGGCTTTGTTTAAAAAGAGAGAGAGAGAGAGAGAGAGAGAGAGAGAAACTATAAATCCTATCTGGGCGGCATAACTGAACCTGACCATTTCCTTGTCTGGGGAGCCTGGGTGGCGCCAGCCCCAAAGAGCTGGGACTTCATGGTCCGAGACAAACAGGGCGTGTGTGTGCCTGGGATTACTGTTGTGATGCCGTGTTGATGGAAGCAGCATGGTCACTGTTGTTTGTCACCTTCAGTCCAGCCTGCCCATAGGAGGCTCGTCCCCAGCCTGACCCCTCTGCTCTCTCCACAGTGCCACCGGATGATCCCGTCATCTTGGGAGGGCCCGTGATCAGCCTGCGGGCAGGCGACCCCCTCAACCTCACCTGCCACGCCGACAATGCCAAGCCAGCCGCCTCCATCATCTGGCTGCGAAAGGGCGAGGTCATCAACGGGGCCACCTACTCCAAGGTGAGGGGCAGGGAAGGGCTGAGACTGGCAGGGTGGGTAGGGGTCCCCAGCTCCACCTCTCCATAGCCACGCCTCCTCTGTGCCCTGGGAGTCCTCCCTGTTGCCCTGGGAGTCCTCCTCTGTGCCCTGGGAGTCCTCCCTGTTGCCTTTGGCTTCTCTCACTCTAGATCTTGTGGCATCTTTCTTCTGGTGTCACTTTTTCTCTCCTGCAGTAGTGCTCCCACTTGTCTGACTATCCGTTTCTAAACACTGTTTCTTTATTTCAGAGGCAGACAGATAGACGTTCATACCCGTGCTCACTCCCCAAATGCCTGCAACCACCAGGGCTGGGCCAAGGCCGAAACAAGAGGCTGGCAACTCAACCATGGTGTCCCACATGGAGAGCAGGGATCCAACTCACAAAGCTGTTGCAGCTGCCCCCCCCAAGATGCACACGGCAGGGTGCAGCATGTCAGGGCTTGAACCCAAGCACAGCCCTATAGGATCCCAGCATGTCAAGCAGTGTCCACTGTTGCACCAGACACCCACCTCTGACCTTCGTTTCTCTTCACAGAATCTGGCAGCTTTGGCAGAAGTGCCAGGCAAGGCTGGTGATTCTGCCCTGTCCAGGGTGCCTGGGCCTTTCATATCCCATCCATGATCCCTTACCAAGCCCATACCCTGCTGTACCCACAGGAGCACTCCTACAGTGCCCGGCAGTACCCTGAGTTTGCCCCATGTGAGTCACACCTTATACGTTCTCATTTTACAAGGCTTTCACATCTTGGGGCCTCTCAGACCCAGGAAGGGACTGCCTGCCCAGGGTCAGTTCAATCCAGTGGCACAGTGTCTCCAGTGCACACCTTTGACACACAGAACCCCAACCCAGAGCCTGCCCTGCTCCTCTCCCCCACCTGTATGAGCTCCTGCCATCCACAGCGCTGGCCCCTGCCCTGCATCTCTCTAGAGTCAGGCAGCTGCAGAGCACCCCACAACCCACTGATGCCACCCTGCTCACCGTTCCTTCCCCCTGCCCTGCCCTTGTCTCCCTTGCTCTCTGTCTCCAACTGCTCCTGGGGTTGCCCCTCAGTGGCCTGGCAAACCCCTCCTCTGGGGAACAATGAGTATGAAAACCAAAGCCAGGAAGTGTGTCGGGGGGTACATCTTGAAGCAATCCCCACCACCACCACCATCCAGGGCTGCCCTCAAGGAAGCAGAGTCTTCATACGGACCTCTTGCATCCCACCTTTTGCATCTGAGACCTGCCAGAGATGCAGCTACATCCTCAGCTGCTAATGAGCATCACTGGGGCTGGACCCGCAGCTTCATGACTGCCCTCCTGTTTCTGTCCTAGGCTCCCAACTCTGCTCAGACAATGGGCAGCGGCCCCTTGAATTCTGAGGGTACCACCCAGGAGCTGTGCCATGGCCCAGGGTGCAGAGACTATGGCTCCTGGGCCCCAGAGAGCAGGGCAAGGCACAATCTGCCCCCCAGTCCTCACTCTGCTTTCTGGCTCTTCCACTAGGACCTGGAAAGACGAGTCAGGCCTTTGCTCTCCATAGAGCATGTGGGGTCAGGAGAGTCCACCCCAGGGCTTCTGTCAATCAAAACTTGGCCCCCAGACCTGGACGAAGCCCTCCTGTGTTTGAACATGGTTCTTGAGGGATAGGAAGGTGTTCTAGGAGCCTGGAGCCAGGCTGTATTGTTAGGAAATACAAACATCTGAGCCAGAGTCACCATTCCAGGAACGTGGAACAGAAGGGAGGGTTCTCCTCCCAGGCAAGTGCCTGTGCAACCCCTCTCTGAAGCTGGGCCAGCCTGGGCCCCACCAGGGGTAATATTCTGCAGAGTATATAATGTGGCTATCATTTGGTGAGGACAAAGGACCACCTAGACCTTAGCATGGAGCTGCTGGAACCCTCCACCCCCATGGTTAGGTTCCTGGCCCTGTGAAGACAATGGCAGCTACAAAAGCCATAGCTCTGGCTGATTGGCTGGTTGGTTGGTTGGTTGGTTGCCTGTCTGGTTGGTTGCTTGGCTGGTTGCTTGGCTGGTTGGTTCGCTTTTCATAGAAAGTCTACACAGTCAACTATTCTTTCTGCTTCTCCATGGCATGGCCAGCAGGGGGAGGGTGAGCCTGATCCCTGGATCTCTAGTGGGACCAAGGCCCTTTTCCTACCCTGGGGGAAAAGAAAAAAGACAACTGAAATGCCCACTAGCCCTTTCCTGCACAGGCTGGCGATGCTTCCTGGGTGACATGAAGGCTGCCATGAGCCCCAGTGTCAGGCAGAGTCTTTGGCACGGCCCACCAGGAGCTTCCAGAAGGTGTCTAGCTGCAGAATTCCTGAACCCAGGCAAGATATTGCTACAGGTCTCCTGGACATCTGACCCCAGGCCCTCTGTGGACAAGCCAGCTCCTCTCTTGTTCTTCTAGCACCCTCCCAACCTGCTACCTCCCCAGCTGTGAGGAGCAGGAAGAGGAGGGAGGTCTGGAGTCCTGTGCCTGCAGAGGGCACGAGGATGGATTGACCTTGCCCAGACAGAATCTTGCAATACTCCACACCACCACCAGCTCATGACCTCTCTACTTCCTCCAGCTGCTGCCTACCCTGTGACCTCCCTTGCGCCCCTGCTCAGGGCAGCCCTGGGGACCTCTTCCCACGCCCTAGGAAATGGATGAGTGCCTGCACCCACAGCCACACTTCCCACTTCACCCACCTTGGAAACAGTCCCAGCTGTCTAGCTCCGGGAGGCAGCAGCCTTCCACCCACAGCTTGGGTTTGGCGTAGGGTCTGGGGTGTCCCGTCCAGCAGGACAGTCAACGGGGGGTCGCAACCACCTAGGAGAGATTGGGAGACAAGAGACACGAAGAATGGACAGCAAGACAGGATGTCTAATCAAGCTGTCAGTTTACTGACTTTAATTGAGGGTTTTTATATTCTTCTGTAACTAAGGCTCAGGGAGGAAAGGAGAAACTAGGACACAAGCCATGGTCTCCAGACCGATTGTTCTTGAGCAGCCACCATATCAACCATAGTAACCAACATATCAACAATAGCATAGGTAATCAGTAACAAGATGTCAGCAGGTATAGCATAAATCACATTCTAAAACAGTTGCTAGAAACAATTGAAGCTAAGCGTGTGATTAGTTTCATAACTTCTTTCCCAAGCATCTAGCCAGCCAGGGATTTTCCACTGGCCCACAGGTCTATATTCAAAATGGCTTCAGTGTGGCTACAGTACACGGCTCCTGACACTGGGGCAGAGGTGCCATGCTGCTCTCTACCCTTCCCACAACCCCAGGATGATGGGCCCACACAGATCCACCCTAGGGCTGCTGGAGATGGATGAGTAAAATAAACAAACAAGGGAAGTGACAATACAGGTGGGGGAGGTGAGTACGGAGGGAGGAGAGCGGAGGCCTGGTTGCCAGGCAATCAGGCCTTCCCAGGCTCTTTGCATAGCAATGAGCATCTCAGATTTAGCACCAGGGTTGGGGCATCCACCTACTGCATTTGCTCCTACAGGCCCAGCCTGGCCATTCACTGCCCAGCATGCAGCTTGCCCTGAGCCGGCCCAGCCTCCCAGTCACTGCTGGGAAACCAGAGACAAACACCAGCTCCTGCTTTCAGGGACAAGATGGAGGTGTGCAGGCAGGAAGCCTCAGCCAGGCTGAGCCGGGCCTCACGGCCTGTCAGTGGGCACAGGCTGGGAGGCAGGTGCATGCAGACAGGGAGAGGCAGAGAGTTCCCCAGATGCGCTCATTGCTGCGCACGCAGGACACCAGCCCGTGACTCACCGGCTGGGGTCTACAGTGCACTGTGCCCACCAAGTTGGAGCTGCCAGAGACCTGCAACCCCGCCCTAGCGAACTCACCCCTGCCCCCCAGAATCGAGATGCATGACAATGACAGTTTCTGAAGCAGAAGATATGGGGCCCATGTCTGTCCCCTGAGCCCTAGCTCAGCGAAGGGACGAGACAGGGGGAGAAGGAGACAGAGGCACGGAACCAGGAGAGACTAGGAGTAGACTGGATGGGAATCAACCAACAGAAGAACTTTCCACCTGGATGGTGCCTTCAAGGCCACCAAGTTCAAAGGTTTTATTTGCATATGATAAAAGTGACCAGCAAGAGGGAGTTAAGAGAGAAACTAGCAAAAGAAACCAGAAAAAATATGGGACTGGTGCCATGGCTGGCATCCCATAGGAGAGAGTTCTAGTCTCAGCTGCCCCACTTGTGATCCAGTTCCTTGCTCATTGCCTGGGAAAACAGCAGAGGATGGCTCAAGTCCTTGGGCCCCTGCACCCACGTGGGAGAACTCGAGATAACTCCTGCCTCCTGGCTTTGGATCAACTCAGCTCTGGCCATTGAGGCCATTTGGGGAATGAACCAGCACATGTTAGATATCTCTCTCTCGCTCTCTCTCTCTCTCTCATCTTCTCCCTGTCTGTAATTCTGCCTTTCAAATAAAAATAAATATTTTCTTTAAAAAAGAATTTAAAAAGTGGAAAGGGTCAGCAAGAAACGAGAAGTACAAGACAACCAGGGCACAGGCCTACAGCCCAGCCAGTCCTATCACTCCTGCCCGTGTCCTCCCAGGGGCTGCTGCTCCAGCTCTGGGGTACTCCACTCTAGCTCTGGGAAACCCATTCTGACTGAGGGATCCCCACCTCCAGATCTGGGGTCCCCATTGCAGCTGGAGGTGCAGCTCCAGCAGGCAACGTCATGGCCTGTGGGAAGAACAAAGAGCCTGGAGCACAGGGACCCTCACTTTGGGACTTGCAATGTTTCCCAGGCCTTCCACAATGGAGCACCACACCCATGTGCTATAGATGCTCACTGTCTCACAGGTGTGGACGTTGTATGTCTGCCCCAAAGGTGCCAGTAGGGCCGCTTTCCCACGGGGGTTCTGGCTCAGGGAGCATACACGCTTCTCTGCTTCTCTCAGAGTCTGGGCATTCCTTGCATCCCTGGGCTTGGGACAGCATCGCTCCAGACTCTGCCTCCTCCATCACACAAGCCTTCTCCACTGTTTCTACGCTTTCTCATAAAAGGCCACAGCCTTTGGAGTTGCAACCCACTGCACATTTACTATGAGCTCGTCTTGAGATCTCTAACGAATGACAAATAACTAATCTACAAAGAACCTATATCCTACCCGAGTCATCTTCTGAGGTTCTGGGGAGACATGAGCTCAGGAACAGTAACTGGGGCTCCAGGTTTCTTGTACTTATCTTAGCACCAATGTGACGGGCAAGTGTGGTCCAGCCTGTTTCCTCCCTGGTCAGATGCAGGATGATGGCACCTGTCCTGCCTATAGCTTGGTTGAGGTTCTGATGAGGTCAGAAAGTGAAATGACCTGAGAGGTTGAATGATGGTTGATGCAGATAAGTGATGGAGAAGCCAGTGTGCACTGAACCCTCCCCTGTCCCCACATGCCTCAGCCTGCCCATCATCCGCCTCCCAGACAGAAGACTATCACTGCTCAAGGCCCTGAGCACCTGCCTGCTACCAACCATCCGCCAGACTCACCCAGGCCCACAGGTGGAACAGATGTGCACTCATTTCTACCTAGGAGCTTGCTGAAGCCTATCTCTACCAAGTCTAGCCTGGTTTCTTTTGTGCCCTTGGCGTATGTGTCCAGCTGCTTTGTCTACAGGATAACAATCTCATTCCTCTCTCCTTGCATAGCCCGGGTGTTCAGCCAGGTCCAGGCAGCCATGGTAACACCCAGCTCTGCTGAGCTGACCCCCTCCATCTGTGGCTCTCCTTCATCCTCCTCCTGCCCTCCACTTGCCCTCCCAGGCCAATGACATAAAATCTTATATCCCTTCCCCCTCCCCTAGACCCTGCTGCGCGATGGCAAACGAGAGAGCATCGTCAGCACCCTGTTCATCTCCCCTGGTGACGTGGAGAATGGGCAGAGCATCGTGTGCCGGGCCACCAACAAAGCCATCCCTGGAGGGAAGGAGACCTCTGTTACCATCGACATCCAACGTGAGTACTGAAGGGTCCTGCCAGGCCAGGGACGGGAACCACCAGCATCCGTGCCTGTAACCTGGGCTGTCAGAAAGCAAGTACAGGCAAGGCAGCTCCGTGGCTCAGCCGGCTGGTGTGTGGGCACCTGAAGAGCTGTACTGTCTTGACTGCTATAGTAATCAAAACTTGATTGTAACCAAGATTTACAGCTTCACCAGCATGAGCTTCCAAAACACAGCCTGAGAAGATCCTAAAGACCTTCTAAAAGTCTCCCTAAGCATCTGGCAGCTGGCGAGAACAAAGACACATTCAATAAGGAGGTTTCAGAAGCCTCCCCCTACTGGCCAGTACCACACTCAGCAAAGTACTCCTCTTCCCTTGGGTCCCCTCCCTGCCACAGCCACTTGACCACAAGGCTAGGGATGACCAGGTTGGAGCTGTCCTTCATGTCCTCCTTAGCATTGCATTCACCTCCAAGTAGGTGCATTTAAGAACATTTCCTAAGAAACCAAGCTCACCTCAGCTCTAGGACCTGGCCTCCAGCTGCAAATCAGGAGTCCAGAGGGCTTTGGGAGCCCATCTTGGCAGCCAGACAGTGGAAGTTCCCACCTACCATCTAGAGTCCTGGCTAACATGGTGTAGGTTCTAGAGGAAAAAAGAAAAGGTTGTAAAGACAGGTGGGATCTGGCTACCCATACACAATGGCTGAATTCTTGGGGAAGACCATTAGCAAGCTCCCCTGTCCCCCATGCACATGTACCGCCCTCACCCCAACGTATACAGAACCGAAGAGTCTTCTTTGATTTCTCATTCAGTGAAAGCCTGGAACTAGGGAGATGGAGGAAGTTACTGAGAACAAGGCTAGGACTAGGGCTAAGGGAGAGAGGATGGGCTGCAGAATTTAAGGAAGTGCTCACCCTGAGGGTTCTATGACTGCACGCTGTGGGGCGTGAGGAGGGAGCACTGAGGAGGCTCATTAAATGTAGCATCCTATATTAATCCTCCCTCCCCTGGCCCTGCTTCTGCCTGGATTGGCCAAAGTTATCACTTTGCTACCAGGAGCTTCAATTCCTTGTCTGGTTTGATAAAAGAATGTCTAAGGCCTCTTCCGGCTCTAGGACAGACCACGAATCAGACTCAAGTCAAATCCAGAAGGAGTGAGAGTGGGAGACATAGGACATGCAAGCCTCCTGCTCCGCAGCCACTTTTCATGGCCACCGTGTGGCTCCTGTCCTCTCTCTGCCCACTATACAAACTCATGTAAAAACAAACAACAACAACAAACACAGCTTAAGTGGCTCCTTGAGACAGTAGCCTGGGTCCTGGAGGGTAGGGGGAGGCATTGATTCTGCTCCCATGGGGTCTATTGCCCAGGAAAGCCCCTCCCTGCACAAGAAAGCTGTCATCACAATCCCAGCCCAAGACGCCCTTCCAAGGCACGCTCCAGGCGCATCCCAGTAGGAGTGTCCCCTCACTGTGTATACAGGTGACGAGGCCACAGCTGCATGCAGAGAAGACCCCAGGCTCTGCCAGGACTCCAGACACTTCCTAGCTTTGTTCCAAGCACAGCTCAGCCACACCTGGAGGGAGGCATTGGCCAGAAGCCAGAGCGATGTTCAGGATCCAATCTGGGCACCCTGTTTTCTGATGGTGGGAGCTCTTCCTTTTTGGTTAACCTCTGCAGGCCTCTGTTGCCTCATCTGTGCAGGGAGGTGATAACACTCACCTCCCAAATTGCAGTGAGGACTGTCAGTCATCGCTGTCCAGCCTGGTGATACCCATAAGCTGCCGCTGCCAGCCATGCCACAGGTGTGTCATGGCCCTCCCTGGCAGGGGAGGGCTCATCATGCGTTTGCCCCGGCCCTCTGTCTCCCCTGTCCTGGGGGGGGGGTAGTTCTCTGTGCCTACCCAGCCCCAGAGCACACCTCCTCTCCACCCCCACGCTCCTCTTCCATGTATTCACTTGCTCATTCAGCGAGCATCCAGCTGTTTACTGCGGACACCATGGGCTGGATTAGAGCTGCCTTTGCAAAACCTGCTCATTTTCTCAGTCAACCGAGAAGCATCCAAACTCAGCAAAAGCACATTTGTTGTTTGTTTCTCTTGGTCTTTCTATGTTACCCAACGGAAGACAAAGCCCCCAGATTGAGTAATGGGAGGGAAGGCATAACGCCCCCGAAGCCTCGCCACATCTGGACTCCCGGCCCAGCTGCCAAGCTTCAAATGGATGTGCTAGGAAATCACTGAGTCATGAAGTTTCTCCTTCCCTACCCCTTCCTCCATGTAACACTTCCCCAAGCATGCACACACACACACACACACACACACACACACACACACACACACACACACGTACGTTCATGCACACACAGGCTACTGATGGAGACTCTAACTGACTCAGCTGGAACATCTGTCCCCTGGGATCTTAGCTCCACCAGCTACATCAAAGCTGCCCTGTTGCATGTTATTCAGTCGACAGCACAAGTGGGATTAAAATCATGCTTAATAGTTGGCTATGACATGAACTATTTATGTCTCTGGAGCTCAGCAGACTCTTGAAAATTCATATCCTCAACATCCGTGGAGAGAGTTGGCTCTGCAAGGGGATCTGGCAGGTGTGAGAGGCCAGGGGCTCACTCTCTTGGAACCTTCAGGATAACATGGACCATGTGAGTGTTGCAAAAAGGGAAGAAAGGAGCAGGAGAGAGGCCTCCTCGAGGTCGCATGAGGGTGACAGGAGTGTGAAAGAGCATCAGGCAACAGAAGTATCAGTTTAACAGGTGTGTGCTCCGCCACTGTGCCTCCCAAAAGCTCAACAATTTGCAAAGGACACTCCGATGAGGGATGGGTCTCCTAGAACAGTCCCCTAGAGTTTTTGTTTAAGATTTATATATTTACCTATTTGAAAGGCAAAGGGAGAGAGATTATCTTACATTCACTGATTATTCCCAGTATGTTTGCAACAACTGGAGCTTGGTTAAGCCAGAGGTGTGAGCCAGGAATTCCATCTGGGTCTCCCACGTGGCTCAACCCTTGAGTCATTATCTCCCTCCCTCCCAGGACCATGAGCAGGCAGCTGGGTTAGAGGCAGAATAACCTGGACTCAAACTGGCACTCCAATATGGGAAGCCTAACCCGCCACGCCACCATACCTGCCCTTGTCCCCCAAGCTCTGCACCATGTTTTGGAGTCCCTTCGCCTGGCACAGTCAGTTTGAGGTCCTCCACACAGGGATTAGCTTTTATAACAGCAAGACATGGGCCAGCTGTACACATGGCGATTACCAACCCGAGCATATGCCAGGGCACACACCTCCAGCTCACAGCAAGGCACAGCTCCTGCCGGGTCCCTACAGCTGCCCAGCTCAGCAGCCAGCCCTGCATGGAAGGACTGTCCTCCTGATCCAGACCTGCCTGAGCCCAGCAGGCAGCAGTGAGGGAGAGACCCAGGAGCTGCAGAGGGCCAGTGCTCCCCTGTGAGGAGACAGACAAGTCCTGTTGGGTGTTCGTAAGTTGATCATGTGAGCAGCATCCTGGGCCTGCTCGGATGGTGAGAAGGTGAATCGCTTTTCTGGTCATTCTCCAGCCTTTCCCCGTTTCCCGATTTGTGGTTCCCTGCCCAGAGCTCAATGCTGTTTCTCAGTGTCTGTGGAGGCTAGGAAGTACTGGTGGGTTTCTTCCAGGCCCAGCCCTGTGCCCAGCACTGGGCAGAGAGGAGGGCCTAGCCTGAGCCCCAGGAGGCGTGGGACAGGGGTATGGTCAACCAGTAGCCAGAGTGCTTCTCTAAGGTAGGGTAGGCCCAGCCCATGGTTGTGGATGGTGTATGTGACTCTCCGAGTTTCTCACCTGGGTCTTACCCAGGGGCAAGACTGGGCAGGCTGCACTCTTACCATTCCCCCCACCCCACACACACACACACACCTGTGTCCACTTCAGAGGGTGTCAAAGGATCTATATTTTCCTATGAGAGGCTGCCTTCTGCACCTCACCTTCTGCAAATGAGCCCTAGAAAACCCCCCTGTGGCTTCCAGCAATTTGCTATGCTCACCAGACAGGGTCCCACACCAGGACACCCACCCCACCCTCCTAATTTGACCTGGAGTTGCACTTCAGCCTGACCTGTGCACCACGGGGAGAAGGAAGAATGGGCCTCCGGTTTGTCCCTTCCCCTCCCCCAGGAGTAGCAGGGAGCCCAGTGTCACAGGTGACCCAGTGTTCAGAGGCGGTCCAGAGCTGGCTGCCCCTGTGTGCAACAGCGCTGAACCAAGTCCAGGCTGTTCCCAGAGCCGGCATCCGCTCTGTGCCTCTTCTGTCGGACTCTGGCTCTGTGTGCGTCTTTCTGCCTCACAGCAGCACCTGCCACTCCTCTCTCTTCTCTACTCCTCATCCTCTTGCTGCCACTTGCTCCCTAACGGGCTGGGTCTACTCTGTGAGATCTTTGCCTGGCACTGCCTCCATGTGTCCATCAGCCTCTGCTCTCTGCTTCTCGCTTATCCTTGCTCTGCACTTCTCAGCCCTGTGTGTGTATGTCTGTCTCTCCACCACTCTCTCCCACACACCTCTGTGATCTCCACTTCTCCACTTGCTGTGCTTTCTGCTGCCCCGATCTTTCTTGCACAGACCTCTCTCCATGTCTCTGGTTCCATCCCCAGTCTTTCTCCCTCTCTCTCTGACTTTCTCTCTCCTATCCCTTCCACCATTTAACACTTCAGAGCTTGGCTTCCTATCATGATGAACGACAAGCTAAGCCCCGCTCAGGCTCTCGGGAGCCAAGTGACGCCAGTCAGGTCTGAGATGATGGGACCTGTCAGAGGGACTGCCACCTTCAATGTGACAGTTGCCCCAGAGCCTTTGCCACAAAGAGATAACCAACAGATGTCTCAAGGACAGAAAGTTTGCATAGTTTTGAAGCTGTATGGTCCTACTCGCCCATGCACCCACCCTGACAACCCCATCTCTCCTACGACAGTTTTGCTGGAAGTTGGGCAGTGCCTGGGGGCACTTCAACACCAGGCCAGCCATGTGGGGCTTTGATGCCAGTGCACAACTGTCTGGAGCAGGCACCCCCCCCCGAAGCCCCTGCCCCGTGTGCTGGGGAGCACCAGGGTAGTGGATTGCCCTGAGGGTCCCTGTGTGCTGGGACCGCTGGTCTTTCCTCCCATGCTCTGCAGGGATCTCCCGGCCCTGTTCTCACGGCAGTCTGCAAATGTATCTCTTCTCTTGCAGACCCCCCACTTGTTAACCTTTCCGTGGAACCACAGCCAGTGCTGGAGGACAACGTGGTCACATTCCATTGCTCTGCCAAGGCCAACCCGGCTGTCACCCAGTACAGGTGAGTGTCACGGGTACAGAGCACTGCCTGCTCACCCAAACCTCCACCACGTCGCTGCCACATGGGGTGTCACTTGAGAAGCTCAGCACCACTGACAGTGCGTGGCTCCCAGCAGGTTTCCATAGCTCCTTCCCCCTTCCCTATGTCTACTCCCCAGCTGGCCAGGTGGACTCCTCCTTCCCTCCATGTCCCTGCACTTCTGAAAACAGGGAGAAAGGCTCGGGACACGAGGTGCTCCTTGTATGTGTCTGACAGTGGATAAGCATGCAAGGCTGTTCCTAAGGGTTCCTTCCTGCCCCGCCTGGATGCTGAGACACTGAGTGGCCCTGATGGTGCTTAAGGGCCGACTCGAGCTACTCATCTCCTTGATGCTGCGTGGAACTTCCCAGGTCCTCCCTCCACAGCCTCCATTCCCTTCCTCCCGCCCAGGTTCCACAGTGCAGTCATGGATCAAGTTACTTAGCTGCAGCCTCAGCAGTGTCAAGGGTGCTAATGGCCCCAGACTAGGATGGCAGGAGGATGGGGAGAGTGGAGAGGTGGGAAGACAAGAGGCCATGTGGCCCCAGCAGGCAGAATGCGGGGAAATGGGCCAGAGTTGCAAGCCTGTTAGACACAAGTAGTTTCTGGCAGTGTGTATAATTAAGCGACACAGGGCCCAGAAACTCAGGCAGGGGACTTGAGCCTTTATCTCTTAGGGCATTTTAAAATGAGAAGAGAACCCATTTACCCTGTCCAATTTAACCATTTCATGAACTGAAGACAGAGGGAAGATCAGGCGCTCTGCAGGGTTGCTTCTGAGCAGGGGACTCCACGCCCTGAGAGTCCCGGCGAGGCCCAGGGAAGGTCTAGTCTGTGTAGGATCTGGCCTCCATCAGAAGTGACTGAAGCTGCAGAAGGAAAATTCCACCCTGCACCTGCCAGGCCCAAGCTTCTCTCCCTTGTCTGCCCTCAGCTCCCTGCTCAGGGGCCTTAAACAGCAGGCACAACATGCTCAGAAAACACCTCTAATGCCAGTTCCCAGAGCTGCTTCCCACTCCTCTCCAACACAGACCACCTGGGCAGACAGCCCCTACCACTCCCCCACCCTCCCAGCCATCCCCTTAAACCCACTGGGCCTCAGAGAGCAGCTGCACAAATTCCAACCACCATTTACCTCCACTGCCCAGCGCCAGGTCACCTGAGGCCTGGAGAGTCAGGAGCGCTCATCCCCCACACAACAGCCTAACACCCTACTCACACACCCAGCAAATATTCCCAGATCACCCACCTCCAAAATGCAGAACAGACATGAGGAGGGAGAGGGTGTCAGCCAGCCCGGGCCAATCATGACGAAACTCATGTGACCTGGGAGGAGAATTTGGATGAAGAATTCGTCACGTCCGAAGCCATACTTGTGACTTTCCCATCGTTTTGGAATTTCTCCTTTTTTTGTTTTAAGATTTAATTACTTATTTGAAAGAGAGACAGCAAGAGAGAGGAGGTGATAGAGAGATCTTCTGTCCACTGGTTCACTCCACAAATAGCCACAATGGCCCGAGCTAGACCAGGCAGAAGCCATGGCATCAGGAGCCATGTCTCCCAGGGACCTAAGCACTTGGACCATCTTCCTCTGATTTCCAAACAGGGAGCTGGATTGGAAGGGAAGCAGCTGGGACTTGAACGAACACCCATTTGGGATGCCAGCATCACAAGCAGCACATTTGCTTAGGCCCCTGGAGTTTCTTTTTGACCCCACAAAATTAATTACTGTGCACACTAAAGACAAAGTCCACTTCTAGGCCACAGGTGTCCTGTGGGACTCCTTTCCTTGCCAGCCTGTCCTGAAGCTCACGAGTCAAGGTCAGCCCTGGCGCACAGTAACAGCCTATCCCGGTTCCTCTTGTCTCCCACAAGTAACTTTAAAAACACCTTGCCCCACAGTGGGTTCCCTCCAGGTCTCCAGAGACTCCTGGTGGGGGGATCCTTCTGGGCCCCAGAAAAAGGCAGAAGGAACCTGGGAAAGAGAGAGAAATGCAGAGGCTGGGGAGAGAAGAAGCAGCAGGTGTCTGAGCCCATGCACGCCCACTCAGCCCTTCACGGGGCTATGTTCAGTGCCCCTGCTCCTTCTCCATGCTGCCTCAAGAACTGAAGGAAAAGCCTCCAGCAAATGTCACCCCTTAAGGAGGTCAGTTTCCCCCACCAGTTTTGACCTGTCTGTTTCTTCTCTCTTGCTCATCCCAATGGCTCTCGTGTTGTACCACCCTCCTGCCCTTGGCTAGCCCCACACCCAACCAGGGGCCATAGTGGGCAGCGTGCATGCCCTGGCACTTCAGCTCTTTCCAGGGACAGGAGTCCAGACCAGCAGAAGAGGCTCCAGGAATAGTACCAGGTGCTTCTGGGTTCCTATCTCGGAAGGATTCTCAGCATCCCCCAGCAAACAGCGGAACACGGACAATTGTGTGGCCTTGGGACATGCCAACCCCGCAGGCTCCTGATTCTGTGACATAAATAATTAATCCTCTTACATTTGTTCAGACCAAATTAGACATCGATTGGGAACAGCATAAGCCAACTGTTTGGCAGCAAGGTGGGGGCGGGGGAGGCCAGGGACCCAGAGGGAAGAGAGGGGACAGGATTCACTCCTGGGCTCTGGGTTTTGGGGAAGTGAGGTGGGGTAGGGGTAAAACTTGGGTGCGGTGCTGTGAGTGGGTTCTCTAGAAGGGATCCCTCTGAGCGTGTCCTTGGTGTGACAGAGGACTAGAGAGGAGAAACAGAAGCTGAGCCAGGTGCCAGCAGGGGGCTGGCAGGTGGGGTGTCCAGAGGCACCTGGGAAACGGTATCAGTGAAGGCCCCCCTCCTGCCAGACCAGGGGAGTTCTCAAGCTCACTCAAGAAGAGAGGAGAGGGCAGCCCGGGCTCAGGAGAGGGCAGCCCGGGCTCAGGAGAGGGCAGCCCGGGTTCAGGAGGAAGTTTCCAGGCCTGCAGGGAGAGCCCCCGAGTTCTCCTGGCCACTGAGGGGCTCCCGGTGGGGCACCCCTGCTCCCTCAACCCTAGCCCATCACACGCAGCGCACTTGGGCCCAGCCGGCTCCCTGTATCCCTGTATCGCTTCCCAAGCCCCAGCGCTGGCCCGCCCTCTCCGCCAGCTCCAGCTTCAGCAAGTGGAAGGCATGGGGCTGGATGTAGATCCCCAGCTGTGTATTTGGAACCAAATCCCTATGCCTCAGGCGGGGGCTGTGCCTGACTATTAAGTCTGGTCATTAAATTAAAGTTAGAAATGGAAACAACTCATGAATAACTCATAATGGTTTGCAGAGAAGCTTCTTAAGCTCTCGGGGAGCTATAGTGAGCTATGGTTGCTTCTGTTGTGAAACCATAATTGTTATTATTAATCGTGTTCTTAATCGTTCCCCGATATTAATTCTTGATACCAACCACATGGGGCCAGCCCAGGTGTTCCATAGGACGCAGGGAAGCCATTGTCTCTTGGGGGGTCCCGCCTGAGCTGGGCTGAGCCAGAAGGGAAGGAAGGGCAGGGTGGGAGACAGCAGTGGCCCGGGGAGCTGTCGTTACAGGGAGAGGGGCTTGGTGGCGGGGGCGGGGCGGGAAAAGGAAGTACCCCAGCTCTGCAGACACCTCAAACAGGCTGGACTTGATTGGGGCACCTGGCTGGCAATTCTCTGATATATTTTTAAATATTTATTTTTATTGCAAAGGCAGATTTACAGAGAGAAGGAGAGACAAAGATTCTCCGTCCACTGGCTCACTCCCTCAGTGGCCGCAACGGCCGGAGCTGAGCTGATCTGATCTGAAGCCAGGAGCCCAGACTTCTTCCAGATCTCCCAGGCAAATACAGGGCCCCAAGACTTTGGGCCATCCTCCACCATTTTTCTAGGCCACAAGCAGGGAGCTGGAAGGGAAATAGAGCAGCTAGGACACGAACCAGTGCCCACATGGCACCCTGGCACTTGCAAAGTGAGGATTTAGTCACTGAGCCATCACACCACACCCAATTTTCTGATTTTGTGTTACCCACCCCCATGACTCAACCAGGGGAATGCTGAAAACTCTGTCTCCTCATGGGTGTGTAAGAAAATCCCGCTCTTCCACACACATACACACAGGTACTCACCTTCACGCATGCTCATGCTCACACACACGTGTGCCCTCACACATGTACACACAGAGTGCACCCAGATACACACACACACACACCCCGGTGCAGGGCCTCAGTGCTGCCTGCACACCGCAGCAAACCTGGGCACTGCTCCAAGCGCAGTGACCACACCTCACGGCCAGGTCCCTCCAAGGCTGGGCAGCACTGATCGGTTGAGGAAAAGCCTGCCGCCCACCTAAACCAGGACCAGTAGAGCTGTGGCCTGAGGACCAAGGTCAGGGTGGGAGGGCAAAGGGTGGGCAGAAATGAAAGCCATGCCCAGGAAAGGCGGGTGTCCAGATTCCAGGAGGTAAGAGGGCACCATGGGGGACCAGCCTGGCAGTGGGGGCAGGACACAGAGGTGAGTGGGAGGACAAGGGCAAGTGGGACTTCTCACTAAACCTCTCCTATAGCTGCCTGCCTTGTCTATAACCCCTGCTTCCCGGCACCTCCCTTCTGGGTGTGTAAGTGTGTGTGTGTGTGTGCACACAGCTGTCTGGGGGCAGATGGACTGACAAGCCACATAACCCAGGAGGTGCCACCATGACCCGAGCCACCTCCTGCAGAGTCCCCGGGTGGGACTCCCTGAGACACCTGCTGCCTCATACCAGGGCTCGCCTCCCGGTGGGGTGGACACACCGGGCTCCCAGGGGCACAGCCTTGGCACCCGAGGCCCACACAGCAGTCCTTGGGCCTCCCATTACAGGTGGGCCAAGCGAGGCCAGATCATCAAGGAGGCATCCGGGGAGGTGTACAGGACCACTGTGGACTACACGTACTTCTCAGAGCCTGTGTCTTGCGAGGTGACCAACGCCCTGGGCAGCACCAACCTCAGCCGCACTGTGGATGTCTATTGTGAGTTCTGGGCTGGGCAGGCTGCCCTGGGTGAGCAGGCACGGTGTGGCCTGCGTGGAGGGCTGCACAGAACACGGCTGGACCCATTATGTACTGTGTAGCCATGCCGTGTCAGAGGTCTAGAATGCTGCCCACTTAGGGAAGGCTTCCTTGTGTAGTTTCTCGTGTTTGGGGGGTTGCTATCAGGACCGAGGGAGGCGGTGTCTTAGCTCCAGCTACTGCAGCACAACCGTGCAAGGTGGCTTGAACAAGGGAAGTCGGAGTGCTGGCAGCTGCTGCTCGAGAGTTCTCACGAGTCCATCTCTAGGGCTCCACCTGGTGGCCTCACCACAGTCCCTACAAGAGGTTAGGTTTCAAAACAGGACATGGTTGGAGGCATGTGGGAAGCCCAGAGGGAGGGGCCCAGGCAGCGAGCGCCCTACTTCCGTCAGCATACCCCACAGCCTCCTTGCCAAGGCTGCTGGGAAGGCTGGGGGAGCGAAGCCAGGGGTGTTGGGTAGCTGGGTTGCTAACTCCAAGTCCTGAGGGCAGAAAAGCCCCCCTGCCCACATGCTGGCAAAGCCTACCAGGGCAGAAGAGAGAGGATGGAGGCGCCCTGGGGACAAACTCAAGCATAAACTGGATCCCAGCACCTTGTTCCTACGGCAGGGGCTGCCTGCCGCCCCCGTGGGCTAAGGAGAACAGGGTCCCCTCCTTACTTCCCACACCCTACACCCAGATCCCAGCCCACCTGGGCAGAAGGGATGAAGACAATGGAGGGGGCATGAGTGCCCTGCTGCCTCTCTTCATCCTGTTCAAGCCAGGGGAGGCTGGAGCCAGGAGAAGCCCCAAGCTCCCCAGCCCCCCTTGAGCTCTTTCCTCCCCACCACAGTCGGGCCCCGGATCACCTCGGAACCCCAGTCTCTGCTCGTGGACCTTGGCTCGGATGCTGTCTTCAGCTGCGCCTGGACCGGCAACCCATCCCTAACCATCGTCTGGATGAAGCGCGGCTCTGGTGTGGTGAGTCTGAAGCTCATGGCATCCTGTGGGCAAACGGGAAGCACCTGCCCTTCCACGGCCTTGCCACGGCCAGGCTGGGGAGGCTGGCCTCTGGGGACTTCAGCACCCCCCAAAGCTGGGGCAGAACCCCTGTGCAGCCCACAGGGCACATTCTGCATCCGACCTTCTGCTGCCCACTTTTCCTTTTGTCAAAGCCAGAGAATCAGAGAGGCAGACAGGAATCTTCCATCTACTGGGCCATTCCCCAAGTACCCACAACAGCCAGGGCTGAGCCAGGCTGAAGCCGGGAGCCTGGAGCTCCACCCGGGTCTGTGAAGTTGATGGCAGGAGCCCATCGTCCATGCTGGATCAGGGGCTGGACCCAGGCGCTGGTCCAAGTGGTACAGGCCGTGACCTAACTGTGCACCAGGCACCCTTTCCCTGTCTTGGCCTTGACTGCAGTGGCTGCCCCTCAACCCTCCGGCTCCTAGGTAGGGTGAGCCATCCATGCATCTTTGCTGCTAACCCTCTCTGTTCTCCTAGGTCCTGAGCAATGAAAAGACCCTGACCCTCAAGTCTGTCCGCCAGGAGGACGCAGGGAAATACGTGTGTCGGGCGGTGGTGCCCCGCGTGGGAGCTGGGGAGCGTGAAGTGACACTAACTGTCAACGGTGAGGCCCCCACGGCGGGAGCCAGAGCTGGGGGAGGCTGGGAGAGGACCAAGGGAGCTGTCATCGTTCCTGGGCCTTGTGGCCACCTTCAACTCTGGGCCAGCGACAGTTATGGCCACCTCTCAGAGGCCCCATCAGGCCTAGGTTGGCAAGGACAAAGGCCTGCCTCGCTTGCAGGTCACCTCCTTCCTTCCTTGTCCCCCATGAAATGGTAGCCAAACAATCTCATCCTGGCCTGGAGAAAAGGGCCCAAGGCACTGGGTGACCAACACAGGCCGCATACGTACCCTGCGAATACCCACGGTGACAGCAGCCATGGGTGGATGCATGAAGCCACACACTGGGGGACACCTGTCACCATCCACATGAGACCCGGAGTGCAGGTTCCCTCGAGGGCAGGAAACACATCCCATCACAGGTCATAAAGCTGACTGCGGCAGGAGGGGGTTCTCTTGGGGGCTGACAGCTGACTGCTCCAGGAAACACTGAGAGGCAGGACAGTCCCCTACAGTGGCATGGGTGAAGCCATCTTGGTGGCAGCTGACCTAAGAAGGCTGCAGCGCCAGGACAGAAATCCACCCCCAAAGAGACTACAGCTGCAGCTCGGAGAGGATGAGCGATCCCCAACCACCGCAGCTCACCTCAGCTCAGCCCTCAGCCCTGTCTGGGGGGCCCTCCAGATCCTGGCCCACTATGGGCCCTAGCAGGGTCCCCCTCCCTAGTCTCACAAGGATCCCTTCCGGCCTCATCTCCCCTGGCAAAGCTGCCCACAACAGCCTGTGCAAGACCAGCAGTGGATGCCACCCCAGCCTTTCTCCTCTGCTGTACCTCCCACCAGGTGTGGCAGCCCAAGGGCGAGGCATCCACCAGGCCTTGGGGCACCTGTCTGTCTCAGGCAAGAAGCCTGACTTGAAGCCCTCCTGCCTTTCCTGTGTGTCCCCAGGACGCCACCAATAAATTGGCACCGCAGGACTAAAAATAACAGCATCTGATCGCGCCTCCGTATATCCATGGCAACGCGGCTGCAGCCTTTCCCTGCCGAGCCGCCGCTGTCTGACACTCGGCTCAGCCGCCAGGCCCCCGCTGCCCGCTGGGGAGCCGGCCCTCCCTGCCCGCCCCTGCCCTTGTCTGCGGCCACCAACCGGGGCCAGCTCACTTACACTCACGGACCCCTGCCCTCCAGCATCCCCAGCATCCTCCTTGGTGGAGTGAGGGGTGGGTAAGGGGAGGGATGCCAAGGTGCTGTCACTTTAGACATTCCAGCAGTTTCCCAGCTGAGATCTGAAGAGGTTTCTTAAGGTAAGAATTCCCCAGTCCCAGGGAAACACTAGCAGGGACATTTCTCCTGAAAGGCAGGGACAGCCTGAGCTCTGGTGTCTTCCTGGGGTTTAATCGGTGCTCCCGCAGGGGCTCACATATCCTCCTCTGCCTCCACGCTCGCTGCAGGAGCTCCCCTAGGGTTGCCAAGCAAAGAAAAGCTGGCAGGATCGGAACAAAGTCAGGACGCTGTTACCGGTGCTGTACTAGGGCGGTCCGACCCTGAGGCCGGGGTCTGGATGCTGTGGTCCTAGGGAAGGTAGCCCACCAGCCCCGACCAGGTGTCTCCACTTTGGGAGAGCAGTGGACAACAGTCCGCCTCTGGGTAAATGCGGCCCCTTCTAGAACAAGAAAAGCCGCCCAGCGGGGCCTTCTAGCGGTGCTAGCGGACAAAGCTCCCGTCGGAGCTGGCTTGGACCAGGAATGCACGTCCCTCACCATCTCCTTTTGTCCTGGCTTTTTGCTGTAAGAGGCCTACAGACACGTGAGCACTGGCTGACAGCTTTCGGGAAAAGTTTGGAGCTGTGGTCCCTTGAACGCAGCGCAGTCCTCCTGCCTCAAGCCCTGGGCTCTGGGCCCAGGGGCTCCAGGGAGGAAGCTGGCTTCAGTCCACTCCTGGCACCCTCTGCAGGCAGTGGCTGCCCCCTTGCTTGGCTGTCACTCAGCACTCTTCTCCCAGGACCCCTTTTCCCTGGGGACCTGGAGCTTCCAACAGAGCTGCAGCTCGACTTCAGGGAAGATGGCCCGTCCACAGCAATGAGGATGTCTGCAATGCGTTCTATCTCATCTTCTCCAAACCGCTTGCTCCCCCTCCTCTGGACTAAGCCAGCAGCTCCACCTGCCCCTTTTCATCACCAGGGAAGACTTGAGGAAACCGGCAGACGTGGGCAGGGTTCACTTCAGGTGGACTCCGGGCTGCCAGACGTGGTGAGATACTCAGGCATACTCGCCACCGAAACCACATCTCACGTCAAATGGGTCAGTGTCGGTGCTGCAGCTGTGGTCTCATCTGGGCCATCTAATAGGTGTGTGTGTACGGACCAAGTGGTGAACCAACTCTGAGATCTGACACAAGCGGGCTTAAGGGGGACCTTCTCTCCGGTTGGTCTCACGCAGCCGGGGACACGCAGTTTGTTAGGTTCGAGTGCCATCTACTGGCCATCTTGGAGATGACGCGTGATGCCACAGGAGTCTAAGGCACAGGTGACCTTCAGTGCTGTTTTGCCCTCCCACCCCCTATCAAGGCTTCCCATCTCCGTCGTGAAGCTTCCAGGTGCGCCATGTAAAATGATTCAGTCCGCTCTGAAGTCTTTTAACATCCTCCCTGCACCGCCCTGCGGTGCTAACACTCACCGCCTTTTATTACCGTTAGGTACGTCTTCTGGGCATTCCGACTTGGAAGCGTTTCACTCACGGTCCCTGGAGAGGTCTACAGCTGAATGCCTCATTCATCTTGGAGTCCTCCCACTTTGTACTTCCCTTGCGTATACACAGGCCTTGCGTAAATGTTGACTGAAGGCTTGCATTCATAAATAAACAGTCTGAATCCCCACACTAAGCGGGCACCCGCTGGGGCCCAGCTTCCCGGGATCTCCTGATGTGAGGCTGTCTTCTCCAACAGGACCCCCCATCATCTCCAGCACCCAGACTCAGCACGCTTTGCACGGTGAGAAAGGCCAGATCAAGTGCTTCATCCGGAGCACGCCACCACCTGACCGCATCGTGAGTTCCCAGGGAGGGGAAGTGGCCCCAGGGTCACCTCTGCCGAGAGCGAGGCTGTGTGGTGGGTGGGTGGTGGCCATGCCTGGCCTCTCCGTTTCCTCTGTGGGGAGGGGCACACCAGCCGTGCCTCTCTGGGAAAGGCCTGTGAATCTGCACAGCTCCGGTGCCCAGGACAGGCTGTGCTCCCCCAGCACCCGTGTGCCGTGTGGCTCAGACACCCACAGCTCTGCAGCAGTGGTGAGGGCCGCAGAGGGCGCAGGCCGACCCTGCCTCGTGGAGCTTCTCCTTCAAAACGATCGCCCCCTGCCCCCCAACCCCCAATTCTGCTTCCTCACAACATTCATTCCCATCGTGTGGCCCACGCAGCTGTGCGGTTTTGTGTTTTTTGAAATGGATGCTTTGTACGCAAGTCTGTTTGACACCAGCAGCAGCTCAGGCATGGAAACCGAGAGAACGGACATTTGTCACACTGACTGTGGAAAAAACCAAATTCCTGCTGGAGACTGCCAGTGGTCAGCTGCCCAGGCCCTGGAGGCTGGGGCCGGGCACCGCTTGTTTTTGGGCATTCTGGTTATTCCCTCTCTTAGAGATCCACAGCAAAATCGCAAGTAGCCACCCATACAACGCCTAGCCCTCCTTGTTCTTCTTTTTAAAAGATTTATTTTTATCTGAAAGACAAAAGGAGAGATCTTCCATCTGTTTATTTATATTGCCAAATGACCACATCTGAAGCCAGGAGCCCAGAGCTTCCTCCAGGTCTCCCACATGGGTGCAGGGTCCCAAGGTTTGGGCCATCCTTCACAAGCAGGGAGCTGGAGGGGGAAGTGGAGGAGCCAGGATTTGAACCTGTGCCCATATGGAATACCAGCCCCACGGGTGGAAGCTAAACACTACCATGTCGTGGTGCCAGCCTCCTCCCTACTCTTTACCGAAGGGCTGCATTCACCTGGAGCCAGCGGCCCTCTGCCAGGGGGTGCTTAGCAGAGTTTGGGGACACTTTGGATTGGGGCAGGCAGCGCTCCCTGGGTTCACAATCAGCAGAGGCCAGGGGCGCCACCAATTTCCTCCAGGGCACAGGTGGTACCCGCTCAGGGAAGTCCCTAGCCCCTACCTGCATGGCCAGCCAGGGTGGGGTGCAGGAATGAGTATGGGACAACTCCGAAAACCAGGCATGGTGTCAGCTGGCTGGACAAAACCTAGGAAGGTGATGGCAAACACAGCTGGTGATATGCTCCCTACACACAGGAACAAACCCAGACACAGCCCCATGGCCCCTGGTTCTGCTCAGGTATGCAGAGGAGGCTCAGTACCAGGTGCTGCGTGGGGCAACAGTACTCACCACAGGAGCACCTGCGACTTGCTCCTGCTGACTCCAGGATAGTTCGCTTGGCCTGAAACCAAGTTCACAGGGCAGACTCCATGTGCCGTCCCTTCTGGGAAGCCAATACCCTCGGTGGCAGGCTCTACCTCTGTGTGTGCACCCACGTGTGGATGTGTGACTTCCTCACGTGGTATCTGCCCTGGCAGCCTGTGGTATGAGTACGTGCCCATGAGTGTGCCCTTGCGGGTGGGAGGCGTGTGCTGTGCCAGCTCTATGGGCATGCGGATTGGTGGTGGCACACGGCAGTGGCGGGAGCTGGCCCTGAGCGGCGAGGCACATGGGTGGCGGCACCATGGTCAGGGGTATGCTTCCTGATCTGCATCCGCACCCCGCAGGCCTGGTCCTGGAAGGAAAATGTGCTGGAGTCGGGGACTTCGGGGCGCTACACAGTGGAGACGGTCAGCACAGAGGAGGGCGTCATCTCCACGCTGACCATCAGCAACATCGTGCGGGCTGACTTCCAGACCATCTACAACTGCACTGCCTGGAACAGCTTCGGCTCTGATACCGAGATCATCCGGCTCAAGGAGCAAGGTGCGGGCTGCAGGGCTGCAGAGGCATTAGGCGATCGCAGGGCCCCTCCTGACTCAGGTCAGCCCCAGGAACGCTGAGTGCCAAAAGTACCCATCACAAGTCCCCAGGGAAGCCACGCTAGTCTGCCTGGCTGGCTACACAGGCCACCAAAGGAAGGGCCACTGGGCTCCACCAGGAAATGAGAACGGGACAGAGACCATTGCTGGAATGCTGGGCACTATGACAATACTTCAGGCCCAGCCCAGCTCACAGCACAGATTGCACACACCCTGACTTCTCTACCCACTGCCCTCCCCTATGGATCCTGGCCTGGTGCCCAGTTCCCTGAGCAGGTGTCTGCCCAAGCAGAACAGGGACACCTTGGCATGGCTGTGTGGGGATCCTGGCCTGACCAGTCACCTAGAAGTCTCTGGGAAAATACACAGACTAGAGCGAAGGAGGGTGCTAACCTGTCTCGCACCCTGGGGTGGGGGCTTGGGCTCTCCAGGAGCCCCAGGCCAGAAGGCAGCGCCAGGAAGAGCACAGGTGGGTGAACAGAAGAGGAGAAAGCACACACATTACCCCCAAGGGTCTGCTGCCCAGCTCCTAAGCCCAAGTGATGCCAGACTCTGTCCAAGAGTTCTTGGGCACAGACTGGGAGCCCCAAGATTCGGCACAGTGCATGGCTCCTTGGAAGCAGGCCGAGGGTGTGGAGCTGGTTCCCCAGGAGATGTACGCGTGGGGAGGATGCAACTGCTCTGTCTGAAACTGGCTGCAGATCTTGCCCTTGGCAGACAATGCTCAGCCTCCAGGGACCAAGGATTCGTGTTCAGCAGGGCCCGAGGTTGGGGGGCTGAGGGGAGGGTCCCACTGGGCCCCTCGGACGCTGTCCTGCAGCCCACCGTGAAGGGTATCTCCCAACACCTCTTCCCCCTCCACACACCATAGCTGCTGCTTTGCATAATGCTTTGCACCTAATTTGCATAACATCATCCACACCTCATCCCGACCCCCCGGCCCCTGCTGCCTAACCTTCCTGTCTTCCCCGTGCCCTCCCCTCGGTGTTCTCTCCGCACCCCTACACTTAACTTCTCTCTCTAGTCGCCACCGCCCTGCTGGAGTCTGAGTGAGTCTGAACAAACTCCAAGTACAGCTGGGATCGACAGGGTTCTTCCAGAGACAGGACCCAGGAGGGAGCCCCACCACCACGCACCACCCCCATTCCCTCCAGGGGCTGATCCCCAATCCGTCCCGCCCCACCCCAGCCAGCCAGGCCCTGGCTGTGGACGCTTGCTTTATTTCCAAACAGGTTCGGAAATGAAATCGGGAGCCGGGCTGGAAGCAGGTACGGAAGGAGTTGATGAGAACTGCCCCCGGAGGGGGGAGGGGAGGGGCTTCTTGGATAGTGCGGGAGGGGACCGAGCCGGGGCAGGGAGGCCATGACGCCTCCAGCATCTTTACATCCCCCCATGTCCAGAATGAGGGCTTAGAGCAGTCAGAGCAGCCAGGCGCCGTGCTGCGGCCGGCCGGGGTCTGCGAACCCCAGAGACCCGGCTACTGTCAACCGCCATGGCCACAACCACCCTCCTCCCTGGGACGCTGCGTCTTTCTCTCCAGGAGCCCTGCATCCTGGCCCTGGCCTGGTCTCAATCTGCTTCTGGACTCTCCCTGCTTCTCAGCATCATAACCAGCGTGGCCATAAGCTCTCAGGATGTTGCCTGCTGGATCCCTTGGCCCGCCCTGTCCCAATTCCCGGCCTCACGTCTCCCCCTAGACTGGGAGTACTGGCACTGCCTCTGTCCCTAGACATAGGCACAGCGTTTGAGTTGTTCTGTCCCCTGTTGCCTCAGCCTCCCAGCAGAAGGCCCAGAAAAGAGATTCGGGCCAAAGCCAGTGGGATTCCTAGGGCACACCAAGGCCAAACTGAAGATGTGGGCATCCTCTGGGTGGATTCTCCTGTCAGGCTGTGCCCTTTAACAAGCCCAGCAGCAGCGCAGGGTGGGACTGGCTGGTGGAGCCCCTGCAGGGCAGCCCAGACAGCGGTCAGCCTCCTGCTGTGTCTGGCCTCCGGGCCACCTGGTGCTGAGGGGTGGCTTATTCCTCCTGTCTGCATGTCACCTGTATCTTTCTGCATTCATCCAGTGTTCTCTGCCACCTGCCTCCCCCTCCCCCTGACCCCTGTGCCCAGTACCCTCCTTGGGTGGCAAGGTGGCTGAGTGAGAGCAGCCCTCCCTGCAGTGCTGCCCAGGAGACATCAAGGAGGCTGTGTCCAGGAAGGAGCCACCTGCCCAGACAGCTTCCCCCTGCCCCTGCCCACCTGCTTGGGAACAGTCTCCAGCTGGGACAATGTCCCTCCTGCCAGCAATGAACAACTCCAGGACATGTGCTTCAGAATGCCGAGGATTGCTAGGCACCTCGGCCACGTGCAGCTGCCCCTGCTCTGTGCTTCACAATGAGGCCTGGCTGGAGACAGTTAGCAACCATCTACGGTCACCATTTGGCCCTGAATTCAGCTGAGACCAGATCCGACTCATCCCACAGAACTTCCAAGGAACCAAAGAGAAATTGAATGAAATCTGCCTTGTGACCATCCAAAAGCTGAGGCCGATGAGCTTCCGGAACAGCTTCCTTCCTCTCTGCCATGGGAACCTGAAGACAGAATCTCCTCCATCAAAGGAAGTGGTTCTGACAGCAGGTCCCTCTGCCCAGTGCTAGCTGCCAAGACCAGCCCAACACCTCCCCTCCCAGCCCCCTAATGTCACCTCTGTCACCTCTAAGGTGACCTTGGCCACCAGCAAGCAAATGGATAAGTTCCTGTCCTCGGATGGCAGATGAGCCACCTAATGTCACCACAGATAACCAATGGCAGGGGGCACCAGCTCTTGGCACCTCCTTCCAGCAGCACTTCCAGGTGCCAGGGATTGAAGCAAGCAGCAGAACAAATGCCCCTACGTGGCACATGCCCACAGTCACTCAGAAAAGCTTCCCTTTAAGAAATTCACCTGACACAGTTGCCCCTTCTCATGGGATACCCAGAGCTTACACTTACACAGGGCTGGGTACCCTGGGTACAGGGTCACCTCCAGGGCCTGTACCGACTGCAGCCCTCTGCGGAAGACACCCATTTCAATCCCTGTGTTACAGATAAGAGGTAAAGGAAGTGACGCAGCCAGCAGCCTGGGCTGCGTGAAAGCTCTGCGGGATGCTGTGGGATGCAGCAGGCAGGACTTGGGGGAGCTGGGAGTGGGTGAGCTGAAGGATGGGCGGAGTAGCAGAAATCCAGGTTTGCCCTGACTGCAGCTCTGTGTCCTTGAGCAAAGTTCTTGTTTTGCCTTATCTGAGCTCCATCCCATCTGTGAGATAAGAGCCTTGGACTCAGGAAACCTCAAAGTCACCCTTTTCTCATCTTTCTAGTTCTGTCCCCAAGCCCCAAATCTTGTGCTCAGGCCCCCCTGTGCAGTCATAGGAGCACCAGGGCTGTCTAACCTCCCTACCACCACCAACACACTCCCATGTCCACCTTTGCTCAGGTGGGACAAGAGATTGAAACTCAGTAAGCAGTGAGGGCTTGCGGGGCTGCAGCTCCACTCCCTCTCTGCTCCTCGCTCAGCACGGACAGGTTGAGGGGTAGTGGTGCCAGGATGTTCTGAGAGCTGGCCTGGAAGGAAGAGGAACAGAGTGGGCTAGTGGCAGCCAGGGGAAAGGGAGGCTTCTCCTTAGACAGATGTCAGCAGCCCTTAAGAAGTGGACACCCTTTGGCCACAGCCCCCGATGCTCAGCAGGTCCAAGCAGGAGCTGTCCCAGACTGAGGACTCTTCCAGCACCGAGTCCACATGTATCCATAGGTACCTGGGAAAGGCAAAAGAAGAAAGGTGCAAACCCAGCAGACAGGGCAGGGACCACAGCCATTTCTCAAAGAAAAGCTAAGGTGTGTGACTCTCCAGCCACCGTGTGCGAGCAGCTTGTTTAACGCCGAAGATGGCCCAATTGTGTCAACCTCCCCCTCATCTGCAACATTCCTGTCCCCTGGCCCTCCCTTCTCTATGTCTGTCCCTTCCCCCAGTTCCTCACCATCCTCTCCTCCACTTCGTGTCCTCCACTCCCATCTCTGCAGTCCCACTAGACCTGACCCCCCTGTTGGACTCTGTGCTTGCCCAGGCCCCACCCAGCCATCTTCCAGGAGGGGGACCCATGCAGCAGGGGCTGAACCAGAGGGACCCGGGCAAGCTGTGCCTGTCCCTCACCAGTGCATGTGTGTCTCTCCCGCAGAGTCCGTGCCGATGGCCGTCATCATCGGGGTGGCCGTGGGAGCCGGTGTGGCCTTCCTCGTCCTGATGGCAACCATTGTGGCCTTCTGCTGTGCCCGTTCCCAGAGAAGTACGGAAGGGAGACCCGGGATCTCAGGGAGGGGGACAGAGAAAAAGGCCAGGCTTAGACTGCCCCGGAGAGCAAGTAAGCAGGAGCACGGAGACCAGGGGTCCTGACAGCGCTGTGAGCTCCGGGGGCAGGGATGGGGCTGATGCGCTGGGCATCCGGCACTGAGTGGGCACCCAGCACATGCTGAACTGGACCACACTGACCTTCACCTTGCAGGGCAGCCAGCCAGTTTTGGATTAAGCATGCACTATTGCTCGGGAATTGTACAGAAACCCAGGGGAGGGAAAAGAATGGGCTTGACCCTCATGCGCTTCAAGAGCTGCTGGTCTAACCAGAAAGGCAGGTCACCCACACAGAGGGTGGGTGGGTGGGGGTTGGAGGAGAAGCACTCAAGAAAATGCTCTGAGCAAATCTGTCAAGGCCATTAGTCATGGGCAGTAATCCCCTGGGATTTGTGTACCCTTGAATGTGGGTAGCCAGGACTCCACTTGCAAGTGTCCGGGTTAGGAGAGCAGAGAGGAGGTAAAGACAGTACAGACAGGGTGTTCCAGCCTCCGTGACCCTGGGCAAGCCACAGTTCTACCAGATTGCACCATCAAGGGGTGGAGCAACAGGGCTTTGATGAACCCCCTCTGTGGGCTCAGTGGTGCAGTTCCTGCACTGTGAGTGAGGCAGCCTCTGCTTCTGTGCCCACCCCCCCAAGGATGTGGTCTCCAGACCTCACTCATGTTTTAGCAACGTTTTTCTGCCAGGCTCTCCAACAGGAAATGGGCCTCCTGCTGTACCCACAAACAAGTGTGGCTGGGCCCCTGTGTGCCCAGGGTAGGGGGTGCAGGGAAAGGGCTGGTCATGGGGACCATGAGGGAACTGTGAGGTCCTTTCAAGCACCAACATTCTGGTTTCACAGATGGAGAGCCCAGAGCCTGCGAGTAGAGTCAGAAGAGACTTCTAGAAGGAAGGGAGAATTTTGTAGGATAAGAAGGATGTAGGTCCCCACTGGGGGTACTTGAGTGAGGACAACCTCTCCAGCCAAGGATAAGCCAAGCAGCCCACATGTCAGCCTCTCTTAGGCCCTATCAGTCCAGGCCATCCAAGTGGGAGACCTACTGGTGGGGTACGGTGGTGGGTCCAACTTGGGGTGATGGCATGGGGTTGGGGACAGGGAGCTGCTGGGAAACTGAACATCAACATCTTAGGCTCCGATGCCTGAAGGTGACAACTGACCTGTTGGCCCATACATTCCTGTTTTATGTCCAGATCTCAAAGGTGTTGTGTCGGCTAAAAATGATATCCGAGTGGAGATTGTCCACAAGGAGCCTGCCTCTGGCCGGGAGGCTGAAGAGCACCCCACCATCAAACAGCTGATGGTGAGAATGCTGCCCACTGCACCAGCCTGCCCCGAACCCCTGCGCCTGCAGAGCCCTGGGACTAGAGCCTTCTTGACACTCTATGCTCCCAACAAGCGGAGCCTTGCACACCTGCCCAACCCCTGTGTGTCTGCTGCATCAGGCGTGATATTCTGGGAGATGGCACTTGGGTTGTAATTCCAGGCTTCAGGGAACCTGACCATCCAGTCCAAAGAGGAGGCAGGTGCACTACGGCCATGCCGTGTTGCCATTCAGCAATATGGCCCTACGCACACACCCCCATGGAGGTTAGAGCATTTCAACACATGGCTCTGCCAATGGCGATGGGCTCCCCCACATCCTCCAGTGCCCAATCTTCCTCATGACCCCTCCATGGGCTTAACTCATTGCTCTGTCCCAGCAGAAACCTAGACACCTATGTTGGGAACTTCTTGCGCCTGCCGTGTGTGGTGATGTTGCAGCAGGGGCCCCAGCTCAGGGAGTGAAGAGCCTGGCCTTCTCAGAGCTTCGGTGCAGTCATCTATAAAATGGACATGAAAGTAACAGCACAAAAAAAAAGTAAAAATTTAAAAAGAAAAAGAAAGTAACAGCACATAGGGTCACAGTGAGGGTGAATGGGGCAAAACCCTGAAGACCCTGGAGCTTGCAAAAAAACACAGTGGTTGCTCAAAAATGCTAGCCGTTCCTGCTGCTCTGAAATCCCCCACTAGATGGTGAGCGGCCACCGCCATGCGTAGCCCCCAGGAGTCACAGAGAAGGCTGAATTGAGCTGCCTCTCCCCCTGCTGTTCTTTATCCATCCAACTGCTTTTCTTTATACCTATATATCTATATGCATGCATATGAGCTTTTTAAAAAATATATTTATTTATTTGAAAGGCAGGGTACACAGTGAAGAAGAGACAAAAAAAGAGAGCTTCTATCTATCATCCATCGCTTCACTCCCCAAATGGCTGCAATGGCCAGAGCTGGGCTGGTGTGAAACCAGGAGCCAGAAGTTTCTTCCGGTTCTCCCGCATGGGTACAGGGGCCCGAGGACTTGGGTTACCCTCTGCTGCCTTCCTAGGCCTTAAGCAGGGAGCTGGATGGGAAGTGGAGCCCTCAAGGAATACCACCAACGCAGCTGCGGTTTTACCACTGTGGCACAGCAATAACCCCTATGCAGTTGAATTTCAAGGCCAGCCAATTCCCCTTTGAACAGTGCTTCAACTAGGGGCCCCCAGCTCTTCTCCACTGTCACCTGCTTACTGCCTTGGACAACAGCAGCCCCCTCAGTGGCTTCACACTTTAGACCTTGGCCACCTTTCTCAGTCTACACTCCACAGAGTAGCACTGATCCTTTCCCAGAGCAGCACTGATCCTGTCATCACTGCTGCATCAAGCCCATTGGGCCCATGATTGCCAGGTAGCTGCCAGGTAGGTCTTCCAATGCCACCTGCCAGCCAGCCAGAGCCATCTGGTCTCCCCAACACATCCAGGAGCTTGACATTCCTGGTCTTTGGTCTTACCTTCCCTTGAAGACCCGTGCAGAGACCTCTCCCTCTGCCTGTTGAATTCCACACCCTCCTCTAAGGATCGTCTTGAACGTCATCTCATGCCATCTACTCCACAATTCCCCTGCACTTGCTGCTCTCCACAAATTCTTTGCACGGGCCTCTCTGACAGTACATGACCCTCATCACGGACTAGCCTCCCCCACACCAGCCTTATCTGTCTGCTCCCACACCCCAGGTCTAACACAAAGTCTGATTAGTATCGGGTGGATGAAACCACAACCCAGACCCAAGAAGGGAAGTGTGTCTCTGCCCCCGAGTACATCAGGCTTGTCCTTCACCTCCAATGGGACCTTGGAGTCAGTCCCTCCCTTTGGGATATTTTAATGGCCCAGGCTATCCCCACAACCTCACCCTGACCTGGACCCAAACCACTGGGAGTCAGCTGAGAGCAGGACAGTACTTGCTCTCTGCCTGCTGGCCCTGTGGCTGGCCTCCCCTGGAGGCATCTACGTGCCCTCTGGCCCTGACACAACCCCATCCTCAGATAAGCATGCTTAGAATTGAAATCTGAGGGAGAAAATAAGTCTGATCAGACAGGGCAAGGGCAGGTGTTGCAAAATGAAATGCAGCGATCCTATTAGTGAGGAAGCAAGCGGTGGGGGTACACCTTGGCTGATTTGGGAGCCAGAGGAGGAGCTCCATAAGGAGACCAGGAGAGTGACTCACAGGGAGGAGAAGCATCTCCTCCCAGAGACAGGAACCTAGCCCCATGACGCCCATCGTAGGGCTCACAGCCTCACCAGCACGGTCCACACACCCACTGTGTGTCTGTGCCAGGCTTATCCCCTCATTGTCACTCTCGCCTTCAGGCACTTGTCATTTCATCCCTTCCTCCCACATAACCATCACATTTGGGAGAGCCCCACTGTCTGACAGGCACCGGGCTGGGTCCTAGCAGACCATGGAAACAGTAAAACCCATTCCTAAAGTCTTCTGGACAATGACACACTCTGCTGGGCACCAGACCAGGTGTGGTCGGGACCCAAATAGAAGTAGGAAGTGATCTTCACTCTGGTGCTCATTGGCATCTATTTAAAAAAAGCAACCTGCCAGGGGTCTAAGTCACTGCTGGGAGTGACAGGTGTGGCCTATGTCACGCGTCATGATTCCTTCACTGAACCCTATCCCTGGGTGACACAAGCCTGGGAGGAGTCCAACCTGTGCCCTGAGGTCAGCACTCTACCCCGTTTATCTCTGGGTCCATCTTGCTCCTAAGTAGGGCTGTACCCTCACATATCTTAATCTGTGTATTCCTGGCCAGAACTTTGCAAAGTGCACCAAGTGACTTGAATGGAATCGGCCACATGAAATCCCTGGAGGTGGTGTCCTGGCCTGTGTGCAGGAAGTATGGCCTTTAGAAACTCACCCCAGACTCAGCATCCCTCCCAGCTCCAACATACACACCTCCTGGCTCTATCTCTGGGGAAGCGGGGGTGGGGGACAGCAGCACGGACGCGATCTGGAATCTCACAGGGACCGTTGACCTGCCTTGGGTAGCCCAGGGGCAGGAGGCATGTGAGCCCTTCCTTTGAGGATGTTTCCTCTGGTCTGGTCCTTGGAGGCAAGGGAGACCTGACCATCTCCTCCCCATTGAGCAGCATCTTTGGGTTGTAGATGGATCGGGGAGAGTTCCAACAAGACTCAGTACTGAAGCAGCTAGAAGTCCTCAAAGAAGAAGAGAAGGAGTTCCAGAACCTGAAGGTGAGAGCAGTCCAGGCAATGGGGAGGAGGGTGGCATAGAGCCCCGGGGCAGGCTCTTCCGTGCCCCCTACCCAGGCCGCGAATCCTTGGGAAGAATGACAGCATGCAGAGAAGAAGGGTCCTTGGCCAGCGTGGGACAAGCACCTGCCCACTCCCTGAGCTGGGCCACTCCCCACCCAACACAGAGAGGGTTCGGAGAGAGTGGAGGCCCTCTTCCCATCAGGTTCCTCTCCCACAGCCTCTGAAAAGTAAATGAATTTAGAAATTAATTAATACTTACATTCAGAATGATTAACAAACACAGAGTCTGGTTTCCAAATGATTTTGCATTCCCTCCAACGCAAACCTGGGGCGGAGCCTCTCCCTAGAGTCTAACACTGCCTCCCCACCTCCGTGCCCCTCTCCTCCTGGTTCCCCCACCGCTAACCCTCCCTCGGCCCCCTGCCCCTTCTCCCTGCAGCCCTCCCACTCATCCCACTTGCTCGTTCCCTGCTCGCTCACCCCACCTTTTGTAACTGAAAACCCTGCTCCACCCACTGATGATGTGTGCCTGGCTGTCCCCATAGGACCCCACCAACGGCTACTACAGTGTCAATACCTTCAAAGAGCACCACTCGACGCCCACCATCTCCCTGTCCAGCTGCCAGCCAGACCTGCGCCCTGCAGCGGGCAAGCAGCGCGTGCCCACAGGCATGTCCTTCACCAACATCTACAGCACCCTGAGCGGCCAGGGCCGCCTCTACGACTACGGACAGAGGTTCGTATTGGGCATGGGCAGCTCATCCATCGAGCTGTGTGAGCGTGAGTTCCAGCGGGGCTCACTCAGCGACAGCAGCTCCTTCCTGGACACGCAGTGCGACAGCAGCGTCAGCAGCAGCGGCAAGCAGGACGGCTACGTGCAGTTCGACAAGGCCAGCAAGGCTTCCGCCTCCTCTTCCCACCACTCCCAGTCGTCCTCCCAGAACTCCGATCCCAGCCGACCCCTGCAGCGGCGGATGCAGACTCATGTCTGAGGATGAAACACGTGGCATCTAGGGTGGGGATGTAAGGGGAGCTGGGGCTGGCTCTGCAGTGACCGAGGGTACTTCCGGAGGACCCCAGAACCAGCCGCTTCCAAGACAGCCTCTGAGCACCTCTGCCTCCTCCCTCCTCCGAAGCTCTGATCAAGCACAAATCTGGGTCCCAGCTGCAGCGCGCCAGAAGCAGGAGGGTGGGTGGGAGCCAGACAGAGGATGCAGCAGAGACTGGACACACGCCCCCACCCCACCCTGCCCTTTCCTGGACAGCAAGCTTCTCACCTGTTCCTCCCACAGGCACTAGAGACAGCTGGAAAACTCGCTTTCACGGATCTTCCGGCCACTCACCGGTCTCTCCTGGCCTCTACCCCTCACTGTCCTAAGTTCTGCCCCTGTGCCTGTGCTCCTGTACAGCCCTGGGGAGAAAGGGGAGGGGGGCAGTTTCTCCAGTGCTGAGGGCCCTCAGAGACCCCCAGCTTACCCCTCAGTTCAGAGCCCATTCCTTGGAGGCTGAGAAGCCCACAACGGCCCTGGCTTGAAGAAGAAGCATCCCTCCCACCACACTGGCCTGGCCAGAGCCCACTCCCAATTTGTTTGGTGTTCTGTGTCCATACTCTCGCAATTTGTCCTTGAACTTGAAGCCTCTGATGTCTGCAGTGGGACTGGCCCCCTCACAGCCCGGTGTCCTCGGCGTGAGCCAGAGGGGAGGGGAGAGTGTGCGCGTTTCAGGAACATCTTGCCCAAACCCTGCCTCCCCCCGACCCAACATCTCTGCAGCCACCCTAGCCCCTGCTTTGTGTACTGCTCCTAACCCGCAGCACAACTGGCGTGAATATAAAGAGTGTGAGGGCTTCTCCAGCCAGGGTTCTGTGGATGCTCATTGCAGAGGGTATTGGCTGGGAGGTGCTGACCTCAGAGGCTGGTGCTCAGGTCCTAAAGATAATGAGACTCATGTTCTCAGGTGACCCACACACGGGAACACAGCCAGGTTCTCTGTAAGACTCCCAGGCAGTACGTGCCTAACTGCACCTCACTCCTCCTATTCACACCACCCCCTACCCGGCAAGAATAAGTCCGAGGGCCAACACACCAGCTGCTCCTTTGTCCTGTTCTTTTGCTTCTTGCACACCCGCAGAAAGAGGCCGTGGGCTAGGAAGAACCCAAGGCCACCTGCCCTCCTCCTGTCTGCTAGTGCTGGCACTGAAGACAGTAAGAACTGTCCTGAATGGCTTGGGAACTTCAAACCATGGAGGGGTGCCCTCTCCTTGGTGATGTGCCCGACTCAGAGGACAAGCCTGGCCAGAATTCAATAAGCAGATACAGTTCCCAGGCCAAGTGGCCATTCAGCCCCGTGGCCAGCTCATGCTCAGCCTTTCTTCGCTGCAGTGTACTTGCGGATAGGGGGCAGCAGGGAAAATTTCCTCTCCTGGGTGGGTCAGGGGAGTAGGCCTTCTCAAGGAGTCCAGACACCAAGCACCCTGCTACTATAGCGAGATTCAGAAAACCAGAGAGCAGGCTTGTGTGGTAGGATGTGTGAGGCAGTCACGGCAGTCAGGACAGACCCAGGGAAACAAGGCAGAGTGCCGGTACAGCAGCAGATTCAGGCAGAACTCTGAGCGTGAGGGGTCTTTCCTGCTCTGTGCTCCTTACCCGCTGTGGGCACCTGGGCTGCGGCAGACAGCACTTCCATCCAGACCATGACTTCCTCCTGAGGTGGCCACATTCGTGCTTCTGTAGCTTTCCCGCTTGGTCAACGTCTGCACTACCATCCTGCTTCCCAGTGCCTTGGTCCCCTGATCCACAGGACGGAGGAAAAACTGAGCACAAAACCATACCCCAGCCCTCCAGTTCTGCTCCTGGTACTGTTTCAGCCTGGCATGGACACCAGACTGCTGGCCTGAAGCTTTCCCTTTGCCAAGAGGAAACACAGACCCAAGAGCCTATGCAAATATGGCAGAATAAGAGCCCTGCTGGGGCAGAATAAGGAAGAGAATGGCTTAAGGGAATTTGTCCATTAATTTCTCCTGATCTTCCTCACCTTGGAGGTGGGTGGACCATCTGTCCCCTGATATTCATTGACCGTGACGCAAACACACACGCAGAGCTAGGAGGGTGGAGGTAGCTGTTCTGCCTGAGTTCAAGGTTAGGACTGAGTAACTGCAGAGTGGCAATGGGACTTACCCTGTTGAACAGGAAACACATGAACCCCTCTCCTATTTGTCCTGGGCACTCCTCAGGGTGAGAATGTGGGCATACTAGGGATTGGAAGGAAGCATCAGAGAAACGCCCAAGACCGTGCCCTATTCCCTGAGTTTCCTCCAATGCACAAAGTCATCAAAGAAGCGCTAGACAGACAGCAGGTCTGCATGAGCTTGGCAAAACAAAGGAGCAGGTAGCACACCCTCAGGTGAACCAGGTGTGGGGAGCTCTATTCATTCCTTGCAGAGGAGTCAGAAACAACAGCAGAGGGAGAGTTTTAAAAGCAGACAGCAGGGCCTGGCATGATGGCCTAGCAGCTGAAGTCCTCGCCTTACACGCGCTGGGATCCCATACTGGTGCCGGTTCTAATCCCATCCAGCTCCCTGCTGCTTGTGGCCTGGGAAAGTCCTTGAGGATGGCCCAAAGCCTTGGGACCCTGCACCCATGTGGGAGAACTGGAGGAGGCTTCTGGATCCTGGCTTTGAATCAGTGCAGCTCCAGCTGTTGTGGCCACTTAAGAGAGTGGGTCATCAGACAGAAGATCTTCCTCTCTGTGTCTCCTCCTCTCTGTATATCTGATTTTCCAATAAAAATTAAAAATAAATATTAAAAAAAATTAGCAGGAAGCTGTAAAATCCTCCTCTCTTGAAACGAGGGGTCTACCTTTGTGATTTTGTTTCACCTTCATTCTAGAAAGTGTCACCATTTTCTACAGGTGTGGGGATGAAAGTTGAACAAGCCAAAAGGCTTTCCCAAGATCACAGAGCTTACCAGTGGCAAGCACAGATTTAAATACATAGGATTCCCAGCCTAGAGTGCAAACTCAAGGTCATGTTATGTTGCAGGGTGTGAGCAAAATCACACCAGACAAGTCTAGGGTATATTAATTAATCAAGCTTAGTGATAATAGGGCCCGCTAGAAATTAGTAAATGACAGCTCCATATAGCAATACAGTCTGAATCAAAACCCTAAGAGGAACAAATGGTCATTACCCTGAAGCCCATCCTTTACATTGAAGACCTATGTTCCACTTTTCCCAGCAATATAAATAAATAAGGGACATACAGTGACCAACCTGGACACAGGAGGCTGTAGGCATTCACCTTTTTCTGGCTTCTCTGTCCACATTCCATTACTGCTAGGACTCACCTCTCCTAAAACTCGTAAAAGTACACACATTAGAAATACAAAGCATCTTAGCATTAACATGTTTACTGTCTTGATCTAGCAGTGAACAGAGTGTAAAAAACACAGACACACAGGGGCCATGCTCAAGGGGCTACCTCCACAGGAAGCCAAGGAGCAAGCAGGTCCTGAGGAGGCCAAGAGTCAGAGTTCCAAAGCAATGGAAGCAAAAACCAAGGCAGAGAGCCCCTCCCTACTCTTATGGGGGCTTCTGAGGGCAGTGGTTATTCAACAATGCAGTACCACCTCTCTCCCAGGTTCCAGGTGATGATAGGTGAGCATCAGGTAGGCAGGTAGGGAACACCTAGGTGACGGTAGTAGGGGAGTGACTTTCAAGCTTGTGACCCTGAACTAGCTGCCTACCCCCACAATAGTTATCCCCCAATGTGGAGGACACTTGTTCACACGAAAGCCCCCTGAATTTGTACTGGCTCAGGGGCTGCCTGGGTAAGGAGAAGTCCCACCAGGAAGATGGGATTTAAATCCCCAGATGACTGGAAAGCCCACAGCTGGCTGGGAAACAAAGCAGTTCTGTATGTCAACACACCCCACCCTCCTCCACTCTCCAAGGCCAGGATCCAGTTTTCTGATAGCTTTAGACTTCACTACTGGCTCAAGTCATTGGATGCGAGCCCATTTTCTAATTCTCAGACCCACTAGCAGTGTGCGGATGACAGGGCTATTTCCATCACTCGAGCTGCCACCGAGTACAAACTCTGGCAAGAAGAGCTAAAAGACCACCCCAAATCTATTTCTGACAAAGCCTATTTAAGGACAGGACAGGAGATATGGAGCCAACAGGAACACCACTACCCTCTCCTGCTGTATGGCATTTGCTGTTAAGGGTCCCGGACTGAAACCATGAAGTACACATCCATAGCTTCATTATCCGTTTCTAGAAACACAGGCACAGTTGGTGCTGACACCACAAAAGAAGATCCAAAGAAGTCTTTTCCAGGAACATGCCCTATTGGAACCAACTCTTTATTAAAAGTCTACAGATTGGGCCTGGCTCAATGCTCAATTGGCTAATCTTCCACTGCCAAGTGCCAGGATCCCATATGGGCACCAGTTTGTGTCCTACCTACTCCACTTCCCTTCCAGCTCTCTGCTTGTGGCCTGGGAAAGCAGTCAAGGATGGCCCAAAGCCTTGAGACCCTGCACCTGCGTGGGAGACCTGGGGGAGGCTCCTGGCTCCTGGCTTCAAAAAGGTTCAGCTTCAGTCATTGTTGTCATTTGGGGAGTGTACCAGCAGATAGAGGGGTTTTCTCTCTCTCTCATTTCTGTAAATCTTTAAAAAAAAATCTTAAAAAGTCATATGCATTTTTATTCGAAATAACTTTGGGTATTGTCTATTTAAAGAAACATTTAGAGATAGTGACCAAGTCTTGAATTTTCCTTCCTCTCTGAAAGAAATTCTTTAAAAGGCCCTTATCTAAGTTGTTTTTAGGAGCTGTAACCACATACCAGCCACTGCTAGCATCAAAACTAACAGCAGTCTCTGGGAGTCGCTGATAAAAGGGCTCTCTCTGGCTGATAGTGGCTTTCTCATTTCCAGTAAGGCTCCAAGTCTTTTTTCCCCAACCCCCTATGTTCCCATCCTCCTAACCAGGTCATAAACTATGTGGGGGGCAGGAGGGCACGAAAATGTCGTCTTTCTAAAAATAAGGATTTGTTTTTCTGGATGAATACATGTCTGCTGCAGGGCCAACAATTCCTTCCTTTTCTAACTGCTCTTCCTCCTCGGTGTACCCCCTTCCCTTTCCACAGCTAGTCTCTGACACACACCCAAAGCCCTCATTACTACAGCCCTGTTGTTTGACTCCCACCACAGCCCTGCACTTTATTTGTTAAGATGCATGTTATTCACTTGCAAGGCAGAGTTAGAGAAGAAAAAGTTCTTCTATCCACTAGTTTATTTCCCCGACCAGCTGCAACATACAGAGCTAGGCAAGGTAAAAGCCAGGAACTCTATCCTAGCTGGGCCATCTTCCACTGCAGCAGGGAGCTGGATCAGAAGTGGAGCAACTGAAACCCAAACTGATGCTTATATGGGATGCAGGTGGCACAAGTGTAGCTTAGCTTGCTGTGCCATGACACCAGCCCCAGCCTTGCTCTCCAAAGTAAACATACATTCATGCATGAGCCAAGCTGAGCCAACTGTAATCTCCATTTATGTTTCTCCTACATTTGCTCATCACTTCATGTTCCCCAAGCTCTTCCAGGAGATAGCACACTGCACCAACCCACAGGGCTGGGACACCTTCAGCCTTTGGCCCAGGAGCTTGACTTGTGTTCCCTGACGGGTGACACCAGGTGAGCCAAAGTGTCTGCTTCTGCAGCTCCCCAAACTCATGGCCCTTGGTGAGATGTTGGAATTCTGTGAGAACACTCAAAGTATGTGCCTTTACAATTGCCTTCTTTGTGGTGAATACAAAGTGTGACAAGCAAAACAGAAAGCAAGTCTCAGCAAGTTCAGGTCTTCAGTGGAAAAACTGGGGTCTTCATTAAGGGGACTTTGAAGTGACCCATGCCATTGAAGATCACCCCCAGGTAGGTCAACAGCAGGTTGAGGCGGACTAAGCAAAAACATTCCCTCTACTATCTCCACAAGGAAATACAGGCACCAGGGCTCTGCTGGAGGACTTGGAAGTCTAGTCCTGATGTCAACAGGCACTGCAGCATCCAGAAATCCTAGAAGAAAGTGAACAGAGATGGAGGGACATAGATAACAGACGTGGGACTCTTGGAATCGGGATGTTCAGATAAGGACTCCCTAGCCTCCTTCTCCTCCTCCTGCTCGCCTACCTTGTGAGGGCTAGACCCATGCCACACTAATCCCAGAGGAAAGAGCCCACAACCAGAGGGACTCTCCAACTCTGAGATTTTTTTTTTCCTCCTTAAGAAGAGAGACACATTTTTAGTGAGTGAAGATGTTAGGCAAGTGTTAAAGCTAGAGACAAGTGTAAACAGTATTTTGAGATGGCTCAGAATAATAGAGGGTTCTGGAATAGTTTAGTTCAGTAATTCCAACTCCAATCCCCTAGGGTGTGTTTCAACATCTGAGCCTTCCCTCATTCTTTCCACCCGACTCCACCCTCTCAAGTCTTGCAAAGCTTCTGTAGAGGAACGAAGCCTCTGAGAGGCTGCTGTGCTCCAAATTGTGTCTTCCCTAGGAACCTGAAGTAGGGCAAGAAACAGGTCTCACTTCCGAAACGCAGATTCATAGACAGAGAAGGATACAAAGAGAGAGATCGATCTCCCATCCTCTGATTCACTCCCCAAATAGTCACATCAGCTGGAACTGGGCCAATACAAAACCACAAGCAGAGAGTTTCTTCTGGGACTCCCACATGGGTGCGGGAGCCCAAGTACTTGGGCCATCTGTTGCTGTTTTCCCACGGACAACAGCAGAGAGCTAGATCAGAAGTGGAGCAGCCAGGACTCACACCAGCACCCATATGGAATGCAGATGGGGCCTTAGCTTACTGCACCCTGGTGGGTGGCAAGTCTCCCCTCCCCTCAGGTCCACTTTTGCCCGGAAGATTTTTGTCACACCCTTCCACATGAGCAAACTGTCATCTCTCCCACCTGCTGTTCCCATTCTGCAGGCCCTGGAGTAGTCTTTTTTTTTTTTTTTAAGATTTATTGATTTTTATTGGAAAGTCAGATACACAGAGAGAAGAAGAGGCAGAGAGGAAGATCTTCTGTCCAATGAGTCATTCCCCAAACAACCGCAATGGCCAGTGCTGCACCAATGGCCAGGATCCCAGAGCTTCCTCTGGATCTCCCACACAGGTGCAGGGACCCAAGTCTTTGGGCCATCCTCGACTACTTTCCCAGACCTTAAACAGGGAGCTGGATGGGAAGTGGAGCTGCTGGGATTAGAACCGGTGCCCATATGGGATCCTGGTGCATTCAAGGCGAGGACTTTAGCCTCTAGGCCATCAGGCTGAGCCCTAGGAGGTAGAATCTTGAGATTGACTCGCACACTCCAGTTGCTGTGGAGTGTGGGTTATTGGTCTTAAGACACTGTGGCTGATGAGAACTGCAGCTCATGGCCCCACCAGCATCAGACAGCAACACATCCTATATCGCCAGCCTGGGAAAGATGAGCATCCAAAATTCAAAATCTAGTTTTAGCTGAATGCACACTGCTTCTGTGTCATCATCAAGTTAAAAACTCCCAATCAAATCTTCATAATGGGGAAACCACCTGCATATCCCTCCTTCAGTTTTGAAGTTGCAAGTTCTGAAGTCCTGGATGTGCGAATGTAGTGCTGGCATGCTCAAGACTAACCCTTTGCTTGGGCAGTGATTAAGACTTCAGTAAGATCAGAGGGTTTCTCTCTCAACCTTTGTTTAGGAAGTTACAACAGTACGCTACATGCCACTGAAATGGATAATGTCGCCCAAGAGACCTTCTTCTCCGAGAATCCCTTAAAATGTCTGATTTCAGCTTAAAAACAACTGTGGGACAGCAGCAGCTTGAACTCACCGTCCCTTACTTGATTAGGCAATGTTGAGTTGGAGTCATTTTGCTGTTTTACCTTCCCCTGTGTAGTTCTATGGGTGATCTGAAAGCAAAGACTTTCCCTGTGGCCTGCCCCGTGACTCCGTACCTGTTATATCTTGTGTGGTTGGCTCTTCCGTAGCTTCCCACCCCACACTGGCAACTTTTATCCCAGGGTATCCTATTGTACAATCTACAAAATGTCTGCCCAATCATATTCCTATCGGACCCTTAAATCCTCAAAGTGAGATAGGCATGTATCGCCACCTTTTCCAGATAGAGTAACAGAGATGGTTAGCCCAATTAGTAGAACTAATATGACCCAGTGGTCCACATTTTGTGTGCCCCACACCTTGCTGCCTCCCAGACAGAACGGCTTGTAAGCTCCAAGTTCTGCACAGTCTCCGGCGGGGAAAGCAACTGAATGTACTTATATCCCCTGTAAGTGTAAATAAAAGCCTACAGTGTCCCAAATTAAGGCATACCATGTGACAGGCATACAGGATGGCATTTAAACGCGTTGCTGGACTAGAGAAAAGACCTCAGTTCTGGCTTTGGCCAGCAGGTGGTCCCAGACGGGGCGGGTACCCTCACGTTTCCAGGTCTCAGTTTTCCCCAAGCAAGTAAGAAGGAGCAGCTGCCTCCTGCACCCCACCCGCTCCAAGGACACTCCCGCCAGTCGGAGAAGGCTGCACACAGCGCCTGCAAGACCCCGGCGCCCGGCCTCCCTCGGCAGCCGTCGCTAAGCTCCGAGCCGGTTGCCAAGGGAGGCGCTGCCGCTGCTGTCCCCAGACGCCCCAGTGGGAGTGCGTCCCTGGCTGCTTCCTTGCAGCCAGCGACTCCAGCCGGCGTGGCGCATGTTGCCGAGTGCGTCCGCCTGAGCCGCGCCGAGCGCGCGGGGTTCTCAGCTCATCCAGGAAGCCGCGCGCGCCTCACCAGCAAGGCGCAAGGGCACGCGCAGATGACGGCCTTGACGCGCGGCGTGCAGGGGGGCCTCCTGAACTCATCCTAGCGTCTAGACGGCAAGAGCAGCCAGTTCTGGGTGCTTGTTAAAATTCCAAAATGTCCCGGGGCTGGAGTTGGAGCCAGGAGTCTGCATTATGAAATCACCGCCCCCCCCCCGCGCTTCCCACCCCCCAATCATTCTCAATTCTCAGATAAGTGGTCCACCTTGGCTGGAGCCACCATCTGGTATCAGGAAATGCAGGAAGGGAGGCTGTCAGAGAATCGTTGGCCCAGGAAGGTACAGAATTCAGTGTCCATGCCTAGTGTATAATTGGGCTTGCTTGCACTGCGGGCTTCTGCCCATCCTGTCTCCTTCTCAGGGCAGGGCTTAATCAGTACCAGGCAGGCTGGCAGGCAGCTCCTGCATGTTGGTTGGGCGCACACTGAAAACTGTCTCTTTTCCCAGAACACCAAAGAACCCCATCCAACAATTCCACACCATAGCTCCACTCCCAGCTCTGACTGTGCACCAGTATGGCCTCAGACTGGGACACACAGGAGAGAACCAAGCTGCCCGCACTGCTGGCCACACTCACACACACACACACATTGTGCGCTTGATCCTGGGTGGCAGTCTGCCTGTAGAATCACACAGCACCACAGAAAGATGTGAGATGCTCAGGTGTGTGTGTGTGCGCGTGCACGTGTGTGTGTGTGTGTGTTTGGAGTTGGGGGGGCCAGCCCATGCCTTTGTGTTGGATTCTAACTCAACTTTAGGCACGTTTATTTAACAGACAATGGCCTTGATCCAAGACAGCTGGATCGTGTATGCAGACAGCCACTTTGAAAAGCCCTGCAAGAGGAGATGGACACACTCCCTCGCATGCCCTGCTAAGAACAAGCAGAGTTGAGCCCAACTCCCAACACGCACTCCCACCTCTGTTGACACAAAGCCTGCCCACGCCGAGTGGAGGTGTCCCGGGGCTGCCGAGGCCAGGCCCTAGCTGCCTTCCCAGGGTTCAGCAGCCAGCCAAGCACAGGCAGCCTTCTCTGTAAGCATCCTCAGCACCCTACAGGACGGAGTGCATGTGTTTAAACCAGTCTGTCCCCCTGCGCTGTCCCTCCCAAATCACTGTCGCCTTCTCTATCCACCCTGTCCCAGCCTGGCTTGTCTCAAAACCTCAAGGCTGTGACTCTTTCCGAGAAAGCCAGGAACACAGCTGTGAGTTCCAATCTCCATAGGGGACTTCCAGCTCTCCCTCCTGGCCCCAGATGTAAAGGAACAGCTGTGGGGGTGGCAGGAGGCCCAGTTGGCAGCTAAGCAGGGCCTGGGAAGACAGAGGCGGGAGGGGCAGACAAAAGACAGGGCTGTTCCGATTCTCGAGAACCTGGGAGGGAACCTGCTCCATCCCGCAGCCTGGCCACTAGCTGATGAACCCTGCCGAATCTTGTTCATCACCTCCCTCCAGCCCTACCCACCCCAGTGCTGGCAGCTTGGGCCGCCAGCAGGACCTTCCGTGAACTCCATTCTGATTCCCGCTTGGTCTGAGAAGGGAAATTTGGCTTTCCTTGTCTGTCCCCACCCCTGTCCTTGAAACACACACCTCCCAGCCTGAGACTGTGATAACCAAAGCTTGGGAAACCAGGAAGGAAAGCGGGAGGGGATTCTGCCACACCCAGTGAGCATCCTCCAGCTCCCAGCCTCCCTCTGGGAAGGAAACCAGGAGGCAGGACGCCAGACTGGGTCCTGCAGACAGGGTGTGCTTGATACTGCATGCGTGCTGTGTTAGGGAGGTCAAGGGTGGCTGGACACTAGGCATCACGCCTGATAGGAAGTCTTCCTGAGTGGCCTTGCCTGGCTCCCACAAGCCCGCCAGGGCCACACCCCAATCAGAGATCGCCTCATCCACAACTGAAAAGGATACAGGGAAAAATAGGAAAAATAGTTTTAGGAAAAATAGTTTAATGACAGGTTTGAAACCTCTTTTCTTGGCGAGGTCCCTTTTGGACAGAACCCCCACACCAGCGCTTTTCCCAAGCCTGCTGGGAGGTAGCAGCCGCTGTGGGGGAAACCAGCCCACCCTGGACGCCCCCACTCTCAAGGGAGGCTGGATCTGGGCAGGCTTCAGTGGGCTCATTGCTGAAGTTTTTATAAAAAGTGGGTGGAGCACCATGCTGTGCCCCTCTGCTGATGCCGTGGGACCAGCCCCCGGCACTCTCCTACCCCATACTTAAATAGCCCATTAAATAATCTCATGGTACTGGCAGAGAAAGGCTGCCACAGCAGCAAGCCCCCTGCCTTGGCCAGCCTCCGAAGGCCACAGGGCTACCACACCAGCTGGGTGTGAGCTCCATAGCAACAGTCAGAAGTGTGGCCTCACAGCAGGGCCGGCCAGGCTCGGGACTCCCTCCCCCATACAGAGAAGCTGAGTCCAAGTGGTCCTGCTGGCAACTGGGCACCCCACAGGCATGGACAGGGGGAGTCCCCCCTAGGAGCAGAGTGGGCCACACTGACAGGTCACAGTCCTTGTCCAGGTCAGAAGTACGTGAGGTTCTTGACAGCGCCAATTTCCAGCATTCGTTTGATAGCCACAGCTTCTCGGGACACATTGTGGCCTGATCCCTGTGGAGACAGCCAAGGAGGCAAACTGAGGGATGCTGGGGTTGAGAGAGGAGGGGACTGGCCCCTCTGCCCTTCCCCTTGGCCCTTCCCTTCCCTGTGATGGCTCTGGGGAAGAAAGAACCCAAGTGACCTAATATAGAGTCCAGTCCTGACTCAGTGGCCTAGCTGGGAGTGCCTCAAGGCCACTGGCACACACTTTGTTGTCACCCCGTGTCCCTCCACCCAGATCGCATGGATGGGACCACTTACTGCCATGGACTTGAGTGTGATCTGCTCATAGTAATGGATGGTCTGCTTCTTGTTGTAGGCCTCCGGGTAGCCAAAGCCAGCGATGTGCACCAGGTCGCAGAGGTGGAGGGCCATGGTGATGGCCAGCAGACCCGTGGTGGGCTTCTGAAGGACGGAGGCAGAAAGGCGTCAGGGCGGCCTTGCTCCTCCCTTATCTTCAGGGCTGGAGCTCTGCCAGCAGGGAGCGTCCAGTGGCCCTGGAAATGCTGCACCAAGCAACTGGACTGTTCCTTCCATTACACTTTAAGGAACTAGTTTTAAGTTTAAGAGGTCATATGGGGCTAGTGGCCAGTGGCTACCATTCCGGATAATATAGCTATACACATCTGGGTCTGGGGTACAGTTTGGGTCTCCAGGCAGGAGGGCAATGGCAATTTAGACGGAGATGACAATAGTTACAATAACATCTGGAGAACTTAACTGTGCTCAGAAGGTTTCTATAAAATACCTGACCTTATATGATCACTCAGTCCTTACAAACGCACCTGCATGGAGGTACTGTTGTTAGCCCCATTTTACAGATGAGAAAACTGAGGCTGACCAAGGTGAAACAACTCCCCCTTGGAAGGGGAGGCCTCTCCCCGTCTCCCCTCCAGCTGGACGACCAGGATCCTCCAGCACCCTCTGGGTCGCTCCTCCTTCAAAGCAGAAACAGTGGTGCCTTTCCTATGCCCCCTTACAGCCTGGCCCTCATCCTCCACACGGATGGGTAGTCTCACATTCTGATCTCACCAATCTCACCTTCCATCCTGTAAACCACTTTCTGGGCAGCGCAGGCCTCTTGATGCCAGCCTTCTCCTAGTGTCTCTTTGGAGCTCAGCTGTCTTCTCAGTGTCCACTCCCTGTCTGGCCTTCTTCCCATGCTGACTGCTTCCAACCACCCTGGGTCCTCTCATCCCATCTGTACTGCAATGAACTACATCACCTTCTGCTCCACTCTGCGCCAACACAAGCCCCTCACCCACATCAGACTTCCCTTCCACCCTGTGCTGTATGTGAGCATTAGCCATGTTACTATCCAGCCAGCTGTCCAGTCTGAAAACCTAGAACTGGTCATCCATCCCAGCTCCACCTTTACAATACAGGTGACAGCAGGCAGAGTTCTAAGAGGGTTGCCAATGGCATGTTGCCCTTGTATGGTCTCTTCCCTGCATAGTGTGGCAACTATGAAAAGGATGAGGCCCATTACATTGCATCATGTCATGATAACAGAGGAGAGACTCATGACAAGCTGGACCCAGTCACCTGAATTCTTTAAGGCTGGTGTCAAGTTCAGAGATGGGACGAGCCAGACAGAGTTGAGGTACAAGAAGGATTCATTACCCTCTCCTTGGCTTGAAGACAAAGAGGGCTAGTGTGGCAAGGCAGGGCAGGCAGCTTCCAGTACTGAGGGTCCCTACCTAGCCCAGGCTGACTCCCAGTAGAAGACTCCCAGGAGGAGACACATAAATATATATGTGTGTGTGTGTATAAAGCCTGAGCTTTCCCTTGCATCTGCTGCTTTTCAGAAGAAGACTCAGTTCTTGTAATCAGCCTCATGATACTGTGAAGAACCTTCAGGCCCTTGGGTATTGTTTTCTGCCTCTAAGCTTGTAGTAGTTGGGTGGGACAGCAATGGAAGCTATTACAACATGTCAGGTGCATGTGAAGTCTTTCCCAATACTAGGACTGGGTGGGTGCAAGTCCTTAACTTCTCTTGCCTTCTTTCCCAGCTTTTTCATTAACACCCTAGTGCACACAACTGCTTGTTGTTCCCAACTCTAGTCTCAGCAGGACAACTCAGCACGGACAGCTCTTTGACCCAGCAAGGGCATGCTATTGGCCCAGTCCTCTGCCTCATGGACCCTCTGGTCCTCTTCCCCCAGGGAGCCTTCCAGACAGCCATCAGCAGAACTGTGCCACCTTCTCTGACAACTCAGAGCATTCGCAAGAACCCTCTATTGTGGCATTTTAATCCTCTGCAGGGCAACCTGCATGTTTATACTGCTGGACTGAGTTTCCTAAACTCAAAGCATACGTCTTACTCACCAAGCATGCAGATATGGACAACTACAAAAGCGGGCATTCAACATAGGAAGTGGAAAAACAATAGACAGAGCAGAGAATAAAATCATCTATTCTAAATTTGACAAATATTTATTGAGCACACACTGCATACTGATCTCTGTGATATGCATATTACAAAATTACCTTTTTAAGGTCTTGCAATGGCCTCAAAAGGTCAGTATGAAATTATCCCTGCCACAGGAACAAGATCCAAGTGAACATCCTGCCAGTGCCACGCAGTGAGGAATACAGCCCACAGTCCTGGCTAAGTCTGCTGGCTTTCCTCCTTTGCATGCCCTACTAGCACCTGAGGGCTTCCCAACACAGGAAGCTTGAGAAATTATAAGGTGGGATGAAGCCTACCACTGGAAGACCACCAGGGCATTGAGAGCTGAAGTCAAAACTATAACTCCCAGACCTGCACCCTGACTCCCCAGATCAATGCACTGCACCAAACTATGCAATGCCAACCGCTCAGGGGGAAACTCTTTAATTCAATCAGACAAAGGTGTTCCCAGTGTCTGACAATCCTATACAGGCTCGGGTTGTTTCAGCAACTCTTCAGTTTACAAAATTCTGCCCAACCCCTCCTAACTTCATCCTGTAACTCCAGCCCCTGAGCTCAGCACAGAAACTTGTTTACCACCCATGATAGGAACGCCCCTGCTTCTCGCCAGGGCAAGCGTGTTCTCGCCACAGATAAGCCTAAGCAAGATTACAGGGGTGCTCCCAGAAACCAACCATGAGCCACTGGGCCTGCTTTATTCTCCCCACTCAGGAGAGAAGTCCTCCATGGCTTCCCACCCCCAGGACCCCTGCCCGCAGGCCAGGCTTCAACAGCAGTCACCTGCTTGATCCTGCGTGGCTGCTGCACAGACAGGCTCAACAGTTTGTCTGCAGTAATCTCCATGAAGAAGGGGTTGAGAATTCGGACTTGTTTTGGGTTGACGTCCCAGATGAGAGGGGGCTGTTTCCAGAAACCTTTCCGCACCTAGGAGGACGGAGATCAGAGTGGGTGAAGACCTGCCTCTCCAGTCCACCAGTTCTGTGGCCCTCAGCCAGGAAGGAGAACCCAAGGGGTGGTAGATGCCTCCGGGAGTATAGGGTGTGAGGGTAGTGGAGCCTATAGCAGAGGGCTGGAGATGGGGCAGCCCTGCAGGGAAACCGGGTGACAGGGCATTTAGGATGGGGTTGCCCAATCCCAAGGATACCCAACCAGGTATAAGGAGCTTGAGTTTTAGGTGGCCTAAACACTTGGAAAACATGCCAGATCAGACAGTTCCGTCTCCGACCTCATGGCAAAATGAGAGAGGGGAACTCCTGAGGACTGTCTGGGAGGACATAGACTGTCTGGTGGCTGGGCTGCTTAGCAGAAGTTCTGTAGGACACTGACCTTGGGGGAAACCTGTAGGTGGGGCTGACTGATGGAAACCAAATGTATATCCTCCTCTCACCTGTTGGCCCTATAGAACTGCAGGCACACACTGTGGGGTCTGAGGTCCTGACTCCACAGGGTCCTTGCGCCCAGACCTTGTCACCTCACCCACCTTCCCACCTACCCGCTTCTTATCGCTGAGGATGGTTTCTATCCAATGGAAGTCCATCGCCTTGAAAGCTACAAGGACCAGGAGTGTGTCCGGGTTGTTCTGCACTTTGGGGTCAAAGTGGGCAGATTCGGGGTAGAAGAGACGCATGGTGGTCTTGGAGCCGACATCATCCTCATAGCCAGCCACTGGGGCGTTGTTCAGTCTGGTAGAAAGGAAGATGCCATCACTAGAGCCCCCGGGGCTCTCTGCAAGGGCTGTAACTGGGACAGCAGATGCCAGTCTCACACACCTGATGACCACGTCATACTTGTCGATGGTGTCTCCCAGTGAGCTATTGCGCAACCGGCTGCCGTTCCCCACCACCACGCAGCGGCGACACTTGAGACTGTCACAGGGAGAGAGGCGGTCATTGGACCCTCGCTGCCTGCACCTGCCTGGACCCATCTCAGGATGGCTTCCTAGGCTCCCCCCAGGCCCCACCCCCATGGAGCAGGCCAGGTGCTGTGGCCATGTGGCTGTGTTGACTTTGTAGCCCTGAGCCTTAAAAGGAGAGAAGATGGAGAAGAGCCCGAAGGGAGAGGAAGACCAATCAGAAACCCCACTGTCCAGCCCCCTTGCCGGCTGCCTGCCTGTTGCCATGGCAATCCTTGCCTGCTCAGGCACCCGGAAGCCCAGGCCAGGTTGCCGTGGGGATTGCTACACCTGTATCCCCTGAAGAAAGGCATGCTGGGAGGGAGATCAAATTGGCCCCAAGAGAGCAGCGTCTGGCTCTGGAAGGCTCCTAGGGATAGTGACAGGCTAAGAAGATTTCACACAGGGGCAGGGAAGGGGAAAGGCCAGACCTTCAGAGAAGGAGGGGAGCCTCCTCACCTTTGGATGCTCTCAGGTATGGAGTAGCTGGTGATGGCCAGGACCCGGAGCAGGAGGTCTTCTACAGGAAGAGTGGAAGCAAGAGCCTGAGCCTGTAGCTTGCGCCCTCACCCCCACTGCTCCTCCCCTAACAACATGGAACAGGAAGCAGTGTGTCCAGGGTGGTCCACCACTCCTACCAGGCTGGCGGGACTTACCACTCCCCTTGGTCCCATAGGGCAGCTCATAGGCAGATGGTGTCTTGACCCAAAAGTAATCCTTAAGCCGCAGGAAGATGGGCTGATCGCGGGAGGAACTGCATAGGTGGGGTGAGATAGGAATTAATCCTAATGCCAGAACCAGGGTCAGGCCCTCTGACTCATTCCAAAAGGCCCCTCTTGCCCTCACTGGCTTCACTGAGCCCATGACTGGCAGCAGCAACAACCCTGCCCACCCCTACCAGCCAGGCAAAGGCCCACAATCTGTGACCCTCTCCATCCTAGCCAGCCCGACACTCCACCGCCTCCGGTCCCCTGAACTCACTTGCCAAAGATCTTAGAGGCCTTCCGCTCTGCCTCACCCTGCAGGCATGGCTCCTTCTCTGGGATTGGAAAGTAGAAACTGCAGACAAAAAAGGACAGGAGGCAGGAGCCCCAGTTAGAGCACAGAGCCCTGGGGCCAACATCCCAGGGGGCCTCCCGCTGCCCCTCTGGCACCCAGGTCCAAGGTAATGGAGGGGCACTTGCAGGGTGGCATCATTCCAACTCAAGTTCTACTTCCAATCCCAATCAGGGAGGGTCCAGCTCTTCTCATCCCTGCACTCCCTAGACAAGGTGAATCATTCAAGACCCCTTACACCCACTCACATCCATCCTCACAGAAGGGAGAGGCTCTTGGAGCCCTCCTGCCCCGAGCCCTGACCCCCGACAGGAACCAATGGAAGGGCACTCACAGCTCAATGTACCTGTCTTCTCGCGAGATGGAATACCACACCATGACGACCAGGACCAGAGCCAGCATGGCCAGGAGCCTCCAGCCTGCAGGGCACATGCACAGAGGAGCTGGAGGCAGAAAGAGGCAGGTACAGCTACAGTCTGCTTCTCCCCTGCCCCAGCCTGGACGCTCCCACCCCCAGCTCAAGCAATTCCTGTCCCCGGTCCTCTCCTGGTTCTACAACAGGCCGAGGGTCTCCAGGTTCCCCCAAATTCCTTATGAGTCCCTGGCTCCCAATCTGTGCCCCCACCACTCCTGGATGCCACTGAGGACGGCTTCTGCAGGCCCAGCGTGCAGTGCGGGGCTGGTGCTCCTGGTGGCACTCACGGGACTTGCTGATCATGTTTCTTAGCAGGTGGGGTTCCTGGGGAGAGCTGTCATCCCGGCTGCCTCGGGCCACCTAGGAGGTAGGAGTCACAAGGCTCTGGTTGGCTCTACAAGCAGTCCTTCTTAGAGGACCAGGACACACCCCCTCCAGTCCCTTCCCACAAAGCTACTCCGTGGAGTGGCACCTGGAAAGTGCCTTTCTTCCCTTGCACATCAAAGGGCAACATCAGGCATCCAGTTGCCCCCCCTCCCCCATGAGAGAGGCAAATAAAGGTCCCAGCCCTCAGGGACCAGGTCCTTGCCAGACTGGCCCACTCCCTCCTCCTCAGCGTGGTCCCCACTGCTGACCTCTTCTGCATTGCGATGGTGCAGGGCCAGCTCCAGGAGGCCTGACAGATGGACATCTCCTCCCACTTGTGATACAAGTCAAGTTAGTTGCTGCAGTGAAGTACAACGGCTCCACTATCTGCAACCTTCCTTGGCCAGCTCACAACACCCGTCTGTGTTATCAATCTCCCAGAACTCCAGCTCAGCTTATCTGCTCAGATCAGAGGTTAGGCCCAAGGGTGCCACATGGTGGCTGATTCTCCAGGGCCCACCCCCAGCCTTCTAGACACTGACATCTGAACCACACCACCAAGGATGCACGGCAAACTCAGTGAAGAGAGGTGCTAGAATGGAGGGTGCAGGGAGCCATGAGAGTCTGGAAAGCCAAAAGGATTTGGACATCCTCCAGTGAGGGTAAAGGCATGCAAGGTTGGGATTGGGCAAGGAGAAGTGGGCAGCTGCTCAGTGCCCAGAGCCAGCAGCTCATCGGGGGCCACCTGGCTGCATCCCGGCAGAGGAAAGCTGTGGCATGCACAGCCACAGGAAGAGGCACAGGACACCAAGGACTTGCATTTCCTTGACCTTCACTGGGCCTTCCTCTACACTGCACAGCCCTGGCCAAGGGCCGGCCAGCCTGGGTCAGCCTGGAGGGATCCATGATGGAGATGTCACAAGCTGTCCACAAGGTGACGTCATGACTGAACAGGGGAGGGACTGAGGTGCCTGGGCTTGTGGTCACCCCAGAGGATGCAGGGAAAACTAATTCTCAGAGGGGAGGGCAACATCTCAAGGAGGCCTGTTCTGATCAGCCATAATGTGGTGGTGTTCTGGTACAGTGTGCTGATGTGGCACCAACGCTCTGCACTCCTCCCCACACTGGGCATCCCCCAGGCTCCACCTAGAGATCTTGAACACTGAAAGATACTTGATTGAGGGGTAGGAATACCAGCAAAGCAGTCAGACTTCCTCAGGAGGGTCAGTTAGCAGCAGCCCACATCCCAGAGGGGATGGAAGGTGGCCAGCAGTGACATCAATACTGGCTGCACACCAGTGCAGAAAGCTAAGGGGTCTTTCTTTAAGTCAGACAGGTAAACAGAATGAAAGAGATTTCCATCCCCTGATTTAGTCCTCAAAAGTCAGAAACAGCCAGGGTTGGGCCAGGCGGAAACCAGGAGACCAGAAATTGATCTGGACTTCTCCCCAGCCCTTGGGTGGCAGGCCCCTGATTCATCACCTGCTGCCTGCCAGGGTCTGCTTTAGCAGGTTAGCAGATGTTTTAACTGCTGTTCCAAATGCCCGCACCACCCTCCTTCTGACCTTTGCATTCCATTTCCACAAGTTTTCTTCAAGTAGCCTCTTCTACAGGTGCCTAGGCCCCAAGATTTTCATTTGAGTAGTTAGGAGAGGGGCTTAGGCATGAACAGAAACCAGTGAAACAAACACAAAAACACCCTCTCTTTGCCGATACGCAGCCAGATGGCAGCTACCACTCCCAGAGCCTGCTGCACAGCACAGAGAAATACAACCACTGCAGGCTGCACCAGGTGGAAGAGCAGACTATGACATGCACCTGTGAGCAGCCCCAAGTCACAGCACAGCTAGGGTTTCTAAGGAAAGTTCTGCATTGGCACATCTTTATTCCAAAACAGTATGACTGCTGTTCTCTCCACACCAGCCAGGCCCAGGGTGTGTGCCAAGATACTGGAACCTACTCCTCTGCTGGTCAGGCAGACCAAGGGTGACTGCTTAATGGCCCCAGGCACTCCGGGAGCTCAGTCTTACTAGGTTATCTGCCCACTGGGGCGATGTGTAGCCTTCTAGTGGACCTAGCCTTTGGGTATATAAACAGGTGAGAAGGGTCACAGGAGTATAACCTGGATAGCACAGACGCAGCTGATGCTTGCTTAAGTGCACCAGCCTCCTCCTGCCTGCTGGGCAAAGCTGAGCCCAGGCAGGAAAGTAGTCTGCCCCCTTGGTGCTCTGCCAAAAACTGAGGCATCCCTGCATGAAGTGAGCTAGTGAATTCCTGCCAGGGAGCTCACCCAGGGGCAGAACTGGGGACACGGGGTGAAGAAATGAGGCCTCTAGGGAGTGGGAGCACAGCCCCATTCTGTACCACAGCTCAGCAGGTGCCCACGAAATCAAGAGAGACACAGTTAGATGCCCCCTGGGGAGCAGCAGGATGCCTCAGCCCCTGAACTCACGAGGGGGTCCAACTCAAGGTTCCAGGGTCTGGGCAGGCGGAAGGGACAGAAGCCCCAGGTGTCCTGGTTGGTTCTGTGATCCTGAGCAAATCACTGTATCTTACTGCCCCCACTTCCACAGGGCAAACCTAAAGCTGTCTGCCACTCCTTTTTTTTTTCTTAATAAGGCTTTATTTTTCCAAATGTGCAATTCATTGGACCCGTTCATGCATCTTCACTAGTAGCTGGCACATCTCCATCCTTAGTATTTCTGGCATAAATCACCTGTGCTTTGAAATCAGTTTGAAAAGTCCTTCCCTCAGGAGTGCCTGCAGGGCTGCCCTGGCTAGGGACAACCCCCTCTCCCCCAGATCGTGAGCCTCTCAGAGACCACAGCAGGTGTGATGAACTTGAAGTTGTGCCACCCTGAATCTTATCCAACACTCACCTCCATCAGATACACCTGTGCCATCCGGACTCACTCCCAACCTGTGACCTCCCCCTGCCCTTCGTCCTGTGTCTTCCACCTGTCCTTTCCTTCCTACTGACTATAAACACACCTGCATCCTCTCCCTCCCACCACCCCCTCACTTCCAACAGTCAAACTTCCTGCTTTGCAGTGCCCTCTGTCCTCCTCCCTGCCCTCTGCCCCTCCATCAGTCCCTTATTGCTATTCTGCTGCAGTTGCTCTTACTGAGAGCACCAGTGACCTCCTACCTGCCACGCACAGGGGTGGGGGGTCTATTTCCTATCTCCACATGCTTGGAGATCTTTGATGCCATGAGCTGTGCCCTGTCTATGGCCTCATGTCCAGGTCCTGCAGGTTTTCTCCTGACCTCTAGTCTCCTCACTGCCCTTGCCCCTTGCCCACCCTTTCAATGCTGGTGTTCTCCAGGAGCTGTCCTTGACCTGGCCATACAACCTCACACGTTCAATTCATTCACTCTCAGAGACTTAACTGCCATTCATACACCGAGGATTCGGGTTCTTTCTTTCCACCTTTAATTTTTCTCCTAGACCCCATTTTGGTATTTCTAATTTTCTGCCTTGGTGATTTTGAATTTTTCAATCTATACATGTCCAACACTAGACTTATCTCTTCTTGCTCTCCCAAGACCCCATCATAAATAACTGGGTCTTCCAAAACCTCCCCTCTTGCTTCACAGCCCCTCTCAACTGGTTCTCAAATATTGTTGATTCTTTCCCCCCATTTGCTGATTCCAGCAAATATCTGTCCTTTTCTGCCACCACAGGGCACAAAGAATATCCAGCTTTATAAAGGCCGTAGCCTAGACCCTCAGAAAGACTACAGCTCCCATCGTGTCCCCCCTTTTTTAAAGCTTTATTTATTTGAAAGGCAGAGAGTTCGGGTAGTGAGGAGACACAGAGTGAAAAAGGGATCTTCTACCTGCTTGATCACTCCCCAAATGTGCACAAGAGTAGGCAGAATTCCATTTGGTCTCCTACATGAGCACAGGCTCCCAAGCACTTGGGCCAGTCATCTGCTGCTTTCCCAGGTGCTATTAGCAGGGAGCTGCATCAGAAGTGGAGTAGTCTGGACACAGATCAGTATCCATATGGGAATGTTGGCATTGCAGGCAATGGTTTTCCCCATTATGCCACAGCACCAGCCCCTGCCTCCCACTCTGATTCTACCTCCCAGCTAATGCACACCATAGAGGGCAGCAGACGATGGCTCAAGGACTTGAATCCCTGCTACCCATATGGGAAATCTGGATGGGATGTGGGGCTCCTGGCTTTGACCTGACCCAGCTCCAGCTGTTCCAGCCATGTGGGGAGTAATCCAACAAACAGGACATACTTCTCAGCTGAAGTGTGTCTGTATCCTAAGAGTTTATGGAAGGCAGAACAGAAGAACAATTAACTAGTATATCTTACAGAAGAAATCTCTGAGCATCAGAGGTTCCTGCCTGGCTTCTTTTAACTACACAATGGAAAATGCAAGGAGAAGATTTTCAGACAGAAGGAGAAACAGAAATATCTTCCATCCGTTGGATCACTCCCCAGATGGTCATAACAGCCAACACTGAGTTGATCAGGAGCAGGAGCTTCTTCCAGATCTTCCCTATGGGTGCAGGGTCCCTAGGCTTTAGGCCGTCCTCCGTCTCCAAGGCAGGGAGCTGGATGGGAAGTGAAGCAGTGGGATGAGACTACTTTGGTCATGACTAAGCCAGGGTGCGATGAACCTGAAGTCCTCTGGGAGATTTCTGGTGTGCTCCTCCCAAGGCAGGGCTGGAATGCAAGCCCTGAAAGATTGTCACAGAAACCCAGGGTGAAGCCAGCACAGTGCCCTAGTGGGTAAAGCTGCCACCTGTGACATCCTGTGGCATCACTATCCCAAATGGGCATTGGTTCCAGTCCCAGCTGCTCTGCTTCCTGCTTCCTGCTATTGCACCTAGGAAAGGAGCAGAGGATGCCTCACGTGCTCAGGCTCTTGCACCCATGTGAGAAACTCAGAAGTAGCTCCTAGCTCCTGGTTTCAGTGGCTGTTGTAGCCATCTGTGGAGTGAACTAGTGGCTGGGGAAATCTCTCTCTTTCTCCCTATGTCTCTGTAACTCTGCCTTTCAAATAAATAAAACAAATACAACAATATTTTTTAAAAAGGAAAAGGAAAGAAAAAAAAAACCCTATAACACCCTTAAGAATCTTGGGGTTAGCCCAAGAGCTATCTCTTCTCAGGTCATGCAGTAAACCTGGGTAGCACCCTTACCATGCTATTTCTGCAGGTGCAGCAAATACAAAGTCTGTGGAGGCCCTGTTTCCTCTATCTGGACTTCCAAGGACAACTCTGATGGTGGGGGCCCAGTCACAGACTCGTGTGTGAGGCAGAGCCATGCCCACCAGACCTGTGGGGTCAGAGCTGCCAAGAAGGATACAGTAGGGTAAGCCATCAGCACTGCAGACACTGGAATGTAGCTTCCATGTGGGAGAGCTGCTATGCGGGCTGAGTCTAGCAAAGCAACAAGGACAAGGTCACACAAGGCCTTGGGGGCTTAACATCCACCCCAGTACATCTGCAAGGTGAGACATCAAGTCCAAGAAAATAGTTCTCAAGATTTAGAATTCAGTTCTGATCATCCTGTTAGGGTTTGACTAGCTTGGGATCAGATATTCTTTCCTTCTCACCGGCTACTCCTCCTGAAACAGGACTAGCTAACATGTTCGATTTCGCAAGTTCATGGCTACTGGGGTATTTACCTGAGAACCAGCTGTGGGTTGAGCTTCGTCCATATCTGATTTAGATGAGGCTCTGGACTTTGAAACCATTTGATGGAGTAAATGCACATTGCATTGCAAAGGCAAAAACTTAGGAGGTCTGGCATAGAATGGTACAGTTGGAAGATGTTCCTGCATTTGGAAGCTTCATCCCTAATGTGGCAGTGTTGGCAGGTGGGACCAGAAAGAGCTGTTTACATTGTGAATGAACTAATACCCTTATCGGGGTGCGGGGGGTGCTCTTTAAAAAGGGACAAATTCTGGGTCTGGCGTGGTAGCCTAATGACTCAAGTCCAAGGACTTTAGAATCCCATGTGGGCGCTGGAATCCCATATGGGTGCTGGAATCCCATATGGGCGCTGGTTAGAATCCCAGCTGCTCCACCTCCCTGCCTGTGGCCTGGGAAAGCAGTCAAGGACAGCCCAAAGCCTCAGGACCCAGGACCCACATAAGAGACCCCGAGGAAGCTCCTGGCTCCTGGATTTGGATTGGCTCAGCTTTCACCATTGCGATCACTTGGGGAGTAAACCAGCAGATGGAAGATCTTTCTTTCTGTCTCTCCTCTCTGTAAGTCTGACTTTCCAATAAAATAAGTAAATCTTTTTCTAAAAAAGTAAAAAAAAAAAAAAAAAAAAGGGAGGGATACAAGTTCCTTTCTCTCTCCCTGTCTCCCCTTTCTACCTTCTACCCTGGGATGACAGAGCCAAAAGGCTCTTACCAGAAGGGGCACACTGACCATGGACTTCTTTCTTTGCCTCCAGAACTATGAGTTGGTAAATTCCTATTACGAATTATCCAGTTCAAGACACTTAGTCACAGCAACACAAAACAGATTAAGGCAGAGCCCTTCCTACACAGCACCATGTTCACCCCCATGGTCCCACTCCTGGAGCATCCACCTTCATGGCTCCTGCTCTACAGTCTTTTTTGTTTGCTTTCTTTGAGAGGCCAAGTGTCAGAGACAAAGCAGAGATCGCCCATCCACTGGTTCACTCTCCAGATGCTTGTAATAGCCACGGATAAGGGTCAGAAAAGCAACCCAGTTCTCCCAAGCTGGTAGCTGGGACCCCAGTCCTTGAGCCATGAGCTCCTGCCTCTCCGAGTCCCCATGAGCTGGAAACTGAATTGGAAGCAGAAGAGCTAGGATTCAAACGAGCCCTCCAATACGGGATGAACGCATCCCAAGTGTCTTCACCGCTGCACAAATGCCCATCCAAGGAAAGATTATCTGATATTTCTCAACAACATTTTTGCTCCCACAAAATGTTGCTGATAACCTGATTTCAGCATGTAACAGGTAACAGAACTGTATATATACATATATACATATATATATGTATATATACATGTGTGTATATATAATACATATAATGTAATATATAATGTATATATGTGATTTATATATATATAATGTGATTACTGGCTTGCTCATCTTGCTCATGATGTCACGGCCTCTGCAATCAGAGACTTACTCCAAGCAAGGTCTGTTAGAGAAGCTGCACTACAGACCACACTTTATTGCATAAGATATGATGTAATTACATTGTGCTTTCTTTTCTTGCCAAAGCGATCATGACCTTTGAAGTTATGACTTCTTCAGAAATCCAAGCTTGCATTATAGTACCTGTAATTTAGATATCTTTACAAATGCTTAACAAGCAAGTAGTAATATGAGATTAGGTATGTTTTTATAAATGTCTGAAAAGCAATAACATGAGATAAGCAAGTTATCATATTTTTCATTAAAAAGTGAAATGTGGACCGGTGTGGTAGTCTAGTAGCTGAAGTCCTCGCCTTGTATCCATTAAGATCCCACGTGGGTGCTGCTGGTTCATGTCCCACCTGCTCCACTTCTCATCCAGCTCCCTGCTTATGACCTGGGAAAGCAGTCAAGGATGGTCCAAAGCCATCTCCCACATGCACCCATGTGGGAGACCTGGAAGAGATTCCTGCTCCTGGCTTCAGATCAGCTCAGCTCTAACCAATACAGCCACTTGGGGAGTGAATCAACAGATGGAAGATCATCCTCTCTGTCTCTCCTCTCTGTAAATCTAACCTTCCAATAAAAATAAATAAATCTTTTTTTTTTTTTTTTTTAAGATTCCTGCTAGGACAGGAGGTAGACTAAGTAGGGCTGGCCCATGGACCCACTGGTGTGTATGAGATCTGGCATTGGAAGAGGTTCTGATGGAGGAACTTGGGGAATTCCTCTGTTGGGACATATCCCTGCAGGTGAGTGCAAGAACCCAGACAGGGATCAGCCCAGACCAAACCAGTATATAGTACCCACTGGCATATGTTTGGCTCCAGTCTGGGGCGAGCCAGGCTAGGCCAGTTCATATCACCCACTGGTAAATCCGAGAGCCAGAATAGAATGTGAGTCAGGCCAGGTCGGGTTGGACCACAATACCAGCCAGTACACATTAGGGCCAAGACTGGGGGCCCACCAATGTGAGCTAAAACTGGGGGTGGGTTGGGCCAGGCTACAGCACCCACTGGCAAATGCCGAGGTGAGGCAAGCCATGCCAGACTGAGCCACAGTACCCAACCAGCATAAGTCAGACCAGGGGGAAGGGTGGGAGTAAACCCAGAAGGGGGGCTGTTGGGGCCTCCCCTGCTGGACCACCACTCCCATTGGTGAGCGTGAGAGCTGGGATTGGGGGCAACCAGGCCAGGCAGGGCTACAACACTTGTTGGCCTCATGTGAGCTGGATCAGAGAAAAGCCAGGCTGGACTGACTGTTTCTTCTGGTGCATGCACAAGCCAGAGTGGGTACAAATGGGTTGGACTTTGCCACAGCATCAGCTGGTAGAAGCTGGCATGCAGGACTAATTCTGTCAAGTTAAGCTGAAGAACCATCTGGAGAGTGCAAGATCCAGAACTAAGAGTGGGCCCATTAAGGAAACAATAGGCACCTCCCTCTTGGGTTGCCATTCCTATTGGTGAGCATGTGAACCAGGACTAGGGGCAGGCATGGATAGACAGATGGTAACACCTGCTGTGACCTATGTACTACATAGTGGGGCTGGTTGTACATGTCAACGCCCACTGACATGTACAAGAGCTGAATGGGACATGGGACAGACTGGATCAGACCAGTCTGCTGTACATACTGGCAAGCATAGGAACCAGAGCAGGGTGGGCCTGGTGGGGGGTATTGCGGGTCGCCCCAACTAGGCTGCAGTTCCTACTGGTTTGTGTAAAGGCCGAATGTGTGGTGGGCAGGATCAGGCTGGGCTGCAACACACATTGGTTTGCATAGAGGATAGGGCTGGAGACAGAAATGACCCAGCAATTGCAACCACCATTGTGTGTAGGCTGATTGGGGCGTCAGACTGTGCCTGACCCTATATTGGCAGGCACTCAGAAAAATCAGGTCTGGGATCACCTCAGATGAGGCTTCTTTGGGGATCCCCCAACTGAACCACTGGACTCAGAACTCCAACCATGGAGAAAATTGCATGGTCCATGGTCCAGTGGTGGAATGCATGTGTCAGAGCCGGGTCTCCTCAGTGCCTTAGACAAAACAGTGGACAGTATGGCCAGTTGCACATGGAGGATATGACAGTACATTAGGACCTGCAGAGAACACCTGGGCCATAACAGAGGATGGAAGACAGAACAAATTGATCAACTACCCCAGCCAAGCGTTGGCAGTGAATATCTGGGCAAACGGAGCCTCTAAGTTGGATTGTGTCAGCCAGTGGATTCTGGAGAGATTTCATCATGCTTGGAGTGGTGAGACTGGCAGGAATTCAGAACTGTTGCACTTTCAAAATCACTTGAGCAGAACCCTCAGGACATGCCCCACAGCCAGGACCCTGGGATGTTTGGGAGGCTGGATGTGGCTTCTCCCTTTATCTCTCCCTTTCCCCAGATACAGAAATGAAAAAGGAGAATGTGGAAACACTGTTCTTACCCACTTTCCTCAAATAAATAAATTAAAGTAAAGCAAAATCTACTGCACTCTACTGTGTGTAAGCCCAGCAGCTCTTACCTCTGCCCCTCTGATTTGGGTGGTTGGGGGCACACAGTTCATCGCTGTGAGTTCTCCTTGTAGGTGATAGGATACTTAGCTGCATCTTTAGCCTCCATCCTCTAGACAGCAGTAGCAGCATCAATGCATGTGTGACAAACAGAGTGTCTTCGGACAACACCAAGCGTCGAGGATACTGTGCTAGACACTCTCAAAGGGCTGTACAAATACTGTCTTGATAATTACCTCCATCGCAGAGCATGACCCTCAAGTGTGATAAGGGTATGCTCCGTATCCATGTGGTACATCTAGAGATGAACTGGAACTCTACCCACATTGAAGGGGGATCTGGCTTATTGTCACTGCCTCTTGCACTGTTGTTCCATCTGCACTGTGCCGGTGATTCCCCAACAAATAAATCCCTTGATTAACTCAACAGGTTGTATTGTGAGCTGACCATGTGCCAGGAACATTGTTGATACAGAGACTGGGAAGGCAACGACAAAGCCTTTTTATTTTGCCAGCTGGGGAGGGGATCCATATTGCTCTGAGTCAGCTGTTTAACCTCCATGCCCTATTGCCTCAATAAAACTACCCCATGAAAGAGTGGCTCCCTAAGCTCCCAAACCCGTGAAATGTTCGCTTGCTGGCTTTTGAAGTGACTGTGGAAATGGTGCTGCTGGCACATCAAAGCCCTCTACTGTTCCCCAGCACCTTAGCCATGGGAGCCCCTTCTGGACCAGTTTGCTCCTGAGACACAGTCTGTGGCCCCCAGCCCTGGCGCTCCTCTGGGAGCTCTTTAGCATGTTTTCAGTACACATGGCTGCAGTCATGGGATGATCCACAAAAACCAGCTGGACAACAGACTTGCATAAGGGCATGGCACTGAGCACTTACTCCTATGGGTAAGCCAGGTCTGCTGTCCTAGGTGCCAGGAGCATGGCTGCCCTTCCAAATGAACAGGTCCTCTCACATGGTGAGGTGGTCCACCTCACCGTAGCTGTGTTCACACATTTTACTAGTCCATCAAGACATGCTGACTCAACGGTGTCAGCTCACTCACAGCAATTCCTTTCATGTCCCAAGTTTCGTGTCCACTGTCAGTACTCCAGAGAAAACTCAAGCTGGACTACAACTTGGATGGAAAGAATCCTACTTGCTAGGTTCTGCCAAGAGAAGGTCAGAGATCTTGGGGATTCTTCCACAGGCTAATAATTCAGCTCAACTGAGAGATGGTTGACGCAATGCAATGGTGCAGAATGGATCTATTATCTCATTACTTCTCCTTGGCTAGTCAGGAACATCAAGGGCCCTAGCACCTACTGTTAGCTCTGTCTGAAGTGTTTCTCTCTGGACTGGATATGCATTCACCCAGCTCTTTAGTCATTTTCTCTGCTTCCTGGTAGCAATTCAACACATACCCAACCCAGCAGATCCCCTCCCCAGCTGGCAAAATAAAAAGGCTTTGTCGTTGCCTTCCCAGTCTCTGTATCAACAATGTTCCTGGCACATGGTCAGCTCACAATACAACCTGTTGAGTTAATCAAGGGATCTATTTGTTGGGGAATCACCGGCACAGTGCAGATGGAACAACAGTGCAAGAGGCAGTGACAATAAGCCAGATCCCCCTTCCAGCCCTTCTGGTGCAGTCCCTGACTGCACAGAGCAGCCTCCTGCCGTCACTGAACACTGATCACAGGAGGTCTGGGAGGGACAGCTCTGTCTCCCAGGCTCATTACACAGACCACAGATGGCAAAGTCATTGAGCAGCCGCTTCAGGGCAGGTGCACCTCCCAAGCCTTCCAAGGTCAGAGGAAAGCGATCACACAGGCTTCCCTCCCTCTACAGTGTACAAGCAGCCTGCTCCCCACTCTTGGGCTCCGCAGCTTCCCCTAGCTGGACACTGCAAACTCCTGCACAGAAGCACCGTATCATCCACCCAGTCAGCTGCCAGTCACAAGACTCCAAAGAGTCACTTGAACATCACATTCCTGGTATCTGCCTGGGAGGGTTAGCCTCTGTGAATTCCATTTCAGGGCGAGAAAACTGAGGCTGGTGTGAAGGGTGGGGACCCTAATGTCAAGTCCAGGAGAAATGAAGTAGTAGTGTGGACCTGTCCAGGCTGGGTTTAGGGTCTCCAGGACACACTGACCTACTAGGAGTTCACTGTCATGGGCAGTAGCTCTCTCCCTCCTTTCCAAATCTCCAGCACGACCAGCTCCCAGCCTCCTCTGGCCCCAGATAGCTCTCTTGCAAGCAGTGGGCTGCACCTGCCTTGCCCTAACCCACACGGTGGCCCCAAATCCCAGATTGCTATTGAGCAGTAGCAATGAGACAACCCACACTGACAGGTGCTCTAAGTGCAAAACGAAGTGCACTGGATTTCAAAGCCAGTATCAAATAAATAAATAATAAACAAATAATATCACCTGTCACCTTAATCATTGTCATATCTGATCACACATTGAAATATTTTAGTTACATAGTTAAAATACTTTTAATTGCCTCTTTATGTTTTAAAACGTGATCAACTTGAAATGTTTTTAAACTGAAAATTATCTACATGACTTGCATGTGTGACTCCCATTCTATTTCTATTGCACAGCCCTGGGCTAAACCGTTCCCATGAGTCCTCCAACTCCAGCTTTCGATGAGCAGGAGGCAGAGGTGAACACCCCTGAGTGCCAACTGGAGCCTCACTCTCTGTCCAGGTTCCACTTTGGGAAAACCCAGTCAAGGGCACTGAGACCTTGAGGAGGGACATAGGTCATCCTGATTCACAGCCAAGGGAAGCACAGCAGACCATTCCCCTCCAACCTCAGCTCCTCTCCTCCCAGGCTGGCGGGCCCTGCCTGGGGAAGTACAGTTCAAGGTGATGCTGCCCTGGCTCTCTGCCCCAGCTTTCGCTCTGTCCATATACCCTGCCTCTTTCTGACCTTGCAACTCACCTCAGTGCCAGCCTCTGGGGCCGAGCCCCACAGCTCCCTCATGAACCTTCCCAGAGCCCATCTAGGTGGGCACCCACTGGAACCCTGGCTTCTCTCTGGTCTCCACTTGTGGATGATTTAATTTAGCTTTCCTAAACCTCGGTCACCTGGTGTGTAAAACAGAGGTTGCCCCTAGCACAGAGGTACATGGCAGTGAATTGAGAACACATGCAGGACAACCCCGGAATGCTCAGTGAACTGTAACTGTTAGCAGTACTCTACCCACACACACAAAGTGCAATCCCAAAACTACATGTGTCAAGTGTGGGGTGAATGAAAATATTCTCAAAAACACTGCCTGTCCATCTGTGAGAAAAAGCACAGAAACAGATGGTGACTCAGCCTATGCACAAGCAGCCATCCATGAACTCACCCAGACCTTGGCAGTATTTCCTAAACACACCTGCCCCCTCCCAAAGGTAAGGATCTTAGTTTGCATGCAACCATCTTCGATCTGCTCCTGTCACCTGCCCCAGACACACACACACACACACTCACACAATTTGGGCATGGTGATATGCAGAGTCTAAGGTATCATTATTGAGTCCATGTGAGGGCAAGAGTTCACTGTGTTAAATGTTGAGGAATCTGGAATCTGTGGTTGGGGTCTAAGATCAACTTCCCTCCCAAACTCCCCATCGTCTTGGCCACAGCTTCCTCCCTGCACGAGGCCTTGACTGCCAAGATAGGAGTCTTCTCACCCCTCCATGCTCAACTCCATCTCCACACCACCCTGCTTTGTATTCTGCATGACACTTACACCATGCCACTGTCTCCAGGACCCTCTACACAGCCCCTCCAACACCAATCTGAATGCCTGGTACTTGGTAGGTGAAAAGTATTTACATGAATGGAAGTTGCAATGAATGAGCAAATAAGCTTAACAGCTGTGAACAGAAAAAAAAAATGGGTACAGTGCTTAAGGCACCTGTTTGGGATGCCCACATCTCTTACTGGAGTAGCGGGGTTTGAATTCTGGCTTTGCTCCTGATTCTGGCTTCCAGCTAAGGCACATCCAGGGACGCAACAGGTGACGGTCAAGTGTTTAGGTTCCTGCCATGCCCAGCCCCAGCTGTTGTAGACATCTGGGAGCAAACCAGTAGATGGGAGATTCCTTAATTTCTGTGTATCTCCAATTAAATAAGTAAGCGATTTTCTAGAAAGATAAAGTCTTTTAGGTGGGCCTGGCACAATGGCTCAGTTGGCTAAATTCTCACAGTGCAAGTGTCAGCATCCTATATGGGTGCCAGATGGTATCCTGGCTGCTCCACTTCTGATGTTACTCCCAGCTTGTAGCCTGGGAAGGCAGTAGAGGATGGCCCAAAATCTTGGAGCCCAGCACCAGTGTGGGAGACCCGAAAGAGACGCCTGGTGTTAGACAGGCTCAGCTCTGGTCGCTGCAGTGACTTGGGGAGTGAATCATCGGACGGAAGATCTTCCTCTCTCTCTCCTCCTCCTCTCTGTATATCTGACTTTGTAATAAAAATAAATAAATTTTTTTAAAAAAATTAAAGAGATACCTGAGGTCCTATACAGCCTCTGCAGTCACAGACGGTGACTGCAACAAGGCACTTATACCCTCTTAGAGCTTCGGAGTCCTCCTGTGCTATCCAGGAGAAGTGAGAGCAAGTTTCCAGACCCCGTGTCTCAAGACAGATGCCAGTATTTACAGTGCATAGCCTCCATACAGGCCTGGCACAGAGCAAGAAGTCAGCACCTGGAAGGGGACAGACACCCGGCTCCAGCCTCCCTCAGCCCCTCTCTACCCCAAATCTGCCCCATCCCTGCCACCACTCCTGCCTGTCTGCCTGCCAGCCACACTCACCTGACCTCCAGATGCTGCGTCTACTCGACTGGTCATAACAGGACCCTGAAACTGTCTAGATAAATAGGGAGGAGCACTGCTTCCTAGACTCTGCCCAGCATTAAATCAGGACCCACCTACTGACTCAGATGCAAGAGTGTCCTGGCTGGGATTGGGTGGAGCAGGAGGTAGGGAGGACAACAGAAGGTGAAGTCTGTTTGTAGGTTTCTCTCTTTCTATGCGCCACCTCTAGCCTCGGTACCCAGCCACCCCCACCCTGCCCCAACCAAATCCCTCTCCCAAGCAGTGACCTCCTCCAAAGCAGGCCCTCCACAGCAGCTCCCTACTCAACAGGCTCAGTGAGTCCAGCCTCTGAACAAGTCATCAATGCTTGTGATCTACAAACACTAAACACATCATGGCTGCCACACAGCAAGAGCGAACCTACAAGAAAGGCCCAGGACACACTAGGATCCAGCAAGTCTTCTTTCGGGCATTCACCCCAAAGAATTGAAATAGGGATCTCAAAAAAAAAAAAAAAAGAGAGAGAGAGAGAGACATTTTCACACCTGCATTTCTCGCAGCGCCTGCGACAGCTCACATGGAGAAGTAACCCAAGTGCCCATCAAAGTTCCAAGGATGCACAGAGGTGCACACTACGCAGCCTTAAAAGGCAAGGACATTCTGTCACATGCCACAGCACCAAAGAAACGTGAGGACACTGCACTAAGTGGCATAAGCCACTCACATGCAGTTTTTCCAAAATATGCAATTTTCACAAACTTTTTGGTGATCCCTTGCATGCAGAAATTTCAAAACTAATTTTTTTCCCACTAAACTTCTTTTTTTACCCCTTTTTTTTTCATGCTAGCCTTTGGAAGTACCTTTGCACTGTACAATTCCACCTCTATGAGGTACCCAGAGTCATCCTAAGTATAGAAACAGGAAGTAGAATGATGGAGAAGAAAATGGGACGTTAGCTTTTAAAGGGTCCAGAGTTTCAGTTTTATAAGAAGAGTTCTGGGTTGTAGCACATGATGAATGCACTCTATGCCACTGACTACACATATAAAACATGATTAAGAGGCAAAGATTGCATTATGTTTATTTCCCCATAAAAAAAATCAGGGCCGGTGCTGTGGTGTAGCACATTAAGTCACCGCCTGTGATGCTAGCACCCCATATGAGTACTGATTTGATTCCTGGCTACTACACTTTCAATCCAGCTCCCTGCTACTGTGCCTGGAAAAGCAGCGGAGGATGGCGCAAGTCCTTGGGTCTTTGTGCTCATGTGGGAGACCTAGAACAAGCTCCTGCCTCCTGATGGGCCCAGCTCCAGCCATTGCAGTCATCTGGGTAGTGAACTAGTGGATGGTCTCTGTCTCCCCATCCCTCTAACTCTGCCTTTCAAACAAACAAATAAAACTTTTTTTTTTTAATTAGAAAGTCAGATATACAAAGAGGAGGAATCACAGAGAGGAAAATCTTTTGTCCGGTGATTCACTCCCCCAAGTGGTTGCAACAGCTGGAGCTGAGCCAATCTGAAGCCCGGAGCCAGGAGCTTCTTCTAGGTCTCCCATGCGGGTGCAAAATCCCAAGGCCCTGGGCCATCCTCGACTGCTTTCCCAGGCCACAAGCAGGGAGCTGGACGGGAAGCAGGGCCACCTTAGAACCGGCACATAAATGGGATCCCAGCACATGCAAGGCGAGGACTTCAGCTGCTGAGCTACCGTGTCAAGCCCAACACACAAAACGTTTTAAAAAAATCAATAAATAAAAAGACACAGGACACAAAAAAGACAATTCACAGATCAAATCCAAACACCCAACAGACATTTTAGTCTGAGGGAATGCAGACTAAAAGCAAATACTGTTTCACACCTGACCGACAGGAGTATCAAGTGTCACCACAAGCCAGTGCAGCATCTCACCCCTACCAACACCGCAGTTGCCTCCTAGGTATGGCTCAGAGCAAACTTGGGTTGTGTGGTACACCCCGTTTGAAGAAATCAAGTAAACACAGTTGACAGACAAATGCAAGGAACTGAAACACCAATGATAGCTGGAAAAAAAAAAACTAGGGGATAGTCACAGACTCCAAATTACACGGCTGAAGGAATTAATCTATGTAAACCTGAAAGCATGATGATAGTTTGTTAAGGTATTGCAAAAGGAAACATTAGCTACAGATCCAAAAGCAATCCTATGTACTATATGTGTATAAAGAGTGTATTTGCTCATGTGCATGACAGAAGAACAAAAGAGAGGCATATATATAACTTCAAGTTAGAATTATATTCTGGGTAGATGTGGAAAACAAAACAGGTTTTAGGATAAGTTTTTCATTCTATACTTGTAATGTTTTATTTCTTTTCTTTTTAATACTATTTAAAAGGTAGTTACACAGAAGAGAGAAGAGACAGAAAGAGATCTAGCTATTGGTATGGGGCCTGCATTTGGCATAGTAGAGATGCTTGTTGGGAGGCATGGCATGGTGGCTCAATGTCTCATCCACTCTTTGAATGCATTTGGATCCCATATGGGCACTAGTTCATGTTCCACTTTCCTTCCAGCTCCCTGCTTGTTGCCTGGGAAAGCAGTAGAGGACAGCCCAAAGCCTTGGGACCCTGCACCCACGTGGGAGACCTGGAAGAAGTTTCTGGCTCCTGGCTTCAGATCAGCTCAGCCCTGGCCATTCTGGCCACTTGGAGAATGAACCAGTGGATGGAATATCTTTCTTTCTGTCTCACCTTCTCTCTGTAAATCTAACTTTCCAATCAAAATAAATAACTTTCATTTCAAAAAACGGCCAACTTATGTTACTAAGAATAGGAAGTGAATTCTAATCAGTTGGTTATAATTTTTAAAAGTGACTAAATATCTTAAACTATTGCTAAAACTGACTTACTGTTCTGTCCTGAACTAAGATTGCCAAATCAGCACCAAATTCTTCGGTACATGTAACTTAAATTTGTGATAGTCTGTTTTTAAACTATTTTAAACCACTGATGTATTTGTGTTCAAGTTTGCTAATCAAACAAGTTTATAATTTAGTTTAATTTTTAACATGCGCTCTTGTCTCAATTTTATAGCAGGCATTCGACCTTTGGTTAAATGTTTTCTAAAAGTGTCGATAGTTTTCACTTGATATTGTCCCTGAGAGTGAGTAATCTGGTGGCTCAGAGTTACTGAATGTGCACATCACACTTAAAGAGCCAACTGCTGAAAAACAAAAAAGGGGCATGTTCTCCAGAGACACTTTATCTCCAACATTTTTAATGCTTACTGTTAAAAAATTACATTAAGGAGATTTTAACACTCCTGCTCACAAACATTTTTCTACATTTACATTCTCTAACATGGCCTTACAAATCTCTGTCTGGGTGAAACAGCTGAATAGTTGGTATTCTGGAACACTAATAACCCATGGCAAAGGTTATGTTCTTGTGTCTTCAGAGCTTCCTGGTGGATCCTCCCGAAAGCTACAGTTTTTCCCTACGGCTCCTCTGGCCTTGGAAGTGCAGCAGCTCCCTTGAATATAATGCTGCCCCTGCAGAAAATGGAACCTGCAGCGGAAGTTCCTCAAAGGGTGGGAGAACTTGACTTACAGGTAAGGATATTCATAAATGAAAACTGCTAAGCTAACATTCTTTTTGGTTCAAGCAACCAGAACAAATCTCTGACAGGTCACGACCTCAGAAAATCCCCCACCTTTTTAGAATGTTTGAGGAAAACTTTAAGCATATCCCATTAAGATAAATGACAGATTCTTAACTGCCCTGGACATTCGGAAAAAAAACTCCAGGGACTTGCAGCAGGACCTGAAAGCACCAATGACAACCTTTTAAAGGTGGCGTCATTGTCTTTTATCACAAACCCAGAAGGGATCCCATAGCAGAACATGAGGATAAAAGGAGGTATGTATTCCTGGTCCCAATGAGACTCGCAGGGGCTTCCCAAGTGCCTACACTGGAGAAGAAGCAGTGACGCTTCTCCAAGGATTGTCAGAAAGGACAGCTAAGGTCATATCCCACCTGCCAAGTACAGCACTGGATATCTGACTGCCCTCGAGGAACTTAGGGGTCAGCCACACGGCACTGAGGCAGCCAGTGTCCTCCACAGGCTCTGGTGACACATCAGATCAGCACCCAGGAAACCCAGGATGCTCCCATGGTAAAGAGAAGCCCTAATTCCCTTCTGAACATAGAAGAGTAACTTTCTCTGTTCTTGGCTCTAGCTTCGGCCCCCTTTCCTTTCTTGCAGTGACAACTGGGGTCTCTCAGGAGCCCCAAATCAATTCAGATGAAAACCACAAAAGTTTGGATAGCTCTCCTTGTCTGCTTAAGACGTTGGTTCTCCACTTGTCAATATAAGGCTCGTTAGAACTACAGAACCATTTGATTATCCTGAAGTGTATAAAGTTCTGTAAAAAATTCCCAGAATGCTATAAACTGCTAGGTTACTGTAAATCACAACTAACTTAAATTCTTTGCCCTCTATAACATGATTCATATAAGTTTTGTAACTATATTTTTGTTGTTGTGCTTCATGTGCTAGGCTACATGTCTTCCTGAGACTCTTAGGGTAAAGTATAATTGTTTTAGAGAATCTAACACTTGCCTGTTGCTAGCCTAGATGCAAAAAATGGCTTTAACCTTCCTAAAGTTCAAGTAAGTTCAAATGATTATGGGCTAAAATTCTATCCATTCTCCCAAAAGATTTTTCTTAATACAGAACTGACAATGCTAGGCAAGATGTGACTCCATGGAAACCTTGAAGTTAAACTTGTATTTAACTGTCCTATGTGATGGGTAAAGAGCCTGTGCCTTTTAACTGATCTAGCTTACAATTTTGTGCAGCTCAGGGAAGCATCATGTGTTCTATTGCCTTTATTGAGTTAATTGTTCATAAATCTTAAACTAAAGAGCCTGGGTCTAACGTTTACTCTGACAAAGATTTAAATCTAATGGGATAATAGGCAGTTAGGGTTTCTGGTCCCTGGTGAAATTATCTTTGTAAAATACAAAGTTTTGCTTCTCCTCATTTCTTACCCTGCTGAGGTCCATGCAGTAAGTGTGGAAGACACGAAGTTGTGAAGAGAACAGCTCCCCTGTTTGGCAGGGCCGGGCGGATGTCTCTCTGACCACCTTGATGTGGTTTTACCCCGTTTGCATGCACACTCAAGCACCCCACTAAGAATTCTATAATCTATTGGGACATTGTTGTTTGCCCCTGTGAGATGGTTTTTGCAACCGATTGGAGCTTGAGAGTTAATGTCACTGATAATGTCTTGGTGAGTGAGACTTTGACAATTTACATATTGGAGCACAATTAAGCACATGCCATTTCTGGACACCTTATTGGGTATTTAAACATTGCCTCAGAATCTGGCCCAGACATGTAGCACACCTTCTGGGAAAGGATAGGATAAATATCCTAAATATTAATGCAAGCTATGGGAGTAAGAGCTGAAACTGTTATAGCAACAAATATAGTTACTGTAATCTTAAAGGCTAGCCTGTCTTTGCAATTTCTTTGGAGCCACTTTCATAATTCTTAGCTAGAAAAATTAAGGATGCTTTTATTAAAGAAATATGCTTTTAATTATTGATTGTTCATGGGGTTGTAGAGCCTATAGTTGTAGGGGGAATTTAACATTCGAAACTTTTGTCTTGGAATTTTATGTCTTTTCCTTGTGACATTTTTTTCACATTAAATGATGGGTAAATTGTAGAAAATAGAAATGTGGTAGGAATGTATTACTGATTAGAAGGTAATCACATATGCTATGGCCTTGGAGTCCTGGCTGTCACTCCATGGCTACTACTGAAGAACGAACAATGGCTGGCTTTGAAGAATATGAATACATTATTTTGCAGAATTATCTTTAGGGGCACCTGCTTAGCCCTGAAGTACAGACAGAATGACCAAATGTCTGTGCATGCCCCCTTAGTCTTGGAGTAAAAATAGAACAATTAGTTGTTTGTGTAGAAGTTTGTAATGTGTCTGAGAAAATAAAAAAGGACAGCTTCTTGAGCTGTTGCAAGAGGGGCACCAAGTGTCGTGTCTTTCTTTATCCCCGACTCCACACACCCTTCCTGAGCTCCCTTCCCAAGCTCTCCCGAACTCTGCTGGAGCTGGTTGGTCTCCGGCATTACCCTTCCAATATCTCCCTAGCTTCATCCCTCAGACCTAGCTTACAAAACAAAGAAAGGGGATTTGTAGGAGGACAATTGATTGAAATCTGTAGAAAGATAATTAAAAAGGAGGTGGCCCTGCGCGCAATAGCGTAAAGCTTAAAGTCCTTGCCTTGAACGCAACAGGATCCCACATGGGTGCTGGTTCTGATCCCTGTGGCCCCACCTCCCATCCAGCTCCCTGCTTGTGGCCTGGGAAAGCAGTCAAGAACGGCCCAAAGTCTTGGGACCCTGTACCCACCTGGGACACCTGGGGGAAGCTCCGGGCTCCAGGCTTCAGATTGGCTCAGCTCCAGTTGTTGTGGCCACTTAGGAAGTGAACCATCGGATGGAAGATCTTCCTTTCTGTCTCTCCTCCTCTCTGTATATCTGCCTTTACAATAAAAATAAATAATAAATAAATTTATTTTTATAATAAATAAATTTATTTTTATAAATAAATAAATCATTTAAAAAAAGAGGATATTGGGAAACATTGCCAGTGTAGATCCATAGCCAGCTACAATAGGCTCTGGGAGCAGTTGATATGGAAATGCATAGGTAAGGAACTCCCTAATCCTCACATCCAGTTCACAAAACAGAGAGAGGTACTTCTAGACAGGGGTGCCGGAATTCCCATAGTCTCTAGTCTACCCCCTCTTACGGTTGATAAGCAAATTCCTTAAGCCTGTATGCCTACCTGACCTTCAGTCTTTTCAAGTCTGATGCTGTTAACAGAATTTGGCTGTTGATCATCAATCAATAGTCCATATACCAAGTCCATTGCTCCCAGATGGTGAACACCCTTATATAGATTTTTGTACTACTCAACTTTTTAAACTAGTGAATGTGGTACATGTGCAACTAAAAAGTGATGAAAACAAGAGAAGAAGAAGGAAAAATGAGGGATATAGACTAGAGTCTCACACACCGGGAACTGGATTCAAAATCAGGCATCAGATGGGTAAGTATGGCCAAGCCAGTTCTGAAGGTCTCAGCTTTTCCGTTGATTACTGAGAAACGTGGCACTATCAGGACAGGTGTCTGATCCAAGGGCTTAGCCACCAGTAGGCATTCCTGTATCCCCTGTCAGGGTGCCTGGGTGCAAGACACAACTCCTCCAAATCAAGCTTCCGGTTAGTGCACAGCTTTGAAGGTGCCAGCTCCAGTACGCGGTTCCCTTCACCCACGTGGGAAACCTACATTGAGCTCCTGGGTCCTAGGTTTGGTCCACTTCAGTTCCAGCCATGGTGGGCTTTGAGAAGTGAACCAGAGACAGGAGCTTTGTCTTTCCATGTGCTTTACAGATAAGTAAATAAAAATGAAAATCAACACAATCCATATGCTGGATGCTGAGTGATAATAACTCCAGATATTATCAGAGAAGTGAAAGCAGCTGATCTCAAATGTCAGAACACAAACCACCTGGCCCTCTCATAGACACGCACTTGTGGACTTCCTTGAGTTCCCATCACACAGCATGCACGTTGGGTTCATCAACCTGGCCAAGGGGCCCAGCTCCGGTTGTTGCGGTCACTTGGGGAGTGAATCATCGGACAGAAGATATTTCTCTCTGTCTCTTCTCCTCTCTGTATATATCTGACTTTGCAATAAAAATAAAGAAATCGTTAAAAAAAAAAAAAAAAAAGAACAAAAACCCTGGCCAGGTAGGTGAGTGGAGCTGCCCGACTCTCCCTCTGCCTACACATCTCAGTGCAAGGCTGGGTCCATCCCTAAGGCGGTTCTTTTTCCTAAGTTACACACAAGCTTTGTACAGACAAGCAGCAACACCACCATTTAGAGCAGTTTGGTCTCCTCTCTACTTCACAAACAGCCTCAGGCCAAGATCTGGGTGTGTCCAGAATGGGGGCTTGCCAGAATTACCCCTGAAGAAGCAAGCAGAGCCAGCTAACATGTATTTACCCTTCTATGCTTCAATTCCCCATGCTCACAAGGATGTCCTTGTCATATACAGGTGTGGTGTCTATGGAATGGCCTCTGCCACCTATGGTCAGCCATACCTACTTTTTAATTCTCAGGAAATTTCCCAGCACTCCCAAGTGAAGTCATCCAGCGGGCTTTCCCCATGTGTGCAATCACCAAGGGTGTCTCCTTTCTTCCCCCACTTGCTCCTCAGAATGGTGGCTCTACCATGATACCTGTCCCGTCCCAATAAAAGCTTCAGATTGCAAGGCCTCCAAGGACAATGGTGAGAATGGGCATTGAACTAGAAGCCCACAGGGAACTCACGCCTAGGAGGGGCAGATACATGGCAAACAAGATGATGCTACCATTATACATCCTGTTTGGACAACAGCACAGGGCAGTGGGCAGAGAGATGGGGCTACCCCTTGGTGACCACATGGCTCTGACCATCCTTCGTAGCAGATGGCAGACATATGAAGGGAGAGGATGGCAGCCTGAGAGGAGCATAAAGGCCTCCTGTTTGTCACGGACAGATTGAGTGATATGATTGCTGAAGGAGGTACCACAATGATTGTGGGTGGTGCTGCACATTACCAGCCACCTCTCACCTGGGAGCCTGGATCTTGGTCTAGGTGTCATAAACAGCAAAGAAGAGGGAGTGACACAGAGAAACCTTCAATCTTTCCACTGATTCACTCCACAAATGGTCCAGGAAGTGGGTCTGGGCCAGGCCTAAGCTAGAAGCCAGGGAATTCTGTTCAGTTTAATACCAAGCTGGACTGGAATCACAGTAGCCAGGACCCTGACATGGACTGCAGTGATCACTAGCAGTGGCTTCATCTACTGTGCCAGATAAAGGCCTGGATTTATTTTAATACATGCTATGGGATGCAGGCATCTAGCCTAATGGTTAAGATGCCTGTATCCCATATCAGAGTGCTTAGGTCAGATACGTAGCTCCAGCTACTGATCTCAGCTTTCTGCTGTGGCAAACTGTGAGGCAGCAGCTGCCATCCTTTGGAGAAACCTGAGTTGAGTTCCCAGCTCCAACCCAGCACACCCCAGTCCTGGCTGCTGTGGGCATTTGAGGGGTGATCCAGCAGATGGGAGCTCTTTCTGTCTCTCGGCTTCTTGAATAAATAGTGAGTAATTAAATAAAATGATCCCTAGAATGATGAGCATTTGGCACAGTGATGAAGATGTCACCTGGGGAATGGCATCCAGCACAGCAGCATAGCAGGTTTAGTCACTGCCTGCAACATGGGCATCTCATAGGGGCACCAGTTCAAGCCTTAGCTAGTCTACCTAGCAAGTGCCACTGATTTAGAGGCACCTGGGAAAACAGTGAAAGATGGCCCAACTACTTGGGTCCCAGCCACCCTTTTGGGAGACCCAGATGAACTTCCTGATTCCTGGTTTTGGTCTTGTCCTACCCTAGCTGTTGGGCCATTGGGAAGTGAACCAATGGGTAGAAGATTTCTCTGTCTCACCATCACTCTGCAACTCTGCCTTTCTATTAAATAAATAAATCTTTAAAGTAAAAATGTTCTCAGTTCCAGCTTCCTGCAAGTATACAGCCTGAGAAGTGGTAGTGTTACCCACATGGGAGACCCGGGCTGAGTTCCAGGCTCCTGGCTCTGGCATGGCCCAGTCCTCGCTGTTGTGGGCATTTGGGCAGTGAACCAGAGAATGGAAAATTTACCTATCTTGTTTTTACTTTGTCTCTCTTGCCTCCACATGTGCACTGCCTTTCAAATAAAAAACATAATAATACAAATTGTAAAAGCCACAAATATCACTGGCAGCATTCTGCAGCTTCTGTATATAATCTTGTTTCATTTTTAAACTGTTTTATGTGGCAATAAAGAAAAATACTACTTACAGACGAGCACTGCTTCCTCCTACCTAGAGAGAACTGGGAAGATCAAAGAGCTACAAAACGAAAAACTGAAATACCATTCCTTCACCTCTCATCCAGAACACAACCCAAGCCTGACCAGCCCACCCAGCCCTGCTGGATGACAAGAGGTCCCACTGGAAAATTCCCCAGGACAACACTCTGACTCCCTCTCTTCCTTGGGGCAGCACCTCCCAGAGCCAGTGCCCAGGTCCTTGGCCTGTTTCACCTAACCCAGTCATCCCAACGGGGTCTGCCACAGATCCTCATGGCCAGGGCCAGCGTTCTCTGCCATGCACCTGCTGCCCATAGGTGGTCTCTCAAAACCCAAGGCAGTAGACACTCTCAAAGCCCTTCTGCTAGGCTGTGCAAGGAGCTGGGATGCCCATAGAAGTGGTACCCCATGTAGGCTGGCTAGCAGCTGCAATGCAGAATCTCTGGGAGCAGCAAGGATCCCAGTATAGCAGGCTCTCTCGGTCGCCCCTAGTTTTACCCCACTTCCCAAATACCTGGTCAGCATGGAGCTGGGTGGGTGAGTCAGCAACAAGGCTGTTTCTGGGTACTGGAAAGGGAGGGTTAGCTGCCCAGTTCCCAAGTGGAGCTCAGTCGAGGGACAGGAGCTAAGTGCGCCAGAACTGGAAAAGGCTGGGTCCAAGAGGGATATAGTGGCTGTTGGAGTGAGATCTGAGGGTGGAGACCCTGGGAAAAAAGTGAAGAAAAGGCAAGCCCTCCTCTTCCTGCAGCAGCCTGCCATGGCGGAACAGAGAAGGAGATACGAAGGTCTTCTGAGGTGGCCTCCTATCACCAAGACTTTAAAAGCTGTCAGGTGTAGGAAGGAACTTATAAAACGCTGTGGGAAAATGGAAACTACAATCTAACTGCCATAGGCATTTGATGCAACTGCTAAGTTGTTGCCTGGGTTTGAGTCCTTGTTCCTCTGCTTCTGATCTAGTTTCCTGATGATGCACATCCTGGGAGACAGCAGGTGATGGCTCAGGTATTTGGGTCCCTGTCACACACATGGGGGACAGGGGTCCACATTGAGTTCTGGCGTGCTCGTTTGGGATGGCTGTTATGAGGAGTAAATCAGCAAACAGGAATCTCTCTTTCTACTTCTCAAATAAAATGAAAACAAGTAAATAGACAAAAATATTTTAAAGGTTAATTAAAAACCTGGAATTCATGCATAATGTTTTCATCACACTCGTTGTCTGTAAATTTCTTAAAGTTCCCACACAGGCCTGGGTCTCAATATTTTATGCATCCAAATGCACTTATCTTTTAACTTCAGGTTATGGACAAAATTTCTGATGTCCCCTCATCTATGACACTCTCCTTAAAGTAAAAGAAGGCGGTGAGGAAAGGAAGGGGTTGGGTGGTGGCTACCGTTGTTGTAGGCGCTGCTGGGGAAGATCCACCTCTGCAGCTTCTGAGTAATGGCCCCCCCACTGGGTAAGCTGGGGGGGGGGGGATGCTGAGAAGGCCTGGCTGATGCTCAAATGGTCAGAGATAACTGAAGCTGCCTCTGGCCCAAGGGTTTGGCCAGCCCCGGCAGGAGGCAAATATGCAGGTGAGGAGTGCTCACAGCCATTGCCTTACCCCTAGAATGCACAGGGAGTCCCTTGCCAAGGCAGTGACCACTTGCAATAACATTGCTCCCTGGTCAGTAACCTGTACACCCTCCTCTGTGCACAAACACTTGCCCCTACTCAGAACCAAAGACACATGGCAGCCCCAGCACACACACACACACACATTCAGCTCTCTTCCTTCTTCCCATCTCCCCTCCCCACCTCACATACAGCTTCTGGGGTCTCCGGGGACCCCTCAGCCAGGACGTCCTCTTCCTCCATTGCTGGCAGCGGCATGGGCAAGAGGGCACTGCAGCTGCAGGATCCTGCCTCCCCTCCACCCCTGTGGGATCCAACTTGAGCCCTGGCTCTGACTGAGTTTGTTTGTCAGGCTGCAGGTCCCTGGAGACCTCGACCAGGGAGCTTGGAGCTGCAAGAGGCCTGGGGAGTGGCTTACACCAGCCCTCTGGGGAAACTGTAGGGCTTTAAAAGTTGGATAGAGAGAAGCCCCAAGCTCCCTGCCCTCTGGTGGGTCAAGCCAGCCCCCAGGAAAAGAATCCAGCTCCTGTCATGCTCAGAGGGTCCCTGAGGTTTGAGGCTGCAGGACAGCAGACAGGAGGACACTTGGCAGAGGCCCTGGACAGGAACCCCAGCCACACAGATGGGCCCAACAAGGCTGAGAGTGTCCTGGGCGGTGGCTAGGGAGAGGACATACACCCAGCCAGGGTGCCCAACCACCCAGCCAAGGACATTCCCTTCCCCATTCCCAAAGGACTCACAGTCACCATCCTCTGTGCCTGATTCAGTCTCCGAACCCGGGTCTACTCCCAGTCACAGGGATGGACCTCTTTATCCACTAAGCAGCCACCTCCAGGAAACTCTTCTCCAGCTCACCTGCCAGCCAGCCCAGACTTTCAGCACTCATGCCCTGAGGCTTCAACAATTTCAGAATCATCATAGCACCCAGACCTGGGGGAAGGGATGAGTGGCCTAGCCACAGGCCAGCAAGGGCCTGGGGACTGAGATTCTAGAATCCCGGGTTTGTTCAGCAGGTCTGGGCAGTTTCCACTCTCTCCCATACTCACTCACTCTCTCTCTCTCTCTCTCTCTCTCTCTCTCTCACACACACACACACACACACCCCAGAGCAACAACCCAGAGTTCCATGGAACAGCCCAAGGCCAGAGACCCAAATCCAAGAAACTGGTGCCAACATTCAAGCCCTCCAATCCCAGAACCCCAGTTCTCTGTCACCTGTGCAGCCCCCAGCCCATGCGCCAGATCATCCGTGCCTCTTGCACCCTGTGTCTTGCGGACCCTTTGTTCTCAAGCAGAAGAGCATGGCTGATCATCCACAGCAGACTGCAGATAAGCATGACCCCTGAGGGCCCCTGCAACCAGTCAGCGCCAGAAAAAGACGCTGGAGAAACCCAAGCACAGAAAGCGGCAGACTCTGCCAAAACCCAGGAAAGTAACAGCCAGAGTGGGTGGACCCAACGGAAGGCAGGAGACACCACAGGCCCGACCAATCTTCAGCCTGGGAGAAGCAGAAAGGGTCAGGGCTTCCTCACCCAGCCACGGGGCACACCCAGGCCTTGTCAGCTCACCTGGCCTTGCTGGACCGTCAGCCCAGCTGTTCTGGAAGGAGAACACTTTCCTCTTGCTCTATTTGGACAGCTGCAGGGGTCGTGAGGATGAGAGGAGAAGGCGGATCACTGGGGGCCCTGGAGGGCAGGCTGGCTGCCAGTGCTGGGAAAAGGGCTGGGGGCTGGCCCGCTGGGCGCTGTGCCATGGGGTGGCCCAGAAGGGAACAGGAGCCCAAGGGCAAGGCAGGAAAATGACGTCTGCTTATATGGAATTTGCTCAGTTAAAGGTGAGGCCAAGAACTGACCTCTGAAGCCCAGCCTCAATCCTGAGAATGCCTTACTCCCAAACAGGTCCCACAGCCCTCTCCTGGGCTCCCCCAGGCCGGGTGGGAAGGGAAGGACCCAGGAGAGAAAGTCAGCCCTCACAAGCCCTCCGACTCCTGCCCTTTCCCTCTTGGGAGGCAGGATGTAGAACTGTGAGGTCCAGCCCAACTCTCCTCCCTGGAGTCTCTCTGGCTCTCTCTTTCCAGTCATTCCATCTTGGTATCTCCAGGTCCCCATCTCCACCCCCTTCTGCTGCCTGCCCACCCCGGGTTATGTAAGGGGCCTGAGAACACACAGAGGGAGCTTTGTTGTCAAACCAAATCCATACGGAGCCGACTCGGCCAAGGCAGCTGTTCCCCATTCCCTCTGCCTTGGCGGGACTGAGGCTCCGGGCAGGAAGCCCCTACATGCCTCCATTTGGGAGTTGGGGGACAAATACTGTCCCTAAGCCCCAGGCAGCTGAATGGGTGGCCAGGGACCAGTCATTACTGCAGGGGGTGGGAGGATGGGAGAATGGGAATCACAGCAAGGGACCAACTGGTCCTGAGGCAAACACAGCCACAATACAAAGCCAGGGTCACAGTTATCAGAGAGGCATGCTCCAGGCCAGGGGCATTACCAGGCCCAGATGCAGGGAGAGTGCACCCCGGATTTGCTCTTTCACACACCTCCCCCATGTCCACATTCCCCTGCATGCTTCCAGGCATGTGCGTGGACACACCCACGCACCAGCCCAGGCACAGCAGGACATCATGTGCTCACCTGCAAAGGGTCTGAGCAGAAAGAGCCTCTCCACTCTGGCCGGCTGCCTCCATCCTAGCAGGCACCACCGTGGGAAAGAGCTCCAACTCTGCAACAAGGAGGGTAGAGGGCGGCAGGTCAGAGGCCAGGGAAACCCTGTCCAGGAGGACAAGATCCTGACTGCATGCCCCAAACGATGTTCATCAAGGCAAGAGAAGGCCCAGGGAGTGGGGCTTAGCATCACAGTGTGTGAAAGCTCAGCTCACACCATCCCGCCACCAACCCAACTGCAGAAGGCTTCCAGCGTTCACAGTCCCCTTGAGCTCTAAATGCAGGCCCTCTCCTGAGTACTCCTGGCCCTCCTGGAAGCCTAACCCAGCCACCCTCTGTGCTGGGACCTGGGGGTGGGATGAAAGAGAAGCACAAGGAGATGGGGAGAAAAGAAGGCAAAAGTGAAGCAAGTAGGGAGGTCGGAGCAAGTGTGCAAACCCTACAGGGGAAACAGAGAAAGAGCAAGACAGGATGGAAGGAAGGAAGCAGGGAAGCACCAAGGAGAACAAAAGGAGGAAGGACAGTGAGTCTGAGAGACAGGTCCCTGTCACAACTCCATCAGCACATGCCACTCCCTAGTCCTTGCCCCAGGCTTGGTCCGCTGGACACAGTCTGGTCCATCTAGTTGGACATTTACAGCCCACCCAGTCCTAAGGTTCAGCATATCCCCAGGAGAATCTTGATTTCTAAGTTCTAAATCTTGAGGTCTGCAGAACAGGTAGGATGAAGGAGAAATGCATGGGGTGGCATGGAGGGACATAGAGAACCAGGGTCATTCCTGAGGCTTAGCTCAGTGAGGCAAGGGGCCCCTGCCCCCTCACCTGGTGAGAGAGAGACATTGTGTCACTATACAAATAAGTAAATTTCTGAGTTTCCACTTCCTCATTTGTTGAAGGAATTAAATGTGGAGCAGCTAGTGCATATCAGGGCAATGAACCAGTCAGCCATGAGTCCTGCCCTCTTGTGGAATGAGGATCAGTCAACCTCTGACGTCTCTTCAGCTTGAAAGCCACCTATCTCATGGATGTATCACAGGCCTGTGATTGGCGTAGATGCTGTGATGTGTACCTCAATTAACAGATGTGACGACAGAACCAGTCACATCTGAGACCTGACCAAGATCACATGACCAGGGACTGCGCAGAGAGGACGTGAGCACAGTTCCAGGAGCCCCTGCTGCCCAGCCAACTGTCCTTTGGCCCCTGCGCCCAGAGTCCCACTCTGGAGTTGCAGTTGGCATGACATAGTATGAGCATCCACACACTGAGTTTAGTTGGGATGCGACCTCATCAAGAGCCACTCATTTCTCAGAAAAAAACCAAGTTAACAGCTGTGGGCTTGTAAAGAAGTTAGGATAGCCTTTTATCTACCTTTTCTCTACCGCTAGGAACACAGCCTCCTGGCCCCACACTGACACCCAGGGGCACCACCCCATAGCCACCTGCCTCTGCTACAGCTTGCACCCCACCAAGCTCCACTCTGGATTCATCTTGGGCACACGATCTCCTCCACATCATCGGAGCCAGATCTAGGAGGAGTGAACACTGTGACGTAGGAGTGCAGTATAGAGGGCAATGCTGGGCGTGCTGGGCGGATTATCAGAACAAGGGCATGAGCTGATGATGCTGATGGATACTCACAAGGTCAAAGGTCACTGCCATCAGTGGGGTAACTGCAAGGAAGTGACCTGACCCTGGGAATTTTTGCCACATGGGAGCTTGCAAGACCCTCTTAAAGCCAAGGAACCGGCCAATAAGTAGAAGTGGAGTTCCCTGGGTTGAAGCAAATGAGGGTTAAGCTTCCTCCTGAGCCCTCCTCCCACCAGGTGGGGCTCCCACCACTGGGCTGCCTCTCTTGGACTCTGAATAAGCAGCAGACTACTAGAGGGGCAGGAGGTAAGGTGAGGACCAGCCTGTGCAGTGAGCTGCAGGTACCTGAGAAGAGGTGACGGGTGTAGAGATGAGAGCAGTTGTCCCTGGGATGGCGGAAGGGGGAGTGCCCTCTCCGGGGACAGGGAGACTCCTTTCTGAGGTGACAGCACAAGGCAGGGCCCAGGCTCTTTTCTGGCAAATAGTTCACCTAGCAGAAGGAAAATTCTTCTCCCTCTGTCCTGGGAAAAGGAGCAATCAGAGTAGAGGCACGTTAAAGACCAAACTGGAAAACTGGGACCTGTGGTGTCGGTATCCCATATGGGTACCAGTTTTGAGTTCCAGCTGCTCCACTTCCAATCCTGCTCCCTACTAAGGAGCCTGAAAAAGCAGTGGAGGATGGCTCAAGGTCTTGGGCCCCTGCATGCAACTGGGAGACGTGGAGGTAGCTTCTGATTCCTGGCTTCCAAACTGTCAAGCTATGACAAGTGTGGCCATTTGGGGAGTACCTCAATGGACAGCACATTTCTGTCTCTCCCCCACCTCTCTGTAACTCTGCTAAAGCATATAAAGAAATTCTTTAAAAAAAAAATACTGGAACTATGTTTTTACTCATTCATCAAATGGTTACTGAGCACTTATTTGCTAGTCATCATTAATATGCCAGGGAACAAGATAGACAGGTTCCTAGAACTTAAGAGTGAAAGTTTAAGAGCTGGGACAGGTGTTTTCGCCTAGGAGTTTGATGTCAGCGTTCACACTGGCATGCCTGGTTTGACTCCCAGCTCTGGCTTCCATTTAGTTTCCTGGGAAGCAGCAGACTCAAGTGGCTGGGTTTTGCCACCCACACACAGGAAACCTAGACAGAGTTCCTGACTCCCAACCTCAGCCCCTGGTCATTTAAGGCATCTGAGGACTTAAAAAGTAACTGGAGGCGCCTTCTTTTTCCCTCTCATAAAAAATAAAAATAATAATAAAATTCTAAAATCTCAGGAAGAACACACCTTAGTAAAAATGGCCAAACCCATTCCCCACCACAAACACAGAGCAGTCCATGGCTGCAGTAGGTTCTTCTGGACTGTCCCTATCCAGGTTACTGTCTGGGCTCCTGAGGTTTGCAGACAGGCATCAGAGGACCCTGCCACACTCCCCCTGCCCATCCTGTGCAATCAGGCTCAGCAGTCGGCACTGTTAAAAGGTCCCGGCGGCGTGGCCTAGCAGCTAAAGTTCTCACTTAGAACATGCCCGGGATCCCATATGGGCACCGGTTCATGTCCTGGTAGCCCTGCTTCCCATCCAGCTCCCTGCTTGTGGCCTGGGAAAACAGTAGAGGACAGCCCAAAGCTTGGGACCCTGCATCCACATGGGAGACCCAGAAGAGCTCCTGGCTTCGGATGGGTAAAGCTCCGGTCATTGTGGTCACTTGAGGAGTGAATGATTGGACAGAAGATCTTCCTCTCTGTGTCTCTTCCTCTCTCTCTCTCTCTCTATATATATATATATCTGACTTTGCAACAAAATACTATTAGAACGGGCACAAGGCCCAGAGCAGTGGCTTAGCTGGCTAAATTCTCACCTTGCAAGTGCCAGGATCCCATACGGGTACTGGTTCATGTCCCGGCCGCTCCACTTCCCTTCCAGCTCCATGCCTGTGACCTTGCCTAGGACCCTGCACTCACATAGGAGACCTGGAAGAAGCCCCTGGCTTCTGACTTTGGATCGGCTTAGCTCTGACCAATGCAGACATTTGGAGAAAGAATCAGTGGATGGAAGATCTTTGTCTCTGTCTCTGCTTCTTTTCATAAATCTGATCTGCCTTTCCAATAAAAATAAATAAATCGTTTTAAAATAATTAACTTTTTAAAAGAAATATGCACATTCTGCTTTTTATGAAGACAAAATATACAACTGCTCCATCTCTGGTTTGGAGTCAATTGCCCAAGACCAAATGAAACCGCTTCTTCCTCACAGGCGTGGAACCCCTAGGGCCCCTTCCCCTCCATGCCCGGCAGAAGTCAGGTGTGCCCCTGCTTCCTTCCTGCCAGGTAACCTCTTTCTCACAACCAGTAAAGGAAATGAGGAACCCACTGCAGGGCACAAAGGCAGGAGCACCCACCATGCTGGGCAGACATTCAGGCTTTGCAGAAGCCCCTCCGACCTTTTGCCAGCCCAGCATGGGATGGTACCACGGCAGCAAAGGTGCAGGATCTAGGCATGCCAGGTGCGACGCCCAAGTGACCACCTTGGCTGGGATCCTTATGCGCGGATCCCGGCAGGGCCCCGCCCATTCCCCACGTGTCGCCCTGCCTGCGGTTGCTGGAGGAGGCCTCACAGCCCTGTGGGCGGCCAGGAGCCGCATTTCCAAAGGAATAGGAGCCTGCACACAGGCGGGCCAGATGGAAGCAATTACCGGCGGGAAAGCGGGAGAAGTGGGGGCTGGGAGGGGCCGGCAGGGAAAGAGGGAAGGACGGACCGGGAAAACCTTGTTCTACCCAGCTCAACGCCTCGGCTAGAGGACAGTGGGAGAGAACCGGGTGCACAGCAGCACACAGAGGATCAGCTTTAGGCTCTACCGCCTTTGTCACTGACACGCTGTGGCCTGGCACAAGCCCCTTCACACTTCTGCATCCAGGCCTCCCCTGGCTCCTATCAGGAGGGGCTGAGTGAGAGCAGCTCAGGGGAGCCGTCAAGAACTGGACTGCAAAGTGCAGGTTCTGGCTACAGGCCTGGATCCCAGGCCCAGCTCAGTTCCCAGCTGCTTATGAGCTGTGTGACCTTGGCCAAGTAGCTTAATCTTTCTGAGCCGGTTTCTCTTCATTTACAAATGAGCTTAATAACACAGTTGTGTGAGGCTCACATGAGGTAAATGCAAGTGTCTAGCACTTTAAGTTTAGTGGACCAGACTCTTCATAAATGCTTGATTGATCAATGGTAACTTGGTGTGATTTGCTAAGTCCCTTTTTAGTACAACAGAAGTTCAGCCACAGCGCAGCAGGCAGAGGAACCAGGGCAGGTTGTGAGCATCACCGCTGGCCTTTAAACTCTGATCCCAGAGGACAGTCTAGACCCAAGGAAGAAAAGCAGTGCCTCCCACACTGCAGGCAGGACTCTTCTAGTTGCCTGCCTCCAAACGAAAGCAAGATCCTGGCGTCTCCCACCGATCCCCACACATGATACTGAACTAAGCTGCAGGCAGGAAAAGAGACTTTATCCAATGCCAAGTGTGCCGGGGCTGCAGCCAGGCCTCCCCCCTTGCCCCAGACCTAGCCTGACCCCACCTCCAGTCAGTCCAAGTAGCACCAGCACCCAGGGCTGCAGAGTCTGCAACGATCCTGTTCCACATAGCAGTTTGGGCAGCGGGGTGGGAAGACAGGAGGCTGTGGTTTGGCTGTTGGGCTCCTAGTCCCAGGTGAGTGACTGGCCAAGACAAAACCATAGTTCTGGATAATCACACCCTCCTGAAAAACAACAACTCAAGTTGAGCCTTCTACTGGGTTCAAGGTCAATGGGAAGTCGCAGGGTACCAGGCTGGGCCCTGGGTGCCCTGTGCTGGATGTGACAGTTAACCACTTCCTCCCCTCCACCCACCCCCAGGGTGAATGTAGTGGCAATGAGGGTGAAGGACTGCAGTGACTCTAGAGCCAGGGGTGCCCTTAGGACATTTGTGCAGGAAGGAGAAGCAAAGGAGAGGGGAACTCCAGGCAATGGCTACCCAAAAGCAGCCTGCCTGAGCCATTTCCCCCATGGAGACTCCAGGCTTCCAAGCAAGGGCAAAGATGACAAACAGCAGGAGCTATGCCACTGACACTCACTCATTTCCAGGAAATGGCTAACACAGGGCAGCAAATTCTGGTGCCCAGGGCAATCCCTGCCCATTACCTTACTGGCCTGCTCTCTGCAATCCAAGGTCTATCTTGGAGGGCCAAGAGTGGGGCTGGACTCCAGAAGCTTACTGGGTCACAATCAGCAATCTTGATTTTCAAAAATTCCAAGAGGTGCAAGCTCTCTATGCATGCCCCGCAGACTCCCTGTGCCTTCTCACTCCCTGGCAGCATGCCCCACCTGGTTCGTCAGAGATGGAACACTCCCTTTCCTGCAACTGGCAAGCCACTCGGAGAGGAGTTCGCAATGCCACTGGGACAAGATCTGGGGTGGCTGCGCCACAGGGATCCTGAGGTGGCACCTAAGACAAGGGTGGATGCCAGGCCAGTGTGGGGTCACTTCAGAGTAAGCATCACCCTGCTCACCCTGCTAGCCTGCCCTCTCCATGGGGGCTGGTCTCCAGGACTTGTGACCACCCTAGAAAGGAGCAGGTTGCTGATTCTATGCAGAAATACATAGTCTCAAAAGCTTGGTGGGGGCCCAGGGGAGTGGGGCTCCAGCACAGAGCCCATGGCAATGTTTCTGAGGAGTTGGGAATGAGTCACGGCTTGGGGCAGGGAGCGGGGTGAGGGAAGGAAGGGAGGGCAGCCCAGAAGGCGCCGCGGGCTTCCTGGGCCCTCATACTTGGGGAAGGCAGTAGCAGCCTGCTCCCAAGCCACAGATGCCCGCTCAGCTCAAGCCCTAGCAGGGGATTTGAACTCTCACACTCCCTCCATCCATACCCTCTCCTAGCCTCAGCTGTCACTTTGCAGCCAAGGGCCCAATGAACAGCCTAAGATCTCCCACCCAGCACAGGGCATCCTCTGTGGACAGATGCGTATGCAGCAGGGCAAGAAACAGGTCAGAGAATCCTGGGCTGCCCCGGCCACCTGCGCCTGGGCAAAAAGTGGCCCCAGACCAGCTAGCAGCAATGCCAAGACTTTCTAATCCCCAAACTGCTGGTGCCTCCCAGGCAAGCTCTCCAGGGCAGCTCTGGGGAGCCAGAGTGTGGGAGAATATTACTGAATGCAAACATTTAACCGGCTTCTTCCTCTGTGCCAACACCTTTCAGAGCACTTAACACTTAACAACTCATTTCAAACCTGCCTTGCAGATGTCAGGGCCTGGGCCAGGAGGAGGCAAGAGCTTGGGGTTGGGGGAGGAAAGAGGGCAGAAGGGTTGGTCCCATATAGCTCAGGAGATCATGGCATGGGTCTGTGCCTCTTGTGACAACCTGGCCCCTGGTATGACCATTTCCAAGGTTCCACAAGAGTACGTCAACCTGAACTTGGTTTCCATGCTGTGCCTCCCTCCAGCGGCGGAAAGCACCGGCTTGGAAGCCCGTGGAGGGTGCCAGCCTGTGGGTGGCCATGAGGTCAGACAGGGCACAGCTGGGCCCCTGAATGCTGCCTGTGTTACCCCCCACCCCCAGCTGTCTGTGCCAAGCCCTTGGGACCCAGGCTGGAGAAGAAAAGCAGCAGCAGGGGACAGATTTAGGGGACTGTCCCTCAGGCTAGCATGGAGAGGGCAGTGCTGGCAGACATGTTGGCAGCTCTGGGCTGGCCAGGACCTCAGTGCCAGCAGGAGCCCCAGGCATCCCGCTGAGACTAAGGTGCCGGGCACCCAACACCAGCCAAGTGCCTCTGAACGCTGTCCCTTACAGCTATCCACCACACAGGCAGCTCAGCTGAAAACGCGGCGGCCTGGGCCCAAAGACTCACACAAGGTGGTCCTGGTGCCCAGGCACAGCCAGCCCCCGCTGCTACTCTTGACCTTTGGGCTTCAGGGACCTTGCAACGCTTGCACAGGCATGCCCTGCAAAACCCATTACCGCCAGCAAGGAGGGCTCACGTGTGCCGCACTCCATGGGGTAGTGGTGAGAGCAGCCAGCGACCCGGGTTCAGAGGATGCCTCTCCAGCCCAGGCACAGGGTGGGGACAGAAACTTTCCGAAGAGGACTGTCCTGCCCGCGGACTCCAAAGGAGCAAAGGGAACCCAGCTTCCCGCGAAAACCTGGTCCAGGGAAAGTGACCCCAGAAGCTGCTCTGCGGGACTGGGGCCGCCCCACCCCAGCCTGAGCCGCGGCGCGCCCACGTGCCGGGTCCGACACCGCCCCGAGCGGCGGCGCAAGGCTGGGGCCGAGCGGCTCCCCGTCCTCCTCCCGGGGGCCCAGGCGCCTCGGTCGCGGCGTACTCACCCAGGCGGGTGGAGCGGGGCGGGGCAGGACAGTTCAGTGCACAGCTCCGATCCGCTAGGCGCACCGACCCGCGGCGCAGCGCTGGCGCAACCGCTCCGCTCCGCCGGGTCCCTGTCCCGGGCGCGGAGCCGGCCTGGGAGGGGGCAAGTCCGCCTGCGAGGGAAGCGGGGGCCGGGGCCCGGGCCCGGGCGGGGGGCGGGGAAGGGGCCGGACACGCTTGCGCACACGGCCGGGGAGCCGACTCCCGGAGCGGCGGGGAGGAGGAGGAGGAGGAAGGGCGGGGTAGAAGAGGAGGAAGGGCGGGGGTGAAGCTGCTCGCGGGTGGGCGGGACGCCCGCCGCAGGCTCGGGAAGGTGCGGACGCTTCGGAGGCTCGGGGTGAGAAAAGCGGCGGGCGGTGGAAGGGGAGCCGGTTGGGGTGAGAGGAGAGCCGGGGTGGGCGCTGCTAGCGAGTGGCGCCGGGATGCATGTGCCCAGCGCAGCCTCCCTTACTCTCCCGGGAACAATGAGACCCAAGAAAGGATTCCCTGCGTTCCCACGCCCTGACCTGCATCCTGGCCTCCCTGGGGAAACCAAGGCAGGGAGGAGGGAGGGGCCCTGCTCCCGGAGCGGTCCTTCTGATCCTACACGCACCTCCAGCCCAGCCCACATCGGCCACCGCCTAGCTGCTCCTTCCCCACTCACTTCCTTTGCAGACCTCTGGTTTCCAGACCTTGGTACAGGCGTCTCCCCGAAGGTCTCCCCTGGAAGAGCCCATCAGATCCCTGGCACTGGCAACCTCCCTGAAAACTTGGGTGCTGAACAATCGGAAAAATAGGCTGAGGTCACCAAGCTAGACCAGCTACCCCACCCCCACCCAGGTTATAGCTTTCATAGATCAACCTGGGACCCTCGTATGAACAGCAGAGTGCTGGGGCATCCTGTGTTCTAAGGAAGATGACAGTGGTAGTCCCCCTGGGGAGTCGATGTTTCAGCTGCAGAAGACTCACAGTGGATTCCATTGAAGAATAAGGCAGAGCAGGATGTGACTAAGTGCAGAGTGAGTAACGAACAGTAAGTGCAAGGAGGGTCAGAAAAGTGGCCACAGTGGGCTGGAACTGGAGCTGGGGGCTTATCTGTTAAAAACCCATTACTCAACCAATGCCAAGGGGAGGAGCCCACCTCCAGTCACTCCTGGCAAGGCTTCAGGCATCTTGCTTGGTTTGCATGGTGTCTTTGATTTTTTTTCAGTCAAGCATTCATTGAACAAATACTTCTTGCGGATCATGTTTGGGCCTTGGCCTAAGCTGGCATAAAGGACACAATGACCAAATCCTTAATCTGGGCGAACCAAGAGGAAGAGGGGGAGCACCCTGTCTCACACCTAGGACACAGGTTCTGAGAGAGTAAGCAGTGGCCCCAGGGGACTCCGAGAGTCTGGTGAAGCTGACCTGTAGGAGGACATTGTGACCCTATAGGGTCACTGAGCACAGGATTGCAGTTGATTGGATAATATTTGCATGAGAACAACCGAATGGCTACCTTTTGTATCCCTGATTGGATATCATTTGTATAAGAACAGTTGAGTGGACAGTATGTGTGTGAGAACACTTGGTGGAATATACAACACAAAAGGAGTTCCAAACAAGAGTATGGAAACAGTCGATGGGTTTTGTTGCTAAGCTCAATACCTCCTCTCTTAACCCACATAACCCTCAGTGTATAAAGTTTGATGCCACTAATAAACTTCGGCTTTGGCCATCAGTCAGGGTCCCCACATGTTACTGTCGGCTCCATGCACCAAGTCCATCACTGCAGAACAGCGACACTGACCCAAGAATCAGCTCGGGCTTTCAACTTGGCCAATTCTTAAATGAACTGGATCTTAACACACTTTGCAATTCTTGCTAAGAAACTTTTCAGAAAGTTGAAATTAAAAACCAGCTATTGGGTCCAGAAGTATTGTACTGCAGCCAGTTAAATCACCACCATCAATGCTGGCATCCATATTAGATTACTAGAGTTCTGGCTGCTCCCCTTCCCGTGTAGCTCCCTGCTAATGTGCCTGGGAAGGCAAGAAAACATGGTCTATCCACATGGGAGATCAGGTGTGGAGTTCCTGAGTCCTGTTTTCAGTCTGGGTCCTTATAGCCATTGGGGAAGTGAACCAGCAGATGGAAGACCTCCCTCTCTCTCTCTCTCTTCTTGCTCCATCTTTTTTTTTAAAGATTTATTATTATTATTATTGTTATTTTATTGGAAAGGCGGATAAACAGAGAGGAGAGACAGAGAGGAAGATCTTCCATCCAATGGTTCACTCCCCAAGTGGCCACAACGACTAGAGCTGAGCCAATCCGAAGCCAGGAGCCAGGAGCTCTCCCACGCGGGTGCAGGGTCCCAAAGCTTTGGGCCGTCCTCGACTGCTTTCTCAGGCCACAAACAGGGAGCTGGATGGGAAACAGGGCCACTGGGATTAAAACCAGTGACCACATGGGATCCTAACTACTACACTGTCGCACCAGGCCCATTGCTCCATCTTTCAAATGGATAGTAAATAAATAAATCTTGGAAAGAAAAAAAAAAAAAAACAGAACAGAACCAGCTTTTGCTCCTGGAGATCTGAGTTTCAGTTTTTCCCCTGCCATTAAAAAGGTTTAGTTTTCTTACTGGGAAAACAAAATTGAAGTAACTGATTTTCACAAAGAATTACTGTTGGTATGATATCAGGCAATGGTGTAAATGTTTGCATATTGTGGAAAACATCTCTCCTTTCCCATAGACTGCATTCACACTTACACACACATACACACACCCCAGTTACTCTAGGTCCAGTTCCTAGGTGCTCAGGGGTTGACCATAGTTCTGATTTCCCTTCAGGCCATGGGGTACTTACTCATGGCCTCTTCCTTCCAGTTTCTTAACCACACAGCCAGAAGCTTAACTTACTGCCCAGAAACCATATCTGTGGTGTAGGTTCCCAGCCTCTCCCAACTCCACTGTGCCCTGCTGGCCCAACTGTAAGACATTACAAGTTGTTCTGCAAAAGGCACAGTGATGGGGCAAGCAGGACAGTAGGTCACGGGGACTGTGGTTTCTGGAGGTTAACTGTGCTCAGGGTGGCTGAAGATAACTTGAGTAGTAACGGGTCCAGGTCTCTGCTTCTTCATTTCCACTTCCTCTACTTCCCTGTCACCTCGCCCATAATTTCCCTGTGTCAGGGTCACCAGAGGTCTATGAGAGACAGCGACAACAGGGACAAGGGAGGGAACAGGGACCTCAAGACCTGGGAAGCCCTGTCCCTGGGGCAGTGTGGGCAGCAAACCATGGAGCTGCTTGACAAATTTGCCTCCCAGGCTTCTGGCTCCTGTCCCCCACGTGTGCCATGCTAGCATCCTGGCAAGCAGGAGGAGGGAACAGCAAGATATCATTAGAAGAGTGAGGAATAAACCCAGTCCAACATGGACGCTTTTAAAATAGCAACTCCAGGCTAGTATTTCAGCTCCTATTTCTATCAGATTTATATGGCTGGACCATAGAGCACAGCAGTTCCCAGACTTCTCAATTGCAACAGAAATCATGTTGTGTTAGGAACTGGCCGGTAACTCAAGGACAATGTGCATTCCAGGAACATTTAGACTGGAAGAGGTCCTGAGAAGTCACTGCAGGCCGTGCCTGCCTCTGTTGAGGGTCACGCTCGATGGACCAAAGGACACTTGCAGCCAGCTGTTTTGCCTCTACTATGTGGCCCAGGATGTCATAGCCCTTCTAATCAGCAAACTATTTTTAGTACCATCTTCGTCCACTCTGGCTGCTGTAAAATTGACATAATTTCCTGCAGTTCTGGAGGCTGGAAGTTGAAGTTCAAGACACTAGCAAACTTGGTGTCTAATAGGACCTGGTTCCAGTTCAAACATGGCCATCTTTACCCCTCTCCCTGGTGGTGGGAAGGGCAAGCTGCTGTCTGGGACCGCTTATAACGAAGCTCTAGTCCCATTCACGAGGACTCTGCTCTCATGGCCCCATCACTCCCCAAAGACAGTCACCATGGAAGGAAGGATCCCAAGGTGTGAACCTCAGGAGGACACCAACATTCAGATCATAGCAAGTATCCAGCCAGGGGTTGTCTGCTAGCATCACTGTTGGTCATTCTCACAGCATTAAAGTAGCAGCTAACATTTTCTGAATGATTGCTGTGTCCCACAAAATCCTCTTAGGCAAGCCTCGTGAAATTCCTCTGGGAGAGGTAGTCTTATCATGCCTGTGTTAGCAGTGCTTCTGTAACTTGCCCAAGATCATGCTTGGCTATGGCAGAAGCTATACTGGGGCAGCTGGGGCCATCAGACTGCTTTGCTAGCATGGGAGGAACAAAAGAACGCTGTGAAATTTCCTCTTAGCCAAGTCCCAGCCACGTTGAGCCCCAGCCCCCTAATTTCTGGGTCTTTGCTGGTGCTTGCCGTTTTGGCTGACAATCAGCAGGTTTTAGCCTAGAGCACCAAAAAGACAGACACTGCAGGAGCTCACTTAAAATTGAAATCTAAAAAAGTCGAGCAATAGAAGCAGAGAGCAGAATGGTGGTCACCAGGAGGTGGGAATGGAGAGGGTATAAAGGATACAAACTTTCAGGTAGACTGGAGCAGTAAGTTCAGCACATCTATTGTGCAACACTGTTAACAACAATGTATTCTATGCTGGAAAATTTGTTAAGAGAGCTTAAAAGGTTCTCACTATTAAAAAAAAGTCTATGAGGTAGCATGTTGGCTTCATTTAGCAATTGCATAACATGTATATAACAAAGCATCAGGTTGTATGCCATTTTATTTGTACAATTCTTAAGATTTCATTTATTTGAAAGGCAGAGTGATAGAGGGAGAAAGAGGTGACCTCGCTCTTCTATCCAAAGTTTCCGCTCTCACAAATGGACACAAAGTTCAGGGCTGTGCCAGGACCAAAGCCAAGAACCTGGAACTCCCACCACGTCTCCCATGTGGATGGCAGGGATCCAAACACTTAGGTCATCATCTGCTGCCTTCCCAGGGGCATTAACAGGTAGCTGCATTGGAAGCAGAATAGCCAACTGGCATCCACTATGGGAAATGGGCTTCACTCATTGTATCACTACACTGGCCCCCAGTTTATACAATTTTTGTCAGTTAAAATAAATTCGTTCATTAAAAGAAAGTTTTAGCCTATAGGTTTTGTTCCCCTTGGCTTAAGCCCCTGTAGCCCTTTCTCCTTCTGCAAGGCACAATCATCCATCCTGTAATTCTACAATTACTCGATAATTAATGCCTGTGTCCCTCATAAGCGCCACATGAACTCTATTTACTCCCGTTCTCTGAAAAGCAAACAAAAGCAGCAAGATGGGTGCCCAAAACCTGCCCATCCTATTGAACTGAATTGGAAGACATTAATTTCCTGCTTATTTTCTGACAATGTTTTCTCTGTAACTTCAAGTTGATATGGACTTTGGCCTCTAATATGATGTTAGCTGCACTAACAACAAATTTAGAGCTGCCACATTCATTTGTTGAGACTATTTAAGAAGCTACCATTAATCACCATTTTCTGATATAAAGAAATAAAAGATATTTGCCATTATACCAGAGTAAAAAGGATTTGTGGAAAATGCAATTAAAAACTTGGAAAACCATGCATAGGTCCTTCGAGTATGAATTTCATATGAACTTTTTGAAGACTCTCCTTTACAAGGATTTCAAAATTTTTAAATTTTTTGCTTCAAAATTAACTGATCTTTTTTCCTTAAGATTTATTTATTTTTGTTGGAAAGGCAGACTTACAGGGAGAAGAGAGTCAGAGAGAGAGAGGGAGAGAGACCTTCCATCTGCTGGGGTTCACTCTCTAAATGGCTGCAATGACCGGCATTGAACTAGTCTGAAACTCGGAAACAGCAGCTTCTTCCGGGTCTCCCACGTGAGCCATCCTCTGCTGCTTTTCCAGTCCACAAGTAGGGGAGCTGGTGCCCGTATGAGATACTGGCACTCGCATGTGGAGGATTAGCCAGTACAGCCACTGCACCAGTCCCAAACTTATCTTTTAGTTGCATTTGCCTCCTTCTACACCAGTCTGAAATAAAGGTAGTCCTATTTGAAAAGTTAGCAAATCGACAACAAAGCACTGGATTCCTGAAAGTTCTGGGTAGTGGATCAGGAGCATGGAGATGAGAAGAACTGAATATTCTAGTCCCCCAGGCCCTGTGTAGCCAAGGAAACAACACAGCACAGTAAGACTGCAGTGTCTGTCTTTCACGCCAGTGGCCTGATAGTTTGATATAGCAAATAAACATCTTGTTTGGAAAAGTAAAAAAAAAAAAAAAAAAAGAAAAGAAAAAGATACATTTAAAGGTTCTGGACACAGAAGTATTATTACCAGGGTAACCTTTTCAACTTTACTCTGTAGGTAACTGCTTCTCAGTTTGGGGATCTGTATTCAAGAGGAACATGCAAAGTAGAGCTTGAATACATTCTTGTTCTCAGTTTCATGTTCTCAAATGGAGACCACTCAGCAATTTGCTCCATTAGGAAACTTCAGAGCAAACAGAATGAAACCAAGGAACAATAGCAGTCATGCTTCCAACCAGGCCAGGAAGAAAAGTAGGCCAAGTGCTAAAACCCAGCACAGCACCGGGCAGGATTTCCCCAGAAAGCAAGTTGTGTGCCACTGCTCAGGGGGTGACAGGGGGACATAGGCATGGGTGTGAGGACACAGTTAAACCTGGAAGGCACCCTCTGCAGTGCACAACTGCATGACAGTTGCCAGACAGGGGCTGGTGTTTGCAGTTTTGTCAGGGGAGAGCTAAGGGTACTGTGTCTTGCTGGGAAAGCTCTCCTGGTCTCAGAAATGAAAGCAGGAGAGAAACATGGGTTATTGTGGGGCACGCACACTGCACTGCCTGGCCCAGAAACAAGGAGGTCTGGGTTCAGAGCCCAGCTCCACTCTCCCATTCACCAAATTTTCAGAATACCTCCTACAGGCCAGGCACTGCCCTCAATCCTGAGTAAATGGTGAATAGATGGCACAGCTCTGTTTCCTGGAGCTGACTTGAACTTGGGACAAGGTATTGTGAGACCATTTCTTACCTACAATGGAGTCAGGGTGAGTGCCCTGTGGAACCATCTGCTACAGAAATGCATGTTACCAGGTTTGGTTGCGATAAAAACCAGTCCACACTACAGAATGCCAGGAGGAGGTTGACTGTGCCGGATGTGACTGCAGTGCCCATCCAGCACATGTGAGAAACAGGAGGGGAGGGGACAGAGCCAGCGGGGGAATAAGGGGAGGTTCCCCTGCTGGACAGCTACTCCCACTGGAGAGCGTGAACTGGGATGGGGGCAGACCGGACTAAGCAGGGCTACAACACCTGTGCGCCTCATGTGGACTAGACCAGGGAAAAGCCAGGATGGGTTGATTGTTCCTTGGGTGCAACCTACAATTAGAATGGGAGAGGGCTGTTTGGTTATAGCCGTAGCATCAGCTGGCAGAAACTGGCACTGAGGGCTAATCCTGTCAAGTTAAACTGCAGAACCACCTGGAAAGTGCACAATCCGGGAGTGAGAGACCTGGGAGGGAAATAGTGGGTTCCCCCCTCTTGGGTTATCACTGCCACGGGAAGGCACGAGAACTAGGACAGGGGCTGGGGTAGCTAGACAGAGAGGCACCCAACCACACCCGTGAAGGCTGGACTGTTGAGCTGGGTAGATGGATCCAAGCTTCAATGCCATTTGCCATGTACGACAACCAGGGGGATGTGGGTCAGATTGGACTGGTCTGCCACACATATTGGCAAACCAGGGTAGGGGGTTGGCCTGGTGGGGGTTATTGTGGGCCGCTCTCATCAGGATGCAGCTCCCACTGGTTTAGGTGAAGACCAAGTATGTGCTGTGCAGAACCAGGCTGGACTGCAACACCCATTGGTTCCAGTAGAAGGCGGGGCTGAAAACAGAAGCAACCTAGCACTTGCAACTACCAGCTGACCGGGTGATGGACTGTGCTGGGCCCTGTGCTTGCTGGTGCATACGAGTATCTGGCCTGGGAACACCTCAGACGAAGTTTCTTTGGTGATCTGCCCAATTGAAATGCCAGACTCAGAACACAAACCATGAAGGGACAGAAGATGGAACAAGTTAATCAACCACCTCAGCAACAAAATACGGGGCAAATAGAGACGCTATGATGGACAATGTCAATTAATGGATTTTTCAACAACCTCATCGTGTTTGGAGAGGCAAGATTAGCGGTAATTCCAAAACTGGTGACCTATTGAAACCACTTCAATGAGTATCTCGGAGCATGCCCCACATGCGGGACTTGGGGTGGGTGGGAAATCAGGGGGGGCTTCTCCCTCAATATCCCCCTCTACCTCAGATATATGAAGGAAACAGTATGGAAATAATAGTCTTATCCACTTGCCTGTAGCCCTTGACCCTTTTTACCCAAATTAACCATGTAAAGATTGTTAAAATAAAAAATATTTAAAAAAAAAAAAAAAAAAAAAAGAAATGCATGTTAACATGACTGTTACACTTGGGACTTGTGAGGCAGACAGCATCTGAGATACTGGGGACTACAGCCATGACTAACACAGAGCTCCTGCTATCAAGGCTCCCAGCAGCCAGGCAGGGAAGACAGACATACCAGCAATGACAAGCAGAAGAGGCAATATGAAACTCCCCACAGCTGGCTAAGGTCCCCTAAGACACAAAAGGCATGCTTTGGGGATCCTGACAGTACTCAGCAAGTGGCTGGCCCAGTGTACCTCCAGTGTGGGCCTGGTAGGAGCCATCAGCCAGCTGGGGTGCTGAGACCAAAGGGAGAGCCCAGGGGAGTCAGCTCTGGGAGCCCACATGTTCTGTGGCTCTGAAGGGGCTCAAGCAGGGCTTGTATTTCTGTGGGGAGACTACCTTTTGTGAGCAGTCTTTAAGGTAACTGAGGTTAGGGATTGGTCAGGGGCCTGCTGTCCCAGGGAGGGTAGGGGGAGTCCTGAACAGAGCCCCAGGAGGCTTTTCCACTGCATCACTCCATTCCTTGCCCTCTGTGGAGACCCCTGTGGGTGAGCTCTGTCGCTTTTCTCCTCCTTCCTTACCAGCTTCAGATCCCTACCAACCTTCCTCCATTGGCCTGGACCCCCTAGATGATGGGTAGGAGCAAAGGTCCCCCAAAGCTGTTGACCTGGACCCTCAGGCAGCAGTTGGAGCAGGGAGAAGAGCAGGTTGGGGCAAAGACAAGGACTGATTCAACAGGAGGCTTCTCCTTGCTCCTCTGCCCTGCTGCAGACCGACAGTGCCTATCAGGAGAGCAGCTGACACTCAGGGAGCAACCTGACCCCTAAGCGGTACCAGTGGCACTGCCCATGAGGGTGTGCTGCTAGCCTAGGAGTCAGTCAATGTGTGGTGGCCACAAGTCCATCCTGACGACTTGTCTGAGAGGCCAACATGCCACCTGCAACCTCCTTGACTGCAGAAAGACTGGGTTCCTTGGGACTCAGGGAGGCTGGAGCACATTTGCTGTCTTCTGGACCACTCCTGTCACATACTTGCTCTTCCTGGCATTTTCTTCCTGGGGGCACAGTGCCAAGTGCAGCTTTCTGCAGTAGGCAGCGGGGGCCTGAAGCAGGTGGCTGCTCTGGGGCCACCACTGAGGGACTTGGATCTGAATGCAAGTCTCCAGGCAGCCAGGCCAGGGGATGCAGAGTGAGAGTGCTCCCCAGCCTGCTTCCCTGAGGGCTACACCAGAGAACCACAGCATCCTCTGCCCTCCCTTGATAACATGCATATGCCAGGTTCTCTGGCACCATGATGCCACTGTCCTATGCTGCAAGGGGGCCTCACGTGTCTAACAGTGTACCCTCACAACCATGCCCGTGTCCCTGCTGTGGTGGTGCCGTGGCACACCTCACCCTTCCCAGGTGGATCCCTTATGGTTCTTCTACTAGCCAACACCTTCCGACACATACCAGTCCCTTCTCAGCCTCAAGAGTGGATAAACCTGAGCCCCTTCAAAGCTTTGCAGCTGCATCATTTTGCCCTTGTTGATAACACTGTTTCATACTTGATCTTCTGGCTGCTCCATCTAAGTCTGTTTTGTCTTTCTGCTTAGATAACAAACCCAAGGCCAGGGGCTCGCTGACCAAACAGCAGGAGCAAAGGCAGGCATTCTGTTCTTGCATCACCTGATTTCTATTAAAACCCTCCCACGTCAAGGCATGACTCCTTGTGCCCTCGTCAGCAAGAGGTTTATCAGCAGGGTTTATTCACATGTGGGAGGTATGACCTCAGCACTGGGCAGGGGAGGGAGAAGCAATGTCAGGACCCCACAGGCTATTTCTGGAAAGGTTTTGAGTCTTGTTGCTTGGGAGAACTCCTCAAAAGAGCCTTGTTGGGGATGGAGGGAGGCACGTGGCAGTGGAATGAGAAGGGGTGGGAACAGGAAGAGACGAGCTCAAAATAAAGACAGCAGCTGGTGGTATGCACCTGCTCAGGGCAGCCTGGAGCCCCTGCGGAGGCTCCTGCCTCCTCAGGGCCTTCCCCTCACCACCTGTCATCCCAGCTGCAGCTAGCCCTCTCCTCACTGAATGAGTATGGGTCTTTATTCACACACACACAGAACAAGCTAGTACAAAACACATTTTAAAAAAATGGAGATAAAAATGCACACTCCCCCGGGCCCAGCCTCTTGCACATCTGTGCCTCTCCTGACGTGCACTCAGCGCTGCTGAGCCTCCTGCAGGAGCTTGAGCAGGGGGTCGTCAGCCCTGAGGGCGAAGGTGAGTGTGCGCTGCTGGTAGTGTGAGGGGTTGCACTCCAGGTTCTCGATCACCTCGGCCAGCAGGTGCGCTCGTTCTACCCCAGACCCAGGGGCTTCGAAGCCCAGGGCGGTGAAGTGCACGTGCAGATGGTAATAGGAGGGCAGGTAGTGCAGGTACACACGGAGCCGGTCCCCCTTCACCTGGTAGCGCTGCAGGATGGCTGCCTGGAGAGGAAGAGAAGTCGGGAGAGGCATCATGGGCTGCACACAAAGCAGTGTCACCCCTACTTAGACCCCTCCTCCTGACCTAATCCCAGACTAGCCTAACAAAATCCTTCCAAACAGGTCTCCACCCATGGTCTGCTCTACAGTTCTCCAGGAAATCAACAAATACAGCAGACAAGCCTCCGACTCTTCCTCCCTGTAGAAGCGCCAGGGACCTTGCTTCAGGTTCCCCACCCAGGGGAGGCCCAGTGCCTCCTAAGACTATGGTACTAGCCTGCCCCTAGTATGGTGCATAAGCCCAAGGAGAAATGGTTCATTCAGCACAGTACAGGGTGGGGCTTGGAAACAGAGGTGGGGCATGAGGAACTTGGTGAGGGAGAAAGGGGCAAGGGCAGGAAAGGGCTTCCCCAGGCAGACCTGAGATGACTCAGTTGGGCTCCCTTTGCCCACCTCCCACCCCTCTTCAGGAGCCTCTGGTCTCCACCATGGAGACCAGGGGTGAAGGGAATCAGATCAGGGTCCATTGGGCTCAGAATTGCACTCTGCACTGGAGCTCACCCTGGGGACCTCTGCAGCAGGAGGAAAGCAGGACCAAGATACCCAAAGTGCCTCCTGGGGGAAGCAGGGTGGACCCACAAGGGGGTGGCTGCCAGAACTGCCAGGACAAAAGATGGAGCAGAGCCAGTGGCGGGGGAGCTGGCCTGCAGGTGAGTCCCCCTAGGTCTGTACTATGCTGAGCTCAGAGAGGAACAGGCTTCTGAGCTGGCTGGGCCTCCCCTGCCTTCTGGGCCTGGCATGACAACAGAGCTTTACAATCCTGCCTATAGAATGATGGATTTACAGGAGAATCCCTCTACACTCAAGTAGGGAAGTGGCCTGCCCCAGCCATTCAGCTGCTTGGGGCCAACATGGCAGGCCAGGTCCTCAACCCGAGATTCTGGGTACTTAATCCCCGCCCCTGGGGCTTCTTTTAATGCTCTTATAATCTCAATCAATTTAACATGTATCCTAGATAAAAATCATTCCGGCACTTCAGGCTGGCAGAAGTGCCTGCCCACAATCTAGATGAGGCCCATGCTGTACAAAGCCAAGTCATACACCCTTCCTCTAGGGTGCTCTACTGTGTCATAGGTTGTCAGGGAAAAAGTATAGGGGGTGGGTGTGGGTCAGAACTTAAGCATGAGAACCTCTGGGATGGAGTGTGGCAGGGCCTCTGAGATGCCACATGCAGCAAAGGACTGGAAGGACCAAGCTGGGGGCAAACAAAGGTGTCTGGAAGTAGAGCTGCTGGGTAAGGCAGGACCAGGAGATGGCAAGCTTTGGCAGGGGGTTGGGGGGGGGCGGGGAGGGGAGGCCTGAATTGCTCCCACCAAGAAGCCCCTTTGTAAGGTGGACTCTGAGAGGGAAGGAGAGTGGGCCAGGGAACACCCTGGAAGCCTGACATGACTGCTGTGGGCCTCAGCCTGGCTTGGAGAAGCAGCTCACCTGGCCCTCACGGAGGATGTTCCTGAGCAGCGGCAGGTGCTCTGGGGTCAGGTCCCGGAGTGATTTGATGTCCCGGCGATGGCAGATGGCAATCAAGTACAGGTCATCAAGCTGCATGGAGAGAGAGCAGAAACCAGAGAGTAGTGCCCAGTTCAGCAGAGGGCAGGGCCAGGCCCAAGGAAGCTGCCAACCCTGGGAGCCCCTGTGCTAGGCTGTGGCTGGTCCAGGAGACCCCCAAGCTACAGAGGTGTCCGTGAACCCAAGAAGAGGAGGGCAGTCTAAGGAACAGGACATCTGTTACTTTCCATGGGAGACAGAATGGCCAAGACACTTCACTCCATGGGACTGATGGAGGGAGCAGGGAACTTTGAGAAAGAGCTAAGGACAACTCCTTCCTCACGAGTTTGCAGTCCAGTCCCATGCCTGTAAGAAACTGGGCCATTAGACATAGACTGATCTAAGTTCCAGGAGCAAGCCAGTGTGAAGGCTCAACAGGCTCATCAACCACCTGCTAAGTGCCAGCATCCTGCTTCTGATCCAGCTCTCTGCTTATGGCCTGGGAAGGCAGTGGAGGATGGCCCAAGGCCTGCTGTAGCCTTGGGAAATCCGAACGGAAGTTCCTGGCTCCTGATTTCAGATCAGCTCAACTCTGTCTGTTGCAACCATTTGGGGAGTGAACCAGTGGATGAAAAATTCAAATAAAATGAAAACAAATCTTAAAAAGAAAGAAAAAGTTGAGAAAGAAGAAAAGGCTCTGGCTAGCTATGGCTATTAACAGAGGCTCCTGGGGGAGAAGACAGAGGTTCTGGGTCTTAAAAGAGATAGAATTAAAAAAAAAGACATTTGGTAGAGGGAATAGTGAGTATAAAGGCTCAGAGGCAAGAATGTGGAGGGCAGTAAAGGAGGAAGTAACAGGACCTGTCTTGAGTTGAAGACACGTGAAGGGGTGGAAGGGATGTGCACGTGAATGGGAGGATGGGATGTGGGGCCGGTCAGCAGTGAGCTCCACCCGGTATGTTCATCCATCTCTCAAAGAGGTCATGGGCAGTCCTTCCTGCTGTCCTTCCTGCAAATGGAGCCTGGCTGAGAACCTGGAGGTCATGATAATGCAAAGAGCCAGAATCAACAGGATTCTGTGCCAGATAGCAAATGAGCTCTTCCTCTTGCCCAGAAAATGCTCCCACACCCTCTCCGCTCACCTAAACTCCAGCTTGACCTGGCTGTCACCACCTTGTGCCAGGAAGACCCAAGACTCCAGGGCTCCAAGGAGACAAGATACAGGAGAAGCCAGGGAATTTGCAGTGGCTGGCTTCCTTGTGAACCTGAGTCACCCAGTCAAATCCCCATGGGTCTCAACTTGATGACTCAGCCTGAGGTTGTCTGCATCACTGCTAATAGCCCCAGGTCGGTCTCTTCTTGCCACAGAAACCCTTCTCTGCCTGAGCTCTAGGAATCTGAGCTCCACGCTGCAGTGGAACCCACAGACAGACCCAGCATGTGGCTAGGCTGCACCAAAAGGCCTCTATTCTGCCCCCAAGTTCTTTCTGCACGCTCCCTTCTCAAGGTCTGTGCTCAAGAAATTTACTCTCTCACCAGCCAGGAGTCTAAAGAGAACCGGGAAATAAAAGAGCTCCAACCTGGGCACCCGTTTGAGTCCCAAATGCTCCATTTCTGATCCAGGTTTCTGTTAATGAGCCTGGGAAAGAAATGGAAAATGACCCAAATCCTTGGGTCCTTGAGTCCACTTGGAAGACCCAGTAAAGTTCCCACCTCTGGTTTCAGTCTGGCCCAGTCCTGGCCATTGTGGCAATCTGAGGAGTGACCCAGCAGATGGAAGAGCTCTCTCCCCCTCCAATCCCCACCCTTCCTCTTCTTGTCTCTGTAACTCTGCCTTTCAAATAAATATATCTATAAATAAATAAAAACACCTCTCTTCCATTGGCTGGAATGAGGCATGACAGCTTCTGGTATTGGGGTCAGGCTGGGTTAGGGAGATAAACTATTCTTTCCTATTAGACACAACCCAAGACTTCCTGCAAGAGGCCTAGGGGCCTCATGGTCCACTGTGATCATCGGAGAAAAGTTGAAACAAGGGGACAGACAAGGGTATCTCTGATGGCATCCCAAAAGGTGACCCATCACTCTTTTTTCAAGGAAATTCAGTAAAATCAAGGTTACAGACAGAAAATGGCTAGTGTTGCAGAGCTACCCTTGACCTCTGGAGCAACACACAGGCAGAGTTCCCCGGTCTGAGAACCTTAAGCCTCACAGCTTCAACTCTGTGTACGTGCCAATGTACACTCAGAGGCATATGCTCATATGAGTGTCCTTAACAAGTTCATCCTAGTACAAACATTTTAAAGCCCATACACAGCACTTTCATAATACACTTTTCCTATGGATTTCTGAAGGCTTCTCGTATATGTGAGACAGACAGAAAAGTGACCTGTGGAAGGAGAAACAAAGAAATAGCAAAGACGGCTGCTTTGTGGGGAGTTTGGAGGACAGTGGGGTGCAAGAAACAATTTTACCACCAACTTCCTGTATGATTTTCACTTTGCCAAGTGTATGTATTAACCAGGACAGAACAAAGGGGAAAAGGGGGCACACAGGAGATCTGTGAGGCCAGAGGAGGAGCCAGTATCAGCATCAGCACAGGCCTTGGATAACAGCTCGTTGAACGGCTACACAGACAAGCAGGCTCTCTACGCAGGTACGCAGGTCCGTCAGTTTCAGGGCGGCAAGATCATCCTTGTGGGAGAAGTTGGCAAGTGGGGACTCAGAGCACAGGCCAGAGCACCTCTCAAGGACAAAGCACAGAAATGTGGGCGTGCTGTGTCTCCTGCTGCCAGATCTGAAGGAGCTTTTGAGATGACGGCTGTCACAGGGCAAGGATTTGAGGCACTGAAATCTGGTACCATCAAAAGACAAGCAGGAATTAAGCAAAGGTTAAGAAGGATCACTCTTACATCAGTACTGTGTAAAGACACCACATCTGACATTTAAGTGCTCAGCTCAAGCCTTGAGGGGAAGTGCCATCAGCTAGGTGGCTAAAGCCACAGCCCCTGAAGCCCTTCCTGTCTTAAAGAGGGGAGACAGAGAGAGAGAGAGAGAGAGAAAGTGAGCAGGTCCCCACCACAACTGGGTCAGAGGGCCAGAATTTCCCTTCTCAGTGTATCGAGGACTTCCTAAATGGCACAGAAGTTCCTTTCTGCAGTCCTTCACAGCCCTCAGACCACAACCCCCTGCAATCACAAGTTCTTCCTACCCACTCCCCACCTCCCAGGGCACAGAGTGCCAGGGACACAGGAGGTCTGCAGAGCCATCAGGGGGCCTGCTTCCAGATGCCTGGGCAGAGACTCATGCTGTAGGGAAAGGAACACGCAGGTGTTTGCTCAGTCTCCCTCACACAGATCTTTGATCTCACTTGGCTCAAATAAATAATCGCTCCACGCTGCACTTCTGGAAACTCCCTTCAGCAACCTGCCCTCCTCCAGCAGTGTGCAGAACGCCCAGGCACCTCTTGCTGAGAATGAGACAATACCCACTCCCCTGGTGATTCGGACCCAGACCACTGTGCAAGGGCAGCGGCATGGCATTGCCAGGAAGCAGCAGTTTAAAACTAAACAAACTGCAGGTGGGCCCATTCAGGACCCAAAGGCCTCAGGGTGGGCCCCAGGAGGGAGAGCAGGGGGTCCTCCAGGGACAAGCAGGCCTTCCTGGGTCAAACAGCACATTAGCCCAGCCCAGATTACTCTGAGAGCATGATCAGGGGAGAGGGGACAATACTTACTCCCAGCTCTTCACGGCTGCCTGCTGAGCCCCTCCCTGTTATACTCTGACACTCTTGGGGCATCAGACAGCCCATGCGAAGTCTCAGCTTTGGCCTGTATGGGAGACAGTAGCTGTCTAGGGTGCCTCTAAAACCCACTCCTCAGACTAAGGTTAGGAGACGCTGAGGTGCCTGCAGGCCAGGCTAAGGCTGGCAGGGTATTCCTAGAGTCAGCAGCCACAGTCTCACCTGCCAGTGCTTCAGAACAAGGGCCTGCCGAGATTTGCAGGTGTCTAGGGGCAACAGAGAGAACGCAGGCTGGGTGCTGCCGGAACCACGTGGCAGCTCCAGCCAGCTGGAGCGAACGGCACTTGCTTTACCCGTTAGGGGACCAGAGCCTCAGGGAGCTTGTCACTGACTCATTAGAGCACAGCAGCCTGTGTAGAAAGGGTACTCACTATCTCCCAGGGGCTCAAGCGGCACCTGCTGGGTAACTATAATCCGCTTAGAGAGAAGGGTCAATGTGAGAAAGAAGGGCAGGCTGGGGGGAGGGGGAGGGGGAGGAGGCTCCAGCGGGCCAACTTTACCTGCTGTTGGTTCCACTTGAGGTCGGGGATGAGGACAAAACCATCTGAGGGATCTGGGTTCTCGAAAACAATCCGGTCAGCTTCAGCTTTCTTGTCGAGAATGTTATACACCCACTGGCAGGAGGGAAGAGATGGTTCACAAATCCACTCACCAGCTCTTGGGAGAACCACTCCTCCCCACCCCCCCGCCGCCACACACATCCAGTCTGGTTGAGGGAAGCTCTCTGGCCCTCTGTCCAGAAATGGCAAGAGAGTCAGAGAAGGCCACCAAACTCAGTGCATTTAGTCAGGCACTCCTGGTCCCAAGCATCTGCCACTGGGGGGTCCAGAAGAGACTCCACCCTATTTTTGCCCCCAGCTGACACCTGACCAGCCCAGCTGTCATGGGCTCCTGCTGCTTGGAGTGAGCTGGGCTCTGTAGGCCCACACTGATCGGCATGGCACATACACACTTCACTCTGTGCTTACAGCCTGGTCTGCCTCTCCACTACCCACTTGGGCAGAGCTGTCTCCATCCACTAGATTCAGAACCAAGGTACAAAGACAGGTTGGAAAGAGAGCTTGGAGTTTCTTCCTGCAAAGGAAGCCAGTGACCCACTGGGGCAGCGAAAGCCTTGGGTTGTTGGCATTAAGGAATGTGAATTTCTCGCCCACATGGGACACCCACCATCAATGGTCTTAGCTGGCACCACAAAGCAGAACCAACAGCCAGGAAGAGAGGGAGATCTCCTGGACACCTTTGTGGCAACCGGGCTTGTGGCCTTCACCCCACCCTTTGGCCCAGGCCCATTGGGTACCCTTGAGGATAGCACGGAGCAATCAGGGTCCTGAGCAATCTTTCTGAGGAGACAGACTGCAGGGCAGGGAGGCTGGGCAGGGCTCCGGGCTTGCAGAGCTGCTCTGGGTGTGTGCCCCTTCCCAGCTCGGAGAGCCCTCGGCAAGGGTAAATTCCTTCCCAGATGGCAGTCTCTCTGCCCACTTCCAACAGAGGAACCTGCCAGGAAGCCAGAGAGGAGTGTGGCTGGAGTCCCACTGTTCCCCTTCTTCCTCCAAGTCAGAGGCCTCCAAGCTCAGGGACCAGGGAGATAATGCATAAAAACATAACCGGACTGCAATGGTCCTCTTTCCTGGACTCTGGCTTGGGGTTCGTATGCATCCTGCTCTGGGGCTGGAAGTCAGAGACATGGCACTGCATCCTCAGCCATCTGCTGGAATGGAGAGGAAGGGGCCAGGGCATCTTCCTAGAACTTAGGGCCTCCAGCCCACTGCTGGAGTCTTTCCTGAAAGGAGCCTGGCTGAGCCCCTTCCCACAGCCGCAGGGGGCAGGACCACACACAGCTGGCAGGCTGTGACAGGTCCACAGAGGCATTTCCTGCCTGCCTGACCTGCACGGCTCCCTCCTGCACTGTGCTATGGGGGAAGGTGGGGAGGAAGCAGAAGAGCAGGAAGCTGACCTGCAGCCTCATAGAAACTGCAGGGAGGGAGGGTGATGGTGGCACCCAGTGAATTCCTGCCCACAGAGGAGCAAGGCCTAGGACAGGGAGCAGTGGGTGGCATAGGGAGCAAGTGAACAGACTCTGGGACCCAATGATTGTTCTCTTCTCACAGCCCCACCATGATGAGCTGTCACCTCAGGCAAATGGCTAAATCCTCACCCAGCAAACAAGGTTGATTAGACCGCATGGCAAGGGGCTATGGCAAGGCTTTTCAGGGGCATATGTATGTATGGGAGCACACCTGGCACAGAGCCCAGCACAGGGACCTGCGTGGTGCAGGTGCTCGGAAAGTGGGTGACAACAGGATAGGTTGCTGAAGGCTCTGCGTCTTTAGGAATCTTCTCAGGCTATCCTGATCAGCAAAGTCCAGGCATTCCTGGCCTCCTGGCCAGGGTCTACAGGCCTCTTCCCAGTCCCTGCTGGTCCCCTCAGTCCCATCTTCCCTGGTCCCATGGCAGGCCGGGCCCCAGTCACACACATTCCTTGCAGTTCCCCAAGCAAGTCAGAGGACTCTGGCTCTCTGCTTCTACACTTGCTCTCCCTTTGGCTTCTTCCAGCTAACCAACTGGGACCCCTAAAGCCCCTGGGCAATGGTCCTCTGCCTGGGAAACCTCCACTCACTGAGCTGCTCACATCCCTCTGCATTGCACTGTGGCTCCCACAACACACCAGAGTGCTAAGGCCAGTGCTGCCACTGTCTGCCTGCATGTCCATCAGACCCACAAACACTGTGTGGGCATCACCACGGGTGCCACACCCAGGCGACCCTGCAGAGCCCAGCATAGGGCCTATACTATAGTTTCTCAGGAAATAAAGAGACTCGTGTGCTTGCTAGAAACAGCCAAGAAGGAACCTAGGAATGCTTCTGTCAGCTGCTGGTCAAACAGTAGAGTTTTCCTTCTCCAACTAGAACTGCATGATTGCTTTAGTAAGACACACATGGGAGGGGCCGACACCATGGCTCAACAGGCTAATCCTTTACCTCCAAATGCTAGCATCCCATATGGGTACTGGTTCATGTTCTGGCTGCTCCATCTTTGGTCCAACTCCCTACTTATGTCCTGGGAAAGCAATGGAAGATGGTCGAGGCTTTGGGCCCCTGCACTCATGCAGAAGACCTGGAAGAGATTACCAGCTCTGCATTGGCTTAGCTCTGGCTGTTGCAGCTACTTAAGGAATGAACCTGCAGACAGAAGATCTTTCTCTCTGTCTCTCCTTTTCTTTGTATATCTGTCTTTCCAATAAAAATAAATAAATCTTTATTATTATTATTATTATTATTGGAAAGGCAAATGGACAGAGAGAAGGAGAGACAGAGAGAAAGATCTTCTATCCACTGGTTCACTTCCCAAGTGGACACAAGAGTTGGAGCTGAGCTGATCTGAAGCCAGGAGCCAGGAGCTTCTTCTGAGTCTCCTATGTGGGTGCAGGGTCCCAAGGCTTTGGGCCGTCCTCTGCTGCTTTCCCAGGCCACATGCAGGGAGCTGGATGGGAGATAGAGCAACTGGAATATGAACCAGCACCCACATGGAATCCTGAGGGATACAAGGCAAGGATTTAGCCACCTGTCTATCGTGTCAGGGCAAAAATAAATAAATCTTTAAAAAGAAAAGGGGAGAGGAGCAGAGGGAAGGGGAGAGAAAAAAGGAAAAGAAAGGAAAGGAAAAGAAAGGAAAGGAAAGGAAAGGAAAGGAAAGGAAAGGAAAGGAAAGGAAAGGAAAGGAAAGGAAAGGAAAGGAAAGGAAAGGAAAGGAAAGGAAAGGAAAGGAAAGGAAAAGAAGAAAAAAGAGAAGAGAAGAGAAGAGAAGAGAAGAGAAGAGAAGAGAGGAAAAGAGAGGAGAAGAGAAGAGAAGAGAAGAGAAGAGAAGAGAAGAGAAGAGAAGAGAAGAGAAGAGAGAAGAAGCTGGTACAATGGCTCAGTGCAAACACCACAGCATATCATATGTTCTGGGATGTTTCTCTAGGACCCCAAACAGCGCACACTACCTAGCAAGGTGGATACACACACGAGCACTTCAGAAAACCTGAGGCAAAGGTTGGTCCTTGGTATTGGCTCCTGCCTTTAATATGATCCACTCCTAGCCATGGCTGACCTTTGCGGAGTGAACCAGTGAACCAGCAAGTGGGAGATTCCTCTCTCAGATAAGTAAAATTAAGTAAATGCCAATTCAAACTTCATGGAAAACTGAATGAAAAGTTTATTTTGGTGCAAAAAATTCTGAATCTACAGTTTTTTTTTTTAACTTGTATTCTTTCTACAAACCTGTCAAAAACCACCTCAAATACCCAGATTTCAAAATTGCTTGGTACCAAAATAGTCACCTTTTAATTCCACTTTTTGAAGTACCCTCATATTTCTTTTCTGCCTGCCTGAGGCAGAAGAAGTTTGTGCAAATGCTACCTGGGGGTCCCTTGCTAATAATCAGGCTGGCCTTACCCACGGGGAAGGGGACTGTTGGAACACTGGCCTCCCAGAGAAACAGTTTTCTCCCAGGCCCTGCCAACCTCCGTCTCTTTCCTCCTTTGAGTACAAGTCATGCTGTAGTACCCTCACGCTCAGTCCTCCCTCTTCTGCGCCAGGGAGAAACAGCTACGATCTCCCTGCCTAGACACTTCCCAGCAGGGAGAGCCAACTTGGGGAGAGTAAGCAGGAAAGAGTCAGATGAGTGACAAAGGGATGGGACCAGTGAGAGCCACTGAGAGCCAGCAAGAGGGCAAGAAAATGGCTCATCGATAAGCAACAATCCTATTTAACTCTGAGTATGCACATGGGGCCAATTCTAGGCAGAGGCCCTGACTGGCACTGGGCCTGGGCCCAAGAAGGAGTCAGGATCTCTGAGCTAAATAGCCTTGCCTCTGGCCCAGCTGGAAGGTGCTGCCAGCCTAGAAATGGAGGCCCTGCTCCAAAGAAGCCAACAGGGACAGGAGGGCTGCCTCTTTTACCCTGACACTCAGCTGCTGCAGCCTGCTCTGCCTTTACTTAGCAAAGTCAGTACTGGGGTGGACCCAACCCAGCACCTCTCTTTACCCCTGGCAAAGGATACTGCAGAATTCTCGGAGAACATACATAATAAATGCATGTACCTTCAGGTGTGGCCTAGGACCAGAGCGATCACTTTCTCCCTGAGGTCCTCTCCAGCCACCCCATGGCATCCAGCCCAGCCCAGGACTCTCCACTGCTCTGACTCTGTCCACTCCGGCCCATGCACTCACACTTGCACCTACCGTAGAGCTCCTTAGATCCCTTTTGTACCAACTGTGCCACAGAGGCACCACAAGGTAGGAGCTTAGTCCACTGTACCCTCTGCAGTGCCCCTACTGCCTGGCACAGCACCTTGGCTGCTAATACCTCAGCAGATGCTTATAAGAAGGGCAACTAGCCATGGGCACATCACTTTGCATCTGAGCTACGGCAATCAGTCACCTGGATGCTGAGACTCTGGGACTTCAGGTAGGGCAAGGTAACATTCTTATAGTCATCGCCTGTCTCCCGGACCAGGTGGAGGTCCTGGTGCAGGTACTTCTGCAGGTGTTTCTCTGTGGCAGGGTAGACCACGGTCGTCTTTATTTCTGCAATGACAACAATATAGACCATGACTGGAAAGCAAAGCCCATTTACTGCAGTCTCTTACACTCCCTTCTGACCCTCACCCTGACTGTGACCCTTGACAGAAGGAGCCCAAGGCCAAAAGGTTTCTTCACGGAGGAGCCACTCCCGTAAGAACCCTATGCCATGAAATTCATGAGCTGAACCACGCACGTGACCTGGAATGCCAGGCTTACCAAGGAGGCATCACAGACCCCTCATCACTCCAACCCCACCCCTTCACCTTCCATCTTCCAGGCACAGGAAGGAAGAGCCTTACTTCTTCCCACGTGGCACACAGCTAGGAGCACAGCTTTCTGGACTCAAAGGTGAAAATGTGATTGGAAACCTAGTGGTCCAACCCTTCCTAAGGGGCAGCACAGACCAGGGGCTCAAGCTGTGGACTCTGGAATCAGAGCACAGGCAGCTTCTGAGTTCAAGCACCGGCTCTGCTCTTCATTCACCTCAGGTTGAACGCATGGTCTTGAACGATAGCTAGGTCCGGTTATTCAGCTTCTCTGTGCCCCGGCTTCCTTGTTGCCAAGGATAGTCATAATTCTTATGCCGTAAGGCTGGGAGGATTAAGTGAGTTAATTATCCGTGAAGCACTGGTAACAATGTCTGGTGCACAATAAGTGCTATCTAAGTGCCAGCAAGTTTGACCAGGGTTTCTCAACTTTCTTATCACTGCCATGCTGGCCTGGATTACTCTTTGATGAGGAGGTCACCCTGAGCAGGCAGGATGTTGAACATAAACATGTTCCCCAGAACTGTGACAACCAAACATGCCTCCAAACCTTGCCAAACATCCCCTATGGAGGGGAAAAAAAAAAACTGTCCCCAGCTGGGAGTCGGTCTCAGATTCTGTGTTAATGTCTTGGTCCAACACCACCTGGTTTTGGTTAACTCCTTGCCCCTGTTTTAAATAACATCTGGTATATTACTCTAACATTTATTTAGGGCTTCAACACAAATCTTATGGCAAGAAAGAAAAATGGTACTTCAAAGTCAGTGGGGATGTTTCTTGAAAGATCCACTCTTCCTGCGGCACCCTCACTGGGATGCAGATCTGCTCCCCCAGGGAACTCCGTGAGGGGAGACCCTGAAAGCTCTGATTCACAGCCCAGGGAATTCTCATCTTCACTGATACAGCTCAAGATCTGGCAAAGACCTTCCTGCCTATGCTTTCAGATTTAGTCTGAGGATGCAGATGGTTTAATCCCACTTTTGCAGTCACTGAAAAGGATGCATTTTCTAGCCCCATGCTATGGGGTGCGGCAGATGCAAGACTGGAGCTCAGGCCTTCTTGCCATTTAGTTGGTGCTCCCTCACTTCCAGAGCCCAGTGGGGCTGCACCAAGGTGACACAGCAAGCACAGGATTTGGTGTGTGTGCAGCATCCCAGCCTGTCAGCCTTTGGGACAAGGCAGCCCAGTGAGATCACAGAGGCTCTGGCCCCAAGATGGTCGTGACTTCCCCACACTTCTATTGTGTGAGCCCTTCTCAGGGTCTGAGTTTCCTCTCCTGTTAGAGGGTCATCATGCAATCTGCTTCACCTGATTGTTAAACGTTAACTAAAACATGTTTGAATCCGCAGAGGTGCTAAATAAACATCCACCAAGCCCTGGGAATTCCTGGATGCAACCTTGCCAATGACTTGAGGGCCAGGTCATAATCCTCCCAGCAGCAGCCTCTCGCTCTCCATTGCTTCCTAACAGCCCAGGTTAGAGGCCAGGCACAATAAGACCTCAAGAGGGTTAGATTGCCTAAAACAGATGGAGTAGGATCACTGCAGTGGACATGAGGAAAATCCCATGCTATTTGCTTGGTGGATGAGCACAGATGAGCACAGGCAGCTTGGAGTCCATTGGTCTGGGTGTGACCCCAGCCATACACTTACAAATTGTGTAACTCTGGCCTAGTGACTAACCCTCCCTGTTGCTCACCTCCTCACCTATAGACCTGGGTGTATTAACGGCACCTATCCTGCAAGGTTGGCAGAAGATGGAAAGTGCTGAGAAAAGTCCCACACAAGGCAGAGTGCTCTGCAAATGCTGTTACTCTCTTGATTTTAGTCGCTTAGGCTGGGCTGTGGGAGAAAGCACAGCTGCAGCAATGGACTGCTCCAGAGTGGGGAGGCGGCTGGGAACAACGGCACATGCGCATCAGAACAGCCTAACTCTGCTGGCAGTGGATACGCAGCCCTGGGAGGCCGCTGGGGGCTCCAGGCTTTCCACATCAGAAAGCCACAGGACTGATGCGCAAGCTCTCCTGTCTGCCCGGGCTTGTCAAAGACCTGCCTCAACCACCCAGGGTGCAGGGGAAACAGGTACTCCTCCAAGCCACCCCCACTCCTTGCACCCTCAGCAGCCAGGAGAAAATGCAGAGGCCTGATTTTACAACAGTTTGTTTCCTGCCGCCTTTCCTACTTCCCTAAGACCCCCACCTGCACCTAGGAACCCCACTACACACTCCTAGGGCTTTCCTGGAGCCCATTGCACCTCGTGACTCCCTTTTCCTCAGACCACCCTGGGAAGAGCTACCCTCTCAAACCATCAACCCCTCCAGGAGTTTTCCACCATGGTCTGCAAGGCCCTTGGTCTCCTTGCCCTGTCCTCTCTCCAACTGTGTTCAGAACGCTGTTACCCCCTTGCATCCGTCACTATGGCTGTGCTAACTCCACAGTTTTACTACCTCACATCCTGCACCTGCCCACCCCAAGGTGCAGGCTCTGTGGGAGTAGTTCCCGTTGCCCTGCAGTCCCACCTAATGGGGAAAACACATCACTGTTACTCCGGGTGTCTGAGGTCAGATCCTCAGAGCTCAAGCAGCTGAGGCTAAAACAGCACTCTAGCTCATGACCTGACTTTCTGCTAGCTTTTCCTTCTGTTGTCACTACCTGACAGTAAAGTACAGCTTTAGCATCTAAGCACCTCCCCATCAGAATAACTTCCAGGGAGACAAAAATTTGGTGTTTAAATCATTTATCCCAACATCTGGAATAGCACATAACACTGAGTAAGCACTCAGCAAACTCTCACTCAACACATAAGTCAAACTTTAAACCTAGAAGAACATTTTTGTCCCACGTGGAATACAACCCTTTTGATAAAAATCAATCCATTTCCCAACACTAAGTTTATCACTGGCAGCCCCCAAATAAACCCTGGTGTTTACCTTAATGCCAATCCATAGTTGCTGGGCTGCAGCTGACCTTGAGGGGGAGCCTGGTCAAGAGTCCACAATAGATCAACACTCAAACTGTTGCTTTAAAATATGCTGGGGGACAGGACACACACACACACACACACACAGAGTTCCAAAAGGCCCTCCCCTGAGATTGTTTATTAACCACAAAGGGAAAACAAGTTGTACCTCCACTACGTGAGACAAGCTAAGATCACTCCAAATCAGACAAACCGACATGATCTGTCTCCCTGACAGACTGTGATATTCTGGCTAAAAAATGTATAACCTGAACTCAGTCATAAGGAAACAACAGGGGCATTCTGTAAAAGAAAGTAGCCTTATTGCTCTTTCAAAGTGGCCAATACAGAGCAGGATTTGGGCACCGTAGCTATAAAATACTGGTGAGGACACCCCCACAGGATATGGGAGAGTCTGGGTTCAAGTCTCAACTCCATTTCCAAGTCTACTTTCTTGATAATGAGCACCCTGGCAGGCAGCATGTGACGGCTCAAAGCACTTGGGTCTTTGCCATCCAAGTGGGAGACCCGGACTGAGTTCCGAGCTCCTGGGTCTGACCTGGCCTAGCTCCAGCTACTGCCAGTATTTGGGGAGTGAGAAAGCAGATGGGGATCTCTCTCTCTCTCTTGATTAGTCTCTCAAATAAATAAACAATGTCTTTTTAAAGGGTCAAGGTTAGGGAAGACAAAGTCAGGCCGAGGAATTACTCAGATCAAAGGAGACTAAGGAAACGTGACTAATGGGATTGGAGTAGATCCTGGATCCGGGAGGAGTCGTGCTTTTAAAGCAGCATTGGGACCGCTGGCACCATTTACTAACGGATGCTACGTTACATAACAGTTTTGTGTAAATACAATCTCCCCTAAAACTGATCACCATGTCTTTTTTTCCCCTATCCATTTCTACAATAATTATTCTTCTGTGTGCATGTGGAAAGAGGAAAAGCAAGCCTGGCCAAACCTTAATAGCTCCAAGGGCTTATTATGGGGTACCTTTGGAACCTTAGCTTGCAAGTTGCTTATGCCTCAGGACCAATTTGCCTTTTTATCATGATCCTATTTGACATGCACAGAGTGGCTTCCAAGGCCCCACAGTGCTGTGTGGTGAAGCAACATCCTGCTCCCTCTGCATCAGTGTAGCAGCCATCCTTCCTCTACCCCAGCAGATCAAGCAGATGAGGCCAATGAACTCAGGTTCTTTCTGAGCCAAGCTCTGTTTCATGTTTCTGAGGGTGCCTCGTTCAGAACAAGTGATGGCTGCAACATCCGCAACTCCATTCCCTCTGTGGTTACAGAAGCAAAGGTAATTCCCCAGCTCCATCCTCCTATTGATTTCTTAGCCTAGCAGGTCAGGAGAATCCTAAATCTCAAAAACTCATCTCCTGGGTGGGGAACATGGGTAGGATAGAGGGTATGGCAACTAAATCTGTACTATATTTACTTTGTATAAGCTAAAAAAAAATTCTTATGACAGCAAAAATCTGGGTGAATGGAGACTTGAGGTTGACTGTCAGCCAATGCACATTGGGAGGGCTGCATCATCTCTGGACTGGCGATACTGATAGCATTTCAGAACTATCCAAACCACCTGGGCAGAACCCTCAGAACATGCACACATTGGAACCTCGGGTTGATATTGTGTGGCAGTTCCCCATTCCTGGGTATTGGCACATTTGGGAGGCTGGGTGTGGCTTCCCCTGTCTCTCTCTCCTTCCTCTAGAAACAAGAATAGCAAATTTGAAAACAAAACAAAACAAAATTTTAATTTTGCAATGTGTTAAAGGAACTTGCCTGATTCTCTTGACAAACCTACTCGCCATGCTTTTATAAGTTTTCATTTCATTTTATTTCAAAGGCAGAGAGAAAGACAGCATAGGGGGTAGGTCAGAATCTTACATTGGTTCACTTCCCAAATGTCAAAAAATACCCATGGCTGGACAAGACCAAGGCCAGCAGCCGGGAGTTCCATCTCCCTTGTGGTAACAGGGACCCAAGTATTTGAGCCATTACTGCTGTCCCCAAGTAGAAGCTAGAATCAGAAACTGAGCCAGGAATAAAACTCGGCCACTCCTAGATGGGATGCAGCACCTTAGTTGCCATATGCTCAACCTGTCACACTTACATTTGTTTATATTTTTAAAGCAAGGTGTATTTATTTGCAATAAGTTAAAGAGTTAAATGACACCTACGTTAAAACTTTTCTACTCCTCAATGCTCCCAACTTCCAGTTTCTCAGAGGTATCGCTATCAATTCCTCTGGACATTTCACTGGTTTCGGTCAGTGACAGTCTCTAATTTTTATTTTGTTCCTCCAGGACTTTTCAGTTTTACACCTGGTGGACTTAATCTGACAACCCATTCTAGTGGATACACATTTTGCTCTTTTCACCTGTCCTCTTCCATGCTTGCATGGGTGGGCAGGTGCACACACATGCACAAGGGCATGTGGACATGTCCCATCTCTGTGATCACATCACACGTTTGGAAAAAACAGCATATTATAATGATGTTAATGTTGTAAATTCAAAACTGCTCAGGCTTACACTGAGTATTTTACCTTTCAATATGATCTGGGATATACAAAACTCTTAATTTTCTGTAAACTTGTCATTAATTTACCTATTCATCCCTGAGGAGGGAATGAAATGGGAAGCTAGGTAGCTAACTTAGGGCCACGAGTCAGAAATACTGCCTCCCCAGCTCTGTGCATCTCTGACCCACCCATCAATCAAATGACCCTACACCAGGACACACTTCCCCCACAGGGCATATGGGGGCACACCATGGAACCTCTCTACTTCCCAGGCACATATGTAGCCAGGGAACAAAGAGGCGTGCTCTCTCTTCCTGTGAATACAGGATGGAAGGCAAAGTTTCTCTGTCTTCTACTTGTCCCGTCTAAGCCCACTCCATTTCTGAACCTAGCCCATGTATGTCCATGATCACCTCACTCTTGAAATAAACTTTATAAACAAAACAAACTCAGGGCCTGCGCTGTGGTGTGATAGGCTAAGAGTTCACCTGCAGAGCTGATAGCCCATATGAGCACCAGTTTGTGTCCTGGCTGTTCCACTTCTGCTACAGCTCCCTGCTTACAGACTAGGAAAGCAGCAGAGGATGGCTCAGGTTCTTGGGCCCCTGTACCCATGTGAGAGACCCAGAGGAGTCATGGCTCCTGGCTTCAAATCAGCTCAGAAGATCTTTCTGTCTTTCTTTCTCTCTGTGTAATTCCGGTTTTCGAATCCCCACCCCCCCCCCCCAAAAAAAAACCCAACTCATCAGACACATGAGCAACGTGCCTTCCAGAAACCTCCACCCAGTACCCAACCTCAATACAGTATCATCCTGGGATTTCCTTCCCCTTTCTCTTAAACTGGGCACCTAGTCTCCTGATCCATATTTCCATTTGCATAATTATATCCTTATTTGATTGAAGCAGTAACCTTCAAACTTCAGTTTGGAATTATTACCAGAATTTAATTTCATTTGTAAATCATGCAAATATTTCCATTTCATGAAAATAATTCACTAGCCAGACAAACAGATTAATAGGCATTCCAAGTTTCACCAGCACATAAAAGTGAAATACTTTTGTGGCTAAAATTTAATGAGAGTGCAACTTTAATACATTTAGTCTTTAAAAATCTTGCCCAGGAAAGGAACTAATAAACCATCAATGATATCCCATGGTTTAAGCTGGGTTTTGTTGTTGTTGTTTTTCCTTTCGTTTACGATGGCACGAAAGCAGTACACACAGATTCAATGGAAACCAGTCTTCCAGGATGAGTTTTGCTTTTTGCCCCGGCTGGTGGCCAGCACAGGCAGCAGTGGTAGCAATGAGCATTGCGCCAGTTAAGCCCTGTGATCCTGAGGGCAAACGGCCAGGACCCTACAACAGCATGCTGTGTGGCTATAGTGGGGTAACTGGCAAGTTACCCAGAGTAAGTCTGTTTGTGACTTAGCATATTTTCCATTGTGTTTATCACAGCATAACCCCACTGGAAGCCCAGGTCTGTGAATTTGCGTCACATGTATACTTTATTGTTAAAGTATATCTGTTTTGAGAAATAAATGTGTCAGCTTGAATACAACGTTAAAGTGGAAATTAAAACAGCACATTCAAAACTGAACTTTCTACCACTCAAGGCCATTTTGAAACAGAGCTACTCCGGATTAAAAAGTCTCTTACAAATAAGGATAACTGAATATAATTAATCAAATTTAGAAATTATCTTATACTTCTATTTTCTAGATGTAAAGGTTAAGAATTTAAATAAACATGTTCAATATAAAGACTATTTATCAGCAAAGAACCCCAGTGTGCACCAGTCACCTGACTCAGTGGGCCTGCAGTAGTGCCAGGGAAACCGCATTGCTCACAACATCAAATGACATTGTTGCTGCTTGCTCCAGGGACCTCCTCTCAATAACTGCCATTGGGGTGGGGCCAGCCATTGTAACCGCCACCAGTGATGCTAGCTTCCTTTACAAACATTGATTCATGTCCTGGCTATTCCACTTCCTGTCTAGTTCCCTGCTAATACACCTGAGAAGACAGTGAACAAACCAAACCCTGGGTCCCTGTACCCACGTGGGAGACCCAGAGGAAGCGGCTCACTCCTGGCTTGGGTCTGGCCAAGTTTTGACCATTGAGGCCATCTGGAGCGTAAACCAGCAGATGAACGATCTTTCTGGTCCCCTTCTCTGTAACTCTACCTTTGAAATAAATAACATAAATGTTAAAACAAACAATAAAACACAGAACCACTGAAGTGAAACACAAACCCAAGTTGCAAAGGAGGTAACTCAAGATTTCTGGAATACCTGCAAATGTCTTTATTTTACACTCACACTTGAGAATTTGGCTGAAGAATTCCACGCTAGACAGCAATGATCCTGGACAGCCAAATGCTAATGCCAAGCTGGTGAATGTGACCCTAATTCCCAGTCCTTATATGATCCTTTTCATTCCATCCACATGCCCTGGACATACTATTGGTCTCTTTGAGCTCATTATCATTTATAACGCAGAGTAATTGTTGGGTTCTTTTAATCTCAAAAACCAAATTCTACCTTCAATCCTGGGAAACTGTCTTGAGTGACATCTTCTTATTATATTTTAGATAGATGTATTTGAGTCAGAGAGACAAGAAGAGAAAGCTCCCATCTGCAGGAGCAGAAACACCATCCTTGGGTAGCAGGAACCTTACTGAGCCATCATGGCTGCTGCTATTTTTTTTTTTTAAAGATTTATTTATGTTTATTGCAAAGTCAGATATACAGAAAGGAAGAGAGACAGAAAGGAAGATCCTCTGTCCGATGATTCATTCTCTAAGTGACCACAATGGCTGGTGCTGCGCCAATCAGAAGCCAGGAGCCTGGAGCCTCTTCCTCCAGGTCTCCCACGTAGGATAACATACAAAGTTACCAATTTTTACTTTGTTCCTTAGGTTTCTATCTTTTTATCCAAGCATGCCTTTCCTTGCTATCTTGTTACTGTTGCTCTGAGGGAAGCTTGAAATCATAACATATAACTTCTCCTTGGCTGTTTTTCCACAATGCCTTGGTTATTCTGTGTCCTTTGTTAATTCTCTATGACTTTTTTAAAAAAAGATTTATTTATTTTATTGGAAAGGCAGATGCACAGAAAGGAGGAGAGACAGAGAGGAAGATCTTCTGTCCGATGATTCACTCCCCAAGTGGCCGCAACGGCCAGTACTGCACCAATCTAAAGCCAGGAGACAGGAGCCTCTTCTGGGTCTCCCACATGGATGCAGAGTCTCAAGGCTTTGGGCTTTTCTTGACTGCTTTCCCAGGCCACAAGCAGGGAGCTGGATGGGAAGTGGGGCCTCCTGGATTAGAACTGGTGGCCATATGGGATCCTGGCGAGTGCAAGGTGAGGACTTTAGCCACTAGGCTACAGAGCCAGACCCTTAGATGGTGTTTATATAGTTGAGAAGGATGCATGCATACACTGATCAAGGTCAAGGCATTGGGGAAAATGGCTGAGACAATTGCTTCACTTTTTTTCTTCCTGTGTCGGGGAGAACAAGGGAGAGAAGGAGGGAGGGCAACTCCCAGCATCAATACCAGGGAGGATAGGGGTCAGCCACTCAATACCATACCAGGATCCCTGATGTGGAGCATGTTCCAAGGGTCCTACTTAAGTGGTATGAGGCAAACTTGAGAACCACTACATTATGAAAACCTGCTTATATGGTTTAGAAGGTTCTGAGATGCTGTTGATTTCATTGCTCCAAGGTTGAGGAAATCCTTCCAAGATCATTGGCTCACATGGTCCACCTCTGAGACTCCATTTGCCCAGATATATGCTGTCAAAGCTTGGCCGGGAGAGTTGTCCAATCTGTTCTGCCCTTCATCCTCTACACCACGGTACTAGATGTCCTCTGCAGGGCTCAATGAACCAGTTGTCATGTTTCCCAGGAGCATCTGGGCATGCTGTCTACTGCACAGGCTTCAGCAATCAAGGAGGCCCATTCTGACATGTGCACTCCACAGTCAGACCACAGATTCTGTGATTTTCCTCATGGCTAGAGTTTTGAGTTCAGTGGTCCAGTCGGGGTTGGGGGGTCAGTCTCCAAAGAAATTTCAACTGAGGTGACCCCAGACCTGACTACTGTGTATGTCTTCAGTGTGTGGTCCAGCTCAGTCCATCATCCACATCAGCCTACACACATACACTGGTAGTTGTAATTGTCCAGTCAGTTTTGTGCCTAGCACCATCTCATATGCAAACCAATGGATGCTGGAGCCCAGCCTAACCCTGCCCACCACACACTCGGCCCTCATACACATTAGCAGGAGCTGCAGCTTAGTCAGAGTGACAACCAATAATGCCCACTAAGCCCACCCTCAGCCTGGTTCCTGCACATACCAGTATGTGCAGCAGACAGGTCCAATCCAATCCACCCACATTCTATTCGGCTCTTGTACACACCAGTGGTTGCTTCAGCCTAGCTCAGTTCAAGTCACCCAATCACCTAGCTCACACTTATGCTGGCCTGTCCAGCCAGTCCTGGCTCAAGCCCTGGTTCCCATGCTCAGTGGTGGGAGCTACAGCTCATCAGAAGGGCATGCACAGTTCCTTTATTAGGCCTATTCCCAGCTCTGGATCTTGTACGTTCCAGGTGGTACTACAGTCTAGCCTGACAGAACTTGCCCCCAATCCTGGCACTTGCCAGCTGATGTTGCAGCAGGGTGTAAACAGCCTGCACTTACTCTGGCTCATGCATGCACCAGTGGATATGGTCATTTAGCCCAGTCTGTCTCTCCCCTAAATGAGCTCACATGTAGGTTAATGGGTTTTATAACACTGCCCAACCTGGTCTGATCCAAGTTCCAGCTTTTATGCTCACCAGGGAAAGCAGTGGCCCAACAGACTCACCTCATGCCAAGGGGTCTTATGTGTGCTGATGGGTGCTGTGGCCCAGTCTGGCATGGCCCTCCTCACCTCAGCATTCACTAGCAGGTACTGCAAATTGGCTCGATCCAACCTGTCCCCAGTTCCAGCTTATACTGGCAGGTACCACAGCCTAGTTCAGCCCATGTAGCCCCCAGTCCTGGCCCTAATGTGAACTGGCTGATGTTGCAGCCCAACCCAGCCTATCCCACATCCCGTCCTGGTTCTCATATTTGCCAGTGGATGCTAAGAACTGGCCCAGCCTAGCCTGCCCCCAGACCTAAGCCACACATATGCTGGCAGGTACTGTAACCTGGCCTGGTCTGAGCTGCTCCCAGCCTTGGTTCTTGTGCTCACCTTCAGGGAATGTGCCCTGACAGAGGTGTTCCCCAAGCTCCTCTATCAGGTCACCTCCTAGTCACAGATCACATGCACACTGGTGGATGCTTGGCCCAGCCTGACTTGACCCACTTTTTGTCTTGGCATTAACTGCAGGTACAGCAGCCTTGCCTGACTGGCCCACACTAATTCCAGCTTTTCCATTGGGTGCTACAGCCCAGCACTGCTTGGCTCACCCCCGGACCCAGCTCTCACGTGGTTCAGCAGCTACTGAGTCTTAGCCCAGCCTGGCTTCCATACACTCTGGCTCTTGGTGCTGGAACCTATCCCAGTCTGGCACACGCCAGACCCAGTCCACACCCATGCCAAGGGATGCTATAGCTATGTCCATCCAAGTTTGTCACCTCTATGCTGGCTTTTGCACTCACCAGTGGGAACTGCAGCCCAGCTGAGGCATTCTCTTAGCTCCCCAACCAGGTCCACTTGAGGCCAGATTGTGCACATGCCAGTGGTTGCTCTAACCCAGCCCAGCATAGTGCATCACCCATCTTGGCCTTTGTCTTCAGATGCTTGTAGCCTGGCCTGCCCTGGCCTGCTCCCTGCCCAATCCCAACTCTTGCTGGTGGGTGCTGAGCCTGGCTCTGCCCAGCCTTCCCCCATCCCTGACTTTCATGCAAACCATTAGGTGTGATAGCCTACCCATGCATGGCTTGCACCCCAATCTGGCTCCTACGTTTGCCAGTGTGCTATAGTTTGGCCTGGCCCTACCTGGTCTGCTGCCTGAGCCAATCAACACACTTGCCAACAAGTGGAGCAACTTTATCTGGCCTGACCAACACCCAGCCCTGACTCATGTTCTCACCAGTAGGAGATATAGCCCACCAGGGGATTTGCCCGTTTCCTACCAGGCCCACTCCCTGACCCAGATCTCATGAGTGTCAGCACATGCTAGACCCTCACTTGACACAGTGCACCCTCAGTCTTAGCTCTTATGTGTGCTGGTGGATGCTATGGCCAAGCCTGCCCTACACCCAATTCTTGGGTGTGTCTGCAGGTACTGCAGCCTGGATCACCCAGGCCTATTCCCAACCCCAGTTCCCATGTGTGTCAGTGAGTTCCATGGTCATGACTAGTTTGGCCCATAACCACCCCCAGCTCTTGAGCAAACCAGTGGGTATTGCAGCCACACAGGGGTGAAGTCCACATATTCCCCACAGAATATGCCTCAAGACCCATTTTTCTCACATCCTGGTTAGTGTCAATGTGACCATCCCGTTCCAACACTCATTTGGTGGGTGCTGTGGCCCAGCCCTGCAAGGCAGGCCTTCTAGTTATATCTTTCCAGCTACAGATCCTCAGCCATGTGCATGCAGGCCCCCAGCCCATTCTTCCAGTGGTGTGGCATACTGGCCTGGGGCCCTTCCCACCTGTCCTGGTCCCATGCACACTCATTCCCAGAACCCGTCTGCCAACATGCCAGCATCTGCCCCTCACATATCTTTAAAAATAATAATAAATAGAACAGGTAACTATGATGGCACACTGGCATAGTTAATACAAATTTGGCATTAACCAGGCCCAGAATGCCCACCAGCTATTAGCTGCTTTTCTCTCAGAAGCGTTAACAATAACAGCTTTTTTTAATAGGAAAGGCAGATATACAGAGAGGAGAAGAGACAGAGAGGAAGATCTTCTGTCTGATGATTCACTCCCCAAGCGGCCACAGCTGCAATGGCTGGAGCTGAGCCAATCTGAAGCCAGGAACCTGAAGCTTCTTCAGGGTCTCCCACGTGGATGCAGGGTCCCAAGGCTTTGGGCCATCCTTGACTGTTTTCCCAGGCCACAAGCAGGGAGCTGGATGGAAAGCGGGGCTGCCAGGATTAGAATGGTGCCCATATGGGATCCTGGTGCAATCAAGGCAACGAGGACTTTAACCGCTAGGCCATCAAGCCAGGCCCAATAACATCTTTTAAAATTACATTCTCTCGGGCCCGGCGCGGTGGCGCAGTAGTTAAGGTCCTTGCCTTGCACGCCCGGGATCCCATATGGGCGCCGGTTCTATCCGGCAGCCCCGCTTCCCTTCCAGCTCCCTGCCTGTCGCCCGGGAAAGCAGTCGAGGACGGCCCAAAGCTTTGGGACCCTGCACCCACGTGGGAGACCCGGAAGAGGCTCCTGGCTTCGGATTGGCATAGCATCGGCCCGTTGCGCTCACTTGGGGAGTGAATCATCGGACGGAAGATCTTCCTCTCTGTCTCTCCTCTCTGTATATCCGCCTTTCCAATGAGAAAATAATAAAAAAATAAATCTTTAAAAAAAAAAAATTACATTCTCTCCACAGAATTTCTGTTTCTTCAAAGTCTCTTCCCTCTGTTCCCCTTTGCTCCCTTTCCCTCTTCTTCGCTTTCTCGTCCCTTTTTTCCTTTGACAAGTGAGGCTTCACTGAGCAGCAGGTGGCCTGTGCCTGTCCACTCACTCTCATTTCAGAGCTGAGTTCTACAAGGCTCGCAGATAATGGTCAACATAGACATCTGCCACCTCATTTGTAAAGAAGTGCAGGTGCAGACACGTGCACATAAATACATGCAGACTAAGTCTGAAGGGATACACTCCGCAGGTCAGAAACAGTACCTTTGGATGGGGGAGTTACATGCAAATTGTAGGTCTGTTTTTTAAAGACTATTTATTGTACTTGAAAGTCAGAAGTACAGACAGAGAGAGGTCTAGCCATTGGTTCATTCCCTAAATGGCTACAACAGCCAGGTTGAAGCTAGGAGCCAGGAATTTCCTCTCAGTCCCCCAAGTGGGTACAGGGGGCCAAGAACTTGAGCCAGCCTCTGCTGTTTTCCCAGGCCGTAAAAGAGAGCTGGATCAGAAGTGGAGCAGCTGGGAGTAGAACCGGTACCCATAGGGGATGCCAGCACTGCAGGCAGGAGATTAGCCTGTTAAGGTACTACACTGTCTCCATGAATAAATATTCATCACACACAGCTGTTGTTTGGGATACACACAACCCCTCTGCAGTCACTGCTGTACTCCTGATCAGTTTCCTGCTAATGTGCACCCTGAGAGGCAGTGGGTAATGACTTTAGGATTTGGGCTCTTGACACCAATATTCAATAAACTGAAATCCAGGTGTCTGGTTTAGACGCTGAGGACACTTGGAGAGTGAACCAGTAGATGGTAGATCTCTGTTTCTCTACCTTTTAAGTGAGTGAAAACAAATTTTAAAAGGAATCTGTGTGTGTGTGTGTGTGTGTGTGTGTGTGTGTGTGTGCATACATATGTTTCCTAAAACAAACATAAAACACTTGTGTAATGAAGATACTGAAAAAGGGGCCTGGGCATTGTGGTGCAGCAGGTCACACTGCCTTTTGTGACAGTGGCATCCCACATTAGAGTGCCTGTTTGAGACCTGGATACTTGCTTCCAGTCCAGATTCCTGCTAATGCTTCTAGGAAGGCAATGGGTAACGGCCCAAGTGCCTGGCCCGTGCCATCCCTGTGGAAGACCAGGATGCAGTTCCTAGCTCCTGACTTCATCCTGGGATAGACTGGGATGTGTGGCCATTTGAGAAGTGGATCAATACATGGAAGATCTCTGTTGCTCCCTCTCCTGTCACTCTGCCTTTCAAATACATAAGTAAGTCAAACAAACACACACACACACACACAGACCCACACACAGAGGAACAGGTATTTAGCCTAAAGGTGAAGACCCCTCCCCCACCATTAGAGTGTCTGCGTTTGATACCCAGCTCTAACTCCTTCCTGCCCATGCAAATTTCCTGCCATACTGCAGGGAGATCTGGACTGTGCACCTAGCTTTAGCCCCAGCGCCAGCCCAGCACTGCCCACCACAGACATTTGATGAGTGAACAGTACATGGAAGCTCTGTCTCACCAATGAGTTTGGTCCAATGGCTCAATTGGCTAATCCTCCCCTTGTAAGCAACAGGCTTCCATATAGGCGCCGATTCATCTCCTTACTGTTTCACTTCCCAACCAGCTCCCTGCTTGTGGCCTGGGAAAGCAGGACTGCCCAAGGCCTTGGGACCCTGCATCCATGTGGCAGATACAGTTTCAGATCGGCTTAGCTCCAGCTGCTGTAGTCATTTGGGGAGTAAGCCAGCAGATGGAAGATCTTTCTCTCTGTCTGTCTTTCTGGCAGTAAATCTGCTTTTCCAACAAAAATAAATAAATCTTTTTTAAAAAAATAAAAATTTAAAAATTAAGACAAAAATAAGTCACTCCTTATGACTGAGTCCCCCACTCCCTGCAAGGGGTTAAGAAGTGAGTTGCTGAAGACCATGAATGAGACCATCCAGGCCTGCTGAGGTCTTGGCCACACCTTCAGGTGGGCGGCACCAGCACTGTCCACCCATTTCCTAATTAAGAGACCACCAATGGGAAACATCTTACCTGTAGGTTCCCCGCCCAACAAGGAGGGGTCAAGAAAGGCTTAAAACCCCAAGACCCTTCCTCAAACCTTTGGTGTCTCTCCCTCCTCTTTCTAGAGGCACCCCACCTCCTGGCTTCCTTTCCAGGGATGCTTCCCCTTCCTTCCCTTCCCTGCTCCCCTGGTCCCTTCGCAAATAAACTTTTCTGTTTGCAACAGATTCCCGGCTTTTTACCTCTATACTAAGCTGAGGAAAGAACCTACCGGGCATTTCTGGTAACAATGAACCAATCAAGTCTTCTGTTCACTCCATCTTTTCCTATTCCACAGGGCCTCTCCCTGCCCCCCACCCTGCCCACATGTTGCAGCCATGTTTTCCAAATGTAGCACTGAGACAGGAGACACACTCCAATAGCTGTCAGCAAAACCCAGGGGCATAATGAGGGGTCAGAGTAAGAGACACCACAGGCTGGGCGTGCGGGGGTAGGAGCTCAGAGGTGGTAACTACAGCGCTCTCCCCTGGCCCTGCTCGCCGTGCCTCGGGGGAAGGAAACGGAAGCGGAGCCCCGCTCCTCTCAGTTCTGGGGGGCTGCGTGAGGATGGCCTCACTGGGTGACACTGCAGAACACAGCAGAACAGGAGGAGGCACAGAGAAGGAAGGAGACCCTGCTCCAGGCTAAATGGCACAAACAACAACTTCTGACTCATGCTTGTGGCACAACCCCTGGACCAGTGTAGGATCATGGGCAGCGAGGCATGAGACGGGGTGCAGGATCCCAGAACAGGGTCTTGTGGGGCTCAGGGCCACAGTTCTTTATCCACAGGAATGTTCCGGCAGTGGGCATGGTCACACTGGTGATGCAGCTCAGCAAAACAGTAGCTTGGTAAACACATGTTCCTTGTCTCTGCAGCTCAGGCCAGCAGACACTGGGCCCCTAGTTGGGCCCTGAGGAGCCCCTACAAAGTCTTCTTCAATAATTGGTCACCCTTTATTCCCCAACAGGACCCCAAAGCCCAGCTGCTTTCTGAGGCAGGAGGCAGGGCTGTCCAGAGGAGAGTTAAAAGCAGCTGGCTCTCTGCTCCCTGCCAAGCTAGCTTAGCCAAATCCCCAGGAAAATGCTGCTGCGCCTTAAACATGAAAATGCAAACCACAGACAGTCTGCTCTCCTTCCCATACACATGTTCAAACAGGACTGCTTCCCAGCCAGGACCAATGCCTGCTACAGGATGAGGTCATGTCCATGCTCAGGCTGTGGCTTTTGCTCTCCTTTACTTGATGAGCCAGTTTCCACTTATTTGACCCAGATGTGCAGGCTCAGAACAGCAAGGAGATGCAACAGCGAGGCAGGCTGCCCACGGGACACCCGTTCCCACAGCCCCTCGAGGGCTGGATGGAGGTAGCAGGGCATGGGCTGGATGGGTGCGGCTCATTCCCCAAGGACTTCCAGAGCTGGATTGCTGTAGAGAGGCTGGCTGTAGACTCTCCCAGATCTGCATTTTCTCGCCTCCTCTGGGAATCCCTCCAGGCTAGGTGATTCTATTCTTACCCTGGCCTCTGATCTCATGGTATTGAGAGGCCAGGCCAAGGGGTGCAAGAGGCTGGTGGTAGCAGACTGGAGGTTTATCCTCAAACATCAGGCCAGGCTGGAATGCTCCCGATCCCATACTACAGAGTGAAAAGGCTGAGGAGAACTCCATGTCAAGGGTGAACCCACCGGATATGTGTGGGCAGCATCCTGCTGAAAGCCTCGACCAATTCAGAGCAAACTTCTGCCCACTTATTACCTGTATTTGTGGGAACAGAGATGTTCCTCGAGGTAGACGCTGACTTTAGCAAGACCTGGAAGCCGATGGACTCCTTGGGCAAGTCCTGTCCTCCCTCTCCTGGGACAGGAGTGCAGTCAGGAGAAGAGGACCTGATGGCAAAAATCCAGGGTCTCTGAGACCCCAAGCAAATCTGCTAACTCTGAACATACCCACAAAACTGGGATGCAGGTGGGCTTGGGTCCCATGAAGGCCCCTTAGGCTGGAGAGCTGCTGCTGGAGGGTGGCTCAGGGCATCCTGCAATAGCCCCACTCCAACAAAAACCAGCATGGAAGGAGACTGTGGTGCAGCTGGAGGGCATCTTGGCCTCAAAGCTGAGACCCACCCCCCCATCTCCCACACATGCAGGAAGAAACCTCTCTGGCCTTGACTGGAGCAGTCTACAAAAACAGACTGTTAGAGCACTCAGAAATAAAGCCCCACTCTAAAAATGCTTAAAGGCATTTCCTTAACTCCCTCTGAATGGAGTGCCAGTCCACATCTCAACGCGCATCAGCAGACACTGCCATATTGTGTGTGTATAGGGGGATGACAGGAGGAGGGGGAGGGAGCCCCAGGGTAAATCCCCTACTGCGAGTAGCCCAGGGCTAGCGGAATTCTCAGTGCACACTTGTAAAGAATTCTGGCTCAGGGGCAGGCAACAGACTGGGCTGCCATGCAGCCAGAGCCAAGCGGTAAGGTGGACCGCCTTCCTGTGGGCAACCTGCCGGTGCCCACTGGTCCTGAGTAAGCAGGCTTTTCTGCTGATTCAGCCCTTAACTCTGCCACGAAGGCTGGGAATCTTGCCCCCATCTGAGACGCAGTAGGAAAGCAAATACTAGTCTTGTGGTGGTGGCTACATCTCAGCAGCCAGAACTATTTATTTCTAAACAGGCTGTAAACACAATGGCTTTTCCCCCAACCCCAGGGGAAATCATAGGTTTCATGGGGGCTACACAGAGGACCTCAGCCAGCTCTTGGCTGGTTGGTGCAGACACTTGGGGGCACAGCAAAGACAGCACTCAGGGTGCTGTGAGCTTAGGGGGCAGGAGAAGAGGGATGTGAACCAACTAGACAACGAGAGAGGTACAGATCTGGGTCAAGAATTCAACTCATGAGCCAGGCCCTGTAGCACAATCAGGTACGCTGCTGCCAGTGATGTTGGCATCCCAAAGGAGCACCAATTGGAGTCCCAGCTGTTCTGCTTTTGGTCCAGCTCCCTGCTGGTGGGCCTAGGCCTAGGAAAGCAGCAGTTGATGGCCCATATCCATGGCCCCCTGCCATCTACGTGCAGGACTCTGATGGAGTTCCGGGTTCCTGGCTTTACCCTGGCTTCAGTGGTTACAGCCATCTGGGGGGGATCAACCAGCAGAAGGAAGATCTCTGTCTCTCTCTCTGTAACTCTGCCCCTCAAGTAAATACATAAATCCTTAAAAACAAAAATTGACTCGGGGTGCGTGCTGTGGCACAACTAGTGTCACCTGAATCCTACATGCCATGCTCCACACCTAAGACCAAATCCCAGCTACTTCATTTTTCCATTTCTGAAGATGCATTGATTTCTCTGAAGGTCACAGTTACACCAAGAAAAGGAGAGATGAGATAGTCCTGGTACCCATATGGGATGCTGGGATCACAGATGACAGCTTCATGTGCTATGCCACAAACACAGGCCCCACAGCTACTCCACTGTTGATCCAGCTTTCTGCTTATACATCCCAAGCAGCACTGGACAATGGCTCAAGTGCTGGGGTCCTTAGCATCTATGTGGAAGAACCAGAAGGAATTCTAGCCAGGTGGCGCATGCATATAGTCCCAGCTACTCGGGAGGCTGAGGCCAAAGGATCACTTGAGTCCGGGAGTTTGAGCTGTAGTGCGCTATGCCGATCAGGTGTCCGCACCAAGTTCGGCATCAATATGGTGATCTCCCAGGAGCGGGGGACCATCGGGTTGCATTACGAGGGGTGAACCAGATAGAATTCTGGACTCCTAGCTTCAGCCTGCTCAAGCCCTGGCTATTGTGGCCATTTAGGAGTAAACCAGTGGATACAAGACAGCTCTCTCACTCCCTCTGTTGTTCTAAGTAGATAAAAAATATAGCTACTTCTAAGAAAAAATTGTCCCAGCTGCCAGGGATCTTTCCACGCAGATATTCTCCTTCTGTCTATTCTCCCGGCATCCTTCCAAGAACCATGGGAGGCCCCAGCTCATTGGGGTCAGGAGTTCTAAAGCACCAGGGGGGGAAAGCAGAAGCGAAATCTGCCTTTATGGAACTAGTGTGTGGCACAGCACATTAAGCCACCATCTGCAAAATGGCATCCCCATATCAGAAGACTGGTTCTAGATCAGGCTGTTCTGCTTCCGATCCAGCTCACTGCTAATGTGCCTGGGAAAGCAACAGAAGATAGCCCCAGTACTTGAACCCCTGTCACCTGTGTGGGACACCCAGATAGAGTTCAGTCTCCTGGCTGCAGCTTCGCCCAACACAGCCATTGTAGCCATTTGAGGAATGAGTCAGCAGACAGAAGATCTCCATCTCTCTCTGTTCCTCCCACTCTGTGACTCTGTCTTTTAAATAAACAATATTTTTAAGATTTATTTAATTTTTTGGAAAGGCATATTCACAGAGAGGAGAGACAGAGATTGTCCATCCACTGGCTCAACTCCCGAAATGGCCACAACAGCCAGAGCTGAGCTGATCAAAGCCTAGAGTCAGGAGCCTCTTCCAGGTCTCCCACGTGGGTGTAAGGGTTCAAGGATTTGGGTCATCCTCTGCTGCTCTCCCAGGCCATAAACAGAGAACTGGATCAGAAGTGAAGCAACCAAGACTCAAATGAGTGCCCATATGGGATGGTGGTCTGTTGGCAGAAGCTTAGCTTATTACAGCCCCGAGGCCAAGATGCCAGTGAAGACCCCTGAATTGCACATCATTATTGGATTCCACTTCCAGCTCCAGCTCCTCATTCCCTAGCAGGTAGCAGTGGTGGCTCAGATAACTGAGTCTCGTGGGAGACTTGGCCTAACTTCCCAGCTCTTAGCTTCAGCCTAATTCTGGGCCCTTGTGGGCATTCGGGGAGTGAACCAGCAGACCACAGCACATGTACTCTCACACACTCTGTGTATGGCAAATACATAAAACAGAAAGACACAAAACACATATTAAAATAAAAGCCCACTGCAATGACAGTAAAATAGTAATAAGGAGACCTAGAGTGGGGAGGCAAAAATAAATTAAGAGGCAGCCATTCACTTCCCTAAGGTAGCAAATGGACATGGCAGGCAGCAGAATGCAAATGCATGGACAGCACTGGAGCAAGCTGCAGCCTACAGTCACTGGCCCACCAGGAGGTGATGGCCATACTGGCCAAGGAACTCTGGAGCTTAAAATAACAGCTAAAGGATAGTAAAGGAAACGAACCTGAAAACTGGCATCAGCAAAAGGGCTGTCTACAGAACAACTGTGCCGATTCCGTCTGCTGTCACCCCCTCATCCCAGGGGCAACCCCTGGTAAAGACAAGACTGAAGGGCCAGTCTCCAAAAATATTAAACCAATGGATCGCAGCAGAGCCTGGCAAACCTTTTTGTAAAGAGCCTGAGAGCAAATATTTCAAGCTCTGCAGGCCACAAGGGAGCTTCAAGCTGGGGAGAGGGGAAATTTGGTGGCCCTAGAGTGTCACAGCGCACACAGGAAGCCAAGCTTTGCAGTCAGTAAGCCCCAACCCACAGCCCCAACACCGGGGCAGAAGCCTGGTAGATGACACAGCAGTGTAACAAGTGGATGTCACTGCGCTGCAAGTCAAGGCGAGGGCTCAGAGAGAAACGATCTGTCGGGGTACAGTGCTTCATGGTTTTGGTATAAATACACTGCTGTGTTTCCCCAGACAACGAGGGAAAACCAACAGCCTGAAAAAAAATGACCAAGACAAACAACCAGCAACAGACCCCAGAGCAAAGGAGAGCATTTCAGGGTCACTAGATAATTTTACAAATAATTCTAATTAGTGTGTCGAAGAGATTCAACCCTATCTGGCCTCTTGTAAAACAAGAACAAGACGCTGCAAGTTATGAAATACTTTGGGTCCTCCAGACATAGACAGACAAAACACAGAGGCACACACAGGATCAGTCCAGAAACTCTACCCGCTATACGGGTTTCCAGAGAGAGGGAACAAGCTAAACAGAGGGAAGAAAATTACCAAAGCAGCAGCAGCAGAAATACGTAAGTACAAAAATTATATAAAGACTAAAAAAAAAAAAAAAAACCAACTGTTGAAGAGTCAGAGAAAATGAGTTCCATCTGCTCCCCAAATGCCTGCAATGGTCAGGGCCAGGCCAGGCAGGCTCAATCCAGGCCCAAAGGGGGTAGCAGGAATACGCGGGAGTCGTACCTCTGTCTCCCAGAGCAGCCGGGGCAGACACTGGCGCCAGGAACCAGAGACTAGCGCTGAACTATGGCAGTCCAGCATGCAACATGTGGAGCTTTTACTTTTCTTTCCTTTTTTTTTTTTTGATTAGAAAAAATTATTCTTATTTGAAAGTCAAATTTTACAGAGAGAGAAGGGAAGAGAAAGAGTAAGTGTTTCATCCCATTGGTTCACTCCCCAAATGGCTACAATGGCCAGAGTTGAGCTGCTCTAAGCTGGGAGTCGGGTGCTTTCTTCCCACTCTCCCACATGGGTGCAGGGTCTCAATGCTTGAGCCATCCTCTGTTGCTTTCTCAGTTCATAAGAAGGGAGCAGCTGGGCCATAAACTGGCATCCATATTGGATGCTTGCACCACAGGGCATAGAATTAGCTTGCAGTGCCATTGCCGACCATGCGCATTTGCATTCTAAATGGCATCTTTTTTTTTTAAGATTTATTTATTTTTGGGCCTGGCGCGGTGGCGCAAGTGGTTAAGGTCCTCGCCTCGCATGCCCGGGATCCCATATGGGCTCCGGCTCTATCCGGGCAGCCCCACTTCCCTTCCAGCTCCCTGCCTGTGACCCGGGAAAGCAGTCGAGGACGGCCCAAAGCTTTGGGAACCTGCACCCGCGTGGGAGACCCAGAAGAGGCTCCTGGCTTCAGATCGGCATAGTATCAGCCGTTGCGCTCACTTGGGGAGTGAATCATCGGACGGAAGATCTTCCTCTCTGTCTCTCCTCTCTGTATATCCGCCTTTCCAATAAAAACATAATAAAAATAAATCTTAAAAAAAAAAGATTTATTATTTTTATTGGAAAGACAGATATACAGAGAGAAGGAGAGACAAAGATCTTTCACCCATTGGTTCACTTCCCAAGTGACCACAAGGGTTGGAGCTGAGCTGATCCAAAGTCAGGAGAGAGGAGCTACTACCAGGTCTCCCACGCAAGTTCAGGGTCCTAAGGCTTTGGGCTGACCTCAATTGCTTCCCCAGGCCACAAGCAGGAAGCTGGATGGGAAATGGAGCAACCAGGGTACATAGGGATCCTGGTGTGTGCAAGGTGAGGATTTAGCCACTGAACCATTATTGCACTGGGCCCCCAGAATTTTAACTGAGGGGCTACATACCACCTCCACCATAAGACCAAACTGAAAGAATCCAGGAGTACCCACAGCGACGACAGAGGGGCACAATCCCACACAAAGCCTAGACACAGGCTTATCGCCTTTCCGAACACCAGAGGTGAAGGAGAGTGTACTACAACTGCTCCAGAAGAAGGAAACAAAGAAACACATGCAAAGGAAAATCCCATTACCTGTGCAGAGGAAAGAATGGAACTGGCATCAGATAGCTCATTAACACAACAGATGCTGGAAGCTAAGAGATCAATGCTTTTACTGTTTTGGGGGAAAATAAATTTAAATTCTGTATTCAGTTAAACTATCAATCAAAAGTGACAGCAAAATAAGGGATTCAAAGATTACCTCCCACATATTCTTTCTGAGGAATTACTTAAGAATGTACTGGAGCTGATCAAGAGATTCAGATAAGAAAGAAAAAAAAAAAGACATAAAATCCCGAATCCAGTGGCTCTGTGGGATGGCTGTGCAGACAGGAGAAGCCGGAAACAGAACTGTGCCAACAACGTCACCAAGACAGAGAGTGCCCGTAAGGAAGGCTCTAACTAAGTGGCTGGGCAACTTCAAGGGCCCAGAACAGAAGGACCTCATTCTTTCAATCATAATGAAAGGACAGGTCACTAGAAACTCCAAAGTGGAACTAAAAGCTGAGAGAAAAATGGTTCAGCTCTGAGACAAACCAACACAGCACAACCAGAGGAATTGCTGGAATGCAAGAAAAAACAAGGAGCGAGCCTAGGCATCAGAAGTATTCTCCTATGAGTGGCAAGGAGATTACACAAGAGTACTTCAGAAAGTCCTAGAAAAATGGAATTAAAAACTTATTTTGGGAGCCAGCATTACGAAACAGCAACATCCCAGTGGGAGCCAGTTCAAGTCCTGGCTGCTCCACTTCCTATCGAGCTTTCTGATACTGGCCTGGGAAGGCAGCAGAGGATGCTTCAAGTGTTGGGGACTCTGCTACCCACATGGAAGACCAAGATGCAATCCTGGCTCCTGGCTTTGGACTGGCCCGCCCAGACCATGCGGCCACCTGGAGAGTGAACCAGAGAAAAGAAAATCTCTTTCAGACTTTCAAATAAGTAAATACATTTTTAAAAGTTATTTTGGTTCAAAAATAGGTTGGATTCTATTCAGTCTTAACTTGCTCATTTTCCACGAAACGTTTGCACACACCTCTATCAATGGGTTGTCCTTTTTTTTTTTTTCTTAATAAACTTAGGTCTTTCTTCTGCTAATTTCACTCCCTAAAGACCACAACAGGCTTGAACCACGATAGACACTAAAAACTTCAGCCTGGGTCCCCCATGTGACTGGGAGTCCAGCACCACAGCCACCACCTGCTGCCACCCAGGAACACAGCAGGGGACGCTCCGACTTACAAGTCAGCTGGGACTGAAACCCAGGCATCCTGATACAGGACTCGGTGTCCCAGGCCTTAATTGCTACACCAAACACGTGCCTTAGATTCCATTACCATTTTGTTCCAATATTGCTTAACTGCACCTTCCATCAACTTCTCAAGGTACCCCTGTACTTTGGCAACTGGAAACATTACTAACAGAACGCTGCTTGAATATGTAGCAAATGTCCACTCGGCCACAACAACTTCAGTATTGCTGACAGGCTTCTAACTGAGAATCCACCTGACAGACCAAGAGTAAGGTGCCACTTCTGTTACACACCAGCGCACATCACTGACAAGGTGAGACGAAAGGGCGGCCACAGTCGACGAAACAGCCAATGGCAATGGTCTGCCGACACTAACATTCTCACCCGAGGGGCAGGATGCAGATTCCAAAGGCAATTACAAACTATGTACCAAGAACTCAGGGTTCCAGCAGCAACTGCGGAACATGGCGCCCCAGCACGCCCTGCCAGGGACGCAGCCGGTGCAGGGTGCAGCGCAGCTGGCGGGCAGTGAAGGTCCGGAGCACGGCGTGCGTGGGGGACTGCAGTGACCCACCCGTGGAGTAAGCCCCGCCGAGCGCCTAAGCCCAGGCCGAGTAGCTGGCCCAGGAGCTGGCCTGGTGCGTGGAGCAGCTGGAGCTGGGCCTGTGGACGCGGAGAGCCATGGAGAGGCAGAGGGAGTAGGTCGCCGGCGCCCTGCAGAGCCTGAGCAGTGAGCTGACGCCCCTGCCACACAAGTGACAGCTGATGCACAATCTGTCTGGAGACTACCGCGCCCGCATGGAAGCCGAGTCCCTGGAGGCCCCGTGGTCCCTCGGGGCTGCGCAGGTGCAGCCTGTCGCAGGGGCCGTCAGGAAGAGCCAGAAGGTCTGCAGGCTCCGTCCAGTGCCGAGACCCGAGAGCCAAGGCCACCATAGGCACGTCTGAGGAAGAATTTAAGTTCAATTTCTTCTAGCCTTTGCGGCGCACCCCATGGGGCTATATGGAGGTCTCTGGGCAGATGTAGGCCTGGTGCCTGTGTCCAGTCCATCAGGCCAGCGCAGGCACCCACATGCCTCCCGAGGGTGACAGGAAGGGCGTGTGTGCTCTTCAGGAATTTATCAAGTAGGTCTTGTTAATAGGACGTGTTGGAAAGCTGTATTTTGTACACTGGTACTTAAATCTGATAACATGCACATGAAATATGTCATTGTTTTTATTTTTTAAAAATTCAGAAAAAGGGTGGTGGGTATTGTGGCTGTAGTGGTTCAGCCACCATTCGGGACACCAGTATCCCTCATCAAGGCACCTGGGTTTGAGTCCCAGCTACTCCACTTCTGATCTAGCTTCCTGCTAATCATATGTGCTCAGGGAGGAAGCAAATGATGGTTCAAGTATGGGAATCCCTGCAGCCTATGTAGGAAACCCAGACTGAATTCCAGGCCCCTGATTTAGCCTGGCCCATCCCTGGCTATTGTAGGCATTTGTGGAGTGAACCAGTGAATGCAAGATACTTCTCTCTTTCAAATTAATAAATAAAAAGAATGAATAAATCAATTTTTAAAAGTTTTTTCTTTTCTTGGAAAGGCAGATATACAGAGAGGAAGATCTTGCGTCTGTTGGTTTACTCCCCAAGCAGCCTCAACGGCTGGAGCTAAGCCAATCTGAAGCCAGGAGCTTCTTCCGGGTCTCCCATGCAGGTGCAGGATCTCAAAGCTTTGGGCCATCCTCGACTGCTTTCCCGGGCCACAAGTAGGGAACTGGATGGGAAGCGGGGCCGCTGGGATTAGAATCAGCGCCCATATGGGATCCCAGGCATGTTCAAGGCGAGGACTTTAACCACTATGCTACCATGCCGAGCCTGAATAAATCAACTTTAGGGAAAAAAATCTTTGATGATGTTCACTTGTTTTTAAAAACTGAGAGGAAGGGGAAGGGAAGGAAGTGTGCTTCCTGTGAGGGAACTGATAAAGTTGAAATTTAATAAATAAAGAGTTGTCTAAGCACATTATTCAGTATGTGAAGGAAGCCGCCAGAAGCGCTAACCTCAGATCATTCTTAACAGCGGCCGCTTCTCGGAAGTGGCAGCGGGGCAGGCGGAGCGGCTCCAGCACCTGTTGTGGTTCACCCAGGAGCCCGAAGTGCTGGCTGATCATGTGACCATGTGACTGATCAGTTGCACCACCCTGTTCCAGAGACTTACTCAATTCTACACTTTGTGTTTACATAAAGAGAGCTCTTTAAGTAATTCTGACACAACACTCTAGCCCAGAGCTACTTATTTACTAACAAAAACTGGGGTTTTTATGCTGCCTTCCTTCCGACCTCTGATCCAGGGATTCTAGGTTCTCACAGGATAAAGTCTGTCTTTGATGGGTTTGGCTTTCAGAGTTGTGTGCCTCCCCCAGGGACAGCCCACCAGCTGGAAGCCTGCAGGACTTCTCACGTCAATCACTGTGGCACTAGGCCTGTCCCACCAAGACCTGATCAGCCAGCCAGCCGTGTTCTAAGATCTCCCGACCCTTGGCTCAGCAGCCCTGCAGGGGGGCCGAGCCAAGAGGCCAGTGCCAGGCTGTGCTGAGAGGAACATGCAGAGCCTGGTACCCGGGCCCCTCCAGTCGCCACAGCACCTGCATACACTGCCTCGTTCTGCCCTGCAGTGCCCCCTCCATCTGCTGGGGAGAAACGGGACCTGGCCACACCTCTGCCCAGCAGAAAGAGGCAGCAGACACAAAGGGAAGTCTCCTAACTCCGGAAGTCCAGCAGGAGGAGGCCAAAACAGAACACTTTCACTTTCAGCCACACTGACCAAACATCAAACTGAGGATGGGGATGGAACCTTCAAACCAACAGCACATGTTTCCGCTATCCGGAAAGCTGCTGGCCTTTAACACTTACTGGGAAATCTGTTGTACAAATAAAATGAGAGTGTGTGTGTGTAAAATAAGCCATGCACTGCTGCTTATGCACCTAGAACAAGACAAAGAGAACACCCACCCGCACGCGGGGCGCACAGTCGCAGAGCCACCAGGAACAGGGATCTGGATCCGGGGTTCGTCGGTTCCTTCCTGCCCTCACAGCGTCACCTGCGCTGTGTGCGGCAGCTGGCTTCTGCTGCTGCACACATCTGGCTAGCTCTAGTCCATTTTCAGGGCCACACAAACGCAGCTGCCGTGCCTCCTCCCCCCGCCACAGCCCAGCAGAGTCACGGTCACCTCCCCTCTAGAGGTCCCAGCTGTGCCTCTCACAAAGTCAGTGCAGGAAATCCCTGGCCGGTGGCGAAAGTCCTGGGAGTTCCCTGAAGCGGAAAGACCCTGTGGTTCCCAGGATCCCGGCCTCTCTGCCAGGCATCCGTCTCCTGCTCTGAACCTGACATCTCAGCCCCTGTTTTCCGTCCAGGAAAACAATCAGTCTTTAACAGACAGTCTGTGTTTGAGTCACAGCCTACTCCCTCCCAACTACCGCCGCACCCCGTGCCCAGGTAACAGGGAGCCAGCTCTCAATGAAAGGGCCTCATTGACAGCCCACAGGCGTGAGAACTGCGGCAGCAGGAGGGGTGGGTGCAGCCCCCACCTGCCCACATGCCAGAGGAAGCATTAAGGTGTGGTGTGGCCCGGGCAGGAGCGGCAGCAAGTTCAGCAGCCATTTATGACGCCTGCAACCCCCATCGTGGGTCCCAGATCACTGCTTCCAACCCAGCTTCCAACTGACGTACTTCCAGGAGGCAACAGATGACTGACTCAAGTTCTTGGGTCCCACGACCCACGTGGGAGACCCAGCTGGAGCTCCTAGCTCCCGGCTCTGGTCTCATCTAGTCCTTGCTGGTTGTGCACATTTGGGGAGTGAAGCCCCGATTTCTTTATCACTCTCTGAGATGAAAGCAAACACACAAGAAAACAACAACAAAAAGACGGCCTGCAGCCAGGCTGAGGAAAGGACAGCTCACCTGGTCAGGGCCTGAGACTTTCCCCCAATCTCCCCTCAATTGGCTCAGGTGCAAATAATTGTAAAGGTAGAAAAAAAAAAAAAAAACAGTGATGGTTTCACAGCAAGGGCACTTATCAGAGACAGCTGCCATGCCACCTGCTGTGCTGAGTGCTCTATGTGTCTTATCTCAAGAGGTCGCAACCCCTAACTGTAGCCACAAAGTCAGAGTAGAGCATTTTAAGAAGGAAACACACAGGAATGGAACTGAAAAACGCCAGATAGCAGCCCATCAAATAAGGGCAAGCCTTGTTTCGTGAAACTTGTTTCACTCATGCATGTACCCGTGTATTTTTCATACTAGGTTCCAAGGTAAAATACATCCCTCGCTGTGGCTCAGAAACGTTGCAAAACACTTCCCCATCTATTTCATGAGCCGCCCACTGAGGGCTGACCTGCTAGGAACCTAACGGAGAAAACAAGACAAGTTCCGTTTCCAACCTTCTGTGCTGCTCTCTCGGGCTACCTACTGGTGCTCCTGACACATCCGTCTTCTCTCTGTTCCTCTTTCTCTCCCTGGGACAAGTGCCACTCCCGCAGTCCGGAACGCTCCCATGACCCTCCCCGGCACAGCTGGCTCACTTCCATCCTCAGGCCTTGGCGTGGGGCCTGCCGTGTTGCACGGTGTTCCTCTCCGAGAAGCCCCTCTCACACTCGGTTCCTTGCAGACATGTGCCCGACTGGAACTCCAAAGATGGAGAAAACACCAACCATGGGCCTGACGCAGTAGCCTCGTGGTTTATGTTCATGCCTTGTACACAACGGGATTCCCATATCGGCGCCAGTTTGTGTCCTGGCAGCCCCGCTTTCCATCCAGCTCCCTGCCTGTGACCTTGGAAAGCAGTCGAGGACGGCCCAAAGCCTTGGGACTCTGCACCCACATGGGAGACCTGAAAGAAGTTCCTGTCTCCTGGCTTCCGATCGGCTCAGTTCTGGCTGCCTGCGGCCATTTGGGGAGTGAACCAACAGATGGAAAATCTTCCTCTCTGTCTCTCTCTGTAAATCTGACTTTCCAATAAAAATAAATAAATAAATAAATCTTTAAAAGAGAAAGAAAGAAAACACCTGCTGTGCTCACAAATGCAGGTCTAGCATCTGAAGGGATTTGCTAAGTGAATCAAGAAACTGCCCAAGTCCTCCTGCTTGGTAAACTGCACAGCCAGGCTTCCAGCCTAGCTCTGTCTGATCTCCAGACTCGACTCAGGCTCAGAAACCATAGCATTGCTCCAGCACGCACTGCACTTGGCTCCCCAAGTCGTAGTCTCTCCATTAGGTCACAGGGCAGGGGTCACAAGTGGCTCCCGGAGCAGCCGAGACACTGGAAGGAACATATCAATGAGGAGACTGCAACATCTTCAGACTGGAAGAGGATAAGAAATTTGCTAATGGCCAGAGAAATATCAAAGAATTTAGCTGAATACACAAGGTTTGCTTAGCCCAGGACAGCTGCCAACTCAGAAATGAGGAGCGGGGACTCCTAGGGACAAACAGTATGCTGAGAAAGAGGGGTAGGCAGAGCTGCCAGCGACAGCAGACAAGCTCAACGTGGCAAATGTGCAGGGCACTGAGACGCAGGAAGTGCACGTTGAGGTGATGAGGCCAAGACTGAGCCTGAGGGGACAGATACCGGCTGATTCCTCCTGAGGTCAAGCAGGCGGTAGGAAAAGTTTGACAATGCTGCCCCCTGGTGGATGGCTGTGAGATGCCTGGCCCGCTGGAAAAAAAACGGGAGATAGGTTCCTACTGGGGATCGTTCTTCAGTGATCCCTTGGAGAGTCCTAACAGGGATCTGGCCATTGGGAACTAGAAAGGGGTTTGATGTAGCTCCGACTTCCAAGGACCTCTGATCCCTGGGTCCACACAGCAACCAAACCCGCCTACTTTAACTCGATTCTCGTTGTGATCATTTGTGCATCCCACCACTCCCCAAACAACACGGCAAGGGCAGGGACAGTATCTCACTTATTCTGAAGCTACAGTCAGCACTCAGCCCAGCATATCAGAATAACAGTAGTCACTGCCATGTACTATGGACTTAGTGCTTTTAAAGAGGTTACAGCACTGAATATTTTTAACGTCAATTTTCCTTATCTATATAAAGTGGATAAATCTCATATGTTTCACGATACAGCTTTAGAAGCCTAGCGACACCCACAGCCTCCCCCAGCACTGGATTCCTGCTTCTCCCTTGTGAGACGCAAGCAGGCACGCATCTCACTGGGAACCTGGAGTCCTCGGGGAGGTCAGTCTAGAGAAATGAAGGCAGACGTCACCTGCCCCAAGGCTGGTGTTTTTTTAAAGACTGCTGTCCATTAAAGTTGGATGTGTGTGTGACTTGCCAGAGGACCTGGCTAAAATGCAGATTTTCATTCTGGAGTCCAAGATAGGGACTTAGTTTGGTTCTAACAAGCTACCAGACAGGGTTAATGCAGCATACCCACACACCACATAGGGAATGGCAAAACTCTGCAACAAGGGTGGTGGAAGCACGGGCAGCAAGTCAAACCTGGCCTTGACATGAATGGTAAGCTAAGAGCGACACACTCACTCGGGAAGGCAGACCATCTGTGTATCACAAAGCTTAAAAGACCTGCTGTCCCAACTATGTAAATAATAATAATAATAATAAAAGAGATTTGCTGTCTCTCTTTCATCCCGAGGTGACTTACCTCTAAGGCAACAGAGAGAGAGAGAGATGTTTTCCACCTGCTGGTTCACTTCTCAAATGCTGCAGTAGCCAAGGCTGAACCAGGGTGAAGTCAGCAGGGGTCAGAAAGCGCCATCTGTGGCCCCCACGAGTGACGGGGATCCCAGGGTTGGAACCACTGCCTGCCGCCTCCCAGAGTACACGTCAGTAGGAAGCTGGGCTGGAAGCAGAGGCAGGAGCTGATGGCAGGCATTCAGATCCGGGATGCCAGCGTCCCACATGGCAGCCGAACCCACACTGCCACCGACTCTCAATCAGGAATATCACCCTGGGATGAAGTTCCAGCTGAACAGACGAGGTACAGGCTCTCAAGAAACTGTGTGACTTCCAGATGCCCAGGCCTAGTCTGGGAAGGGACACTCAGCATGAAGTGCTAAGAAGGCAGGAAACAACGAACCAACCCAGACTCCCCGGTGGGCAGGAGTGAGCCTGGGGACAAGTGGGGACAGGTGGGGCTGTGAACAGGGAAGAGGGCCAGAGGCCACTGATCAACTGCCTCTTTTCCTGCTTACCTTGACCCTGGAAGAGAGTGATGGGGACAGGTGGTGATCAACACCACATGTGGGCAGTGCTGAGGGGAAACAAAGCACAAAGCCAAGTCTGCGAATCCGCAGGTTGTTGCTGCTGAGATCTGAGTGAGGGGGAGGCAGATTGGTGGAGAGGGTGTGGAAGGGCAAGCAAAGAGCCAGGCAACAAAACAATGGCCTCCGAGCCCCACATGGGGGCCACCCCGGGCATGCTTCTGCCCCCTCGGTCCAAGAACACATTTGCTGCAATGTCAGTGCCTGAGAAGGTAAATAGAGCTGTCCATTTCCATCAACTTGACCAACGAATCTGGCTCTCTTTCAACACTGGATCAGGCTGTTTTGACCTCCACTGTGAAAGGTTTGCTTGTCCGACATCAAGTGTTCACATGTATTTCCAACGGCCGACAATGGCACCCTTTCATGGGAGTGCAGAAAGACTGTGGAGAAGCCTGTGGGGCAGGATATCTGTAGAGCCAAACTGATCTTACATGCTAGGAGGCAAAGAGAAGACAGGGGGAGGCAACAAAGCTGCTGTGTGTTGCAAAACATATTCCGGAATTTCTTGGTTAAAAGGAAACTTTAAAGTTAGGCAGTGTCCTTCATGTCTGCAGTGTAGCGCCTACAGAATCCGACCATCTGGTGCAGGACAGCATGCATGCATAGTACGCCTGCGTTTGGACATGGAATATGCTTTATTCCAATGAACCACAAAAATGTTCTCAATCAAAAACCGCCTCTGCTTGTCAACCATGAGTCTCTGCCCTTCACCCAGACCAGCCCCCACTCAACCACACTACTACCTCCCCTAACAGGAGATGAACAAGCGAGGGTCTGATCTGACCCAGAGCACTACTGGACCGGTACTCGGAGCCCTTAGTATTTCCTGCCACCTGCTGGCTGTGTGATTTTGGATACAGTTACTTAACCTTCTGAAACCCGTTTTCCCACTTGCGCAGTTTCCTCACAGCACAGCTATTTGGAGGATTATATGCGTTGGCCCACACAGACTAGCTGGAATCTTGGCTTGTACAAGAGTGAGGGTTCTGAACTGTTGACAGTTATTATTGCTCAACTGATAGATGAATTTGTTCTTTCTAGCCCATGGATCATACTTTCCTCTCCCAACTTCCTCTACACCAAAATCGCGTCACTCAGCTCCGACACAATGGACTTCTCTTCATGCGGGGCTGTCCTGGCAGCGTCTCTGACCCCTGCCCACTAGATGCCAGCAGCACTTTTCTCATCAGTCTGGACAGCTCAGCAATGTCTTCTGAGATCGCAAATATCCCACAGGGTTAAACCCGGCTCTTTCACTGAGAGCTACTGTGCTATGCAAATCAGATCCGCGTACCCTGATGACCACACCCCTCATTGCCCACCATCCCACTCTGTGCACACGCAGCCACCTCACCCACCACTGGCTCACCACTCAGCTGCCTTGGAGGGAACAGGTGGTAGGTGCTGTAAATGTCATTGGAGAACTGCAGCTGGAGCTCAGGGCTGCCCGTCAGCAGCTGGGCCACCTGGTCCACTTGAAATGGCGTCTTCTCCATGATGACAACAGCATCTTCTCCATCGCCTGGACCAGAAGCCTCATTCACCTGTGGGCAGAGATACCGTGAGTGGCCCCAGCGGCATGCTACGAGATCTCCTCTATTGCAACTTTTCTAGTCAGTGGCACCCACACCTTTCTCTCAGGGAAGGTCCTTCACCGTACATCCTTGTGGCCCCCTCACACCTTCCTTCTGAAAGAATCAAAGACTTTAAGCTTTCGCTTACGAGACCTCTATCAAATTTCCCATTTTAGGAGATGAAGAAGCTGAGATCTAGAGAAATTGAGCGGCTTCTTCAAGGTCACAAAAATGGTCAGCGGTGACACAGAAACAGGATCTGGGTCTACCAACCAGCAGCCAACTCGAAGGCTCTCAGGGCACCCATCTTCAGCAGGCGATTCACACTGAAGATCAGCGGGGCTGAGAAAACCCAGCAGGCCCTCACAGAACAGCAGTCACACACAGGTCTTCCACAGACAACAGCGAGCTCCTGCAGGCAGTGTGGGAAGCCCCCGGACCTGTCTTCCGCCGGGCCTTCTCAGTGTCGGCTGGAGAGCTGAGAACCTGAGCAGCTGTGCGCACCTGCCTCCTGAGACACACTCTGTAATCCTGAAAGCCGGGCTCACAACGTCACAGCGCCAGCCAGCACACGGCAAAGGGCTATGTCACCCACATCACCCAGCATCGGCCCAGGCACACCCTGGGGGCAGCAGGTGCTGATCCGAGGATTTGAGTCTCTGCCACTTACACGGGAAACATGGCAGATCCAGGCTCCTGATGTGGAACTGACTCAGGTGCAGCTATTGTAAGCGTTTGGGGAGTGAACCAACCAGTGCATGGAAAAGAATCTATTTCTCTCCTTTCAGATAAATAAATATTTTCTAAAAAAGAATAGAAATGGGCCAGCATGATGTTCAATTGGCTTATCCTGTCTGCCAGCACCAACATCTCACATGGGCACTGGTTCATGTCCCAGCTGTTCCACTTCCCATCCAGCTCCCTGCTTATAGCCTGGAAAAGCAGTCGAGGACCGCCCAAAGCCTCAGGACCCTGCATGTGCATGAGAGAGGAGGAAGAGGCTCCTGGTCCTGGCTTCGGATTGGTTCGCCCCGGGTCACTGCAGCCACTGTCAGCCAATCAGCTGACAGACAACTTTCTCTGTGAATCTCCCTTTCAAGTTAAAAAAAAAAAAAAATCTGTGCCTTTCAAACAAAACTAAATACTTCTTTAAAAATAAGTTTTAAAAAGTGACTATATGGACTTCAGTAAAATTTAATAAGACTTGTCATGGCTGAAATAGTGTAACATCTAGAGCAGGACCTAGCAAGACATCCAGCAACAATTACCGTTACTGAGACAATGTGAATGAATACCTTGGGGAATTTAACGAGTGTGGGTTTGTTCTGTTTTTTTAAGCCATAGTTAGATGTGGGGGAGAGGAGACACTCATCTTCTATCCACTGTTAAATCACTACCCAGACGGTCACCGCGTTCCGGCCTGGTGCAGACAGGCGCCACGAGCGTCCTCCGGGTCTCCCAAGTGGGCATGCTGCTTTCTCAGGCTGTTAGCAGGGCGCTGGGACAGAAACGGGGCCCTCGGGACACGAACCCGTGCCCCTGGGTGAGGCCGACGTCTCAGGCGGGCCCTAATGCGTGGCTTTTGGGGTGCCATTCCCTTTGCAACTACTAGAGCATGCTTCTAGTTTCAGAGGAATTCGTAAAAGTACACCACAGCGCCCTTGCAGGCTAGCGGCGAACCCCGCCTCCCCCGGGAGCCGAGATTGGTGTTGTCCCGCCAAGATCTACAAAAATAAATAAATAAACAAACAGAATCCTCCTTGCAAAGCGACGATTGGCTCCCTCCAGCCCGCGTCCCACCCAGAGTCTGCCCAATGGTACCTTCCCATGTAAGACAATGATTTTGTCCCGCGCAGACTCCCGCAGCACTTTCTGAACTCTAAAGCCGGAGAACGGTAAGCTGGCGGGAGCAGAAGTGCCGTTTCCAACGCCGCCTTCCTTCTGCTCGGGACTGGGGGCTTGCGCCTCCTCCGCGTCCCAGTCACGCTTCCTCTTGATGGCTTGGGGCTTTGCGTCCGCCATGCTGCCCGCGAGGAGCTGTGCGCCTGCGCGCCCCGCCCGCCGCCTCCCGGCGTGCTTCGCGCGGGACCCGGCCGGGGAGGGCCGAAAAAAGGGGGCTGGGAGTGGGGACCCCGGACATGTAGGGGGACCCGGGCGTGTGGGGACCCGGGGGTGTTGCGAGATCCGGGACTGTGGGGGGACCCGGGGCTGTGGGGACCCGGGCGTGTGGGGACCCGGGGGTGTTGCGAAATCCGGGACTGTGGGGGGACCCGGGGCTGTGGGGACCCGGGCGTGTTGGGGTCACGGGGGTGTTGGGGTCACGGGGGTGTGGGGACCCGGGCGTGTTGGGGTCACGGGGGTGTTGGGTCCCGGGGCTGTGGGGACCTGGGCGTGTTGGGGTCACGGGGGTGTGGGACCCGGGCGTGTTGGGGTCACGGGGGTGTGGGGACCCGGGCGTGATGGGGTCACGGGGATGTGGGGACCCGGGGCTGTGGGGACCCGGGGGTGTTGGGGGATCCGGAGCTGTGGGGGGACCCGGGGGTATTGGGGGATCCGGGAATGTGGGGACCCGGGCGTGTTGGGGTCCCGGAGCTGTGGGGACCTGGGCGTGTTGGGGTCACGGGGGTGTGGGGACCCGGGGGTGTTGGGGGATCCAGGGGTGTGGAGACCCTGGGTGTGTAGGGGACCCGGGGGTGTTGGGGTCCCGGGGCTGTGGGGACCCGGGCATGTTGGGGTCCCGGGCGTGTGGAGACTCCCAGGAGTGTGAGGACCCTGGGCATGTTGGGGGACCCCGGTGTGTAGGGGGCCCCGGGTGTATGGAGACCCTGGATGTGCTGGTGGGGGCCCCAGGAGTGTGAGGACCCCGGGCTTGTGCAGACTCCAGGGCGTGTGGGAACCCGGGGGTGTCCTGGAGAGCCCCCCCCCCGGGTGTGTGGGGAGCTTTGACCCGTCGCATCCCTACCGCAGGGGTCCGAAACGACTGCACACCCGACCCCGTGTTGCGATGCTGACATTTTAAATTCTTTTTGTGCCAGTGTTGACTGGTTATTGTGGAAGGATGTTTTTGAAACCATGGAGCCCCTTTTCGTTATTGATTTTTAAAAAAAAAAGCGTACTTAAACCCTTTTCTATTTACATTTCCGAAGCAATTGATGCCTTTCCTGACCTCCAAAATAGGTGCTTTTCGCTGAGAAAGTGATGGTAGGCCCAGTGCTACCATCCATTTAATTACTTTTCTTGTTTTTAGTTGTTTCAATAAGCTCCCTTTGTGGCCACGATTTTTGGCCAGTTTGATTTTGAACATTACAAACAAGATGAAGTTTTCAGTATCAAGTTGAGGCATTACTTTTATCAGAAGCATAATGTTATGCCTTGAACAAAAGCCTGATTGTGATGGGAAGGAGGGAAACAGCATATTTTCAGGGGAGACTTAGGATCTGAAATAAAGTCTTAAAAAAAAAAAAAAAAAGTCGGGCCCAACGGCATGGCCTAGCGGCTAAAGTCCTCGCCTTAAATGCGCCACGCCCCGGACTCCCATATGGGCACCAGTTCTAATCCCGGCAGCTCCACTTCCCATCCAGCTCCCTGCTTGTGGCCTGGGAAAGCAGTGGAGGATGGCCCACAACCCTGGGACTCTGCGCCCGTGTGGGAGACCCGGAAGAGTTTCCTGGTTCCTGGCTTCGGATTGGCCGTTGCGGTCACTTGGGGAGTGAATCATCGGATGGAGGAGCTTCCTCTCTGTCTCTCCTCCTCTCTGTATATCTGGCTTTGTAATAAAAATAAATCTTAAAAAAAAAAAAAAAGTCAGTTACATAGTCATAGGCTTCCTGGATATGTCCCTGGATAGGGCATTAACCAGGCTAATCCTCCATTCATGGGCCAGCATCACATATGGCCACTGGTTTGTGTCCAGGCTGCTCCACTTCCCTTCTAGCTCCTTAATGGCCTGGGAAAGCAGTTGAGAACAGCCCAAAGTCTTGGGACCCTGCACCTGCATGGGAGACCTGAAAGAGACTCCAGGCTCCCAGCTTCGGACTGCCAAGGTCTGCACATTGTGGCCATTTGGGGAGTGAACCAGTGAATAAAGATCTATCTCTTCTCTGTATAATCCTACCTTCAAATAAATGTTTTTTGCTCATTTTTCATTTCATTTTTAATGTTATTTACATAGTTGAGAGGGTGTATGCGCATGTGGGTGGGGGGCTCTAGGTATGCAGGAAGGTAGGTGGGACAAATTTTGATTTTTTTTTTCTTGTGTCCTCAGGAAAGGAAAAGGAGGTGGTCGCTTCTTGCTGTCAAACTCCATCAGCACCTGGGGATGGGGAAGCCATTCAGTGACACCCTGGAGACCCTGATATGGAGAATGTTCCTGGGGTGTTATTTGAATGGCTCTGCTAGCTCTGAGATGTCGCTGACCTCCTTACTCCAGGGTTGAGAAAATCTTGCCAAGTCTGTTGGCTGACCAGGTGCACCTTAGTGTATCCGCAGGCCCAGGAACATGGTACAAATCTTGGGCAGGACAGTGGTCCAGCCTATTCTGCTTTGCACCCTCTAATGAGGCACTTGGCATCCTCTGCTGGCCTAGATGAGCTGGCTATCATGTGCCCCATGGGCATCTGGGCGTGGTATCTACCACATGGGCATCATATCTATTGTGACCTTTCCCTGTGGTTGAAGTTCGAGTCTCCCAAGAAACTCCGCCTGGGGTGACCTTAGACTTAACTGTCATGGGCTCCAGCCAGTGCAGGGTCAGGGTTGATCCATCATTTGGCACCAGCCAATGATGTAGTGGATGCAGCGGCTTGGTCAGTTCGACTCAGCCCCATCTCTAATGCAAACTGACAGGTGCTGCAGCCCAGCCCATCCAGCCCACCACAGGCCTGGTCTTCACACATACCAGCAGATGCTGCACAGCCTATTAGGGCAAATCCCAGTAGCTCCCACCAGGCCTGCACCCAGTCCTAGTTTTTGTGTGGCCCAACCCAGTTCATCTGCATCCCTTCTGGTGTTCATGTGCATCCTTGGATGCTACAGTTCAGTCCAACCCAACCTGCCCCCAGACCCAGTCCTCACACTTGCTGAGTGCTGCTGCTGCCTTGTTCAGCCCAGTATGCCCCCAGATCTGTCTCTTGCACTCACCAGTGGAAGCTGCAGCCTAGCAGAGTCCCCAAAGTTCTCCTACCTGGCCTATTCCTAGCTCCAGATCCTGTGTACACTGGTGGGTGCTTCAACCCAACCTTGCATGGCCCACTTGCAGTCTCAGCTCTCACTGGTGGGTGTTGCAGGCTAGCCCACCCTGCCCCCAGACCCAGACCACACCAATGCTAATGGGTGTTGTGCCTGGCCTGCCCTGCCCGCAGTCTCAGCTATTGTGCTCCCCAGCAAGAGGTGCATTCTCTCAGGGGAGTTTCCTAAGTTCCCCTACTAGACCTGCACACATCATAGGATCTCATGCATTCCAGTGGAGGCAGTGACCGTGCCTGGCATGATCTGCCCTCAGTTCTGGCCTTTGCATGTACTAGCAGGTGCTGTGACCTGGCTAGGCCTGCTGTCCTCCAAGTCCCAGGTCCCGTGTCAGGTGGTTTCCTGACAGGTGAGTACTGTGATTCAGCATTGTTCAGTCTAAATTCCAGCCCCCAGCAATTCCACAGAAGTGAGCCCAAAAGTTCCCCACAGAATCTGCCCCAGATCTGGTTCTCTCACATTCTGGTGGCTGCTGGCAGCAAAGCTTGACGTGGGCCACTCTCTGCTCTGACACTTGTAGATGGGTACTGCCACCTAGCCCAGCCAGGCATGCCCCCTAGGACCAGGAATGCAGCAGGTAATGCTATTTAGCCAAGCCCAGGTCTCCCACATGGATAAGTGCCTTGGTCTAACCCATGTCCTCTGGTTTCTCCCTCTAAACCACTCTGTCTCTGCAAGCTTGCCAGCTGCTAATGCAGCGGTCAGGTCCATGGAAGCCTCCAGAAGTCACTCAGTGTCTGTCTAACACGCTCTCAGAACCCCAACCTGGGCTGTGTGCAGCCTCCCCAGCCTGGGGGTCAGGGTGGTGTGTCCCAACCAAGTGTTCCCTGCATTTCCCACATATCTTTAAAAAAAAAAAAATGTTACTATGATGGCATACTGGCATAGTTAAAGCAAATTTGTCATTAACCAGGCCTAGAATGCTTGCCAGCTATTGACTGCTTTTCTCCTAGTAGTGTAACACTTGGCTTAGGTACAAGGAACCTAGGCAGTTAACTACAGCTAGGATCTTTTCTTTTTAATTATTTGAATGGCAGGGAGAGGGGCCAGCACAGTGGTATAGCCAGTGAATCCTCCACTCGTGGCGTCAGCATCCCGTATTAGCATCAGTTCGTGTTCCTGCTATTCCATTTTCAATCCAGCTCTCTGCAATCTCTTGGGAAGGCAGTGGAGGATGGCCCAAGTCCTCAGGGCCCTACACCTATGTGGGAGTCCTGGAAAGAAGCACCTGCTCCTGGCTTTAGATTGTCTCACCTCTGGCAGTCGTAGTCATTTGGGGCATGAACCAATGGATGGGAAACCTCACTGTCACTCCCTCTTGTTCTCTCTCTGTAACTCTATCAAACAAACAATTAAAAATCAGGACTTTAAAGCAGCCTCGGAATGCAAGGGCCTCTAATGGTCTTACCCTCACCCACCTCCAGGGCAGAAAGCAGTTTTCGGCAGTTCCCTTGCCTGCCTGCAGTCCAGACATTCCCAAGCAGTAGCAGTGACCTGTGGTCCCATCCCTGGGCGCCCAGCAGCCAAGCTCACACACAGGGGAAAGTCTGACCTCAGCCAACACGTCTGAGCAAACTTCTCCACACTACTGTCCCTGTTTTGATCCCAGGAAGAATCATTTACCATCTTGTGTGTTGTGCCCATTGGAGGAATGACCCAGCAGATGAAGCTCTTTCCCTCTCTGTTTCTCTGCCTTTCAAATAAGCAAATAGAGATTACTGGTAATTAACTTATGAAGTTAGAACTAAAACAATTATATGTGCAAATTGTATGAGAAAAATAGTGTGTATTTTTGGTGATGAAGGTTACATGACATGTAGGATGTTGTGTTTCATTGAAGAAAATATTTCTATTTTAAGGCTAATGACTAGTGGAAGGAATGATATAAATAAAACCAAAGGATACAGAAAGCTGAACGAAGAGAGTAGAAGAAATGGTATGTGGTTTAAATGATTAAAATTAAATTTATTATTTAAAAAATTTTAAATAAGCCATTGGGGTGCATGTAGTGATGCCACACTTGGACAGCCTCAAGTCCTGTCAGAGTACCTGGACTTAAGTCTTGCCCCTGCTTCACACAGCCTGGAGGGAGGCAGCATACGATGGCTTGAGTGTTTGGGCCTCCCACAAGGAAGACTTGATGGAGCTCCTGGCTCCTGACTTCAGCCTAGCACAGCCCAGGCTGTTGAGGGACCATGTGGTGAGTGAGCCAGAAGACAGAACATTCAGGCTCTCTCTTGACCTTTTAAATAGATCTGAACAATAAGCATTAGTGGTGGGTGCTCTGCACTGGTTGGAATACCTGTGTGCTTATCAGAGTACTGGGCTTGAGTGTCAATTCTGGCTCCTGATTCTCCATTCCTTCCACACCATGAAAGGTGGTGATGACTCAAGCAGCTGGGGGCTGTGTTCTGATCAGGATACGGTTGTAGTCTCACTTAGCACAAGTGTGGACTGGGACTGGATGCACCAAACCAGGCTAGACTCCAACACCATCTGGTGCTCTGGAGGACCAGGGTAGATGTGGGATGGACTAGGCTAGGTCTCAACCCCTACTGAGCCATGTGTGAGCTGTATGTGGGTATGGATGAGCAGTGGCTGGGCTGAAAGATCCAACAGTAAAAACCAGATTGGGTTGAAGGCCAGTCATTGCTAGGACAGTAGGTGAACTGAGTAGGGCTGGCTCATGCACCCTCTGGTATGCGCAAAATCTGGCATTGGGAGAGGTTCTGATGGAGGAGCTTGGGCAACTCTTCTGGCAGGACACAGTCCCTGCAGGTAAGTTCAAGAAGCCTGATAGGAAACAGCCCAGAACAGACAATGGAAACTTTCCCACTGGCATACATTTGGCATGGGTTGGGGCAGACCAGGCTAAATCAGTTCACATCATAAACTGGTGAATCTGACCACCATAACAGAGTGTGGGTCGGGCCAGGTTCGGTCATAACAAAAAAACCAAGTGCACATTATGGAATGTCAAGGTGAGGTTACCTGTACTGGATGTGACCGCAGTGCCCAACCAGTACACGTGAGAACCAGGAAGTGAGAGGGCAGAGCCGGCAGGGGTAATTGGGGGTGCTCCCCTGCTGGACAGCTACTCCCACTGGACAGTGTAAACTGGGATGGGTGCAGACCAGACTAGGCAGGGCTACAACACCTGTGCGTCTCATGTGGCCTAGATCAGGGAAAAGCCAGGCTGGGCTGACTGTTCCAACTGGTACAAGCATAAATCAGAGTGGGTGAGGGTTGGTTGGGCCTTGCCACAGTGTCAACTGGCAGAAGCTGGCACTAGGGGCTAATTCTGTCAAGTTAAACTGCAGAACCACCTGTAGAGTACATGATCCGGGAGAGGGAGTGGCCTAGGAGGGAAATAGTGGGTTCCTCCTTCTTGGGTTACCACCCCTACTGGAGGGCACAAAAACCAGGACAGGGGCTATGGTGGCTAGACAGAAAGGCACCCAACAGCATGTGTGTGGGCTGGATAGTCAGGCTAGTTGGGTTGAACTAGGCTTCAAGGTCCATTGACATGTATGAGAGCTGAATAGGAGGTGGGACAGACTGGACTAGTTTGCTGCACATACTGGCAAACCAGGATAGGAGGCGGGCCTGGTGGGGGTTATTGTGGGTCGTTCTGACTAGGCTGCAGTTCCCACTGGTTTATGTGAAGGCCGAGTGTGTGCTAGGCAGAACCAGGCTGGACTGTAAAACCCATTGGTTCAAGTGGAAGACAGCGTTGGAAACAGAACCGACCCAGCAATTGCAACCACCAGATGATTAGGGTGTTAGACTGTGCCAGGCCCTGTACTAGCTGGTACATACAAGAATCTGGTCTGGGAACACCTCAGACAAAGTCTCTTTGGGGATCTCCCCAATCGAACTGCTGGACTCAGAATCCTAACCATGAACAGAGAGAAGACAGAACAAGTCGATCAACCACCTCAGCCACATGTTAGCAGTGAAAAACTGGGCAAACAGAGACTCTAAGATGGACTATGTCAATCAATGGGTTCTTCAACAACCTCATCATGCTTAGAATGGCGAGACTGGCAGCGGTTCATAACTGTTGAACCATCAAAACCACTTGAGCAAGACCCTCGGAGCATGCCACACATGAGGGACCTGGGGTGGGTGGGAGACTGGGTGGGGTTTCTCCCTTAAAGTCCCCCTTTACCTCAGATACATGAAGGAAACTGATGGCTGCCCACGGCACTGGAGACTAGGGTCTGGTCTGCCCCGCCCCCCACATCTCCTAGGCTCCAGCCTGGAACAGGAGGAGGGGCCACAGGAGCCAGTTACGTCACCTACCTGGCGGGATTCCAGTTGACCAATGGCACACCTGAATGGACATTCCTTGCATAGTTGGGGCACAGACAGCCCCTTTGCCTCCCCACGTGTCTAGAGGGGTATAAAACTCCTCCACACGTATCTCAGACGCCCTTTTCGCTTCCCTCTTCCTTCCCCTCTGCGCGAAGGGGGCCCAGGAGCGGATTTTCCAATAAAGCTTCCATCTCAACTCTGAACAACTTGCCGATATTATTTCACCAAGCGGGCGGGCGGTCGGTGGCCATCATCTAACAGAAACAATGTGGAAATAATAGTCTTGCCCACTTTCCTGTAGCCCTTGAACCTTTTAACCCTAATTAACTATGTAAAGATTGTCAAAAATATAATTAAAAAATGAAAAAAGGGCCCAGCGACGTGGCCTAGCGGCTAAAGTCCTCACCTTGTACGCTCCGCGATCCCATATGGCCGCCGGTTCTAATCTTGGCAGCTCCACTTCCCATCCAGCTCCCTGCCTGTGGCCTGGGAAAGCAGTCGAGGACGGCCCAAAGCTTAGGACCCTGCACCCACATGGTAGACCTGGAAGAGGTTCCTGGTTCCTGGCTTCGGACCGGCGCAGCACCGGCTGTTGTGGTCACTTGGGGAGTGAATCATTGGACGGAAGATCTTTCTCTCTGTCTCTCCTCTCTGTTTATCAGACTTTGTAATAAAAATAAATAAATCTTTAAAAAAATTAACAAAACAAACAAACAAACAAAAAACACGTGTCTTAGGAATGTTGGTGGCACAGCATCCCAAACTGCTGCTTGGGATGCCCATCTCCCATATCCAGTGCCTGGTTCAAGTCTTGATCATTTCGCACTTCTGACTCAGCACGCTGCTAATGTCCCTGGGAGACTCTGGGCCCACGTGGTTGAGTTCCTGCTACTCACATAGGAGACCTAGATGGAGTTCCTGGCTCCTCATGTCTGGCTGGTCTAGCCTACGCCATTGTGGACACTTGGGGATTGAACCAGCCAATGGAAGATCTCTTTCTCTCTCTCTCTGTTTCTCTCTCTTTGTCATTCTGCTTTTAAAATAAAAGGTTTAAATAGAATAACTTAAGGCATTTGCTTGGAAGACAGAGAGACCAAACAGAGATGTCCTATCTGCGGGTTCACCTCCACAATGCCCTCCAAACCGGAGGTGTGCCAGACAGCTCAGTACTCAATCCAGATCTGCCCATGGTGGCAGAGATGCAGTGCCTGACTCATCACCTACTGCCTCCCTTTGTGCACATTAGCAGGAACCTGGACTCGGTGCAAAACCAGCACACAAACCCAGGTCCTGCGACGAGGGATGAAGGTCTTCCGAGTGGTGTCTCGCCCACTGTGTCAAATGATCACCCACAGTAATATCCTCACTTTTCATATTTTACTGGGGACCTACAAAGCATTGGACAAAAAATAGCAATGAAATGTTTGGTTTTGCAAATTATGACTATTTATAGAAAACCTAATAAAATCTATAGTCTTAGGGCCTGGTGCAGTAACCTACCAGTTAAAGTCCTCGCCTTGCATGTGCTAGGATCCCATATGGGTGCTGGTTCTAATCCCGGCAGCCCCACTTTCCCATCCAGCACCCTGCTTGTGGCCTGGGAAAGCAGTTGAGGATGGCCCAAAGCCTTGGGTTCCTACACCCCTGTGGGAGACCCGGAAAATGTTCCTGGCTTTGGATTGGCACAGCTTTGACCACTGTGGCCATTTGGGATGGAAGATCTTCCTCTCTGTCTTTCCTCTTCTCTGTACATCTGACTCTCCAATAATAAAAGGAAATCTATAGTCTTAAAAAAAATAACAGCATATTGTGTATTATTAGATCAATATGCAAAATAAATTACAATATTTTATACAAGGAATAGATAAAGTATTATAATTTTTAAAATCCTTTTTTTCCCTTTAAGATTTATTTATTTCTTATTAGAAAGTCAGATGTATACAGAGGAGACAGAGAGAAAGATCTTCCATCTGCTGATTCACTCCCCAAGTGGTTGCAATGACCAGAACTGAGCCGATCCAAAGCCAGGAGCCAGGAGCTTCTTCTGGGTCTTCTATATGGGTGCAGGTTCCCAAGGCTTTGGGCCATCCTCTACTGCTTTCCCAGGCTACAAGCAGGGAGCTGGATGGGAAGTGGAGCAGTTATGATATGAACCAGCACCAATATGTGATCCTGGTGTATGCAGAGTGAGGACTTCAGCCACTAAGTTATCACGCTGGGCCCTAAAATACCTTTTTCAGCAATAACCAAAAATATGAAACACTAAGTGCTAAGTTTGATAAAAGATGATGCTGATCAATATTGAAAAGATTATCAAGCCTTGTTCGTATGCTTTTACAAACATAACTAAGTGGAGGCACACCAATTTTACAGCTAGGAAGCATCCATCCTAAAAACAACCTCTCTCCTCTAATAAATTTACAACCTTAATGTATGTGCAATGAAAACACTAACAGACTTTTCCCTGGAACCTGCGAAACGGAATAATCAATTTATATGAAACAGCTAAGAACAAAGACATCAGAGTGATTTTGAAGAATAAGTGAGAATTGACCTAAAAGCTATAAAGGCTAATTTAAAAAATATCAGTAGGGATCAGCCTCAGCTTGAAATGCCAGCTTCCTGTACAGGGGCATGATGGCTCAAGTCTCAGCTGTTCTGCTTCTATCTACCTTCCTGCTAATGTGTCTGAGAAGGTAGCAAAGATGGCCCAAGGACCTAGACCCCTGCCAAGCACGTGGAAGACCCAGACAGACTTCCTGGCTCCTGGCTCCAGCCTGCTGCAAGCTGTAACTGATGCAGCCATTTGGGGAGTGAACCTATGATGAAGATCTCTCTATCTCTGTCACTCTGCACATTCCCTGACTTTATTTAAAAATTAAAAAAAAAAACCAGGAATATTCCAGTTGGCATGCAGAGATACATGAACAGAGAAGTGAATGAGGATGGAGACTCCAGGGACAAAAACTGCCAAGACAGCCCAGTGGTGTCATCACAGCCAGTGGAGGAACGGATGAACTGCTTGGTATTCAAATGGAATACCAAGAACAAAAACAAGTCTAAACCAAAAGAACCCAGGCGGAAGGAAGACTTACATGGGAAAGGAAATATTTTAGAAGAAAATTCAAGAGTAGAAAAGGACATCAGGCGCGCGCGCACACACACACACACACACACACACACACACACACACACACACACGAGACCATTGTAACAAGGTACACTACTTATTATTAAACAAACTCTTACTCTTTAAAAGGTAATATTATATTATTATTCTTTTAAAACAACTTCTAGCAATTTGAGATATGCACTTAAATATTTTTAAAACAAAATAATGCCTAAAGATTTGCTGGGAGTGGGGAAACAGGTGGCTTATTTTTGCTGAGATGCACAAATGAACTGAGAATTGTTCAAGCAGGGGGTGGGCATTTGGTGACTCAACAACCCTTTTCCTTTTTGGTATACAATATGCACTCATGAGCATGTACAATCAGTTTTTCATAAAAATGGTTAAGAGGAAGACTATGATGGAGGGGTACCAGTTCTGACCCCCCCCCCCCGAAATCATAACATTTGAAAGCCTGACAATTCTGCAGGCAAGAACATGAAAATCTGAGAACACTATACAGAAGCATAAATTGGCACAACCAGTTTGGAAGCACTTTATCACCTTCTGGTGGAACACAGCGTGCATATTCTTTACCACCCAGCTGTTTCCCAGATAGGCTAAACCTAGAAAATCTTTCTATAAAACAGGTACAAAGAGGTTCACAGGCCCATTGTTTTTAATAGCACAACACTGGAGACAACTGAGAATCCATTTGTAGGAAAATATGTGAGTCAACTGCAATCTGTGTGTTTCTAGTACATTGAAATGGAACCAGCTGGAGCCACCCCATCAGGTAGCTAGGTCCCAGAAACACAGGACAAACCAAGTCAGGGCTCCTACAGAGCACAGACTCAATGCTGCTGACACACTGCAAAACTCTTTAACCTAGCCCAGATGCTGGGCTAGATGAAAACAGATGGAGGAACATTCTAGAGAAAAGCTGAGAACATCTAGAGGAGTGGCTATTCCCAGTGGTGAAAGCAAGGAGATGTCATCGGGGCAGGAAAGAGCACCTTGGCAATGATGAGGTCTTGCTTCCTAAGCTGGTGGGGGAGGCACTAAGGAGTGAGTATCCTTCCTTAGTCCTTCTTTACATCATCACATGTACTCTTCAAGTGTGCTCAAAGAGCGGACAGGAGGTCGGAAGGGAGAGAAGAGGTATCGAACAATAAAATCCTCTTCAGTTAAAAAACCTGCTGAGAACTGTCAAGTGAAGCCGTGCCTGTCCTGTCAGGAGCATGGCACTGCCAGGAGAGACCGTGGATCCCTTAGTCGGAAGGTGCACGTGGCTACGGGGAAAGCTCCAGCTCTACCCAGGCCTCCGAGGAAGGTCCCCGGGCTGCACAGGCTGGAGTGGAGGCCTTTGGATCCCCCACTGAAGGGACCGAGTCCCCTCTCCTATAATTCAGAATAGCTTTTAGATCTGCGTCTTTTGCGACACGTGTGCAATAAGACATGGTACATCCACTCTCAGAGTGGGCCTGTGTCTCAAAAGAGAGCAGTGGTAGTGTGGTTAGGAAGGACCTGAGGACCGGCACCTGTTCAAGGGACCCCCAGGACACGGGAAGACCTTGGCACTGCGGCCTGCAGTTTGGGCAGCCCGCTCATCACTCTGGGAGGATGTGCCTGTTTAAACCAATGCCTACTTGCAGGGGAAGAAAAACAGGCATGTGTCCAGCTTCCTGTCCCATGAGCCAGGAGGCAAAAACGCTGCCAAACTCCGCAAGCAACCCTACCACCTCCAACTTCTAGCTTTCTCATGGCCTTCCTTGGGGAGTCCCCAGCCTCCCCATGACCTTCCTGGGGATGGGGGAAGCCCCATCTTCCTCACCACTTTCCTCGGGGGAGTCCCTGACTTCCCCTTGGCCTTCCTGGGAGCCCGCAGTAAGGGAGGCCTGATGGTCATGTACCAACGAGGTCCTGGCTCCTGAGGTCTCTTAGTGTATCTGCTAGACCCAAGACCCTGCAGGGGCCTCTAGATCCAGCACAGCCCGGGCCTGCTGGGCCCCACAATGGCGTGAGTCAGCTGAGCGTCCGCAGATCTGGAAGAGAACAGATCACACGGCTTGTCACCCTCCGCAGCATCTTCGCTCCTCCGCAGCCCTCCCCATGCCCTGCACTCATCCATCTTTCCCTCTCTTCTGTTACTTCTACAAGAACACAGTTCTCCTAGCCCAGTCCCATTCATTGGCCTCAATGCTGTCCCATGGCTGGATGCCATTCTCTCTTATAAATCCACATTCCTCTCTCCCACCACAGTGCGAGAAATGCAACCCCATTCCAGACCCCTGCTCATTGACACCTGCTGAGGGCCGAGGCTGCACCTGCTTGTCCATAACTGCCACCTGCCAGGCTGTGACCTGGACACCTATTGCTCTGCCACTCTCATCTTACAGCAGTGAGAGCCTGGTGGGTGATGATGAGGCTAAGTAACTAAACGTCTTCCCATGGTGTTAATGAGCGGCCAGGACTCAAACCCAATCTTCTCTGGAGCCCTGCTCTGCAAACCAGGGCACTCAGGAGCCCCCCGACCCCTTCCCCACGACACTTACAGTGCAAGACGGCATCCCTGACTTGGCGAAAGCCTCCATCAGGGCCTCTGCCATCCACATAGTACATGAATCGGAGCTCGGGTGGGTAGGCAGCTCTGGAAAGGCCCGACAGCAGGGGGATGGTGCGGCCCTCGGCGCCTGGGGCCTCGGAGAGGGCTTGTAGCATCTGGTACCTGCACCACGGGTCGCGAAGGAACCCCGGGGTGATGAGCAACACGCGGCAGTGACTGCTGCTCAGGGCCTGGCACAGCTCGGACACGATGGCACCGCCTGGGGCAGCATCGCGCAGCTGCAGGAAGCAGCGCAGGCTGGCAGCGCTGTCCTCCAGGTAGGAGACTAGCTGCTGTGCAGCCGTCAGGTCCTCCTCGCTGTGACACACACAGACATCATAGTCCCTGCTCCAGCGGCCAGTGTCGCTGCGGGCGCCCTGGTGCTCCGACGGCGGGGCGGCTGACGGTGAGGTGGCTGATGGTGAGGCTGTGGCGCTGAGGCTCGAGCTAACAGGCTCTGACCCGGAGGAGACTCGCGGGGTGTCGCTGGAAGAGCCCTCCGGGGAGCCAGGTATCTTCGAGCGCTTCTTCTGCAGGGCCTGCCTGAACCAGTCTGTGGGGAGAAAAGCAGCTGATGTTCCTTCCCGATACCCCCAGGCCTCTCCCCTCTGCTCACAAAGACCCATTACCTGTCCTCTCTCTTTTTTTTTTTTTTAAAGATTTATTTATTTTTATTGGAAAGGCAGATATACAGAGAGGAGAGACAGAGAGGAAGATCTTCCGTCCGATGGTTCACTCCCCAAGTGGCCACAACAGCTAGAGCTGAGCCAATCCAAAGCCAGGAGCCTGGAGCTCTTCCAGCTCTCCCACGTGGGTGCAGGTCCCAAGGATTTCCCACCCCAACTGTTGTCCCAGGCCACAAACAGGGAGCTGGATGGGAAGCGGGGCCACTGGGATTAGAACCAGCGACCATCTGGGATCCCGGCATGTGCAAGGCGAGGACTTTAAGCTTTATGCTATTGCACCGGGACTTTTTTTCCATCCCCTTTAAAAAAAAAAAAACGAAACTCAGTTTTGAAACTAATTTTACTTGAAAGGCAGAGAGATCTACTATTTGTTGGTTTACTCCCCTAGATAACAAAAGCCGAGGGTGGGCCAGGCTTAAATCAGGAGTTCCAAACTGGGCCCAGGTCTCCCATCTGTGCATCGCAGCGCCCCAAGTACTTAAGCCATCACCTGCGGCCTCCCTGGGTGTGCACTGGCAGGAAGCTGGGAGTGGAGCAGAACCTGGACTCAAACAGGAGTTCTGCTACAGGATGCAGGCAGCCTGCTCGGCTCTGCTATTCTTGTACATCAGCAGGGTCCTGTCTAAAAGCTCCTGGTATTTTTCAAGGTTTTGGGAACAGGTGAGACTTCTGGAATTCTGTCAGTGTTTTCCCTGCCTGATGAAATGACCTGGTCCTGCTGCTTGCTCTCTGCACCACCACCGTCTAGGTATGCATTCCTTTCTCCGTATGATGTGTTCATTGTAGCTGCTGTGGCAGGCTAACCAAGAGAATGCAGGGTACTTGTAGTGGAAACATTCTAGAATGGCACAAAAACTCAACCTTGGGATATGGAATGCCCACAGCTCTCATCGGAGAGCCTGGTCCCAGTCCCAGCTTCTTCACTCCCAATCCAGTTTCCTGCTAGTGCACACCCGAAGAGGCAGCAGGCCGTGGCTAAAGTGCTTGGATCTTTTTTTTTTTTTTTGAAAAGATTTATTTATTTTTATTACAAAGTCAGATATACAGAGAGAAGAGACAGAGAGGAAGATCTTCTGTCCGATGATTCACTCCCCAAGTGACCACAATGGCTGATACTGCGCCGATCCGAAGCCAGGAACCAGGTGCAGGGTCCCAAAGCTTTGGGCCATCTTCGGCTGCCTTCCCAGGCCACAAGCAGGGAGCTGGATGGGAAGTGGAGCTGCCGGGATTAGAACCGGCGCCCATATGGGATCCTGGGTGCGTTCAAAGCGAGGACTTTAGCTGCTAGGCCACGCCGCCGGGCCCAAGTGTTTGGATCTTTGCCACCCATATGAGAGACCCAGATGGAGTTTCAGGTTCCTGGCTTCAGTTTGGCTCAGCCCTGGCTGGTGGGGGTATTTGGGGACATGAACTAGCAGATGGGAGACCTCTCTTTTTCATCTCTTCCTCTCTCTGCCTTTCAAACAAAATGCAAATAAGTTCATTAAAAACGCAGACCCCTCCACCTCTACAGCTTGTGCTAAGGACAGTTTGGTATTATGGGGACTGGTTTTCTCTTTCTCTGGCCATTCTTCTGAATGGTTCTGGAATAAGGATAGAGATGACAAGAACCACAACTCAGCCCTTGGCAGCAGGCTTCCCAGGCGAGGACAATTAGCTGAGCAGACCTGGAATACTTGTGTGCCTCCAGGACTGAAGATGTGACTGAAGCACGCCTCACTCCTTCCTCTGCACAAAGCATCTGGCAGGATACTAAGCCAGGAGCCTAAGGCCTCCTCGGCCTTCCTGTCCACCCGCCCCCCCCCCACTGCCATTGTTGCAAGCAGGACAGCCTCCTTTCCAGCCCACACAGAGGCTTTGGGCTACACTGCTGGCAGCAGTGCAGTTTTACTCACCAGCCATCTTGCCCAGAGGCTTCTTGGGCCGGGTGCGAGGACCTGGAAGGGAGGTTGATGATGCCATCACGTGGGGCTCACTACCATGCCTGTGAGACCAGGAGGCATCAGGAAAATGGGAGACGGGAGGAGAACGAGTCTGGACCCCGTGGAGCAGCCATCCTATGGCAGACACAGAGACAGGGTGTCACAAAAACTGTGCTAACCTGGCTACTCTCAAGGCCCAGTGTAGGCACCTCAACTTCTGGTTCCCTCCGGATGCCTCTGGGGACGGGACACATACCTCTGGGACTGGGTCACACCTGCAAAGGGGATGGCTGGGCATGACCATCAGAGTACCCACTGGTCATGCTTAGCAGCCAGGAGGGCATTTGGAGCTGGGGAAGGGCAGCTGGCTTTCTAGTGTAAATGCTGAGGGGAGAAGGACGGCTGCTACTAGATTTTTTAAAAATAAAATCCAAGTAAAAAAAAATAATTTAACATGAAGATTAACATGTAACATGTTAGCAGTTCTCATTTTGTAAAATAATTTTCCCTTTTGGCGACAGAGGCTGATTTTGAGTAATTGCCTTTTTCACTGTTGGGGAAGAAGAAAGCCAACTGTTCAATAAATAGCACATGCCCCTGGAAGTGGGGTGGGACAAGCCCTTGTGAGTAAAGTTATGCAAAGGTTTAAACAGGAACCAACTCTGTCTCTGGCAGGACCATTGAGCAAGAAAGTAGGTAGTAATCGCAAACACAGTTACTTCCTAGAGTTTTAAACCCCAACCATCTTCCTTATTACATCATAGTTCTTGTGCAGCCAGGGCTGTGGAACAACCCCATAAACATGCTTTAATCTTTCCAAGTCTTAGTGATAGTTGTCCTATATCAAGGTGTAGGTGTCAAACAGATAAGACAGTGAGTGCTTATCTCCAGCTGGAGGGTCTATTGATTAGTCCTATTTTAGTCATCGATTTGCTGTGTGGTTTGAAAATACTTCCTTTTCATTACATTTTTTAAAAGTTCATACAAGGGCCCGGTGCAGTAGCCAACTGGCCAAAGTCCTTGCCTTGTATGTGCTGGGAGCCCATATGGACACTGGTTCTAATCCCAGAGGCCCTGCTTCCCATCCAGCTCCCAGCTTGTGGCCTGGGAAAGCAGTGGAAGATGGCCCAAGGCCTTGGGACCCTGTACCCACGTGGGAGAGCTAGAAGAAGTTCCTGGCTCCTGGCTTAGGATCGGCACAGCACCAGCCGTTGGGATCACTTGGGGCGTGAATCATTGGATGGAAGATCTTCCCTTCTGTCGCTCCTCCTCTCTCTATATACCTGACTTTGCAATAAAAATAAGTAAATCTTTTTTTTTTTTTTTTGGCTTTTAGTTTCTCATTTATTTTTATTTATTTATTTCTTTTTTTGACAATCCTTACAAATTTAATTGGGGTGAAAAAGGTTCAAGGCCTAAAGGGGGATATAGAGGAAGAAGCCCCACCCAGTTTCCCACCCACCCTAAGTCCCGGATGTGGGGCATGCTCTGAGATACTTGATCAAGTGAAAATAAGTAAATCTTGAGAGTTTGTTTGGAGGTTCTAGCAGGGGAGCGCAGCTACTCGTATACCTTGACCTAAGACCGGTCCTCCTCTAGCGGGGATGGTCGTCCTCTTTGACCGAGTGTGCAGCTTCGGGAGGGACGTACATGGAGCAGTGAGGAGGAAGGGGACACCCGTCTAGCCTGCCAGATCAGCTGAATCAACCCTGGCGATCAATGGGGTGACAGATGTCGCAGCAAGATCACCCTTACATCCAAAATAAGTAAATCTTTAAAAATTAAAAAAAAAGTTCATATGATATGGAGTCGAGGTTGTGGCTTACTGGGATAAGCTGCCACCTGCTTGGGCACGACTGTTTCATGCCCACACTCCTCCCTTTGCCATCCAGCTCTCTGCTTATAACCTGGGAAAGTAGCAGAGAATGACTCAGTGCTTAGGCCCCTGCACACACATGTGAGGCCAAGAAGAAGGTCCTGGCTTCAGATCAACCCAGATGTAGCTATTGTAGTCATTTGGGGAGTGAACCAGCAGATGGCAGACCTTTCTCTTCCACCTCCCTCTGCCTTAACTATCTTTTTAAAAAAGAGAAAGAATTTTCACTGCATAAAATGCAAAGTGCAGGGCCCATGGCACTAGCCTAGTGGCTAAATCCTTGCCTTGGATGTGCTGGGATCCCACATGAGCACCAGTTCATGTCCCACCTGCTCCATTTCCCCTCCAGTTCCCCACTTGTGACCTGGGAATCCAGTGGAGGATGACCTGTGGCCTTGGGACCCAGCACTTGTGTGGGAGACCCAGAAGAAGCTCCTGAATCCTGGCTTCAGATGGGCTCAGCTTTGGCCATTGCAGCCACTTGGGGAGTGAAGCAGCAGGTGGTTTCTATCTCTCTTTTTCTCTCTGTAAATCTGACTTTCCAATAAAAACAAATACATCTTTTAAAAAAGAATCCCAAGTATATTAAGTTTTATCTGGTTTCTTACTTTTCTCCAATTTGTTTTATAGGAAATGTACCCAAACCTATAAAAGGATATGAGGAGAATATGCATTTTCTATGCTTCATAGTAGAGTTCTGTTGGGCAGGAGTTGCTGCCTGTGGCAGACAGAATTACGGCCTCTCAAATATGTCCACATCCCAGTTCCTGGGACTATGTCCATGTTGTGTTACATGGCAAAGGGGGTTTTGCACCTGTAGTTAAGGAACTGGAGATGGGATATGCTGGTTTATCCAGTGTAGTCATGAGGACTGTCACAAAGGGAAGGAAAGAGAAGTAGAGCAAAAAGGAGCTGTGTCCACAGATGCAGAGAGGCTGTGAGCAGGGGTAGGTGTGAGGCCTCCGAATGCGGAACTAGAGTTCCTGAAGGCATGCAGCCCCGCCAGGCCATCTTAGCCTGACAGCCCCCAGCATGGCAAGACAAGTGCACGCTGTATGAAGCTGGGTAGGTTTGGTGATGTTCCCCATAGGATGTAACAGGAAACAAAGGTACAGTCTCTGGCTGTATGTGAGGCATTTGGCCTGGGGGTTAACATGCCCACTAGGCTTTCTGCTTCCCGTAGCTTAGTGCCTGGGTTCGTACCCATCTGGGAGACCTGGATCGGGTTTCTTTCTGCAGGCTCTGACCCAGTCCAGTCACAGCCATCATGGGTATCTGAGAGGGAATCAGTACTTGGAAAGCTGGGAGCTCCTTCTGTCTCTCTGTCTTCCCCACCCACCTCCCCCAAAATTCTGACTAGATAGTTTTCAAAAGCAGCATTACAAATGGGCCGACAAGGCTGCCTTGTATCCAGGCAAGTGTTACACTGCTGGGAGAAAAGTAGGCAATAGCTGGTAGGCATTCTGGGCCTGGTTAATGACAAATCTGTATTAACTATATCAGTGTGCCAACATAGTCATCTACTCTTATTTTGTTTTTAAAGACATGCGCGGAAGGGTGGGGAGTTCTGGGCCAGGACATGCTACTCTGGCCACTAGGAACGCTGTGTTTCTGCGTGGTGGGGCTACAGATTGCCTGGGCAAGGCAATCTGGAGACATGTTGGAGTGGAGTCTGCTGAGGGCCTGTTTGACAGTGGAGTGACTTCTGGAGGACTCCACGGACTAGGCCATTGAACTCTCAGGTAGGCCAGGGAGCTGAGAGGGAGTGATTTAGAGGAGGGAAACCATGAAGGGAATGTCTGGGTCAGGCCAAAGCATCCGCCCATGTGGCAGACATGAGCTGTGCTAAGTAACATCATCTGCCACCTACTTGCACACCCAAAATCTGAGGTTGGGAAGCATGTCTGGCTGGGCTATGCCACAGTGTCTGCCCCCAAGGGTGTGAGCCACGTCAGGCTGGGCTGCAGCACCCACTGGAATGCAAGAGAACTGGATCTGGGGCAGATTTTACAGGGGATTCGTGCTTGCCTCTGTCGGGGGTGGAGACGGGCTAAGTCAGCCTGGACTGTGGAACTTACCAACACTCGTCGGAACTGGCGGTGGGAGGAGGCAGGGAAGTGCGGTACATGGCAGCACATGCAAAGGCCAGCACTGAGGGAAGCGCATGCCAAGCAGGGCCATGGCACCTACTAACACACATGAGATCTGGGGCTGGGGGCGGGCCTGGCAGGGGAATTTGGAGAACTCCCCCACCAAACTGTAACTCCTGCTGGGGAGCACAGTGCCAGAGCTGGGGAGGGCCAAGCCAAGCAAGGCTACAGCACCCGCTGGCATGTGCAAAACCAGGATGGGATGTGGACCATGCTGGACAGGGCTAGGCTGCGACACAGCCAATAAGAGCTGAGACTGGAGGTGAGCCATGCCAGGCTGGGCCAAAGCAACCAGTGGCACATACGAGATTGGCCTGGGAATGAGCCTGGTATGGGGAACTTTAGGGAATCCCCTGCTAGGTTGTAGCTCCCACTGGTGAGCTGGGGCTGCAGTCCACTGGCTGTTGTGGTTGAGGGATTGAATTAGCTGGTGCACACAAGAGTCAAGTCTGAGGTCACCCCAGGCAAGGTTTCTTGGGGGACTCCCCAACTAAATCGCTGGAGTAGGAATCTGGCCATAGGCAAAATCACAATGTGTGTGGTCCAGCCTTGGAGTACATGTATTGTGACTGGGCTTCCTCAGTTGCCAATGCCTGTGCAGTGGACAGCATGCCCGGATGCCCACAGGGGACATGACAGCCAGCTCATCTGGCCCAGCAGAGGATGTCAAGTGGCTCGTCAGAGGGTGGAAAGCAAAGCGGGTTGTACGGCTCTCCAAGCCAAGCTTTGACACAATGGTCTGTATCTGTGGACTTGGTCTGCCAATAGACTTGGAAAGATTTTCTCCACCTTGATGCCAAGGCTGACATATCACAGCTATCACAGCTAATCAAGTGGTACTTTCGGAACATTCTTCCCTATGTCGGGGTTTCTAGGGCATTCCCATCCCAGGGTGCCAATGTAACTTGGCAGTGAGGAGTGGCCCGCTCCTCTCTGTGGACACAAGAGAAAAAAAATAGGAAAAAGAGAACTGAAAAATTTGTCCCATCTACCTTCCTCCGTGCCTCAACCCTTTCCACCTTAATCAGATGCCCACATAGGTGCATCTCTTTCAACTTTGTAAACAATGTCAAAAATAAAATAATTTTAAAAACCAAATGGTCCAACAAATACATGGAAGACAAAAAAGTTCAATTTCACTAGCCATCAGGCAATACACAAATCAAAACCACAGTGAGATATCACCTCACCAATATCAGAGAGTCTATTCTCCAAAAGACACTGTGGCACAATGTGTAAAGCCATCACCCTCAAATTTGACATCCTATATGGGCACCAGCTGCTCTACTTCCAATCTAGCTCCCCGATAATAGCCTGGGGAAAGCAGCAGAGGATGACCCAACTGTTTTAACCCATGCATCCATGTGGGGGATCTGGAAGAGGTGTCCTAGCTGTTGCAGCCATTAAGGAGTGAACCAGCAGATGGAAGTTCTCTTTGTCTGTCTCTCTCTGTAATTCTGACCTTCAAAGAAATATAGATATATACCTTATGTGTACAAGAACTAAACGGGATGCAGAATCAACTGGACCAGTCTTCTGTACATACTGGTATGCATATGAACTAAAGCTGGGAGTGGGCCTGGTGGGGGTCTTGGGGGGCTGCTCCAACTAGGCTGTATTTCCTGCTGGTGTGCCTGAGGGTCTAGTGTGTTGTGGGCAAAGTTGGGCTAGGCCATAGTATTCACTGGCTTGCAAATGAGATGGGACTAGAAATAGACCCGACGAGGCAACTACAGCCACCAGTGGGTACGTAGGCAGATGTGGGTGATGGACTGAGCTGGACTCCTGGCACAACAGGAGTCAGGTCTGGGGTCACCTCTGGCAAAGTTTCTTTGGAGACCCTTCCAATTGGACTGCTGATCTCCAACATGGCATACCCAGATGCACATGTGGGACATCACAGATCATTGAGACCTACAGAGGACGTCTAGTACCATGGAGGGCAGAACAAATTGGACAGCAATCCTGTTCAAGGTGGGTGAGTGGAGACTCTAAGATGAATTACGTCAACCAATGGACCTTAGAAAGATTTCCTCAGACTTGGAAAAATGAAATCAACAACACCTTAGAACCTTCGAAACCACTTAAGCAGTGCCCTCGAAACATGCTCCAGAGCAGTTTCTCTCCCTTCTCTCCTCCATCCCTCCATCCCCTTCTCTCCTCCAGCCCTCCAGATACAGAAAGAAAAAAACAAATGGAAATAATAGTTTCATCCTCTTTCCCCTATTCTTCAGTCCTTCCTACCCTAATCAGTGGTCCACATCCTTCTCAAGGTCCCGTCCTTCTCAACGATGCAAACATCATCAAAAAGAAAAGAAAAATGTTAAAAAATTATGTTCATTTTGTCTTATATGTTCATCTCCTTTAAATGTACAAAATGACTATTTTACCTATATATATATACATTTTTTTAAAGATTTATTTTCATTTTTTATTGGAAAGGCATATATACACAGAGAAGGAGAGACAAAGATCTTCTATCTGTTGGTTCACTCAAGTGGCTACAGCGACACAAGGTCGAGTGGATCTGAAGCCAGGATCCAGGAACTTCCTCTGGGTCTCCCACATGGGTGCAGGGTCCCAAGGCTTTGGGCCATCATCGACTGCTTTCCCAGGTCACAAGCAGAGAGTTGGATGGGAAGTGGAGTAGCTGTGACACAAACTGGTACCCATAGGGGATCCTGGCTGATGAAAGGATTTAGCAACTAGGCTTTTCAGGGAAAAATATTTATGATCTTAAAGAATAATGTTGGGGCCTGGTGCAGTGGCCTAGTGGCTAAAGTCCTCACCTTGCAAGCGTTGGGATCCTGTTTCAGGGGCAGTTCATGTCTTGGTGGTCCCACTTCCCATCCAGCTCCCTGCTTGTGACCTGGGAGGGCAGTTGGGGATGATTCAAAGCCTTGGGACCCTGTGCCTATGTGGGAGACCCAGAGGTAGCTCCTGGCTCCTGGCTATGGATTGGCTCGGATCCAGCTGTTGCGGCCACTTGGGGGGTGAATCAATAGATGGAAGATCTTCCTCTCTGTCTCTCCTCCTCTCTGTACATCTGATTTTCCACAATAAAAATAAATGAATCTTTAAAAAAACTATGAACTATGCACTATCAGAGTAAGCATTTATTATAAGGTAACATTATTTAAGTGCTTTTTAATATTTACTTTTATTTATTTGAAAGACAGTGAGAGAGAGAGGAAGAAAGCTCTTTCATTGGCAGGTCTACTCCCTGGATGGCTACAACAGCTAGGTTTGGTCCAAAGTAAAGAGGGAAGGCCAGAAGTCCATCCAGGTCTCCCATGGGCGTGGTAGGGGTCCATGCAGTCTGACCATCTGCTGTTGCTTTCCCAGGCACACTGGAAGGGAGCTAGATCTGCAGCAGAGCATCCAGCACTCAAATGGGGACTCCAGTAACGGGAGAGGCTTAACTTGCTGCACCAACTAGCAAGTCAACAGCAATGAAGGCAGAGTGATATTGGTAGGCAAGGGTAGACACACACATCGATGGAATCATAGGATGTTGAGAAGCACAGCCACACCTGCACACTCTCCCTATTTATAAGTACGGTAGCCTGAAGTACAGCAGGGGAGATGATGTTTCCATAACTCGCATTAGGGCAAATTCCATGGTCTTCTGGAGAAAAACTAGTCTTGACCCATATTCCGCATCATCTAAAAATTAAATCCCAATGAACAGCTTAATTCCCAAAGTCAGCTCCTCATATTTGTGGATTTTGCATTTTTTTTTTTTTTTTAAGATTGAGAGGAGAGAGAGAAAGGTATTCCATCCACTGTTGTCTCCCAAATGGTTGCAATGGCTGGAACTAAGCTGATCCAAAGTCAGGAGCCAGGAGCTTCTTCCAGGTCTCCCATTCAGGCACAGGGTTCCAAAGCTTTCGGACATCCTCTACTGCTTTCCTAGGCCAGAAGCAGCCAGGACATGGACCGGCACCCATTCGGGATGCTGGAACTTGCAAGCTGAGGATTTAGCCATTGAGCCATTGTCCTGGGCCTGGATTTTGCATTGTTAGATTTAACCAACCATGGGTGAAAAAAATGCATTGTCATTTTTATCCCTAAAAAATAATACAGAATAATAACTACTGCTATTGCATTTACATTGTGCTAGATAGTACAAGGAACCTAAAGATGATTTAAGGTATATGTGAGAAGGAAGGCAGCTGGCCCAGCAGGTAAGGCACCCAGGTCTCGTACCTGGAACTGAGTCCCAGCTGTCTTCCAATTCCAGCTTCCACCCAGTACAGATCCTGGGAGGAAGCAAGGGATGTCTCAAAAAGTTGTCTCTGCCCAATCCCATGGGAAAACCTAGACTGACTCCCTGGCTCCCGATTCCTGCCCTGGGCCACTGTGGACACTCGGGGAGTTAACTAATGGACGGTGCTCTCTGCCTGTGTGTGTCTTTCCGTGTCTCTGTGGCTCAAATAAAGTATATGGGAGGATGTGTGCAGGTTACATGCAAATACCCCAGCATTACATATAAGGAACTTGTGTGTCCTTTCAGGGAGGAAGTCCCTGGGAGCAATCCCCCACTGATACCGAGGTAGGACTGCGAGCTGAAGGGTGAAGCAATTGAGATGTTAGAAGGAAACACCAGAACCTTTCTTTTCTGACTTTGGGGAAGGCAAAGATGCTTGCAAGACAGACACCGTGTATACATGTGTAAAGGGAGAACGATGAAAAACTGGAAAAGATAAAAATGAAGAGTTTCTCAAAACACATCATTCAGGGAGTTATAAGGCAAGCTATCAAGAAAGAGTAAAGCTGAAAAAAGACATGTCCCATAAATGTCTCTTACCCATCCATGTCAGGAACCCCTAAACACCAGCAAGTGAAAGAGAAATAACCTAGCAGAAAACAGGCACGGCTGTTGGGAGCTTGATGGCATGAGGACCACTACTCGAGCTGTTTGCCATTCTGCACTGAAGCTGAACACACATCTACCCAGGGTGGAAGTGCTCCCCTACGAACACCAAAAGACAGCCCCCTACTCAAAATAACCCTAAACTGGAACCTAAACTGGAACTAACCTCACCAACCTTGTCCATCAGCTCAACCATCCATGTGGACTGATAAACAACTTCTTAGGGTCTAGCCACTTGGGAACTGTCACACACCAAGGAGAATAAATGTATTCTTGCCAACCGAAGCCCAGGTGAACCTTACAAAGGTACTGGGTAGAAGATGCCTGCTGCACAAGAGGGCATGGTATTTGATTTCATGGACTTAAAAGTCTAAAAACCGGCAGAGACCTTTTACAGCCAGAACAAGTCACTACTATTCCTTGGATCCTGGGTTGGTTGGTGCACCGGGCCCGAGGGATGCTGACTACATTATTGGGTGTCTGAGGGCAGGCTGCACGGAGAAGGCCTCGTGGACAGCGGTTACACTGGACACTCAGGATTGGTGCACTTTCCCATGTGTCTGTCACATATTGAACGGTTTTCTAAGGACTAAAAGTAATAATAGTAATCAGATGTGGCTCCCTCTGAGTCCACTGAGTTAGGTGTGGCACTTGTCTGCACCGCTCTAGAATTCTGCTCTGTCCGCCGCCGCTGCCGTGCTGTTCAATTTACCTGTCTCCACGAGGTCAACGGGACTCGGGTGCAGAAGCTCGCCACCGGTCCCTCACCCCAGGTTAATAAAAAAAAAAACAAAAAACAAAAAACAAAAACGGAGAACGTCGAGAGTAAGAGGTACAGGCTGCGGCCAGGGAGAGCAGGAAATCAGGAAAAACCATACCTACGGTGAGATGGCAGCACCCCCACCAGCCGGCCCCAGCTGGGGCTCTGCGGACGAGCTTCCCGGCGACGGGACTTGCTGGGTCGGCGCGGGCGGGAGGCGGTCCCTCGGGGTGGTCGGTGGGGCAGATGCGCCCAGGCTGGGGCAAGGCCGTGATGGGCCGCCTGGGGATCCCTGGAGTCCGACGTCCGTCCGCAGGGCGGCAGGGGTGCCCCCGCCGAGCCCCGCCGAGCCCTTCCCGGCCCCCGCGGGCTCCGGGCTCCCCTGCGCGCCGGCCCGGGCGGCGAGGGGCGCACTGCGCGGGCTCCCCGGGAAGTGGCGCGCAGGCAGGGCTCCCGGAAGCGCTCTGGGGACCCGGCGCCGCCCTCCTCCGAGCTGCAGGCTCCGAGTCTCGACCCTAGAAGGCGCTAGGTCACCGCGAGGCCTGGACAGGCACGGTGTCCCCTCGGCAGGGAGCCGGATGGACAGCTGAACCCCGACTTTGTCCTAGGTGAGGAAGTACGACAAACATCTTTAGTTCATTCATTTCGTCCTCTCTCACACCTTGCAAGCGAACTGTCCTTGTTCCTGTTTTTATTCGATTGAGAAAAGTAAGACGGAGTGGGGTGAAACTCCTTACCCTAAGGACTCACACCCTGAGTGGTGGAACAGAGGTGGCCGGGTGTGGCTGTGGTTGTGCTCCGCTGGGCGGTGACTCCAAATGGGCACTTGGCGAAGAGTTCTTCAGGACGCAAACGAAAAGTACAAAGTGGTGGCCCAATGGCGTGGCCTAGCGGCTAAAGTCCTCGCCTTGAACGCGCCCAGGATCCCATATGGTCGCCGGTTCTAATCCCGGCAGCTCCACTTCCCATCCAGTTCCCTGCTTGTGGCCTGGGAAAGCAGTCGAGGATGGCCCAAAGCTTTGGGACCCTGCACCTGCGTGGGAGACCCGGAAGAGGCTCCTGGCTCCTGGCTTTGGATCGGCATAGCATCAGCCATTGCTCTCACTTGGGGAATGAATCATCGGACAGAAGGTCTTCCTCTGTCTCTCCTCCTCTGTATATCTGACTTGCCAATAAATAAATAAATCTTAAAAAGAAAGAAAGTACAAAATGGGCACAAGTCTAGGACCTGAATTCCACACATGAGATTGGCTCCTGTGGCTGCCAGGTCCTAGCATGCTGGAGAAGTCAGCTGACCACATTTCCCTCGCTAGTGTGGCCAGAGAACAGTGGATCTTGCTATGTCCTGAGGCCTGCCATTGGGCAAACACAGTTCTCACGCAGTGTTCTGGCAGTGATGGTGGCTGAGGGTAGTTTAACTGGACCAACCCTGCCCCTCACACAGTTTCATGGTTCCTGGAGGAAACCCTCAGGGTGTCCACAGGATTTCTGGACAGTTCTCCCACTTGCTGGTGCATTCTCAAAAGGCTGGGCTGAAGCCAGGAATCAGGCCCTCAGTGCATGTCAGTGCTGTGGGCAGCAGAGATCTGATTACTTGAATCATCACCACTGCCTCCAAGGGTGCACATTAGCAGGAAGCTGGAATTGGGGTTGGAGCTGGAGCTGGGACTTGAACCAGGTGCTCTGGGTATGGGATGCAGCCTATGGCAATGCCTCCGACCCCATGTGTCCTTAATACATGCAGTGTTTTTGGTCTTAAGGAGAGAAACTTCTGTGTGAGTAGCGCAGGCCCCTCTGACCTCACCTTGGTTGTGTCCACACGGAAGGGAAGCTGCATGGCTGCCAGCACTCTGAACACCTGACAAGGTTCATGGGCTGTTGGTTTGGCCTGACCATCCCTACCCTCGGGCCCCTGGCAGGCTCCTTCAGGCCCTTCAGCACTGCTTCCCAGGGTCTCTTCCTCTTCGACTCATGTCTTTAACCCTCTGTGCCACAGTGCTGGCCCCTCAGCTTCCTTTTAAAAATATATGTTTTTTTTTTTTCTATGTATTTGAAAGTCAAAGTTGCAGAGAAAGGGGGAAAGATAAAGAAATCTTCTCTCTGCTGATTCACTTCCCAAATGGCCACAGCAATTGGAACTGGGCTAGTTGGAAGCCAGGAGTCAGGAGCCCCCTCTGGGTCTCTGTCGTGGGTGTAGGGGCCCTGGCTTTTGGGCCATCCTCTGCTGCTTTCCAAAGGCACATTAACAGGGAGCTGGATCACAAGCGGAGTAGCCAGGACTCCAATCGGAGCCAACATGGGATTCGAGGGCTGCAGCCAGCCGTTTTACCTACCGCACAACAGTGCCAGTGCCACCCACTCACCTGTTTAGTCCTCCACTTGGCACTCTGACCAGAGGCTCAGCTCCCCTGACCTGCTGTCTCTATCCCCACTCAACTTCCCCCTTCCTGTAGCTGCTCTCGCTGAGGTCACTGCCGACCCACACTTGCTGCTGAATCCAGAAGGCATTCTGTACCACTGACCACTTCCTCCTTAGCGTAAGCCTCACTCTGGCTTTTCTTCTGCTTGTCTGGGCACCTCTTCAGCATCCTCTTTCACCTGTCACATGTCAGTAGCGTCCCTCTAGCTTCCTTGCATAGCTTCCTGTTTTTCTTTCTTCCTGAAGTGATGCCATGCTGCTGCACAATGTCTCTTGTCCACAGCTCAGACTGTGCCCCTAGGGCCATGCCAATGACCCCAGTGTCTTGTAAGGAAGGTCCCTGAACACTGACTGCCCAGATGCCCCTCATGCAGCACGCCCAGAATCGCCCCCTTGGTTTTGGCCCCTCCTGTGCTGCCTGCCTGTACATCTCAGAGAGCCATTGCTCCGTCTAGTTGCCCAGGCAGAAGCCTTAGTTCTTCTTTCACCCTAGTTCTTGTTGCTGCTACTGCCACCTCTTGGACCCTCAGTTTCTCACTGTGCTGGCCCATGCTGGCTCTGCCAGCTGGATAGCAGCAGGGCCCTCTCTCTGGGATCCTTGTCCCCTGCTCTGACGTCCCAGCCCATTTGCCACAGGCTTCCTTAAAGGAAAACCTGATTGGGGTCACTATCTTATTCAAAACTTGACAGTTGGAGGGGGGGGTGATGTTTGGCCTGGCAGTTAGCATACCTGCATGCCGTTATCATTGACTAAGTCCCAGTTCCTGCAAACCCTGAGAGGCAGTGTGATGGCCTAAGTATCTGGCTTCCTGCCACCCTTGAGGGAGACAGGTAGAATCCTACAGTGGTACCTGCCCATTAATACAATTCACTATTTTTCCCCCTAAATAAATCACCACCTCCACAAAGAGGATATGTCTTTTTATTTATAGTAGGCTAAAGACACTGCCTGTGGTACTGGCTTCTGTCTTGACTTCTCTACTTCCTATGGGCTGGGACAGCATTGCAGATTGGCTCAAGTGCTTGGGTCCTTGCACCTGTGTGGGGAACCCAGAAGAAGCTCCTGGCTTTGGTCTGGCCCACTCCGGGTTGCTGTTGCCATTTGGGCAGTGAACTAGCAGATGGAAGATCATGCTCTGTCTCTTAACTCTGCCTTTCAAATAAAAAAGTTTTAAAATTTAGTTTGAAAGGCAGAGCTACAGAAAGAAAGAAATGGATTTTCCTTCCTTCTGGTTCACTCTCCATAGTGAATGGTCTCAGAAGCCAGGAGCGTTTTCTAGGTCTCCTGCATGGGTGCAGGGGCCTAAACACTTGGGCCATCTTCCACTGCCTTCCCAGGCTATTCACGGGGAGCTGGATTGGAAATAGAGCATCTGGGACTCGAACCTGCCACAGGTGGAGGCTTAGCCTCCTAATGCCACAGTACTGGCCTCCCAATTCAAGCTCTTTAGCATGGGTCTTCAGCCTTTGGTCCCTCTTCTTTAGTTCTGTTTTGGGCTGTTAGGTTAGAAGATAACAGCTAGTGTGATATATTTAGAGGCAGGGTCTCCTGGAAGGCTCCACTTTGGTGGAGTGCCCATGTAGAGGCTGGAGGGAGCTGCCTCCCTGTTAGCCCTGTGATGAGGCAATGAAGCAGTACCATCCTGAGCAGAGAGCAAGCCCTTCCTGGACTCCCTGGCCCTTTAGGCCAAGCAGTACACCTCCAGCACTGATCACAAAGCCCGTCTCTGGCACTTTGTTCTCGGAGCCCAAATGGCTAAGACAAGTCCCCAGAGTCTAGTTAGATCTTGCCTTTGTTGAAGGGGATCTTCATAAAGTTCATGGAAAATGCATTTTAGAAAAAAAACTATGCATGGCTTTCAAAGTTTCTGGCACTGAAAAATACTTTATTTTATTATTTTTTAATTATTATTATTATTTTTATAATTTTGAATAGGCTGGGATTCATCCCCTCAAACTCCCACCCCCCCGTCAGATTCTTCCCATATTGTTACAACAGTGTAGGCCTTCATAAGGAGTCATAATTTCATCAGTGCCTTTTTTTTAAGGGGTATATTTCTTTTTCTTTTCTTTTTTGCAATCAGCCACTCATGAATTGTTGATTAATAGGTTACATCACAAGATCTTATTGCATATAGTACAGATGGCTTGGAAGTGCAATAAGATACAATTTACAGGTACAATTTTTATGTTTGATATTGTATTATGGTTCATCTACTCTATGGAATACTATTCGGCTTTAAAAAAAAAAAAGACTTTAAGTTCCATATTTCACAAGGCTTATGACGTCTCCTTGTGTATGATTTTCCCTCCACTTGGACCCTCCCTATACCCCCTCTTGCAGCTGCAATGCTAATCTGTTCATTCTTTTATAAATTCAGCTCAGAGGTCAACTCCTTCCCTGGGAAGCTTCATGGATGAACTCCATTCAGGCCTGACTCCACTCTGTGAGCTGGAAGGGGCGTCTGTGTTGCCTGCTTATTCTAGCACGGCAGAGGTGACCCTGTGTGAATGGGGCATGGGAGGTGGGTGGAGAGCAGAGATATGAAAATTCCAGTGAAGACCTTGCATCTTGGTGCACTCCAACTGGCCAGTAGATGGATGCGTCCACCACCTCTACAAGCACACTCCTTGCAGGGACTTGGAGCCAGGAGGCAACAGCATGCAAATGAGACTCCAGCTGGGGTCTCAGAAAGCTCCATGGAAGGGGGGAAGGAGGAAGGGGAGGCAGCAGCTGCTACAGTGAGAAACAGAAGGGGCAGAGACTATGGAAAAGATTTAATCACATTTATTGAGTGATGCCAAAAAAGACTCAAGTCAGTCAGTCTGGGCCAAGCTGCTGCTGGGCCTGGGCTCCTCCCAGCCCTGCCAAGAGGGCCAGAGGGAGTGTTTCTGGCCTAGTACCATGAAGCAGCCAGGCCTGGGCAGACTCCTCAGGATTACAGCCTGGTGGCCTTCATCAGTGGGACTAGCCGGGGCTACAGATCAGTACGTTCAGCTACTGCTGGCCTGGACTTCAGCGCTTGTGCCCAACCACCTGCTTAGCCAATACAGGGGCAGAATGTCCTGTCCAGTGGGAGCAAGGCTGAGGCCCTGGTCCAGGGCTGGGAAGGATGTGGGCAGTTCAGAGGACTGTGACCAGGGTGCTGGCCTTGCCCATATGAGCTCAGAAAATATTCTGCTCCAGAACCTTCTCTCCCAGGTGAAAGCGGGTGAAGAGGAAGGGGCTCAAGTCGATGGTCCGGAAGTGGCCCTCCAGCACCATCTCGGCCACGGCTCGCCCCACAGCAGGGGCATGCTGCAGCCCATGGCCACTGAAGCCTGTAGCAAAGTACATGTTGACCACCAAGGGGTGGGGGCCTACCACGCCGTTCTGGTCGAAGGTGTTGTAGTCGTAGTAGCCAGCCCAGGCACTCCGAACCTGTGGGTGTACAAGATGCTAGAGTCCTAGGGAAGGTGCCTGGCTTGCTCAGCTCTATCTTGGTCATGGATCAGTTCAGAGTACCCTCTACCAGTGGCTAGGGGCCCATGGGATGGGATGGGGTGAGCCTATGAGATTTCTTAGCAGCTGTGAGGTTGGGGGGGGATATGGCAGTGTCCTTGGTGCAAAAGCATCTGCTGCTAGTTACCTTCAGATTCTCAAAAGTTGGTACCCTCTGAGCCAGATGGGGCCATACTCTGTCCTGAAAGAAGTCATGGTCCACTTCCAGGTTGCCTGGGTCTGGCTCTTCCTCCTGGAGTGAGAGGTGGAGACAAGGGTTATATTGCTCTGGAGCCAAGAAGAGATCCAGATCTCACTGAACCCTGTCAATCCCCTTAGCAGGAGGCGGGGGAGAAAGGATGTCAGTTCAAACATGGAAGGGGTACACCACCCACTCACAACAGTGTAAGGATCCCCACTCCACCCTGGACGCCAGACTCTCTACTAGCAGATAGCCTGTGTCTTGTTCCTGGCACCCCTAGCCCACATGGCTCACCTCCGAGGGGCTACGGCCACCAAGGTAGTTGTGGCCTAGGCCTTCCCGCCGGAAGTAGACTCCATTGGTGTCTGCAACAAGCGGAGTCTCCAGGCCTGGTCCCTGGGGGCAGTGCCATAAATACACATACCTGCCACGACCACAGGTTAGGGCATCACAAGACTAGCACAGCCAGCGGAACACACATGACCAACTTCCATGGTGCTTCTTTCCTCCTCTCACCGACCTCCTCACTGTCCCGAGGGGTGCTACCTTTTCCTGGGTTCCACAGGTAGCTTGGTGCCCTGCAGGGTGCCGGGTGGCCCATCCCCAATCCCAGCCAGCTCTGCGATCTGTCCAGACCAGGCTCCTGCCGCATTGATCACTATGGCGCACTCCACAGGCTGGTACTCCAGGCTGTGGTCCATCTTCACCTGCAGGTGCCACAAGACCACAGTGAGGACACTCCTCTCTGTCCTTGGTCCCTCACTCCCGAAGGAAGATGCCTGCACTGGGAACTTACATGGACTTCGTGGATCCTTCTCAGGATCATCTCTTCCCCACTTGTGGTCTCCATGCGGTTGGAGGAAGAGACAAAACCTGCAGGGAAGAAAACAAAAACAAAAGTTTTTAAAAATTTATTTTTATTGGGAGGGCAGATTTACAGAGAAAAGGAGAGACAGACAAAAAGAGCTTCCATCTGCTAGTTCACTCCCCAAATGGCCCCACTGGCTAGAGCTGAGCTGACCCAGAGCCAGGAGCCTGGAGTTTCTTCCATGTCTCCCACATGCATACAGGGTCCCAAGGTTTTGGGCCATCCTTGACCGCTTTCCCAGGCCACAAGCAGGGAGCTGGATGGGAAGCGGGGCTGCCTGGATGAGATCCGGCACCCATATGGGATCCCAGCACGTTCAAGGCAAGGACATTAGACACCGGGCCCCAGGCCCCACAATTTTTAAAAACAACCTTGAGGCTTTGAAGAGGAAGGACATGGGGATTCTTTCTAGTTTCTCCAGGAGAGAAAGCTGGGATCCCAGGAGTTTTCCTCCTGACACTGAAGCAGGCAGAGATGAGGTAAGTGGGAAGAATCTGGCCCCAGCTGGGTCAGGACGGTGACGAAATTGTCCCATAGATCTGAAGTTACAGAGCAGTCCAGAACAAGCCGTTCCCCAACCAACCTTGCTTAGCCCCACCCTGGGGTCCTGCCCAGGCTAACAAGGGGCATCAGACTCACGTGTCACCTCGCCCTGGCAGAACAGGACACCCATGGACTGGGCTTTCCGCCGGAGGCCCTGCAGCAGGGACCAGGGGTCAAACCAACCTTCATCTTCCATCCCTGAGAAAGAATTCTGGATAAGAAACTAGGCCCGGCTTTCCTCGGCCCTGTTTTCTCTGCCCATCCCCCCTGCTCTTCCCTGGAGCTTATAAGGAAGGTAAACTTAAGCGATGACTGCCTAGCTGGCAGTCAAGAGCAGAGAACAACTGAAGAACAAAGAACCAGCAGGGTTGGCCAGGCCCTCCTGCTTGTAGCTTGGCTGGTGGGTGCCAAGCCCGCCAACACCCAGCCCACCTGGCAAGCAAGCCTCACCATATGATGCCAAAGCCACTCCCTCTGTGTTTATCCAAGGAAACTTGTTCCGAAGCTGCTCAGGTGACATCAGACAAATTTTGGCTCCTTCCTGCCTGCGGGAGATGTGTGGGCCTGGGTTGATGAGTCAGAGACGGCCAAGTGTGCGGACGGGATGTGGAGACATGGACAGGCCACCATTGCACAGGAGGGCACCGAGCTCATTCCCATCGCCTTTCTGCCCTACACGCCCCGAGGCTGCCTCACTGCCGAGGGGGCAAGGACCACCCAGCCTCCAGGGAACAGCCCTCCTCCTTTCCTTCTCGACACACTGTCTCTATACCCCGGCCCATCTGCCCCATATCAAGTTGTGCATGGTGAGTGACTGCGAGTGACTCCTCTGCCCAGAATGGCTTAGAAGCCAGGACCACCTGAATCCCGCTGTCACCAGTTAGTAGCCGCTATGTCTCACTTTCCCCACTTACAATGAGTTAAGATCTGTATCCCACAGATGTTACCAGCAGGACTTGGAGCATATTTGTGAAAGGAACAGAAAAAAAAAAAAACCTCCTGCCATAACATAACCACAGATGCCCACTCCTGATGGGTCACAAGGCACTTTAGGGCAGGGACTGCCACTACTGACTTGCTGCCTTCTTGTGGACAACCCACACGGCCAGCAAAGCCTAAAATACTGGCTGTTGGGTCCTTTACAGGGGAAGCATGTTGACCTGTGACCTAGGCTCTGCATATGATCCGTCTGACTGGGTACATGCAGGAACATATGGCTATGTTTAGGCCATATCTGCCACAGCTCTCGGGCTGGAGTATGGAAGGTCTTACGCACTGCCTTTCCTGACAGACTGAGCTGTTCTAGAGCAGGGGCCTGTCCCATCAACTCTTGCCCTCCCAGGTCCTGACGTGGTGCTGAGTCAAGCAGCCATTCCAGAGCCCGTGCTGGGTACCCACCTCTGCACTTTCACGTTGTTTTCTAAGGTGGAAGCGCCCTTGTCAGAAGCCAGCAGAAGATAGCCCGAGGGGTTGAACTGGAGGTCCAGGGGCGGGGCATCCACCACAGCCAGGTAGTCCTGTGTGCAAAGGAAAGCTGCTCAAAGAGGCCATCCCAAAGAAGAGAGAGACCCCTTACCCTCATCTACAGCATCTGAGCTCTGTCCCAGCCAGAGGAACCTTCCTCCAGGCACCACCCCTGGGAAAACAGACTCCCAGTGCCCCTGTTGCCTGAACAGGCTGAAGCAGGGGTCAGCACCCAACCTCTCAAAACTTACTGCCACGCACATTGATGTTGCGAAGAAAGTTGATGGAGAAGAGGGAGAGCTGGACGTTCTCGGGCAAGGAGAACTGCTGCCGAATCCCGCCCACGGAGAGCCCTGTGGAGGCCCGTGAATACTGGGGAAAGACGAGACAAGTTCAGGTGCAGCCCGCCTCGTGCGATCCGAATGCTGGCAGCGACGCTGGCAGTCATAAGCTGAGTCCTGATGGTGGCTCTAGGAGAGGTGTCAGGGTCCCGCGGATAGTGCTACTTGACATCAATACTAGTAAACCTGCAGGGCAGACAGGACGAGCCACCTCCAAAGGTCCACTTGTTAGAAAGGGACCACAGAAGTATGACTCAAGGCCGGCTGGCAATGGCTAACAGAAGCAACTAATACGTGGAAACCCACAAGTCACGGGGCCTAAAAGAAGACCAAGACAGCTGCTTGCATTACTAGTTTGAGGACCAGGCATGGTAGCCTAGCAGCTAAAGGCTTTGTCTTGCACGCACCAAGATCCCATATGGTTGCTGATTCTAATCCCGACAGCCCTGCTTCCCATCCGGCTCCCTGCTTGTGGTCTGGGAAAGCAGTTTAGGAATGGTCCAAAGCTTTGGGACCCTGCAACCACATGGGAGACCCGGGAGAGGCTCCTGGTTCCTGGCTTCAGACTGGCTCAGCTCCAGCCGTTGTGACCACTTGGGGAGTGAATCATTGGACGGAAGATCTTCCTCTCTGTCTGTCCTCCTCTCTGCATATCTGAATTTCCAATAAAAATAGAATAAACTGAAAACAATTATTAGTTTGAATGTGGGATCTCATGGCTAGAGCTTTGAGGCCTCCAAAGACCCAATCCTGCAGAATCTGCTTTCAGAAGCAAAAGCTTGATTGCCAGGGCCTCTGCTTTAAGCTGTTAAGGACCAGGGACTATTCAAGGGTCAAGGCACAGCTCTGGGTCTCCCTTCTCCCCCAACCCTCATCCCCAGAGCCCTTCATAAAGCATGGGTCACCTTCCTTGCCTCACTCGTGACTCCATGCCGCCCCAGACCTCACCGTGTGGTCGCGTTCCACCACCAGCACCCGGATGGCACCTTGGGGTCTCTCCAGCTTCTTCAGCCAAAAGGCCACAGACAGGCCGAGCACCCCACCTCCCACGATCACCACGTCCGCGTGCTCGGGGGGCAGGTGGCTGGTGTTATACAGTACATTACAGGCCTCTCCAGGCAGCGCTGATCTGATCTTCTTCTTAAACTCCGACAGCTTCTCGTCCCAGTCTGTGGGACACGTTTATGGTCAGATGACCCGCCTTGCCCTTTCCATATGGTGAGGGGCTGGGGGTACACAGACATTCGAGTTGGCAGTCCTTGCTGTCATGCCTTCCCATAGGGATCCACTTGCACTCAGAAGTGCGTGCCATGTGGTTTATAACAAGCCATCAGTTTCCTCTGCCTGCATCCAGCCCCATACTGCAAGCCTCGCCAATCTGGAGTCAACACTTTCCACTCTCCGAGTTAGACACTACACATGCATTTTGCAGAGCTCTCTCTACCTTGGCAACATCTCCACTAGCCCGTCCCCCGCCCTGCTCCTCCACCAGGCATCCAAGGATGGGGCAAGCTGCAGCCGCCCAGTCCTGGCTATCCACTACCAGCATCGAGTTGACATTTACGTGGTGTTTGTCACTTGAGAGGGGACTGTCTTGGGATCCACACGCCTTCCCAGGCCCTACAGGCTCTGGCAGGCGGCCTGTCACCCTGCGCACAGCGGACAGGAGGTCCTGCCAGCATGGACTGGGCTCCCGTATCATAAAGGTCACAGGGGCGGAGTTGGGGCGTCCGGAGCCACTTTACCTTGAGCGGAGCCTCCTCTGCGCGTGCCCAGGCGCCGAATCCCAGGGCCCCGGCCCAGCCCCAGCTGCAGCACCCTCCGGAGCATGGCTGCTGCAAAGCCGCACTAAAGCCGCACTCCCGGGAGCTGCGGCTTCGCGCCCAGGGCTGCCCAGAACATCGCAGAGCAGCGCACCCATTGGCCAGCGGCCTCGCCGGGGCCCGCCCCTCCATGCCATTCCCTCCAAGCCATCCCCTCCTGACCGTCGCTGTAGCCCCGCCCAGACACGCCCCCAGCAGCTATTGGCCGGCCTGGCAGTTACGTAGGCCCTGCGCGCCCAGGGGCGGAGCCCGGCTCCGAGCGGAAGTGCGGAGGGCCGGTTTCCGGGCCTCTGGTGTGACGTGTCCCGCGCCTGGCGCAGCAGGAAGCGGCGGTGTTCGCGGCCCGAGTTCCCGACGCCGGCCCCGGCTGCCTGCCCGTCGCCGCCATGCTCGACTTCTTCACTATCTTCTCCAAGGGCGGGCTTGTGCTCTGGTGCTTCCAGGGCGTGAGCGACTCATGCACCGGACCCGTGAACGCGCTGATTCGCTCGGTCCTGCTGCAGGTACCGCCCCCGCGGGATCAGAACTCCCGCTCTTCCCTCCCCGACCCCCGGTCAAGTCCCTGTCACCCGATCCCCTTTCGGCTGGTCGTCCGTGCCCGACAGAGGCCGTCCTCTGTCCCGGAACGGCGACTTGGTTTCTGCCCTCCGTGGGCCGCCCCGCAACTTTACGACCCTTCTGTCCGCCCTGGTGTCTGTGGCTGAAGCCGCATCCTGGGCCTTTTGGGGCTTCCTTCCCTCCCTGAGCGCCCCACCGCTCACCCCTGCCCCAGCAGCCTGGCTGTGTTAGGTGGAAGCTGGGGGAGCTTATGGCCGGGACGACATCTGGAGAAACAGTACTCCTGCTGCCAGTACTCCTGGCTGCTTATGTGTCCGCTTCGCTGCCCAGAGGCCTGGCTGTTTCTGTCCACTTCGCTGCCCAGAGATCTGGCTGTTTATGTGTCCACTTGACTTTTGGCTCCCACGTGTCGTGTGGTCCTCATCTTGCTCCCTCCCAGCCTGCTGTCTCCGTTTGTCCCTGGTTAAATGCTGGCGGGAGGTGCCCTGGTCCACCGAGTGCCTGAACCCCAAGGCTACTCCTCTTTTTTCCCCCCCAGGAACGGGGAGGTAACAATTCCTTCACCCATGAGGCACTCACTCTGAAGTATAAACTGGACAACCAGTTTGAGCTGGTGTTTGTGGTAAGTCGGGGGGGGGGGGGAGCAGATGGTGTTTTGTGAAGAATGATTACATTCTGAGTGTAGTTCTGGTTATTAAGAGAATCTTGGTGAACTGCACACGGGGTAAATGATGAAGTTGTTGAGAAAATTAGCACGGTGGAGAGGATCATGGAGGCAGCTCCTGGGCACAGGCAGCGCTTGGCCACCTGTCAGCTAGGGAAACCTGCCAGGTGCCCGAGCCTGCCTCTGGAGGCCTGGGCTGGCGTGTAAGCAGATCTCTTGGCTCTGTGTGTTTCCCAAAACAGGTTGGTTTTCAGAAGATCCTAACACTGACGTATGTAGACAAACTGATTGATGATGTGCACCGGCTTTTCCGAGACAAGTACCGCACGGAGATCCAGCAGCACAGTGCCCTGAGTCTACTAAATGGCACCTTTGATTTCCAGAATGACTTTCTGCGGCTCCTTCGGTGAGAGGCTTCCTCCTCCAAATCAATTGCTTTGCCCTGCCTCAATGAGCTCCCCCCTTGAAGGTGCTTCAAGGATAGAAAACTGTGTGTTCAAAGACACTGCTTGCTTGCCGCCCGGTTCTGTCCGTGCTCTTGGTGGGAGGGTCCTCTGGACTTCCACTGAGCTCTGCACAGGGCAGAGATACCAGCCATGCCTTTTGTTCTTTAGGGAAGCGGAGGAGAGCAGTAAGATCCGCGTTCCTGCTACCATGAAGAAATTTGAAGATTCTGAAAAGGCCAAAAAACCTGTGAGATCCATGATTGAGACACGGGGGGAGAAGCCCAAAGAGAAAGCAAAGAACAACAAAAAAAAGGGGACCAAAAAGGAAGGTGAGTTAGCACCTGACCCGTGGAGGTGGTCTGTCCTGTGGTCGAGGCTGGCCACTTCAGTCACCATGTTACCATTCCTCAGGTCATATGGTCCACATTTGTTCAGCTGAAGGATTGGGAAGGCCTTGCCCATTGTCCAGTTGCTTGGGGACTGGATTTCTCTCCAATGAGATTTCTCTTGAACAGGTTCTGATGGCCCTTTGACCACCAATAAAGCAGTTCCAGCAGACAAGTCGGGTCTCCCAGTGGGGCCAGAGAATGGAGCGGAACTTTCCAAAGAGGAACTGATACGCAGGAAGCGAGAGGAGTTCATCCAGAAGCACGGGAGGGGTATGGAGAAGTCAAGGTGAGTGTTCTAGTTTCCTCTGGTACTCTTCCAAAGCTGTAATTGAGGCATGGTGGGGGCAAGGCACCTCATCTCTGACTCATGTATCCTTTTCCCTTTTCCACGTAACCATCTGTAGCAAGTCCAAGTCAGATGCTCCGAAGGAGAAGGGCAAAAAGGCACCCCGGGTGTGGGAACTTGGTGGCTGTGCTAACAAGGAAGTCCTGGATTACAGTACTCCTACCACCAACGGAACCCCTGAGGCTGCCCCCCTGTCTGAGGACATCAACTTGGTAAGAGGCAACAGGTATCTTGAGTTACTATAAGCAAGAATTGGGAAGGATGCAGAGGCTAGTAAAGGGATACAGAGCTAGAGCGGAAGCCTGCCCCCACTGTGGACACAGCCCCTGTGAATCTGGGACTCCTTCCTCTCAGAACCCTGTGGTGTTCCTGATCCCCTCTCAGAACCCTGTAGTGTTCCTGATCCCCTCTCAAGCCTTTCCCCATGTCCTCCAGATTCGAGGGACTGGGCCTGGGGGGCAGCTTCAGGATCTGGACTGCAGCAGCTCGGATGATGAAGGGGCCGCTCAGAACTCCACCAAACCGAGGTAGGGCGATTTCAGGTGGGAGTGGTGTGTACCACTGCAGAGCTGGCAAGCTGTAACTTCTGCCTGCTGGCTTTGTGTGTATTTGTGATCTGTGCCTGCAGTGCTACCAAGGGGACTCTGGGTGGCATGTTTGGGATGCTGAAGGGCCTTGTGGGTTCCAAGAGCTTGAGTCGCGAAGACATGGAATCTGTGCTGGACAAGATGCGTGACCATCTTATTGGTAAGCGCTGAGAACTGGGCTGCTCATGTTCTTGGGGTGGACTGGTTTCAAACAGCACCTACAGTTTTCTCAGCTGTACCATCAAGATGCTGAGATAAAACTTACACAGCCTTTCCCCTTCTCTCAGCTAAGAATGTGGCTGCAGACATTGCTGTCCAGCTCTGTGAATCTGTTGCCAACAAGCTGGAAGGGAAGGTGATGGGAACATTCAGCAGTAAGTACTCCATAAGCCAGAACATGCTTCCATGTAACAGGCAGTACAGCAGCCCTCCATCTTATAGGTACATGACAGCTGGCACATGTCCTTGACTTCTAAACCTCTAATAGAACCTTAAAGAATTATGAGGGTAAAATACTTGTGCTCAGTACAGTATCGTTTGGATTCCTGTGGTAGCACCATCCCAGCCTCTCAGATCAAGAGTTGGATATTTTGGGTATGTTTCTGGGGACTCATGGCTGTGCCTTCCTCCACCTGTGCTTTCAGCGGTGACTTCCACAGTAAAGCAAGCATTGCAGGAGTCCCTGGTGCAGATTCTGCAGCCACAGCGCCGTGTGGACATGCTGAGGGATATCATGGATGCCCAGCGTCGCCAGCGCCCTTATGTTGTGACTTTCTGTGGTGTGAATGGAGTGGGGAAGTCTACCAATCTTGCCAAGGTCAGTGTGGTTCTCCAGTCTGATGCTGATGTTTTTTACTATTGTTTTAAAACCCTTGCTCTAGATAACATTTTTCTGAACTCTTTTGCAGATTTCTTTCTGGCTATTAGAAAATGGCTTCAGTGTGCTTATAGCTGCCTGTGACACATTTCGTGCTGGGGCTGTAGAGCAGCTGCGTACACATACTCGGCGTCTGAGTGCCCTACATCCCCCGGAGAAGCATGGTGGTCGCACTATGGTGCAGTTGTTTGAAAAGGGTTATGGCAAGGACGCTGCTGGCATTGCCATGGAGGCCATTGCCTTTGGTATATATAGTGCATGGGAAACATCGGGGGGCCCCTTGTCCTTCCTTGGTTTCCTCGGAATTTGCAAAGAGGATCAGGCTTACCCTGTTACAAAGTCACTGCTCAAAAACAGGATAAAGGATTAATTGCCATGCTCTGCTTTTTGGTAGTTAATATATGTATTATATCCTAACCAAAGAAATTAGATTTGGGTCAGCTTTACCTTGTTCTTTACTTGTTCCCAAATAAGCCTGGTAGTAATAGGCACCAAGTGGCCTTTTTTTCCTTCCTATTACCTTATAATCAAATCCATAATCCAAGAAATGAATGGGCTGTGAATATGGTTAGATCCAAACTTGTTGAGAAGTGACAGGAAGCTAGCCTTGTCAGTGCAGGTGCTTGGAGTTGACCACTTTCTCTCTCTCTCTAGCACGTAACCAAGGCTTTGATGTGGTGCTGGTGGACACGGCTGGCCGCATGCAAGACAATGCCCCTCTGATGACTGCCCTGGCCAAACTCATAACTGTCAATACACCTGACCTGGTGCTGTTTGTGGGGGAGGCCTTAGTAGGCAATGAAGCCGTGGACCAGCTGGTGAGGGCTTGGCCTAGTTCCCTTTACACCTTGAGCTGGGGACCAGCTGCATGGTTCTACATCATCTTTTTTATTTCCAGGTGAAGTTTAACAGAGCTTTGGCTGACCATTCAATGGCTCAAACACCTCGGCTAATTGATGGCATTGTCCTCACCAAATTTGACACCATTGACGACAAGGTAAATGTGGAAGGCCCAGAACTGTGGGACTGGAGAGGGGTGGGCATCCTTCAAGAGAGCAGAGACAGGATACATTGACTCTGAAGGAGTGAAAACAGGCCTGAACTGATTGGCTGCCCTTTTCTCTACTCCAGGTTGGAGCTGCTATTTCTATGACGTACATCACAAGTAAACCCATCGTCTTTGTGGGCACTGGCCAGACCTACTGTGACCTACGCAGTCTCAACGCCAAGGCTGTGGTGGCTGCCCTCATGAAGGCTTAATATGGCTCTTGTTCAATACCAAATCGCCACTTTCCCCAAGCCCCTCATCCTGTGTCAAGAATGTGCTTTAGAGTATGTGAGCAACTTATCTTCAGTGTAGTACAAGGGCAGAGTAAGGGGACTTCCAGGGGCTTGCAGCTCCTTCTAACCCTATGCCTTGTCCAACCCAGCCTCCATCTGCTAGGAGGGCCTAATCATGTTACAATCACTGCCCACCGACTCCCCTGTCCTATTCAGGCAGCCCCCTTACACTCTGCTGACAGACTGTCTCACTACAGCTTTGACCAATGGTTGGAAGACCCAACATCAGAAACATTAGAACTTTGTTCCTCAGCGTGGTCATGGATCACCTGGGCCTAATGAGCAGGCTGCAGTGCTAGCACATTTAGGTTAGAGGCTTGTGGCAGCAGTGCTGGGTCTTGAAATGGTACCTCTTCCTAGGACACACAGGGTGACACCCACCTCACTATGGCAGTGTATGGCCTGTTTTTAATTGCTGCTAATTCTAATTCTGAAGACTCTTATCCCATTGTTGTCCCCAAAGCAACAGAGAGGCCACAGTGATTTCTTAAAATTAAATGGATAATGAGTCTCCACTTCCCTCAGAACTGAGAAACAAAGGGAGCCAAGCTGCAGTGTTGCCTTCCAACTGGATCCCACAACTAAGATCCAGGTGTAACCTTTGCATGTTCTTCCCAGGAAAAAAGCTGTCAGAGGCTATCAGTTGTTCCCTCCCCAGCTCCATCCTTCACCTCCTGACCAAGTCCTGGCTCTTTCCCATCCCTCTCCACAGTGCCTGGTAGACAAGTGCTACATTGAAGAATACAAACCTCTGTTAAGACCTGTCCTGTAGCTTGGTATTACAGATGTGCTATTAGTGCAATAAGGTAAAGGCTGTCTGCCCAGAGAAATACATAATTTATATAAGAAAATAAATTTCATAAATAAACTGCCTCTTAGGTCTTGGAATTATTTATACAGGGCTCAAAACTGAAATCCCATATCACACTGACTGGTTGTAGGGCTTATTTATGGTAGAAAGGCAGTAATGCTGAGGAAGCAAACAGCAAAAAACACGCCTACCCCACATTAAGCTGAAAGAACAGAACTGCCACATTGAGTTATAAAAAAAAAATCAAGCTTATTAGTATATCTTGATGCAAGCAGAGCCAGATCCCTGGCAAGTAAATGAACAAGCTTTTTTTTTTAATGTAAAATACTGTACACTGTAAAAGATCTAGAAAACTAGAGCTTCAAGTCATGTTTTAAAAAAGCCATTAAGCTTAATTGAAAAACCAAGTATGGAGTACAAAACTGCAACAAGAGCCATGAGGATGCCATGGCTTTTAGATGCCTCAAGTCCTTCATGCAGAGCTGCAGCCACGACCTGTGGAGGATCACACACTTCTGGGTGGACACGCGCATGGCCGGCCCATGGAGTGGGGCAGGGGTTTCATTTGGGTCCTGTTGTCACTTGGGTATTCTTGAACAGGCAGCAGAATGTCAAGAAACCAGCAGGTGTAAAGCATTAGGATTTAGAATGTTTCCTCCCCTATTCTACCCCCAACCTTCAACCTCCGTATTGGTACTTCTGGGAGCTTTGTTGGATTCTTGCAGATTTACTTGTTAAACACCGTCCATAGTAGGGTCTTACAGCTTGGTCTAGTAGTGGTAGTTTCTCTAGCTTGCTCATGTACTGCAGCCTGTGAAGAGAAGGAAAAGAAAAGGTAGAGAATGAAATTGTTTCCAAAAATGGGTTTAAGCTTTAGATACTCAAGTCAATCTTAACTCTTGAGGAGACAGGAGATTCTAGGATTCTTGACTGGTCACACTTTAATAGGTGGTGTAGGTAAAACATTATTGACTAAATTTCAGGCAGAGTCTGCAGGTAAGTAACTATTAGGATAGCATACCTCTTAGTTCACTGTGTACGGCGGAGGAGCCATTTAGCTGACCTTCTCTCACCATTCCTGCTGAAAAGTGGATGAAGATCACATTAGCTTGAAAGACCAAAGCCATCAACAGCAAAAGAAAACTACGTAAATGGAGTGCACATGGATGGGACCAAGGTTAGATTACCTAGATGAGTCCTCAGACTGTTCAATTAGCTGCTACAGCAGAAAGGTCTCTTAGTGCACTAACACTGCTTATGAGCAGAGTATGTCACACAGGCAAAGGGTATCTGCTATTCCTGGGTAGATCAGAAGCCAAGTGCAGGTGGAGAGCAGCGCCGAGCTGAGCAAACCCAACCATGCAGAAGATTGAAAAGCAGCAGACACTACTGTGCTACAAAATGGGCAAGATCTGCACTGAAGCCCATGGTCCTGCTAGCTCATGTGACTATCGGCTGTGGTGCTGCACACTGGGATTATGTTCTTGAACCTCTGAGAATACATGTCAAAGCTATTACCAATGGAAGAAAACACCTATGGATGAAGATGTGATTCATTGCAATGTTAATGGAAGAAAACTTAAGAAATTACCCAATGGGGTTAATTAGTTTTAGGATCCACACTAGAACACAACTCAAATAGTGATTACAGGGATTGTGACAATGTGGGAAAGTATATAATGTGCCACTAAATAAAAGTGCCCAAATTTTAAGTATACACTTTGTTTAAAACTGAGAAAATACATAAGGAAAATCTTCACACACAACTACTTATGTGGTAATGAACTGTGAGAGAAATCTTTTTTCTCATTGCTTTATTTCTCCTGAAATACCTGTGATTAAATCCTCCACAGTCTTTTAACAAGATTTTTACCATGTGAAATAGAGTACACACCAATTGCAAGGCACACAGCAGTGCTGAAAGATGAAGCACCAAGAAACCTTACTAGTTACTCAGACTCAAAACACAGCCCAGCATTGTAGATAAGCTGACATACCTCAAAATGAAAAAAATGTTTCAAAACTGCTCTGTCAGATTTTACATTGGAAACTTAACTGACCATTTTAATAAAGCTCCGGGGCCATCTTGATAATCCATCATTTAAAAAGTACAGAGCACTTTAATGACTGGTAGCTTGGGTAGGAAGCTTACATAGCACATAACAAAATGTATACATTTCTGTGACTTGGTTCAATAGAAACAGCTGTCCAGCAGGAATTTGCTATTGAAAATTTGTAAATGCTAGCATATTTCCCAAAGAATCTCAGAATAATAGATAAAATAATAGATGTAGAGTGTGGGTGTGGATCTCTTTAATGAAAGCAGAACATGAGCAATGGCAAAGCCTAATCCTGGTCACAGATGTGGAGAATGAAGGACCCAGGACTGTAAGATGCTAGATAAACTGATCCCAACAAAAACAGCCAATCGCCTTTATAAAAGAGACAAGCTTGGTTTGTCCACACCTTCTGGATATGAGGTAGATCTTGACTGCCACGGTTAGTTAGGAGACTAACTTTCGTTAAGAGTTTGTATAACTTCTTCATTACAAGAGAATTTCACCAGGAAATCATCTGAAAATCTGGGAGTAGTTAGGTTTAGGAAAACGGTGCTATAGATTAGCTGAACTTCAACAGGCCCCCCCAAAACAGTTGGATTGGCAGTGAAGCATTTATTAATATACTCTGTGTCAGCAGGCTTCTGTGGGGCCAGGTGGGTAAAAGAATGGTCATGCCTTTAGAACAGCTTTACTCCATGGGATGTTTTTAAAATCATGCATTGGTGCTAGCACTATAAACTTTCACATTTTTTAGTCCCTGGGAATCTGCCTGCAGTCAATAACAAGCCCAAAGTTCACTGTGATTTTCCCCTGTACTGCTTGTCTGGAGATAAATGCCAACCTCTGACTTTAATATATAGCATTAATATAGTAATGACTTACTTTTCAAGTAAGTTTAAAAGTTTTGTTTAAGTATATTACAAAAATTAAGCATTACTCCAGATATTTTCCACATACACACCTATAAAATACAGCTATGCCTTTCTATAAAAAGTTTATAAAATGTTCATGGGGAGTGTGTGTTAAGAAAAATTATGTGTGGATTTCAAAACCTTTTGGGTCAGAACAAATTATGTTTGAATGGGATTGACCATATGGTATTAACAGCTCACTTCTTTTTTTTTGGAAAGAACAATTTTCCATTTGCTGGTTCATTCCCTAGACAGCAGCAACAGCCGGAACTGAGCAGACCACAGCCGGGATTTAGGAGCTTTGTCAAGGTTTCCAAATGGGTACAAGGGTCCCAATGACTTGGGCCATCTTCCAAGGCTTTCCCAGGTGCATTAGCATTAGATCTGAAGTGGAGCAGCGAGGACAGGAACCAACACCCATATGGGATGCTAGCATTGCAGGTGGTAGCTTTTATGCTAAGCCATAATGCAGGCTTCTTCAGCTTACTTTTTTTCTTCACACGTGTTTGTGATTTGTTTATGGAAATGAAAGCATTTTCCCTTTGATGGTTTCATTATATTTCATCAGCAAGTAAACTGATGTCCACTAGGATTAACTGTATTCATGGAATCTCTTGGTCAAAGGTTTTCAAATTCTTGGCAGATATTCTAAAACCTATTCTCATAAAAATTACATTAACTTTATCTCCCCACCACTATACCACATGGCTGTTTCCTCCCAGCCTTAGTCAAAACTTAAGTAATCGGTCTTCTGTACTTTGACAGTATGGCTGTAGGTCTCAAAAGTTACTTGTTCATTCTCCCTGCTTCTATAACAGAACACTGGAAGGTATTTTTTTTTTTTTTGGCAGAATTTTGTTTTCCAAATGGCACTCTAGAGTAACGTGAAGGCTACCAACTTCCCACCCAACACAATCAGGGATGGCATTTCTCAACCTGGTAATGGCTTTACCCATCACACACAAAGCTGAGCAGCTGTCTCCCCTCCTGTCATCAATGCCTCTTACCTGATTTACCCCTCGTGGAGATTTCACATGTCAGTCGCTTGAAATATTCTGGAAGGTCGGCATAGTCATTTCCATAGGAGATGACTTTAATCCCTTTATCTAGCATATTTTCTCGAAGCTTCTTGAACTCATCAACATCTCCTCTCCTGACCAGCATGAAATGTTCGAGGTCCGATTTATGCTTGACAGCCTCCAGGAAAAGGGCCTGGAATGTGGTGTCATCCACAGTCCAGCCACAACCCAGGAAAAGAAATGACTTGTTTTCGTAGAGCTTCTGAATCTCTCTCTTGAAGGAAAAGAAAGAACTTATTAATGACATTATGAACATACACAGATGTGTCTGAAGTAGCAGGTTCATACTGACAGTGAGGACCAAGTTTTAAGAGCACAGATACGTTCTATGATGGAGCCTGAGCTCCTCTTACTACTCTAACTTGATAAGAGCTGGTCCATAGACTGTATCTTTCCTTGGCATTCCACTTGGGTGCAGGGTCCCAAGAGGCCATCCTTGACTGTTTTCCCAGGTCATAAGCAGGGAGCTTGTGGGGAAACAGAGCATTCAGGGCATAAACTGGCACCCACATGGGATCCCAGAGCATTCAAGGTGAGGATTTTAGCCACTGAGTCCGTGGCCCTGGGCCCAGGAGGGATTTTTTTTTTTTTTTTAATAAATTGTTACTGATGTAATGTCGGGGCTTTCAATTGATTAGGATATACTCTTTTCGGCTGACTTCAGACCAGAAACTGTCTCCCACGAAACTGTATGAGACTTATCAGCACAAAAGATGCTGGACATCTAGTGTTTTGTAGATGCTTTGCAAGAAAAAAAATCTCACTGAATTTGAATTCTGGGAAAAAAACGAGATGGAAGAATCCAACCATGGGGGGAGCGGGTTTTTGGGCAGGGAGGGGGGAATCCAAGTGCCTGTAAAACTGTGCCTCATGATGTCATGTAATTAAAAAAAATAGTAAATAATAATATAATAATAAGTAAAAAACACTTAACAAAAAATTTTGGCCCGGCCGGTGGCTCAAGTGGTTAAACGTCCTCGCCTTGCATCGGCCCGGATCCCATATGGGCGCCGGTTCCTAATCCCGCAGCCCCGCTTCCTTCCATGCTCCCGGCCTGTGCCTGGGAAAGCTGTCGAGGACAGCCCAATCTTGGGAACCTGCACCCCCCGCTTGGGCGCACCCGCAGAGGGCTCCTGGCTTCGGATCGGCAAAGTATCGCCCGTTGCCGCTCACTTGGGGAGTGAATCAACGGACGGAAGATCTTCCTCTCTGTCTCTCCTCTCTGTATATCCGCCTTTCCAATAAAAAAATAATAAAAATAAATCTTTAAAAAAAAAAAAAATTTTGGAATGGGGTTAGCTGATGGACCCAGGAATGGCAAAATGTGAGGGGAAAAGCATGGGAGAAAGCTCCTGAGGCTTTAGAAAGCACCATCTTTTCTTGCCCCCTTTTATTTTGTGCCATCATGTGTAGATCTGTGACCCAGTCCTGCTAAAAGCCAGTGCATAGGTCTCTGAGGGTTGGGGACCAGTGAATTCCCCTATATACCCGCTGGTGAGGAAGTGCTTCTGGCTGGAATACAGTAATTATCAACAAGTTCAAAACTTACATCCATCCCAAACTGAGTTTTCAAAAAGGAGGTAGCTTCCATCTCATCCCTCTGGCTGAATCCCTGCCCTCCATTTTTGTCCAGTGACCAGGTAATGTGAATTAGTGTGGCTAATTTAGTATAAGACTGCTGCTACTTCAACAGAAATCTGTTTACAATGTGCGCCGTCGGAGTGATTGGTTTGCAAAAAGCTGCCTAAATTATTTTTGGTGCACAGAGGGATATTAATAAACCAAGCGAAGGAGGAGGCTAGTAATATATTTCTTGCATGTGAAGATGCTGTCAGCAGTGGCGTGCCAGCAGCTTCTTCACAACTGAGCACAGATAAAGAGTCCATGGGTGACACCCACAGTGTGGCATGTCCTAGGGCAGTATGTGTGCCAAGGCCTCAGAAGCACATGCAACAATGTCCTCCCGTTTATGAACATGAGGAGAGCAAAGCCCCTGCAGGACCTGTGTACCTCCAGGGGGCCTCTCAGGCAGGATGGCAGCACTCACCATAACTTCAGTGTTCCTGAGCACGTTCTGATATCCAGCTGGATGAAGGACAATGCCACTGGGGTTGGTGTAGACGCCATGGATGTGTAACACGCTCAGCTTCCGCTTCTCCTGCGCCCACTCCAGGACCTGCACAACATACACACAGCTCATCCAACTGACAGGGAGAGCCCTGCTTCAGGTCACAGTGTCCCCACGAAGCTGTCTGAGGACAAGGCAGCTGACGTAACTTTCCTTTCTGCACAATCAGCCACGGCCTAAAGTTCCATTTCAGGTATGAGTGTCAGAAAAGCTGACAGCATTCCTGCTGATAGCTCTTTGAAAGCAATGATCAAAATATTAAAATTAACAAACTTTTCAGAAGTAACAGGGGCACTTCCATTGGTGGAATAAACAGGGAGCTAAAGATGGTTTTTTTAGGGATGGTCCCCAGAAATCATGCCTCCCTAAATCCAGGCCCCTGAACAGTCACTTGTCACAGGGTCTCCAGGCTGGTGGCCAATGGGGCACGAGTAAATGACCCAGCAGCAACTTCAGAAGTGCTGGTCTGATGAGCCTGCTATTGTTTCTGGAACCTAGCTGCCTAGTGAAGCCTAGGCCAGACTGCTGGAGACATGGCCCAGTCACCTGGCGTTGAGGAAGAGGGTATCTCCTAGCATACAGCCCCACTCTAGTCAGAAGATGAGTTCTGCTATGAGAGTGAGCCACGAAACCAGCAGGAGTGCCCAGTGGGTGGCTGAGCCAGCACCCATTGCCGATTCATTCTACCCAGGGAACATGAGGTATTTATTGTTCTAAGTCATGAAACTTCAGGGTGGTTTCCCATACAATAGGACAGCAACAGAAGAAGCACTTTAGTCATCTCTGAGGAACTCTGGAGCCATCTACGAGGCGCCATCACTTGGGTGGCAATTACAACAGCCACCTGCACATGAGTGTCTTCAAAAAGACTTGATTGTCATCATGTTATCACATTTTGGGAGACATGGATATGGATTAAGAAACAGCCCAGAGGCATGGAGATTTGGAATTGTATTACTACGCACCATTTCTACCACTCAATAGCTTCATTCATGAGACTTCAATATGTCTCATTGTTGCTAAAACCACAAAGCAAATCTCAAGGCTAAAGTCAAGACTGACAGAGCCCTCACCTGAAAAGGTCCCTGGCAGCTTCTGATGCCCACAACCACTTTGCTGTGATCTTTGGTGATATAAACTGCATGGAAGTTGCACAAGATACCAAGCTTTAAATTTAACTTCATTATTCACTAATTTAAAAATACTAAGCACCTACTACATGTCAGGTGCTGAGTCACAAGTCTGAAAGGCTGACATGGTCCAAATAAAGTTTTTAATCCTATGGAACAAATAAGTAAATAAATAAATAAATAAATAAATAAGTAAATAGAAGAAATAAATAGAAGAAACAGCCCAAGTAAAAACTGCAAGCTCCAAGGCCAGCATGGTGGCATAGCCAGCTAATCCTCTGTATGCAAGTGCTAGTGTCCCACGTGGGCACTGGTTTGTGTCCTGGCTGCTCTACTTCTGATCTTGCAGGCTGGGAAAGCAGCAGAGGACGACTTAGTTCTTGGGACCCTGAACCCATGTAGGAGACTCCTGGCTTCTGACTTCAGATTGGTTCAGCTCTGGCTGTTGTGACCATTTGGGGGGTGAACCAGCAATGGAAGACCTCTCCTTCTGTCGCTCTTTGTAAAATTTTCCTTTCAAAAAGGAATAAATCTTAAAATAACTACAAGTTACAACAAGTGCTCTGAAGGACATGGACAAAGGAATGGACTAAAAAATGAGTCTCAATTTAAACTCGATGGAACACGGGCTGAGTAATCAGTGAAGAAGCTGCTAGCCACACAAAGTTGACGGGGGAGGCATTACACACGCCTGCCAGAGAAAGCCAGCTTTCAAGGCACCACTTCTCTAATTTCCACTCCCTTTGAAAATCTGATTCTAGATCAGCAGAACCACCAGAGCCCCCTGCTGTGCCTGCCCCTTCTGTCTCTGGCAGAGGCAAGAGGAGCAATGAATGCCTGTGGCTGATCCCTTATCCCAGCTTGGCTCAGCTGGACTCCAAGTCCACCACAAAGGCACATTCCCAAGGAAAACAAAATAGGAAATGAAAATTACAAAACTGGAGAAGGACAAAAGAGGCCTTAAGCACTCAGATATGTCAGACTGAAATATTGAACTCAATATATGACAGACAGATGTGGGAAAGAAAAGAAAGTCGGCTCAAGTTTCCTGGTATATTAACCTCCACCTAGCAATGACCTGGCCTGGAAGTTCTTCCTCTAAAACAGCTACCGCCTATTTACAGTAGACACTGAATCCTGGGGCGAGAACTCTATTATAGCACCTATTAGAGACCTCCGCTTCAAATCACTTCCTCTATGCTGCTTTTCAAACTGGGCCAAAGAAACTGTCAGAGCTCAGAGTGAGACACTTTTCTAAACACCGAAAAACACTCAGGGCAAACAATCTTCCCTTTAAATGGCACATAATTACCAACATCTCAGATAGGAAAAGGCTCTCCTAATGAAGACACAAGCCTCTAGCCTATAGAAAATCTGACTACTCTGTACATTCTACCTTTTTCTCATCAGTAAGGTCGAGGGATTCAAGCTGTTTTCCTTGATCGGCTGCATACAGTTCCAGGAGATTATCAAAATTTGTAGTTAACACCAGGGCTCCATTTTCCATCAAGTGCAGAACTGACTGAAGAAGCTGTTTCCCAGAATCTTCCATCTTCGACTCCAGGTCGTCAAACACTTCATATAAACAGTCCTTGAAGAATGTAGATCGAACATTACTGGTACGCTGGGAGGGAAGTCAAAGAGGAAAATTAACTCCGTGGTATCTGGGCAGGTCATTTGTTTTCATTACATTTAAGATAGGGCTAAAATCCTCCCCCCCCCCCAATGTTTTGTTTATTTTATTGCAAAGGAAGATTTCTAGAGAGAAGGAGAAACCGAAAAATCTTCCATTCATTAGTCCATTTCCCACATGACAGCAACGGCCAGTGCGAAGCTATTCGAAGCCAGGAGCCAGGAGCTTCCTCCGGAGTCTCCCATGCAGATGTGGGGTCCCAAGGCTTTTGGCTGTCCTCGATTGCTTTCCCAGGCCACAAGCAGGGAGCTGGATGGGAAGTGAAGAAACTAGAATACAAACTAGTGCCCATATGGGGTCCCGGAGCATGCAAGGTGAGGATTTAGCTATTAGGCTATTGTACCAGAAGCCTAAAATATTCTTTAGTGGGGTTGTAATGAGAAAAACTGGAAGACACATGCCATGGGCTGAACACAATGCCTAGCATGTAATTATGATAAAAAAAAAATCCCCCTGGCCTGGTACAGGTAGCCTAGTAACTAAATCCTTGCCTTACAAGTGCCAAGATCCCATATGGCCGCTGGTTCTAATCCTGGCAGCTCTACTTCCCATCCAGTTCTTTGCTTGTGGTCTGGGAAGGCAGTAGAGAATGACAGATCAAAGCCTTAGGACCCTGCACCCACGTGGGAGATCCAGAAGAGACTCCTGGTTTTGGATTGGCTCAGCTCTGGCCATCACAGCCATTTGGGAACCAGTAGGTGGAAGATCTTTCTCTGTATCTCCTTCTTCCTGTAAATCTCTCAACAAAAATAAATCTTGGGACTGGTGTGATAGTGTAGTGGTTAAAAGTCCTCGCCTTGAATGTGCTGGGATCCCATTTGGCGCCGGTTCTAATCCTGGCAGCTCCATTTCCAGCCAGCTCCCTGCCTGTGGCCTGTGACAAGCAGTTGAGGATGGCCCAAAGCCTTGGGACCCTGCGCCCGAGTGGGAGACCCAGAAAAAGCTCCTGGCTCCTGGCTTTGGATTGGCTCAGCTCCAGCTGTTGCGGCCCCTTGCAGAGTGAATCAATGGACAGAAGATCTTCCTCTCTGTCTCTCATCCTCTCTGTACATCTGCCTTTCCAGTGAAAATAAATAAATCTTTAAAAAATAAATAGTAAATAAATAAGTCTCCTTTACATCTCCCCCATCTTAAATATCTGAATGTGCTTTGATGTCTCTTTTTCTAATCCTATGCGTTTTATACAACTGCTTATGGATTTAGGGGAAAAAAACACGTGACTTCCTCCTATTGTTTCATCCTGGCCCAAATCAATATTGTTCCAAATTTGCTATGAAGAGTATCTTGTGTGTATGTGTATATGGTCATCAGAAAAAATTTCGTAAATTTTGTCAATGTAAATGTGACTTTTGCAATAGTTAAAAAACACCAAACACTCATCACTCTGAACAGATCTCCCACTTCCCAGTTAATATTTAAATAACTGCTCTTCCAGGTTCATTCTCACATTCGAGTATAGTTACGTACGCACTTGTTTTGATGGATGACAGCCAACGCATACATGATAGTTTCCTAAGATTCGTGTACGTTGGCTCTATGTTCACAGGACAACAAGATCACCTAGTGACACATTTCTCAGACTAGGGCCCTGCTGTTAAGTGGTGCCTGACTGCATCCCTGAAGAATGCTGAGGAAGTAATTGGCCTAACCTCAGCCGGGAAGCTAGCTTTATGACATAAAGCAAAGTGACCACTGACAAATAATTTGAAATGGGAAAGTAACCACGCAATGTAATGCAATGAGTATCTGCTTCCAGAACCATCATTTCATTAGATAAAAGCAGAGCAAGAATCAGTCACCACAGGCACTGCTATTTCCCAGGGAAGCTACAAACAGCTGCTTGTAGTTGTCAGGGGGTGGATTTTTAGCTCCTCCTGCTTTCCTTCAGATTGGACCCTGCTGTCCCCACTTCCATAGCATTTATATATACATTTTTTCCTAATTATTTTTATTGAAAGGCAGCACTAGAAGGAGAGGGAAAAACAGACTGACCTTCCATCTGATGGATCACTCCCCAAATGCCTACAATGGCCATGGCTGGCCTAGACTAAAGCAAGGAGCTTCATCCAGGTTTCCCATGTGGGTACCAGCCCAAGTACTGCTTACTTGGCTTCAGATTGGTTCAGCTTCAGCTACTGTAGCCATTTGGAACCAGCAGATGGAAATGCTCTTTCTCTCTTCCCATTACCCCTCTATGTAACTCTGTCCTTCAAATAAAAATAACTCTTTTTTTTTTTTTTTTAATAAAAAGCTTCCTTAGTGGGCCCGGCGCGGTGGCGCAAGTGGTTAAGGTCCTCGCCTTGCACACCCGGGATCCCATATGGGCACCGGTTCTATCCCGGCAGCCCCGCTTCCCTTCCAGCTCCCTGCCTGTGGTCTGGGAAAGCAGTCGAGGACGGCCCAAAGCTTTGGGACCCTGCACCCGTGTGGGAGACCCGGAAGAAGCTCCTGGCTTCGGATCGGCATAGTATCGGCCCGTTGTGCTCACTTGGGGAGTGAATCATCGGACGGAAGATCTTCCTTTCTGTCTCTCCTCTCTGTATATCCGCCTTTCCAATAAAAAAATAATAAAAATAAATCTTAAAAAGAAAAAAGCTTCCTTAGTGTGCACAGATGGGTTACTCTGTAACTTACATGGTTTAAACACCTTTTTATATCATCATGTTACTTTCTCATAACTTAATGGTATAACTACATTAAATTTTAAGAAGGCACATACAACCAACTAGGATCTGTAATACAATATAATCAGACGAATGTCTCGTTACAAACAAACAGTGAAGAATTTTCTTGGGTCCTGAGCTGTGGCACACACATCCCATATGGGTAACAATTCATGAACCTGGCTGCTCTACTTGCCATCCAGGTTCCTGCTCATGAACTAGGAAAGCAACAGAAGGCAGCTCAAGTACTTAGGCCCCGGACCCCACATGGGCGACCTGGAATCAGCTCCTGGCTCTGACTTTGGATTAGCTCAGCTTCAGCTGCTGCAGTCTTTTGCAGTGAGCCAGCAGACTGAAAGCTCTCTGGGTCTCTCTTTCTCTCTGTAAATCTGCTATTCAAATAAAAATAAATAAAACTTACCAAAAAAAAAATTCTAACTTTAGTGAGTTTCATTACAAGCTAGAGGGATTTTTCTGGATTTGTTAAAAATATGTTGTTTCCAAGGAGAGGTCAAGGAAGGCTTAAAACCCCTAGACCCTTCCTCAAACCTTTGGTGTCTCTCTCTCCCTCCTCTTTTGAGAGCACCCCACCTCCTGGCTTCTCTTCCGGAGGTGCTTCCCTTTCCTTCCCTTCCCTGCTCCCTGGTCCCTTCGCAAATAAACTTTTCTGTTTGTAAAAAAAAAAAAAAAAATGTTGTTTCCTTTATTGTCTATCAAAATTACAACCCATTGCTATGACCCAGCAATTCTACTTCTGGGAAGATACACACCAATTCAAGTGCAAACAAATGAAACAACACATACAACGTGATCAGTGCTCCATCACATAGCAGCAGAATCCTGGAGTAAGCCAAATACCATATAGAGGAGTGTAATACTGCCAAGCGCCCACACAAAGGGACCATCAAAAAGTTCATAGAAATGCGTACTGTGAAAATCCACTGTAGTATCTCCAGCAAAAAACAAAAACAAACTCCTACCAACTTGCTCTAATAAATCCGAACAGAATTTATTTTGAGGGACTAAGACATTTAAAAAGGCTCCCTTATCATTCCCGGCATGAATTCGGCTGGCACCGAGGCAAGAAGCTAATGTACAGTGAAGCCTGGGCGGAAGAGTGGTCAAGTTACTGACACGTCACATGAAGTTCCCACAGAAACCAGCAGTTTACAGGCTAAAGCTGAGCTAACTTGCTGCTCAGTGGATGCCACAACTGATGCAACCAGGTCAGCCTCACAACAATAGAGCTTTCCAGTGGAATTTTAACAAGTGATTTTATTTATTTGAAAGGCAGAGTAACACAGAAAGTGGTAAAGATAGAGATATTCCATCTGATTGCTCACTCGCCAAATGGTTGCTAAAAGCAGGGCTGGTCCAGGGCAAAGCTAGAAGCCTAGAACTCCAGCTAGGTCTTCTACGTGAGCCATCCTCTACTGTTTTCCCAGATATATTAATGGAGCTGGATTGGAAGCAGAGCTGCTGGGACCCAAACTAGTGCTTCAATATGGGACCCTGGCATTATAAGCATTGGCTTAATCCATGATGCCACAACACCAGCCATCTGTCCCCTCTCCCGATGGAAATTTTATATATGATTCTGAAATACACTATTCTGTTCAGCCATGACTTTCCAATATGATTCTGATGACAAAACACAGTTTCTGTCAAAGCAATAGCTACCAAGACTAGAAGTGGTTTGATCAAAGCAGAAACAGATCAGTCAAGAGCGTATGTCACAGCAACAGTTTTTTGGGGCGTTGAAGGAATTTTGTTTGTTGACTTTCTGGAAGAACAGTAACATTCATGCCTGGCACAATGGCTCAACTGGTTACGCCTTCCTTTGCAAGCTCCAGGGTCCCATAGAGATGCTGATTTGTGTGCCAGCTGCTCCACTTCCCTTCCAGCTCCCTGCTTGTGGCCTGGGAAAGCAGTAGAGGATGACCCAAAGCCTTGGAACTCTGTATCCACAAGGGAGATCTGGGAGAAGCTTGTGGCTTTGGATCAGTTCAGTGCCAGCCGTTGCCAACCATTTGGGGAAAGAACCAGCAGACAGGGGCCCGGTGACGTGGCCTAGGAGCTAAAGTCCTTTCCTTGAACGCACCCAGGATCCCATATGGGCGCTGGTTGTAATCCCAACAACTCTACTTCCCATCCAGCTCCCTGCTTGTGGCCTGGGAAAGCAGTTGAGGACAGCCCAAAGCTTAGGGACCCTGCACCTGTGTGGAAGACCCCGAGGAAGTTCCTGGCTCCTGGCTTTAGATCGGCACAGCACCGGCCGTTGAGGTCACTTGGGGAGTGAACCATTGGACGGAAGATCTTCCTCTCTGTCTTTCCTCCTCTCTGTATATCTGACTTTGCAATAAAAATAAGTAAATCTTAAAAAAAAAGAACCAGCAGACAGAGGATCTTTCTCTGCTCCTCTCTCCTCTCTGTAAGTCTGCTTTTTCCAAATTAATAATAATTATATATATATAAATGAATCCTAAAAGAAATAGTAACATTCACTCCTCAAGCAGCCTCAATGGCTGAGTTGTGCTGATTCAAAGCCAGGAGTGTCTTCCCGATCGATCTCCCACATGGGTGCAGGGTCCCAAGGCTTTAGGTCATCCTTGACTGCTTTCCCAGGCCATAAGCAGGGAGCTGGATGGGAAGTGGGGCTGGTGGGATTAGAACCAGTGCCCATATGAGATCACGGTGTGTTCAAGGCAAGGACTTTAGCTGTTAGGCCATAGCGTTGGGCCCATCCCCTTGCATTCTAACACCAGTTCAGTTATTATGCACAGACAAAAAGGCCTGGGTAAACAATCATGTAATCATAGTGTGGAATATATTTTCTAGCTTCTAAGACAAGAAGCACAAGGGATTAAACCCTGGGAGGGGGGAATATATATATATATATATATATACACCCTAGAAATAAATTTGGACTCCCTTATTCTGGTTAAACATCTTTTACTTCTATTTTTCCAGGTTATTAAATCTTCTATGTCAACACAGCTAGGAAGGAAACGGACTTTTATAGCTGAACTCAGATTTCAAATAAAGCCTTTTATGTTTCTTTAAGCACATGTCCGTATAACTAAATTTCCCACCAGTAGCTTCTTAGAAAAAAAGACAAAGGAATGAAAACACAAACAGGGGGTTCAACAGTCAAAAGGAAATGTCAAACTCCCACACAACTTCAAAGAACATTCCTACCCCTTCCCCCATCTATTGCTATTTCATTCCCTTTAACTCTTTAGGTTTTTTTAGTTCCAGGTAGTGTGAAAACAACACACACACCCTCTTTTTCTCCAATGGTATAACTACTGTTTTTTGTACATTTACTATGTACCAGTTGCTCACTATCTGTTATATCATCAATTCCTCTCAAAACTCCATGAGATAAGGCCTGGCGCGATAGCATAAAGGTTAAGGTCCTCACCACCGGGATCCCATATGGGTGCTGGTTCTAATCCCTGCAGCTCCACTTCCCAGCCAGCTCCCTGCCTGTGGCCTGGGAAAGCAGTCAAGGACGGCCCAGAGCATTGGGACCCTGCACCCATGTGGAAGACCTGGAAAAATGTTCCTGGCTCCTGGTTTTGGATGCCATCTTAATGGCAACAATTAAAGCAAAAAGTTTCAGATTCAGATAACATGCAAAGTTATTGATTTTTACTTTGTTCCTTAGGTTTCTATCTTTTTATCCAAGCATGCCTTTCCTTGCTATCTTGTTACTGTTGCTCTGAGGTAAGCTTGAAATCATAACATGTAACTTCTCCTTGGCTGTTTTTTCACAATGTCTTGGTTATTCTGTGTCCTTTGTAATTCCCTATAATTTTTTTTAAAGGTTTATTTATTTTATTGGAAAGGCAGATGCACAGAAAGGAGGAGAGACAGAGAGGAAAATCTTCCACCCGATGATTAACTCCCCAAGTGACCACAATGGCCAGTGCTATGCTGATCCAAAACCAGGAGCCAGGAACTTCTTTCTGGGTCTCCCACATGGGTGCAGGGACCCAAGGCTTTGGGTTGTCCTCGACTGCTTTCCCAGGCCACAGGCAGGAAGCTGGCTGGGAAACGGAGCTGCCGGGATTAGAACCGGCACCCCTTATGGAATTCCGGCGCGTTCAAGGTGAGGACTTCAACAATTATGCTATCGTGCCAGGCCCAATTCCCTATGAATTTTTATACCAGCTTGTCAATTACTACAAACATCAGCATGGAAACTGATTCCAATTTTAGCTATGATATTTAGGGCTTTGATCCACTTTTGAGCTAATTTCTGGTGAATGGTATTAAATGGAGATTATAGGATGTAAGAAACCACAATGCTCTGGGATGCTACTTGGTGCAGTGGGTAAGATGCTGTATTCCACAGCAGATAACATGGGTTCTGGTCCCAGCTTTGTTTTCAATTTCAGTTTTCTGCTAATGTGCACCTGGGCAGGCAGCAGGTATAGTTCAAATACTGGTGTCCCTGCTACCCAGTTTCCATGTGGGAAACTGATTGCACTGTGGGCTCTACACTTCACCCTGGCTTGTTCTGGCTGCTGTGAGCATGTAGGGAATGAGCCAGCAGATGCAGGATTTCTCGCTAACTTTCAAATAAATATGTTCAAACAGTAAAATATTTAAAAACACAGAAAACCCACAAGGCTCTGCAATGACACATAAATCAACAGAACTTTCCTTTATGTTGATGTCTTTTAGATTCTTATTGGCACTTCTTTTTCAGTTTTTTGTTTTGTTCTGTTTTTGCAAAGATTTTATTTTTACCAGAATGGAAGAGTTAACAGAGAGAAGGAGAGTCGGGGAGAGAGAGCTTTCATCTGCTGGTTCATACCCCAAACGACTGAACTGCCTGGAGCTCAGCTGATCTGAAGCCAGCAGGCAGGACCTTCTTTCAGGCTCCCACAGTAGGTGCAGGGAACCAAGGCCTTGGGCTTCCTTCCACTGCTCCCCAGGCTTACGCAAGAGAGCTGGATCAGAAGTGGATCAGCCAGTGCCCACTAGGATGCTGACATCACAGGCTTAGGATTTGCTTGTTACTATCCCACCGCATTGGTTCCAACAACTGACTTTTTTCCTCCCCCCTAAGATTTTTATTTTCATTGGAAAGGCGGATCAGATTTACAGAGAGGATAGACAGACAGAAAGATCCTCCATCCATTGGCTTACTCCCCAAAAGGCCCCAATGGCCACAGCTAGGCTAATCCAGAGCCAGGAGCCAGGAGCTTCTTCTGGGTCTCACACTTTGCACCATCCTCTACTGCTTTCCCAGGCTATAAGCAGGAAGTCGGATGGCAAGTGGAGCAATGAGGACATGAATTAGCATCCACATGGGATCCCGGCACATACTGGTGAAGGATTCAGCTATTGAACCATCCATCACACCGGGCCCCCAATAGCTGACTTTCTAAAGAGTTTTTTTTTTTATTGTTATGTTTGAAGGTATATTGACTTTATAAAACTTAAAATATGCTTTGGTATTATTAATTTCAAATATAAAAAGTCAATCTTGATTTTTAACAAATTTCTAAAGATTATTAACTCTAAAAAGAACATTAAAAATTGGTTTTGATTCACCCACAAAATGTTAATGATTATCTCCAATTTTCCCTGAGGTTCCTTATAGGCAGGGATCACTGTAACACAGCTCTTCTAGTTGCGAGTGTGGAAAAACTAAATAAAAATCCCAGTGATAATGGGACAGAAGTCTCATTTTGGTACAAAGGTTTCAGCATCATCATACACTCTCTCAAAGCACACCCTGTGAAATGGGGTCAAGACAATTACGTTAATTGTAAAAATAGACATTTTGCAGAAAGGCAAATGTTACACAAATTCAGAGGCTACCAGAGGATATCTCTGTAACACTCAGCACGCTGATCCTGGCTTTTGGGCACTTCCAATGCCACGTCACCGAAGGTACTTACAGGAGAGAGTTTCTGGATGAGGTCATGTGCCAAATGCACAAGGTTCTTATCTTCATGAAGACATTTCTGAAACTTTTTGCTCTCCTCATCTTCTAGAAGGTCAAAATCAATAGCCGCGTCCAGTAAGGCCTGAATCAGCCCCTTCCAGGACTTGAGCGCTGGGACCTGAGGCGCAACAGCAGCACTGATGCCTGTGCCAATGACCAGCACGAGTTCTCGGGGCTTCTTGGTTTTCAGACTTGGAAGCAGCTTCCTGGAAAGCAAAAGAAACCAGAGCATCAGAACACTCTGCAGGCTGGAAGTACGTAAGACAACAGTCTGCTTGAAACCAGGGATGTCAGAGGCAACCTGCAGAGCTGGAAAGATGACAAAGTACCAATTGCTGACACTCCACAGAGTAGCGTAATCAAAAACACTCGAATACTGTGCTTCTGCTTTTTGAAAAGCAAAGTATAAACCCATTCCAAGAAGCCTATAAATCAACCTTAAAACATGTTTTCTCCTCCATAGGCCTGTGAGCTAAGAAAACCCACAAATACCAGAAAAAGGTCCAAATAGGAGCATTTCACAGCTCAGCTGAACTCTGCTATCTAAATTACATTTCATAGCAAAATTAAATTTCAAAAGGATATGTTTGATTTGCACTCCCAAAAGACAGAAAAGAATGCCATACAAATTAAATTTCTATTACTGAGACATATATAATAGCAGATGAAACAAAGTCAACAAAAATTTTAATCTCAAATTTTACAAATGTTAATATAAAAATGAGCATGAGACAGTGAAAAATGAGGACAAATCTAGCTTTGATTATTGCCAATATTCTCAGCGCTCCAGGTGTCTCCCTCCTCCCATCAGCTAGCAGAATTCTGCAACACAGGAGCCTCAGACATCCAAACAAACAAAGCACAAGACTACTCAATAAACTTGACAGAAAGCTTACCACGATGGGTACAGAACAGGTTTCTCTTTTGAGGCTTATATGTAATCTAGTACCCCTCTTTGATTCTCCAAGAATGGGTTAAAGCTACTATTTGAAATATGCCCCTTCACTTTAATTTTTGCTAATGGCATGCCCTTTTGGCTCCAACATTGCTTTCTGTCCAAATAATAACATGAACAGAAAACAAGATCACATTGTGGCATAAACCAAGGAAGGAATGTATTTTTAAAGCATGGGAGATTGAATTTTGGAGAAATCATGTTTAAGCTTGCCTTCCGGATGCCCAGAGCTCCTGTATTCAGTCACTCAACAAAAACAAAACAAAACAAGACAAAACAAAACAAAACAAAACCCCATACCAGTCACGAAGGCAAGTTCTAGTGGTTACTGCAAAAGCTCAGGCTCCTTGAGAAGACTGATGACAGATACTAGATGCAAAGGACACAAAATGAGCTTTGATCCAGAAGAATCAAGACAGACCAACATGGATACACACAAAGGAGCCAGAGGAATTGTGAGTTGGCAGCCATCAGGGGCTCTGGAAGGGCGGGGAGGACTTCATCCTTACACTGCTGTTCTACCTCAAGTTTTCACATATACATCTGAGCTAGAATTCTTACTAACTAAAACTTGCAGTTCAAAAAGGATATTATCAGTTTTGTATTATTTGCCATCCTTCCTAGAAACTGAGTGGTTGCAATTGTTTTGAAGAGATACATGCATAAAAAGTAGGGTAAGACGACAGAAGACAAGCAACAAATCTTAGAATTTATGAAGGCCAATTCCCTTTCCAGGACCTTGGAACTGTTCAGGGACACTTGACAAAGGAGGAGCTCCCAGATCAGAAGCCGTTACACTGCTGTCTCGGGACTTGCCTTCTCGAGCAACTGTGGCAAGAGAACTCGGGATCAAGTATAAGTAAGGATAAGACAGAATGCAAGTTTACGGAATATGTGCTTTTAATTTCATTTTCCACTAGGTAAAAAAAAAAAAAAAGATTTATAAATAATTTATTTGAAAGGCAAAGTCACAGAGAGGTTGAAAGAGATAGGCCTTCATCCACTGGTTCACTTCCCAAATGGCCATAAAAGCCAGGTCGGATACAGGAATGAAGCCAGGATCCAGACTACATCCAGGTCTCCTGTGAATGGTGATGCAGCCAAAGTATTTGGACCATCACCTGCTACCTCCCTACATGGATTAGCAGGGAGCTAAATGGGAAGTGGAATAGCCAGAACTTGAACCAAAGTCCCAGATGAACTTGCAAGCAGTGACCCTATCAAATGTGCAACAACATGGCCTTTCACTAACTTCAGGTAGCCTCGTATTAAACTTCTCCCAATCCTCTGCCTACAGGAGAAGGTTCCCGGGAGGCATTTTTATACCTGCCACACTCACACCCTACATCCAGTTAGGAGAAGGAGGATTCCTCTTATTCCTCTTTAGGGAAAAGATCCACAGCCTCTACTAGGTGTGAGACCCTTGGCAGCAGAGCCTACACCATGCCCAACACTCCCAGGGAGGCTCATCAGCAACTTAGGCCCTGCCCAGTGCACACCCAGATTCTCCAAGTGGCTTTCTAGTGCTTTTGCTAAACATGAACAGACCACTTACATTTTGAGGAAAGCCCCAGATTCCAGAATTAACCAAAGCACAGTAGCAGATAGGGAGGAATAAGAGACAACACAGGAAGGAAGAGGAAAATTTAAACCCATGACATCTTCCCCACCCAGATTTAAAATGTAAGTAAGTTCTACAAAGGCAGTGTCCTACAAGACAGCTTCTCCATGAAGGTACACTGGTGGCCAGTTTGAGAGAGCTATACTTTGTTTTAAGGTCTATCATTAGGAAATTTCAGGTTCTGAGAATGAGTGGAGCATGAGCTCTTACAAGCTCTGAGAAGGAAGGGATTTGGAGCTCAAAGGACTGGGAATAAAAACACTGTGGCCATGTTGGAAGGAACACACGGGTATTAGCAGAAAACAAATGGTGCCCGCAAAACACTAAGAAAATTTCCTACCTAAAGTTCTATGCTCAAACCATCAAATACATGTAAGATAAAGACACCTTTAAACATCTTCAAAGTTTTTTCTCCTATCTTTACTAAGGAAGACACACAAGGATGTGCTTCAGCATCAGAGATCTAAGACTTGAGGCCCAGAAACAGCAGTCATCCAACGGCAGCTGGATGGGGGAATTCTTGTGGCACCCTGTGAGCCATGCAAGCAGGACTGGGAACAACAGTACAGGGCAGAATCCAGAAACAGAAGCAACCAGCGTTACCATGTTTTAACAGACAAGCATTTACTCTTATGTCCCAGTGTCTCTGGGTATAAATCGAAAGGAAAGGGACACAACAACCAAACAAATGAGAAAATCTTTAATCTAGAGCAGTAAGTAGGCAAGAAATATAATCATATGTATTATTAGTTTCAGCTATGATTATAATTTGCAGTCATCACAATGCAAATATTAAATTGTCATAACAATACTGGCAGGGTATAAGAAGGGTGCGTGGGTGAGGGGAGCAGCCATGAAAGCAAACAATCTTTAAGTCATTAACTGAAAATAAATAAAGCTAAAGCAAATACAAAGTAGCCATACATATATTACAACATTACACAGACATCATTATTAGAAGACACAAACTGCAAGTGACCATCTCCGGAGAGGGACAGGGTACTGTGAGCCCTGCAGTGCTGACTTTATAACTACATATATCAGCTGGATAGCAGCACATGAGCGAAAACAAGTGAACAGAGTTCAGCATTACTATTTTTTAAATCTCCCACTAATGGAAATTTACTCGGTTCCTCTCATTCCCTTCTCTTGTTTACCTGGGCTTTTTGGAGGGGGGTGCGCCATCACTGAAGAATCCAAAAATCTCGTCTATATCAGAGGCCTGGCTCCCTGTAGAAGCCATCCAGTTTCTAAAATAGATTAAACACCATGGACCATGATTAGATCTGTAAAGTACACCATTCACAAGAGCATATACATTAAACAGTTTTCATAAGCTGTACCCCCTTAATGATGTTTTGGAGGTGTCCCCCTGCTTAACAGAGATTTATTAACACACATTCCAAACTGAAGGAATTAAATTACTCTAAAAGAAGGAAGTAAAAAAAAAAATCACAGACTTTGGCATTCACACTGTATCCTGTTCCTCCACCCACCAAAACACGCTGCTGTCCCCAGGTGACTAGCACTCCTCAGAGCTCAGCAAGCACCTGCTATTCTGCTGCATGAGACAGGTTTGGGGAAATAGGATAAAAATGACCCATATCTCTCAGCAGAAGCAAGCATAGGGTAAGAATAGAACAATCAATACCAACTTGCTGATTGTTAGACATTCCATGTTGCTGGACAAGCAACAAATCATGTCTTTCTGTCTGAACACTTTCAAATCATGCCCATATAAACGTAGAGAGGGATTATTAGGCAAAGACAAACATTGACTAATTATATTCAGGTGTTGAGAATAGTCAAAGTAAAGGGTTACCACAGATTAGAATTATAACCATAAAGAAAAGAGTTTGCCAAATTTTTTTTTTTTTTTTTGAAAGGCAGTTATACAGAGTATAGAGAGGGAGATGGTCTATCCCATGGTTCACTTCTCAAACCCAGGTTCCCCTCATGGGTGACAGGGACCCAAGTACACGGACCATCTTCTGCTGCCTTTCCAGGTGAGAAGGACTGGAAGTGGAGCAGGCAGGACTTGAATCCGCACTACGATGTAGCATGCCAGCAGCTTAATGTGCTGTGCCACGAAGTCGGTCCCGAGAAAAGTCTCAGTTGCTTAAAACTTCAATAAACTTTTTTTTTTTTTAAACTTCAATAAACTTTAAAGTAAACCTTAAGCTAATGGTCATTACTCATTTGATAAAAACAATAGTAGTTTAAACACTACACAGAGAATAATATACTTCTGCCAGTTTTTTCATATTCCACTGTCAATAATTAGAAAAAGTGAATTACTAATAATTATTAGAAATTTAATGTCTTATCAGCATGTTTTCCTTTAATAAAACATTTCAAAGTTTGCTGAATCCATTTTTCTGATAAATAGAAAGTTCCAATCTTTAATCCATTTTCCATCATGCATAGTTCTTCAATTGTATAACTATTAGGAAAATCAGAAACCATAAAGTGACTGACATGAGCTAGGAAAATCTAGTCAAATCTTTGATCTACTGGTGAAAAATTGGGGGTGAGAAGACAGACAAAGAGTGCAACCCAATCTAGCACACTCTGCCTAACTTAACCATCTGCGGCACCTGTTGTTTCTTTTCTTCTCCTTCCTTCCTTCCTCCCTCCCTCCCTCCCTTCCTTTCTTTTAAATTTTATTCAGACTTTCCAGATGGCTAGAGTCCTAAGGACATCTAAGCAGGCGGCCACTGATGACTCAGTCCTCAGACCCTACTACCCACACGGGACACCTGGGATGACTTTCTGATCCTGGCTTCTGCGTGGCCTAGCCTTCTTTCTCTTCTACCTCTCAAAAGAAACTAACTAATTAAAAATTTAAAAATAAATTAGGTAGCTATTCTAAAAATTAAAGTCAATTAATTACAAAATGGTGTATGTTTCTGAGTCCTACTGAATCAGAATTTTTGAGGGATTCTGATAGTAGGACAAATAGAAAACACTTAAATTAATTTTTCCAAAATCCAACTATTTTGCTAAATGCAAAATGTACAGAAGTGCACATATAATTTATTCCAATCCATGTCTTCCAGTTTGCAAGTACCACCAGGCGGGATATAATTGCCATCAAAATACTTACAAGTTTTAATTCATGTGAAACCATTTTCCATTTCAATTGAGGACAGTTTTAAAAGGTACACAAAGAAAAGTATGCTCACCCTTCTTCCTTCAAAACAGTTCTATCATCTCTTGACCAAATTACACCCTAACAATGTGTATTGCACAACACTAATGTAAAATGTAGAGAAAATTTCTTGTTCATTAAGTTTTGAAGATAGCTACCTTCAGATCATAACACCGTAAGCTGCAAATTGCACGCCACAAAATTTGTCTCATTCATGTACAGTGCATATGAAACATAGATGAATTTCATATTCAGACGAGTTTCACCCCCAAGATAACTCAAATACTCCAAAATCCCCAAACATAGGAAACCTGAAATGCTTCTGTTACAAGCATTTCAAGTAAGAGACATTCAACCTGAATTATTTTCCTATTTTGCAGGCAGAAAACGGAGCACACAAAGGTTTGTACTCGACAGCCTCAGAATTCAAACATAGCGACACTGCCTCCCAAGTTCATGCTCAAACTACATCATTACTAAGTTCTCCAAGCATTCACTTTTCAGAAAAAAAAAATACTAGAACTCCAAAACCATCAAAAAGGAATCATGTATGTTTTAGAAAGCAAATATTTGAGTCAATTTTTCTGCAGGTCTACTCCACTGACCATCATTTAAGGAATTTAAGCATAGCCAAGAGCTCCTGACTGCTTGCTCTGAACAGGTCAGCATGCCACATGGTACCTGATCCTATCGTCATCCATCTTACATGATGTGACTTCACAAGGACATCCCAGTAGTATACACAGGTAAGCAACAGCACACTCCTTCTGGAGCACTGTCCGAGGGAGTGGGCAGGGCAGGGAAAAATCCATTTTCATGTTTACCCTAAACAGTAGGTAGCTACTGCTAAAGCTAACTGTGAAATGTCTGACCTGGAGTTCGTAACATGTGTCAAGTAGATCACATAAAAATTTTTCCCCAGATTTATTTCCTTATTGTAAAGGCAGAGAGTAAGGTCTTCCATCAGCTGGTTTACTTCACATTTGGCAACACCAGCTAGGGTTGGCCAGGTTGAAGCCAGAAGCTTTATCTGGGTCTTCCACTCAGTGGCAGTGGCTCAAGCACCTGGGCTGCTTTTCCAGGCATGTTTGTAGGGAACTGGATCAGAAGTGAAGTATCTGGGACACAAATCAGAGCCCACATGGCATCACAGGTGGTAGCTTAACATGTTTCATCAAAATGCTGGCTCAATAATTTCTTCACATGGGCACTAGCCGAGTATTTGTTTCAGTAGGACTTGCTATGTACACGGGATTCGGAAATGTTTTCCTGCCACAACGAAGGAAGTGACCCGTAGCAGGATCTTCATTACTCCAATTACTGCTAAGCACTGAGAAATCCTTCAATGCCAACCTAATCCAGCAAAATAAAAGTAAGACTCTTGGTAAGCACTGAGAAAAGTAATTGACAGCCACTTAAAAAAAATGTGAAGGCCAAAGTCTTCACATGAGATATCACTTCCGTTTTGAAACCTGTCATTCTGAAAGGAAAAATGTATCAGTGAGTCCATGCTAGAGGACCTGTGGCTTGCAAAGCATTCAGAGGCTTCTGCTTCTAGAGTCCTGGTGCTGGCCGAAACAGCAAAACCCTGCCTCCACTGGAGAACCATGCTGAAGCCCCCAGCCTCCCTTCACGGCTGTGAATGCTAAAATGCTGCAAGTAGACACTGCTGAGTTGTAACAAGTGGTGCCTTTATGAACTCATAACAACATACATTGGTAGAATGGCAAATGGAATAAATAAAAGGAAGAGAAAGTTTTTGCTTCCTTTTTCCTATTTTTTTTTTGTAGGGGGTGGAAGGATCCCCAAAATACTAGCTTGAGAAGGATGCATACTTCATGCCTGAAAAGGATACACTGTAATTATAGCAAGTTTCCCTGCACTGGTTTCAATAGGGCAAGCAACAACTGGAACAAAAAATAATTTATTTCTTCTGTGTAAACATAGACAAGGGTTGGCTTCACTTTCTAAGGGAAAAAGATAGTCATCTTCTGACTTGAGAAGAAACCAAACCCCTCTCATTGTGGCTCTTGGCCTCCTTCCAATGCATCTGTTTTCTAGCAACTGTGAGGAATTACAGGAAGGAAAAGATACCCAGTATGAAGCTCTACAAAAGAACACTCAAGAAGCCTGCTAACAACGAACAAAACGAATAAAAATGTTGCTGCTGGAGCTGATGTGTTTATAGTTGCCCAGTGTAAGCCTGCAGCTTACCTTTTCCATGTACAAAGCCAAGGTGTCATTTCTGCTCCCAAGTGTACACAAGAGGCAGGAATTAGGCCTGCCTGTGCACGGACTCCATTCCTCTACACACCCTGTCATGAAGCATGTCTCCCCTCCATGGCTCAGTCAGGGTACTCCTACTTCAGTTCCCAGACGGGACTGACAGCCTGGTTCTTCTGCTGGGTGACATCTTTATCACAGTCACCTCCTGAATATCTGCTTGCACACATGACAGCAGTGCTATTCAGTCCTGACACTTTCTCTCCAAACAATGTCAGAACGGGCTCATCACACATAGGGTTTCCAGGAGACCTTTAGGACTGAGATGGATCACTCCAAACTCTAAAAGCTCATTTGAGATTCATGTCCCCAAATAGACCCTACTGGTATCCAGGCTCAAGAGAGCAGATGTTTTTATGAGTGATTTCCCAATTATAAAGCTGAAACAACACATCATTTAAGGAAGGAATAATGGAACACCAAATTAAGATCTGATATGAACTAGAAGTTGGTGGCTGGACATGAGAATTTTACTGTGAAATGAATAACAATGTCTCAGTGTTTTTCCCGCCTTTGAAGCCTCTGGGAAGTCCTATCCTGAAAATAATGACATACGCTGCTAAGGGGGGAGGGGTTTCAAAAACATTTAATAAAAGCATTTCCTAAGTACTTAGTACAATCTTACAAATAATTCCATCAGAAATGACAGGCTATTCATTAAAAATGAAATCACATAAATACAAGATTTCCAGTATGCCCTTTGAGAATTAAATTCCTGCTATTAAAATAGTGAGTGATGTATGATCCTATTGCCACCTAGTCACTCTTCATGCCAACCTAGTATGCACAAAAATGTTACATTCAAGGGATGGCATGGTGGCATAGCACTGTAATCTTTCACCTCCTAGTGCCGGCATACCATATGGGAACTTGTTCATGTCCTGCCTGCCCCACCTCTATTCTCTGCTTATGGCCTGGGCAAATAGCAGAGGATGAGTGGCCCAAGTCACTGGGTCCATGAACCCATGTGGGAGCAGGGGAAGAAGCTCTTGCCCCCTACGTTCAGGTCAGCTCTAGCTACTGTGGCCACTGCAGTAAACCAGCTGATGGAAGACCTGTTTTCCTACTCCCTTCTCTTCAACTCTGACTTTCAAGTAAAATAAAACAATCTAAAAAAAAAAAGTTACGGACAGGGGCAGGCATTTGATTTAGCGGTTGGGACACCTCTATCCCACACGAGCTTCTGGGTTTGGGTCTCAGCTCTGCTCTCCATTCCAGCCTCCTGCTGATACAGACTTGGGGAGGTCGCAGGTGGGTCCCTAACATCCACACAGGAGACCTGGGATGAGTTTGGCCCAGTCCAAGCAGTTGTGGGCATCTGGGCAGTAAAACAGCAGGTGGGAGATTTCCCTCAGTGTCACGCCACTTCTGAAGTTAAAATATAAATAACAATGCTGTGTACAGGTGAAGATTCTTCCAAATCTGGGAAATCCCAGAAGATGCTATTATTACCAGGGTAACTGTAAGCTGATATTTGACTAATCTTAACGAAGGGAAGACTTTTCTGTTATAATAAAAATGAAAATATTTAATCAATACATCTTGTCTAATGTCTACCTCCTTCATGTTTTCTCACCTAGGGCACTCTAAATTAAAAATTTTAAAATAAAAAATGGCCTTGAAACTAGAAAGTCCTATTTTGACATCAGGAAGCTTGGCAGATTGTCTCTCAAGGCAGCAAAGCACAGATGATCAGGTGGTCAGGTGAACCCAGCAGCACAGCAGGACAAATGCTGGGGAGTGCCCCCTACTGTTAGCCTGGAATTCAAATCCCATCAAAAGCCAAACAAAGGACAAAGTATAAACAAGAAACAAAGCAGATTTATTTTTCATTTTCTCTTAGAATCAAGTAAAACGAAAACAAAAAAAGTGTTCCACAACATTAACATATACCAAAAATCAGCATGAAGTCTAATGTACTGATTAAGATTACTTTCAAGTTCAAAGGCATCATACTTTAAACAGATACACAATGGCAAAAAAACAAAACAAAGCAAAACTGAAAAAATATCTATCATAGGTTCTTCACTATATTTAAAATCTAGTTTCGAGGTTCAGGCCTACAATGCAGCAGTTAAGATACCTCTGGGGATGCCTGGTCTATACCCGCAGGCTTAGGTAGGTTCAAAGCTCGACTCTGCTTCCAGTTCCAGCTTTCTGTTGTGCACACACGGGGAGGGAACAGGTGATGATTCAAGCAGTCAGTCCCTACCACCCACATGGGAGACCTGGACTTTGGCTTGGTCCAGCCCTGGCTGTTGGGGGCATCTGGGGAGTGAACCAATGGATTGAAGATTCTATCTGCCTACCTCTGTCTCTGCCTTTCAAATAAATTAAAAAACATAATTTTGAAGCAGTCTTCAAAGTCTATATTACTGCCTAGAAGGAAAAGGGTCTGTTAAACTTCTTAGGAGCCACTCAACTTGTAGTTATATGAACTTGTGTCACTGTCCTTTTTTACTGGTGGAATGTCTAGTCCCAGGAGGTCAAAGACCAATGTTTCTGCACATTTTCTTCTGTAATCTTATGTCAACTTCAACCTCATGGGAAACTAACACAAGAAACAACAAGCAGCAAATCAGAGAGGAGGATTCAAATGTAAAAAGACTATGACAAACCAGGGCAGAAGTTTTAAGACATTACAAATACATACTCCACGTATGAAAAACAAAATCCAGAAACAACATGGGGGAAAAACCAGCTGTGGGCTAGTATGGCTACAGCAGTTCTTCACTGGCTAAACTGAGCATGCATCTTCATGAAGAGCATTACGTGCCTAAAACTAAGCTGACCCTGAATGTTCAAGTCCATAGGACACAATGGGCACGACGCACATCACTTGGGCAACGTTCTTCTATCTTGGTCACTGGTTAAGACTTTGCAAAAGTAGCACGCCCTATTTAAAACTGAAAATCTAAGGAATATATGGAAAATTTTACTGAGACAAAGAACAAAGCATGTGGACTACTAAATAAAAACTTAGAAAGAGTTTGGAATGCCCACATCCCATACTGGAGGACCTTGAGTCTCAGCTCTGCTCCCTGACTGCAGTTCCTGCAATGCCCAGCCTGGAAGGTTGCAAATAATGGCTTAAGTGCGAGAGACCCTGCGAGACGTACAAGGAATTCTGAGCTCCTGGGTTTGGCCTGGCCCTGCCTGCTGTTGTGGCTATTTAGAGATCGAATCAGGAGAGAAACTCTCTGTGTTTATCTTTCAAGTAAAGTGAAAATAAAAATAGAAGAGGTTGGTTCCATGGTGTGACAGATTAAGCCTCTGCCTGTGCTGTCAGCATCCCACATGAGTGCTGGTTTGAGTTCCAGCTGTTCCACTTCTAAGCCAGCTGCCTTCTTACAGCCTGAAAAAGCAGTGGAGGACAGTCCAACTCCTTAGGACCCTGTACCCACATGGGAGATCTGGAGAAAGATCCAGGCTCCTGGCTTCTGACTGGCTGAACTCTAGCTGCTGTGGCCATTTTGGTGAGTGAACCAGTAGATGGAAGATCTCCCTTTCTGTCTCTCCTTCCCTCTTAGTTGTAACTCTTTCAAATAAAAACAAATAAATCTTTAAACATACATTTAAAAATGTACAAGGATGTGATACTGTTGAGCTGGAAAGAAATGAGGAGCTTGTTGAAACCTGCCTTTCTAAGGACAATTTCCTCTGAATGAGCCCTGCTCTTCTACTCTGGAGATGGGGGAGACTGGAATGGTAAAATCCTTAATCACCTCTACCCTGTGAGCAGGGTATCAGCTACCCTGTGAACTGAATTTAAGAAGCCTTGGCATGACTTGGGAATTACCTAATTCAAGTTAAGATAGCTGTCCAGGTATTTACAGATTACCATCGAACATTCACAGGATGAAGTTCTCTGCCTGTTCGTTCGTTTGGGCATACAAACTTCTTGAAACTGACTGAGGAGAAATTAATTCGTAAAAACGGAGACACTCCCGTTCCCTCGGTCTCACAACCCTTACAGATATCCTCAGGAAGCCAGGTACTCTGTGGCCTTGAGTGGTTACCTCATCCATCTGATGCTTGCTCTATGATGTGCACGAGTTCCCAAGCCTTTGCTCAAGTCATGTTCTTTCAGTGCCTGCTATTCTAGCCACACAGCTTAAAACTATCAACTCCTTTTCTTATTTCATAGCACACATCACCCCCTAACACCCCAATTATAGTCATTAGTCATCTGCCTCCTCCCACTGACATGGAGGCATCCCAAAGACAGAGCTTTTGTCCGAGGAGTACTGTCTGGCACACAGTAGGTCAACTCACTCAGGAAACATGTTCATGATCCAAATCACAAGAAATAGTTTTCCGTGAACCAGGTAATGCATTTTCAATTAGGAGAAACACCCCATTACTGCCTTTAAAGCAAGGAGGACCAGAGAGTCATTTTAGTTTTTAAACTGAGCAAGAAAGAAAACCATATACACCAGTAAATCAACACTCAGATTGCCATTGTTTCAGATAAGCCAACAGTTACAACACAAGTAATGGAAACTGGATTATAGCAGGCAAAAGAAGAATTTCAAAGTTAAGACTTGAAAAATCTTAAAAAGTCAGGCACTAACACAACACTTTATAGATAAATCACTTCAGTTTTATAATTCAAGTTTCTGATACCAAAAAAGTAAGTTGATTTCTGCAGCAGATTTTTAAGGGAAGAACTTTCTAGTAACTGACAAGCTATCAAATGTTGGCCTAAGAAACTGTTTTTTCTTGTTTTATATACTAAATCTATCAAGTAAGATAATAAACTACTATTTAGAAAACGAAAGTCTGCAAAGCATTCAGCAGAAAGCCCTACAACCTGTCTGAGAGGTGCCATTGATCTACACTCAGGCCACTCTGATGTGACTGACACACACACAGTGTCTGCTTCATTTTACCCATCTGGAAAGAACAACCTTGAGCAACCCTTTGTTCTTTATCCATACATTCCTTAACCATTCCCAGAAGTGCTCTTATTAAGTTAAACATCAGCCTTCTTTTTGGCATACTATGTCTCTTGAAGACCCAACCAATCATGTCCTTAAAAGAAAGCAACGGTCAACCACTGAGGAATTTGCCCCAGCTGACCAAGCCAAGGTATATTTACTGTATGATAATAACTGAATAGAATTCCCAAATAGAATCTGACCACTCTGGAACACTGCCCAGGACTCATTAAGTCATGGGTTTGAGTCTGTCGGGCCTAGGTTACTCATACTCTGCTCCAATAAACTTTCCATTAACCTTGTTACAGAGCCTGTTTACCACCCTTCGCAAGTATTTTACAATTAGAGAAAAAGGAAAGCTTATGTAGCAGCAAAAGGGATTTCAAATCACAAATTGGGTTAAGCCATGGTTTAAAACCATTCCAAGGCTTCTCATTGTGCTTAATCCTCATTGTGGTTACAAGACCTGGCATGATCCGCTCAGCCTTCCGTGAGCCTCTCCTGCACCCAGAGGGCTCCTTGGCCGCTGCAGGGCTCTCTGGTGTCTGCACAAGCCATGTGTCCTGCTCACAGCCTCTGCTCAGTGCAACAGATTCTACAAGTAACATTCATCACACATACACACCCTTAACTCTCAGTTAAAATGCAACCATCTGCAGCCTGTTTTTCGACCCCCTTCACCTTAACTTCACCATTATGCTTCAACTCCTTATCTGCATCCCTTACCACTCATGAGTGCTTACTGGGCTCTCCCACAACAGCAGCTCCTTGGGCAGGAGTAGAGTCTGTCTGGCTTACCATTCCAACCCCAGCAGTTCAGACATTTGCTGATTCAATAAGTGTGTACCTACTATGCAAAGTCTAAGAGAGATCATCACTCCTAATTTTCTGGGCTGTGAAAGCCAGGATAAATGAATACAACTGTAACATTCTCTTTTACACAAAGCAAATGGCTGAGTTCTATCGTTCCCTGTTTTAGGCTAATGTTTATTACTACACCTCAACACATCTACATTTTCATATGCTCTGGAGGAGTTTTTATCTTCCAGTTTTATCCTAAGAGGAACTCACATGGAAAGAAATTCTGATCACACAGTTTCTGTATATGCTCATAGAATTTAAAATGATAGGAATTCTGTTAGTCACAAACTGTTGAGTTTTCATGTTCAACATTTGTTGAATGCCAAGCACTGTGCTAAAAAGATTATTATTATTGCTTGCAGCTCACCTCCACCAAACACTACACAGCACTTAGAATAAGCCATTAACATTCACTCTTCAGCAAAGCAGAAACTACTGCCACCATATATCATAAATACCACAGATCATGGTACTGAGGCATATACAAGCTATGCATCTTGCTAAAGGTCACATAGTTATTACACAATAGACATGGAATGCAACTCCAGAGTCCACACTATTGGCAACACTAAGACGAGTAAGATAGGGTCCCTACCATTAAAACAGCTATACCTTTACGGGAAAGAGAATTATACACAAACACTGGCGCCCATATGGGATCCTGGCACATGCGAGGACTTTAGCAACTGGCATTGGGCACCAAGGTAGATCTTTTTGTTAAAAAAAATACTTATTTTATTTGAAAGGTAGCATTATATTAGAGAGAGAGAGAGACTCTTTTGACTGCTGGTTTGCTTACAAACAAAACAGCCAGGGCTGGCACAGGTCAACGCCAGGAGCCAGGAACTTCATCCAGGTCTCTCTCCCATGCGGGTGCAGAGGCTGGAGCACCTGGACCATCACGTTAGCAGGGAAGTAGATTGGAAAGAGTAGCCTGGATCTGAACCAGCACCTATAGGGGACGGCAGTATCTCAGGTGGTAATCTAATATATTGTGCCACATCACCAGGGTTTCTTTTCCAGTCTTTTTCCTTCATTTACCTCAGCGGCCTAGTAAACAAGATAAAATCACTAGAGCAACTTGTGTTTGTGGTTCCATAGGGGCACAGGGAAGCACCTTTCTAACAGTGGAGGGCAGCAAGGCACAGTGAAGAAGCAAGCACCTGACCTTCGGGGTCCCACGGACAGGACTCCTACTGAATTAAAAAAAAAAAAAAAAGTAGCTCCAAATGCTGGCAACAGATATCACAATTGCTATTTATTTATTCATTTGCATGTTCATTTACAGAGAGAAGGACACACGGGATATCTTTCATATGCTGCATCACTTTCATACACAGCCATTACAGTTGGAGCTGGGCCAATCTGAAGCCAAAAGCTAGAAGCTTCTTCTGGGCCTCCCTCAGGAGTGTAGGGGTCAAAGGACTTGAGTCACCCTCCGCTGCCTCCCTGGCCATTAGCACAGAGCAACCAGGACAAGGACTGGTTGGTGGTGCCCATATGGGATTCTGATGCTGCAAGTAGAGGCTTCGCCTGTTAGCCTTGGCTCTGGCCCACTTGTTGTGTTTAAAACTTTTTTTTTCACATTTGCTCTTTAGCCATAGAGTTAAAAACAGTGACTCCAGCACAAGGCTGACTTTTAAGGGACTTAGCTACAAATAAAATTGGGTCAAAGGATACATTTCTGAAAATGGGAAAATTCACAGAAATCTGCATCCTTCTTTTAATACAGGTAGTATTTTGCTGCGTAAGACTTGGCGAGTAAAGGAAAACAAATAACTAAAAAGGAATAGAAAAGTGTTAATGGCTCTGTTCTTCAGTGCTGGCCTCTTACTCTTTCCAAGCACAGCATTCAAATGACATGGGAAGAATTTTCTAAGTGATGACCTCAACACATGAGAGAATCTCCAGAGAATGTTTGTGGATGAAAAGCCAGCCTTAAACACAGACCTGGAAATGTGGACTGGTATAAAGTCTCTTCAATGCACAAATTCTTTTAATCTCCTCCTAATCTCATTTGCTTTCTCTACTTCCGAATCTAGAGGTTTAGAGATAATCGAAATGAAATCTGAAATGGCTCCAGAATCAAATACATCAGCAGGAACAAAGAAAAACTGGAAGTAAGAATTAAGTCATAAGATACACTCTGAAAGGTGGCTTCCCTAAACCCTCATCCTTGTCCCAGCATCTGCCAAGGCCAGCGAATAAACACACACACCCCACCAACCAAGAAGGCACAGCCTGGTGTTTCATTTCTAACAACAACAACAAAACCCAGCAAGGGGCATTAGACATTTAAGAAATCTCAAGACAAAAAAAAAAAATCTGCTTCCTCCTTCAAGAAATTATTAAACATCACTAAGCGCCAGGAACTGTTCTACAAGCTGGAATTATGGTAGCTAACAAAACCAAACCCCTGGGCTCATGGAATTTATACTGCTGGAGTGAGGGAGACAAGCAAACAAGGCATGTGGCATGTGTGGTGGGAATAAATGCTCCCAGAGAAAAACAAAGCTGAGTACACCACAATACTGTCAGAGCTTTCGGGGAGAGGCAAAACGAAGAAAGCAAGATCATGCAGAAGAGCTTTGAATCACTAGGCTGCTAGAGCAATTCAAGTACCAGAAAACAACACAATAATGCCTTGCACATTCTGGGGGAAAATTAGTGCCAACCTAGACTTCTTCAACATGCCAAACCACCAAACCAGCATGTGGGCAAATCAAAGGCATTTAAATATTTCTTAGGAAACAGCTGGAGTATGTGTATTAAGAAAATAAAAGACATACGCCCAGAAGGAGGAAGACAGGTTCAAGACAAGCACTGGGCAGTAATACCTGGGGAGTTGTTCCCAGGAGGAACACACAGTGTAGGAGCAGGAAGAGGCAGGGATCCAATAAACAAATCTAGGTGATACATTTGTGTTCATAAAAAAAAAAAATGTTATTGGTAAGGGTGTGACAAACACATTGGCACATTTGGAGAAAAATCAGCAGTAGCTACATTAAAACTACAGGCAAGGCCAATGTAAATACAAGGAGTGTAGGGCAGATCACCTGGCTCAACAGGAGCAGTATTTGGCAGAGATGTAACTGCATGCAAGTAGTCTGTATGAGCCAGGGTACACTGTAAGTCAGGGCCCATGAGTGCAGAAAGACAGGGAAATGGCAGGGTGGAAGAACTAGCAGAAAGCCAGTAGGCACAGTGGGGAGGTGACAGAAGAAGAAATAATATAGCAAATGAGGTAGGAATAGCAGGATAACCTCAGAGGAAAGAAGACACAAACTGAGTGGCGCCCTATTGGGCTTAACAATAAAGAAGGCAGAGTGGAGGGAAGCTACCTTTCCTCACTCCAACTCTTGGACTATTTAACAGTTTACATCATACTGGCAAATTACTCTAATTCAAGGGGAAAAGCAGCAGCATTTACAATTTTAAATCATTTTTCATTCATCTCTACCTATTCAATAACTCTCGTTTTGTGTAGTATATCCACAATCGAAGGATCATCTGGTCTAAGCCCCTAGAGTGCTTGTTGGGACAGCTGGAAGACAGGCAAGAAAGTGTGACTCCTGGGCCTAAACTCAATTTGGGATTGGTGAGCAAGGAGCATGCCACTGCAGCACAGCCAGTCAAATCACTGCTTACTGTGCCAGCATCCTATACGGGTGCCAGTTAGTCCTGGCTGCTCCACTTGTGATCCAGCTCCCTGCTAATGGCCCTGGAAAGAACCAGAAGATGGCCAAGTGCCCCTGCAACCATGTGGGAACTCTGGGAGTGCCCAACTCCTGGCTTCAGTCTGGCCCAGCCCATTGTGGCCATTTGAGGAATCAAACAGCAGATGGAAGACTGTCTCTCTCTGCCTCTCCTCTCTGAACTTTGCTGTCCAAATTAAAACTAAGTTAAGCCACTGGCTGGCACCCCATACAAGCACGGGTTTGAGTCCCAGTTGTTCCACTTCCAATCCAGCTCCCTGTTAATGCTCCTGAGAAAACAATGGGAAGAGGGCCCAAATGCTTGGGCCGATGCCACCCTCGTGGGAGACCTGGATGGAGTTCCAGGTTCCTGGCTTCAGCCTGGCCTAGGCCTGACCTCAACAGCCATTTGGAGAGTGAACCAGCAAATGGAAGATGGCTGAATCTGTATCTCTTCATAACTTTGCCTTTCAAATAAATAAATCCTTAAACATTTTTTTTAACATCTACATAAAAAAAAAGTCCCTGAGGTGGGCACTGTGGCCCAGTGAGTTACTCTACTGCTTAGGACACCCCTACTCCATACCAGCATGCAGTCAGGGTCAGTTTCCAATCCAGTTCCTGCTAATGCGTCCTGGGGGCAGTGGATGTTTGCCCGGGCTCCTCTATTCCACATGAGAGATCCACATGGAGTCCTAGGCTCCTGATTTCGCCTGGCCCAGCCCTGGCTGCTACAGGATAGATCTCTCCCTCCCCCTCTCTCTCCATTACATTGTGTTTCAAGTAAATGAAGATAATGATTAAGAAAAAATAACCCAGTAAATCCTCTTCCTTCACAAATGAGGTGATGTGTGGGATGTGTTTCACAGCCACCTGGGAGGTCAGAACAGGCTGACTGGTACTGCAGGACAGGACGGAGCCCCTGCGGCAGGACGGCAGCTGCTGCCTGACAGTACAACAGGGCTTATCATAGCATTTTTCTCTATTCCTATAAGTGTTTAACATTTTTCACAACTTGGGCTCAGAGCGGTAGCCTAGTGGCTAAAGTCCTCGTCTTGCACGTGGTAGGGTCCCCTATGGTTGCCGGTTCTAATCCCGGCAGCCCTGTTTCTCATCCAGCTCCCAGATTGTGGCCTGGAAAAACAGTTGAAGGAGGCCCAAAGCCTTGGGACTCTGAACCACGTGGGAGACCTGGAAAAAACTCCTGGCTTCTGGATTTGGATTGGATCAGCTCTGGCAGTTGTGATCACTGGGGGAGTGAATCAATAGACAGAAGATCTTCCTCTTGGTTTCTCTTCTCTGTAGATCTGACTTTACAATAAAAATAACTTTTTAATCCCATTCTACTTTTTAAGAATTAGGAGGAGGGAAAGTGAAAGCTCCCAACTGCTGGTTCACCCTGCAAAGGTCCACAAGCACCAAAGCCGGGCTAGATCAAAGACAGGAATCCCAGGGGTCTCCCACCTGAGCAGCAGGAACCCAACTACGTGGGCCACTATCACTCCCTCAAGCCCTCCATCAGCAGGACCTCAGCACTGAATCCAGGAGGAGGGCATCTGAGATGAAGGCATCTGAACTGCTCGGCTAAACAGTTACCCTCCTCATTCTGCTTTTTTCACATTTTTAAAATCAGTATTATTTTTATTTTGGAAAATGCATACCGTATAAAGAAATTCACATGTTCCTTGCATGCTGATCTTCCTCTATGTTTTCTGAACAAATATACTTGACCTAACAGGGTCAAAACATCATGGTCAATGCTTACCCCATCTTCAGTGTAACTACTGTTCATGCTCTTAAAGACTGTTCAGTGGGCCCAGCATGGCAGCCTAGTGGCTAAAGTCCTCGCCTTGCATGCGCCAGGATCCCATATGGCCGCTGGTTTGTATCCCAGCTGCTCCACTTTCCATCCAGCTCCCTGCCTGTGGCCTGGGAAAGCAGTCAAGGACAGCCCAAAGCCGTGGGACCCTGCACCCATGTGGGAGACCCAGAAGAAGCTCGTAGCTCCCAAATGCGGATCAGCTCAGTTGTGGGCCATTTTGGCCACTTGGGGAGTGAATCATCGGATGAATGTTTTTCTCTCCTCCTCTCTGTGTATCTGACTTTGCAATAAAATTAAATAAATCATAAAAGAAATTCAATATCTTAAAAAAAAAGGCTTCTCTGTAAGAACAAGTGTGGACTTAAAATAAAACCTGCCCAAGAGCACACAGGCATGAAAGTGCAAAGCAGGCAACAAACCAATGACACAGATCCTCTTCACAGTTGGCAGAGCTTGGGTGAAAGATCTCGAAAGTGTAAAGCTGACCTTCCTAATACTGAGACAGATCAGGACAGGGGGTGGGGGTGGGGGTAGTGTGGGTAGTGTGATACATTCATCTCTGCAGCCTCCAGGACCACAGATGACCAGAGCTCCCGTGGCCAGTGGTCTTCTGGGGACAACCTCCAGTGTTCACCAGTGACAAAACAATGACTTCCAAATAAACCGTATGAAACAGGTTTGGGAAGTGCTAGTTTAAACTAGACCTACCTTGTTCATCATTATTCAGAGGCTTAATCAAGGATACTCAGAGGTGATAAATATTACAATGCAGTCAAAAACACTGGTGTGGAAAAAAGAAGTAATACTTATATTATAGGTTTGTATCAGATATCAAAGATGGGTGGCTTCTCTTTTGGTTAGGGCCCATACAGATATCTGTAACATCATTTGGGAGCCATACAAAGTATCAACTTAAAAATTAGCTTGCTATAGATGTGTAGGAGGACACTGTGACCAAAGAGGATCAGTGAGCACAGGATTACCGTTGATTGGATAACATTTGCATGAGAACAACTGAATGGCTACCTTTTGTATACCCGACTGGATATCATTTATATAAGACCAGTTGAGTGGATAGTATGTGTGTGAAAACACTTGGTAGAATATATAAGACAAAAGGAGTTCCAAGCAAAAGCATAGAAACTGTTACTGGGTTTTGTTGATGAGCTCAACACTTCCTCCCTTAACCCATACGAGCCTCAGTGTATAAAGTCTGATGCCACTAATAAACCTCAGCTTTGGCCATCAGTCAGGGTCCATGCATGTTATTATCGGCTCCGTGCACCAAGTCCATCACTGCGGGACAGTGACACAGATGTATTGAATTTTGAGTCCCACCTAGGGGTTTTATAGTTTCTTACTTCTGCTATATATAATTTGTATCCGTTTTATACTCTACTTAGGAAATCTCCAGATACATTCTAATAGCACTCAATGAAGTAACCCCTAAATATAATTGTTAGCTTGATGGCACAAAGCTAAACTCTGGAGACAGAAATACAACTGGACTCTACATTCCAATGCTACAAGTATTCAAGATAAATCTGAGATAAATTTGCTAAAGTTAGGAATGGAAAATATTAATGCAAGCTCAGAGGTATAAAGTTCATCTTTTAAATGGCAAAAACCAAAAACACCTAAAGCCCAAATTATTTCTCCAGCTTTATTTCAGCTGAACTGGCTCTTCTGGCTCCCAGACTGACCTTCAGGACACTTTCAGACAGCCCCTCCTAACTCTGCCATTTAATCTTTCTAAAACCATAAAGCAACGTCCAAGTACTTCCTGCTCTCCAGGGAAATGGACTCTTGTTAATCTGCAACTAGAAGATCACTATTTGAGGACCTGTAATTTCACTTCATCTCACTATTTAATCTTAATTTGTAACACTTAAATACACGTTCCTTTATTAGAGCTTGCTCACATTTGTGAAATAACAAGGCAACGCTTTTGATCTTGCACAAATGAAGACATACCTTCAAAACAAGCTATGAAGCTCATTATATGAGTATCTGGCAGAAGGGGACACACACTGTGCTTGATCAAAATCTATATAAATCAGCCATGTGTGAAATGTACTCTACGTAAGAATGAGCAACACCACCACCAGAATTCCCTTCCTTGTACAAACAAACTAGACAGAGCAGTCTGAAACTTCAAAGAAGATGGGAGACTGGTGCAGCAGTAAATATAGGAACAGGCTGAAATAGCACCAGCTGAAGGAAGAAGTGGAAGGCAAAAGAGATAAAACAAACAGGCGGACAAGATATTTGCATAAACTCTTCAGATTCACAAAGCATCTCTAATCAAAGTGCCAAGACTCATGGAGGAAACTGAATTATCCTATCAAACAAAATCTCTGCCTTCCTTACATTTCTCTCACCAAGTTTCAACAAGAAAAAAAATATAAACATTCCTTCTCCAGGAAAAAAACCAAACAAACAAACAAAAAAGGCTCACTCTGCACAGTACTGCTTCGTAACAAGCATCCACACCTCTCCAAAACCACGAAAAGTCCTGGACCCCAAATAGGTCTGCAACAACTGCCACGACCTGGATTTTCAAGGATGAACCCTTAGATGAGGGAGCTCCAGGCACCTACAGAACAAGTGATGTCCAACTGGGGCATATTAGAAAAGGGTAACTCATTTAAGGTGGAATTTCCGTATTTCTGCAGAATCCATGTCCCACCCGTGAAATGGCAGTAATAAACCAAGAGCAACACAGGCTGCTTCTCAAGTCTCCCTGGGAATTCTCGGCCCACCAGGTCACCGGACTCACTAAGCAGCATTTACAAAACCTTCCCCACTCCTTACAGATTCGCCCCTACCTCCATTCTTCAGGTCTTAGGTGGACAGAAATGAGAGAACTTGCCAAGACTCAGTCACCACACATCCGGGAGTCTTTTCAGCCACTTAACAAATATTTGTGGGGCTATCAAGTGTCGCACCCCTACCCCCCCCCCAGCCCAAAAAAGTCTCAAGGAATCATAGAACAATGTCGAGTACAGGGCTGGGGCAGGGGGGCGACGAGGGAACGCCCATGACCTCAAGACTCACCTAGCTCACAGCATCCTAGCTGGTGTCCCTGCTACAAACCCCTTCTTGCATTTCACAATTCCCATTTCAAGAAGTCTGTCTCCACCCGACAGGCTTCAAAGACCCCTGCCCATTCAAGCTCTTCCACAAATCCTCTATAGGTCGGCTTACCACGGTTCCACCTTGTTTTGTGTTCAATATGGCTCTCTTCTGTGAATCTCTTTCAGATGGGGCAAAATCCGGACGCATACCTAGCTCAACTTCCTACTCCTCTAAAAGCTGTTCTCTGTCAACACAGGCCCCTTCCTCCTCAAGACATCCTTTCAGACCCTGCCTTCGCCTTCTCAACACGGGGCAGTTTCCCAGGGTACTTTTGATATTACCATAGCAAACATGTTCCTCTTCCCAACCACCCTTACTGCAATCAGGGAAGTAGCCTGCAGTTCGGGCATAGGAGTCCCAACATCGCATATCTTGTGAGAGGAAGAGAGGGTTCAGGGAGGTCGTAAACTATGGAGGGGAACAAGCCAAAGAAGAAGGGAAGGCGCTGGGCGAGCACACGGGGAACGGATCCCCCCCCCCCCGGGGATGGACAGAAGGACAGCCGCGGTCTCCCCGGGGAGGAAGCACGGACAAGGACGGGGCCGCCAACCCTGGGAAGGGAGGCAGCTTCCACGTCAAACAAAGACGCCGCGAGTCGGAAGGTGAGGTGGAGAGAGCATACCGAGATCCGGGCATCTCCACAGGTCTAGCGGCGAGGGAACGAGAAGGGACCCGACGCGTGCCTCGGGAGATGCGGTTGCCAAGTGGGACGAAGTGAGCGGCCAGGACGGCTCTGGGGCGAGCGTTTATGGGGTCCAGCTTCTCCAGGGGCGCGGGGGCGGGGAGGTGTTCCTGAGTAGGATCGTGTCCCAAAAGGATAAACGTTTCCCAGGGCAGTGCTCTTCGGAAAGAGAAGTCCTGAGGATGCGAGAAGCGTTAAGCGGTTGCGGGACCAGCATTTCCCATCCCCAGTCCGGCTTGCCGACACACTCACCGCGTCTCCTCCAAACGCCACCGCTCCAGCTGCAGCTACCGGCTGGCGCAGCCGCACTGGAGCGCGCCCCGCCCCACGTGACTGCCCAGACCGCCCCTCCCACATGACCCGTGGACACGCCTTCCTGACGTCACTGTTCTTCACGCGTCTCGGCCCGCCCCTCCCTCTGGGGCAAGATGGCGGCGCGCAGCCGTAGCATGCCGGGGCTCTGGGGTAAGGGGATTGGTCTGCGTTTGGGATGCTTCTTCACTATCACTTCAAAGTCATTTTGTTCGGCTACTGCTGCGTCTAAGCCTCTGGATGCTCAACAATTAGCAGAGAGACTCCGAGCCCAGAAACGGGAAGAAGAAAAGAAGGAGCGGGTAAGGACCACAACTCCCAAGAGGCAGTTCGCTTGCCGGTTTCTTTGGCGGGGAGAGAGGCTTGCAGGAGGGTCTTCTGACAGTAAGTTCGTGTTGGACACCTCGAGGAGAGAGGTAGGCAGGGGCGCGGCGTCCTCCGTGCCTCTGCCAGAGTCAGCCCTAACCACCAGGCGGCCACGCAGGTAAGACCGAAGTTGCCTCCATTCTGATTGCCCAGCCAGGTGCGAGGCAAAGATGGACACGCCTTTCCCAGACCTTGTTAAAAGCTTTTCTCACCAGATGTTCTCCCTGCCTCTTGGCTCTCAGGTGCCCACAAACCGGGTTCAGCGAAGAGTGCAGGAATTCCTGCGGTTCACAAAGCAGCTACAGCGAGTCCACCCAAACGTGCTGGCCAAGGCACTGAGCCGAGGGATTCTCTACCAGGACAAGGACCTTGTAGTCATCAATAAGCCCTATGGGCTCCCTGTGCATGGTAAGGGCCATGTACAAAGGGGAGAGGGAGTCGTTGCTGCTTTCGGCTGTTGGGGGAAACTGCCCTGTCACTTGTGATGAAGACTTTGCATAATATTATCCCGCTGAAGACACTGTAGATAAGTAAAACAGCTCTCACCTTCCACACAATGACAGCAGTGAATTCCCAGGATGCCCACGTTGTATTCCCCCCACAGGTATCGCTAAGATGGCCTCCAGGTTAATTTCCAACCTAACTGGTTAAGAGGAAACAATATATAAAGAAGTATTTGTGGGTTAGTGTATACCTAAATGTAAAAACCCCAGAGTGCTTGAAAGTGAATGGATACTGAGATGTGCTTGAATAAGTGTTGAATGTATGGAGAAAACTTTTAGGAAAAAAAATGGATTTGTGAAAGAGTATTGCAGAGAGAGAGGTATATTTTAGCTACAGGAAAATGTTGCTTCTGGGAAAAGTATAGAGCTGAGCTGATCCGAAGCCAGGAGCCAGGAACTTCTGCCTGATCTCCCACGTGGGTGCAGGATCCCAAAGCTTTAGGCCGTCCTCAACTGCTTTTCCAGGCCACAAAGATGGGAAGTGGAGCAGCTGGGACACGAACCAGTGCCCATGTGTACTTGGAGGTGGAGGATTAGCTAGTTGAGCCATTGAACCAGCCCCCTAGATAGTTACATTTTATAGATAAGAAAACAGTTGGGAAAATAATCTGTTCACGATCAAATGACAAGCGAGCGTAAAGTAGAACGCAGGAATGTCTGACTTCTAAGCTGGTCCATATGGGCTTGCCAAGTGTGTTTGAAAATAGCACATGCTCTGGGACAGTGCTTCCCCCAGTTTAATGCGCTTTTCAATCATCTGGACACTTGATAACGTGCAGGTTTGAATCTGGATTGGAAGCCTGAGATCTCCATTTCCAAGCTCCCTGCACACAGCTGTGGTGCTAATCTCTAAACTGCACTAATAGTACTAAGGAAACATGAACTGTTCATCTGGGGAGGACTTTTTTTCTCAAGAATTGTTACGTGAGGACCCCTCCTGGCTTTCCCCTCTTCAGGTGGCCCCGGGGTCCGGCTGTGTATCAGTGATGTACTGCCTATCTTGGCAAAGATACTTCGTGGCCACAAGGCTGAGCCCTTGCATCTGTGCCATCGGCTGGACAAAGAAACCACGGGTGTGATGGTGTTGACTTGGGAGAAGGAAATGGCACATCAAGTCCAAGAGTTGTTCAGAACGCGTCAGGTGACAAAGAAGTACTGGTAGGTGGCCCACAGATGAGGTAGGAGGGGTATTAGTGAAGGCAGCCCTTGCATACATTCTCGCTATGTGCGAGGAACTCCTGTAATATGAGAAGGCACCATATCTTAGTGAGAATATAAAAAGTTGGTGACACAACTTTGGTATTTAGAAAATTAAGAGCCTGGTAGAATAGTAGTTCTTAATTCTGGCTATACATAAAAATCACCAAAAATTAATTATGTAAGTATACTCATGGTTTCGTTCCTGTGGCAAAATAGTTAAACTTACAAAGATAAAGCAAAAACATGAAACCCTAGAAAACCCGTCCACTCTGCCACTACAGTTCCTTTCCTTGACATGGCACGCCTGTGATCAGTTTGGGTTTCATTCTTGCAGCTATTTACTGTGTGTTTCTGTCACATATGTACATATATCAGACAGCTTAGGCTGTTGGCTTAACTCTGTGTGTTGGGGATCTTTCCCATGTGATATAAAAAGCTCTCCTTCATTGCTTTGTTAATTGTCTGAGAAGCATTGAGAGAAAGTTCTTGTCTGCTAGATCATGCCCCAAATGTGTGTTAATGACAAGCTGGGCTGGGGTCCTGGCTGTGGCCAGCAGAGCAGTCGGGGTCTCATGGGTGGCAGGAACTCAGTTACTTGAGCCATCACTTCTGCCTCTGAGGGTCCATGCGAGTGGATGCTAGAGTCCAGACTGCAGCCAGGGCTGTGGGCGTGTCTCTGCCCATTCTTGACCATTAGAGTAAATGCCTACCCCATAGAAACTATCTCCTTCCTAATGGGTCTTTGGTATTTCAATATGTGGATGGATAGTTAGTTGATTTCTGACCTTTCCAGAGCCTATGGCAAACAACATGTGAATATATCCTTTTTTAAAAAAAAAATTATTTTATGTGACTGTATCTTTAAATTTCTAGAAATGGAATTGATGGATCAAAGGGCCACAAAAAAAAAGGCTGTGTGTGAGACTGACACTGTGATACAGTTAGCAAACTGCCACCTATAACACCAGTATCCCATATGAGTGCTAGATTGAGTTCCGGAGTGCCAGTTCTGAGCTAGCTTCTTGCTAACATAATTGGAATATCCGTGGAAGTTGGCCTAAGTCCTTGGGAGCCTTGGGTGGAGCTCCTAACTTGGCTTCATCCTGACCCAGCCCTGGCCATCACAGTCATGTGGGTTGTGAACCAGTGGATGGAGATCTCTGTCTCTTCCTTCCTCTCTGTATACCTCTCTGTAACTCTGCCTTTTAAATAAATCTTAAAGCTATGCTATATTTGTTTAAAGACAGAGAGACAAAGATCTGTCCACTGATTTATTCTCCAAATGGCCACAATGGTCAGGATGGGGCTGTGCAGAAGCCAGGAGCTCCTTTTGGTACTTGCACATGGGTGCAAGGTCCCGAGTGCTTGGGCCATCCTCTGCTGCTTTCCCAGGCATGTTAACAAGGAACTGTTTTGGAATTAGAACATCCAGGACAAGAACCAGCACCCATATTGTTATCGCATGCAACAGCTTTAACGTAAGTAAAATTGACATTGATTTTTCTTCCTTTTTTTTTTTTTAATTTATTTTGAAAAGCAGAGTTGACAGAAGAGGAGAGGCAGAGAGAATCATCTGGCTTACTCCCCTAGTGGTTACGACAGCAGAGTCTGGGCCAGGCAAATGCCAGCAACTTGGAGCTTCTTCCAAGTCTCTCATGTGGGAGACCCCCAAAATTTACTATCTTCCCTGATGCATTAGCAGGAAGCTGGATCAGAAGTGGAGGAGCTGGAATTCAAACCTGTGCCCATATGGGAAGCCAGTACCACCAGTGGCAGCCTTACCCATCCATTACAACACAACACTGGCCCCTGATTTTTCTTTAAAAACTCGACAGAATACTCTGATGTGAAATTAAAGAACACCTGTAATAAGAGCTTATTGATAATGGAGGAATTCATTGAAGTAGCTTAAAGTCCGTGAAGGTCTGTGTTCTGTTCTCAGTAATCTGTGAAGGTAAGGCTTGGTGACCATTCTTTTTATCAATCTTCTAGAGGATTTAACATCAATGAATTAGATCTTGATGAATGAGTAGGATTTGATAGGGGAGTTGGAGAAACGTGTTCTAGATTGTGGGAATAACTTGCACAAAGGAGTATACCTTGCGGTCCACTTTGGGGTAGGGGTAAGGGAGGTAACGCCGGAAAGGTAGGCCCCTACCCAAAGATTTTTCTTCTTGTATTTGAAAGGCAAAGTTAACGGGTTTTCCATCTGCTGGTTCATTCCCCAGATGGCTGCATTGGCTGGAGCTGAGCCGGTCTGAAACCAGGAGCCTCTTCTGGGTCTCCCAGGTGCTTGTAGGGGCCCACATACCTGAGCCATCCTCCACTACTTTTCCAGGCCATAAGCAGGGAAAGTTGCATCAAAAGTGGAGCAGCCAGTCCTCAAGCTAACACCTATATGTGACGCTGGAACCAAAGGTAGAAGCTTAGCCTACTGTGCTGCAGTGCTGGCCCCTAGTTCATTTAAATAGGATAAACTGGATTGGGTACTAGACAAACTGTCACCAACTAGAAACATGTGTACAGCATGTAAAGTGGTGTGTTTGATCTGAGTGGATTATTTTGTTTTGTTTTGTTTTTAAAGATTTATTTTATTTTTATTGGAAAGGCGGATATACAGAGAGGAGGAAAGACAGAAAGGAAGATCCTCTGTCCGATGATTCACTCCCCAAGTGAGCGCAACAGCCGATACTATGCCGATCCGAAGCCAGGAGCCTCTTCCGGGTCTCCCGTGCGGGTGCAGGGTCCCAAAGCTTTGGGATGTCCTCGACTGCCTTCCCAGGCCACAGGCAGGGAGCTGAATGGGAAGCGGGACCGCCGGGATTAGAACCAGCACCCATATGGTATCCTGGGCGTGCAAGGTGAGGACCTTAACCACTGTGCCACCGCACCGGGCCCAATCTGAGTGGGTTTTTGACGTCTCATTGATTCTGCAGTAGGGCCTAGGTACCCAGGAGAAGAACAGATTACACTGAGTCCTCCACCTGTCAGGAAGTAATTTTGCATGAGTTACTGAGTTACAGTTCCTGTGACATCTTTGGGCACTGTCTCTTCCTGTTTTACCTGCCTTCTAGATAGGGCAGGAATAATCTTATGAATTTTTTCATCAGCTTCATTCATTTGTGTGTTCCTTTATTTGTTCATTTAGCATGCAGTCAGAAAATGCCATCTTTTATTAGTAAAAAAGATAATATATAAAACTGTTTCCATGATTTTACTTTAAATGTGTTTTTTTTTTTTTTTGAAGATTTATGTATTAGAAAGTCAGATCTACAGAGAGGAAGAGGGGCAGAAAGGAAGATCTTCCATCTGCTGATTCACTCCCCACGTGACTGCAACGGCTGGATCTATGCCAGTCCGAAACCAGGATCCAGGAGCTTTTTCTGGGTCTCCTATGCAGGTGCAGGGTTCCAAAGCTTTTGGCCATCCTCAGCTGCTTTCCTAGGCTACAAGCAGGGAGCTCGATGGAAAGTAGGATAGCTGGGACATGAACTGGTGTCCGTATGGAATCCCAGTGTGTGCAAGGCAAGGACTAGGCTACTGCGCCAAGCCCTTAACTGGTTACTTTTAAAAATTAGGATGTTCGACTATGATATTGTTGTATTTTTGTCTTTTCTCCCAAATATTCAAAATTCACACGTGACTTTGAAAGTAGAAAAGATATGCTTGAGGAAGTAGCCAGCTGGAACTGGCGTTGTGGGGTATTTCAAGTTAAACTGCTTCCTGTAATGTCAGCATCCCTCAAGAGTACCAGTTTAAAACTTGACTGCTCCACTTCTGATCCAGCTATCTGATAATACAACTGGGACAGCAGTGGAGGATGGCCCAAAGCTTTGGGTGCCTACATCCACATAGGAGACCAGAAAGATGTTACTGACTCCCGGCTTTGGATCAACTCAGCTTTGGCCTTTGCAGCCACTTGAAGAATGAACCAGTAGATGGAAGATCTTTCTGTCTGTCTCCTCCTCTTTCTGTAACTCTGCATTTCAAATAAATGAAAAATAATACTTTAAGAAAAATAGCCAGTGTTCAAGCTAAACACTCTAGCAAAAGAACCACATGGGATCTCCAGTCATAAAACATGACCATGGCACCCACCGTGGTAGCCTGGTGTCTAAACCCTTGCCTTGCAAAGTGCCAGGATCCCATGTGGCAGTTCGTGTCCTGGATGCTCCACTTCCCATTCAGCTTCTTGTTTGTGGCCTGGGAAAGCAGTCGAGGATGGCCCAAAGCCTTGGGATCCTGCACCTGCGTGGGAGACCGGAAGAAGCTCTTGGCTTCAGATCAGTTCAGCTCCGGCCATTGTGGCTATTTGGGGAGTGAACCAGCAGATGGAAGATCATTTTGTCTGTTCTATCTGTAAATCTTCCTTTCTAATAAAAATAAATCTTTTTGAAAAAGAGAAAAGACCATCTTAATGCTGAAGCTCCAATAGCCAAGTCCCAGGAGCCTCTTCCTGCCTTCTCTGGTTGTAGCACTGCCGGAGTCCAGCTCCAGCCGAGTTCGGAGCTCGGGAAGGGTGCGTGGAGTCGGCGATAAAGAAAGACACAGACACAGACATTTGGTGCATTCTCCCAACCGCTCAGGAAAAAACTGTCCTTTTTATTTACTCAAAACCCTTCTCAAGCTTCTACACAAGCAACTATTCTATTTTTTTTTTCTTTTCAAAATTAAGGGGGCATGTACAGACATTTGGTCACTCTGTCTGTACTTCAAGGCTAAGCAGGTGCTCCTAAAGATAATTTTGCAAAATACTGTATTCATATTCTTCAAAGCAAGTTATTGTTTATCCTTCAACAGTAGCCATGGAGCAACAGCCAGGACTCCAAGGCCAAGGCACATGCGATTATCTGCTAATCAGTAGTACTTTCCCACCACATTTTTACTTCTACAATTTACCCATCATTTAATGGGAAAATAGGTTATAAGGGAAAAAACCTAAAATCTAAAATAGAAACTTCAAATGTTAAATCTCCCTATAACTATAGACCCCTACAACCCCATAAACAATAAGACAATAATCAAAAGCATTTTTCTTTAATAAAAGCATCCTTAATCCTCTAGTTAAAAATTATAAAAGCGGCTAAAACAGTTACATTTTCTATATTCCAAAAAAATTGCAAAGACAGGCTAGCCTTTGAGATAACAATAACTATATTTATTGCCATAGCAGTTTCAGCTCTCACTCCCATCACTTGTATTAATATTTAGGATATTTTCAAGCCCCTTCCCAGAAGGTGTGCTATATGTCTGGGCCCGATTTCAGGGCAATGGGTAGGTACACAATAAGGTGTCCAGAAATGGCATGGGTTTAATTGTGTTCCTGTGTGTAAATTGTCAAAGGCCCACTCACCAAGATATTATCAGTGACACTAACTCTCAAGCTCACGTTGGTGATAAAAGCCATCCCACAGGGGCAAACACTGCCTCAATAGATTGCAAAATTCTTAGTGGGGTGCTTGAGTGTCCATGCAGCCAGGGGGTAAAACAGTATCAAGGTGGTCGGAGAGACTTCCGCCGGGCCTTGCCACACAGCTGGAAACTCCCCCGGGCCTTGCCGCACAGGGGAGCTGTTCTCATCACACCCTCGTGTCATCCACACCCACTGCGCGGACCCCAGCATAGCACGACCTGTGTGTCACCCCCAGGGCCATCACAACAAGCGTCCCCGTGCCCTCAGCAGGAGTTGTGGATATTCCCATCGTCGAGAAGGAAGTACAAGGCCAGCAGCAACACCACAAGGTGGGTGAGCTGCTCACCGGGGCTTGGGATCTACTGTTTGTTGCGAGCCCTAACTTGGTTTCTTGACCTTTAGATGACACTGTCCCCCAGCTATCGCATGGATATGGGGAAGATGGTAAGAGTGCGGAGTAGCCGGAACGCGCACGTGGCTGTGACTCAGTACCAGGTGCTCAGCAGCACGCTGTCTGCTGCCCTCGTGGAGCTGCAGCCCATTACCGGTGAGAGTGTCACCATCCTGCAGTGCGATGGTAAAACCCCATGCTGCCAAGCCTTGTGCAGGGCCTCAGTGGGGCACTGCCCATGCCTGAGTAGATGCAGCTGACTTGTGTGAGAATGTACTTATGGTGCTAACCCAAGGCTGGCTAGACAGGATGTGTATAGCCAAAGAGTACAGTCAGAGTAAGTCAGGAGGTTGTGTAAAAAGTGACTCTGAATTACTGTATGTATCAGCGGTTCCACTTTTGGGTATGTCGCAGGCAGTGTGGTACAGCAAGTAAAGCCCCTGTTGGGGACACCTGCATCCCAATGCTGGGGAACCTGGGATCCAGTCCCACCTCTACTCTTTTTTTTTTTTATGATTTGTTTATTTTTATTTTAACGGCAGATTTATAGAGGAGAGACGGAGATCATTCATTGGTTCACTCCCCAAATGCCCACACTGGTCAGGGCCAAGCCAGTCAGAAGCCAGGAGCCAGAAACTTCTTCTGGGCCTCCCTTGCAGATGCAGGAGTTCAAGGACTTAGGCCATCCTCCCAGATTTGGGATACCCTCCCAGGCCATAAACAGGGAACTGGATAGGAAGTGGAGCAACAGGGACTAGAACCAACACCCATAAGGATTGGTGGTACCTCAAGATGGAGGACTAGCCTGTAAAGCCACCATGCCTGCCCCCACCTCTACTTCTTATACAACTTTCTGGTAATATGTGTTCTGGGAGGCAGCAGATGATGGCTCAGGTGCGTGGGTCCTTGCTACCCTTCTGGGAGACATAGATGGAGTTTCTAGCTTTTATCTGGTCTATCCCTGACTGCTGGAAGTGTCTGGGGAGTGAAGCAGAACATGAGGGATGTCTCTATTTCTCACTATTTTTGTGTTGCTGTGCCTTTCAAGTAAACAATGATAAATAAAAAGAAGACAAGAAGAATAGTTCCTAAGTTGCATTAGTACGGAGAGCCAAAAGGCATAGACAACCATATCCATTGAGGAATGAATGGAAAAGTGAGTAGCATATGCATACAGTAGAATATTATTTTCAACCCTAAAGGAGGGGCAAATGTGATGGCCCAGTTGGCTAATAATCCACCTCCAAGGGCTGGTATTCCATATGGGCACCAGTTCAGGTCTGGCTGCTCCACTTCCCATCCAGCTCCCTGCTTGTGTCCCAGGATGGCAGCAGAAGATGGCCCAAAGCTTTGAAACCCTACACCTGCATGGGAGACCTGGATGAATTTCATGGCTCCTATCTTTAGATCAGCTTAGCTATGGCTGTTGTGGTCATTTGGGGTGTGAACCAATGAATGAAAGATCTTTCTCCTTTTCTCTCCTCTCTGTAACTCTGCCTTTCCAATAAAAATAAATATTAAAAGAAAAAGAAGTAAAGCAAACAAATGGCACGTGCTGTGAGACAGGTAAACCTTGAGGACGTTCAGAAGAGAAGCCAGATACGAAAGGATTAATGCTCGATGATTCCACTGGTAGGAAGTAAATCAAAATAATCAAAACCCTAGAAATACCAAGTAGAATGGTGTTGCCACAGCGTGGAGGCAGAGGGTAGGGAGTACAGGAGGGGAGGAGTGAGAAATTGCTGTTCCCTGAGTACAGATAGCCACTGGAAAGATGAGAAAGTTCTAGAGGTGGATTGGTAGTGAAAATTACAAAACTGCATGATTATTGAATACCTCTGAACTATATGCTTTAAAATAGTTAAGGTGAGGGATTTTCTGCACATTTTACTGTAATTTAAAAATTTACAAAGCAGTACTATTTATTATCATTTGCTACAACTGTAAAAAAAAAGAAGAAAAAGATGTGAGGTTTATGATAGTGGTTATCTAGGATGGAGAGAGGGAACAGTGATGGGGAAGCATACTTAGAGTATTCCTGTTTACTTCTTAAGTTGGCTAGCACCAGAGAGCTAATACTTGTTATGCTATGCTACTCTTCATACCTGATTGGCTAGTTTAATATGCTTTGATTTAATATGATTTGAAGCAAGTGCCAGCAGTGGATCATTCCTGTGAACCAACACCCCCCCTCCCCCAGGAGCTCACTCTTTTCTTTTTCCTCCAAGGAGTAAAACATCAGCTTCGAGTTCACCTGTCTTTTGGTTTGGATTGTGCAATCCTTGGTGATCACAAGTACTCAGACTGGAATAGGTTGGCTCCCCAGGTAATATTGGTTTAATCCACTGTGCAGTAAAAGGGAGAGAACTTGCATTTCCTCTTTGTTCAAATCCCACCGTGATTCACTGCGAGAACATTCTGACTGTCTTCAGGCCTGATGGTGTACTGGCTGTCCAGCTTCTACAGAAATGTTTTAGGCAGTGTCCTCAGGGGCTGCAGAAGCTGTTAGCAGAGCCTTATTGTCTCTTTGCTTTGGCATCAGGTTTTGTTGGGAGGCTGTGGGGAGAGGGAGGAGTCTTCCTGAAGGCTGAAAGCAGCCTTTCCCATGGCTGTGATGGACTCTTCCTCCTGCCTAAGGCACACCTCATCCTCTTGGATGCGCACTGGCCAGTAAGAACTTCCTTGGTGTGGTTGTTTTTCACCTCCTTTCTAGGTCTTAAGCCCTTTCTGGACTTCTCCCTGAAGTCTTCTAGGGAGCGAGCGTTAGGCCAAGTTTTGACCTTGGCCTAGCTCTCAAGGGTTTGTGCTGTCTCCCTGCAGAAGCTGCCTGTTGGCATCCTGAAGAAGCTGGGGCTGGAACAGTCGAAGGCCCGCCACATCCCGCTTCACTTGCATGCCCGGCAGCTGATCCTGCCTGCCCTCGGGTCCAGGAAGGAGGAACTCAATTTGACCTGCAAGCTTCCTCGTTTCTTCATGCGTTCGTTGAGCCGCCTGGGCTTAGAGATGCCAAATCAGGATCAAAATGATAGAAGTGAAGCCGGGCTTCCAGGAGCACAGTGAAAAACTCTGTTTTGTTTAGTGGGCTCTGTTAACTTCTCACTTGTAAAAAGATGCCAGAAGAGCCAGGTGGGGTAAGTTGAAGGAACTCAGCTGCTTTGTGGCTTTCAGTAGAGAACAGTTTGTTCACTGGTGGCTTGGCTGTGCTATGGAAAAACCTGAAGCTTGTTGCAAGGCTGCTTGTCCGAGGGGCTCCTTGTTGGGATGGGAGACAGCCCAGGAACAAAAGGATTCAAAGAGGAAATCTATGAGGAAGAAACTGTGGTCAGCCAACAGGGAAGCTCATCAGCCTGTCAAGAGTTCTCTGGTTGGAAAGAATGGAGTGGCTGAACACATGTCAAGGAACCCGGGAATTCTGTCCAGCTGCTGCCTGCGTACCTCCTGCACCGGCGACTCTGGAACCTGTGAGGGGTAATTGGCCGGGGTGGAGGTGGAGTGTTTGATGAGCAAGGGAAGCAGATGTGAGTGGCAGGGTCTGAGACAGCATAGGGACCATAAACCGAGCAACATGCACAGTAACAATACTAGATCCATTAGTTGTCACTATGTCACGACAAAGATTTTCATTTTTTAGGAGAATCATGAAACCCAGATATCTACTTGGTTACATCTCCTAGTATATTGTCAACTAAATAAAAATTTGAAAAAGATGTAGTATTTGTGAGGTAAATCTTGTCTACACATTACCAGGTTGGAATCTGTATTCAGATTGAGTTCCTGACTCCTGTCTTCAGCTTGGCCCCACCTTGGCGCTGTGAGCAATTGGCAAATGAACCAGTGGATAGAAAATATCTTCTCTCTGCCCTTGTACCTGCGTAAGTGTTACACTGCTTGTTGCCTTATACTTAGGCAAGTGTTAAACTCTGCTGGGAGAAAAAGCAGCCAGTAGCTAGTGGGCATTCCGAATGTGGTTAATGCCAAATTTGTGTTAATTATGCCAGTATACCAGTATAGTTGCTTCTTGTTTTTTTAAAATTTTTCTTATTATTTTTCAAATTGATTTATTTTCATTAGAAAGGCAGATTTATAGAGAGAAGGAAAGACACAGAGAAATATCTTCCATCTGCTGGTTCACTCCCCATTGGACAGAGCTGAGCTGATCCAAAGCCAGGAGCCAGGAGTTTCTTCCAGGTCTCCTAAGGTTTGGGGCCATCCTCGATTGCTTTTCCAGGCCATAAGCAGGGAGCTGGATGGGAAGTGAAACAGCCGGGACATAAACTAGTGCCCATATGGGATCCTGGCACATGCTAGGCAAGGATTTAGCCACTGGGCCACTGCGCTGCTCCCAGCCCCGCTGCATTTTTTTGTTTGTTTGTTTAAATAAATGGGGAAGATGGGGAACACCACGTCAGGACATGTCACCCTAGCCCCCAGACAGGGGTGCTGCAGATTGCCCTGGGAGGAGGGTCTGAGAAGTATTGGAGTGGGAGTGGCTGAGGGCATGTTTGATGGGGAGGAATCACTTCTTGTGTCTTCCACAAACCTGACCACTGCATTTGCAAGTAGGCAGCGGAGCTGAGACGTAGTTTAGAGGAGGAAAAACTGGAGAACATGTCTGGGTCAGGCCAAGGCTCCTGGCCACATGGGAGACCTGGACTAGGCTAAATGGCATCATGTGCCACCTGCTGGCACATACAGGGGCTGTGGTGGGGGCATGCCTGGCTGGGCTGGGCTGTAGTGCCCACTATAAATTGTTGGAGCAAGGGTGGGCGGTAGCACCCACCAGTATGCAAGATAGCTGATCTGAGGACAGATTCTCCAGGGGAATTGTGGGCTCACCTCTGTGGGACTGCAACACCCACCAGTTTACATGGAGAGTTGGAGTGGTGATGGGCCAAGCCAGGCAACTCACTTGACAGGAACCTACCTGACACTTGCGAGAACTGGGATAAGGAGAAGGCCCGGCCGGGTTAGACTGCAGCACCCAATAGCACATGAAAAGACTGGTACTGAGGGCAAAACGTGCCATGCAGGGCTGCTGTACTTGCCAGTACGCATGAGATCCAGGGTTGGGAGCAGGCCTAGTATAGGAAATCAGGGAACTCCCTTTCTAGGTCACAGCTCCCACTGGGGAGAACAAGAGCTGGGGCCAGGGGCAGGCCATGCCAGGTAAGGCTGTAGCACTTGTCAACATTGGTGTGGGCCAGTTCTGGGGACAGGCCAGGCTGGGCCAGGCATTAGCACCTGCTGGCATATATGACAGCCAAGACAGGGTGTGAGCTGCACCCAGCTGGGATAGGCTGCAACACCTGCCAGCAAGGGATGATACTGCAGGTGGGCCATGCCAGGTCATGCAGGGGCTGGGGCTGAGGACTGGCCTAGTAGGGAAACAGGGGATTCCCCTGCTGTGCTGCAAATCCCATTGGTGAGTGCAAGAGCTCAGGCTGTGACAGACCTGTCTGGGCAAGGCTGCAGCATCCAACAGCATGTGTGGGCGCTGGGTCTGGGGTGGAGGGTGGAGGGTGGGGCAAACTGGGCTAGGCTCCAGCATCCACTGATGTTCACGAGAGCCAGAATGGACCAGGTCACATTGCAGCCAGGTCTGGTGGTGGGCCAAGCTGGAATAGACTGTAGCATCCATTGATGAGAGCTGGAATGAGTACATGCCAGTTGGACTAGGCTGCAGTGTAGAACAATTGATTTGGATAATGTTTGTAGGAGGCAGTTGATTGGATATACAAAACAAAGAGATAACATCCAGGCAAGGGTGTGAAAACAATTGAGGGGTTCCATAGACAGGCTTATGGGAACTCCCATAATCTCAAGTCAACTCCCTGTTGTTGATATGTAAACTCCTCAAAGTCCCCTCATCCAATGTGAGCCTCAGTCTATAAAAACCTGATGCCATTAATAAATTTCAGCTATTGATCATCAGTCTGTAGTCCACATGTATGATTAGTGGCTCTATGCACTAAGTCCATTGCTGCCAGACAGCGAACACTGCAATACCCACCAATGAGTGCCAGGAATGGGGGGACTGACCAAGTCAGTCTTGGCAGCAATACCTACTGGCACACGTGAAATCTGTTGCTGGGAGAGGCCTGTTAGGACACAGCTCCTACTGGTGAGTATGGGAGGTGGGACTGGGAGCAGGCCACACCAGGCTGGGCTATAACACCCATTGGCATGTGTATTAGCTGAGTCTGGAGGCTTGTTGGGCAGGGTCAGTCCATAGCACCCACCAGTTCATTACCCCAGATGGGCTGCCTCTTCCACAGGTGACAGCTGGCACTGGGGGTGCAGGGATAGGCTGGGCTAGGCTGGGCTGGGCTGGGCTGCTGCACTTGCTTGTATGCATGAGAGCCAACATGGGTGCGCACCAGCCAAGTAGGCTATAACACCAGCCAGTAAGTGCCAGGACTGGGTGTGAGCCATGTCAACTGGACTACAATACTCCCTGGCAGGTGCAAGATCTGGAGCTGGGAATATGCTTGGCAGAGGAACTGTGGGCACTCTACTATTAGGTTATACCTCCTACTGGTGAGCATGAGAACCAGGGCTGGGGGTGGACCAGGCCCGATAAGGCAGTGGCACTGTTAGCATGCATGTGGGCCATGTCTGTGCGTGGGTCCGTCTCAGCTAAGCCACAGCACCTATCATTGAGCCTGGGAGCTGGATGGAATGCAAGCTGAATCAGGCTAAGCCATAGCAGAGGCTGGCACACACACAAATGGGTTGTTGGCAGGCCTGGTGGGGGTTATTGGGAATTGCCCCAACTAGGTCATGGCCTCCACTGGTATGCCTGAGGACCAGATCTGTGGCAGACTGGGTGGGCTGGGCCACAGAAAACATTAGTTTGTGTGAGATAGGGTCCTGGTAGAGCTGACCAGGCAGCTACATTCGCCAGTATGTGTAGTGGCTGGTGCAGGTGAGACAGATCAAACCTGATCCTGCATTGACTGACACACACAAAAGTCAAGTCAGGTCACCCCAGGTGAGGTTTCTTGGAGGACTCCCCAGCTGAACTCAGACCGCAGCCACAGGGAAAATCATAGGCTGTGTGTTCTGACCTGATTGGGCCTCCTCGGTTCCTAATGTCTGTGTGGTGGACAGCATGTCCAGATGCACACAGGGGACATGATATCCCAGCTCATCTAGGGGGTTGTTGACTGCCTTTTCAGAGGAGGGAAAGCAGAACAGATTTTCTCATCAGTGGAGCTACAAAACTAACAACTTCTCAGAACTATTAACACCACTCCAGTAGCACCCTCAGAACACTCTAACCCACTCGGGGTCTCTGAGGTGTCAAAGGACCATCCCCTATCCCCGGATGCTGATGTGGTTTGACAGTAAGGAGCAGCCTCACCCTCCGCTGCAGGCACAGGATATAAAAGCAAACGTGAACCATGTGTCCCACCCATCTTCCTCAATACTTGATCCTCCCAACTAGCCATGCATCCCTCTCAAGTATGTAAACAGTATTTAAAATTGTTTAAAAAAGGATCTCGGACCTGGTGCAATAGCATAGTGGTTAAGGTCCTAGCCTTGCACGCCTGGGGTCCCATATGGTCGCTGGTTCTAATCCCGGTGGCCCTGCTTCCCATCCAGCTCCCTGCTTGGGGCCTGGGAAAGCAGTCGAGGACAGCCCAAAGCTTTGGGACCCTGCACCCTCATGGGAGACCTGGAAAGAAGCTCCTGGCTCTTGGCTTTGGATTGGCTCAGCTCCAGCTGGTGTGGCCACTTGGGGAGTGAATCATCAGAGGATCTTCCTCTCTCTCTCCTCCTCTCTGTATATCTGACTTTCCAATAAAAATAAATAAATCTTTTTTTTCTTTAAAGGATTTCTCTGGTAGTCAAACAAATAAATAAAAGAAGTGTGGCAGCAGAGTAGATACTAGATTTATTGTAACAATTGTGATGCCCTCAGCCCACGTTGGAATATCTGAGTTCGATTCCCTGGTTTTAGCTCCTGATTCCAGCTGTTAATATAGACCCATGAGGAAACAGTGCTGATTGTTCAAGGAATGGGGTTCCTGCCACTCTGAGCGTACTGGATTAAGTTCCATTTCCCAGAGTCAGGCTGTGTCCTGCCCCAGCCAAAGTGAGCATTTGAGGGGGTGAACCAGCTCAGGGACTCACTCTCCCCATCTCTCAAGGAAACTGCAGCACGTGACCAGGTGTTCTGTCAGGGCTTCCAAGAGTGATCTGGCCTGTGAACAAATGCTCTGGATCCTCAGGGACGGATCGGTGTAGGATCTGCTGTCAGGCAACAGAGCTAGAACCCAACCCCCGTGAGTTTGGAGTCTTGTTGCGAGGCCGAGGGTAGAGGAATGGGCGTACAGCTTTTGGCAGCAGGTATGAGGAAGCCACTTCTGTGTCCAAAAATGAACACTCCTTAAAGTTGTTCAACAAAGGTCCAGGTAGTAAATACTTGAGACTTTGTAGATCATATGCACTCTGTTGGAAGAGACTCAAGTCAGCCCTTGTAACATGAAAGCAGCCAGAGATCATGTGAACGAATGAACAAGACTGTTCCAGTTTGAATAGGCTGTGGAACTTGAACTACAGGCAGATTTCACATGCCATGAAATATAGAATAGTCTGGTTAGATTGCTGTAACAAAACCACACAACAGACGTGTTTCCCACAGATCCGGGGGCAGGAGGTACAGAATCAAGGTCTATGGTCATACCACCGTGACACTGTCAGAGTACGCTCGGTCTCGTCTGGTCTCGGAAGCTAAGCAGGGTCAGGCCTGTTAGTGCTTGGATGGAAGTACAGACTCAGGTGTTGTCGGGTTGACTTTCTCCTGGGTTTGCAGAGAGTTGCCCTGGGCCCGCACATGGCCCTTTCTCTGTACACACACATCCCCGGCATCTCTTTCCCAAATTACATCAAGTCCTCACTGCCCTGACTTCATCTGACCTTAATCACTTCTTGAAGGTTCTGGCTCCATGCAGTCTCACTGGGAGTCAGGACTTGGGCACAGGAATTGGGTAGGGAGTATAAATCAGTTGCTAAACAACATTATCATTCAGATGCTTTTCTCCAACTGTTGAGAAATGTAAAAAGCATAATTTTATGCATCCTGCATGTGGTGGGCTGCATTTGACCTGCTGGCTGTAGTTTGGCTCTTACTGTTTCTAGTAAACCAGGCTTCCTTAAAGGGAAAAGAATGTGACACAGGAAATAATGATAATGAGGTTTGATTCAGGATGAGAGATGAAGAAGATCCATAAGCCTGTGGGTGTTGGGCGTGGGAGGGGGGAATGAAGCATCCCCGGGGCCCAGGCAGTGGCACTGATGCTGCAGTCTGGTCCTGTAGCAGACCAGGACTGCAGACGGCAGCTGGGGACAGCTGCGGAGATCCAAAGAAACCTTGCAATGTTCAGCACTGCTACGGTGGTTGGGGCAGTGGTGAAGGTTGAAGTTCTTCCTTTTTTGTGTGCTCTTAGGCCCTACAAAAGGATTAAGCATTTTTCAGGGGGCGTTCTCTGCCTGAGCAGTGTCCCTCAGCACCATGGCTGTGGAGGAGGAATTTTGCCTGAGGTTTGCATGGCCTGACAAGGTAGGCTTATGCAGCAACTGAACATGCCTAAAATGAACCTGACCTGTTCGTTTCAGGAAATTGATTCTCGGGGCCAGCACTGTGGCCTGGCGTTAAGCTGCTGTTTAAAATGATGACGTCCACATTAGAGTGCCAGAGTACTCCGACTCAGCTTCCTGTTAATGCGTCTGGGAGGCAGCTGATGATGGCTGAAGTACTCAGCTCCCTGCTGCCCACCTGGGAAACCTAGCTGGAATTCCTAGCTTCCGGCTTTGACCCTGTGCAGCCCCGAATACTGTGAGCATTTGAGGAACAAGGCAGCAGATGGAAAAGCTCCTTCCTTGGTCCCTTCTGTCTTGCTCTGCCTTTCAAAGAAATATCTATAAAAATCTTATAGGATGTATCTACATGTATTCAATATTTCTTTATTTGAAAGAATTACAGGGAAACAGGTGTACACATCATCCATTTGTGGGGAATTCCTCCTTCTCCACCACCCCACAAAATAGCCACAATGGCCAGGGCTGGGCCAGGCCCAAGACAGGAGCCAGAGGCTTCACTTGAGTCTCCCATGTGGATGGCAGGGGCCATCCTCTGTTGCTTTTCCCACGTCATTAGGAGAGGGCTGCATTGGACAATGAAGCAGATATACAAGAGAATGAGATCTTGCATCCACCTAATTCACTCCTCAGTGTTCTTAACCGCCAGAGTGTGCCAGTTCAAAGTCAGGAGCCTGGAACTTCCTCCAAGTTTCCCACTTGAGCGCTGGGTCCAAAACTCTAAACCATCTTCCATTGCTTTTTTCAGGCCTTTAACAGGAAGCTAGATGGAGGTGGAGCAGCCAAGACTCAGACCGGCACCCACAACTGGATCTCTTCTAATCCGGGGTCCTCAAGCCTGCTTATCTGAATTCCCAAAGCTCCTTTGAAGGATTCCAACCTTGTGCTCCTCACTCCCAGCTCCATCTGTTTAGCCTGCCCCTCTCCCAAGGGACCTAGCAGCGGAGAGGGGCTGACTTGGGAAACTGCTGCTGTGTGTCGCAGCAGTGGAAGTCTGTCTCTGACTTGCTCCCCACATTATTCCTTCTAAAACCTGGAGAATGGCCTTTCCACTTTAATCATACCACCTCTCCCGAGCACCCTCCGACTATGACGGGCTAGATCTGGACAATGGAGAGGCCTGCCTGAGAATAGGGTCCTGGGCAACTGCTCGTGCCACCAGACAGCAGACTCCAAAGCGAGTGTGCAGGCTGTCTTAGGTTCCGGCATCAGAGCAGTGGAGAACTGCTTGAACTGAACAGACAGATGGTGTCACCACTCACCCTTTCCAGTGTATTCATTTCATTTCTTTTTTTTTTTTTCCTGAGAAGTCTTTTTTTTTTTTTCTTTCAAGATTTTTTTTTATTGGAAAGTCAGGATTGTAGAGAGAAGGAGAGACAGAAAGAAGGGTCTTCCATCCACTGGGGCTGAGCTGATCTGAAGCCACAAGCCAGGAGCTTCTTCCGGGTCACCCATGTGGATACAGGATCCCAAGGCTATGAGCCATCCTCTGCTGCTTTCCCAGGCTACAGGCAGGGATCTGGAAGGAAATTGGAGCAGTCAGGACATGAACTGATGTCCGTATGGGATTCCGGCACATGCAAGATGAGGACTTTAGCCACTAGGCTACTGCACTGGTCCCTCAAGTGTTTTCTAAACCTGCTACTCTTGGCTGTCTGGGTGCTCTTAGCCAAGATGCTTAGTAGCAAAGACAGAAACATGGCCTTCCACTGGTGCTGTGTGAATCATGTCATGTGGGCATGCAGACAGGTTTCCCCCAGTTGGGGAAAGGTTTGCAGGCTCAGAGCAAGTCAAAGCAGTCAGGGCAATGCCATCCAGGATACAGGGCACCACAGGTGCCTTCAGATGCCAGCTGGCTGCAAGTTCAGGAGTTCCCACAGACCTCACAGATTGGCCTATTCCCTGGAATGAGTCCCCAAACTCAATAAAGTTCTATACTTACAATTATTGTTTTATTATATCAATAGAAGGATATATATTAAGAGCCAAAAAGGAGAAGCCAGGATGAGGTCTGAGAGAGTCCCAAACACGAAGCCACCATGTTTTCTGCTTGCAGAGCCAGAGCACAGTTCATTCTCTCTCTCTCTCTCTCTCTCTCTCTCTCTCTGCCCTCCCCCCCCCCCCCCCCCCCGTCTTTATCTCCCTCATGTCCTTAAGGCAGATTTACAGGGAAAAGTAAGGACAAAAGGGCTCTTCTATCTGCTGGCTCACACCCCAAATGGCTGCAATGGCCAGAGCTGAGCTAATCTGAAGCTGGAGCCTCTTCCAGGTCTCCCATGTATGTGCAGGGCCCAAGGACTTGGGCCATCCTCTGCTGCTCTCCCAGGCCATTAGCAGGGAGCTGAATCAGAACTGAAGCAGCTGAGACATGAACTAGTGCCCATGTGGGCTGCTGGTGTTACAGGTGGAGGCTTAACATACAATGCCATGGCACTGGCCCTGAGAATATGATCTTAATCAGTAATGCTTACATAGTACTGTGAAGCTCTTGCAAGTACTTTCACATGATTTACACCCAGACACACCCTAAATGCGCAGCTGACTCATGCCTCCTAGCCCGTCTCAGTACGTCTATATGCATGGATGTCTATATACATCCCAGACATGTTTAAATACATCAGAATCCCCACACTATTCATGTCACCTCTCCACAGCCCCTGCAGACTAACTCCTGCCTATAACATCTACTGAGCTCTTTAGCCACACCTAACTCACTTAGAGGATATACGCAGAATGTTGTTAAAAGATTATTTATTTTTAGAGGCAGAATCAGAGAGATCAAGATCTTTCATCTGTTAGAGCTGGGTTAGGCTGCAGCCAGGAGTTAGGAGCTTCTTCTGGGTCTCCCATGCAGGTGCAGGTATCTAAGCATCTGGGCCACCCTTCACTGCCTTCTCAGGCACATCAGCAGGAAGCTAGATTAGAAGTGGAGCATCCAGAACTTGAACCACCATCCATATGGAATGCCAACACTACAGGTAGTGCTTGACTAGCTACACCACAGCACTGTCCCCACTATAGCGCATCTTAATATTGCCTTCTCCGGGACTGTGGGTTTTGGGCAGGCAAGCACCCAGACTTTCATCTTTGTGCCTTCTGCCACCAATCCCTCCACTCATGAGCCCTCAAAGATCCCCAGTACTGGGTGGCCTAAGGAGAAATGCTCATATTCTGGAGCCAGACAGACTTGGGTTCAAGTCACAGTTCTGTCAACTCTTTGCTATGGCTGTGGGTCACTCACTGAATTCAGAGCCTCATCTCTAAAATGAGTATAATAATGTTATCTATAGCAGACATTTATTTTAAGGACCAATGAAAAAACCTTTAAAAATATTAAAGTTGGGCCCGGCGCGGTGGCGCAGTGGTTAAGGTCCTTGCCTTGCACTCCCGGGATCCCATATGGGCGCCGGTTCTATCCTGGCAGCCCTGCTTCCCTTCCAGCTCCCTGCCTGTGGCCCAGGAAAGCAGTCAAGGAAGGCCCAAAGCTTTGGGACCCTGCACCTGCGTGGGAGACCCGGAAGAGGCTCCTGGCTTCGGATTGGCATAGCATCGGCCGTTGTGCTCACTTGGGGAGTGAATCATCGGACGGAAGATCTTCCTCTCTGTCTCTCCTCTCTGTATATCCACCTTTCCAATAAAAAAATAATAAAAATAAATCTTTAAAAAAATAAATAAAATGTGTAATTAATTTTTTTTAGGATTTATTTATTTGAAAGGCACAGTTAGAGAGAGAGAGAGAGATCCCCCAGGTTGGCCATGAGTTGTGCCAGGCTGAAACCAGGAACCTAAAACTGCATTTAGATCTCCACATGAGTCAGGTGTCTAAGCACCTGGGTCATTTTCTGCTGCCTTCCCAGGTGCATTTGCAGGATCAGAAGCAAAGCAATCAGGACTCAAACCAGCACTCCCATGTTGGATGCCAATTTTGCACAGGCAGCAGCTTAAATTTGCTGCATCACCATGCCAGTCTCAAGATTTGGGGTTAGGATACTCAACCTATATACTAAGACCTAATTTTAGAATATTTTCATCTCCACAAACAGAAACCTCAAACCCATTTGGCATTACATTAATCTATCTTCTATCTGTCTGTATTCATAGATTTGTCTATTTGGGTATTGCATATAAGTAGAAGCATATAATATAGTGTTTGTGACTTTTCCCATTTATTAATTGTATGCTTTAACTTTGTTTAGATGCATGTCTAAGAGTAGAATTGCTGCAGCACATGACAACTTTAACACTTTGTACGTTCCCAAGCAACTATTTTGTTACTATTTTAAATGAAGAATCCTGTTAATGTTGGAAGATTTAAGAGGAGTTGGAAGGAGCATAAATAGACACTTTGCCCACACAGAATATAATTATTGAACACGGGGGGAAAACTAAACATCATTAACAATCAAGACATAAAAATTAAAACAAGGACACAATTATATAACTACTAAAATCTCTACAAAACCTCTATAATAGCAAGCAATGTGTGCTTACATAGCGGCAAGATTTCTACATAGAAGGGTACAGAGATTCGCATGGTTTTTGTGCAAACATGGCATGCAAACAGGTGAAACATTCTGTGTATACTTTTCAACAAAGGGATAGAGATGTTTTAGAAATCTTGGAAATGAGGAACTAAAATACACAGTTGAAAGTCTCAATCACAGATTATCACGCAGCACATAAGGAAAAGTCTGGATTTGAAGACAGATCTTACGACGTACCCCGGAGCAGAATGAAAAATAAAGCAATGAAGACAGGCTCTAAGATCTTTGGGACACTAGTTTTGTTTTGCAAATATTTTAGAGCTGGAGATTGAACAATAGTTTTTTTTTTAATATATATATTACATTGCATTATGTGACACAGTTTCATAGGCTCTGGGATTCCCCAACCCCTCCCCGCACCCTCCCCCTATGGTGGATTCCTCCACCTTGTCACTGTATTACATTTCAAATTCAGTCAAGATTCTTTCATTGCAAATGTATACCAAGCATAGAGTTGTTGGGACACTATTAAAAGAACAGCTATTCAAGTTTGGAGGGAGGGAGTCCCATTGGAGAAATTTTTTTCTTTTTTTAAGCAGACACCTTACAAGCCAGGAGGGAATGGAATAACCAAAGGTCAGCTCTGAAAGAAAGAACCATCCACCATGAACACTCTCCCCAGCCAAACTGTCTTTCAGAAATGGAGAGATAAAGACTTTTCAAAATAAGCAGAAACTAAGAAATTCATCCCTACTGGTTCACCTTGCAAGAGATATTTAAAGAAATAACACCCAGAAATAGAAGAAAGACAATTACTATACTGCTATGAAAACATGGACAGTTTAAATTCACCAGAGGGCCCAGTGCAGTAGCTGGTGGCTAAAGTCCTAGGCTTGCATGTGCCAGGATCCTATATGGGCGCCAGTTTGTGTCCTGGCTGCTTCATTTTCCTTCCAGCTCCTTGCCTGTGGCCTGGGAAAGCAGTCAAGAATGGCCTAAAGCTTTGGGACTCTGCACCCACGTGGGATACCTTAGAAGAAGCTCCTGGCTTCAAATCAGCTCAGTTCTACTTGTTGCAGTCGCATGGGGAGTGAACTAATGGCTGAAAGATGTTTCTCTGTGTCTCTCCTTCTTTGTGAATCTGACTTTCCAATAAAAATAAATAAACATTTAAAAAGATTTACTTGTTTATTTGAAAGGCAGAACTAGAGAGAGGGAGAGAAGGGGAGACAGAATTCTTCCATCCTCTGGTTCATTCCTCATGTGGCCCTAACAGTCAGGGTTGGGCCTGGCTGAAACCAGGAGCTTCATCCAGGTCTCCCATGGGAGGCACCCTAGGAATCATGTACTTGGGTCATGTACTGCTGCTTATCAGCTCGACGGAAAGTGACACAACCAGGACTGGAACATGAGTTCATATGGGATGCCAGTGTCACAGGCAGTGGCACAATGCCAGTTCCACTATTAACAGTCCAGAAACCACCAGGCCACAAAGAAGAATGATAATAGAAGAACAAAGGGTATTCAAAGTCAAACAGAATGACAGGATGAGATCTTTACTTATCCATAAAAACCGTGAATGCAAATGGACTAAATTCATTAGTTAAAAGCACAGAATGGAATAAAAAAAAATGCAAGGCCCAACAACATACTGCCTACAGGAAACTCACTGCTCCAATAAAGATACACAGGCTGAGAGTGAAAGGATGGGAAGAGACTCTATGCAAATTACAGCCATGCAAACAGAATGACTGTTACAACAATAACAAAACTATAGGGCCAGCATTGTGGAGCAGCGTCTTAAGCTGCTGCCTGCAATGCGAGCATCTCCTGTGTGTGCCGGTTCATTTCCTGGCTCCTTCAGATCTGATGCAGCTGCTGCTCTGCTGCTAACATGCCTGAGAAAGCAGCAGAGGATCACCCAAGTGCTAAGGCACCTGTACCTACGTGGACGATCTGGGAGAAACTCCTGGCTCTTGGCTTTAGCCCAGCCCAGCTCTAATAGGCGATCTCTGCCTCTGTCTTTCCTTCTCCCTGTAAACTCTGCCTTTCAAGTAAACGAATCTACGAACAACAGCAACATTCTGTGCATCTCCACAAACGTGAGATGGGAGAAGGCAAACAACTCGGCAGGTGTTAGAGGTGGGAGTTAGCCTGCAGAGCCGACCTACTGCCAATGCAGCTCTCTGCTGATGCACCTGGGGAAGCAGTGGGAGAGGAATCAAGTGGATGGACTCCTGCACCCACATGGGAGACCCAGATGAAGTGTCTGGCTTGTGGCTTTGTGGCTCTGGCCTTAACCATCCCTGAGTCATTGCAGCCTTTTAGGGAGTGAGCAAGCAGCTGGAAGACCTCTCTCTGTTTTTCCTTCTCTCGCTCTGCAACTCTGCTTTTCAAATAAATGAAACTAATCTTTTATAAAATCATAGTAAATACACGTGATGAAAGTAAAGAGGAAACCTGCTTCGACTGTTGAAAAAAATATTAATGGGCCCGGCACGATAGCATAATGGTTAAAGTCCTTGCCTTGCACGTGCCAGGATCCCATATGGGCACCGGTTCTAATCCTGGTGGCCGTGCTTCCCATCCAGCTTCCTGCTTGTGTCCTGGGAATGCAGTCGAGGATGGCCCAAGATCTTGGGACCCTGCACCCACGCAGGAGACCCAGAGGAGCTCCTAGCTCCTTGCTTCGGTTTGGTGCAGCTCCAGTCATTGTGGCCACTTGGGGAGTGAACCATCAAACAAAGGATCTTTCTGTCTCTCCTCCTCTCTGTATATCCACCTTTCCAATGAAAATAGATAAATCTTAAAAAAAAAAATACTAAAAACAACCATTTTAAAGTCTGGGATGGAAGATCCTCCAAAAAAACAAATTAGATCTATTACAAAATTCAGATATCCCACTTCTGTGAATGCATCTACAGGAAATGAAATCAGCACATTGAAGAGGAAACCTACACTCCCATGTTCATTCTGGCACTATTCACAATTGCCAAGAAATGGACCCACATCAGGGTGCCTGGGATGAAGTTCTGCTTCCACTTAGAATCCAGCTTCCTGCTACCACACCTGGGAGGCAGCAGATCAGGATCCAAGCAGTCAGGGCCTTGCCACCTGCAGGGGAGACCCAGATGGAGTTCCTGGCTACTGGCTTCTTTCTGGCCTACCCCCAGATGTTGCAGACAATTGTGAGTTCCTGATTCTGGCCCATTTTGCTTTTCTTTTTCTTTTTCCTTTCTTCTGTTTTCTTCTTTCCTTTCATCTTCTTTCTTTTTTTCTTTCCTTCATTTCTCCAGTTTTAACTATTTTTATTTGAAGGGCAGATTTACAGAGGGAAAAGGTCTTCCATTCTCTGGATCACTCCCCATATGGCCGCAATAGCCAGAGCTGAGCTGATTGGAAGCTGGGAGCCAGGAGCCTCCTCTGCATCTCCCATGTGGGTGCAGGATCCCCAAGTACTTGGGTCATCCTCCACTGCTTTCCCAGGCCACAAGCAGGGAGATGAATCAGAAGTGGAGCAGCCAGGACACCGTGCCCATTTGGGATACCAGTGCTTGAAGGTGGAAGATTAGCTTGTTGAACCACAGCGCCAGCCCCAGCCCATCTTTCTGATTGGAACTATCCAGTGTGTGAAATGGATTATCAATGTGGTTTTGACTTGCATTTCTCCAGTGAATGGTGCTGAACATCTTTCTGGTTTTTTTTTTTTTTTTTGGCCAATTGTGTACATTGTTTGGAGAAATGTTTATTTGCATATTTTGCCCAAGTGCAAATTCGGTTATTGGTCTTTTTTTCTTAGGTTAAAAGAGCTCTATATGCATTCTGGATACCAATCATATCCTAGATGCCTTGTCAGGAGCCGTGTACTATAGCCACACTGAAGCCATTTTGAATATAGAACTGTGGGCCAGTGGAAAACCCTCAGCTGGCTAGATGCTTGGGAAAGAAGTTATGAAACTAATCACACGCTTAGCTTCCATTGTTTTTAGCAACTGTTTTAGAATGTGATTTATGCTATACCTGCTGACATCTTGTTACTGATTACCTATGCTATTGTTGATATGCTGGTTACTATTGTGGATATGGTGGCTGCTCAAGAACAATCGGTCTGGAGACCATGGCTTGCGTCCTAGTTTCTCCTTTCCTCCCTGAGCCTTAGTTACTGAAGAATATAAAAACCCTCAATTAAAATCAATAAACTGACAGCTTGATCAGACATCCTGTCTTGCTGTCCATTCTTCGTGTCTCTTGTCTCCCAATCTCTCCTAGGTGGTTGCGACCCCCGTTGACTGTCCTGCTGGACAGGACAATGCCTTATTTGCTAATATTTTCTGCAGATGGTCGCACTCCACACTTTTTTGATGCTACAATTTCCTCCCTGAAAGTCACGTAATTCAGCGTAGTCCAGTTTATTTTCCTTTTGCTTTTGATGACATGAGTGAGAAACTATCACCCAATCCCACATCGTGGCGATTCACTTTTAGATTTTCTTGTAAGCATTTTCTAGGAGTAGGCGTTGTGGCTTTATAATGAGTTAAGGTGCTCATATTGCAGTGCTTGGGATTAAGTCCTGCCTCAGCTACCTGGGCGGTGGCAGATTCCGATCCAAGCTCAAGTTCCTGCTACCTGAGTGGGCGACATGAAAGGAGTTCCTGGCTTCTGGCTTCTCTCTGGCCCACGCCTGAATGCTGTAGGCACTATGGAGGGCCACAGCAGCTGGATGATGCATCTTTCCCATTCTCTCTCTCTCTTTCCGTTAAATAACAAATAAATAAATGTAAAATTGGAAAATATTTTACACTGAGTTTTTTTTTTTTTATTTTATTCTGTTTAGATCTTGAGTCCACTTGTGTTAATTTCTGGGTACAGTGTAATGAAGATATCAACGGGAGTAGCCAGCCATTCCATGCATCGTCTGATGAAATTGCTCTTTCTTTCACAGGTGGACTTGTGTGTGTGTGTTTTAAGATTTTATTTTACTTTTATTGGAAAGTCAGATATACACAGAGGAGGAGAGACGGAGAGAAAGATCTTCCATCCACTGATTCAATCCCCAAGTGGCTGCAGCTGTGCTGATCTGAAGCCAGCACCAGGAGTTTCTTCCAGGTCTCCCATGCGGGTTCAGGGTTTCAAGGCTTTCAGCTGTTCTTGACTGCTTTTCCAGGCTACAAGCAGAGAGCTGGATGGGAAGTAGGGCCTCCAGGAAACGAACTGCTGCCCAAATGAGATCCCAACGTGTGCAAGGCAAGGACTTTAGCTGCTAGGCTACTGTGGTGGCCCCTACAGGTGGAATGATTTTGACAGATTTCCATGTTCACAGGTTGCATTGGCTTAAACACAATTATTTAGAATGTCCTAGGGCTCAGTTGTGTTAAGGGGAACACGGTGAAATGCATTTTCTCTTTTGACCACCAGAGGGGAGCAGTCACCCAGACTTTGTCCCACTCCTGACTCAAAAAAGTGACTGCAGATTTTAATCAAACACCCTCTACCAGAGCTGTTCTCTGTCTTTCTCTAACCTCCCGATAACCCTAACTTCAGCTTCTCTGGCATTGTAAATCTTGCTCTCCCACATATTTGACTCACCGAAATCCAGATATTCTTGTCTTCTCGGGGAGGAGTGAAGTAGCAGGTTGTGCCTGGAACTTCTCAAGTGAACTTGAAATTGGACCTGATTCACAGACAGACAGACAGACAGACACACACACACACACACAGAGTTATAAAGTAATTAGGCTTCTTGTTATTAAACTGTGGGGAGTGTAAGCAAACAAGCTGCAAGGATCAAAAGCCCGGTGGGAGCACGCACACACACATCCACCCTCGCTCAGCGAGAACATCATTAGTCTGGAGTGGGAGAGTTGCTATCTCCTGTGGCTCAGAGCCTTGGGCTGAGTGTCAAGTGTGACTGGGCTCACTCACTGTGCATGTCTACATTTTATTTTTTGCCTAAATTGAACACAGACCGACGCATCCTTGTTTACAGCGTAGTAGAGGGGAAATCAGGACGATTGCTCGGAAGTCTGGGCGGCATGTTTGCGAGGTCCTTCCTTGTCTCCTCCCTGGGTCTTGAGTGACCCTGCCTGGGCTGGCTTCCTGCCTTGTCTCCCTGCAGGACCTTCTGTGGCGCCCACGGCCTGCCTGACATGGATCTTAGAGCCCTCAGGTACTGCATCCCTGCGCACCTCCCGCCTCCTGCATCCCAGTGTCATGTTCCTTTCTCCCAGAACCCGTGTTGCTATTACCGACTGCCCATCAGCAGCTCCATGGAGCACGAATGATGATCAAGGACCATCCAGGTTGTGGAGCAAGTACAGGAATCCTTGTTACCTATGATGTGGGGCATGAGGTCAGTGCAGGGGGACGGATGGGGTGGGCACAATCTCCTCTGCCATCACAGGTTGCTGGGAATCTACCAGCTTTGCTTCCTGACCCCTCTCCTCTCGCTGCACTCGGACTCATCCTCCTCCACCCTGGCCCTAGCATGCCCTGGGAGGCCCCTTTGGACTCCGCATCCCAAGCCTCCAGCCAATGTCCTAAATGGTTCTCGGTAGCCAAGCGCCTCCCTCTGCCCACGTCATCAGTGGAGGAGCTTTACAAGGCAGGTGGTCATGACTTCATGCACCAGATAGCCTCTTCTCTGAGTTGCATAGAACGTTCCCCTGGGAATCAGGGAGGCCCGAGGATGGCCTTACCCACCTGCAGTTTCAAGGAACTTCCCAACGACTAAGGGCTTCTGGCCTCAAGGATGAGGAAGACGGAATAAGACCAGAAAGGGAGGGAGACGGAAGCAGGTGGGGACGACAAGCATCATTGCTGCCTCAAGTTCCCTGCAGATCTTGCTCACTCTCTCTCTCTCTCTCTCTCTCTCACACACACACACACACACACACACACACACACACGCACAGCCTCCTCCAAGTCGGGCCTGAAAGGCTGCCAGTTCATCCTGGCCAGAGTCAGGGAGTCTGGCCTTTTTCCTGTCTAAGGTTACAGGATTTTCCAAAAGTTTTGTTGAATTATTTTCTGGAGTTCTAAACCATATTTACCCCCTGTTGTCTTCCTTCTTTGGCCTAGGGAGATAAGTCCAGGGGAGGAGGCAGAGAGACCTGAGGGCCTGAGATCTTAGCCAATGCCAGCTCCTCCTACACTTCCTCCTAGGAGAAACCCCGAGACCTCAGGACAGTACTCACAGCATCCAACATTGGCTGCTACGTGGAGCCTCTTCAACGTACTTGCTTGTTTACAGCTTGATGAACAATATCCAACTCCTTCTCATTTTCACTTCCGTGTCACAGCCTTTTGCTCCTGGCTCCTGATGGTGTCTGTTGATGTCCTGAGGTCACACCTGGACTTGGCAGAAGCAGCTTGGAACCCAAGTCTGTCCAGCTTTGGAGCCCTGCACAGGGTAGGAGGTGTGGCGTCTCTGTACCTACATTTTCTCCAGTGGGCCAGGTGTCTTACAGGTCAACAAAGAAATCCTAGCTGTCGTCTTTCCAGCCTCCCCAGCTCAGATCCAGGCCAGGATGGGCAGCAGTTCCATGCACAAAGCCACCAAGTGGGAGTAAGTCTTGATGGCAAGCTGAGCATCTGTTGCAAAGTTGGAGGTATAAGGGAGCTACCTTCTTAATCATTTGTTTGAGAAGGAGACTGACTCAATATTTGGATGCGGCTTGGAAACAAGGCTTCCTAGAAGGCACTGGGGTGTGGAGCCCACATCGTTCTGCCAATGCTTGGGCTGGGAGGGCCTCTCCTTCTCACCCTGAGCCTCAAGTGGTACCTCTGAAGTCAGACTCAGCTGTGGACAGGGTCACCCTGTCTCCAGCCCCTCTCTTTAGCTGGCTCAGGGGTACACATTCCCTATGGCATTCCATGGTTGCCCCTCTTGGGTTCTGTGCCTGAAGCTCTCTTCTTATAAATAACCCAATCAGAGAGGGTAAAGGCCCATCCTAGCGGCCTCATTTCAACCCAACTTCAGCATTAAAGGGCCTGGCTCCTGTTTGTTTTTATTTTGCTGTGCTTTTAAGATTTATTTGTATATTTGAAAGGCAGAGAGAAGAGAGAGCAATTCACTGACACACTCTCAGTCACAACAGCCAAGGCTGGGCCAGGCCAAAGCCAGGAGCTAGGAGCTAGGAGCTAGGAGCTAGGAGTCAAGAGCTAAGAGCCAGGAGCCAGGAGCCAGGAGCCAGGAGCCAGAAGGAGTTTCTTCCAGATCTCTCATGTGAATGCAGATTTTCCAGGCACTTGGGTCATCTGCTACTTTCCCAGGTACATTAGAAGGTAGCTGGATCAGAAGCGTAGCAGCCAGGATTCCACCTGGGGCCCATCTGAGATGCCTGCATCACAGGTGGGAGCTTTCCCTGCTGCCACCTTGTCTCTGAAAAAAGTCACATTCTAAGGGCCAGGATTTCACATGAGATTGTGGGGGACATTGCCAGAGGCTCACACAGCCAGGCTGTGGTGAGCCCACCTTCTTGCGTAGGCATGCTGTTGCCACTGATTAGAAAAGCAGACTTAGATTCCTACCAAGTTTTCTGGTGAAGAGAGGTGGCAGGGTTCTCCCCTTGCGGGCCACAGAGTCTGTTTCTGAAGAGTCCCAAGGGGAGTGAAGACCAGCCATGTCTAACAGTATCACTTGGATTGCAGTTTGGGGGCAAACAGAAGAGGAAATGTGAAGGAAAGGGGATGAACTCTTCCCGCTGTGTGCTGAGAGCAGAGTCCCAGCCAGGTACCTGCAAGCCTTGACTTGGGAGTCATCAGGTCGTACCTGAGCCTTGGGAGAGGCTGTTGAGTAGCAGCCAGAGTTGCTTCGGGAATAGTCTCAAGAATAGGGAGGAATACAGGTATTCCTCGCAGCAGGATTGTCCTGCAGGGATGGAGCTGCAGAGAGAGAGAGAGAGGCCCTGGGCAGGGAACCAACTGGCAGCCCCAAGACTGCAGCCTGGAAGCAGGAAGATGCCAGGGGCAAGTGGCATCACCCACTGCTCCTGAGGCTGCAGGTCCTCGAGCACTTGCGGATGGTTTGAGGCTGCTAGCAGGAAGCCAAGCTCTTTGGCTCCTGGTTTGAAGCTAGCTGCCCCTCTAGCCCTGTCTCCCTGTTCTGACATTGTTCCTTTCCCTAAGGCAATTGGAGTGGGAAGAAAAGGGGAGGGTTGAGGTTTCAGGGGGGAAGGGGAAGAAGCTCTTTCCCCGTCCTCTGAAGCGCCCAATGTCACTCATCCCTGGGCAATTTAGCTGCCATCAGGGCCTGCTATTTGGCACAGAGATATGGGAAGGGGAGATCAGAGCAGGAGGGCGGGCAGAGGGGACACGGGAGGCTTTGTTTCTGGCGCCTGCCTCCCACAAGGGAGGGGCAGTGTGCCTCACAACCTATCTGGCAGGCAGCCTTGGGTTGAGGCAAGGAATTAAGCTGTCCTCGCCTCCCCAGCATGAATGACGGCCTGGGGGGCTGTGACAAGAGCTGTCAGGGCTGCTATCCTGTCCCAGGAATCGTTGAAAAGGCAGGCTGCTCAGGATGCCTGGGAAAGAGAGCGGGGGTCCAGGCCCGCTTGGGGGAGGGGGCAGTGGGAACACAAGCACCTTTGTGCACCTGATTCCTCCTGCTCCGGGCTGCTTCCTGTGGCAGGGCAGAGGGGTCCGAGCTTCTCCCGCCTCCCTGGGAGTCTAGAGCCGCACCTCTGAAGTGCATAGTAAGCACCCCCACCCTCACCCCTGCCCTAGCACCTGCTCTGGGCTGGATACTGAGCATCTCTAGAAGGCGCATCCTGGAAGGGGTTCCAGGAAGTTCATAGAGGACAGGAGCGAGCTTCACAGTGTCACAGGTGACAAGCAGAAGCAGATCTCCTAGCACCAGTGGGTGCCTGCCCCAATCAGAGAGGAGTGAAAATTATGGAAGACCTGACCTTCCCTGGCCCAGAGCCTCCCTGGGCCACACAGCCTGACTACTCCTGTCCCGCCCCCAATCAAACAGAGCCCTGCCTGGACCACAGCCCGCTCATTCCCAGATCATTAGGCCAGGTACTGCAGCAGCATGGGGCCACATGTGGCTGTGCCAACAGCAGGCACCTCCTCCTCCCAACCGCTGCCTTGTTAGCAGCCCGTGGGTCCTGTCCTGGCGGTAAAATCCTCATCCATAGCTCTCTCTACCTCCTCTAATTGCCTCGTTATTTCCCTGGAGCCCAGATCCTCCCACCTAACCAACTCCAGCTCTGCCTCTGGCTTGTCCTAACATCATCTGGTATAAACTCTGGGCCCCGGGCTGGGTTGCTAGTGCTCCAACCATGAAGCCCCTAATTCACAAGGGGAGCTTTGCATGAACCTCGGCCCTTACCTTGTTGGTGCTTTGAGACCCGGCGAGATAGAGAACCCTCTCCAGCCAGCACGTGTCTATTGTGCCTGATATCATCTGAAGTTAGGAACAGAGGATATGGGTTTGCCATCTGGGGGATGAAAATGGAGCGAGGAGTCAGGTGAGGCCTGGCTTGGGGTCACTTCACTCACTCATCCTTTGCTCAGGGCTCCAGGTTCTAGGCTGGGTTTAGGTGGACATTTGGACTACATGGCAGCGAGTCCATGTGGCAGGTACATAAAGAGGGAATGCATCCAGATGGCCACAAGACCCCCAAGGAAACCCAGTTCAACCTGGAGGGGAGAGGGAGGGGAGCTCAAAGGATGCCTGAGTTTTCTGGGTGGAGGGCAGAAGAGGGCTGTCCACGGAGCCAGCAGTGTGGCTTATGGATGGCTCCTGCGGGTGAGTTTAGAGTTGTCACAGAGTAGAGGTTTGGACCCGAAGGATGATATTGGAGATGGGCAGGCAAGGGAGCTTGTACTGTCAGCTGCATGGAGACAGGTACTCAGGGAGCTTAGAGCTACAGGACCCCAGAGACCTGTGCCACCCTGGGCACAGGTGCCACCCTGGGCTGGCGACTGATGGGATTACAGCTGCCAGGCAGGAGGGAAGCCACTCCTCAGCTCCAAAGCTCCCAGAAACCCCCTCCCACTGGCTCTTCTTGCATCTGAGCCCCCTGGAAGGGGCAGAGAGAGTTAGTTTGACTGGCTGGGTCTCAGGGTCCCCTTGTGCCTGGCACTCCATAGACAACCTCCTGGGCCTCCCCGGCTGGGCTGGCCTCAAGGTCATTGTCTGCACCTGGGTCCTCAGCGAGTACAGGAACATCTGGGAGGGGGCAGTTCATTCCTCACTCCTAATCCCAGATGAAAGGAGGTCAAAAATTCTCATCTCAGGATCAAGCTCCAAGGTAACCAGTTAAAGTCTCCGTCTACGCCAGGGTGGGGAACGTCTGGTCCGCAGGTCCTAGAAAGCCCATGGCGTCGTTTGGTTTGGCCCTGCCAAAGGCCAAATGTGCAATAAATGTACAGCAGGTTCATTTTCAAGTTGGAAATTTTGCAGGGCCTGAGGGACAAAGTTACAAGCATTGACCACTGGTCGACGTCATCCTTTCTTGCATGGCGTCCCTGTCTCAATGCCTATAGGTCTTCACTCAGCACATGTGCCCTATGCCTGTCTCCTTTCCGTTTAGGTTCTCAGCTTCTCTGCTCTCCTGCTCTCTCTCTCTCTCTATATATATATATGCTACTCCCCTCTATTCAGCTTCTCTTACCTGCCCTGGACAGCCCTATGGGATTCTCCACTGTGTTCATCTGGGTGGCCGCTTCAGTTCCATGCTCTCCCCAGACCCCTCATTTTCACTGGGGAAGACCAATGGCTGGGGTGCTCACAGAGGGGTCCACTGAGACCCCCAATCTTGTGTGAGCAGGCTGGGCGACAGGCAGAGGCAAGGAGCTAAAGCCTCATTCCCCTCACCCTGTCCCAGCCTGAGGACACTGCAGAGGGAACAGTGCTGGCTTTGCTCTGGTGTGTCCAAGCTGTGATGGCAGGAGAGGTGAGGGGAGTCCTAGGACTGGGGTCCCTGGACTGTCCCTGACCATGGAGCTGCCCTGTCAGTGTTCATGTGATCTCCAAAATAAATCTTGCTGGTCCCTCAACCTCCCGCTGGAGCCCTCCAGGAGAGAAGGTTGCCCCTCCCCTAGGGGGCTCAGCCCTGTCCCAAGTCCCAAGAGGCAGGACAGACCTTTTCTGGGGTGGGAGAGTAGAGGGGGACTCTGGAAGAGACATGGATTTCTGCCTGCCAGAGTTCTGAGGAGGACCTTAAGGCTGGGAGGCTCTCAGTGCTTGGGGGAGAGAAAAGTGCAGTGGTGTCCTCACCGCTCAGAGCAAACAACCAGGGTCTAGACTCCAAACCCTGGCCTCAGAGGCCGCTCTGTGGCCAGCTGTCATCTCTCCCGCTCCCCCTCTCAGGAGAGTCACCAGTCCTATGGCATGGCAGCCCCTTCCACTCAAGGCTTTCCCCAGCGTGCACGTGTCCATCTGCCCCACAGTGGTCCCTATGTGTGCGTTGGGTCTTAGGTTCCATTACTCTACTCAGGGCTCTATCTTCCATCCCTCCGGGGGCTCCACGTCCTCTGATGGGGTTCCCCAGCGATGAGTGTTATTGTGGAAGCTGCTCAGTGTCACGTCCCGTCGGTGTGGATGTTGGCACTGCCAGGATCTGCTGTGAATGCATGCTTTCCCTGCCTTCCCAACCTGCAGTAGGGGGCAGCACCAATTCCCTGGGACAAGTCCCATATGGCCATTAAAATGCCAGTTCTCTACCTTTAGGAAGGTCTTGGTTTAACAAACCTCACCGAGTACATTCTCTATGCCTGGTATGGAGTTATGGGAATGGATATGCTAAAGGGGGTGTGGGTGGACATCCCTAGGGGGTTACCCGTCTATCTCTGGATCCCTTGCTCTGCAACCCAGTCTCTGTGTGGCAGCTACCCTGGATGAGGGAGGACCACATGTGGGCATTTGAGGGGTGGGCTGTGGGGCAAGAGTAGGGGTGTGGGTGGAGGGAGACCAGGTGTAGTGAGGTGGCTGCCCCTTGTGAGTGAAACCCAAGCTGGAGCAGTCTGTGTGAACTCTGACCTCCCTGTCCATCTCATCTTTCATCGGGAGCTTGATGAGCAGATGTCCCACTCTGAGGGACACCGCAGCAGCAATGCACAGGGATGCTGGGCTCGGAATGAAGAGCTGAGTGAGCCATGCAGCCAGGATGCAGCTGAGCCCCTGCCCTCTCCTCCCTTATCCCACCAAGAGTTTTTGAAAAATAATGGGTGGTGCCCACAGATGGCAAATTTCCAGGTGCTGGACATAGCGCAAGGTGACTCACAGCCATCACCCCATTGGGCCTCCACCTTCGACACTTCACAAATGGCCATGGGGCAGGTGGGGAGACCTTGCATTTGAGATTGACTTAAAATGAGTTCCATTAAACAGCAGAGAGCTCAAGTCAAACAGAGGCTTCCAGGGCCAGCCGTGACCATTAGCATGAAAATGCCCTGTGTCCAGGAGCCAAGAAATCACTGTCCCATTGCTTCTTAAAAAAAAATATTATTTTCAAAAAAGGCATGGTTCCTCCACCCACTACTTTACTTCTCAAATGCCCATGGCAGCCAGAACTGGGCTGGGCCAAAGCCAGGAGCGAGGAACTCAATCTGGGTTTCCCCCCTGGTTGGCAGGACCACAACCATATGAGCTACAACCTGCTGCCATCCCAGAGTGCCCATTAGCAGGAACCTGGAACACAAACCCAGGAGTGCTGACATGCACTGTGCTCATCCTGAACACAATTCCATCCACTGTGCCAGTCACTGGCCCCATCTCATTCCTTTCTGGTAGAGTCCTGGGTCACATGTGAACATGGAAGACAGCCCTGAAGGGCCAGAGATGTCTGTCTTGTTAGCGTAGCATCTCTTACACCTGGCACAGACCTGGTACCTAGGAAGGGCTTAGTCAGTACTTATCAGATGGGTAGCAAATGCTATCAGAAAGAGCAGAATTAGCAGGGCCCTAGGCACCCAGTGTAAAGGCCCCTCCTGGACGGCACACCTCTGGGTGCAGCTAGATTGTTCCCTTTTTCTTTTGAGCTGAGGAAACCTCTGGCTAAAAGGCATGTGACTCTGCAGAGGGGCCTTGGGCCTGAGCTGGGCACAGGCACAGCTCTGAGGACAGAAGGAGACGCCCCCTTCCTTCTACACTGTGCCCTCCTGCTTGCATCCACAAAGCAAGGGTTGCCCTTCTCGGTGCCAGCCCAACAGGGTGGTTTCAGAAGCTGCCTGCCTAGAAGCCTGGGCTCTGCAGGGCCCTGGGCCTTGTGCAGGCCTCAGTGGTTCAGCCTAATCTCACCAGGGATACATTCATGGTGAATTCCTTTAACGAAAAGGATTACTTGTTGAACACCTACTCTTTGTCAGTGGGAACTGACAGAGGGTAAGAAGAATGAAATGCAGGGGATTTGGGAGTTTGAGAGTCCAAGGGGACCGGGGTTGAGGGACTGGGATTTCATGCATGGGGCAGAGACTCAAGGCTGGTCACCACAGATTACCTTGATGGAGGTGTGGCCATGTGTTCTTGCAGAGGCCACTGAGCACCAAGAGGTGGCCACAGCCTTTTCTGCGGCCAGGGCCCCAAACACCAGACAGCTGTAGTGCTACACACTCCTGGGAAGCCAGGCACTTTCCCTGTAGGAATGAAGACAAATGAATGCAGCATGCAAGCCAGGAGCCATGTGGCATTCAATGATCACGACTGGACAACAGGTGCAAGCTATTAGCAGGTAACAGGGGCAGTATTGTCACCTGAGCTCTGGAGTCACTCTGACATTGACATTTAGGAGTCAGGGGTCCCCATTCCCGGGGAAAGCTTCACGGTGTGGACAATGGCAGGGACTGGAGTGGCTGTCCATCTCTGGGTAAGGCTAGCAAGGAACGGCCTAGGAGGGGCAACAGATGGGAGGAAGAACATTCCAGAAGGGATGGGGCTGGAAAGAGCTAGAGCCTGGGGCTCTGGGCTGTGGTCAGAGTGGCTGTTCCGGGTGAGCTGTGGCTAACTCGACTCCACACAGATGAATGAAGACGCAATAAACATTTGGGAACAGGCCCTGACATGGAGCCGGGCTGGGCCCCACCACCCCCACACCAGCAGCCCAGGTGGATGCGGTGGGATGGGGAACTGACTCTGCCTTGAGCATGAGAGCGCTGGGTCAGCCCGCAGGCAGGGACATGGTCTCTGGAGAATCTGAGCAAAGCTGCAGGGCATCTTGGAAAACACTCTAGTGCTCCCCAGGATTGTTTGTAGTACTGCTATCTCAGGCAATGAGGTCTCCCGGCTCCCAGCTTTATTAAATTTTTGCAGCACCCTGCAATTCACTTATTTAAAGTGTGCTTTTAGTGGTTTTCAGCAGATTCACAGGATTGTGCAACCACCACCACAGCAAACTTTCAAACATTTTTCAGCAACCGCCAACCCCATACCCTGTTTGCCACCCTTCCCAGTCCCTTTTGGCCTCCAGTCCAAGACACTGTGAAGTTACTTGTTCTCTGCTTTTGTTTTGTGTCCTCTTCAGGATATTTTGTGTGAATGGGATCACAGTGTATGTGGTTCTTTTTGACTGGCTTCTTTCATTTTGCACGTGTTCAAGGCTTGCCCAGGTTGTAGCATCTATTAGTGCTTCATTTCTTTCACTGTGAAATGGTGTTCCTTTGGAAAACAATTTTTTAAAATTCATTCTTCAATTGGTGGACATTTGCTTTGCTTCTACTTTTGGGATTCAATGAGTAATGTTGCTTTCAATATTCATATACTAGGTTTTCTGTGGACATACCTTATCATTTCTCCTGGGTGTATGTCGAAATGTAGAGTTTCTGAGACATAGGGTAACCCCATGCTTTGTCTATGAAGAATAGTCAGGGTGTTTTGTAAAAAGGATGTGCCATTTTATCTTTGTGCCAGCAGTTTATTAGGTGCTAATTTCTTTACATCCTTACCAACACTTGTTATTATCTGCCTTTTGGGAAATCCTTGACAAGGGGAGGGGGGTGGATGTTATGATATGGTATTTGCATTGTTTTTTTTTAAAGATTTATTTTATTTATTGGCAAGTCAGATATACAGAGAGGAGGAGAGACAGGGAGGAAGATCTTCTGTCCGATGATTCACTCCCCAAGTGAGAGCAACGGCTGATGCTATGCTGATCCGAAGCCAGGATCCAGGAACTTCTTCCGGATATCCCACATGGGTGCAGGGTCCCAAAGCTTTGAGCCGTCCTCGACTGCTTTCCCAGGCCACAAGCAGGGAGCTGGATGGGAATTGGAGCTGCTGGGATTAGAACCGGCACCCATATGGGATCCCGGTGCGTTCAAGGCAAGGACTTTAGCCACTAGGCCATGCCTCCGGGCCCTATTTGCATTGCTTTTAAAGCCACATGTATCAGAGTGCCATGTCAAGTGCCAGCTGCTCTGCTTTTGATCCAGATTCCTGCTAAGGTGCCTAAGGAGGCAGCAGAAGATAGCCCAAGTAGTTGGATCCCTGCCACCCACCAAGGGAGAGCAGGATGGCGTTCCTGACTTCTGGCTTTAGTCTTGCCCAGCTCTGCTTGTTGAGGCCATTTAGAGAGTGAACCAGTAAATGGATGATCTCTCTTTATCTGTCTATGATCTCTTGTTCTTTTTTTTTTTTTTTACTTCTTTCTATTATTATCATTTTATGATACAGTTCCATAGGCTCTGGGATTTCCCTTATTCCTTCTTCAATTCCCTACCTCCTCACTGAATTTCCCTATATCATTACTATCGTATAGTTCCTCATACACAGTCATATGTCCATCATTGTGGGCATGGACAATGGCAGAGAGTCCAGCATTCTATTATCAAGATATAATAAACAGTTTCATTGGGAGTCATCATTGCCTGGAAGTAGAGCTGCATACTGCATTGTATCCTCTCACATCTGGATATGATAGTCTCCATTACACAGTTACTATACATCCCCTTAAATGAGAAGCCACAACACAAAATCAACAACATGAATAAAAACAGAAATTTACAATGCCATGAAGTCAAATTATATGCTGCTACATATGATAGTCTCTATTACACAGTCACTATACATCCCCTTAAATGAAAATCCACAAAACAAAATCAGCAACAGGAAGAAAAAAAAAAGAAATTAACAACATCATGAAGTTAAATAGCATGCTTCTCAGTGACTAATGTGTCACTGAAGAAATAAGAAAATCAAGAGCCTTCTTGCAGAAAATGATGCTACTGTACGATCCATGAGCCATTGAAGAATTTAATGAGAATAAAGTGTTTTGAAGAGGTGAAACTAACAAAAAAAAATCAAAATCCATGAGATACAGTTTCTGGTGATCTTTGTTGGTGAAGTGTGTCTCCTGTAGGCAACAAATAAATGGTTTTCTTTTTAAAATCAGTCCACTCATCTGTGACGTTTGATTGATGAGTTTAAGCAGTTTACATTCAGGGTTAATATGAATGGGTGGTAATTTTGTCCTGTCATTTTAGCAATGGGTTGTTCATTGACTTAGTCTTCTGTTGTTATTTTACTGGGCTATTCTTCCCATTCGCCTTTGGTTTTGGTGGGTGCTATTCCTCTTCTCTGTCAAGAGAACATCTTGAAGTATCATTTGTAGGGCAGGTTTGGAAGAGGCATATTCTTTTAACTTTTCTTTACTGTGGAAGAATTTTATTTCATTTTCAAAGACAAAGGAAAGTTTTGCTGGGCATGTTATCCTGGGTTGACAATTTTTAGCTTTCAGAATCTGGAATATGTCACTCCATTCTCTTCTGGCCTGTAGAGTTTCCTGTGAGAGGTCTCCTGTGAGTTTAATTGGCATTCCTTTATACGTCAGTTGATTTTTTTTCCTGTGCACATTTAAGGATCTTTTCCTTATGTTCAACTGAAGAGAGCTGATTATCATGTGTTGTGGTGAAGATCACTTTTGGTCAAGCCTGTTGGGAGTTCTATGCCCCTCGTGGATGTTGTTTCCCAAATCTTTCTCTAGATTAGGGAAAATTTCCCTTATTTATTTCATTAAATACATTTGTAAACCCAGCTTCTCTTTCTGCACTTTCTGGGACTCCCATAACTCTGACATTTGACTCCCCATAACTCTTATATTTGATCTTTTAGTTTCAATTCTTGAATACTTTTTTTTTTTTAGCTCGATCCAGCTCTGCTTCCAGCTTTTTCTTTTTCTTTCTTTTCTTTTCTTTTCTTTTCTTTTTTTTTTTTTTTGGTGTTTCAGGCTTCTTTACTTAAAATCAAAGTGATGTGGAGATTAAAATCAAGTGCATCATTGAACTTCACCTTGTCTCCAACCAGTTTCCTCCTAAAAACTCCTTACGCCAACCTTCACGTTTCCAATTCCTGACTTAGTGAATGAAGAACTTTGGATCCCCAAAGCCCCAGCTGCAGACCAGGTGCTCTTTCCCTAGTATCTTCTCTGTTCTCTGCCCGACCCCATTCCTGGGAGAGAAGGCAGGCAGCTGAGTTTGAATGCATGGGAGAGCCCAGAGCAGCAACAGGCACTGCAGGGAAGGCTTCCCCCTCAGGAAAAGGGACAGAGGAGTACAGTGGTGAAGTGAGGGCTGCCATAGCCTGGGCTACCAAAGTGGGGCACCAGAGCATGATGAAAAGCAACAGGTGCCCCTAGGAAGGGAGATCCAGCAGCCTCAAACTCCTCTCATTGGTAACAGTCACTGCTTCATCGCTTGCCTTCTGGCGTCAGTTACAGAACCACACTTGGACCACGTCCTTCTCCAGCCCCCAGCTGCTGGGCGATGTGGCTCATCTGCTGCAGCGAGGGTTTCGGGCACTGCAGAAACATGCTCTCCGAGTTGCCTCTCACTTTGTTCTCCATACGTGTTTGCTTTCTCTTCCGGACCTGCACCAGGGTCTCAGCTTTGCAAATCTCCTGAAGGTTCTCTTGTTGTCAGCTTCCTCCACCCACTTCTGCAGCAGGGGCCGCAGCTTACACATGTTCTGGAAGCTGAGCTGCAGGGCTTCAAATCGGCAGATAGTCGCTTGGCTGAATACCTTTCCAAAGAGAACTCCCAGGGTGAACCCCACATCGGCCTGTGTGTACCCCCAGAGTGTTCCTTTTCTGCTTCAGAAGCTTAGTCAACTGCTCCCGCTCTTTCTGGAGAGCCTTGATGTCCTGCGACTCCTCAGGGTTTTGCTCCAGCTTCTTCTTTTCGATCTTTACGTCACCAGGTGAGGCAGCACGGGGCTCCAGGCAGGTCCCCTCAGAGATGCTCCCCACGCTGGCCCCTGCCTCACCCTCAGGCTGAGAGCTGGCCAGGCTGCCTCGAGGCCCACAGCAAGCTGTGGTGTGCAGTGTGCCATGGCTCTGCAGAAGTCGTACGGCAGGGGGCACTTGGAAAGCCCCCATAGCTCCAAGCCCAGCCCAACTGCCAGCCAATTGGCACGCCCACCGGTAGGGCCTTGGAAGCTCAGCCAGGCTCGAGGGTCCGCCCTCTTGGGCCATTGCCGCCATCCTCCTGAGGGGGCGAGAAGGCAAAGTCCAAAGTCAGGTGTCCTGCCGTGGGGAAGCTAGGCGCCCCATGCTGGGGGTCAGGTGAAATCTGCTTCCAGCTTTTTGTTTGTTTCTCTCTGATGATTGGAAATATCTTCTAATTTTGAGATTCTTCTGCCTCCTTCATTCCATTTTGGAGACTCTCCATTGTATTTTTAATTTGCTCCGCCATATTTTTTCATTTCTTTTATATCAGCTTTCATTTGATTCATTTCCAGTGTGACATATTCCTCAAATTCCTTGAATTCCTGCTCTACGTGCTTCTTGTTGTTGATAAGAAGTTTTATAACAAGTGTTTTGAATTCTGCATCCCCATTTTCTCGATGTCTTCCTCAGTTAACTCTGAGGTTGGCAAAGGGTTTTGCTCCTTTGCAGAGAGTCTTCAGTAATATTCATTATGCCTCTGTCTCTTCTTTTGCTCTTGGTCATTGTACTTCTGGTTAGCAGAGTCTTCTTGGGCAGGTTTCTAAGCTCTGTCACCCACAGGTCTACAATGTGATTTTACTTACTGCAGTTGGTACATGGCTCTTTGTTGGAAGTCAGTTGTGCCACTCTCTCCAGTTAGTTCCAGGTCTGGGTTCTTATGTTAGATTTCCACCATGGTCTCTGTAGCCCCAGCTCCTGGCTCACCACTCTCCACCTCCTGTGATGCTGTGCTGAGGCTGCACTGTTGTCTCTGCAACCTTTCTCCCTCTTCTGGTTGGAGTGGGTCCCAGGATTATGGAGACACCAGGTGTCCTATATAGCTAGGTTATTGTTGGTGGTTATCTTGCCATATCCTGTTGGTTGTTTGTTCTGAGGGCCACACGGACCTATTTTGACCAATATGATGGCATAATCGATATTATTTTCCTGTGGGACCAATGAAATGCACTGAGCTCAGGGAGTTCTCGTCAAGCTCAGTGCATGTGCAGCTCACTGCTGTCCCTGTGGTCTTAAATTCTTTGCCACATTGTACGAAATGGCACCTGATGTGCCACTACTAGAGTTCTTGATCTACTGGCAGTCAGGTCTGAGGGCTACTTGAATCTATCTTGGGTGGAACCTGTAGAATGCCACGTTGTTGCCTTTCACTGAGCCATTAATGAGTTCAGTGTATGCACAGTACTGTCCATTGCCCTTGCCTCCTTAAACAAAATGGCACCCAATATGGCTCCGGGGGGCCGACTGAAATCCACCCTGTTCCAACACTGCCCGTCTGGGATCTGCTCCTCTGTCACTGCTCCTGGCCAAATCAAACAGACCAGCAGGACAGGCAGTACTTTGCTTGGGTTCACCTCTGGAGCTCCTGGTGAAAATCCCTTCCCACCTGGTTGCTGGTGTAGTTCCATCTGCCAGTGTGATTCGATTCGCCACTTGCTAAATTCCGCTGGGGTATCAGTCACTGCAACACCACACCATTGTGTACGCTGCTTTCCTGTGTCTGTTGGTCTCCTGGTACCCCTCTGCTGTTGTTCTGTCCTTTCCTATTTCCTGGAATGTGCCCCTCTCTACTTCATACTAGCTAATATTTCTCTATCTGTTTAAACGTGTCCTTACCCTATCCTGCCGTCTTGATTCTCCTCTATGATCTTATTTTCTATTGCTCTCTATCCCAGCCCCTCTCTCTGATGTTCTTCCTTTCAAATAAATACATCTTTAAAAAGGGGAGGGCACAGTCATAATGTCATTTCAATGACAAAAGTCTAGTCATGTTTAAATACAACCTCCTTGACATCCCAGTGGATATGAAAGTGCTAGTCTGTGGTTTTAACTGAAATTTCCATGATTGCCAATGATGCTGATTTTTTTTTTGTTTTTTTGTTTTTTTTAGTGTGTGTATGGGCTGTTTGTAGTCTCCTCATTGGAGCACTTTCTATTCTGATCCTTTGCTCATGGTTACACTGAACTGCTTGACTTTTCCTATTGACCTGTGAGCTCAGTGTCTGTGACTCCATCACCAGCCAGACATATGGTTTGTGTTTTCCCTTTCTTGATGGTGTTCTTTGAAACACAGAGTTTTAAATTTTGGTGATGTTCAATTTATCTCTTCCTATTTGCTTATGCATTTAGTGTCTTATTTTTTTTTTTAAGTTGTTTAATGCAAGAGCCCAGAGTTTACACATAGTTTTTTCTAAACAATGATTGGCATGAGACTTTAGCCAAATCACCCATGTCTCAGTCACTTCTTTGCATATGCTGTATATGATAATGACTGCCCTGCCAGCAGACTCCCTCTATTGCTTTCTTGGATTGCATACTTTGATGAAACAAGTGACACATGGGCGAGACCTATATGACCCAGAACACAAGGTTGTCTCAATCTGCCCTCCAGAAACCAAACCACACCAGTCTTTCATAGAGGTAAATACTTCCCTGCTTCGAGTCTCTGATGAGCCCTGTCCCCGGCAGCAACTTGAATGCAACCGTGTAAAGGAACCCAACTAGAAACCAGTAGACAATCACTGTGTGTCCTCTTGAACCCTCCCCTGTGATTTGTTACACAGCCCTGGGTGATCCCCGCATCTCCTGGTTAGTCCTTCTTGGCATGGAATCACTGTTGAAAAAAAGGATGTCCTTTCCAGCTGCTACTGGAACATGTTCCCTCAGTACCAGCAGTTGCGTGGCTGTCAGGATCATCTGCAGATGTATACACCCTGGTTTAGGAACAGCTGTCAGAAAGAGCCTGATCCATCCGGAAAACCGTAGTCTCCTGAGCCACCCTAGCTGAGGGCACAACACTGAGGAATTGACCACTGGTGATGAGCCATGAGCTTCTTCTGCGTCTCCCACATACATGCAGGGTTTCAAAGACTTGGACCATTCTTCACTGCTTTCCCTGACTACAAGCAGGGAAGTGCATGGGAAGCAGAGCAGCTGTGACATGAACTGGTGCCTTGGATCTTGGAGATCTTGGAGCTTGTAGACAGAGGATTAGCCAATTGATCCATTGTGCTGGCCACAAAAATCAAACTTAAAAAAGAAGAAGAAGCAGAAGAATGGCCCAGCATGATACCATAGTGGTTAAAGTCCTCGCCTTGAATGCACTGGGATCCCATATGGGCACCGGTTCTGATCCCAGCAGCTCCACTTCCCAGCCAGCTCCCTGCTTGTAGCCTGTAAAAAGCAGTCGAGGACAGCCCAAAGCTTTGGGACCTGCGTCCATGTGTGAGACCCAGAAGAAGCTCCTGGCTCCTGGCTTCAGATTGGCTCAGCTCTAGTCATTGTGGCCACTTGGGAAGTGAACCATAGGATGGAAGATCTTCCTCTCTGTCTCTCCTCCTCTCTGTGTATCTGGCTTTCCAATAAAAATAAATAAATCTTTAAAAAAGAAGAAGAAGAAGAAAAGAAGAAAGAGTAGGGCTGATGAAGGACTGCAGAAACCACCAAGAGGCTGCGTCTAAACCTGAGAGTAGCTTATCTGGCATTATGGAGTCAGGCAGGGTCGTGCTTTTAGAGAGGGCTTGTGGATCTCAGAACACAGAGGGGTTTGGGCAGGAGGTTCTCCATGGATACCAACCTTAGCTGGCTCCCAAACCTACAAGGATAATCTCTGCCCTCTCCGTCTCATGCTTCCAACAGCTTCCACCTGCACCATGAGTCCTGGGTAGCTGAGGAAGAAGAGTTCTGTTGTTGGGTCATCTCGGCGAATATTTCTGTTTTCTTCCTCACACATTAGAGGTCGGTGGAAACTGGCCTAGACACCCCCAGTCCTGCAGGCTCATGGCACTGAGAAATGAAGGCCAGGTAGGGGAATAGACTCACCCAACATCACATGGTTGATTGGTTTCCATGTCATTCTACCATCCTGCTGCCCCTTCTGTGGGGGCACTTACAAGCAAGAGAGCCAGGGAGGCCACAGCAGCCGGGGACTTCCCACACTCTGGAGCTGAGAACAAACATGGGAGTGCCTGGGAGAGTGGCCCATCTCCCCGCCTTCCCTGGAGGCACTGAGAGTTGGGAGTTGCTCAGAGGCACGAGGCATCTTGTTCATATTTTCTCCACTGGGCGGTCCTGGCAACAGCTCTTCATTTCCTGTAAGGGAATGAGTTTTTAATCTCTGAGCTCAACCTCCCTATGGATGGGGTGGAGGTTGCAGGCAGGAAAACCGATCCCCCAAGTGGAGCCTTTTCTCCTTGTTTCTCCCTTCCCTGGATCCCTCCATTGGGTGAGTGGAGTCCAGCAGTTGTAGACGACAGGGTCCGGTCTGTGCAGGCTCTGGGCAGAGACCCAGGAAGCTGGGAAGGACTGGAGTGAGCAGAGCCCCACCCTGGAGGCCCTGTCAGAGCAGCCTGGGGCTTGTAACAAAATGCTCGGGTCTTCCTTCCTGCTCAGCCTTCCACCTCCTGTTGGGCCTCATTTCGGGTCTGATTGGAGGTCCTGAATCCCTGAAGCCCCATCCCTTAATGGGGGTGGATTCTTTGCAAGGCAACTGTGATTGCATGAGGTTATGAGGAGCCCCATGATGGCGTTGGTGTTTTTTTAAGCAATGGGAGGCAGATTCAAATGAGCATGCATGCTCTGCTTGGCCCCAACGTGTCCTATGCTGTATTGTGATGCAACAAGAGGGTCCTCATGGGGAGCCCCACTCTTGAAGACTTCCTGACCCAGCTGGTAATTGAATCCCTATTCTTTATCAACTGTCTAGCCTTAGGTGTCTTGTGACAGCAGCAGCAGTACCCAAGTTTGAATTAGACTCCCCTTCTGGGTGTATCCAGAGTGCCGCATACTCCCTCCACTGCGTAGCCTGCTCGCTTGCCTGTGTCCTCCCCTCTGCAGCCAGACCTTGCTAGGGACGTCCCTGTAAGAAGATGAGATGGGTGGTGCTAGGCGCAGGGGCGAGCCCTGTCCACTGTGTTTGTAAGTGAGGTCCCTTCTCGCTCCTCAAGGAGCCCCAGTGTGGGGAAGGTCCTTGGCATTGGTCAGGCCTTTGTCTCCCTGCAGCACGCCACACCCTGCGAGGAAGCAGGACCTCAGGCAAGCCATTCCCAGCAAGGGACACGGTGACATTGCCAGCAGCTGGGGGATGGGTCTGTTTGCAGAGGGCTGGGGGCTGAGCACCATGGAATCCACCACCAACGCTTTCAAGAGGAGACATTTTGATAGCTGTAGTAACCCCTAGTGCATTACCTGATCCTAGATAGGCATTCCAGAAATATTTGAATGTCTGCATGGAACACAGCAATGTTGAAACCCTTTTCCCTCTGAAGCAAAAGCACCAGGCCCTACATACACTCCTCAAACTTCATGATTCTCAGAGCTGGTGTCATCCTGGCTTCTGGTCTACCACGAGTTGCTAGCTCTAAGATCTGACAGCACAGTTCAGTGTGGTATTCAGTGTAGTTTGCCCCACTGTGGTTTCATCAGAGCCACTCCACATACCTGAATCTCAGCAGTGTTTTTCTGTAAAGTAACTTGAGGTTTTTAGCAAGAACAGAGAACTTGGATATTTATCTGAGTTTAGGAACATTATTTATTTATTTACTTACTTATTTATAGAAAGCTCTTATCCCATTGTTGGTCTCTGCCATTGTCCATGCCTACAATGTCGGGAAACACTTTAATAGTGGAATGATGGACTTAAGACTGTTCTCGAAGAACCACCCATTGTAATACTAGAGGAGAAATCACTGAGGTGGAAGGAAGGGAACTTGGGGAGGGGGAAGCGAAAGCACAGAGTCTATGGAACTATATCATAAAATAATAATAATAAATAAATTGTTTTAAAAAAAGAAAGCTCCCATCCACTGACCTATTCTTCTAATACCTACAGCAGGTCCTACTTGAAGTAAACCAAGAACTGAATTCGGTCTCCCACATAGGCGGCAGGAACCCAACTACTGAAGTCATCACCTCTGCCTTTTAGGGTGTGCATTAGCAGGAACCAGCACTGGGCATCAAATGCAGGCACTCCAACATGCGTGCGTAATGGTGGAGAATCCCACCTGGTCATTGATTTCTTTCAGTATAGAAATAAGGAGAGTCCACGTTGCTAAATGAGAGCACTTTACTAGGAAGCCAGTGAACAAAGACAAATGGGAGAATGCAGCAACAGGATCTCCTGATAGCAACACATGGAGAAGAGACTCTAGTGCAGCGGACATCTAGTGCTGAATGTCCACTGGGGAAGTGGATCTTTCAGTCTCTTTTTTTAAAATGTTATTTGAAAGGTAGAGTTACAGAAAGGAGAGACATACATATACACAGAGACAGATATTCTATCTGCTGGTTCACTCCTCAATTGGCCATAACTGCTGAAGCTGGGCCAATTCACATGGGTACAGGAATCCAAGTATTTGAGCCATTCTCTGTTGTTTTCCCAGGCCTTAAGTAGGAAGTTGGATGGGAAGTGGAGCAGTTGGGACACAAGCTGGTCCCTACTGGTGATGCTCGAACCCCAGGCAGATTAGCCTGATGTCCCACCCCACTGGTCCTGCTTTGCCCTTTTAGATGCCTACCATCAATATATGGAATAATCAGGACTTTCCTTATATTTTCACCTGCCCCAGTTCCTTCAGTATTTAACATGTGATCTAACTTTCCCTTTGTCCATGTCACCTGGTGTGACAGCCTGGACACAGGGTGTGGGGCCACTGCCACTTGGGCTGGTATCCTGAAGGAATTGGGGTTAGAGGGGTCTAGCAGTTCACTGTGCTTCCCAAGCACAGAAGGTAACGTGACTATTCAGGTCCTGGTAAGTGTGTGAAATGGGAAAGCATAAGAAACAAGAAAGAAGAAGGGGGAAATCTGCCATCTTCCCAGAGCATGCCTTCCCCTGCCTATATCCCATTCCTTCTGCAGGGGCAGGTGTCTCAGTGGTGTCCTGTTAGCCCGGATACCTACTTCAGCATTTACTCTTATAGCATTGTACCTCGGCTGACTTGAGCAATGGGCCTAAGCCTCTGAGATCTGTGTTTTCCCATTTAGAGTTTGTGGTAGCTTTCAGCCTCATGCCCATCAGTCTCTGAAAAATAGCCAACATCTGTCTGGAATAAACGTTTTCATCAGCCTTGTTTTACAGATAAAGAAACTGAGAATTAGAGAAATGGGCTGATTGCCCCAAGGTTGCAAGAATCCAATTGTGGAGCAACGGTCTGAATCTAAGTCTGGCTCCAGCACATGGTCCTAAACACTACTATATATAGTCTCCCTTGTTCCCATTCAGCTCATTCCTCAGGTTAATGGAAAGGACTGACTTTGTATGAGAATGCTTATGCAAATGGGGATCTCACAGAGAAAATTCCAATATCCTAGCATGTGAAGGAAGGTGACATTGTCTGTCCCAACTGCATCCTTCCACCTACTCCAGTTTGCATGGGAACCTCATGGGAAAGAACTTGGATGTGTGTATGTGTGTGTTCATCGGTAAGTCCATAAACATGGTTGGGGCACAAAAGAGCACCTGAGAAAGGATCACTCAAAGCAAATGATAAGCAGTTTCCCTCCCTGTAAGCTTTCCATTCACTCTTCCCAGCCCCAACTTGCATCTCTCTCTGCCTAGCAAACTCTTATTGATCCTTCAGTATTAGCTTAGGAGTCACTTGATTATCCAGACCAGTGAGGCCTGGTTGTTCTGTGTCCCTGGAGCACCTTGCCTGTCCAGAAAATGCTTGACACATTTGTAGTGTTTCACTCCTCGTCGGGTTTCTACTCTAAGATCAGTGAGAGTAGGGACCTGGTGTGTCCTGGCCTTGTCCAAAGCAGTTCACTATGTCTGCTTGCTTGCGCTAAGATAATTTGTTTGAAAGGCAGAGTGACAGAGGAAAGATCTTCCACACACTAGTTCACTTCCCAGGTGGCTGCAACAGTTGAGGCTAGAATAGGATGAGACCAGGAGTCAGAAACTCCATCTTGGTCTGCAATGTGAGTAGTGGGAATTCAAGTACTTGAGCCCACCATCTACTGCCTCCAGGATGCATTAGCAAGAAGTTGGACTGGAAACAGAGGAACTGGGATTTCAACTAGTCTTCTGACATGGGATCAGGGTATCCCAAGTGGCAGCTTAATCCACTACACTACAGAGCATGCTCTCAACAGATCGTCAATGAATAGATTTTGAAAGCAGTAGGTGGAGGCAGAAAAAAGAAGGGCAAATCCATGCCTTTCTTTTTTTTTTTTTATTGGAAAGGCAGATATACAGAGAGGAGAGACAGAGAGGAAGATCTTCCGTCCGATGATTCACTACCCAAGTGAGCACAACGGTCGATGCTATGCCGATCCGAAGCCAGGAGCCTCTTCCAGGTCTCCCATGTGGGTGCAGGGTCCCAAAGCTTTGGGCCGTCCTCGACTGCTTTCCCGGGCCACAGGCAGGGAGCTGGAAGGGAAGCAGGGCTGTCAGGATAGAACCGGCACCCATATGGGATCCCAGGCGTGCAAGGCGAGGACCTTAACCACTTGCGCCACCGTGCCGGGCCCCATGCCTTTCTTAATAAAGGCAGTTGACTGCCCACCAGCACACTCCCAGCTTCTCATCCTTTTCTGCCTTCTGTCTCCAGGCCCCAACCCTGCTCACCCCACATTCTTGGACTGATTTTCACCATAGAAAAGGCAAAGGCAGCTCTGCATGGTTCAGACTGGTGCCCTCTGGGCACAAATCTGGCAATGCAGCCAGGTTTTCCTTCTGCTTTATAACAAGTGCTTGGTGCTGCCAGTTCTGCCAGCATGCTTTGGTCTGCCAAATCAAGTCCATGTCAGGAAGGTTTTTAAAATGACACACGTTCAGCAATGACATTGACCATGAGAATGGGCCTAGGAGGAATGGGGATGATCTCTGCTCTGAGGTCAAAGGTGCCCTGGGAGTTAGCCCCTCTCTTACAGGCTTCCCCCAATAGTGTCACAGCACGAAAACCAAAGGCTGAGTCTCCTGCATTTTCCATCCCAATGAAGCAGTCTTGAGTCCCCACCTAGAAGGAAATGAGAGAAGTCAGCTCCTGGCTTGCAGAGTCAGTAAATGTGGGAGACCCAACACTGACTTTGCATTTTGCCTTGTTTTCAGAGTTGATTAATGCCAACTGTGTGCTATGTGCCCGACATTGCATTCTCAGTATTTCCAGTCATCTCATTTATCCTTACAATTCTGAGACAGAATGAGGAACATATCTGCCAATGAGAAAACTAAAGCCCAGGGGAGAACACATGGCCTGGCTTGTAGCAAGTTCTGGACTAGCACTTACGCCAGTGGGACCTCTGCTTGGTGCTGCTGCCAGCCCCAGGGAGACAAGCACTATGGCCCTGGGGACCCTGGGCACGGAATTTCCTTTGTGGTCCAGATGAGGTATGGAAGGAGGCAAAAGAGCCACCAGGCACGTACTCATCTGGGAAGCTGGCAGTTTCCTTCTGCTGCCACGTGAAAACTTTCCAAATAAGGGGAGCCATCTGTTGATGATGTGAGAATTGGGCAACTTCCACTCTCATCGTTAGCTTGGCAGCATGGAAAGTGAGTGCAGAAAGAACCCTTGTGTATCATAAAGGAAATGTATGCCGTATGTTTCTCATTCATTTACTCTTAAGTCATGAAAATGTTGGTTTTAAAGAGGCTTTTGATGTTCAACTTGCTTTCTGCATTTTTTTTTTTTCATGGAGGGGAAAGAAAGGAAGGTGCGATTCTTAGGCCATAAATTGCCCAGGTTTGAGAAAGTTAGAGAGACCCAATTCCCCAAATGTTAGAGGTCAGTAGGACGCTCCAGGCAGTGTGCGCCTTAGGGGCACAGACAAGAACATTTCTGCTGGCTCAGCAAGATGTACACAGAGCACTTGGTGTCCAGCATGGTAATAGTTCCAGGTAAACACAGTGAAGGTTACTCTTCTTGGAGGAGTCGCAGGCAGTGGAGAAGGCAGGTGGGACAATAAAGAGTAATGCTCTTTACCTGCAGGTGACTCTGCTGCCATATCTCTCCAGGCACTGCCACCTTGAGTGGCACCACCCTCAAGAGTGTGACTTAGAGTGGTTAACATGTAGGAAGGCACTCTCACAGTAGCTGTTGCCCTGTGTATCTGCATCTTGCCCTGGGCCCCATGGAGTGGTGTGTGGTGTATGTGTGTAATATTTATTGATTTGTTTGTTTACTGATTTATTTATTTGAAAGGCAGAGTTAACAGAAAGATAGATAGATAGAGAGAGAGAGAGAGAGATCTTCCATATGCTGGGTTACTCCCCAAATGTCTGCAATGGTCAGAGCTGGGCCAGTCTGAAGCCAGAACCCTAGAACTTCTCCCAGGTCTCCCAGGTGGGTTCAGGGGCCCAAGAACTTGGTCAGCCTTTGCTGCTTTCCCAGGCCATTAGCAGGGAGCTGAATTGGAGGCAGAACAGCTGGGACTTATATTGGCACCATATGGGATGCCAGTGCAACAGGCAGAGACAGCCTGCTATGCTATGGCACTGACCCCTAGGGCTCATGGTTTTGATCTCTACAGCCTATAGGAGATACCCAGGCAGGGTTACCCAGGCAGGAGTAGAGGAAAAATCCCTTAGGCAGAGGAAAGAACATCTGAGAAGGTCCTCAGAAGGAAAGGGCAGGGCACAGGTGAGGGACAGAAAGGTCAGTTGGTGGAAGACAGGACAGGGGCCAACCCAAGTGCCACTGGAAGGTTTTTAAATTCTCCAGGTAATGTGGACTTGTGGCTGAGAACCACTGAGGCAGAGGCGGTGGCAGCTGAAGCAGGTGTGGGTGGGAGCTAGAGTGGCAGCAAATGAATAGGGATTAGAGGACAGATTAGAGAACTCCTTAGATGTTGACTTGTAGATTGCGTGTTGATTGCATGCTAGAAGAGGGAAAGGAGAGGAGATGAGGATGAGAGGCCAGGGAAGGGGGTTGTGGAGGCTCCCAGAGAAGGGATCTAGGATCACTGCTTCACCAAGAGCCTGAGCTTCTGTCTCAATATAAGAGTACTTCAAAATGTACATGGAGAAGTGGAATTAAAAAGAGATTTCCTGTGGTGCAAAAATAAAGTTTAATTCCATGTATCAAAATTTTAATGGAAAACACATATCATAAAAAAAAAAATACTATACACGAATTTGGTCAATTTACTTTGCACCACAATAAACTTATCTTCTAATTCAATACTTCCATGAATCCTTTTAAGTGTCATGTGTGGGCTCAGTCATGCCCGGGAGGTTTTCCAGGCATAAAAATCCAGCTTGTTTTTGGCTTTTCAGGTCAAATTGTCCAACTGAGTTGTTTACATCACAGTGTGGCAATCATCACAACTTAGATATAAATAAAATGAGACGGTGGGTGAGAGCACTGAGAGCCTCATTCTCCCTGTGGGGCTGGAAGAGGTCAGGGAATGCTGGTTTTTAAAAGACAAGCAGCTGCTCGCAGAAAAAGAAAAGGTGTGTCCCCAGCATGTGTGAGGGCACTGGCTTGCGAAGCACCTGTTGAGTCTGGAAGATGATGGGAGGTTCAGAGTGGCTGCTGTGGAGGGAGAATGACAGGGATGAGGTTGGAGAGGGGCTGAGCCCAGATGGACGGAGCTACGGAAGGCAGGGAGGAACAGCTCTAGACCATCCTGGGTTTGAATCGTTCAAAAGGAGGAGGTCCTACAACTTCATGGAGCCAGACAGGCAGCTGATTGGGATGCTTCAGCCTAAACCACCTTCTGTGCAGAGCTCTGCAGTGAATGTCCTGGGGGCAGCCATGGCCTCTGGTTCTGGGACAAAAAGCTGTTAAGTTGTTTTAACTTGTCCACTCTGGTCATTGTCTTGGGTGTGGGCATGTCGGATGCTGCTCTCTCCACGAGAGACTGTAGCCCTCTCCACGAGAGACTGTAGCCCTCTCTGAGTCAGCCCCTTGCTCTCGTGCTCAAATGGAAGGAGCTAATTTTAGGCATTTCCTGATGACTCTGAGCTGGGTCTCATTAACAGATTTAAAACGGGTGGAACCTCAGTTGGAGAAGGAGAAACTTTCATTGGTCCTTGTCTGTTTTCCATCTCCGCATTGTTGTTGATGTTGGCTGCCTCCAAGCCAAGCAAAATGAACTCCCTCCAAAGAGAGTGGACCACAGACTGCTGGCCTGGTGCCCCAATCCATGGGTGAGGGTGCAGGAACACATGTCCAAGGGAACATGACCACCTCTGGTGGCAGGCACATGTTTTGTTCATAATACACATCCATCGTAGGAGTGCCTAGACATTCCTTTTTCATTTATATGCTCATTCAGCATTTATTGATAACCTGGCTTATATATCCCAGCCTCTGAACTACCTCATAACCCCTTGCCATAACCTACACCTTGTTAAGGACACAGAGCTTTTAACAAACAGTGCCTGCCAGCTAAGAATTCACGGCAGGTGGATGGGCTAGGCAAGCATAGGACTGCAAACTCACATGAACTGTGGATAGGTGGAAACAACCCCAGCTAATGCGTACCAAGAGCTTTTGGCCCAGGCTCTGCCTGAGTCTTGATTGTACATGAGTTAACTCAATTCTCATCATACTCCCCTGCCCCACCCTTAGTGCCTGGAGAAGCTCCACCTAACTTAGTAGGGAGTGGGAAGCACAAAGCAGGTACATCAGGAAATTCAACACATCAGGGGCACTCGACACAGAGCTGAATGTGCAAAGGTGTGGGGTTCCATGCGCTGCTGCAGATCCACATACTTCTTCCTACAATTGGTTTGGTCTGTTATGGAGGAAAAGATGCTTATATATATCTTGCATTTGGTAATGCCTGACTAGCCTAGGGATTTCAAACACCTCCAGAGAGTTTTCTTTTCATGCAAAACAATCTTCAGCAACGGCTCTGGCCCCCTTTTGGTGGGTTTGTCCATTCTCCAACAGACCACAGTTGGGAACCAGTGTATCTCTCCACCTCATTTGTCTTTCTTGTTCCTTTCCCTGCTCCCAGAACTTGACTCCTGTTTTGTTCATCTAACTTTTGCTCTATAGTCACCCAGGATTGATCTTTTCCCCTCACCAACTTAGCTTGTTTACTGATGGGATGAATCTGTGAGACCACTTCTCATTTGTTCTATGGGACAGTTAACCTGGGATTGTCTGTAGGCAGGGTGGATAGTTCAAAACTATTTCTACAACAAGTGCAGATAAATCATTAGGAGCAGCAACGGTGGCCATTGGTATCTACCTGTTCACAGTCTGCACTAGATACCACGCAAAGCTCAATATCCGCTTTGTCTGGCAATCCAGTGCCCAAATCAGGACTCATACATGGGATCAAGACCAAAAACTTACATGAGACCCAAATCCTACAGGGACTTGGAGGAGAGGCATTGCCAACACAATTGGGGTCACAGTGGAGACACTTCTGGAACCACTGAGAGAAGTCTTTCTGAAAAGATTTTATAATTACACAAAGTGATGTTCCAATCCTGAACTGATGACATGAGAATAGTGGCACATTTGGCTGGAACTATCACTTCCCAAGGACTTGCAGCTCCTCCTTGGTCTCCTTGATCAAGGAAAATAGAGACATTCCCTTCTCTGCTTGACTTGCTCAGTCCTAAATCACAGGAAGAGAAGTTCCAAGCTCTTGCTCACAACAAGGGAGTTGGGGAGCACCCAAGCTGGCCTCGGGGGGAAAAGATGGTGCCTGCCAATGAGGCTATCTTCCCTCCTACCTTGTGTCTTGGCTCCATAAGACAGTCCTCTCAAAGCACTTGAGGCCTTGAGTCTTTTTGGTTTTGTTTTTAATGGAACAAGAGACTCGTAAATCTCAAGTCCAGACTCCCTTGGAAGCTCTTGGCTCTGCTCTCATCTCCTGGGCCTCTGCCATGAGGAGCATCTTCCAAACTGCCCTCCCCCCACCAGTGGGGCTCCACACATGGTACCACAGCTGCAGTGGGGCAGCCTTTGCCCTGCCTGGCTGGGGAACCTCTCTCTGCTTGGGCTCCTATGGACAAGCATCTTTTTTTTTTTTTTTTTTGTCTATTCTGATGTTCACAAGTTTATTGTAATATATTTTATATACTTGATGCTGCATTATCTTCTTTCATTTTTTTTTTTTAATAATCTTAGTTTATTAGGGTACAAAGGGTCACGGGCTACAGGGTGAAAGTGGGTAATATCATTGTTTCCACACTAATATAATCATTTTGCCCTGTATGTAGGGTTAGGGGAGTAACAAAGGGGAAAGCCCCACCCTACCTCCCACCCATCCCCCATCCCCAACATGAGGCGCGCTCCAAGGGTCCTGCTCATACAGTTTTGATAGTTCATCAGTTCTGGATTGCTGCCAATCTCTCCGTCCCAACCGTAATGAAACCTATTCAGAGTCCACTGGCTGACAGTCTCTTGATGGTTGGGGTTCCAAGATCAGCAGTTCAGTTGGAGAAATATCCAAAGAAACTTCATCTGAGTTGATCCCAGATCTGATTCTTGAGTGAGTTTGCTAGTACAGACTCCAACACTGTTCGTCACACCAATCAGCTTATGCATATGCTGGTCGTTGCGATTACTGGGTCCGTTCGGCTTCCAGCCCTGTCTTCCTTGTGAACCAATGGGTGTTGTAGTCCAGCTCGATTCTACCCACTTCATACTCGGTCTTCATGCAAACCAGTTGGAGCTGCAGCCTAGTTGAGGCGACTCCCCAAAACCCCTACCAGTTCTGCCCCCTACCCTGGTTCCCATGCTTGCCAGTATGCACTGCAGGCTTGTCCAGTCTGTCCCACATCCCAAGTAGCTCTCGCACACGTCAATGGACATTGAAGCCTGGTTCAACCCAACCAACCTATTATCCAGCCCATACACCCACTGGCAGGTGCCTTTCTGTCAAGCCACCCCTGCTCCTAGCCTGGGTTTCATGCTGGACAAGCATCTTGGAACTGAACCATAGCCCTTAGCTCCTTTGGAAACTTGTCATTGTTTGGTCCAGAGATGTTGACTCAATGTTCTGGAGAAGGTCTGCCAGGAGACAACCCAGATAGTCAACTCTCCAACCAATACAGGTTGTATTTCTGAGGACCCAGACAGCCATTTATCTAACCAGTACAGTTTGCAAGGGAGGGAAAGCTCAGTTGAATGCTACCGGCAGATCCATTTCCTTCAGTGAAGGCCCCAACTTTTGGAGCCCTCCTTATCATCCTGAGGTCCCATCCAGGGGTGTTGATCCTTTTTCAGCTTCATCCAGCTGCCCAGGCAACTATCTTTCACTCTGAGAAGGGGCCTCTTGCCCCTCCTTTCTCTTCCTTTTCCAGTCACCCTTGTCCTTCATTGTGAGGTCATGGGCAGAGACCTCCAGGTGCAGCCCGTACTGGGCCAGCGGAGTCAATTCCACACTGTCAGGCAGATCTGTCAAGAGAGCTTTGGGGCTGGTAATTAGGAGGTCCAGCTGGGCTCCTTCTGCAGCCCCTCACCCCACCCCCAGCTTGGCTTGCAACTGCACTTGTTAAGTCCGAAGCAAGGGAAGAAGGAGAGAAAGTGAAGGAGGGAATGAGGGGAGAGGGAGTAAGAGGGAAGGGGTGGGGGTGGGGCAGGAGCGGTGAATGAGCTCTAGCCCCGACCTCCTCCCTGGGTTCGGAAGACACCTGTCGCTGTCTTGGCACTTCCTGAATTTCAAGGCCCTCAGGATTAGCAGACTTTTCTTATGGAGGAAACTGCTGTCTCTGGACTTGCTAGAGCAGCGTGTTCCTTTCCCAGCCTGGACTGGGCTGAGCATCAGTAACACGGAGGGCTCAGGAACTGGTCCCATTCAGGGGGACCTTAGAGCTCTTGTCTATCTGCTCGGGGTGTCCATTTTTAGGGGCTTTGATTTGGATGGGGCAATGCCTCAGGGGGAGGCAGCTGGCCGCGGGTGGCTCAGGGCTGACAGGACATATGGGCACAGTCTGTGACAAGATTTGTACTCTAGACATTTCCTCCTGAGGCTCAAGTTCTGTGGCTCAGCGTCCCAGCAAAAAGTTTCTGGGTGGTCAGGGCCACTCTGGAGCACCTTGGGGCTTCCCCATCCACCTGGTGCCTCGTGTTGCCTGGTGTGTCTATGCCTTGTGGGTCTCATCGTTTGGGCTCGCCTGCTCCTCTTTGTTTGGGACCCAGTTACTGGAACCTGCAGGAAAGTCTCAATGAATCTCTGTATTGAAAATAGGAGCCAGGGCCCAAGGCCCTAGTTAGAATAAGCCAGGGATAAGAAGTGTGTTTGCTGTTCATTCTGGATTAGAGGCCTTTTGAATTGTGTACAGAGCCCAGGCTAGGGGATCATGAGTAAAGTTTGTTTTCCTTCTCTGGCTGCCTCTCCCTCCTCCCACCCTCCCTGCAGGGGAGGATTTAGGGAGGATGGGCCAAGGAGTCTGTCTATCTTAGCTTCAGCCCCAGGGGCCACAGGAGTGGGAGGCGGCCTGCAATCCTGCCCAACCTTAGATAGGGGTGTGTGTGTGTGTGTGTGTGTGTGTGTGTGTGTGTGTGTGTGTGTGTACACATGCCTCTGTGGATGGCCCTTGGTGTGTGTGCCTCTGCATGTGTGAAAGTTGCTGTGGTTGGGGACATGCAATGGCTCTGGCTCCCTCCCTTTTTGCGGAGGGCCACCTGCCACCAGGTGGCTGGGCTGGCCATGTGTGTGTGATTTATTAAGACCTGAAAAGTGTCAACCTGTCTCTCCTTGCAGGCCACAGATGCCATTCTGGTTAGCTGCTCCTTGCTCCCAACCCACTCGCTGGCGGCAGGGCCCAGCTGTTTCTCAGCCTGGCCCACCCTGGGAAGTGTCTGCCTGGAAGCAGGGACTTGCCAGGGCTCTGCTGTGCGTGCTCTCTGGGTGGAAGCTGCAGCAATGCTGGTGTCCTGGCTTCCTGGCCCTTGCCCTGAGGCTCCAGAAACATTTTTGCTTTTCATTTGAGTGGAGCCAGGAGAGGCTCAGTGGCTTGTCCCAGGCCCCTAAGTCCCCCACCCCGAGGGCCTGCTGGCTCTAAAGTGCGCTTAGAGGCAAGGCCTTGCCAGGTTGTACAGCAGGTTCAGCAGCTGCTGCTGGCGCTGGGGACAGATGCTGCATCCTGTGAGTCACTCGCTCAAGGCCACACAGCCTGTTGCAGGAAAAGTGAGTTTGAACTGGGCCTCCTTTAGTCCCCACCTCCTCTGCCCAGCTGGGGAGCACAATTTAGGGGCAGAGACAGAGAAGAGGACCACAGGGACAACAAGGACCTTGGATTTCCTCTGGCTTTTTTCTGAATAAAGATCACCAAGAGGGCCACCAGCCTTCGCACCTGCATCAGTTGTCCCGTACATAGAGACTGCAGCCACATGTCTGCTTCTGATGCCCCAGGACCTCCTACCCCGACCTGCAGATCTCAGTAGCAACCATGACTGAGCGTCTACTGCATGTGTCACTGGAGTTCTTTGTTCCACGTCTAAGAGGAAAACGTATTCACTTCACCAGGGGATCCCATGTCAGCCTCTAATGTCCTGGCACTCACTGCTGAGTGGACACAGCCTTGCACGAGCCCTGCCCCACACACTGCTGCTCCACAAGGACGTAATTATGGTTGGAGGGGGTAGGAGGAACTGGACCCTGGATCAGAAAAGGCAAGCTCAGGGGCCTGCCTTGTGGCTTAGTATGCTAATCCTCTATCTGCAGTGCCGACATATCATATAGGTACCAGTTTATCTCCCAGTTGCTCCATTTCTTAATCCAGCTCTCTGCCAATGGTCTGGGCAAGCAGGGGAGGATGACCCAAGGAATTGGGCTCTAGAAGCCATCTTGAAGACCTAAAGGAAGCTTGTGGCTCCTGATTTTGGATTGGCGATGCTCAAGCCATTGCAGCCATTGGAGAATGAACTAACAGATGTCCCTCTCTCTCTTTCTTTATAACTCTGCCTTTGAAATATATATTTCAAACAGGAGGCATCTTCCTCTTTAAGCAGCTGTGCAGACCTGGTAGCGGCAGGGGGAGAATGTTGGGGATTCCAGGCTCTGAGATCCCAAGGACATCAAGTCTGGCTACCTCACAGCAGCCTCGGGGCTGGGAGCCAGCTTCCTTAGATTAGGCCAAGTAATTCAGCCAGGGCAGCCCTGTGAGCGTCCTCCTCTCAGCTGTGCTGGTGCAGCTCCTGCCTGACCGCCTTCCCCCTCCACGCCTGCCTCCCAGGGAGCCGCTTCCTCAGTGTAGCCATCCTGGGAGTAGCAGTGCCCACTGCAGCGTGTGGGAGGGGCTAGGATGGGCCCAGATCCAGGGTTGTTCCCTGCACCCTGGAGGATGCCATAAGCAAATCAGATGGCTTCCCTTGAGTCACTGGTGTCCCTTTCTCCCACTCTTCATCCTTCTCTCTTGTGTTTCCAGCTGGATGAGGAGCAGGAGGTGGCAAGGAGCAGAGCCTGAAGCACAGAAGGCTGGGAAGCCAAGCAGGAGGCCGGATCACAGACCCAGGAGCTCAGGGCCTGCCTGTGATGCCCCTGGTCTAAGCTGTGCACGCAGTCCCAGGACTACCCTGTCCCAGCTTGAGCAGGCTGCTGAGGCAGGCAGAGCTGGGAGGCTCCCCTCCGAGCCAACAGTAGTAGGAAATTGCAGCTGTTTGTATATAAACTAAAGCTTGTTACAGTCCTGGAGGCTTCCGACTCGGGGGCCCACTGGCTTGGAGCAGACACATTATGGGGAGAAGAGTCATGTGTGAGCCAGGACTGCCGGGCCCATGCATGCTGCAGCCCCCAACCTCCAACCCCGTGCCCTCTCTCTGCTCCCTAGACCTGCCCCGCTGCCCTTCCCACACCCGAGCTGAACTCAGACACAGCCCAGCTGCAGAACATCAGCCTCTCATTAGGTCCCTGCTCCTGCCCAAACACAGCTCTGGGGCCAGCAGCGGCTGGGGGGGTGGGGTAGCGAGCTGGGCTTTGGACTTTCTCAGGGTGCTGTGAAAATGTGCGCGGGACGTGGACATGGAAGCGTTCTGGGCTGCTTGCCACGTACTACGACTGGGCAGAGAGCAGACCCCTAAGTCCCTGTTGGGCTGTCGGAAGAAGATGGGGTAGGCTGGGGAGCAAGGTCAGCCCAGAGGAAAGCTGCAGTGGGTAGGGTGCTGGTCCTTTTGGCCGGTTATGTGAACAATGTGCAGGTTGCACGTTGGCCCATACTGTGTCAAGGGCCAGCAGGCTATTTTTTTTTTTTTTTTTTAATCTTTGACAGGGCTGCCTCAGTCCCAGCGGATCCCAGCGGGTCACCAGGTGGGAGGGAGAGGCCGGCAGACTTAGAAGCAGGATGGGAAGTGGAGGAATCATCTCTGTCTGCCGAGACGGCTGCTGAGGGGGGTGGCGGCAGATAGACCCTGGGAGTCCTCTCCGTGGGCGCTCTGACATTTCAAGCCAGGAGTAGGGGGGCGGCAGGGGGGCGCCTGTGCTGCGCCTGATGGATGGGCCCTGGCGGCAGCCTTAGCCATCCTGCTGGGGGTCAGAGGCCCAGACTGTACAGGGCAGGGTCAGGCTCGGGGCGCAGAGAACTGTTGGCTGCGTGGGGACAGGGGAGTGGCTGCGCGGGAGAGGTAGGTGTCAGGGTGTTTCCAGCTTGCAGTTCCCCGATGGAGCTTAGAGCCCAACAGGCCCGGCTTGCAGTGTGTCCTATCTTCCCAAAGGGCCTTGCATATGCATTTCTGGGGGCCTGCGTTGAGGCGCCATGGCATCTAAATGAGAGTTACAAGCAAAGCAGACGGTGCCTTTCCTGTTGTCACCTCTGCCCGACCCTGAAGGCACACAGTCACACTCTCCACGCTCACACTCTCCCATGCACACACCCGTGCTCTCCTGTGCATGTCTCTTCCCTTCGTTAAACATTGGAGGTGGCTGTTTGACACAGTGGTTATGACGCTGCTTAGAGCACTCAGATCCTGTGTCAAAGTGCCTGGGTGTGAGTTCCCATTCCAGCTTCCTGCTAAGGCACACCCTGGGTGTCAACAGATGGTGGCTCAAGTGCTTGGATCCTTGTTCCCTTTTGTGGGAGATCTGTATAAAATTCTGGACTCCTGGCTTCAACCTGGCTCAGCCCCATCTGTTGCAGGCATTTGGGTGAGTGAAGCAGAAGATGGGAGCTTCTGTCTGCCTCTCTACCATTCAAATAATAACAATTTTAAAACTTAAACAAATTAGAGGGGCTGGCACTTTGACGTGGTAAGCTAGGCTTCCCCCTGTGGTGCCAGCATCCCATATATGCACCAGTTCGTGCCCCACTGCTCCACTTCCAATCCAGCTCTCTGCTCTTGGCCTGGGAAGGCAGCAGGGATAACTTAGGCCCATGTACCCATGTGGGAGACCCAGAAGACGTTCCTGACTCTTGGTTTTTGCATCAGTTCAGCTCTGGTCATTGTGACCATTTGGGGAGTGAACCAATGGAAGGAAGATCTCTCTCTCTGTCTGCTTTCTCTGTAACTGCCTTTTAAATTATAGGGCCTGATGTGGTGGCCTAGCAGCTAAAAGTACTTGCCTTGAACGTGCCGGGATCCCATAATGGTGCTAGTTCTAATCCTAGCGGCCCCAATTCCCATCCAGCTCCCTGCTTGTGGCCTAGGAAGGCAAATCGAGGATGGCCCAAAGCCTCGGGACCCTGCACCCGCTTGGGAGATCCAGAAGAAGCTCCAGGCTCCTGGCTTCAGATTGGTGCAGTACTGACTTTTGTGGTCACTTGGGAGTGAATCATCAGAGAGAAGGTCTTCATCTCTGTCTCTCCTCCTCTCTGTATATCTGACTTTACAATAAAAAAATAAATCTTTTTTAAAATTAAAATAAATTAGGGCCCAGCACAGTGGCCTAGCAGCTAAAGTCCTCGCCTTGAACACACCAGGATCCCATATGGGTGCTGGTTCTAATCCCGGCAGCTCCACTTCGCAGCCAGCTCCCTGCTTGTGGCCTGGGAAAGCAGTCAAGGACGGCCCAAAGCCTTGGGACCCTGCACCCGTGTGGGAGACCCAGAAGAAGTTCCTGGATCCTGACTTCGGATTGGCATAGCATCGGCTGTTGCGCTCACTTGGGGAGTGAATCATCGGACGGAAGATCTTCCTCTCTGTCTCTCCTCCTCTCTGTATATCTGACTTGCCAATAAATAAATAAATCTTTTTTAAAAATTAGAATAAATTAGAAAAAAGTTTAAAATCTTGAAAAAAAATTGGGAACTAATTTCCATGGACACCTGGCCATTTAGTAACTGAAATGTCAATTTGCTTTCTATAAGCAACATGATATCACAATACCATGTCCCTTCTCCCTCCTCTTTCTCTGGTGTCCCGAGACACACAGCCTCCACTTTCCCTGCTCAGAGTCCCACAAAGGCTGCTGTCCACCAGACACGCTCCACACCTCCTGGGTTACGAGCCACTTCCTGATGGGAATGGAGGAGAGAACAGTCCTGCTTATTTCTGTGTCGTGGTTCTCAGCCTGGGACCTGGCTCCTGTTCTCGGTGGCAGAGTCTGCCTCATGCTCCCTCGGGTGGATGTCCACATACCTGGGGGAGGGCCCAGCCCAGGTAAAGCCTGCCGGTGCCCAGTGGGCATCTTCCCAGAGGTCTCCCAAGCGCCTGGAATCCAGGACCCTTACCCACATGCTGGGGGATTCTTGTTCCCCCCAGGTGAATGCTTCCTAGGACTTTGTGGGAGTGGGGTGGGGTAAGGACCAGCATGGAGGCTGGGCCCAGTCGACAGCTCAAGCTGGCTGACTCCTCATTTCATAAATTCCCCTGCCACTTCCCTGGGATACCTTGAGTTTGACCCTAGTGCAGGGAGCAAAGTTCTTTCTTTGTCTCCTAATAAACAGGCTCCAGAGTTGCTGGTCTCCAGCTGTTCTGCCACCGCCACCCCCACTCCCCCAAGAGGCACTTGCTCCCTGTGAAGTCTCATTAACCGGGAATTTTGGGGCCAAGACAAGGCTCTAGCCAGCTACCTCGCTCCTTATTAGCGCAATCATTTCCACGGGGCGTGATGGCCCAGCTACACCAAGAAAGCCTGTCTGCCCACAGTCCCCTCCCGGGTGGGCGGCTGGAACACACTGACCTCCTTCCTCACAGTCAGCTGGACCCCCTCCCCATGAGCAACAGCACAAAGTGGCCATGGACATAGGAGTTATAAAAGTCTTCTCAGGGCAGCCACTGGTGGACAGACCCAGGCACAGCTCACACCTTTGCACGGAGCTGCTTTTCCCTGGGTACACTTGCTCACAGGGGCCTGTGGGCTCAGGCTGCCTGGAAGGAATTTCTCTGTGTGCCCTGGGTTCTCCTGCCTGGAATGGCTCTCTCCTTCCCTCCAATTCAGTGTGAATTCTGATCTGGGAGAGAAAGAAAGATTTCCTCGGGGGCAGGGGGGAGGGAGAGGAATTTGCCATATTTTTGACTGGTGGGTATTTCTCCCTGGGCATGCAAGAACTGAGAGAGGTTCTCCATGCCTTCCTCTGTCCTATGTGGACTTCAATTGGCCACAACTAAAGTACTTGCCATTGCCTCTTGCTGGAAGCAGTTGGTTTCCAGGTAATGATTAAGACTCAACAGGGTACAATCAGAAAGACCTGGGTTTGAATCCCAGTGTTGACCTGGTGACAGGAGAAAGTTTCCAAACCTCAGTTTCTGTATCTGGGGAGTAGAGATGGTGATAGTGAAATGGGACCACTTCACAAAGTTTGTGGGAAATGGGATTAAAAGATAAGTTTATTTTGGTACTGAAATTTTTGAAATCCACACATAGTGTTTTCATAACCTATATTCCCCCAAGAGCATTTTTTGGGAAGCCCCCTTGTACGCATAAAGTTCGTGGGAAACACGTGTTATGAAAACACCATGTGCGGATTTTAACATTTTTTTTGACACCAACATGAACTTATCTTTTAATTTTATTTTCAAAATAGCTTTTTGAAGCCCCCATGCCTGGACTGACCAGGAGGGCGCTGTGAGCATTACAGGACAGGCTGCATTTATGGCACATGGCGTTAACTGCCGCTCTCCTAAGACAAACACTGTACACTGGTATCTCAAGTCGTAGGGTGGAGCAGAGGTTATGTATTTCTCTTTTTTGCTCTGACATAGGGAAGTTCCCAAGCAGACCAGCAAGTTTGTTTCAGTAGTGGGGAAAGGTATTCTCTCTCTCTCTGGTCCACCCGCCCCCCAACCCCGGCTGTTGTGGAACAGTAGGTTAAGCTGCTGTTTGGGAGATCTGCATCCCATATCTGATTGCTCAAACGAGTCCTCTTTCACACTTCTGATTCAGTTGCCTGCTAGTGCACCTAAGAGGCAGTGGGTGACAGTTCAGGTACTTGGGCCCCTGCTATGCACGTGGGAGACTTGGATGGAGTTCCTAGCTTCTGCCTTTGGTCTAGCTCAGCCCCAGCTGTTGAAGGCATTTGAGGAGTGAACCAGCAGATGGAAGATCCCTCTCTCTCTCAGGGTTTATTCATTTTATTTATATAAGAAACAAGGAGCTCTAGAGAGTTCCTATCCACTGGTTCACTCTCTAAGTGTCTGAAATAACTGGAACTGGGCTGGGTCTGAAGCCAGAAGCAGAAAACTCAATGACTTGAGCCGTCACTGCTTCCTGCCATGATGTGCATTCGCAGTAAGTTGGTATGGAGAGAACTGGTACTTGAGCCCATGTACTTTATGGGAGCAGGTGTCCTGAGTGTCAGATTCACTACTATGCCAGATGTCCCCCTGTCCTCCTTTGAACCTCAGAGTTTCATCTGTAATGCAGGCTTGCACTAGCAGAACTGACCTGTGGGCCATTGCTAGGTTGTGCTAGGAGCCTCTGCTGCACTATTGGCACCGACTGATGCACTCTCCATGCTAGCTTCACTTTGGGGCCCAGGCTGTTCTTGACCTTCCTGTGAGCAATAATGAAGTTGGCCCTTGCCTTCTTGCCTTTCTCTCTGGCTTGGTGATGCCATTGGCTACAAGCTGGCCAGTGTAGGCTTGTCCTAACCTCAGGCTTATGCATGTTCGATACAGCCTGATCAAATCCAAGCAAGCGACCCTCACTTGCCTTTCCCATCTCTGCACTCTCCAGAGTGTGAAGCCCTGGTGTATACCTGTAGCACAGTTCTCTGGACCTGCCCCTACATTTTAGCTTTGGGATGGAATGGAACCGGGAGGTGTGGGCTGAAAGGATGGCATGGATGCCTTTGGGAAGCACTATATTAGTGCAACTTGAAATGTCAACCTCATGGCTTCCTTTCTAACCCCTCTTTCATTTTTCCACTGTATGCTTTTTCTCTTTTAGTGGTCTGCTCTTCCTCTTCTCTGAGCTACCTGTGAGTTGAAACTAAGGATTCTGGGGCTGATGCAATGGCTCAACTGGCTAATCCTCCACTTGTAAGTGCCAGCATCCCATGTGGGCATTGGTTCATGTTCCTGCTGCTTCACTTCCAATTCACCTCCCTACTTAAGGCCTGGGAAAGCAGTGGAAAATAGTGCAAAGCCTTCCTGCTTGGGAGACCTGGAAGAAGCTCTTGACTTCTGGCTCCCGGATCAACTCAGCTCTGGCTGTTGCAGCTATCTGGGGAGTGAAGCAGTGGAGGGAAGATCTCTGCCTTTGCTTCTCTCTGTCAATTTGCCTTCCCAATAAAAACTTTGGTTGCATGAGAGGTAGAGAGCAAAACAGCGCATGTGAAAGGGGTTGAGATGGGCAAGGATGAGCTCTGTTTCTTCTGCTCACCCCCTCGCAGTCCATCCTCTGGCGCTGTCCTGGAAGGGGCTCAAGGTTGACCCTGAGCAAGAAGGATCTGCTTTCTATCCCATCAGGCATTGCTTCCTGGCTCTCCTAGCTTTGTTCCTAAGAGGCCTGCTGGACTAAGAGCTCACCAAAGTTCTTCCCAAGAGGCACATTTCAGTGAAAGCATTCAGGGGCTTTACAGAATCCATGCACGCTATTCAAGGGAGCTGCTGAATGCTTTCCTCAGAAAGAGGACATCTTCTCCCTTAACTCGGTGCTGGACATTACTTCTCCCGTCTTAGGAGGGAGGTCCCTTGGGAAACGTCACCAAGGGCGGATGGCACTAGGACCTCCCTAGGGCTTTGCTTTTCTCCCCTGGTCCCAGAACAAACTCTGCAGCATCCACAGGGGCCAGAGCCATGGAGAGCCAGGGCGGAGGGGGGCAGCAATGTGTAAGGGTACAACACTTGGCACCCACCACCGTAGCCTGGCAATTCCTGTCTACCCACAGCTTTATCTCTGTCTGGTCCATGATCCTGAGCCCTGGTGGAAGAACACTCAGATTTATATGGTGCTATTTACTGGCCCTCTGCCAGTGAGTGACACTTTGAAATTCTCTTATATGACGCACTGCTGCTCTGACAATAAACAAGTCATTAGCTGGGTCGGAGGGCAGCTTCCAGCTGGTTTTGATTCATTGTTTCTGAACTGGCTCAAGAGGCTCATTAAGACACAGGGTCTCTCATCCAAGGCTCAGACAACCCCTGAAGTTGGACGCAGATAAGACTTCTGTATGCCCAGGTTCTGGGTGGCTGTGTCCTCTGGTTTCTCTTCTGAACCCCCACAAGGATCATGGCTCCTCCTCGGCAGTGGACAGCAATTACTGGCACAACTCCTTTCCCCAGGACACAGACAGAGGCCAGCAGAAGCAGGCGTGGAGGACAGCAGGAAACAGGAACAGGTGGCAGGTGGAAAGGAGGCACAGGTGCCACAGAGGAAAGAGAGGTGAGGAGGAGTCGGGGGTGGGGAAAAGATGGGGACAGCTCAATGAGGGCCTGGCCAGGTGCATCCAGTTGTTGTGTTCTTGTCTTATAGATCCAAAGGCAGGGGCTGGGGGTGGTGGTGGTAAATCTTAGACAGAACCTAGGCCAGTAGTCTCCACATCTCCCTTTTACAGTTGTACAGTTAGATGCCTGAGAAGGGTGAAGTGACTTTCCCAAGTTCACCCAGAGTATGCATGCTTGCGATCAGATCAGAAACAGACTTAGATCTTGGCACCAACCTCATCTAATGACCTGCACATTCTTCTAGCAGAGAAATGACACCTTTGAAGAAGTGGGAAAATGTCCTGCTTTGGGCACATGCTCATTTATTCCCTTCCTCCTCTTCCCTATTTCCTTGTACCCCTTCCATCACTTTGCATGTCTCCCCCTCACCCAGTCCTATGCAATTCTGCATCCGTGAAGGAGTCCTTCATGGTGCCTCGGGATAGTGGCAAAAATAAGCACGAATTAGACAGCTTTTCCTATGAGATAGGGCCAAAATATAGGAACTAGAATGCAAAATCAGTGAAAGTCTAAGAGGGAAGTTCCACGTTTGAACACATGGGGTGATGCTAAGGGGGTCATCAGACTAGAGGCAGCCACAGTTGCCAGCCACATGGGGGCTGCAGGTGGCAGGTCTGGGCCATGAGTAGCAAATAACTAAAATCAAGACCTTTAAAAAATTGTCATCCTGAAGGATACACACTCAGGAAAATCAGTGCTAGAAAGGCTTCACCCACAGGCTTAGCGTGGTGAGAATGAAGTTTGTTCTTACTGCTCTCTGAAAAGTGTCTCCTGCAAGAAACAGGCCTGAGCCACATGTGACAACAGAGTCTGAATTTCCACTGCTGGAATTGCCACGCTGAGAAGTTAATGTAAGAAATAGATTCCAGACCAGTAAAACTCCTAGGGTATCAAGAGAAGGAAATGCAAGACTCTTCTGGAAGAATGTGCCCAGAGCAACAGCATTCTCACAGCAAAAATAAGTCCTTTGAAGTTGCCTGTGCCGTAAAAAAAAAAAAAAAAAGTTACAAACCACATAAGGAAATGATATGCCTTCAGGGAAAGTCAGCAAAACATATCAAAGTAGTTTAGCATTCCAGCAACATAAAATAACTATGTCTAAAACGACTGGAAAGGTGAGGAAAGAAATAGAAACCTTAAAGGACAATTAAGATATTTTGAGAGAAAGCAACTAAATTTGATAAGAGGACCAAATAGTCTTCTAGAAATGAGCATGCTAGGCTAGTCATGGAAATCAAATCTCCGTAGATCTGTCAGCAGATTAGACAAAGCTGAACAGAAAATTAGTGAACCAAAAATAGATCAGGGAAAATAACACGCCACAGGAAGATAAGGAGAGCGGAGACAGGAAAGAGAAGCCAAGAGGCATAGAGGACGAGACAAGAGGCTCATGCCTCCTTTACAAGCAGTTGAAGAATATGATCCAGAATTGATAGAAAACACCCAACCTCAGAGGAAAGAAACACTCAGGGTTCTTAGAAGGACAAGGAGAGACACTCGGTGAGTCTAGAGTCCAAGAAATACAAGTGTGTCATTGAGGTATGAAAAGAGATACTGTTCTAGTCCAGAAATACGTGGAAAAGTTCCCTAAACTGGAACTTTAAGGCTGAGTAAAATATTAAGGAATTATGAACAAAGTAAGGCTGATGGTGAGATCTCAGAAACAGGAGGAAAATCTGTGAACCCAGTTTGTATGATTCATGTCTGAATGTTTTAGCATCATTCGTTTTCAATGAAGTGACCCAAACCCAATGAAGTGACACCTGCCTTTAAGCTACAGCAAGATCCTACCCTGGCCTGCACCTTCACGTTCACCTGAGTTTTACCCTTCCTATGCAGGTCCTTTGCCCTGTCCCAGCCTGGGCAGAGTATGAGTCACCCAGATGATCCTGCCGAATCCACTCATAAACTTGCCCATAATCCCCCTTTGAGGCCTCCCCTCCACCTATTCTGGGGACTGAATTGAAACTGGACCATGCAACCTTCCTTCCGACCTGAGGCCTTGCTCTGAAGTGGATGGCAGGGGCATGCCCTGCCCCATCTGTGTCTTGTTAGCAGTGTCAGTGGCTTCAGAGGAACAGAAGAACCTGGGCATGGTAATTGGCTCATGAAAGCTACATGTGGCTGGGGTAGGGGGCGGTCTAGAGAGGAAGGGGAGAGGATTTAATGGGAAGCAAATGGTGTGGAAGAGGCTGGGCACCCCCTCCCCCAGTTCATGGCCATTAGCATTCCTCAGACACCTGCAGGCGCTTGGCCCTGCCAGGGCAAGGGATGTGTTGGCTCCTCCCTGCTGGAGTGCAGAACACAAGGATGAAGTTTGCTTCTAATTAAGGGGGCAAGGAGCAAGGACAGATCCGGGAGCCCTTTCTGGTATCTCTTACGAGCGTACTATTTTCTTGGCAGTTATTTGCTTTTGCTTTACCTCTTCATTGTTTATGGTGTTGGAAGAGGAGTGTGGTGACTGGGCATGGAACACTGTATGCTTTATCATTTTTGCTAACTTTGTGACCTCAGAGAAAGCACCTGATCTCTGGTTCTCAAGCCTTCTCCTCTATAAGGACAACAGGGAAGAATTCTGCCCAAGCAGGGTTACTGTGAAGGTTAAATGAAGTAGATGATCGGAAGGCATCCGACAAAGTGAACACTCAAAAACGTTGAATTTTTTTTCTGCTAAGTTGCAGAAATTTCTAGGGAAAGAATGGCATCTTATCCTTTAAACCCCAAGCTGCCCAAAATGGTGCCAGGCACAGAGTGTAAGCTGTGAGATGTTTAGGGAGCAGAAACTCTCTAGAATATCCCCAGCCCCGCACACTGGCATAGTGCAGATGAGAAACAAAGACATGAGGAAGGAAAAAGACTGAGTACTGAAGAGCCATGGAAATGGGCCCAGTGGCCAGCCATTGCCCAACTAGCAAAGAAGTTATGTGTCTCAGACCCAGCGCGATAACGTAGCAATTAAAGTCCTGGCCTTGAACGCACCAGATCCCATATGGGCACCGGTTCTAATCCCAGCGGCCCACTTCCCATCCAGCTCCCTGCCTGTGGCCTGGGAATGCAGTACAGCACAGCCCAAAGCCTTGGGACCCGGCACCCACCTGGGAGACCTGAAAGATGCTCCTGGCTTCGGATTGGCTCAGCTCCAGCCATTGTGGTCACTTGGGAAATGAACCACTGGACAGAAAATCTTCCTCTCTCTTTCTCCTCCTCTCTGTTTATATGACTTTGCAATAAAAATAAATAAATCTTAAAAAAAAAATACAAGAAGTTATGTGTCTTCTTGTCAGGCCTCTTGGAGTTCTAGGAGAGACCAAGGCGACAGCAGACAGAGGAGCTGTGCCTGGTCCAGGGAGGGCTCTGTCCTTCCTTGGCTTCTCCCAATGCGTCCATCATCAGGCCAGGCCAGCAGAGGCCATCATCAGGCCAGGACCAGTGCCTCCAGGCTTGGTTTCATTCAGCTGTAGAGGCCCCTATAACTGGGGCTTCCATCCACCTGCTCTCCAGCTGTTGCTAAAGGGGCCTTGGGCAAATTCAGCATCTTCCACACATCTTTAATCTGTCTTCAGTCGGTGCCAAACATCTGTAGAGTGGGATCTACTGGCCGTTTATTTTCTGTTTATCTTGGGTGTGACACCATCTCCATTCCTCACTTTGATGATCTCCTCTTTATTATTATGGTCTCCGCTGCTCTGTTTATTTGCTTTTCTTGAACCCCAACCATTTTCCCTATGCTCTCCTGGTCTGCTCTAGTCCCCTGCCTGCCTCCTAGCTTCCCCTGCCCCCATCCCAGCTCCTTGCTCCCCCTCTTTTCCCCTCCCCCTCATTACAGGGGCTGCACTCCCTGCTGGGAGCCTCACTCAAACCAGATGCCATTTCCTCCTCCTCCCCCTGAACTGCCAAGGGCTGCAGGGGGTAAGTGAGGAGTTTTCTCCACCCTATCCGTTCTCTTTCCCCTTGGCTTCCCTGCCCTGCTCTACAGTTTCCTCACAGGAGGAGAGGGGGAGATTAGACAGAGCCCCTGTTCTGTGCCAGTGATGATGGGTGGTGGACAATTCAGAATAATTGTCTCCTGGGGCAGGTATCATGGTGCAGAGGGTTAACCTGCCACCCGAATCCCTTCAAGTCCTGGTTCCTCTGCTTCTGATCCAACTTCCTGCTCATGCATCCCTGGAGGCAGCCAATGATGGCTCAAGTGCTTAGGCCCCGGTTGCCCACACACTGCCCAAACAATCACGTCTCACTTTCACATCTCTTTGTCTGCTCCAAGTGGTTAGCAGAGACCCAGGCACTGAGCTTCAGTCACTTGCACCACAGAGCTGAGCTACAGGTCTGTGACTTCTTCATGATAGATGCATCTGAGCCCCCCATCAGTTGACTGATAAAGGGCCAGCTAAAGATTTGAATTTAGAAGCTAAAGTCCTCGCTTTCCATGCACCAAGATTGCATATGAGTGCTTGTTCTAATCCTGGTGGCCCCATTTTCCATCCAGCTCCCTGCTTGTGGCCTGGGAAAGCAGACAAGGATGGCCCAAAGCCTTAGGACCCTGCACCCGCGTGGGAGACCCAGAAGAGGCTCCAGGCTCCTGGCTTCGGATTGGCTCAGCTCCGGCCATTGCGCCCACTTGGGGAGTGAACCATAGGATGGAAGATCTTCCTCTGTCTCTCCTCCCCTCTGTATGTATGATTTTGCAATAAAAATAAAATAAAATAAATTTTTAAATAAAAAAAAGATTTGAACTCTAATCTGGTTTGATGTGAAGAATGGCCAGTTAGCTTCAAACTGAGCCCTATTTTTATGTGTGTGTTTTAATGTTTCCTTATTATTATTTTATTTTAGATGATGTTAACATAGTTGATCTGAGTGAGATGGATCAAGAATTAGGGAAAAGTGAGTGTGATAATTTCCAACTTTTCTATTTCTCCTTCTTGTTTCGTGGAGCGGGGGCAGTGTGCAGGGGGGATAAGGGGAGAAGCCATATCCAGCGTCCCAACTGCCCCAATACCCAGGGATGAGGAATGGCCACCTGATATCAACTCAGGGTCCCAATATGGCCTGTGCTTCGAGGGTTCTGCTCAGGTGGTTTTGATGGTTTTGGAATGTTGCTGATCTTGCTGAACAAAGGATTAGAGAACCCTTTAGGGCCCATTGGCTGACATAGTCAACCTGGGTGTCCAATTCACCCAGGCATTTGCCGTCATCTGTTGGCTGTGATAGTTGTCCAATTTGTTCTGTTCTCCTTTCTCTGGGACGGTACAGATGTCCCCTGCAGGGCTCAGTGGGCTGTCATAGCCTCTATGCGGATCTGACCCAACGTCTACTACTCCGTCTTTTCCGCTGAGGTGGATCAATGTTCACAGGTGGGCCAAGGACCTGAGCCAGTCAACCCAGGCCCCACGGGACCCATACCCATGGGACTTATGGACCCAGCACCCACTGCACAGGCAAACCAAGGACCTCCTGTCCCCAAGGCTCACGGACCCCACCACCCACCGCACAGGTGATGGCCCCTACTTTCTAGACTTGCCAATTTGTTCCAATGGCTGGGATGAGCCTTTGCTTTGGGGTCGGAGGGTAAGATGTACTTACTGGAAAGGCAGATGTAGAGAGAGGGGGAGATCTTTCATTTACTGTCCACTTCTCAAATAGCCACAATGACCAGAGCTGGGCTGGGCTGAAGCCAGGAAGAAGGAGCTTCTTCCAGGTCCCCCAATAGGTGCAAGGGCTTAATGACTTGGGTCAATCCCTGCAGCTTTCCAAGGGCATCGCAGGGAGCTGGGTCAGAAGCAACCAGGACTAAAATCTACTTTTCTACACCGCTAGCCCCTGAACAAGGCTTTTTTCCCAGAGCCTGTGCTTGGAGACTTGGTGGTTTAAGGGACACATATGTCTGTTTCTGGAAGTGTTTTTACTCCTGGAAACCACAGGTCATCAAAATTCAACCCCTTGGATTACCATTGCGCTTGTTGAAGGTGCTGGTATAGCTTTCACTGTGTGAAGAAAGCTAGACTCAACAAGGAAAGCAGATGCAAGAGAAACCGAAGATGAGCTCATCACCAGAGGGGCAGGAGTGGCCAAGGACTCCAGGAAAAATCACCAACCGAGGCCCAGGCTTGGGGCCTCCGCTTTTGTAATGTGGTGCTATTATGGGTGAGGCCACTGTGTTAGTCAAAGAATCCACGAATACAAGCCCAAAGAAACTGAAACCGAGAGCATGCGTACCTTTGGATTCTTACTAAAGCTGCTTTTTAGAGCAGATTAGGGTCGGTTCTCAGCCATGGTGGGCCTGACACTCCCCTGGGCAGTGTTGGGTGCCAACTGGGCTTAATCACCAGAGACCTTGCATCAGCACATGTTGCGGAGTGAAGGTTTTGCCCCTATTTCTGAAGCTGGGTGGGTACCTGGGGACTAAATGCTTCAGCAGTGTAGGGCTGGGGCAGCACCGTTGTGTGGAAATGATGCTACAGAGCATGGTCACAGAGCCGGTTGGCCCCGAGCTCCTGCTCCCAGGTGCCCATTCTCTCAGTGGGCATGGTTGCTTTGGATGGGACTGTTTCCCGCAGAAGACAGCATGTTGACACAGGGGCAGGTGAGAATGGCAAGGAGATGTGTGAGGGGACAGCATTGCTTTGGGCTACTGAAAGGTGAGACTCCTTGGCCCCAGAGGCCTAGGTTGCAGCAGAATGGACCTTTAATTGCTGGCAGGTGCCTGAGCCACAGGGCTGCGGCTCCTCCCGGAGTGGAATGTCCACAGAGTGGCAGCTCAAAGGCCTTCCGAGCTCCCCAGGTCAAAGGTCAGCATCAAAGGATCCCAATGTCTCATTAAGTGGTTACAGGGACCTGTCTCTGTAGGAACTTTGCTTGTTTGTTGGTTGGCTTTGGCCAGAGGTTTAATCTAAATATGCCAGTCACGGTAGTCTGCTTGTGAATCAACGTCTCCCCAGGAATGGCCCATCACTGCCCCCGCAGCCCAAAGGTAGATAGAGAGGACCAGACCATGTGTCTCCTCACTACTCCGAGGGACTGAAGGGAGAACGGAAACAAACGAGGGGGCAGGAAGACACAGAGCCCTTACCTGCGCTCAGTCTCTGTGCATCCTCTGTGCTGGCCCCTTGCTTAAGGCTCCTCCATCCTCCCACCACGCCTGGCTCCAGAGCCCCCGCCTCACGTTAGAGGGAGGAGGGAGTTCTCAATCTGTTCAGAAGGCAGGGGAGCCTCCTTGACTTAGAGTCAGTCTGAGTTCCTGTTGACTGGGGCACCGTGTCACATAGGGGTGCAAGGAAATGATGGCTTGTTGGGGGGGAGGGCGGGTTCCTCACGTTTTCTGGAGAGATATGGGGTGGGAGGAAGGGATGGAAGGAACACAGAAAGGAAGGAAAGAGGGGCCCTGGGGCGATAGCCTAGTATCTAAATCCTAGCCTTGCATCTGCTGGGATCCGATATGGGCACTGGTTCGTGCTCTGACTGCTCCACTTCTCTGCTAGTTCCCTGCTTGTGGTCTGGGGTATCAGTAAAGGATGGTCCGAGTGTGGAAGACCTGGAAGAAGCTCCTGGGTCCTGGCTTCGGATGGGCTCAGCTCTGGCCATTGGAGAGTGAACCAGCAGATGTCTCTCCTTCTCTCTGTGAATCTGCTTTTCCAATAAAAATAAATAAATCTTGAAAAGAGACAGAGAGAGAGGGAAGGAGCGAGGGAAGGAAGAAAAGAGGGAGCGAAAGAGGGGAGGAAGAGAGAAGGAGAGAGGGAAGAACCATCGTTCCTGATGCTGCTGTGGGTGCAGCTCCAGGCTGAGGTTTCAGGTGGGTGAGCCGAGGGAGGCTGGGGTGAGAGAGCGAAGCCAGAGGAAGGCCTGAAAGCTGCTATTGTTCTGGGTCTCTGCTCAGAGAAGCCCCTAGTCAAAAGAGCTTGTTAGAGAGGCCGGGCTGGAGACAAGCTGCTCTCAGAGAGCCAGTGAACCGTGCGAAATGACTTAAACTAACATCCCCAACTGCACTGGGCTGGGACCCAGGAGTCAGGGCCGTGCGCTCATCAGAAATTCATAGAAGGTGCCCTGCGGCTCGGCTTTCTCTGGCCGCCTTGCTCATTGAGTCGGTTTTTTTCTTCCCAGTCCCAGGGCTCTGAAAGGGAGACAGGGGCTGCCTGATGGGGGAGATCAAGTGGCCTTTGAAAACCTTTCTTGGAGTTTATTAAACCCTGGGGCTAGGGCAGGCCATCCTGGAGGCCCAGCCAGGCCTAGCTCCTACAGACAACCCCCTCCCTTGCCATCGGAGACCTGGACCGTTCTCGGGTCCAACCTTGGCAGGCCTGTGCACCGGGCTGGGGTCCTGACGTTCTGCCTGGGGTAGATCTGCTCCTGTTTTTTTTTTTCCAGAAGAGAGGCCTTCTGAGAGAGGCCTGGGGGCCAGGGTGTGGGGTGGGGGGACCTTCTCTTCTTAGGCGCTTGCACAGGGCACCCTCTGCTTCCTCTGGGGGTGTGTTTTCCAGAGCTGTCCCCAGTGTTTGCGCTCTAGGTACACAGAGCAGCAAGGGAGGAGCAAAGGACCGAGGGGGTCTCTGGGCTGGATCCGCAGCTCAGTGACCAAGTAAGGGCAGGAATGAGGCCCTTCAGGGAAGTCACAGGGCAGAACCCTTGGGAAGCAGAGAGGTAGGACATCACACCAGCCATCGCTCAGTGTGTCCTCCTGCCCCCACCACCCCACATCCTCTCCAGGAGCTGGTCCACATGGGACAGCACCCACAAAGCAGGGAGCAGGCTGTTTCGCATTGAAAACGTCTGCAAGAGAGCTCTGTGAGCCTGAGGCTTAGAATCAAGGCAGTTAGGGTACGTGATTTTCTGGGATGAGTCTGTAAGAAGTTTGTGGAAAATGTGCATTATGGAAAAATGTGTGTGGATTTCCAACCATTCTTGCACCGAACTAGATGTGTCTTTAGATTCCATTCTTTCACAAACTTTTTGGGGTACCCTTGGACAAGTCAGCCATCGTCCTACAGGCTGAATGAACAACGCAGTGGATTTGGCTGCCGGGAGGCATTACTCGGTAGTCGGCAGTCAGTGAGTTCTAAGCCTGGCTGAGCTACCTGCCCCCAGCTGGAATCTGGGGGCCAAGGGGCAGGCGTGTTCTCCGCCCTGGACAAGGGCAGCTTTCCATGGATGTATATATCCTGCTAGATCTCAGTATCTCAGTGAGAGTCCTTTTGAAAAGATAAACCTGCTGACCTTAAACACTCGGGTTGACCTTGTGGCACAGCAAGTCAATCTTCCACCCAAGATGCTGGCAATCTTTTCTGTGTTGTATTTCAAATCCCAGCTGTTCCACTTCTGATCTGACTCCCTGCTAATGCTCCTGAGAAAGCAGTGGAGGGAAGCTTTCTCTCTCTCTTTCTCTCTCTCTCTTTCAAATAATTTTTAAAAGTAATGCTAAAACAGTGTTGAGAATTATCAGCCCAGTTTACCTCCACACACACACACACACTCACACACCACACAAGTGAAGGCTTTAATCTGTTTGGTTTTGTTTCATTTTTATGCCCCTTCTGGACACTAGCAGACTCCCCCTCGCTGCACCCATCACTGGGACCTGGGGGAGGAGAATGCTCTTTCCCAAGCCAGCTCTGACTTTGCAGTCCGGCTTGATCTCTGCCCTCCACCCCGCCTCTTTATGTCTTCCCCTTTAAACAAGTTCAAAGTCCTTTAAAGCTTTTCCTAAGAATCTTTTTCTCAGCAACTGCGGAGAATAAACAGATGGGGACAGTATGAAGATATAAAGCTAGAGTTCAGAGTCATATATGGTAACAGCCCTGAGCCTTGGGATTGCAAGGTGTGAGAACTGGCGGGGTGCCCTAGGTGGCTCTGGAGCCAGACCCGGGGGGCCTGCATTGGAAATCTGCCTAGCACCTTGTCCCGGGATATTGGGTGGATGGTGATGATGGGCGCTGATTCCGTGCAGATTCTTCCTGATTGGGGGTAGCTTCCGGGTTCTTTGTTTAGAAATCTCTCAGGGCTGTGGAGTTGATGTTACTATGTTCCCCGCCGCTACTTTGTGAAACCAAAGAGGGCAGAGTTACATATACCTAGGCTGGCCATTTATTTAATTTTTTTTCCTGGAATCTGAAAACTGAGAACAAATCATTTGACAACGGGCCAGAATATTTGGATTTGGGAATTGTGCCCGAAAGTTGTTATATACGAGGGGTCTTTAATGAGTCTGTGGAAAAATAGAATTAAAAGATACCTTTATTTTAGTGCAAAACTTTTTCAAATACATACATACAGGGAGATTTCAAAAAGTTCACGGGAAGTGCACATTATGAAAAACCTGTGCATTGATTTTTTAAAAATTAGCCTTAAATTCCACTTTTGCCATGAATGTTTTAAAATGAACTTGTGTGTTCAGTGCAAGTCTTTTATTTATTTTATTTGAAGGCATAGAGAAAGAGAAATTGTCCACCCACTGGTTCTATTTCCAGATGTTCAACAGCGGGACACGGGGCCAGGAGTCCACACCTCTGTCGGTCTCCCACATGTTGCCTCTTCTGGTATACATTAGCAGGAGGTTGGAATGAGAAGTGGAGCCAGGACTCCATTCAGGCACTCCACCAGTAGGAGATGTGGCAATCCCAAGCAGAGTTTTAGCCACAGTGCAAATGTTTGCCCCGGGCCCCCTTTCATAATGTCCATTCTCAGAGCTTCTGGAAACTTCCAGGAGAAATGATCCCTGAGTGGTTTTCAGACTGTCCTTTTACAGGAGTGCATGTCAAATGAGTACACAGGTGAAGCTAAGGTGCTCGGGCAGGGGTGGGCCTTGGGCACAAGGCTGTGCCTGCTGTGAGCTTTCCTACACCTGCTGCTCCCTTCCTGTCTCCCCCTGTGCTGGCTGAGGAGGAGCTCCTTGGAGCCTGTGAGAACTGCTGAACCATCCTACCTCTCTGGGCAAATAGGGCCATTTTTAGCTACTTGTGTAGAAATGACAGAACTGAGGCCCAGAAGAACACAGCTAGGTTAAAGACACCAATATTGTAGCAGGCACGCCTCCTGTATCTGGCTGTACCCCAGGCACCGTGGCCAGTGTCCCCAAACATCTCTTGTTCCTTGTTCACTTCCAAGCAGCAATTGACCCCTAAGTTTCTTTTTATTTTACTTTTTAAAATTGTATAGATTTTTTTTAATATTTTATATATTTTGTTTACTATTTATTTAGCTGTGCTCATGCTTATAACATTGCTGCTTTCCTTTCCTGCTCCACGTCCACTGTTCAAGCGGGTCCCCAGGCCCAGTCCTCAGCCTGGATGATGCTGGGGCCTGGCTCCCCACTGCTGGAGGTGCATGCCCCAGGCTTCAGCCTTCCACTGGAGAGTTGCTGGCCCTGTACCCAAAGACTTTCCATCACTTCCCCTTCCCCAGCTGGCCTCTGCCCCTCCACGTACTCTCTGTCAAGATGCATCCCTGACCTGGGCCTGTGTCTCCTCTGCTCCCCAAATTCCTTTCTGGCCAGCTTTGTCCTCCACTGGGTCTCAAGGCTTTTCACATGCCAGTCTCTCACCAGAAGTCTCCCCAGATAGAAGGAAAGGAAAGTACTCTCCGCCATATCCTAACCCATTCATCCTGACATACCACCAGTGCATGGAGTCGGGCAGCCTGCCAAGCTTAGTTTACTTGGTCCTTGGGTGCTGAGCTCCAGTGTCTTTCTGATTTATGGGGTGGTCTGTATGGCTGTCCTCTGCACCCCTCCACCCAGGCGTGGTGGCTGGTGACTGTGCCCCTGGAGGCAGGCACTGTGCGAGAGCAGGCTCTGATCTAGGCCGGGCCTGGCGTGTACCGCATGGTCGGGGTGAGGGACTGGAGGAGGTGCCTTGTGTCTTTCAGGCGCTTCTCCCTCCTTGGGGACATGGGCCTCTGTGAGCTGCGCTCCCAGCTCCCGTCCAGCTCTCCACATCCTGGGTTGGGGTCAGTGAGGCCGGCATTCCTGACAGCCCCCTACTTACCTCTCCACCCCCTACCTCCCCAAAAAGCAGCGGGAGCTGGCTGCGGTTCAGAGCCTGTCAGCTAGTGCAGCGGGAAGGAAACATTAAACACGCCAAACTGCTTATTGGAGCTGGGTAAACTCAGCGCGCCACGGTTTACTTTGCTGTCAGAAATCCCTTAGCTTGCCACAGAGCAGAGCTCCCAGAGGACTGGGGCTCCCACCGGCCCCCCAGTCCCTGCCCGCCAGGAGAGACCCTGCCTCTGCCTTTCCCAGCCGGACCCTTAGGCAGCCGCCTCTGCAGGCCAGTTCCATCCCACCTTTTCCTGCCTTCTCTCCCGTTTCTTCCTCCCCCTGTGGCTGCCCTGTCCTTCCCAACTCTGACTCAGTGTCTCCCAGCAGTCAGATGGATGCTGGGAGCTATGTCAGGTGTTATTTTGGAGGCAGAGAGAGGTCAGGGGTCACCCATCTGTCCACAGGTTCCCTGCAGTCCTAGAGTAGCAACCATTGACTGGAGCAAAGGTGCCAGCACCGGTTTGGGGAGGCAGGAAGGGTGCTGGAAGGACACACTGCAGGGCTCAGGGGAAGCAGCAACTCTGCTCCCTCCATCTCCTGGCTAGCCTCTTGAAAGAGTTTGGAATTAGGAATGAATGTGTTACAGATCTTGCTCCCAGCTTTGCACTAATTCCAGTGCACCTCAGCTCGGCGGCTTCAGCCCCCTAGAGGGCCTCCCTTGACCCCCCTACCTCTGCTAAGACATTTGCAGCCTGGGCCAAGGTTTTCTCATTGGCTCCACTTGCAAACCTTGTGGGCTTGAGATGAAACATATGCTGCTCTGGAATGTGGCTATTAGCCAAGGGAAGGCTCAGAGGCCCCTGCAGAATTTGCAGCCATCTGCCAGGGGTTCAGCAGGGGGGCTGCTAGAGCCTTTGGGGCCAGCAAGAAGCAGTGGAGGTTGAGGCCCGCTTCATTCTCCCAAGCCCACTTAGCACCGGAGCCTCTTTCAACAGCCCAGTGGATCTCAACATGTTGCATTTCCTCCCTGGGAGAGACCCAAAGCAGCCCCAACCTCAGACGCCAATGGGCTTGAGCGGCTGGCTCCAAAGCGAACAGGTGCCGATTAGTATGGCATTCTGCATATTCCTTGAATGTTATTCATTTCTTGCCAAAAGACACAATCCTCTTCCCCTGCTCTCGCCGTCCTTGCCTGAGAACCCACAGCATTTTTCCACTCTCCCTCTCCAACTCCAGCCAATGCATTGTTTGCCTCTCTGAGACTGTTGCTCCCCACTGGCCTGTACCCGGGGACCTGTCTTCACAGGCCTCACTGGACCACCTGAAAGTCCCCCATTTGGGCAGTTGCCCACCTGCCCATAAGTGTGGTCAGCCCACAGTGCTTTGTCCCTGCCCTGTACTCTGTGGAGTGCAAAGATAAAAGTCACCAGTGGAAAACTGGATTCCCTGCCTCTGCGCCCTGGGAAAATCGAGCCTGGGTATTGGCTGGCTGCAGGATCCTGTGGGGAAGCCTCCAACAAGGTCGAAGTGCTGGGGCTGGCTGTACTGGGAGAGAGAGGCGGCAGGTGGAGACACCTTCCGAATTAGGGGTCATGAAACTCTGCTCTAGTGCATTCTGGGAAATTGCCCAAGTAGGGGCAGGGGTGGGGCATGATACATGAACTTTGGGATTGGAAAGGACCTCAGAGAATATTTAATTCTACCCCGTTTATTATTGTTTGTTTCTTTAAAAATAATTTATGGAGACTCTGAGGCCTCGAGGAAGAAGAGCAGATTCCTGAGGTCGTCCTAAGGGTAGTGGCGGGACTGGAGCAGCACCCAGGCTGCCTGTCTCCCTGTCCAGGGCCATGTGTACTGGGTGTGGTTGTCGCTACCCCAGGATGCTATGGAGGTGGCAGCTGCTGTGCTGTCACAGGATTCGGGCTCCCACCCCAGTCTCTGCTGAGACCATTGATTCACTGCAGATAAAATAGTGCCTGTCCCCCCCCCCGACCGCAGTCCAGGGACCCACAACACCCCAGGTAGATACCCCTGGAGGAGGGGCTCCCAGCTCAAGCTGCTTTCCCAAGAATGTGTTTTCACTTTCTAGCCTCTGTTGCCTTGAACGTGTTCTGTCTCGCATGTTCTACCCCTCGGTCACAGCTAATTTGACATGGGGTAGACATCCAAGGCCAGCCAATGTATTGGATAGAAATAGCCATTCGGCGTCTCTCTCTTTGTAATAAAAGAAAAAGCACAGACTCTGTAGCCATTTAGTTATAGGGAGTGAGACTAGTTTTATGACCAACGGGGACTTGAGTTAGGGCCATATTATGCAACCATAAGCAAACCCAAATTATGCGCAGAGAAAAGCCAAGCCAAGAGACTCTAGCTCAAGAGGAGAAAGAACTGCAAGGCCTGGTATTTCCGTGTATTTGAAACCTTTTCATCCTTAAAATAGTCATCTTGTAGTCTATTTTTTTTTTTACTTGTGCTTCTATGGATGGAGTTCCTTCTCTCAAGAACAAAGGCACTTTGCCTGTAAGGGAAGAGGAGAGGGTTTTACCTTAATTCCTTAAATAAACTCAACTCAGACAGGGTTGGACAACCACTCTGAAGGGCAAGTTCATGCCAGTTGCATCCATGCCGAGATGGACCTCTGGGAAACAGAACACCCCCTTGCAAGGTGACGTCGCCAGGGAGGAGAGCTCTGCTGGGGGCAGCTGCTGGTGCCTCCCTCCGCGATGCTCAGGTGCTATGGACCACTCAGCTGCCTGAGAACACAGGCGTAGCTGCACTTCTCACCTGTTGGGGAAAGGCTGCATATGCATTGCTGCTGACCAGGGGAGGCCTGTGTGAGTGAGACTGCCAGGGTGTGTGTGCTTGGGTGTGTGACGCAGTGCACGGTTTTGCATGTGTGAGTGTGTGAGAGCATGTGCAAGTATATGCATGTAAGTATGTAAATGTGTGTGTGAGAGACCGGAGAGAGTGAAGGGCAGTTAATTGTCAGGATGTGAGTCCTGGGGGCTAGAGGCACACCTAGTTTAGCTGGAGGATCAGTGGGTGTAGGGAGGAGGGGCAGCCCCCTGCGTATACCCACCCTGCCTCCCAGCAGGGAAACCATCCCAACCTCAGGACTTCTGGGCCCCTCCCATCTGGAAGACAGAGCCGTCTCTTGCTGCAGAGCTACATCTGTCCACCAGATGAGCAGTACCTGCAAAGCTGCCCACATTGAGCCTCGTGGGGCCAATGCCTCTTCCAGAACCTTCAGACAACAAAACAACGGTCCGGAACCACACTTCCCAAAGGATTCAGGGGTGCTTGCCCTGGAGTCTGATGCTGTCCACACATGTTCAGAAGGGAATGGCTGCCATGGAGTGGGCCAGCGTGAACAAGGTGAGGGGGGTCAGGACAGCAAAACAGATTCTCAGAGAAGTCAATCCAGATTGGCTGGTTGCTCAATGTTAGTAACAAAAATCTCTGGTGTTCGTGGAGGAATGTGAGACTTCTAGGATGCCAGGCCTCTTGCAGTCATAATTTAATTCTTACATCCCTGCAGAATATGCACAAAGTGACTTTGAGAAGTTTATAGAAAATAAATTGAAAACATAAGCTGATTTATTTGAAATCCAAACTGAGGGAGGGTTATTCAAAAAGTTCATGGAAAACTCATATTCTGAAAAAGCTATGAGTGGATTTCTATTTTTTTTTTTTGTTTTTATGCCAAAGCAAACTTGTTTTTTTAAAAAAGGACTTACCAGACCCAGCACGGTGACTTAGCAGCTAAAATCCTCACCTTGAATGCACCAGGATCCCATATGGGTGCTGGTTCTAATCCTAGCGGCCCCGCCTCTCATCCAGCTCCCTGCTTGTGGCCTGGGAAAGCAGTCAAGGATGGCCCAAAGCCTTGGGACCCTGCACCTGCATAGGAAACCTGGAAGAAGTTCCTGGCTCCTGGCTTCAGATTGGCTCAGCTCCAGCCATTGAGGTCACATGGGGGTGAATCATCAGATGGAAGATCTTCCTCTCTGTCTCTCCTCCTCTGACTTTGCAACAAAAATAAATAAATCTTTAAAAAAATAAAAAAAAATACTTACTTTATTTATTTGAAAGACAGAGTTACAGAGAGAGAGAGAAACAGAGAGAGGTCTTCTATCCATCCACTGGTTTATTCCTTCAGTGGCCACAATGGCCAAGTCTGGGCTAGACCCAAGCCAGGAGCCAAAAGCTTCACCAGGGTCTCTCACATGTGGAGCTGGGTTGGAAGTAGAACAACTGGGACTTTAACTCGTGTGCACTACACTACGGTGCTGGCCCCCAAATCAACTTGTTTCTTAAAAAACATTTGCCATAGCACCACTGGTTTGCACGAGAGACACGGTTAGGGGAGAACTGACTGGGCAGTTGCATCTACCAGTATGTACATTGGTTGATGCAGGTGACAGACCAAACCTGACCTTGAACTAGCTGGCACACGCAGGAGTCAAGTCTGAGGTTCCCACAGGAAAGGTTTCTTGGGGGACTTCTCAACTATATCAGTGAACTCAAATTCTGGCCACAGGAAAACTCTCAAAGTATGTGATCTGACCTTGGATTGCTTGTATTAGATCTGGGCCTCCTCAGTTGCTGATGCCCATGCAGCGGATAGCACACCCAGATGTACATGGGGAATGATAGCCAGCTCTTTTAGGCCAGTAGAGGACACTGAGTGCCTCATTAGAGACTGGAAAACAGAACAGGTTGGACAACTCCCCTAGCCAAGCTGTGCAGCAAGTGTCTGAGACTGTGGATGCACTCAGGTGGACTTTGTCAGTCAATAGACCTTGGGAGTATTTTCTCAGCCCTGAAACAACGAAACCAACAACTTCTCAGAACTATCAAAACCACTCAACTTCCTCCAGTCAGTTCAAGTAACACTGTTGGAACATTCTTCCCCACATTACGCCGCTATGGCGTCATCAAATGACCATTCCGTATGCCTGAGTGCTGATGTAGACTGTCAGCAAGGAGAAGCCCTTTCCCATTCCCCTCCATGGTTTAAAGAAAATAAATAAATAAAATATTTGTCCCGCCACCTTCTTCTATATCTGACCCTTTCCGCCCTAATTGGAGGCCCAAATGGATATGCATCCCTCTCAACTATGTAAGCAATATTAAAAATAGAATTAAAATTATTTCTTTTTTAATTTATTTTTTTATTTTTTTAAGATTTATTTTATTTTTATTGGAAAGGCAGATATATACAGAGAAGAGGAGAGACAGAGAGGAAGATCTTCCATCCAATGATTCACTCCCCAAGCAGCCACAACCACCAGAGCTGAGCCGATCCGAAGCCAGGAGCCCCTTCCTGGCTTTTATTTTTACTTGAAAAGGAAACAGTGAGATGGAGAGAAAAAGAAAAACACAAAGAAATCTATGTGCTGGTTCACTTTCCAAATGTCTATGCAGGCCAGGGCTGAGCCAGCTTGAAACCAGGAGGCTGGAACTACATGTAAGCAGTGACTCAAGTGCCTGAACCACCACGTGCTGTTTCCCAGGGGTGTGTGGTGGTGGGGGCAATAGAAGGGAGCTGGAGCGGAAACAGAGTAGGTAAGACTTGAGCCCGGTACCATGATGTGGGGTACCATCGCATCAAACACATGCCATAAAATTCCATTTTCTAGACCCTTGTGGAAAGGCCCTCATTTCACAGGAGAAACCACAGCTCCTATAAGGTGTGTTTTTCAAAGGTGACAGGGTTGCCACCTTTAAAAACCTGCTGCTTCCTCTCTGGGCAGCACAGGGCCATCCAGCAGGTAACAGGAGACAGATATTAGCTCAGAGAAAGCCAGTGAGCTCCAGAACTTGGTCCTGGCCCTCTCTGCCGTGAGCTGAAGATAGAAGGGCAAAGAGTTCCTGATGACCACACAAACATTTTGTTTTTTTTTTTTTAACTAAATGCACCAAAGCTTGAGGCTCCCAAACCGCCCGCCCAGCCTTTGAAAGCAATCCCGGAAGAAAGCCATGCGCCCTTAGAGCTTCTATGGCGCCAAACATTTTCCAAGCTTCTCTTTGGCAAGAGCCTTCAGAGCTCACAGCACATTCCTTTGAAAACCTTCAGTTGTGGCAAATCTTCCCTCTCATTCTCTGGGGGCAGACTGGATTTTTGAGTAAGTGCCAATAGTCATGCTGGGTTGAGGGGGTGAGTCATCAAAGTGGGGTGTCTCATGGGGATCTGCAAGCAGCATGGCTCTGATGCAGAGATGCTCCAAGTGTGGCTCAGGAGTCCCAGAGAGACCACGGCAGAGGTAGGGAGGGGACCAGGCCTTGAGCAAGGTCTGAGGGTCTTTAGTAGAGAGAGAGCTGATTAGATCGAAGCGGAGCCTAAGTGAAAACACACACAGCCCCATAAAGTGTCCTGGGAAAGAGGCCACGTTAATAAAAAGGGGAAAATGCAGAGGAATGTGTGAGGAGGGAGCTGTTAAGAAAGTGCAAGCGTTTATAAGTGCTGCCTCACAGCTCTGCGCCTACTCAGGGCTCCGAGGATTTCTCATTAGAACTAAAGGAAGATGTTACAGAAACCAGCCTGCCTGCGGGTCGTGGCAGGGACAGAGCTGGACACCTGGCTCAGCTCTGGCCTTTGTTAATCTCTGGTTCCCCTGCGCGGTCACGTTCCTCCCACGTGTGTCTGTGCCTGCCTGCCCTACTGCCGCATTCACCACCCTGCCTTGCCTTTCCAGTGGGGATGTGGGGGCCTCAGCATGCAAAGAGAAGGTCGGCGTGGAAGAGCATGCTTGAGTGCAGCCAGGGTGATGGTTTCCACCCAAAGACCTTCCGACACTCTATGAATATTGGGGGAGGGAGCCATTTTCCCTTTTCCCATCCCCAAACTGGGCTTGGGCACCAGCAACATGTTGGCAGCTGGCCAAAGTCTTATCACAGCCAAACAGGAAATGGGCTCCGACTATAGCTGGAGGGGTAGATCTCAGGTGGGACTTCCTGACAGGCATCAGAAAGCAAGCATCAACACAGTTCGGAAGAAAGGGGCTGATCTGGCCCCATACACTGCAGGAGTTCCCAGCTCACGGAGTGTGCTTGGAGAGACATTAAAAAGAGGGGAGAAAAGGAGTGTAAGAAAATATCCACAAAGGCAAGTACATTGGCCAAAACAAAACAAAAAAAAAATAATAAACTGAAACGAAACAAAACAAAAAAACAAGGAAAGACTTAGTCTTCAGGGATCTGGGGAAAAAGGTGAGTGAGAATGAAGGGGCTTGTGAGAGCCTCATAGGATCAATCCTGGCCCAGGAAAGGAGGCCACAGGTCCTCAGAGGACAGCACTCGCTGCTCACTTGGCGATGGAGGCACTTGGAACCTGCTCGCTGAAGTGCACTGCTCACTGGAGTACCAGTGTTTTGTGGCCAGAGAGTGGTGAGACGGTCCTGGTCTGAGCATTAAGCACAGTGACAGGTAATGTAGGAGGCCACACCGTCCCCCATCTGGACTTCTCAGGAAATGAGGATACTCCATTCTCTCTGTTTGGCTGACATGTGGAAGCTGAGACCCTGATATGTGGTCCTTGGGAACCTGTCTAGTCTGGGAAGGTTGATTCCTGAGAGGACAGTGAAACCCACTCCCTTTGCTAGGTGCTGAGGGCTCTGGTCAAGGCAGGGCCTCACCGACTGTCTTTGCTGCAGAATCCATGCAGAGACCCAGACAGCGGGAAGCAGCTGAGATGCCTTCCATTAATGCTGCAATCCAAATACCCTGCTACAAGAGGGCTCAGAGACCTGACAGATTCTGCATTGTTGCTGGACAGCTGGCAGCAGCTGCAGGGCCCCCAGGGTCTCCCCGAGCGATGGGATTTCGGATAACCTTCACTCTGGGCTCAAAGACATCCTGATGAGATCAGGAAAGTGCCAGCCAGTCTGGGCTGGTACCTAACCGAGCGATTATTGGTCAATGAGAATCCAAGGCAGGGGTCTCATAATCTTATCTAAAAGAGGACACAATAGACCTCTGGCTGGGGAACAGGAACCAAGAAGAGATCTAATAGGCCAGGGTTGGAGGCCAGACCCTTCTTGCTATCTTTATATGTGTCCCTAAGCCCAGCCTAGACTCCAGATGGCTTTAACAGTGCAACAGACAAAACTGTCTCTCACAGAAGCAGGAAACTGTTCATCCCCAAGAGAGTCCAAAGCAGAACTGCACCTAAGTATCACAGATCCAAAAGTGACTCCAATTTCTCTGGTGCAGTGCCTAGGAAATCAACAGAGGCCTCTGCCCCTTCATTGGTGGAAAAAAATGGAACCAGACATGAAGACCACTTGGTCAAGCCATTGCTGATGTGTGTGAGGCAACTCAATCTGGCTAGCCTAGGGGGAACATTCAGGCCATAAGAGTGGGAAATGGACAGGGTAGTCTGGACATGTCAGCATAAAATAACCAACGTGAGAATGAGATGTGAGATGAGAGGCAAAAGAGCATTGCAGACAAAGTAAACAAAAGGCAGGGCAAAGAGCATGACACCCTTAGTTTGGGTTGCTGCTGTATCACTTGCTCCCCATAAAACGGGAAAGCTTGACAAAATCCCCCTGAGCCACAGTGTAGTCGTCTGTTAAATGGGGACTAGAAGAACTGAAAGATTCTTGTGAGAAAAATAGCATATGTAAAAATACTTTGTAAGCAGGAATGGGCCAAACAAATGCTGTGTGAAATGTCTGCTGCGATTACTGGGATTATCAGGCCTCGGTTGTTGACTTGGGGCTGGAATAGATTAGAGTTGGGATCCTCCCAATTCTTGGAGCCTCCCAATGGAAGAGGGAAATCCAAAAACTTAGAAGTGCTCAGATTGAGCAAGAGGAGCCAAATGAACTAGGACAAAATCCAAGGCCCAGATGGAAATTGAGCTACGGGGTGAAGAGCCTTCCTGCTGAGGCTCCACAGGCTCCAGGTCTGCCCCGGGAGCCCCGGCCTTCCCTGGAAGGGTGCTTCCTGCAGGAGAGAGGAAGCCTGATGCCTTTCAGCCTGAAGGGGAGCCCCTGAGCCACCTATGGGTAGGGTCGGGGGTGGAGCCCACATTCTTTTGGGCCTGCACACAGACCTCACGGCACTGCCCTCTCCACTCTCAGTACCAGGCTTGGCTAGGAAGCTGTGAGTCAGGCTTAAACTAGAGGATGAAGTGCAAGGGTTATAGGGCAGTAAGTTATCACTCGGGACATCAACATTGCATGGGAGAGTGTCTGGGATTGGCTGTGCTTCTTGCTAACTGTGCATCCTGGAAGCAGTAGGTGGTGGCTCAGGTACTTGGGTTCCTGTCACCTACCTGGGAGAGCTGGTAGTGAATTCCAGGCTCCTGGTTTTGGCCTAGCTTTGGCCTGGCTCAGTCCTGGCTGCTGTGGCCATTTGGAGAACTGAGTTTGTGGATGGAAAATCTCTCTCCATCTCTTTTCTCCCTTTCCCCCTTTCAAATGAACAAAAACTATCAATAAATAAAATAGCTGGTGCAGCATGGGGTCCCTAGAGGGGGCAGGATTTGGAGAAGGGAGGGTCCTGTTGTGATCCAGCCTAGAGCAGCCGCTTTTCCTAGGTGCCAGCCCTGCTGGGCAGGTGAGGTCATTGTTGGCATGGACGCCCCACGCCCTGCAGACGCTTGCAGGTCTGTTTTCATATCTGCAGCAACCACATTCCTGAGCAGGGTGGGTAAGAGTCTTTCTGGACAAGACTGCTTTCCATCAGAAATTATTCCAATCCACTAGGGTCAGATATCTGAAAGAAAACTATACTTCTTTTTTTTTTTTTCTTTTTTTTTTAAAGGAGGAAAATAAAAATTCAGAAAGGATGACTGAATGCAGAAGCCAGGAATACTGCAGTGTTCTGAGGGCCAGAGAAGGGAGAAAAGGCCTGGGAGGGTAAGTGAGGGAGGAAGGGGACAAAGGGTTCAGGTAGTGGGTGCTGGAAAGGGCCCTCTCTCAGATCTAGCCCTGATGGGCTTCCTCGTTCCCATTCACTCACCTGATTCACACCTATCTGTTACTCTGATGCCAAATGCTGTGCTGGATCACAAAGAAGCTGTAATTTTTTTTTAAAGATTTATTTTATTTTTATTGGAAAGGCAGATGTACAGAGAGGAGGAGAGACAGAGAGGAAGATTTTCGGTCCGATGATTCGCCCCCCAAGTGAGCACAATGGGCGATGCTATGCCGATCTGAAGCCAGGAGCCTCTTCCAGGCCTCCCGCGCGGGTGCAGGGTCCCAAAGCTTTGGGCCATCCTCGACTGCTTTCCCGGGCCACAGGCAGGGAGCTGGAAGGGAAGCAGGGCTGCCGGGATAGAACCGGCGCCCATATGGGATCCCGGGTGTGCAAGGGAAGGACCTTAACCACTTGCGCCATCACGCCGGGCCCAAAGAAGCTGTATTAACCACTTGTTTCCTGCTGCAGGTTGTCATAGCACACCCCTTTATCATCTGGTAGTTTCTGTGGACCAGGAGCCTGGGGGCACAGCTCATCTGAGTCCTCTGCTTTAGGAACTCTCACAGGACTGAAACGAGTTTGGCCAAGGCTGGAATCTCAAGTGTGTTAGGAACTGTGCATGTGTGTGCGCGTGCATTTATGTTTGTATTCTGATATGTATGCACACACACATGCTTCTAATCCCTATTAAGTAGACACTAATTGTTATTGATAAAATAATAGTGAAGCTTCTATGAGGTCCCAGAGTCCAATCTGTTAGCCTTCAAAGGCTTCTTCACTCTCTCCACTTCATGGTGTGCCTCCTGGATACACAGATTACAACATGGAAATGCTGGCTGCTCCCTTCATTTGCGGTTGCTGGGGAGAGCTTCTCAGAGGTGGTGACTCGGATAGAACAGCCGCAGGACCCAAGAGGCAGTTCAGGGAATGGAAGCGGCACAATCCTCTGCTCTTGAGGAGCCCTTGAAGCTCAAGTGGGCAGCAGGAGCCATCACGCGGGGCCGCGGCACTTGCCAGGAGCAGTAGCAAGTGCACAGAGAACAGCTGTTAGAAAGAACCCAGGAGACGGTGGCTGTTTAGATTAGTTTTCTAATTGGCTGAGTGTTAGGAAAGCCTCTTGTGTATACAATGGGAATAGTTAATCTTGTCTATTTGTATATCCACTCATGTTCTGTCACTCCCTGATCTTCTCAGCTGTCTGCTTCAGACTGTCGGTCTTAGGCCAAGAGAGGGTTTAAGTCCATGGGGCTCTTTCCAGGCAGTCTCCAGCACCAAGGGCAGCAGGAGGACCATGGCAAAGAGGAAGATGACGGGTGGGCATTTGGCGTAGAGGGTAAGCCACCAGCTAGGGCACCTGCATTCCTCAGTGAAGCACCTAGTTTTGATGCTCACTCTGTCTCCTAAATCCGGTTTCCAGCCAAAGCAGACTGCAAAGCCGTGGTGATGGCTCACTCCTGGCTCCAGCCCAGCCTCTGCCACTGAAGGCACATGGGGAATAAAGGCAGGTGGGAGCTCTGTCTCTCTGTCTCTCTCTCGCTCTCTCACACAAAGGAATTTTTTTTGAAGCTAGAAAAATAGCAAAACCTTTTTTTAAAAGAAGGAAAATTATTCAGATGCTCTTCCCCGCCACCCTCATCTTGGCTCCTTTCTCTTCCCCCACTTGTCCCCAGGCAGCCTCCTTCCCCTCCATGCTCCACTTCCCCAGCACATCCAATCCTGTCATCATACCCCATACATGGACACCAAGTGGCCCTGCTTATGTCACCTCGTAGCATTGCCATAACCCCCAAAGTGACACTTTCTCATTTTAAGTGAGAAACCCGAGAAAGAAGTTAAGTAGCCTGGCCAGCATTGTTGCCCAGCTGGACAGTGGCTGTGCTAAAACTTGAACTTGGGTTCAACATGCTCCTGTTCTCTCTTGCCCTGGCTCTGTTGGCTCAGCCCATAGACTCCACACATTACACCCATCATAGCTTCCTGTGGAAGAAGCCAATAGGCTCTGCCTCACTGGAATTATGTATCCATGTGCTTCTTACCTGCCTTTCTGAGCCCCTCAGTCCCATACCACTATCCCGTGAGTTCTGCAGTATAAGGCTGGGTCCCCTGACTCCCTGACACTTCACAGGCTTGTTGGGTCCTCTCTGATCAGATCAAGGATCAACATGTGAAATTCACTCTCAAAATCCAGAGGAATATCTTCCTGGCTTGATTGACTATAAGATGGTGATAAGGTGGGGGACAGGGAGCGGAGAGTGGCGGAGACTCCTATGGACAGGCAGGGCCTCTTTCAGGTGAACAAACCACTCCTCCGATGCAGTGCTCTGCGTGTCTCACCTGGCTTCTCCCGGCTTCTCCTGGGTGTCACCTCATTATCTGAAAGCCAGTGTGGCCTGCAAGTATCTGTTAACAGTTTTCTCCTTTCCTGGCCTGCCTGTGGTCCAAAGGCCTCTTCGCAAGAGCTCAAGGCCATTAAAACCCCTTTTGGGGGGCTATGCAAAAGAAGAGGACTTTCTCACATCTGCTAAGACTCATGACAAAGGCCCGGGAAGGGTGGACCATACCAAATCCCACTTCTCAACAACGTTCCACAAACAGGACAGACGGCTGGGTTTCTTGGGTGGGAGAATCCTTCGGAGAGCTGCCAGGAGAGGGGAGAGTGCTGCCGAGGAAGTGCGAAAGGTAAAGGCTTTCCCAGTCTCTGTTGCTGCTCATTAAGCGTTTTCTGTAGCAGGCACTTGACCAAGCGTGCTTCAGAAGTGATCGTTTTAAGTCTTCCAAATTGGTCTACAAAATAACATTAATGTCCCTGTGGAAAACACATTTGCCTGACCTTGATAACTTTGACCTTCCCTGGGGTAGTCTCAGTGGTGGATTTTCTCTCTCTCTCTCTCTCTCTTTTTTTTTTTTTTTTTTTTTGTTGTTAAGCGGGATTCAATAAAAAAAAATTCCTGTTGCTCCTCTTGGCTGGGACTTGTGAAAGAGGGAGAGAGGCTCCTCCCGCTGTTCTAGCAGGGACCTGGGCCTAGGGGCCTTCCTGCCTAGCACAGCCCTCAGCTTCAAGTCAGCAGAAGTGGGCAGCTGGCAGGAGAGCTGCATTTCTCAGGCCCAGGGCTGTGTCTTCTTATCTCAGGGAGCCTTAAGTGATTTACGCTCCCCCATCTGATCTGGGTCCCAGGCCCCAGCCTTGGAGTTCCCCTCCGGCATTTGCATTTGGAGTGCTCTCCCCTTGCCAAGGGTTCTCCCCCATAGGTGGAGGAGGAGAGAGCTCAGTGTTCCTGCTCTGGGGTCCACCCTCACCTCTTGCCTCTCCAGCTCTGGTAGGGAGGGGAGGACCAGCTCCAACCGGCTGTTACTGGCTGGGGAGGATGGGCCGGGACCTGCTGCTTGATTGTGCTGTGTGTGCTGTGTCCAGGGCATGGGAACTGAAACAATGATGGCAGAGTTTGCTGAAGTGCCTTTCCTCTTGCCTGCGATGCTTCAAGTGGTTTTAAACTTCACAAGAAAGTTTAAAGAAGTGAAGCAGTGAAGAATCTAGGTGTTCTCTGCTTTTGTGAATCTGCCTTAATGGCTTGGCTGGGGGCTGTGTGAACTCCAGGCCTGATAGTCTACGTGACACCCCGCAGGACACCTGGCAGGACACGTAGGCAGATCACTCTTCATAAAAGAGGTACCAGGTGTTGGATAAGATTCAGTGCCCTTTAGCTCATCAATCTGTACTTTTTGAAAGTTACTTGCTTCAAACCCACCAACAGAAGCCTGCTAAATCGTGACTGTATAATTAATAGCCTGAAATGTATAAAAATCCTGTGCTGTTTAGGGGGGGTGGGGGGCTCTTTCTCACTCTTTTTCCTGCCCTGCTGTTCCTGCAGCAGCCTTGGCTGCAGTGGCCCCTCCCCCTCCAGCCCTGCTGCCTGGGGTGGGGGCGGTGACTGGGAGACCCAGGTTAACCTGAATAAACCACCTTTACGCCTTAGGACCGACTCAGACTCAATGATTTTCTGGGAATATCAAAATCCAGCACAACAGCAGCTTGTATTTTTCCCCCTCAGGTACAGAAACCAAGGCCCAGAGAGGCTGCGATGGCACTGAGAGAAGGGGCATTAGATCCCGAGTCATTCAGAACACATCAGCTGGGATATGTTTCTTTTTTCTTTGGGACATGTCTCCTCCATGATATCTCACTTTTCCTCTGTCATGGAGTGTGGGCTGCATGGGCAAGAGTGGCCTTCCTTGCAAGGCTGGATTAGGAGGAAGTGGAGCCAGCAGAAAGACACGTAGTGGTGAGCAAAGAACTGAAGGCCCACAGCAGGCAGCCCTGAGAGGAAGACGCAATACAATTGAAGCAGCAAATCTGCCCCTTTCTCTGTGCTGGAACAGCCTCTCAGAGAAGCAGCACAGAAACCCCTTTGATTGCATTGTGCTGTGGACCAGGCACAGGGGGCATCTCCCACAAGAGCAGCGGAGAAGCCAATGGCATTCCTGGAGGGCTGCTGTGTGCTGGCATGCAGCTGGGGAGCTCACTCATGTTACCTGATTTCCATAATAGTCTTACCATGTGCTGTAGTTACACACTGACCGGAGGAATACACATTTGTTGAGTACAGCCTACTGGCAAGGAGCAGGAGAGGTGGCCCAAGGCTCTCAGGTGGAATGTTGGGCTGACTGTCCCAGGAGGCACTTCTGCCCAGGGCTCGGTCACTCATCTGCCAGAAAGGAAGGGGAGCAATCGCGCCTTGAATTGCTGCTTCTGCTGTACCACAACTTTGGCCCCCTAATTTATCTTCCAATTGGCAAGAGACAATTGTGCACATTTATGGTGTCCTGTGTGATGGTCCTGTGAGTGTACTCTGTGGAGTAGCTATATTGAAGTGTTTTTAACATATGTATCTCCCCACTTACTTGTCTTACTGAGATGAGAACACTTGAAATCCACTCTGTCAGCAATTTTCAAATAGACAATATATTAGTTGTAATTGCCAGGAGATACAAGACAGCTTTTGAACATGTCCTTCCTTTTTAGGGTTCTCTGTCCATCCATCATCTCCCCCAGGGCCCCCACGTACTAGCCTTCTGTATGAGTGTAACTTCTTACAGGCCACGTATCAGTGAAGCCATGCAGTGTTTGTCTCTGTGCCTGGTTTATTTCAACTTTGGGTCCTCTGTGTTCATCTCTCACAACGAAAGAGAAGGGACAGGCATTCAGCCCAGTGGCTGGGTTTGAGTCTTGGATCCACTCCTGACTCTATTTCCCTGCTAATGCAGACCTTGCGTGGCAAGGTGGGTATAGCTCAATGATTGCAATCCTGCCACTCTTGTGGGAGATCTGGATTGAATTGCTGGTTCCTTGCTGTCTTTTGTGGGCAATTGGGAAGTGAAGCAGCAGATGAATGAGTAGGGGACTTGATGGCTCTGGCTGCATCTCTTCAAGGCTCGGGGAGCAGCCAGTTTTAAAGTGGCCTTAGGATCCATTTCTACATCCGGTCTTTCCAGATGTAGACTCTTCTGAGAGCTGCTGGAGAAGCTGGTGTCCGCGGGGGCGGCTCTTCTCACAGGAGGGGCAGGAGCAGGGAAAGCATGGCTCTTGAGGCTGCCCCCAGCTCCCCAGTGGGCTGGTCCTCTCCCACCCAGGCTTAATTTGCACTGCTAATCTGTTATGTCTTTCTTGGTAATTTAGCACTTTCAGACAGTTATGGTTAGATCCTGTTTATTTTTCTAAACCTCACAAAAACCCCATAATACAGCAGGAGAGTGAGTGGAAAGAGAGGAGGAGGGGGAAGGGGTGGTTCTTCTGGAAATATAAACTCAACGTTCAAGTGCTCTTCCCCATGTGCCGGACAGCTGTTGTGGCGTCCAGTGCGCTAGGAAGCTGCTGGCATTCTGTTCCTCTCCTACTGCCGTTCCTTTGAGAACATGTGGCCTGAAGATCAAGGTGTGGAGAGTGGCTGGCTATTGCCACCTGACAAAGGTTCAGCCCCTTGCCTGACTCTCCTCTCTCCACCCTCACTGTGGGGCAAGATGTGGGCTGTTTCTTCCCTTTATCCAGGAGCAAAAGGGAGAACTGGAAAAAGACTACTGCTTTCGTAGTGTTAGGAGGGAGTTTGGGTCTGAGCTGGCTGGGTTCTAGCCTAATTCGTATTTGTCCAATTCTTTGACTCCTGAGACCCCATGAGATTTCTTATCTTCTCCTGCAGAAGGTGTCCCTGGGTCTAATTGCCGGCTTTAACTAGGGTCATGGTGGCTAAACCGCTGGAAGTACTGTTTGATGGCTGCATGGATCACAGCTTAGAGAACTGACTGAAGTTTGAGTAAGAAAGAGAAAGAGAAGGCCAACATTTTTTTAGTTTACCAAGTGCCCTCAGGCCCTTTGGAAAGAAGAAAGATAAATATAGAAGAGGCAACATAAGGATACATTTAATTGAAGCATAAGAGACCAAGAACTAGATAAGACCAGAAAGATTACTCAGTATCTAATACCAATATTTACTTTTTCATCATCAGAGGATGCCAGAAGGGGCCAGTGACAACCTTAAAATCCCAAAGCCAGAGTGAAGGCTTGAATCTCTTGCCCGACTGTCTCCCCTCTCCATTTTCATTTCAAACTCTACTATTCCAGAAACACACCTGCCATCTAAGCTGGGGTCTTCTTCTTTGAGCTTTTTTAGCTCTAGAGGAGTGATCTTTACTTAACCTTGAGCTTACCATCCTGCAGGCCACTTTTGGCGCATACCTGGTGGCCTCCACACTGCCCTCATTCAGAAAGGATGGGTAAAGAATGTCAGAGGCCAGTTTTGCCCCAGCCTGGCCCCACCAGCAGCTTGGATTGGGTTATAACTATGCAGGAGTTACCTCCTACAAGTTTTGTCCAGTGGTCTGCAAATTTGGAATTTATGCCATCTTATGCAGAGGTTTCCAGGCTTTCACAATCGAGGGACTGGGATGTGAACATGCATCTCATCCCCTTAAAACAACTTGGGTGTCCCAAACAGGGTCCATCAATCCCAAGTTCCAGTGTGGGGTTTGCAACTCAGTGTGTAGTTGGAGGAAAATGTAATCCACATGTATCTGACTCACAGATCTGTAAATCAGGCTCAAGTCTCATGCTGGGAGTGATTTGATATGTGCTCTGGTTTTTTTTTTTTCCAACTTTTGAACGGATGAGTTGGCCAAGACATAAAATAGCAACCCTGAGGGATAGAAAGAAGCTTCAGGTAAAGGTATGACCTGCAGGCTCTTCCTTCAGGCTGGCTTAGCATAGACAGCACAGCACAACAGGGCAGGAGCTTGCCAAAAACCCAGAGATGCACCTTCAATCAGTGCAGCCCCCACTTCTTCTGCTGCTCACATTTCTGGGAGGCTCAGCACTCCCAGGGAAAATCACCTAGCTCCAAAGCGGGAATAAATCCACAGATTTATGACCTTGCCTTTGGGGCAGCCCTTAGAGTACTCAGTGGGAGTGGGCATTTGGCATGGTGTTTTAAGCCACCACTTACAATTCCAGCATCCCAAATCAGAATGCCTGGTTTGAGTCCCAGCTACTTTACTTTCAATCTGACTTCCTACTAAAGTGCTTGAGAAGGCAACAGATGATGACTGAAGACCCAGATGGAACTTCTGGCTCCCAGCTTCAGCCTGGTTCAGCTCTGCTTTTGCAGACATTTGGGGAGTGAACCAGTGGATGAAAGATCACTCCCACTGTCCGTCACTTTGCCTATAGAATAAATGAACACATCAGTCAATACATCTTCAAACAAGATCACTCAGCCAACACATCCTATCACGCAAGGCCATTGGGACCATCAGCACTCTTCTCAAGAGCCTGTTGTTTTCTAATCATCTCCCACTTTGCGGAGAAAAAGGAGACTCCAGAAGAGATTCCCCAGTTTGCCATCACTCTCTTCACCTCTGCTTGCCTCTGCCACCCCCTCCTCTGTCAGGTCCCTTCTGAAGCCTAGCCCAGCAGCAGGGTTGCCTGCTACCTTAGCAGCAACCCTTTCTAGCTTCTCTCTGACCAGCCCTGTGCCTCACAGGGGTTCTGAGGATCACATCTCAACAGCTGTCCCGCATGAAAATCAAAGTCTCAGAGTCTGTGTGCTGGGGGAACCCGACTTGAGCTGAAGAAGGGCCCTGTAGGTAGGAGGCAGGGGTCGCTGGCTCCTGTGTCTCCCTGTGCTCCCTGGGCCCTGGTTCCATTAGCCCTTCTTTTTTTTCCCTAAACCTTTAAGCTCCACCTGCCCTTAGCATACACAACTATTCAAGTCTTTCCCATCCTAGAAAACAAATGTGAAGCCTGCCTTCCACCTGAAGTTCTTCTCTAGGTTTTGGCCCAGGTTCTCTGAAGAGTAAGCTGTATGTTCTCCCTTTGTGTCCCATCCACTTTTCCACCTGTCATGGTCTGGCATGTGTTGTCCACATGGAAATACCACCCCTTGCAGTCATCAGTGACCACACTAGCTGATGTACAGTCTTTTTTTTCACCCTGACCTGTCACTGCTCTGTGGCACCTTTGGCCCTGTGGTCCCTGCCAGTTGGATGTGGTTCGCTCCTCTCCTCCAGGCTGCATGAAACTGCTCTTTCTACTACCCTGGGACTTTCCTACAGTATCTTCTGTGCTCTTTCTTCCTGCCACCTCCATGCATATTGGTTGGGATTTCCTTTGGCTGGCCATGGCTGCACAGTGCTGGCTTCTCTTCCCACTTGACACATTCCCCACATCTTGCTCAGCAGTGCACACTCCCAGGTCTACCCACCCCCCTCCCAGCTTTGATTCCCTTTTCTGAACTTTACCACAGATTCATCAAGGAGAATAAAGCAGGATTCTTAAACAGGCCCCCCGGTACCCTTTCAGTGGACTTAGGCCTCCAAGGACCTCTACTTGGACAAGTGGCCCAAACTTCTTCAGGGCCTCTGCCTTATTTCCAGCATCCATCAGCCTCCAAGTCTTGTTCGTTTTGCCCTTGAGGCATCCATCCATCTGCTCTAGCCCCGAGTCTCCTTCCTCTGCACCTGTCTCTTGCTTTGGGGATTGCCTTCCTACAGCTGGGCCTTCCTCTCCCCCATCCAGACAGCACCTGGCAGCAAGAGCTCAGGGTCTTTCGGACAAATCTTGTCCACTACCCTCTTCCTTAAAATTCTTCAATGGTGTCTCATCACTCTCTGGATATAATCAAAATTGTTCAGCACAGCTGAAAACATTTTATGCTCTCCTGCCCACGGTTGGTCCAGCCTCATTCTCAGCCCAGCCCAAGGTGCTGCCACCCAGAACACAGGTTTTCTCACACCTGTGTGTCTTTGCTTATGCTCTCCTGACTCACAGCTTATGAACTTGTCTGTCAGGAAAAGCTCCTAAGCCTCCTTCTCCTGGGGCCTTTTCTTGAGTGCTGTTTCTCCCGTGCCTTTTGCAGCCACCTCTGCTGCGAGAGTGATCACACTATCTTATAATTGCCTGTTGGGGGGTTGCGGGGAGGGAGGCTTTGGCCATCCTTTTAATCTAAACTTTCTGAGGGCTGTGTCCGTATCTTTTCAACTTTGTGTGCAAGTGCAGGCTCTGGCATAGCATAGACACTCAGGCACTGTTTAGTTAGCCCGAATGCCTAGCTTCCATTGAGCACTTTTCACAAAGTCAGTCCAAGTGCTAAGCACTTTAACACCCGCTATGTCATTTAGTTCACACAATCACAGCTACCCGAGGAGGTGGGTATCATTATCCCTACTTTAAAGATAAGCAAACTTGAACTTGATTTGATGAAGTTAGACAACTTCTTTATATAGTAAGTGGCCCAGAAGAGGAGTGTACCAGGCTTTTTGTCCTATTTCTACAATGGAATTTTTTTTAAAAATACGTCTATTTACTTCATTTTATTTATTTGAAAGAGAAAAAGAGGGAGAGAGAGAGAGAGGTTCTATATGCTAAATGCTTGCAATAGTTGGGGCTGGGCCAGTTGAAAATCCTGACCCTGAAACTGCACCCAAGTTTCCCTCCCAGTCGGCAGGGACCTAATTACTTAAGTCACCATCTGCTAACCCCCAGTGTGCATTAACAGGAAGCTGGATTGGAAGTAGAGCAGCCAGAACCTGTGCCTGACAAGCAAAATTATGTGTTCCTGGCTCAGCTAGTCAGTAACCCCACTCTTCTTGCTGCTCGGATCCCACAGGCGCTGCTGGACCTGGATCTTATGCCTGGGTCTCTGATTCCTTCTGCTCAGGCTTGCTTCCTCAGACTCGTAAGGCCAGCAGTTGGTCTCACGCCTCGAACCCTGGTCCATACCCTCAGCAATGAGCTGACTGCTGCCCATGTGGGTGAGCACAGTCAGGTACCAGACCCCCAACCTGGGGCCGTCCTGGTCTTGCCCCAGGTCCTCCTGGCCTGAGTATAGAGTCCATTGTGGCTCACACTGACTGTGCTCAGGGACCGACAGCCAAGAACTCAGAGAGGTGAGGGACCACTTAGAAAAGGCCCTCACTGGGGGCCAGCGCAGAAGCATAGCACTGCCAGCATCCCATGTGAGTGCCAGTTCATACCATGGCTGTTCTAGTTCCTATCCAGCCATCTGCTTGTGGCCTGGGAGGGCAATGGAGGATAGATCATGTTCTTGGGTCCCTGAACTCACATGCAAGACGTGAAGGAAGCTCCTGGTTCCTGGCTTCGAATGGGTTCAGTTCTTGCCTTCGTGGCTGTTTGGGGGTGGGGAGTGAACCAGTGGATGGAAGACACCTGTTTCTCTTCTCTCTGTAAATCTGCATTCCAAATAAACAAATAAATATTTCTTTTTTTTTTTTTTTAAGACCTTCAGTATCCCTTAGAGAGGAACATGCTGCAGATGGGAGTCCAGGGAGGTCCAGGCCACCTTGCCTACCAATGCCTCCCCACCATGGTTTCTGAGCCTGCACCCCAGGCCTCCTTCTTGGTCACTGTTTCTCACTGTGGCAAAGCTACCATGCAAGTAAGAGTAACATGATCTTGCTGAATGGGACGAGTCTCCAGGATTCAGCCCCGGTTACTGTGTTCATGGTTGCTTTGTGTCTAACTAATTGTTACATGAACTATTGTTAATATGCACTTGTGGATGAAGAAGACTTAGACTTGACAAACATACAGAGATCAGGACAATCTGAGCAGTGAAACCATTTTAAGTGGTAAGAGCTCAATTTTCCAAGTCACTTTTATTAACATGTACTTTGATAGGTAGTGTCTTATTTCGGCCCAGTTAATGGCTGTGTCTGGGACAACACAGGGAAGTGCCTTATGTACTGATCCATCACTGCTGAAGGCGGCCTGTGCTGGTGTCCGAGATTTCCTATATAGCATCCCAGCCATCTTTACACCAGTCCTCAGAGACAAGAGTTTCCCCTACGACAGAGACAGAGGAGGCTGGAAAAATCGTCCTGTGCTCCCAGGCAGTAAGAGCAGAGCTCAAGTTGAACACCAGGTGTGCTTGATGCTACAGGCACGTGCTTCTGCTGGGCTGCTCTGCCTGATGCCAGGTCTGGTCTGGTCTGTAACTGCCTCCAGGGGTCTCCTGTGAGACTCTGGGCTTCAGTGAAAGGTTCAAGGGTACCACCTCCCCATTAGTCCTGCTCCAGGACATACATTGTCCTGGAGTTGAACTCCATTCCCTTCCATTTACTAGGATTTTGCTTCCATGTTCATTCTATCTATCTATCTATCTATCTATCTATCTATCTATCTATCTATCTATCTATCAATCATCTAGCCATCTATCTATCTTATAAAGGTTAGAGGATAGCACACTTAGCCTCTCTCGTGGTAAACATTTTAAAAAATATTTAAAAAATTTACTTGAAAGAGCCCAGCACAGTGACCTAGTGGCTAGAGTCCTTGTCTTGGACATGCTGGGATCCCATATGGCTGCTGGTTCTAATCCCAGCGGCCCTGCTTCCCAGCCAGCTCCCTGCTTGTGGCCTGGGAAAGCAGTCGGGGACAGCCCAAAGTCTTGGGACCCTGTAGCCACGTAGGAGACCTGGAGGAGGCTTCTGGCTCCTGGCTCCGGATTGGTGCAGCACTGGCCATTGCAATCACTTGGGGAGTGTATCATCGGACGGAAGATCTTCCTTTCTGTCGCCCCTCCTCTCTCTATATATCTGACCTTGCAATTAAAAAATTGAATAAATCTTAAAAAAAAAAACAAAAAAAGATGACTTAAAAGAGTTATTACAGAGAGAGGGAGAGACACAGAGAGATCTTTGATTGCTGGTTCACTTCCCGAATAGCTGGACTGGGATGATTCAGAGTCAAGAGCCAGGAACTTCTTCTGGGTCATCCCACATGGGTGGAGGAGCCCAAGCACTTGAGCCAGCTATCCTCTGCCACTTTTCCAGGATGAGAAGTAGAACAACCAGGACTAGAACTGGCACCCGTAGGGCATGCTGGCACAGGTGGTGACTTTACCTACAATGTCACAAGACAGCTCCTTTCCCCATTTTTAATGCAGACTCTGCTTAAGCGGATTCTCACCTGGCACTTTGCAGAGCGGATGCCACGGGATGCCATCCTTCCTAAGGAAAATTCAAGGGCAGCTCCTGGAAAGTGCCAAAGCTAGGACAGAGGGCTGTAGGCCCGACTGACAGCACCATTCTGGATCTAGGCAGCAGACTTCACTGTCTTGTTGCCATCCCTTGAGACTGCCGCTGTGCTGGTCCCTTATAACCATCCTGAGCACAGGGGACGTGCTGGGGAATCCAAAAGAGCCAAGGTCAAGGTCTGACCTGGTTCTGCGAGGCCAACCCCTGACTCTGGGAATAGGTCATCTTCTCTTGCATTTTCTATTGGTTCCTGTTTCAGGAATGTATCGAGTACCCAGAGTCTCAGAACCAGGGTTCTTAGGACAAAGCCTTCCTCTGCCTTGGCTCTTGGGCTACTAGAACCAGCCTTGGGCCTGGGATCTGGCTGTGTGCAGCTGAGGGCCCAGGCTGTCCCCACACCCTGGCAGAAGGTGGCAGCCTCGATCACAAGCTTTTAACTGCCTGCTGGAGGCAGACCCTCCCTTGGAATCCCAGGCCTCCTGGCAGGACAAGGAGTGGTCCTTGGTTCCGGGAAAGAGCCAGAGCAAGTGTGTCTGTGTGTGTGAGTATAAGTGTGCTGTGTGTTTATTTATTCCAAAAGCAGTTGCTAAATCAGAGGTGTTTGCCAACAGAGTTCTGCCTGACTGCTGTGTTTGTTTGCTTAGCAGAGTGCAGGGAAGGACAAGGGCAGAGACAAGTGCAGGCCACAGCCCTCTTATGGTCCATGAAGCGTGAGTCAGCCTTGATGGGGGCCACTTAAAAAACTATTCACCTGAGGTCCACACGGTGGCAGGATGGCTAATCCTTTGCCTGTGGTTTGGCATCCCATATGGGCAATGGTTTGTGTCGTGGCTGATCCACTTCTGATCCAACTCCCTGCTAATGGCCTGGGAAAGCAGTTAAGGATGGCCCAAGTCCTTGGGACTCAGCACCCGGAAGAAGTTCCTGACTTCTGGCTTCAGATCAGCTCAGCTCCAGCCATTTTGGCCAGTTGGGGAGTGAACCAGAAGTTGAAAGATCTCTCTCTCTCTCTTTCCTTCTGTAACTCTGCCTTTCAAATAATAATAAAGTAAATCTTTTTTTTTTTTTCTTAATCATTCACAAACTGGTGGTTCCATGAGTACACACAAGATCTGGCATAGGGAGGTTCTGATGGAGGAGCTTGGGAAACTCCTCTGTTGGGACACAGTCCTTACAGGTAAGCACAAAAACCATGATAGGGAGCAACCCAGACCAGGCCAGAGAAATATACCCACCAGCATACATATGGCGTAGGTGGAGGCAGACCGGGCTGAACCTGTGCACATCACCTGCTGGCGAATCCGAGCACCAGAACAGAGTGTGGGTTGGGCCAGGTTTGGTCGCGACACAAACCAGTACACATTACAGAATTCCAACGTGGGGTGAGCTGTACCAGATGTAGTTGCAGCACCCAAATAGCACATGTGATAACCAGGGAGTGAGGGGGCAAAACCGGCAGGGGGAATGTGGGCTACCCTGCTGGACAACCATTCCCACTGGAGAATGTGAGTTGGGATGCAGGCAGACCAGACCAGACAGGGCTACAATATCTGTGGGTCTCGTGTGAGCTAGATCAGGAAAAAGCCAGGTTGGGCTGACTGTTCCAACTGGTGCAAGCAAAAATTAGAGTGGGTGAGGGTTGGTTGGGCTTTGCCACAGCATCAGTCAGCATTCGCTGGCTCTGGGGCTTAATCTGTCAAGTTAAACTTTAGAACCACCTGGAGAGTGCATAGTCCAGGAGTGGGAGTGGTCTAGTAGGGAGATAGTAGGCTCCTCCCTCTTGGGTTACCACTCCCACTGGAGAACACAAAAACCAGGACAGGGGTAGGGATGGCTAGACAGAAAGGCACCTGCCAGTAAGTGTATGGGCTGGATAGCAGGGCTGGCTGGGTTGAACTAGGCTTCAACGTCCATTGACATGTGCGAGAGCTAAATGTGGGACAGACTGAACAAGCCTGCGGTACATACTGGCAAGCATGGGAACCAGGGTGGGGGCCAGGCCTGGTGGGGGTTATGTGGAGTTGCCCCAACTAGGCTGCAGCTCCCACTAGTTTGTGTGAGAGCCAAGTATGAAGTGGGCAGGATCGGGCTGGACTACAACACCCATCAGTTCGCATGGAAGACGGGGCTGGAAACAGAACTGACCCAGCAATTGCAACCACCAGCATGTGCATAAACTGATTGGGGCAACGGACTCTGCTGGACTCTGTACTGGCAAGCACACACAAGAATCAGATCAAAGTTTCTTTAGAGATCCCTCCAACTGAACTGCTGATCTCAGAACCCCAACCACGAACAGACTTTGTCAGCCAGCGGATTCTAAATAGGTTTCATCGCGATTGGAACGGCGAGCTTGGCAACAATTCAGGACTGTTGAACTATCAAAACTGCATAAGCATGACCCTCGGAGCATGCCCCACATCAGGGACCCGGAATGTGTGGGAGACTGGGTAGGACTTCTCCCTTTTTTTCTCCCCTGATCCCAGATACAGGGGGAAAAAAGTGATGATATTAGTGTGGAAACAATGGTCTTACCCGCTTTCCTATAGCCCTTGACCCTTTGTGCCCTAATCAACTACGTAAGATTATTAAAAAAAAAAAAAAAAAAAAAAGATCATTCACTTATGTGAGACTGAGACAGACAAATCAATAGCACCCTCATCTGCTGGTTCACTTCCAGATGTCTGCCACAGCTGGGGAACCCAGTGCAGAACCTCTGCCTGGGTAGCAAGAAGCTGGTTACCTGAGCCCCTCACTGCTGCTTCCCAGGGTCTGTAATAGCAGAGCTGCCATCGGCAGAGCTGGAATCATGCCCAGGAACTCAGATGTGGGACCCAGACATCCCCACTGTTGGATCTAAGTTGGGCCTGCTGGGAGTATTTTGACCAGCTCTGACCCCTGGGGGCTATGGTGTTTTGTCCTCTTTAGCCAATGCTGCATTTCCTGACCCATCTCCCAAGCTGGCTGGATTCACTTTTTCCCTCCCAAGAACATGCCAGGGTTTTCCCTGGCTTCTGAGTTTTGGGCTCTGTGAGGAGGGGGAAGAGAGGGGCAAGGGCAGCAAAATGAAACAGAACCATTGGGTTCAAGGCTGACTCCACTGTCCATCACTGTGTGGCTTCCAGCAGGTGGCTTGCCCTCTCCAGACCTCACACCTGTCGCCTGGACAAAGAGGTTGACATCAATCCCTTGGAGCTGGACCATGTCTTAGCAATACAGGTGTCTCCCAGCCTCCTCTCTGAGCATCCACTGGACCTGGAAGATAAGGTCCTGTTCCCTGATCTCAGCGTCCCATTTCCTACTCCTTAGGCTTGACCTTTCTGCTGGGCCAGCTGCATTTATCTTCCCAAGACTGAAGGTCAGCCCCATTAAGACCCTTGTGCCCTGTCTTCCAGGTAGAAGGTGGGTTCTACACCCTTGTCTTTAGGAGAAAGAGGAACAGAATGGAAAGCAGTGAAAGATCCTCGGGCCCTGGTGGGGTTTCAGGGTCAGTACCTCCCAGCTGGGTGGCCCAGGGACTCCCCAGAAGCCTCCACTCTCTATATCCACCACCCTCCCCTCCCTGCCTAAGGCTCCAGCAATGCATCTGCAAGTCTCCAAGAGAGCTCTGGCTCCCCAGACACAGGCTGGCTGGCAGCCAGGGGTGGTGTTCTGGCTCCCGCACCAGCCAGATGGGGTGGCAGCAAGGCTCTGTTAATCCCTTGGGAGAAAGCTCCTTGGCAAACAGAGAAAAGTGGTTGCCAGCATTGTGCCCCTCCCGGGGGGCCATGGAACACGGTGCTCCAAAGTCTTGTGGGCAGCCAAGGTGCCTCCATACTTTGCCAACAGACCCCATGGGACCAGCTGGGCCTTGAGGGTAGGGAAGGGAGAATGGCTTCCTCCTTCTTGGTTAAGGCTCTTCTGGAGTCTGGAGTCTACTCCCCAGCCTCTCAAAACAACAACAACAACAAAAACAAAAACCAACGCTGGGGGCAGGGGATAGGCACTGTGGCACAGTGAGCTAAGCTGCTGCTCAGGAGGCCTGCAGTCTGCATCAGATTGCTTGCTTTGAGTCCTGGCTACTGGGCACATGTGCCTGAGAACATCAGGGAAATATCCAAGTACCTGGGTTCCCAGCACCTACATGGAAGACAGGAGGGAGTTTTGGGTTCTGGATGCAGCTTGGCCAAGTTCTGGCGTTGCCCCAGCTGTTAGGAATACAGGAAGTGAATCAATGGTTAGAAGACCCTCCCCTCTTTCTATTTCTCTCTCTCTTACTGTTTTAAATAAATAAATATTTTAGAAAATAAACCTGGGGAGTTGGGCTGAGATGAGGCTGCTGGCGCCTTCTCCAGCTCTTCCTGCTGCTCGTCCTGTCTCAGCAATGTTGGAATGTTGGGAGGAATAACCAGGCTTGCTGGCTCAGCGCCACTGACTCATTCCTCTCCTCCTGCCCCATCACACTCGCACTGCACTGCCTGCCCTGAACACACACACACACACACACACACACACACACACACACACACACACGTGTCTCTTGCAACTACTTTTTCTGATGGTGCCACTACAACCAGATGAAAACTAGGAAAATTCATCCCAGGATCAAAGAGAAATCAGTGTGGAAAAACTGGGGGTATGGGGAGGGTATGAAACTAGATCTAGAGAAAGCAGCCAGCTGGGGAGGTGGTGGGCCAGCCAGCAGACCCCCTGCTGTCCTCCCAGGGTCTGCTGGGTGGTAGGGGATGGGGGAGGGGCAGGCCCAGCCTCAGGCTGCCTTTTCCCTGAGTGCCCAGCTGGCATGCTACCCGTGAGGAAGAAGTGCTCCAGTGCGCCTGGTCCTTCCAGTGATCTTGCCCTAGTCCCAGGCCTGGGAAATAGGATTCCTGTCTCTGCCCTTGCTGTCACTGGTATCCCACCACATCTTTCTTTCCCCTGCCTGACTCCACTGTGTCTCCGCCTTCGCAGTGTGGCGACACCAAAGCAAGGCTCTGAAGCCGGGCTGGGTGGGACAGATATCACTCCTCCAGCACAGAGGAAGCAAATTTGGCTTGCATGTGTGTGTGTTGGCGGGAGCTGGTGGGGGAACCTCATGGAGCCCAGTAGATCATTCAAACAGCATTCTCAAACCTGGTTCATGTGCACGCTAGAAACGCTGCCATTGGATCCCTCAGGGAGCAAGGGTCATTGAGGGAGAACCACTGTCCCTCGGGTCTGCCCAGGCCTTGGCTCAGCTCTGACCTTCACAAGAGAACAGCTCCAAAAACCAAGCAGAGTCCGCCACATCCAGGTGGACCATTCCCAAAACCCCTTTCTATCACGGATCATTTCCCAGAAACTTTCCAAACTGGGAAATCACAACTGAAGCTGTTTGTTTGAATTGGAAAAATCAGTGTAATGTCATTAGAGAAACCAGAGTCTCCTCATATGACCCCCAGCCTGCAACCTCTCCCTGCCTGGAGTCACAACAGCAATCAACAGCTTGGACACGATGCCTCACGCAGTGCCAAGTGGTCCCATGTGCACCATGCCACTGACTCCTCCCAGAAGCCCTGCTGGATGCACTATGGCAAGCCCCACCCTGGGAGGCCAGAGCACAGGCCCGGGAAACCACAGGATCCACCTGATGCTGTCCAACCTCTAGGTCAAAGAAACTCCCACGTCAAGTCTTTTGAATTTTTTAAGCAACTTACTTGAAAGGCACAAACACATGAACAGAGTTGCCGTTTGTTGATTTACAACTCGGGTGCCTGTAAACAGTTGGGACTGGCTCAGGCTCTAGCCAGGAGCCCAGAACTCATTCTGACTCTGTCACATGGGCAGAAGGGACCTTCCACCTACTGCCTCCCAAGGCACCTCCCAAAGTACACATTAGCAGGAAGCTGGACTGAAAGCTGAGTTAGGACTAGCACCCTAGAACATCGATCACACAGCATCCTAACTGCTATACCAAATGTCTGGTTCTCTGATTAAAAATCCTGGGCTTCCCATGAACATTTTTTAAACTTAAACATTTATTTTAATTAAATAAAGGTAGAGTTACCAAAAAAAGAGGGACAGAGAGATCTGCCACTGCTAGCTCACTCCTCAAATGGTTGTAATGACTCAGACTGGTCCAGCAGCCAAGAACTCCATTCATGTTTTTCACATAGATGACAAGACTCTAAGCACTCAAGCCATCCTCTACTGCCTTCTCAAGCGCATTCACAGGGACCTGGATCCGAAAAGGAGCAGTCAGGACTTGAGCCCGTGCCTGTATGTGATGCCAGCAGCTTAACCTACTGCACCACAATGTCCATTCCTCCAGCTCCAACCCCACCTGCCATGGGTTCTTCTCTGCTCATGAACTAGAGGGGCAACCCAGGCACCCAGATAACATTGATCTTCAGGAAGGCAGGAAAAGATCAGCTTGAATGTCTGCTGTCAGCTGGGCTCCCCAGATCCTTTGAGGTACAGGGGTAGACGGTGGATTTTTCTAGAAGCACTGCTCTCTCCCTGGACTCTCCCTTTCCTCCTTCTACTCCCAGAGTGAGTCACAGTTTTGTTCACAGGTCAGGTTAAATGTTGTCCTCTTCCCCTTCTGGCCCAGGACCCCAGCTCTTGCCTCCCTTCCCCCTCTTCTTCCTCATGCAAGTCCTTGCCCTTGGCTTTAGGAGTGGGATAAGAGTGTCCTGGGGGTTACCCTGCTCCCAGGGATCAGGACTGATGCATTGTCTGATCTTTGGATCCAACTTCACTGTGAGTCCTGGACAGTCTGGGATCTTCTTTAGGCTCCTAAAGAACCCCCAGCCTCTTCCTCTGTGTGACTCCCAAAAGGGGCTGAATTTCCCAGCTAAGCCACCCAGCTCCAGATTTGGGGGGCAAAAGTGAAAGAAAGGGCATGACAGATACCTTCTGCTTCTGAGCCAAAATCTGCCGAGACCTGCCCAACTCCTGGAGATGAGCGAGCCTGGCCTGGTGACCTTAGGAACTGTCTAGCCACTGCCTCTTGGAGAAGACAACCATACACAAGTCAGCTTTGTTCCCAGCAAAACCAAGAACACCTGGGTGGTGTGGGCTGCAGGAAGAACGTTTATCCAGAACACATTCCTGCCCCCACTCCAGCTCTCTGGGAGTTCCTCATCACGGCCAGGGTCACAGCGCACACCTGGGTTCTGGGGATCTGGCACCATGGCCATCTGGTACACATTTGGGTCTCTGCTTCTCAGGGCCCCAGAAAGTCTCTAGACTTTGGAGGAGACCAGGTGGAAGACAGAAAAGGGAGGACAGGAAGAAGGGCAGGAGAGAAGCAAAGGAGTGAGCAGCTTGGCAGCCAGAGGCTGTGAGTTCTCAAGTCCTCTGGGCTGCTTGTGGGCCTTCCCCATCCAAGCCCTTCCTCCCAAGGCTGAGGGCTGTGGCACAGCCAGGGCAGATAGCAGTGTGGCTCCATAGGACACCAGGCGATAGGGAGGGGACTGATGTAACAGTATGCAAGAGGATGGGACCAGAAGCCTGGAAAAGGCTCAGAGCAGACCTCATCTGACAGGCAACTCCAGGTGGCTCCCAGCCTCTGTCCACCTGCAGGTGTTGCTTCCTTTTAGACCCAGGAAGCTCAGGTCTGAACAGCTCCTACCAGCCACTTCCCATTGAGGTTCGCCTGCACCCAAGAGGAGGTGCCTCCTCTGTGCTTGGCCTATCTTAACTTGTCTGACCCCACCCCCCACTCCAGGCAAGGTAGATCTAGAAGTGAAATGGACCAGGCTTCCAGGTAGCACTGGCACCTACAGGGGTCTGCTTGGAGGAGAAACAGAACAAAGAACTGGGACTGGGGACCTCACAAGTGTTCACAGACAGTGGCTCCAAAGCTCTCTGGGGCCTGGAGTGGGAAGGGAGAGGCTGGAGGCAGGCAGCTGAGTCCCCAGAGCAGCATTCTAGAACCCCAATACTAGCTTCAGGGAGGGTACAACAAATCAACTTTGTTTTGGGTCCAATCTCCTTGGCAGGACAAAGTGACAAGGAAGGGACTGACACAACATGGCTTTGGGTGTCAGTCTGGTGAGTAAGACAGGACCCTCTGGGCTCTGGAGGCTATAGAGATCAAGGGAAGGGACTTTCAAGAATGAGGTAGAGTGGCACAGCTCCAGTCATAGCGGCAGGTTCGGCACTCCTGATGCTTGAGTCACCTCCTCCTCCAGTTCCTTTGTCAAGAGCCAATTGGCTGTGTGACGATGTGAGGAGGTGATGAGGCTGCGAGGATGAGCCCTCAGGAATGGGGCCTGTGCCCTTAGAAAAGAGGCCCCAGAGACATGCCTTGTGGGGGACCCGGAAGAGCTCCTGGTCCAGCTTGGCTCGGACTATTACGGTCACTTGGGCTGTGAACCAGTGGACAGATCTTTCTCTCTGTGTCTCTCCTTGTCTCAGTTGGTAAATCTGACTTTCCAATAAAAACAAATGAATCTTTATATATATATAGAATCTTTTCCATGAACTTTTTGCAGAGTGACAGAAAAAGAAAAAAGAGAGAGAGAGATACAGAGAGAGAGAGAGAGAGAGAGAGAGAGATTCCAGCCACTCATTCATTCCCCAAGTACCCAAAACCACAGTTGAGCTGGACTGGGTCAAAGCCAGGAGTCCAGGGCTCTTTTGGGGTCTCCTCTGTGGGTGCAGAGACGCAAGCACTTGTGCTATCTGCTGTTGCTTTCCCAGGCTCATTGTCAGGAAATTGGAGCAGCTGGGACTCAAACCACAGCTTTGATGCAGGATGTTGGTGTGAACAAGTAAGTGGCAGTTTAACTTGCTATGCCTGAACACCAGCACCTGGTTCTTAACCATTTTTATCCCACAGACACAGTTTGGTGGAAGGGATAGGACCTTTTCTTAGACTTTTTTAAAAAAGACATTAGGTTTACAAGACAATCCAATTATATTGAAATACAGTTATCAATATACTAAATTGTTACAAAATTACATATATATTAGTACATTAATCACAAGATCTAATAACTGCCATGATTCTAAAATAGTGATGAAAATAATTATTTTGTGATATTGGCAAGAACTGTAATGTGGCTACTATTGGTGACAAAGCCACAGGTATCAATAGGTACTGATCATACAAGTACCCTTTTACTTTATTTCATTTTAATTTAAAAAATTCATTTATTTATTTGAAAGTCAGAGTACAGAGGGAGAGAATGAGAAGTCCTCCATCTATGGTTGACTTGCCAGGTGGCTACAATGACTAGGACTGGACCACGTTAGACCCGAGGAATCAGAAGTTTCATCCAAGTCTCCACATGGGTGCTGGGACCCAAAGACTTGGGCCTTCTTCTGTTGCTTTACCAGGCCATTAGCAGGGAGCTGGATCAGAAGTAGAGCCACTGGAATTCAAACTGGCACCCATGTGGAATGCCACCATCATAGGCAGTGGCTCTACCAGTATGCTACAATGCCTGCCCAGCAGTACTCTTAGAAGTATTTATTTGTTTTCTTTAAAATTTCTATTTTAATAAATTTATTTTTATCTTATCTGAGTGCCCAAGATAAAAAGCTCAAGAGAGCTCCTACTGGTTCACTTCCCCAAAGCTCCCAACATCTGGGACTAGGCCAGAGTGAAATAAGAAACCTGAAATTCCATCTAGATCTCCCACAGAGGTGGGAGGGAGCCATAACCTGCTGTTTTCCAAGGTACATATCAGGAGGTAGCTGGAGTTGGAAGTGTGGTAAGGACTAAACTCTAAGCATTTTGATGCGGGATATGGGCATCCCAAACGGTGTCTCCACCATTGTGAAAATGGTCTACCCCCGTGTCCACTTTTTTTGGTTAGAATTTTTATATATTTGAATGGTATATGCACGTGTGTGTATAGAAAGAGAGAGATTAATAGAACTCTTCCATTCACGGGTTCATTTTTTCCAACTGCTCAACAACGGTCAAGACGGGATCAAACCAATATCAGCAGCCCCAAACACAATCCATGTCTTTCACCAGGTGCCTGAACAGTTAGCGACTGCCTTCCAGGATGTGCGTTAGCAGGTGCTGAATCAGAGCATCCACTCAGTCCAGTGTGGGAAAGGAAATATCTCAGAGGGTTGTGAAAAACAACCTTTAACCTCTTTCACATTAAAGTTCACAAATTCCTGAAATGCTCTCTTAAAAACATTATTTATTTATTTATTTATTTACTTACTTATTTTCATTAGGAAGGCAAATCAGATTTATGGAGAGAAGGAGAGACAGAAAGATGTTCCATCCACTAGTTCACTCTCCAAATGGCCACAACAGCCAAAGCTGAGCCAATCTTAAGCTAGAAGCTAGGAACTTCTTCCAGGCCTCCCATGCAGGTGTAGTGTCTCAAGACTTTGGGTTCTCCTTTACTGCTTTCCCAAGCCACAAGCAGGGAGCTGGATGGGAAGTGGAGCAGGTGGGACACAAACTGGTGACCATATGGTATCCTGGCACTTGTAAATTGCAAGGTGAGGATTTAACCATTGAGCCATCACTCCACGCCCCTGAAATTTTTATGATGGGTTCCAATTTAGAACCTACGTTAGGATTTTTTACAACTTGTGTTTGTGGGTATTGGGTAGGCTTCTTGAAAGCCTCTTTTCCCCTGGTAGAAGAGAATAGGATTAATTTCCAGCTGCTGAACTGTGAGTTCCAGCTCCTCTCTGGCATATAAGATCATCGGAATTGGCGTGTATGTGAAGGGTGCCTTGGTGTTTGCGGGGAGGAGGAGAAGAAAGAAGGGAGGATTCAATGGAGAAAGAGGCAGGATCCAGCCTGAGGTGAAAAGCACCAAGAACTTGCAAGGGGAGAAGAAACTGTGTGGAGTAGTGGTTAAGAGCCAGTGTAAAAACACTTGAGTCTACCTGATTGCACTTCCTTGCCTAGCAAGTTACTGAGGCTCCCATGGTAATGGCTGCCTGATGAGGTTATTGTGAGGGCTGGCTCCCTAGAGGGTGTCTGGCACAAGGAAGACACTGAGAAAAAAATAGTAGCTGGAGATATTTAAATGACAATAAGAGAGCATGGTACTCCTAACCAGGGTGCAGGTGACAGGTGCCTACAGTTGGGAAGGGAGATGGGCTGATTTCCAATCTGGAGTGTTAGGAGGACAGAAGAAGGGGGTTTTGGAGGATGGGACCAGGCAAGAATGAGTGCAGTGTGTGCACCACAAAGAGACCCAGGGTGAGGTCAGCATGAAATCTCAAACGGAAGCCCAGAAGCTGGGGGAGAGGGGAGGGCCTGGGCAGGTGCTGAATGAAGTTTGGTGGGAAGGCCGGATTCAGAAAAGCATGAATGCAAGTTGTCTAATTGGAGGTGACAGGGAGGGGGAGAGGGAATAATGGGAGGGTGGGAGAAGAGGAGCATGACAGACCCACAGCTCTTTCCCATTCCGGAGAGGGAGGTGTCTGGGGGTGGCCCCCGGCAGGTGTCCAGGCGCCAAGAGCCCAGGCTGGCTATGCAGGAAGAGGTAGGCCTGTTTTTCCTGAAACCTGATCCTTCAGGCAGCTGTCCCTCTCAGCCTGATGGGCCTCAGGACATTCCTTCCCAAGGCATCGCTCCTGCTCCCACATCTCGCAGGCAGGACAGGCTGGCTCTACCAGAGGAGTTGGGTCAGGGAAAGGACTGGAAATAGCAGAATCTCCACTCATAACTGGGTGGCCCAGAGGAGAATGCTTAGGCTCCCGTGCTGGGCTCTGTGCCTTCTTTTAAAGCTCTGGGCCAGTGATTCCCAACCTGGACGCAGCAAATCCTTAAGTGTCCTTGGAGGTGGCAAGGGAGGCTGGGAAATTTTTTAGTGTTTTTAAAAATTTTCAGAGCCAGCACTATGGCATAGTAAACTAAGCTTCCACCTGTGGCTCCAGTGGCCCATATATATGATGATTCGACTGCAGACAGCTCCACTTCTGATCAAGTTACCTTCTTGTGGTCTGGGAAAATAGTGGAAGATGCCTGAAGTTCTTGGACCCTTCTACAGACATGGGAGATCCAGAAGAAGCTCCTGGCTCCTGGGTTTGGATCAGCTCAGCTACAGCCATTACAGCTATTTGGGAAGTGAACCAGCAGATGGAAGATCTTTCTCAGTCTCTATCTCCCCTTCTCTCTGTAACTCTGCCTCTCAAATAAAAATTTTAAAATAAATCTTGAAAAAATTCTCATAGTAATCATGTTATTTCTAGAAGGCAGATGTCTCCTCATCCTTCAGATATGCCCACTTTAAATGTCTACTCTTTGGGAAACTTTTTTTTTTTAAATGATCTTTATTGGCTAGCATGTGAAAAGAAGGAGATTAATGAGAGCTCTGGTCCTGGGGAGGCATCCTCAGACTGACTCACCATCCTCCAAAAAAGTGGGAAACTTTTCTTGACCTCTTGCATCTGCCAGGTTCCCAGCAGGAATCTTAGGGTGGGACCATTGGCAGTGCCATTGTCAGGATTAAGGCACATTGTCAGCGAGGAAAGAACCATAGCAAAACCTATCTACCCCTGGCCTACAGGGGCAAGGGAAGGGGAGAGGAACAACAGCCTTGAGACCTACGGCTGTAAGAAGGGGAGCAGGCACAGCGGCATTCTGGAGAAGCAGCTGCAGCAGACCCGGACTCCTGATGGCTTATGCAGGAAGGAGCTGACATTACTCTCCTCCTGCCAAGAGTCTCACTGGCAGAAACCCAGCTAAAGTGAGGCTAGAGAAGCCCTGTTTGTGCACTCCTTAGAGTCAGAACTCACTGCATGCAGCTCTCGAGTGGGATAGATGAGCATCCAGTTTGTGAGCTCACCTGCACAGATGTTCTCCAAGTTATGATGAGGTTACATCCTGATGAACTCATCTGTATGTTGAAAATACATTGACCCCCCCTCCTGCCACTATGGCAGGAGAACTCTCTCTCTGTTTCTGTCTCCCCTCCCTTCCTGCAGCCATCTTCCTCGCCCTATGTTCTCTCCCACTCTCTGTGGCCACCTGTCTTACTGCAATGAAGCTCTCCTATGTGGCAAAAAAAGAGAAAGAAAATGTATTGACTACTCCTAACCCACAGCAGATCCTAGCTTCAGCATACTGTAGAGGATCAATGGTTCCAGTTCCCTCCTCCTTTAAAAAAAAAATGTGTCTGTTTGAAATATTTACAGAGAGAGTGAAACAGAGAGAGAGAAAACACTCCCATCTGCTGATTCACTCCCCAGATGGCCACACTGGCCAAGACTGGACCAAAATGAAACCAGGAGTCAGAGATTTCTAGATCTCCCTTGTGTGTGGTAGGGAACCAAATACTTATTGGGTCATCTACTGCTTTTCATAACCCATTATCAGGGAGTTGGATGAGAAGAGGAGCAACTGGGATTTGAACCGGCACCCATATGGGATGCTGACGTAGCAGGTGGCAGCTTTGCCTCCTACACCGCAACACTGGCCCCTCACCTCCCTTCCTGAACTTGCACTTGCTGCTCCTCTCCTTCTCTGTGAGGAAGGATTAGACAGCATAACATTAGTCCAGGGAACGATCCAGTTTGGAAATTCTAAGCAAGGTTTTTATCAAATGTATATTCCTCTGGCACCATCATAAAACTGAAAGACCTTAAGCTGAGCCATTTTAAGTCGGGGACTCTAGTTGCCTATGGCCTGGAGTGCAGCTCCTTCTGAATGTCAATCTCATCCAAGGCAGGTGTGGTGGTTGGCTCACACACACTGAGGAAACTGCGCTGGGGTAAGTAAACAAGGCCCCACAGACCCACCGAGGCACCACAGTTCTTCGCTTGGGCTGGACTGGAATCATCTCCATGTGGAAACAGTAGTTATCTCCTGCAATCAGGGGCTCAGAAGAACAAAACTGTAGCCCGAGTTGTGAAACACTAGGCCACAAAGTAAATGAATAACTTCATGGATTAGATGAAAACTCATCAATACAACCCCACCGAGGGAGAGTGAGAACAGTGAGAGGAGTATTCAGTGGTGAAACTCTAGACAAGGCTCATCTGTCGCGAGCCCGGCCCATCCATGGGTGTTTGCAATTCTTAGGTAACTCGGAGCAGACTCCTGCATGGTCCTCCCCAGGGGCTGGCCTGTTCTGGGCAGCTCTGCTCTAACAGAGCCCTCACCATCACATCATGCTGCAGCCTGCCCTGACAACAGTGTCACTGGATCACACCACGCTCCTGCTCAAATCCACACAATGGCTGTGATGACAAGCCAGGGTCCTGGTCAGGCTGTAAAGCCCCCCAGGCCTCTCGGCCAAGGCCTCCCACTCGCTCTCCCCAGCGCTTCAGGTCTCAGCTCAGAGGTCATTACTCAGAGGTGGCTTCTCAGAGCTCTCAGCCGTGTGCTCTTGGTGGCCTAGACTTTTTCGTCACAAGACCCTCGTCCCTGGGAAGATCTCACTGCACCTCAGCGCAGGATTGAACAGCGTTTGTCCACCTGCATGGCTGAGGGTGTCATTAATGCAGGAACTGGACTGCTTTCCCCACCGTTGAACGCCTGACAAGCCCCCATGCTCCCTTCAGTGCTGAACGGACAACCAAGCCCAGGCTTTTCGCTGGGGCATACAAACACGGACACATCAAACTCCATGTGCTGCTGTCTCCAGATCATGTGGCCCTCGCTCCCAGAGCTTTAGGAGTCTGGAGAAAGGAGGGAGGGATGTGAACCCCCTAGTGAAGACTGCATGAGGCCACTGATTCCAGGGCTTGCAATGGGCCTAAGATCTACAATCTTCCAGAATCTCCACGGCTATTCTAGTTTTACATGCGAGGAAACCGAGAACTAGGCAAGTGAGGTAAATCACTAAAGATCACACAGCAAGTGAGAGGCAGAGCCAGGAGTCGGAGCAAGAAGGTTAAATGTCAAGCTTCCCCTCTTGTCACTAGGCACAGGAGAGGAAATTATTAAGCAGCGGCACAGAGAAGCATCTTCAAGGCTGACCTCACTGAGACCCAGCTCAGATCTGGGATGCCAGCAACATGCCATGTGAGTTCTGAGGGGTCCCACAACAAGCAGGGCAGTTGGGTATACCCCAAAGTGCAGGCACGCCCTTGGAGCTGGCCTGCCATTGAACAAGCCCCGTAATGAGGGCCTGGGCACTGCTGCCAGCCCCTGACTCTGGAAGGCAGAAGTAGAGTTGTGACTTGCCCAGTTCTCTTCCTCCACAATGACCCCGTGTAGCCTGTTGATAGGGGGCCAGCACAGGTGAGGAGAATGTGATGGGGTGGGGTGGGCAGCTCTGTTCCCGAGGTGGGGGAGGAGCAGAGGGGGGTCATTCCTGCCAGGCTGACCTCAGCTGGGTAATGTGATCAGCCTGTCATGGTTCTGAGCCCCGATTTGGGAAGAACAAAGAGGCCAGGCCCCTCTGCCTCCTCTAGCCCAGGAATGCAGCTGGGGGCCAGGCTGTGACCAATCGGGAATGCAGGTTGGGAGCGCAGCGAATGCGGTTTGTACAGCCAGGCTTTCATGCATTGATGGGAGGCCGGCTCACAAAGCCAGGCTGACATGCCCCTGTGCTTACAACTTTGATATCCCAGCCCCGCCTTGGGGGAGCCACACATCCCCAAGCTGTCTGGCCCCCGACTGCCCTGCTGTGGCCCTTGAGGTGGTGGTGGGGTGGGAATAGAAGAACACAAATCCATCCACCCTCCCACCAACAGAAAGAATCCATCAATATTCCTAGGCGCCAGTATCTCCTTGTCCATCTCTGGAAGACTGAGAAACAGGCAGGAGGCAGCTGCTGAGCCCCCTTGTTGTTCCTTGGGGCTTGGAAGAGATAGATGGATGGACAGACAGCTGTACCACAGAAGAGGCTGACAGGTCTCAGGCAGTCTCTGCTTTGACCAGGTCAGGAAAACCTCTTGGGACCACCCCCTCCAGGAAGATGAATACTGTTGAAGTTGTAGGCTCTGACTCTGGTGTGGACCTCTGAATGCTTTTGCATTCCACAGTTCCTGGGTCTCCTTCCACAGTCTCAGCGTCCATTCCCAGTGGCAGTTCACTCAGTGTGGGGTCTCCCGGGCATGCCCTCGTTATCCACTACCCCTTTCCTCCTCCTTCCTGGGTGCTCCCTGCTCTTGCTGTACTCTGGGGTGTTCATATGATATTGCATTACGGGTTACAAGGCGCCATTCCATGTATATTCTCACTGATCCTTCTAAAAGCCTGTGAAGCCAGGCCTCTGCACTCTGAAGCCCCTCCCTGCACTCAGGAAGAGAGGAAGGCAGAGTGTAGTGAAAGGTCCTGGATGGCTATTCAACAGGATACTGTGGTCTCAAAATACTGCAGTGGAGATGGCCGGATGCCAGCGCTAAAGCAGTTCACAACACACAGGCCAGCAGCTGGGAAGCGTCTTGCTCATCTTCCTACCCCAGTCTCAAGTGGGGGCATTTCACCAAAGTTCCTTGATAGCATGAATGAAAGCCATATTGAAATATAAATGACAAAAGCTGTGTATAACAATTGATAACTTTTAAATAAGTCAAGTCTTACATTGCAAGTGCAATTTCAACAAGGAGGTATAAGAAATCTCTAGGACTGGAGGAGCCAGGTAAGGACAAGAGGCTTAGAACGGTTGCTGGTCTTCCAAGAGTTCAAAGGGTCCCAGCCAAAGTTCACAAGAAGGTGAATATGATGGGCAGAGAGCCCCGGGGGTATGCTCTGACTTCTGCCGGAATCTTAAAACCTCAGAAGCAAGGGGGCTGAGAAATAGTCTAGACTTCTTGTGACACAGGGATGGGCTCTTGTTTCTGCTACTTTTGGTGTTGGCTTCGCTCTCATAGGCCCTCTGGCAGCCCCTAATTTTGTCATCCCTGATTCCTAACCAGAAATAAAATGGATCCCTTTCATGGATCAAATGGGAAAGTTCCTGGGGAAAGTTTTGGCATTGACCCCGTTTGAGCGGTGCTGCCATCATGCGATTAGTCCTGATGGCCCTAGAAACAGGATGATCCTGTGAACATTCGGGTTGGTACTGCTACAGATTAAAGGATGCTGTAGGAGGGGAGGACTCCCCAAGAGCAGGAGGATCACAGACATGGCCCCTTGGTGGGTCATTAACTGGCAACTATAGCACATTACGTCTACCACAAAGCAAGCTCATCACAATGTTCGAAGCTTATCAAAGGGGAAACAGGTGAATAAGTTATGGTACCTCTGAGGGAAGTGTGGGCAGCTGTTATGTCTCTAGATGGGAAATGTCCATATACTCTATGAGGTGGAAAAAGCATGATTCAGAACATACGACATGCATGATGTCTTCAATATAAGACAAAACAAAAAAGATCATAGTATTTATAGATACAAGCACTTGAAACTCATTCTTTAAAAATTTGAAAAGCTGGGACCAATGCTATGATGTAGTGAGTAAAGCTGCTACTTGCATTGCCAGTGCATAGAGTTTCATCTTCGTTCTGGTTCCACTTCCAATCCAACTCCTTGCTAATGCATCGGGGAAATCAGCAGAAAATGGCCCATCTACTTGGGACCTTTGGGATCCTGTACCTACATGGGAGACTCAGAAGAAGCTCCTGGCTTCGAAATTGCCCAGTTCTGGTCCACTGTGGCCTTTTGGAAAGTGGACCAGATGGAAGACTTCTTTGTCTCTGTGTGTATGGTGTGTGTGCCTCTGTGACTTTCTCGCTCTGTCTCTGTGAGATGCTACCTTTCAAATTAATGAATAAATTTTACAAAAACTTGAGGAGCTATATGCCACAAAGTTAATAGTGATTAGTTCCATATATTTATATATTCATTCAGAACTATACCCCAAAGGCTTCCTAGTATCTAGTCAGCATTCAACATCCTTAACAATTTTATTTATTTATATTCACTTAAAAAAAGATTTATTTATTTTTATTGCAAAATCAGATATACAGAGAAGAGAAGAGACAGAGGAAGATCTTCCATCTGATGATTCACTCCCCAAATGGCCACAATGGCCAGAGCTGAGCCAATCCGAAGCCAGGAGTCAGGAGTATCTTCCAGGTTTCCACATGGGTATAGGGTCCCAAGGCTTTGGGCTGTCCTCGAGTGTTTTCCCAGGCCACAAGCAGGGAGTTGGATGGGAAGCAGGGCTGCTGGGATTAGAACCAGCGTCCATATAGGATCCTGGTGCATACAAGGTGAGAACTTTAGCTGCTAGGCCACCATGCCAGGCCCTATATTCACTTTTATTTTAAAGGCAGAGCAACAGAGAAAAAGAGAGAGAGAGAGCTTTTCTATCAGCCAAATGCTTACAACCACCTCAGTTGGGTTAGACTGAAACCAGGAGCTCCATCTGGGTCTCCCACATGGGTGGCAGGGACCCAAGTACTTGAGCTGTCATCTGCTGCCTCCCAGGGGGACACTGACAGGAAGCCGGAGCCAGAAGCTGAGTTGGGACACAAATCCAAGCATGGGATATGGGTGTCTCAAATGGCATCTTACAACAGTACCAAAATCAGTCCTGACACGGCTTCTATAAATGAGGTTTCTGAAACCAAAATGTGTAGGATGGCCCCATTGGGCGCTGGGAGCAAAGCTGAGCAGTGAGACAGTAGGTTGGTGCAGGAAAGGGCTCATGAGGAAGAAAGGCAAGTAGTAAAAGTAATTTGAAAAGGCCTTGTGATTGGTGGGGAAGAGAATGTGTCCCATAAGACAGGCAGCTATGACACAAAATGCTGGTGGACAAGGGGGCTGAGGCAGGAGAAGCACAGAGGTTCTGGAGATCTTTTGTCCTAAGCCCCAGCTGCAGCAGTCCGGCCGTGGTTGGTCCTTTCTGCACCCAGCTTCCTCAGTTGTACAGGGAAATAAAATTGCTGTCCCTCCAGAGCTTGCCGTGAATTAAGCTGGCAAAGACACCCAGAGGCAGACACCATAAGAAATACAGAGAGAGCTTAGGACACAGAAAAGGCTTGGTCAAGAGAAAAAGTAAATGAGGCCGGTATTGCAGCACAGGGGGGCAAACAGCCAGCTGCAATGTCAGCATCCCATATGGGTGCCCTGTTTCAAGCCCCAATCACTCTGCTTTTAATCTATCCCCTTGTTAATGTGTCTGGGGAGACAACGGAGAGTGGCCCGAGTGCTTGGGAACCTGCCGCCTCCATGGGAGACAAGGATAGAGTTCCAGTTCCTGGTGCTGGTCTGGCCCTGCCCTGGCCTTTTTGGGTATTTGTGACATGAATCACAAATGGATGGTCTCTTTCTTTATCTCTCTTCCTCTCTCTGTCATTCTGCTTTTCAAATAAAAAATAAAATACATTCATTTTTTAAATAAGAAAAGGATAAAATCAGAGGCCAGGAGGGACAAGAGAGGGGTCAGCTTCCAGGATGAGGGAACCACAGGGGCAGGTGAAGGCACATCAACACTGCAGGCCTGTCTCCAGCACAGCCCCTCATCCCAGGGCTCACACGGGACTGTCTGTGAAAGATAGGCCTTGTCCTCTAGGTAGCCCATCCTTTCTGTCTTTCTTTTCTTCTTCCTCTTTTTTTAATTAATTTATTTTTATTTTGAAGGCAGATTTACAGAAAAGTAGAGACAAAGAAAGATCTTTCATCCACTGGTTCGCTCCACAAATGGTTACAGTGGCCAGAGCTAAGCTAATCTGAAGCCAGGAGCCAAGATATTTTCCAGGTCTTCCACGTGAGTGTGAGATCCCAAGGACTTGAACCATCTTCAGCTACTGTCCCAGGCCCATCAGCAGGGTGCTGAGTTGGAAGTAGAGTAGCTGGGACACAAATCAGTACCCATATGTGATGAATGCGCATGCAGGTAGAGGATTAGTCTGTTGAGACACCACATTGGCCCATGGGTTTCATCTTTCTAAATGTTCTCTATTGGTAAGCACAGTTTCGAGTTCAAGGTATATAACTAAAGGCACAAGAAAACAGCAGAACAATGCCAAATGTTGATATAGCCGCCAAATGTTGATATAGCCACCTTCTTCCTCTGAATGATGAAAGCTTAAGTTGATGTTCTCCGAGTAGATAGTCTTTTTTTTTCTCCTGCAGAGTGACTTATTTATTTGGAAGACAGAGTTAGAGAGACACAAAGAGACAGAGATCATCCATCCATTGACTCATTTCCAAAATGGCCACAGTAACCAGGGCTAGACCAGGCTGAAGCTAGCTCCATCAGAGTTTCTCATGAGGGTGGTAGGGACCAAGCATTTGTTTCATCTTTCACTGATTTCCCAGGTGCATCGTCATGGACTGGGTGGGAAATGGAGCAGCCAGGACTTAAACTGGCATGCATATGGAACACTGGAGTTGTAAGTAGCAGCTTTCCTTGCTATGCCACAGCACAAGCCCCCACAGATAAAGTCACTGTACCTAGTGGCGTCAAGGGTTTCCTAGAGGAACTGTCCAGTTGGACCACTCTATAGAAAAACTGACCGATTTCCAGCCCCTGCTCTGTGAATAAGAACCATCACATGGCTTTTTAGTAGCCAACTGGTCATCAGTTAGCCAGGGAGCGTAAGATATTTTCAGAAAGCTTAAATATGAAGACCAAAGGCCCAGAGAACAAAGGGCAGACAAGAGATCTTAAATAAAACACGGATTGTACGTGGAGACTCAAACTCTTGATACTTGAAAGATGTACAATTGCATCTAAAAATCAACAACAGAAATGGAAAATTATAATTCCCAGAAGACCAAAAACAGCTCTTGAGAATTAAGTTTATGATAGGAGAAAAATTAAAAAAAAAATCATTAATTGGGGCCCAGCACGGCGGCCTAGCAGCTAAAGTCCTCCCCTTGAATGCATCAGGATCCCATATGGGCGCTGCTTCTAACCCTGGCAGCCCCGTTTCCCATCCAGCTCCCTGCTCGTGGCCTGGGAAAACAGTCAAGGACGGCCCAGAGCTTTGAGACCCTGCACCCTTTTGGGAGACCTAGAGGAAGTTCCTGGCTCCTGGTTTTGGATTGGCTCAGCTCTGGCCATTGTGGCCATTTGGGGAGTGAATCAGTGAATGGAAGATCTTCCTCTGTTTCTTCTCCTCTCTGTATATCTGACTTTGCAATAAAAGTAACTAAATCTTTCTTAAAAAATAGATAATTGAAAAACAAGTGGGAGAAATCACTCGGAAAGTAGAGGGGAAAATTAGAAGACAAACAGAACTTTAGCTGATGGATTAAAAAAAGTGTAACGCTTACAGGATTTTAAAAAACAGAGAGCAGAAAAAAAATTATGTTACAAAAACATCAGGGGCAGGTGTGCAGCACAGCAATTATGCTGCTGTTCGGGGCTTCCACGCTTACGTCAGAGTGACTGAATTCCAGCTCTGCTCTGCATTCCCGCTCCCTGATAATGTGTATCCTGGGAGGCAGCAGACGATGGGCCGCACATGTTTGGGGCCCTGCGGCTCACATGGGAAACCTCAGATGAGCTTCCAGGTCCTGGCTTCAGCCTGGCCTAGACCTGGCTCTTGCAGGCATTTGGGGAGTAAAATAACAGAAGGCAAATCTCCTTTCTCTGTCTGTCTCTCTCCCTTCTTTAAAACAAAACAAAACAAAACATATCAAAATCTATAGAATAGTTCAAGAAATTCTCTTCCATTTTACAGACATGAATTTCCATATCAAAAGAGCCCCCTGAATATCTAAAATAACCTATGAAGAAAAGCAAATGAAATCAAAAAAAGGAAAGAAGGTTTATTTTGTCATGCCATTTTTTAGCACATTAGCAGATTTAACACATTAGAGAAGATCCTACCAGATTCTAGGGAAGGGCCCAGCGCGATAGCGTAGTAGTTAAAGTCTTCACCTTGAATGTGCCGGGATCCCATATGGGCGCCAGCAACCCCGCTTCCCATCCAGCTCCCTGCATGTGGCCTGGGAAAGCAACTGAGGACAGTCCAAAGCTTTGGGATCTTGCACCCGCGTGGGAGACCTGGAAAAAGCTCCTGGCTTCGGATTGGCTCAGCTCTGGCCGTTGCAGTCAGTTGGGCAGTGAATCATCGGACAGAAGATCTTCCTCTCTGTCTTTGCTCTCTGTAAATCTTTCCAATAAAAATGAATCTTAAAAAAAAAAAAAAAGATTCTAGGGAAGATAAACAAATTTCACACAAAAGAATTAGAAAGGCAGAAGACCTTCCAACACCGGATGCTAGAAGATGGTGGAGAAGTGCCGACTACTACCAGCCAAGAATTATCTGCTTCCTTGAGCTCTCAATCAAAGGTGAACACAGACAGGAGATACTTCTGGTGCACCTTTGGTGCAGGGTGTCAGGGTGTAGTCCGGATGCTTGGACCCCTGGACTGACATGGGAGAGTCAGAGAAAGTTCCTGGTTCCTGGCTTTGGCCTGCCCCAACCCTGACTATTGCTACCGTTTGGGAGTGAACTAGCAGATTAAAGACCTCCCTCCTTCCCCTCTTTCTCTCTCTGTGATTTTGTCCTTCAAAAATTTAAAAAAAAAAGGAAGATGCAGATCCTAGCAGAAAGAGGATTCCATACAAGAGAGTGGAGAAAAACTGACAGAAGGATGAAGGTGGATTATGAGGCAACAGCTGTGCTGCAAGCCAGGAGAGCAAGCAATCCTAGTGATCCAGCCACAAGACCCAGGAATGAGCTGCTCCACATCATGACACGAAGACACCGAAGGCACCTCAGTGTCTGAGATGATGGAGAGGAGATGACCCCACGTGGGGAGAATCTGAAAATTGGTGACGCATACACAGAAAACTAAACATAAGCAAAACCAAAATGAGTTTTAACTCTAGGAGGAAAAATTGACAGGAAAAGAAAGGTGGCCATTATATATACATGACTTGATTGTGAATACTTAATCTTATATGTTCATGATAAGGGTAAGTATTAAATGCTGATTCAATGAAAATTATGCTCCAGATATAACGGGGATGGGTGGGGCAGTTGTGCAAGTACACAGTGAGCACAGCAGTTTTGGCAAGAGAAATACAAATCCTCTCCCTCTCCTTCCATGATGGGAAACGGAGAAACCTAAGAAGGAATCCTATGAAGTGGCTAACACTGGAGAGGCAAGAGGGGTAACTTAAGCTCACTAAGAAGGTAAAGAGTTGATTAAATACTGAAGCTCACCTTGGGGTGCGGAACGGGCAAGAGGAGCAGCCATTATGTTACTGCTGAAGTTCATGCACTTCTAAGCACGGGCTTATTTATTCTTTTTGCTAGTGAGAGAACAGAACAGTTAAATGAGTTTGCCAACAACATGTTTTCCACTAACCCAGACTACCTTAGACTCTACATTGCATAAGCTTTAATGGTAACCAACACTGCCCTGCCCGGCCTCACCCCAACTTTTCTCTCCAAAGCCCAACCATCTCAAGCAGTTGGAGAAGAACTCAACTCCAGGTAGCCCAAGGTTTAGACCCTAAGTGAATGTTGAAAGCTCAGAGACTCAAGAAGACACTACCACTTATATGAGCGTTTATCTTACCTGGTTTTTGCCTTTTAAAAAAATCGTAGTCTGGTTTAAGCATCTGAAGATATGAAATGTCCTTTCTGTTAGAGAAATCAAAATGCATAAATTATATTTAATAAAATTGTGCACACTGTCTTCTAATTCGTTATACTTTTATATTTTCCTAAACCAATGTTTCTATGAGAGCAGTAACTGGTATTTCCAAGCACAGTGACCTTGTTACTGCTTACTGATTTATTTTCTACAGTAAAGGAATCTTTGGAAACCAAGGGTTTTTGCTAGCCCTTCATTGGCCTTGACTCAGTGGACAGGTAAAGTACCACAGTGAGAAGAATGTAGAACCCTAGTTGCTGGTATTCATATAAAACCTGCAGTTTGGGTACCACAATGAGAATCCTTATCCAAAGGAATGATGCCTTGATAGAAACGTCATTGTCTTTTCTTGAGGCTAATGCTGTGGTGCAGCAAGTAAAGCTGCTGATAGCAACATGAGCATTTCTTACAAGTGCTGATTTGAGTCCTATCTGTTCTCCTCCCGGTTACTGCTTCTGGGAAAGCCACAGGAGAAGGATAGCCCAAATACTTGGGCCCATGTTGCCTGGGTTGGAGACCACAATGAAATTCCTGGTTCTTGTCCTCAACCTGGACCAGTCCCGGCCAGTCCATTTGGAAATGAACCAATAGATGGAAAATTTTGATGTCTCTGCCATTGTATCTGTTGCTCTGCCTTTCAAACTAAATTAACAAATCTCAAGTGTTTTGTTACAAATACATTATAAAAAACGGTTTTTTTGTTGTTCAATTTATTTGTTTGAAAGGCAAAGTTACAGAGAAGGAGAGATGCAGAGAGAAAGAGATCTTCTATCTAGTAGTTCGCTCTCAAAATGACTGCAGCAGCCAGGTCTGGGCTGGGCTAAAGCCAGGAGCCAGGAATTTCTTCCAGGCCTCCCATTTGGGAAAACAAGGGCTCAAGCACTTGGGCCATCTTTTCCTGCTTTCTCGGGTGCATCAGGAGGGAGCAGAATTGGAAGCAGAGCAGCCAGTGCTTAAACCAGCACCATATGGGATGCAGGTGCAGCAGACAGCAACTTAACTCACAGTGCCCAAGTACCAGCCCCCCAAACCATAATTTTGATGCTGTAAACCAGAATCAAACAGTGATCTATTTTTTTTTCTTGGTTATCCTCTGCTCTTTAAAAAATATTTATTTTAGGGCTGGGCGTGGTGGCCTAGCAGCTGAAGTCCTCGCCTTGAATGGGCCGGGACCCACGTAGTGGATGCCGGTTCTAACCCTGGCAGCTCTACTTCCCATCCAGCTCCTTGCTTGTGGCCTGGGAAAGCAGTTGAGAACTGTCCAAAGCCTTGGGACCCTGCACCTGCATGGGAGACCTGAAGGAAGTTCCTGGCTCCTGGCTCCAGATTGGTACAGCACTGGCCATTACGCCTATTTGGGGAGTGAATCATGGATGGAAGATCTTCCTCTGTCTCTTCTCCTCCCTGTATATCTGACTTTGTAATAAAAATAAATAAATCTTTTAAAAATATTTATTTTAAATGTATTTAAAAATAAGATGAGTTTCTTGGAAAAATTCCATATTTCTTGCAGATGCTCCTCACAGCTATCTCTCTGCTGGGCGGTGTGGGGGAGGATGGGGAGGGAGCAGAATAACCGCGTAGCTCAGATGTACCTTCTGCCACAGTTGCTAACTGTCTGCAGGTCTTCAGCATACGAACCATTCTCTTTCATCACAAGAGAACATCAATATTTCAGGATCCGTTTATTGAACCATTCGCCATGCAGCATCTATCAAAAGCTGCACATATGACTAACTATCGGAAAAACATGATACTTACCCTGTCTTTTTCTTGAAGCAAGGCTCACAGTTCTGGTGTAAGCTGTACCTACTGTTGGGACTTGGAGAGGTCAGAGTAAATGAGACCTGCTGGGTGGGGTAAGCCCTCTGGAGATCCATTTTCATGAGGGGCTATGGTTCCTCCTAGGCTGTAGAGAGAGCAGCTGGATCCAGGAACAAAGCTTGGAGATAAAGCAGAGGATAGAGTATTTCTAAATGCAGCATGTTGGAGTGGAGGTATGAGCTTATGCGCAGCAGACTGTAAGTTTATCTCTGCCTTACCTAGCAGTAAAGGGGGAGGGGCATCTTACATAAACCCCAAAGAGTTGTTTTCCTTAAAATTTGGATTGCTGTCCGGACTTAGGACTGTGTTAGTTTGGTGGACTCTAATTCAAGTGGAGAAAAAGACATTTGTTCTCTTTCAGTGAATATCACTGGATTGTTTCGAGGTTTTCTGAGAACCTTGTCTCACTCTGAACTCTAATGAGAAGGATGACAGTATCCAGCCAGGACATGATGCTGAGCAGACTCTTGTTCCTCTGTGACGTTGACAATGCCCAGAAGAAAAGACACTGACCTGGGAGTCCATACTAGTTGTTCTCAGCCCAGATGGCAGGGTCCAACGCATGCCACGGGAGAGCTGACTGGATGGGTTTGTGAGAGCTGATTGGATGGGTGGGATACTCCCTGGGTTCTCCTAGGTATAACTGGGGGAGATATGGTAAAGAACTAAAAATCCTGTTCAGAATCTCCCCACTAGAGAGTGAAGACTATGGGGACTGTTACTGAAAGGATTTGCCACCCCCAAGGTTGATGTGACCAGAGCAGGACAGTGTGGCAGATGCCACCAGGACCCCAGCCAACTGTTCTTGGCCTGTACCATTGGGGACATGCTGGATGACACATCAGTTTCCTGCACCTTTATCGCTTAATCTGAGGGCTTTCTTTATCTGCTGGTGAGAAGTACTAGGAAAGCAGTCTACAACCCAAGACTAGTAAGAAATTGTCCATCTTCAACTCATGACCGATGGGAAGTGGTCAGTTCTTAAGTCTGATGTAGTTTGTCAGTCTTCAACCAATAACTGATAAAAATTACTCAGCCATCAACCAATGACCAAAAGGAATTGTTCAGCTCTCAATCAGTGATATATAAATACTCCAGGACTTGATGTATAAATACTCCAGTTCTCTTCCCGCCTTAGGTGGGATGACACAGAGTGGCTTGTCCTCATTTCCAGAGTTCTTCAAAAGATCAGGCTTAATTCCTCTAGAAGTAAGTACTAGATAGCACATCTGTTGGGTCTTTTTTCCTTTTCTTTCTCATTTGTCCATCCTTGTAGAAGTGTTTACTGGGATGATCTCCCAAATGACTTACATTTGAATCCTTTTCTCAAGAGCTGTATCTGGGGTCACCCAAATGAAGACTGATGAGTTATGCTTGGACCAAACTAAAGCAACTCAAGGCTGCTCTTCTGGGTTGTTTTATCTTGTGCTTTTGTAAATCTGTTTTCACTGAGCTGTATTTTTAATGTTAATGCCTTTAGTTTGTGTTTACTAACCCTGAAATCATCCATAATTTTGCTACTACAGGGAGACAGTTAAAGACATCTTTAATTCTGTTTCCTAGCACTTCCTGTGTGAAGGCTGTTGTGCGAAATTTCTAGCAGGAAAAAAAAAATGTTGCTTAACCTGCAAAACTAATATATTTCCTCCATTCTGGTGAGAAGAACTAGATACTCAATCTCTCCCTACCCAACACCTAACCCCAGATTTGGCTTCTCAGAGGTTCAGTTGCCACTTTGGAGTCTGATGATGGTAAATATCTAGAATTTGCCCCTGGTGTGTGTGAATGTCTCTTCCTGGCCTTAATTTTATTCACGTATGGGTGTTATCTTCTCTGGCACTGATTATTCATTTTCATTTTTACTCACCCTGTTTTAGGGAGGGCTTCCCATCAAACACTGCCTCAAACTTTCCATGGATCTAGTGGGCAAGAATCAAGGAGTATAATAAGCATCTACGGAATGAATTACACTTGGGTGTCAACTCTAAGAGATACTGTTATGAAAATCCCACTGAACATCTTTTTATCCTGGAAGCCAATGCATTCCAAACTTTCTGGCTTCTGCAGTTGTGTTTCCAAATAAAAGCTGAAATGGAAGATGCAGCAAGTCACTGAAAAGAAGCTGATCTGGAGATGTGTGGGTAAAGAAAGAAGGAGACCGCTGGCTCAGTTTGGGCCATTGGGCCCCTCTCTACCTGCCTTCACTGCAGGCACAGCTAAACCTGAGGTGTTGGCAGAGCACAGGATGACAAAGAGCTTCAGAAGCAGCCACCAGATGTGGGCAGCTCTGTTCTCCAAGCAGCTAGTGAGGGTTGGGGATGGGCATGGGGTTCACCGCCACCCAGGAAAGAACAGAGAGCTCTCTAGCAGGTTGGCTGCTCTTACCACAATCACCTACAGCATGTAGACCTACAAGTCCAGGACAGGCCCCGACCCTCCCAGACATCTGCTTGTCCCTCCATTGTCTGTCCAGACACCCACTGCCCCTGGATGCTTCCTCAAGTTTCCCTGCTGGGTTGTGGTTGGGGCAGAGACGGAGGGACCCCAGCATCTGCTCTGGGGGTTTTGACTCTGCCTCTTTTCTGGAAGTGCCAGTCCCAAGTGGAGACCCTAGCAGCTGCACCCCCACCCCTACATGTTTGTCTAATAAGGAAACCTTTTCGACCCAGCCAGTTAAAAGTCCTGGCCCTTCGCCTCATTACTGCCAAGCCCAGAACTAAAGAGGTGAAAGCTGGCAGCCCCTGGCTGCCTTCAACTTGGCAACTGCCCCTCAGGCTCTGTGTCTCAAAGTTTCAGCCTCTCAATAGGGCTGTGTTTTCAATCGTGGTTAAACAAAGCCCAGCAGTCTCCCTCCCGGGCCGGAGTGCTCCATTCTCGTCTTTCTATGGGGGATTAAGGGCTGCTCTCTTGTTTGGGTGTCACTCCGCCTTTGAAGCACCGTGGCTTCATCTGGTTTCAGGCTCAGCTTCCTGCCAGGAAGTGGATTTACCTCCGATTTGTTGTTACTCTCCCGCCAGATGATGCCATGGACAGCCCGTCTGTTTCTCCCCTCCAACCCTCCCCTCCTCCCTGCCCTTCTCTTTCAGGGCCTGTGTCTGTGCTGCCTTGTCCACCTGCACGGGCAAAAGTGGAAAATCTAAAGATAGGGGAACTGCGCACCAGCCCGTCCCACTCTGGAGAGCAGAGGCAAGGTGGGCCAGCTGGGGCTAAGGGAAAGGAACAGATCAGCACCTGACAACACAGGTGAAAGAGTGGTGAACTCAGGGAAAGGCTGGGTGTGTTGGTCTCCGGGTAGAAACCCTGGGATACTCTTTCCTTGAAAACGCTACAAAATGTAGGGGAAAGATGCTTCTGTCTTAAACACCATGCTCAGACTGGCAGCCAGATCTCTCGGTTGCAAACCTAGGGCTGCTGCTCTATTACTATGTGTTAAGTGGAATAGGAAGCATTGCAGATGCAGGCCTGGATTGTACAGGTGCATGCCTATGGGTGAGACGTAGGAAGGAGGAACAAGGTCAGGTGCCTTTAAGGGACACTGATGTCCAGGCTGGTCAGGAGGCTTTGCCCTTCTCTTAGGAAAGAACAAGAGACCTCTAAAAGAGAATTAGCCAAGAAGATGCCCGGGCTATGCACAGGGGACCTGAAAATCACCTGGGTCTTGGCAGCACCAGGGAGGACAAGCTGTGCCTGAGCAAGTGCACAGGGGCCCAAGTGTCTGGAAATTTGACTCAAGGGCCTGTCTGGGTGCGGTGGGTTCCAGCCGGCTTGCTGGATGTCAGGGAAGAGATGTAACAGGCTTCCCCAGGGCCAAAGACACACCTCTGGGATTGGTTGGTTTGTTTTGCTTGACTTGCTATCCTCTTACACTACAAGCTAGGAGAGAAAACCACGTTCTGAAACTGGGAGTGAACAATCCGTGTGATTAAAGCAATTCAGGGGTGTGAGTGTGTGTGTGAGGCCAGGTTCTCATCTCTGACTTGAAGGCATTTGAGGATGAGGGGCAAAGTTTGGCAGGGGGAAAAGATCTATTAAACTGCACATTGAAGATGGAGTTCAGGCAAGATTAAGAATTCAAGAGTGAGCTGTATCCCCTGAGGTTCAAGGTCATTCCTGACATGACTCAGAAGCACTGAGGGGGGCTGGTTCTTTGCGTGGAGTTTTCTGGCAAGGAGTGGGACTTCCAGGATATTTACTGGCCTTTACAATAAATCCTGGAAGTGCCATGAATGCCAGGGGCATGATGGGAGTAAGAATGTCAGTCATGGAAATTCTAGTATATTCTAATAGTCATGCAGGAATGCAGCTGACAGACAAATTGGATATTTTCAGTCGGGGCAGGGGTTTTGGCACTGACAGTGAGAGAGTTTTACAGGTGATCTTAAGGGGTAAGGTGTGACTTATCCAGCTCTTGTCTATAACAAAACTGTTATAAGAGAGGGTTCAAAGGCTCCAAACACAGGGCAAGGATAGGAGATGGAAATGCCAACTGCCCTGATTGCAACAGTTCACCTGGAATACATGCGATGAATTGTCACACTGTGCCCCGTAGGTATATATGCTTACTGTGAGTCAATCACACAGGACAGAACGTTCCAATGGAAGGAGGCGGATGGCATGAGCTGGCTAAGTTCTAAGGCCCAGAGGAGGCAAAGGAAAGACACAGCCCAGCGTGGAGAGATGGACAGTGTCGGCTGGTGCCTGCAGCCGCCACCCACCAGAGCCTGGTCCTCCCCTGCGTGCTGGGCTGCCGGCCCCCGGAGGGCCCTGGCCCAGGCCCCCGTCAGCCGCTCTCCTCACAAAGCCTGGGTTGTGCTCTTGGCAGGGCTGGGCCTCCCTGCCACTGAGGGCCTGGCCGGGGCCGCCTGCCCCAGGAGCCTCCCTTCCCAGCTAGAGGCCCCAGATTTGTCCGAGTGCCAATACCTAATGAGGAGCTCATTTGAATCCATGCAAAGTACCAGGGAGCAAGGAGACATGCTAATTAAAGTGATTGCTGTTCTTTAATTAAGCAATAATTCCCCCAAAGAGGGCATTCTTATGCAAATTGAGCCCTCTTGGGTGAGGTAAGGGCTCTGGCCAAGCCCTGAGGTCTATTACTAAGGCCCGAGCTCCGAGGGCAGGGATCCAGAACGCCCCACTGAGCCGGGTGAGAGAGCAGGGGAAATCCTCACCCGGCGCCTGCTGCCTTTTGTCTCTCCAGGCGGCGGCGGCCGAGCGGTGGGGGCCGGGGACCCTGCACCCCCCTGCTGCTCCTTCCCCTCCTCTCCCAGAGCCGCTTTCAGAGCTGCGTGGGATGGAGAGGTTGGCCGGACAATGTCTAGATTGGCCCACCGCACAATCAGTGTCCCAATTACCAGAGCATCGGCACAGAAGGGGTGGGAACGGAGGGCTCCTCAATGCTCCTAACGTGGCAGCTCAATGGACTCCATTGAGTGCTGAAAAGGAAGGAAACGGCCCTGAAATGAGTCATCCACCTGGTAAGGGCGTGGACTGCTGACAGTCACCGTTTACAGGTCTCTTGCCTATGAGCAGATCTGAATGCACCACTCACATCTGCGGCCTTTTACAGGGGCTGCTTTTGCCCACAGAGGAGGTAAAAATAGCAAATAAAAATGTATTTTAAAATATTTTTATTGCTAAATCTAACAGGGGACATGGACACTATCTAGCCTGCTGCTAAGCATGAACAAGACAAAACCATGGCAAAAAATCATCAGCTCCAAAACCTCAACTGGATCTGGCATGGTGGTGCAGCAAATGAAATCTCCACTTGCAGCGCTGGCATCCCACAGTAGAAATCTTGTTCGAGTCCTAGCTGCTCCACTTCCAACCCAGCTCCCTGGAAATGTGCCTGGGAAGGCAATGAAAGATTCCTGTCACCCGTGAGGGAGACCCGGATAGAGTTCTAGGCTCCTAGCTTCAGCCTGATTAAACCCTGACACGGGGTCATTGAAAGTGAACCAGGAGATTGAAGATCTTTCTCCTTTCTCCCTCCTCTTACTTCTCCTCCTCTTCTCTTTCCATCACTCTTTCAAATAAATAACTCTTTTTACTGGCAGTGTTAAAGTTGAAAAACTGAGACCTAAGCAATACTTAACAAACCTGAATTACATAGCGGAAAAAAAAAAACCCTTCAAAGTACTTGGCATGTTTTCTGTTACAGGCCTGTAGTAGTGTTGTTCTCCACTCCCTCCGGGAACAAGAAAGGCAGGGAGATGGTCAGGAATCAGAACAAAACTGGAAGAAACATGTGAGCACACCCTCCCCCGAGGCTGCCTCCAAAACCGCCTGGACACCCCAGATTAACACTGTGGCAGAGCCCCTGTTAAATGAAAATGCCCAGGGAGTCTGCTGGCTGTCTGCTAGTCTAGTGTTATTGTCATAAACTTACCACTGCTGACATCGCTACTCCCATCCCACACCTAACACCATCACTTGGACAGCAGTTGGGTCTCAGATGACTGTACAAGTGGACGACGGATCACACGGACTGATGGTGAGGGCGGCACACAGGGAGTAAGACCCAAGAGCACGTTGGGAAGCTCTAACCTAGTGTCAAATCTGAGAAGTTTCTGGGGGCAGCTTTGGTGTTAGAGAAAGGTGATTCATGAGATGAGAGCCCTGGAGAAGGTACCAGGGCCTGGCCAATGTCACAGCAAAGTGGTCAAAAGCAAGTATCCACCATTCTTGGACTTGACATTGTCAAGAGGAAGCTCTGCCCATCGGTTGCCTTTGAGAAGAACAGCACTTGCCTAACATCTACTCCTGCTGTTCTAACTCTCACATCTGTCAAGGAGGAAGAACTCTTATCATTTCCATTTTGCAGATAAGGAAATTGAGACAACTTAACTTGTCCAAGGATACCTATCTACCAAACTTCAGCTGAGGCTGTCTGAAACCAGACTTGTCTCCTCTTATCAGTGGTCTTGGCTACGTGAGCGCAACCACAGTCTGCAAATACTAAGTGGGAAATTCCAGGAACAACCATTTTATAAGTTTCACATTGCACACTGTTCTGAGTAGTATGTTGAAATCTCAGGCTGTCTTGTCTTCTTCCTTCCTGCCCCAGATGGGAATCATCCCTTTGTCCAACCCCATCAACCTTGTATATGCTAACCAGTTAATAGCTATCTAGGATGTCAGATCAAGTGTCACTATTGTAGTGTTGGGCTCAGTAGCCTCCACATGACAGCCTCATCCTATGCCGCGTTGCCTGTATCACTCGCCTCACTTCATCTTATCATTTGGGCACTGTATTATCTCACAGCAACTCAAAGAGGGTGAGTAAGCTACTTTAAGAACAAGAACACATTCATGTAGCTTTAACTACAATTTATAGTTGTTCTCTTTTGTTGGTATTGTACCTAACTTATAAATAATCCCTAAAGTTAGGCCCCACATCTGTCTGCTGTATCAGCCTGAGCTATGTTTCCTTATGAGGCAGGTGCCACTCAACTATGGGACCCCAGACAAAGGGAGGGGAAGGAGCAGGAGCAGGGAACCAAATTACTACACCTGCTCTGCCCATCAGAGTACCCTCCAGCAGCAGAGTTCTCATCCTCTGAGAGTGAGGTGGTGATGCTTCAGGGCTTCCAGAATGGACTATGCCTTAGGTGGAGCTGGTGCCCTGCTTGGAGTGTCAGAGGGAGAAAGATAACAAACAAGGCGGCCCAGCTAAGGAGAGAAAACCAAGCCTCCTCTTCCCAGAAATCTTGGAGCCCTTTCAATTTTGTGTGCACTCGCTGCAAAACAAATGTTTTGTGTTACAAGGAGATGGAGATAGTATCTCGTCAGCCCTACTGGTTCAGTGCTGCCTCTGCCAACCTCTCACTCTCCACTTGGCAGGAGGAGGGAGTGTGGAGAAAAACAGGACCAGGCTCTGTTTGCAAAACATTTTCATCAGTCAAAAAACTGCCAGGGTTGTGAATATTAAATAAACCCTGACTCATGGAGACATATACCTTGCTTTGCTTTGCTGATCGGTGGGGTAACAGGCAGGGTTATATTACTTTAGAAGTGACAGCTCTAACATTCTGCAGGCGGCTCAGAATGGCTCTGACTTTTTCTGAGCAAAGAACAATCCACAAAAACGCTCATGGTGTGCAATGCATAGGAGTCTGTTTACAGAATCACAGACTCAGACCTTCTCTTCAGCCGAAAAGGACGAAAGGGACGGGTGAGATCATCCACTTAATCGCCTTCCACCTCCAGGTGGGGCTGGGTGGCCCAGAGGTCTTCCGCCAGAGGCTTTAGCGAGAGTGTGGCCCAAGTCTGAGCCCTTACAGCGAGTTCCCTAAGGGCCAGCCTCGTTTTTTCCATTGCAGAATTTATAAGTGGGACTGAAATGAGAGCATGGTGTTGCTTTGCCAGGAACAAAGATTTTCAGTGTATTTCAGTCACTAACCTAAGACACCATAATATAAGCCAGGCTCCCCTCCCCAGCTCCAGCTGGTCTGAAGTAAAACAAGTCATCCAAAAACAACAATAGTAACTGTATAGGCAACACTGACATGGAATTTCCTACGGGCCAGTCGCTGTTCTAGCTCTCACAGCAGCTATGAAGTAGGTGCGGCCGTTGCTGTCATTTCATGCAGAGCAACTTTCCCAGCTTCCTTATTTGTACCCAAGGTAACGCTCCCATCAACACTCTGAGCTTCTCTTTGGATCTCAAGTTGTCCTCCCCATTCTGCTCATGAACTGGGTTGTCAAAAATTCCATGGAATTTTATTTTAGTGAAGAAAAATAAAACCCACATATAGTGTGTTTCATGATGTACATTTTTTTTAAAGATTTATTTATTTTATTTATTGGAAAGTCAGGTACAAAGAGAGGAGGAGAGACAGAGAGGAAGATCTTCTGTCCGATGATTCACTCCCCAAGTTAGCGCAACGGCCGATGCTATGCCGATCCAAAACCAGGAGCCAGGAACTTCTTCTGGGTCTCCCACACAGGGGCAGGGTTCCAAAGCTTTGGGCCGTCCTCGACTGCTTTCCCAGGCCACAAGCAGGGAGCTGGCTGGGAAGTGGGGCTGCCGGGATTAGAACCGGTGTCCATATGGGATCCCAACGCGTTCAAGGGGAAGACTTCAGCTGCTAGGCCACTCTGCCGGGCCCCATGATGTACATTTTACATGAACTTTATGAAGATCGCTTGTATTAGCTGAGAGACAGCTTAAATCAGCTTTTTTATGGTTTTCATTTTTGCTCTTGAAGCCCTTAGCTTCATTCTTCTCTTTTTAAAAAAAAGATTTATTTGTTTTTATTGGAAAGTCGGATATATAGAGAGGAGGAGACATAGAGAGGAAAGATCTTTCATCCGTTGAATCATTCCCTAAGTTGCTGCAATGGCCAGAGCTGCACCAATCCGAAGCAAGAGCCAGGAGCCTCTTCTGGGTCTCCCATGCAGGTGCAGGGTACTAAGGCTTTGGGCCGTCTTTACTTTCCCAGGTCACAATAGGGAGCTGGATAGACAGTGGGGCTGCTGGGATTAGAACCGGCATCCATATGGGATTCTGGCACATGCAAGGTGAGGACTTTAGCCAGTAAGCTACTGTGCCAGGCCCTCATAGTCTCATTCTGTACCGTGATGAACCCGTGCTTGTTTAATGTGCTGCTTTGCTAATTGTTTCAGTGATACATTGTGGTTAGGTGTGTGGATTCTGAAACTCAATGCTTGGGTTTAAGTTCAAATCAAACTCTGTTTCCTTGGACAAATTATCAAATCCCTCTGAGTTTTGGGCTTCTTGTCAATAAACTGATGATAATAATTATACCTCCTTTATAGGAATAATAAGTGAGAATTCACTGGCTCCTACTAGGAATTATGTTAGTTCATGCACATAATCTATCACCCTAAAAACACAGCACCTCATGGGCAGAGACCAGATGGTTTCCTTCCCCAGTTGCTGAATGAGTGATAAAGAAATAGGAGAAACTTGATAAAGAATTGTTGATACACCTGCATCTTAGGACGCTGGTGATCTTAAAAATGGAGAAACAGAGAAGCCCCCATGCAGGAACCATGTATCTGCATGGAGGTGAGGACTGGACCCCAAGTTCATGGCTCCTGATGGTTAACAAAAACAAAAACCAAAAAAGAAGTATCATCTCGCTTTGCAAGAAGTCCCACTGACCCAACATTTTATGTTGGCTTAGTTTGGGGGAACTTAATTCTTTACATCCCTACTCCCCTTTCTTCCTTCAGTGGCAAGCTGCACTGCCTTCATCCGGGGAATTTGGGAAGGTGTCCACCACAGGGACTGGAAGTTTTCTCCTGTGCAGAGATCTTCGTGGATCCTGGGTCACAAAGCTGCTGCTAGTTGCCCAGACCCGGGCCTTGATTCGTCCACTCAGTCCTCTTCAGTCTGAGAACATACTGAAACACTTGTGATGATATTCCTATGCACTTTCAAACTGTCCTGGAGAAGAAGAAACACCTGGTAACCAGGTGCTAACATAAAAAAACAAAACCAATGATAATGAGATATCCTGGTCTTTTTACACACATATATGAAGGTACTTCAAAAAGTTGGCAGAAAATGAAATCAAGAGGTAGGTTTATTTTGATGAAAAAGTTTGAATCATGTATAGTTTAAAAATAATACACATTTTTTGGGAAAGTTTTTGAAGGCCCTTCTATGCATGGGCTTTAGAACTTTTTGCAGTCAATAGACATCTTTCAGTTCCATCTTCCTGGAACTTTCTAAAGTGTTATATGGATATAGGTGTTTTCTTTATGAACAAGCACTTACTTACTTATGCAATGCTTGCCCCGTGCGAAGCTTACTTAATCTTCATGATTCTGTCACTCTAAATTTATGTCATTTATGGGCAAACATCAATATGTAGCACAAATATTATATGCATTACTAATATGTAAAATATGGAATTATAAAGCAGTAATACATGTATGTTTAATCTTTCATTTCCTGAAAAATGAAAATGAGAAATATTAAGCATATGTATATAAAATGTACATATATACATATTTCATTTCTCAGGAAATGAAAGATTGCTCACAATTGAGAAAATAAGAGAAAGCTTCGGTCTGTAGGAAAATTTGCAATGAAGATAATGGTGCAGATAAAATAGCATTAGTTAATTTTTAACAGATTATGTTCGGATTGTAGAAACATAATCGACAGAAATCAACTTTACAACACTGAATCCTCACAACAATTGCAGAAAATAAATATCACCTTTGTTTCATAGGTGAGAAAACTGTTACATAAAGCCTATCAAGTGATTTGTCCAAGATGCAAGTGAGTTTTAATAGCATTCTTTGCTTTCTGATAGTAGACACATTCACAGTGGATAAGCAATCATGGTTATACAGACAAAGCTGATGAAAGTGAATGACTGAGGATGGAATGGCTACCACACACCAGGCACTCTACCAAGCGCATCAAGCACCTTGAATCCCCAAAACGACCTGGCAACTGTGCTGTGTTTGGGCCTGTTTCATCACAAGGAAACTTGCTTGAGTTCTTATAGCTTTTCTGGACAATGGACCCAAAAGAAAACCTCTAGTCCCTCCACGAACAGCTTGGCCAAAGTTACCTAGGAAGTTAGATGTCCTGAGGGGACTTAAAATCAAACCCTTTCAAGCAGCAGCCAAGCCATTCTAAGATGTTGGTGCCACTAATGCTAGCGCATTCTAAGTTGCCAGAATTTGCTCCAACTATGCCAGTGTTCAGGGACCTTGACATGCCATAGCTCATTTTTTTTTTCCTCCGGGAGACAAAGAAGGGAAATCTTAGCACAAAGCGTAAATGATTGGCCCAAATCCACACAACAGACAGGAGGATAATGAAGGAGACGGGAATAAATGGACTGGACAGGTTTCCCAGTTCACAGCGTTTTCTGTGAGACTATCCAGCCTCACATAACAGCTTCGTTAGCTGCCTGCCCTTTGCAAATATCCCCAAGTCCCTGTCATTCTCTTCCAAGCCCTAAGGCTTGCTTTCCTGTCTCAGTTATGCCGCACGCAACTGAATGACGTGCAAGGTGGCAACCGTGTTTATCCAGCCCTGGGCTCCATTGTGGACGCGCTTTTCTCTTTCCTGTAAAATGATCCTTTGTTAGTGCAAAGAAGATACGGAAAGTCATTTTCTCCTGCCTGACCTGCTGTAGGAGTAAATTAATCTAACATCACAAAACCAGGAACCGAGTTAGGTGATCTGTGTGTAATAGGTTTAGGCAGTGAGTCTCTGCAGCTTAGCCCATTCAACACAAAAAGGCCTTAGAAATCCCTTTCCCCGTGAAATCCTCTTGCACGCAATTCAGGAAATGTACAAGACAATGGGAATACAGTCAACCTGTCGGGATTTCTGTTTGAAGGCAAAAACAGATTCCAGAGGAAAATGGTTGATTGCCGACCCTTTCGCCTGGGTAGGAGAGTTACCCTTAGTCAGTACACATAAGCTTCCAAAAGGTTGGTTCTTTGAATAGCATGTCAACATTAAATTGCATCATAAATGATCGGAACTTCCTGCATAATTAATGGGAACTTTGCTGAGTAAATCTGGAAGTCATCCAAGCAGAGTGACTTTGGTTATTGTTTAGCCCTTGAGATTCAACTCCTTGTGGGCTTTAGTCGCTGTTTGAACTTGGGTTCCTTTGCTGAGAGTAGCAAGAGAGTCTCTGAACTTTTTATGATTGTTTTCCCTTTGCTTTTTCAGCTTTAACTTGATTCATGCATTAGTCATAGCAAATAGAGTCCAAAGCCCTGACCACGGGCAAATCTCAGTGCTGCTATTTAGTTTGCAAATGTTTAGTAGACTGTGTGCAATGGTGATCAGCTGTGCTCACCCTTGTCCGTTGGGATGGTTTCTGACTGGTGCCACATCTCTCAGTCATTGCTTCACCCGAGAACATTCCTTTTTAAATTTTTTAAAAGATTTATTTACTTTTATTAGAAGTCAGATTTACAGAAAGAAGGAGAGACAAAAGAAAGATCTTCCACCTATTGGTTCATTTCCCAAGTGGCCGCAATGGCCAGAGCTGAGTCAATCTGAAGCCAGGAGTCAGGAGCTTCTTTCAGGTCTCCCACTTGCATGCAGGGTTCCAAGCATTGGGCTGTCCTCGACAAGCAGGGAGCTGGATGGGAAGTGGAGCATCCAGGATACAAACCAGCGCCCATATGGGATCCTGGCGTGTGCAAGGTATGGACTTTAGCCACTAGGCTACTATACTGGGCCCAATCTGAGAATATTCTGAAAGACTGAAGCATCAACTTGAGTTGCTGTCAACTGCAGACAATAGGGTTTGAGTTTCTATAGAATGAGATTTCGGCCTCAGGTTTCCGTAGAAAACAACATACAACACAAATGTAAAGGTTAAAGATCACTACCCAAAGGAAAAACTCTGCTTCACATCCACACAGTTCAACCCCTTCTCTGCACAGCCCCTACCAGGCAGCCATCTGCCCTGAGCCTTCACCTGCTATCCTGCCTTCATGTCTTGGTTTCCCTCCCTCTTCCCACTCCTGCTCATTCCTCTACTTTTGTCTAAGTCTTACTTAGTTTCCAGACTTGGGTTGAATCCTTTCTTCCCCTTTTTCCACTTCAATTAAGTTATTCTGAGGTCAGCATTTGTGTAGGCCTTGTTCTGTGTCAGGAATTCTGTCAGGAATTGAACATGTATTATCTCACTTAAGCCTGAAAAGGTAGATATTATTTTGCGTGCTAATTTTTATGTTTTTTTTTCAAATAAATAACTCATTTACACAGTTTATAAATAAAAATAGCTTCAAAAGCTATACATTCACAGTATCAGTTCCGGGGCCAGCACCAGCACCTGGCTAAAGCCACCACCTGCAGTACCCACATCCTACACAAACTCCAGTTGGAGTCTGGGCTACTCCACTTCTGATCCAGCTTCCTGCTGATGTACCTGGGAAAGCTGAAAATGGCCCAGTCCTCAGGCTCCTGTTCTCATTTGGGAGACCCAGAAGAACTAACTGGCTCCGGTCTTTGGGCAGGTCCAGCTCCAGCTGTTGTGCCCATTTGGATAGTAAGCCAGTGCATGAAAGATCTCTCTCTCTCTCTCTGTAATTCTGCCTTTCAAACAAATTTTAAAAATACATCTTTTTTGATAGTATCAATTTTGTTCGCATTTTGGTCAATCTTATTATTCACCTTTCATCACTGGTAATCAGTTTTAAAGATACCCTGGTATCCTGGCTCTTTATGTAAAAAATTAATAAACACAATTGAAAGTGTATTTCTTCCAATTAGAAAAGAGAGCATAGGGCCCAGCGCGGTGGCACAGTGGTTAAAGGTCCTCGCCTTGCACACCCGGGATCCCATATGGGCGCCGGTTCTAATCCCGGCAGCCCCGCTTCCCTTCCAGCTCCCTGCCTGTGGCCTGGGAAGGCAGTCGAGGACGGCCCAAAGCTTTGGGAACCTGCACCCGTGTGGGAGACCCGGAAGAGGCTCCTGGTTTTGGATCGGCATAGTATCGGCCCGTTGCACTCACTTGGGGAGTGAATCATCGGACAGAAGATCTTCCTCTCTGTCTCTCCTCTCTGTATACCTGCCTTTCCAATGAAAAAATAATAAAAATAAATCTTTAAAAAACAAAAGAAAAGAGCGCATAATGCCACAAACACTGTCCTGCCCAGATGCCCTCTCATTCCTGCTCTCTCTGTCTTCTTGTCATCTTTGTTGTTTAGCAGTATGTCCTTTCCACAGGAGTTCCCTAAAAGCATCCTTTCCCTTTTCCCAGCTGCATAGTATTCCACTGTATGGCATAGTTTTTTCTATATTTTTTAAAAAGACATATTTATGTATTTGAAGAGAAGAATTACAGTGAGAGAGAGAGAGAGGAGAAGGGTAATTTTCCATCTGTTGGTTTACTCCCCAGATGGTCACAATGCCTGGACAAGGCGTGAGACAGGAATCAAGAGCTTCTTCAGGGTCGCCCAGTCTTCCACCTGGGTGCAGGAGCCCAAACTGTTAGGCGATCCTCTGGAAATGGGTTGGAAGTGGAGTAGCTGGGATTGAATTGGCATCCATGTGGGATGTTGGTGCTTTACATACTATGCCACATTGCTGGTCCATTTTTTTAAAAAGATTCATTTATTTTTATTGCAAAGTCAGATTTGCAGAGAAAAGGAGAGACAGAGAGGAAGATCTACCATCTATTGGTTTACTCCCCAAGTGCCCATAAATGCCAGAGCTGTGCCGATCTGAAGCCGGGAGCCAGGAGCTTCTTCCAGGTCTCCCATGCAGGTGCAGGGTTTCAAGGCTTTGGCCCATCCTCTGCAGCTTTCCCAGGCCACAAACAGGGAGCTGGAAAGGAAGTGGAGCAGCCAAGATATGCACCAGTGCCCATATGGGATCCCGGCGCGTTCATGTCAGGTAAAGACTTTAGCCACTAGGCTACCACATTGGGCCCAATACTGGTCCATTTAAAATTTTTATTTAATTTTTTTTTTAAATTTATTTTTATTGGAAAGTCAGATTTACAGAGAGGAGAGAAGAAGATAGTCCGTCTGCTAATTCACTCCCTAAGCAGCCACAATGGCCGGAGCTGAGCTTATCCGAAGCTGGGAGCCAGGAGCCAGGAGCCTTTTCTGAGTCTCCCACACCGGTGCAGGATCCCAAAGCTTTGGGCCATCCTCAACTGCTTTCCCAGGCCACAAGCAGAGAGCTGGATTGGAAGTGGGGCCACTGGGATTAGAACCAGTGCACCTATGGGATCCTAGCATGTGCAAAGTGAGTACTTTCGCTGCTAGGCTACCACACAAGGCCCTACAATTTATTTTTAAGTAACAAATAATAATTATATATGTGCATATATGTAATGTTCAAAAAGATGCTTTGATCTGTGTACACTTAGATTTCACCAACATCATTTTTGAATGTGTAGTTAACTTTGTTTACCTTTATTTACACTGTTAACTTTGATTACCACGCGGAGCAATAAATCACTAAAAACTATTTCTCCAGTCTAACTGAAACTGTATGTTTTTATCAACACTTTCTTTTTCCCATCCCCACCAGTCTCTGGCAATCATTTTTCTTTCGATTTTGTATTTCTCTGAAGTCAACTTTTAGACTCCCCATGTAAGTTCGGTCATATAATATTTGTATTCTTGTGCCTGGCTTATTTAATTTAGTATAATATCCTCTAATTCCTTGTTCTGAATGGCAAAAATTCCCTTTTTGAAAAGGTTATAAGGTGTTCTGCTGTGAATACCTATCAGGTCTTTGTCCATTCGTCCCTACGGGCACCTGCGTCACTTTCATGTCTTGGCTGTTGTGAATAACACTGAGACATGAGCATAGCAGTGAGAGCTCTCCTTTAAAAATATGTTCTCAATTCCTTGCTTAGTTTCTCTTATTTATTTATTTACTTGAGAGAAAGGGAGACAGACAGACATATAAAGAGTGCTCCCACCTTCTGGTTCCTTCCTCCAAAGCATTAGCCAGTCAGGACTGAGGCAGGATGGTCAGGAACCAGGAAGGCCATCCAGGGCTCCCAGGTGGGATTCAGCCACTTGACCTAACACCCAAGGCATCCCAGGGCTGCGCTGGCAGGAAGCTTCATTATGGGAACTGAGCCCAGGAATACCATATGGGATGGGGCTTCACTCCAGGCCAACTACCTCCTCCTAGATATCTGTTTTATTTACTGAAGTTTGTTCTTTTGTGTGTATACCTGGGATGGCTGAGTCAAATGGTGATTCCTTTTGTAGTTTTTTCAGGAATTTCTACACTGTTTGTCATGAAGGTTTTACTAATTCACACTCTCATCAACAGTATATGGGGTGTCCTTTGTATCTTCACCAACGCTTGTTGTTATTCATGGTTTTACTTTTAAAGATTTATTTACTTATTTTGAAAGTCAGAATTACCAAGAGAAAGAGGAATATATGGAGATTTCCATTTACTGGTTTACTTCCTAGATGGCCACAACTGGGCTAGGCAGAAGCCAGGAGCCAGGAGGCTCATCAGGACTCCCACACGGGTGGCAAGGGCTCAGATACTTAATCTGTTTTCTGATGCTTTCTCCAGGCTATTTGCATGGAGCTCAGGCAGGACCCATATGGAATGCCAGCATCATAAGTGGCAGCTTTTTTTTTTTTAAAGATTTATTTATTTTTATTACAAAGTCAGATATACAGAGAGGAGGAGAGACAGAGAGGAAGATCCTCCATCCCATGATTCACTCCCCAAGTGAGCGCAATGGCTGGTGCTGTGCCGATCCGAAGTCAGGAGCCAGGAACCTCCTGCAGGTCTCCCACACAGGTGCAGGGTTCCAAAACATTGGGCCGTCCTTGACTGCTTTCCCAGGCCACAAGCAGGGACCTGGATGGGAAGTGAGCTGCCGGGATTAGAACCGGTGCCCATATGGGATCCTGGGGGGTTCTAGGCGAGGACTTTAGCCACTAGGCCATGCTGCTGGACCTGTAAGTGGCAGCTTTACCCACTACACTGCAATGCCAGCCTTGTCATTCATACTTCTGATAACAGACATTCTGACAGATGTGAGGTGGTATCTCAGTATAGTCTTCATTTGGACTTCCCCCTCAGTCGGAGATGTTAAACATTATTTTTACACAGCTGTTAGCCAGTCACGCATCTTAAGGAATGTCTGCTTAAATCCTTTGTGCATTTTAAAATTAGGTTGCTTTTTTTCTTCCTTTTGAGTTCTGTGTATATTTTGAATATTGTCACCTAATCAGATGTATGGTTTGAAAACATTTTCTTCCACTTTGTGGGTTCTCTCATAGCTCTCATTTCCTGTGCCGTGTAGATGCTTTTCAATGGGCTATAATCTCATTGTTCATGTTTTTAAAAAGCATTTGTTTTCATTTCCTTTTAAGGAAGATAGGCAGAAATAGAATGAGAGGGAGAAATAAAGAGATCTTCTGCTTGTTCACTTCCCAAAAGATCAAGGCCCAGCCACTGTCTAGAACCAAGAACTCCATCCTGGCCTACCACATGAATGACAAGGACCCAAGCATGTGACAAACACCTGCTGCTGCCTTTCTAGGAACGTTAACAGGCAACTAGATTGGAGGTGGAGCAGCCGGGACTCGAGCCAGCACTGTAGTATAGGATGCTGGTGTTGTGAGCCGGGGCCTAAATCACTGTGCTACAATCTGGCCCTTCCATTTGTCTCTTTTTGCCTTGCTTGGCTGTCTTTTAAAAGTCCTAACCAAGAAATCACTGAATCACAGCCTAGAACCATGTCATGGAGATTTTCCCTTATGTTTTCTTTCAGTTTGTTTAATTTTAGGTCCTTCATCTTTCTCTATTTTTAAGAGGTTTATTTATTTACTTATTTTTATTAAAATGACAGATCTACAGAGAATGAGGGACAGAGAAAAAAATCTTTCATCTACTAGTTCACTTCCCACGACCGCAATTGCCAGAGCTGAACATATCTGAAGCTAGGAGCCAGCAGCTTCTTCCAGATTTCTCACATACATGCAAGATTTCAAGGCCTTCCTTCACTGCTTTCCCAGGCCACAAGCAGCAAGCTGTTTGGGAAGTGGAGTAGATGGGACATAAACAGGTGCCTGTTTGGGATGCTGGTGCTGGCAGGCAGACGATTAGCCACTGCACAAGTCCCTTGTTTCAGGTCTTAGTGTGAAATAGGGATCAATTTCATTCTGTACATGTGCATATCTAGTTCTCTCACCACTATTTGTTGAAGGCTGTCCTTTCCCCAGTGAGTATTTTGACTCCTTTGTCAAAAATCAATTGGCCATTAATGTGTGGATTTGTTTCTGGGCTCCTCTGTTCCACTGGTAACTGTGTCTATTGTGCCAGGACCATGCTGCTGATCACAACCATTTAATGTTTTGAAATCAGAGAGTGGGACGGTACAAGCTATGTTCTTTCTGCTCAAGATTGTGCTGTTTGAAGTCTTTTCTGGTTGCATGGTTATTTTAGGATTGCTTTTTTTTCCTTGTGAAAAAAAGGCATTGGGATTTTGACAGGGATTACATTGGATCTATTGACCACTTTGATTATTATGAACATTTTAACAATATCACTTCTAACCCATGAACCTGGAGTATATTTATTTGCGTTTTGTTCAGTTTATTTGACCAACGTGTATAACTTTCAGTATATAGATCATTCACTTCTATGCTTTAAATTACTCCTAAGTAATTTTAACCTATAGTAAATAGTGTTGTTTTCTTAACATGGCAAAAGCAGGAAGAAAGGTTTGAGAACAAACTCAAGGCTATATTACAACTCTGCTGGTTGACATTCTGGGAAGTTAGCCCTACAGAACTGGCCAGGAATAAAGCTTCTGGACCATCCATGGATGCAAGCAGAAGAGAAGGAACCTTTCTATTGTCCTCCTCTGGGTCCTTCTCACAGGGGAGATGAAACATGGACACCTGACTTGGCTCTCTGAGTAGAGGCTGGGGAACAGAATCTGAGCTTTGTTAGTGGTCAGAAATGATACATGTTAGCGTGTATAGCTGCAGTCAAGAGCACCGCAGGTGAGCCCAAAGAATCTGTGGATACCTGTAACATATACTTTATGCAGGCATTTCTTTTAATTGCTCCAAAGCAATGAGAAAGGTACAGTGATTTATACCTAAAACATGTGCCAAAACTTTCTAAAAGTTAAACAAAACTTTTGAGAAGAGAGATTGAGATCTGAACGGTCTCCAGGTGCCTACAAGTAGGACTATGCTGGTTGGAGTTGAAGTCAGGAATAGAGAACTCACCCAGGGTTCCTGGTGGGCGGCAGCAACCCAAGTCCCTGGACCACCAGCACCATCTGCCAGGGCTGCATGAGCAGGAAGCCAGACGCAGCAGCTTGAGACAGGTTTTGAATCTGGGCACTCCAATGTAGGACACAGGTATCTTTATCAGTCGGTCAAGAGTCCACTACTGAAAGAGATTATTAACTGATCATGCATTTGAGGTGATATTAGTAAAAATCTATATTCTTATTGTGGGGCTGTATTAATATACAGCAACTAAGAGCCCAGATTCCCTGGGTCTGGATACCTACCTGCTCTGATGCAACCGGCTGTGTGACCTAGTCAGGCATTTCATATTCCTGTGCTTCATCTGTAATATGGGACAAATGCCTAAGATAATACTTGGCACCTATCAAGAACTGTGTAAGAATCAAGCGTTATCAGTTTGCTATGTGCCAAGCACCATGTGAGATGCCTGATGTGTGTCATCTAATTCATCTTCCCTGCAGCTCTTTGAGATATGCTGCATTAAAAACCTATGTGAGATAGTCCCATATCCCCTGCTTTATAAATGATGAAACCAAGACCTTCGAAAGTTCAAGTAACTTCACCAAGGTCAAAGAGATACAGCCAGCATTTGATACAGGCTTATTTGACTCTAGCTATTCTCTCACATTCTTAGAGAACTAGTTTTAACCTTTATTTTGCATTATAAAACTTGCTATTTTTAGGCCTAGAATGCACTGAATGTCCATCCTTGTTATTTAGCAGCTAACGACCTTCCCACTTAGTCACTGAAGATTTGGGTACTTTGTTCACAGTATTTGTTTTATTTCTCTCGTTTAAGGTTTATTTACATATGTGAAAGGCAGAGTTACAGAGTCACAGAGAGATTTCCCATTTGCTAGTTCATTCTGCAGACAGCTACAATGGTGGTGGGGTCTGGGCTAGGCAGAAGCAAGGAGCCTGGAGCTTCTTCAGGGACACAAACACCACTTGAGCCACTTTTTGCTGCTTTTCCTAGAAAATTAACAGGGAACTGACTGGAAATGGAGCAGTCAGGACAAAAATGGACACCCCTATGGAATGCCAGTCTTGCAGGCGCCAGCTAGTCCCACCTACGTGGGCTCTCCATCTTGAATGTGGTAAGCAGCCTTTCCTCCAAACACATCACAGTCACTGGGAGCTTTAGTTGCTGCAGTGGTAGAAATCTATCCTTGGCAATAGCTTTGTGGAGTTCCACATTATTTCTTGGGGAAGTCACTTCAGCTTGCATGAGGGAAATACCACCGCGTGCATGCTGAAGACTTGCACACTCATATTTTCACTTTGGATGGATCTAGCTTAGTAGACACGTGCTTGATGTTCCAAATTTAAAAGGCTCAAAATTGGTCACATCATCGCTTCCCTCTGTCTGCCGCAAGGCATGACCCTTCTTAAGAGAGCAGGCCACGCAAGGGACTGGCGTCTGCTCAGGCCACACCTGTTTTCTTTTTGACTTTCCACACGCGATCAGTTTTCAAGTCCTGACAAAGTTTCCTCTTATCTCAGGAATTTATGTCATTCTTTCTCTCATTTTTTCTACTGTCTTACTTCAGTCTCTTGATTGTATTTGTTTAATTGTATTTGTTGATGTTTAAGGGGCTTCCATATATTTTGACCTCAGTCATGGCTCCTTCTCATCAATCCTTATTGTGATTTTAAAACACCAATCTGACAATATCATACTCCTACTTAAAACACTGATAACCAGTGTCAGATCCCAGTGTTACAAGGACACAGCTGGGCATCTTGGACCTAAGTTCAGTTTTTTTTTTTTTTCTGCAAATGCCTGCCTGTACTAATACCTGGCCCCTGACACTTCAGTCAGGAAAAAGAATTCGCAGTTCCCTTAAGTCATCTTGGTTCTTGCTTTGCCTTTATTAAGAATTTCTCCTTTGCCTAGCCCATCTTTTTACTGCTTCACTTTTACCTGGCTCCACTAACACACCACACCAAGGAAATCTTCATGTGTGTATCCATTGTTGTGTCTGTTCCACGATCAGATTGTGGCCCCTGGAAGCTTGGGACCATGCACTGGGCCTGGACATGCAATAGACTGGGTACCAGGCGAAGATGGGTTGGCACCTGAAATGATTTCTTTGCTGGAATAACTATTACCAGCAGACGTTGACTTCTTACCAGGTTTGATTTGGAGTTAACAGTAAGCACAGAGAGACTAACAGAGCGGCAAGGCACAGAGTCTACAGAGACGGGAAATCTCTCTACTGGATCTGTGAAGATTCTTTCCATGCCTTGAGAAACCTGCATCTTCATTCCACTCACACAAAGCTCTCATTTCAGTCAAGCTTTCTCTGTTTTTATAAGGTCTTATTTGGTGACATTAAAATCATTTTTAAAAAAGATTCATTTGTTTTACTTTAATGTCACAGACAGATGGGGTAGTGACACAGAGAGATGTGTCATCTGCTCGTTTTCTCCCCAAGTGTCTACAATGGCCAGAGCGGGGTCGATCCTAAGTTGGAACCCAGGAGCCAGGAGAGTTCTCTGGGTGTCCCACGTGCGTGCAGGGGCCCTAGGACATGAGCCATTTCCCCCTGCTTTCCTAGGCCATATGAGGAAGTGGAACAGCTGGGACTCAAATTGGCATCTCTATGGGGAGTCTGTGTGGCAGGTAGAAGCTTAGTCTACTACACCATGGCACAGGCCCCAAGAAAAATCATTTATTACACCTTAGGTAGGGAATATAGACTCTTGGTCTAAACAAGTTAAAAAAGCAAAACATGGGGGACAATTTCTCCCCCTCTATTCAGACTGTCTTTCCAATCTATGTAAAGCAGAAAGCTGAACTAGAATACCACACTTTGGATCAGTTCAGCTCTAGCCATAGTGGCCACTTGGGTTTGATCTGGGGAGCTAACGGGCAGATGGAAGATTGTTCTCTCTGTCTCTCCTTCTCTCTGTTACTCTGCCTTTCCAATAAAAGTAAATAAATATTTATTTATTTATTAAAGATTTATTTTTATTTGAAGTCAAATATACAGAGACAAAGAGAGACAGAGAGGAAGATCTTCTGTCTGTTGATTCACTCCCCAAGCAGCCGCAATGGCCAGAGATGTTGGTTTGAAGCCAGGAGCCAGGGGCCTCTTCAGGGTCTCCCACACGGGTGCAGGGTCCCAAGGCTTGGGACTACCACACTTGTAAAGCATTTCTCACTAAAATGCAACCAAGAATCGCTTCTCAGCTTTTTGGCTAAGATCAAGAGTAAACTGCAAGCAAATGGCCCCAGCATCCCACCTGGGCCCAGTTTGGTGCTGGCTGCTCCACTTCAGATCTGTCTTCCTGCTAATGGCTTAGGAAGGCAGTGGGGAATGGCCCAAGTGCTTGGTTCCCTGCACCCTGGCAGGAGACTGGAGGAAGCTCCTGGCTCCGGCTGGTCAGTGGCTCAGCCCCAGCCACTGCGGCCATCTGGAGAGTTAACCAGTGGAGACGGGAGATCTCTCTCTCTCTCTCTCTGCGACTCTGCCTTTCAAATAAAAATAAGTAAATCTAAAAAAAAAAAAAAAGGAACAAGAAGGAAAGGGGAGAAGCTGGCACATTTCTCCTTAAGTTCAGTAACGGTGTGTTTTTGAACTTCAAGTGTTATTAGAGCTCCTTTTATAGTTAAACAAATTGTAATGATCACGGCCATAAAATAATGAGCTGGTAATAATAATAATTAATAATAATTATATAGAAGATGTGATCCTCAAATGCCCAAGGTGGTAGATGTTTTTCAACAAGTACTGTATTCATGCTTCACAGTCACCGTTTAAATAGAAGCAATTTTCTCTTTTTTCCCTTTGAGTTTCAGTCCAGTGAGATAGAATCACCTGGCCAGCGCCAACGAACTCCTTGCAAAGATCCTGGGCCAAAGGCCAGGCTGCAGCGGACAGGGACCTCGCCGGCCTCGAGCAGACTGGCTAACCCGCATGGAGCGAGGGAGAGGGTGGGCTGCGGATGCAGAGGACGCGCGACCTGGAAACTCGGCGAAGCGGTGAGGAGGGCGTCAGGAAGGCCGCAGACACACCGACACCAGGTGAGCGCCGCGAGCCGGGACACCAGCCGGCCGCCCTTCCCGAGGGCCACTCGCGCACCAGCCCAAACGCCGCATCTCAGGGGGGAGCGAGTGCACGCGTCAGGAGAATCCCCGTGCCCGGCTCAGCCAACTCATCCTCACCCGCCCCGAACCAAAGGACGGCTCCTCCTGCGCTCCCCGTGGGGGGGTGGAACGCTGGTGTGAGCAGGCGGGTGGGCGGCGGAGAGCGGGCGCTGCTCGGCGCGGCGGCCCCTCGCCCCCCGGGCAGGTTGGTACGGCCCATCCCCCGCCGCTGATCTGGCAGGCTGCGCGCGCACCCTCCTCGGCCCGCCTCCGGCCGCTCGCGTGTTGGCCGCCGGCCCCGGCGAGCGCGCGCCCGGCTGAGGAGGAGCGCGGCTCGGGGGCGCGCGGCGAGACTCCGCCCCCGGCTCCTGTCCCCCTGAGCCCGGGAGCCCGGCTCGTGCGGCTCGGAGCGACGAGTTCGGGGAGCCGGCGCCGGCCCCAGCACCCCCGCCCCGGCGTGCGAGGCGCCGCGCCCTCCGGCCGCGCTGCCCGGTGCATGGAGGGGCCCGTTCGGATCGCAGCCGCCGCCGCCGTAGCCGCCGCCAGCGCGCGGGGGGGGCATGACCTGGGGCTGGCTTTCGGAGCCGGCTGCCGCGCAGGAGGTCTGGGGGCTTAGGCAGCCCCGCGGAAAGGTGCGGGGGTGGGGATCCCGCAGCTGCGTCGGAGGGAGGGCGAGATGGGGCTTGGGGGCCACGCGGCTGGAGAGCTGGTGGTCCCGGAGGCGGGCGGGCGGGCGGGCGGGCCCCGGGGAGCGCGGGGGTCCCCTGGCTCCGCAGCTGACGGATGCCCGCCCGACGGGGGGCTCTGGCGGTCCGCGTCCCGGGGACTGGGAGCCACCTGGTGTGGGGAGGAGGCTGGGTGAGGTGTCAGTGACACGGTGCTGCAGTGGCACACGGTGTGATCTGCCCTGGCAGGTGAGCCGCGGCGTGGCGGGGGAGCAGGGGCGCCGCCGGCGCGTTTTCCCAAGGGAGCGGGGTCCCTCGTCGCTCCCCACCTCCATCCCCGCAGAGCGCCCGCGGGAGACGGTGATTTATGTGTGGGGAGAAGCCAGGGAAATTTCCTGCACAATGTATCTTTCTCTGCCTTCTCAGACGCTGAGACTTCCCAGCCCCAGGGAGTATATTTTTCCTTCTCCTCTGTAAAGCTTTCTGTGGATTGCATTATCATTTGCTAAATACATTACCGCCCGCTATTTATTGCAGACTGCAACTTCCAGACCTTTGTTGCTTTCTCTCCACATCTAGGAATTTCAGTAATAAATCACCCGCGGAGGGGAGATAGGCTCCCGTGCCCTTCCCTGCATTGTTCTCCCTCTCCCCACCAAATCAGGTGGAATGCCTGCCTTTCCTGCTGGCGACCGCAGAGGGTGGCAGGTGCTCGGGCGGGCTGCTTTCCCCTTGGGATCCAGCGTTTGGGGGAAACAGCATGAACAGAAAGCCAGCCTTTGTCTCCCCAATCAGACACCTTGGAAAACATAGAGGTTGGACTAAGGTAAAATGACACTTTGTTCTCAGGCCAGTGGCAGTCGAGATGAAAGTCGGGGAATTCTGGCTCCTTGCTTCCGTGACACCACAGCCCTGGTTTCCATCTGACGTTTGGCATGGCGCTGGGGCAGTGCCTGCGAGAAGTGGGACCTGGCTGGGGAGGGAAAATGGTTGTATTCTTAGCAATCATTCTAGACACTGGGCTACATTTCCTAGCCTTTTCTTTTTCGTGGGAGTCTCATTTGTAGTTGAAAATGTACAGTGAGCGTAGTTGAAGTAGTAGAATAAGATGAAAAGAAAACCTGCCAAAAATTTCTGGAAATTTAAAAATGAGCGCTTAACTAGAAAAGTGCTCAGCGACGCATTGGATCCTGGAGTTTCTGTTGCACACATGTTGAAGTAAACTGCCACATACTTGAAGTTATAAGAGAAGGATGGAGAAAACCTGTTTCATTTTGTAAAGACGTGCCCTGGGTGTGTGTTTGGCAGCATGTGGAGCAGAAACATTTATATTTCTATTAAAAAAAAAGCCCGCTAATGTACATTGTTTAACTTTCATGCAAAAACTCGGATATAGTATTTGGGAAATCTGTCTTTGTTTGAATAGTTTAGTCAATCAGGAAAATCAGTTCCTAGAGGTCCTGTGCTATTGTTTGCGTAGTAACCCCCTTGGGATGCTTTGATTGATGGCTGTGGTTCTCTTCCACCTCGTCTGTGTAAAGTACTTCAACAGCCCTGACTCTCCAGCACCCCAAGCAGTTGCAGCAGCCCTTCCAGCTTGGCGTTGGTTAGCTTCCCAACTCTTTGGTTTCTTGGCAGGTGCTTTGATTTTGCATGGAAGGAATTTGGGGCACTTCAAGCTAGGACCACCCCTTCCCCTGCATCAAGGTGTAGGACAGGGACTTCTGAGCAGCTGCACAGTTCAAGGTGCTAATTCTCTCTCTCTCTCTCTTTTTTTCCCCCACATTCTGGCACTTTCCTGACTCTAAATGACATCATTTGTGGGTTTGCCAAATGGAAGTGAAAGTAGACTTTCTTCTCTAGCAGTGTTTCTTGGGTGCATATTTCGACTAAAATTTGGTGATTCTTCTTCATAAGATGCTGGGGAAGTGATTGCAGGAATGATACATTGAAATTAGGGAGAAAAATGAAAAAAAAAATAGTGAACTGAGAAATTGCTGTTTTACTGTGTAGACACCTGTGATTAACGATGGGACTATAATGTACAGATAACACATAGAACTATAGATGAACTGCCCACCACGCAGCCTTTCTTTGGATAAATGCTCTTTGTAGTTCATACAAACTAATTACACTAGAAATGGAACTTGGGGTCTGGTCGCTACATGTATTGTTTGGGAGGATTGCTTTTACAGTATTCCCACCTCTCCTTTGGCATTTTTCTCAAGCAGTTTTGCTAGCTTGGCTTGAATTAGAGAACGCTTTACTTAAATTTTTATCTTGTATGTGAACATTCCATGTGAGAGGTCTTTGTTGTGCGGCACAAATTCACGAGAGTATGTAGAGAGCTTTTGTTGCTATTGGCTTCTTATTAAAATTAAGGAATGGTGTGTCGATTGTACTTAATATCACTTTGAAACTAAGGGACTGCGATGAAAGGAAAAGCTGGTTTGTTGGTTTTTCTTTCTTTTAATCCTTCAGGTTTCCCCTCATTGTTTGTGCTCTGTTCCCCATTGTCAGGCTTAAAACATACAGTATCATTGTCATCTGTCCCCTGAATAATGGTCCTGAGGTGATATTATTAATGTGGCTTTTTAAAATCAAACTAATTATACTTGCCTAAAAGAGCCACATGTGTGTGATTCTAGCTGCCTGGTGCCTTTTGAGAGCCCTGGAGACAAGCTAGTGAATAGAGCTGAAAATTCATTCTGTATTTGATTAAATGGAACAGACTCACTGCTCCTTACCCCAGCAGGGGCTGTGAGATCTCTTGATCCCCGAAGCGGCTCCAAGACCCTGGGAATTCCATTAGCGAGCACCTGAGGAATTTCTGCCCTGCAGTGCCTTTTTTGTATGAGGGTGCGTGAGAGTATGTGTGTGTGTGTGTGTGTCTGTGAGTGTGTAGGGAGTGAGCTGAGTGGTGATTGGGGAGGGGGTTGGGAGGCGGGGAGAGGGCTGTATTAGAAGACTCCATATGTTAGCAGATCTAAAATCAAGGCGTGACTTAACAGCTTATCTTGTAAGAGAAAACCCAAGCCCAGGGCGGCTCGCTGGTCCAGACTTTGTTACCAGCAGCAGTGTGGGGACGCGTTTGCAGGCTCTGCAGTGAACTCCAGTGTCATCACAGAGCTGCTTCGCTGCTCTCCCTCCCAGACACAAGCACGTACACGTTGCAGACTCGGTGAGTTCTCTCTGGAAGATCTTCTGATAAATGTGTAAAATGGTGTTACGGTTTGGTCTTGCCTGGAAGGGCTCATGTATTGTTTTAATAACTTTATGAAGTGAGAGTGAAAGTCAAGACTTTTATGTGGAGCAAATTGTTTTGCGGAGATGAAATGCTTGTTTGGATAGGCATGTTTTGGTTTATGCCTTTGTTTTGATATGATTTTATCGTGTTTTTGTTACATTATGATAGCATTTTAATTCAGTTAGGGTGTATCTCCCTTTTCTGTTGTCTTTTTGAAGAATTCTCTCTGATTTCTTGTGCTCTTGGGGCTTTGCCCAAGTAAATGAAAATGCCTCTGCTAAAAACATATTGTAAAATCTTTGGTGCAGAGCTCTCCGGGAGGCATGACCGCCCTTCTTCGCCTGCTCCGGTTTTGGGATATGCACCTTTTTTTCTGAATGTTAGCTCCGTCGTCTCTTGCTTACTTTTCAAGAAGACTGGTTCTGATTTGAGGCTGAGGTTGGCGATTGGTTTTCATCTTCCCGTGGTGGGAGCGCCAGTGGTTTTCACCTAGTGCAGAGCAGCACAGCAGCATGCTTAAATAGTTAATTTCATAGATTTTATCCCTGATAAAATTGTGTTGTGTTGAGTGCGCAGTTCCTTTCATTCCACATAGTCCCTGTGTCCAATTCTTCTCCCAATACAATGTGTTTAGCAAATAGAGCAGCCTTTTTGATAATGGATTGAATTCTTTTCCATCTTCATGCTAGGCGTGCCTCTGACTAGCATGGCCGGATTGAAAGAGCTCTTGAATGAATTGTTGTAAACACACAAGTTAGCATTGTGCCTGTCTGGGTTCACAGTTGTTTAGTAACTTTGCAATGTGATGTATTTTGATGAGCAGAGATAATAAAACACTTCCCAGAACAACATTGCAGTCTGCTGTGTATCAGTTGGAATATGAGTAGGAACCTCAGTTCTTCAGAGTTGGTGAGAAGCCTTTTAATCTTAATAGAAAAAAAAAATACTGGGTCTGTTACTGAGCTTCAGTTAACATCTTCAGCTGGTGTTTTGATGCCAAGAACCGTGTGGTTGATTTTGTTTTTATATTTCCCTGATTTATAAAGGGAGAATTTGAGAAGAGCATGCTTTTTGTCTGTGCCTGTTATAGACTGGCTTACCTCTTGTTATTCAAGTGAGTTGAGACAAATAATCTTGACCTAAACCTTGGATTCTTTATCTGTAAAGAACAGCTGATAACAATAGTATCTTGTTGTGGGGATCAATGAGATAATGAAAGTAGAGCACTTGGCACATAGTAAATTTCTCTATGCCTGTTAGCTGTTTTAAAAACTATTATTAATTTTGGTATCCATGTTTGTGTGTTACTTCAAGTTATCTGTTTGGAGTGCTAAAAAGTGAAGGATTCTTGCCATGTTTAGTGTAGCTAAATGTGGCTGTTGTACTCTCAGCATGTTACAGTGTTCTTAGCTTTGCAATGTGGAAGACACTTGGAAGCAATTTTGCATATTTTCCTCAAGGGAGGCATAATGTAATGTATGCACTAAGTGCATGGAGCGAACAGCTGAGTGAATTGTTGAAATTGCACATACCTGCGGTAATAATGAGGCAGGAGGAGGGTGCATTTCCTGCACCTGGGAGGTGTCCGAGATGCCTTTCCCAAGGAGCCTACTCTCCTTGCAGTAACCCTGGGGGGACAGGGCTTGCCATAGACCAGTTTCACCTATACTCAGATTTTATACAAATGAGCCCATATGGTGTGTGCGTTTATGTCTGCTCTCTTGTCCTGCTCATTGTTTGCCAGATTTATTTGTGTTATTGTATATGGTACAAACTCAAGCTTTTTCAGTTGTTATGGAGTCTTGTGTGTTTGTAATTCACAGTTCATTTTATTGGCATGTTTATCGTTGTGGGAAGAAAGGAAATAATACTTCTTCCTAAATTATAGCAAATGAGATCCCAGTGGCTATCTTACAAAAATGGCCATGACTTCATGACTTATATGTTATATTGGATTGAAAGTAATATAGTCAATTCCAGTTGCACCTCCATAAACTGAATCCTGTGATAAAGGCATTCATATTTTACATGTTTTTCCTCCAAAGTATGGGCAAGGGCTTACCTAAGGTAGCCTGTATTCTTCATGTTTAAAATTAAATAATTAAATGTGTCATCAGCACTTGCAACTGTGTTGATGAGACCACCAGCTAAGCATTCTTTTTTTTGAGTATAAAGGAGCAACGCAATGTTTTTCTTGGAAATAACCATTCACTAAAAATGGAAGAAAATGGAGCTAGGGTGTCTTCTGCAGGAAGATTTTGGAAAATAGGACTGCACGCTTCAGTCAGGAAGAAGAATGCTGGTTATAAACCTTTATCACAGTTGCTGCCGGCCTGTGCCTTATGCATTGAGAGTTTCTGTTTGCCTTGCTGCAACTCCTAATTTGCTAAATACAGTTGATTCCACAGGCAGTAAGACACAAACACGAGATGGTACAGGTGAGTCAGACGTCTCTGATTTGAAGGAAGCTGTGGTGGAGCCTCTGTGATGGGAGGACCTACTCAGGACGTTCCGGGTGATGGGCTTCACTGCCAGCCATTTGGCTTGGAGAGACATTGCAGTTGTCAGTATTTGCCGCTTTAGTTCATCCTGCTGTGCGCAGTACTCCCTGACAGGGTCGTTCTTCACCGCCAGCCGCACATAGGGATGGTCTCTCCGAGCTGCCAGAGGAGGGCGTGGGGATGAGCTGAAATAGAAATACCCCATTAACCTTTTGTCCTGGAGGGGCACTCAAAGACATAGATTATGTTTCAAAAGAGTGAGAGAAAAGGCCGTTTTGAGTGGCCCAGAGCCTGTTAGCTCTGGCCACTGTACTGGCCTTTGTGAGGTTTGCAAAGGATGGTGTGCGGACATTCTCTTCTGTCAGAGAGGTGTTAGGTCACATGACCCTGAAAGGCCTCGCAGGATTAAGGCTCCTCCATCACACATGGAATTTAGGAGAGAGAAGATATGTTGTAGTTCAACATAACTTTTGGAGAAATACACGTTTCCAAAGCAGTCCCAGTTGAGAGTGGATCCTGTCTCTGCTTGCTGGCCTCTTTCACTTTAAATGTAATTCTTAGTATATCACGAAGAAGTCAATGTCTGGTGTTCTTTCCCTCTTACTTAAAGAGAATGCTGAAACTTTCCCAATAGTCTAAGCGTATCAGTATCAGAAATGACGATGCTATGTAAGTATGGTGTTTGCTAACTGTTCCCACTGCTTGAAGCTGCCTCTTGGCCCAATTATATGTATTCATTACTATACCAAATTAGACATCTAATACAAATTGACCAGTGCCCTGCTTCTCTCTGCTTTACCTAAACTTTTCTAATTGTGAACAGGGAGAGAAATAGCTTAGAGGAGAAGGCTGATATCATTGAGTTAGCCAAACAACAAAATCATGTTCAGGAGATTTTTCTGGGATCCACAGATAATCCAATGGTGTACACTTCATACATTTCTCTGTATAGTGCTTTCTGTCAATGACTTTATTGGCAATCACCAAAGCGACTGTAGACTCCTGAATCATTGAAGTCTTATTTTAAGTCTGCCGAGTTCTTACTGCTGTATGTTTAGGTGTGCACCTGAGTCCTCAGCAGCAGGTCCCTTGCCTCTTGTCTCTCGTTACCTTACCCTCCACGGTTCTTTTCAACAGTTGGGATATAAGAGATCTGAACCCAGAGATACCTGATGAGACTTCCTTAGCCACTCCCCACTCACACTGCATCCCTGAGCTTCATCATTGAGTTTTGTGTGTTTTGCCAGAGTAATCCGCTTTCTGAAACATACATTTGGTTATCTCACAGCAGCTTTCAAAGCACTTCGAATTCCTCAGCTGTTCACTGAGGAGGAGCCTTGATTTTTCACGGTGTCTACAGGGTCATTCTCCTTCCTTAGCCACTCTGCATTCCTGAATATTCCACATCGAGTCTCTTGCAGCCTGGGATTACATCTTTCATGGCATCATCAGAGTCACAATTGTATGCATCATTCTTCCTGTCCTAGAACAGGCTCCATGATTTCCCCCATGTGGGATTCCGCACTGCATGCTGCGCTCTGCCTCACACACTAAAGGGTCAGATGTCCTGAACTGCTTTAAGATGTATTCGAAATTCTTGGCAAGGATGAGGGTGTGGGATGGTCATGCTCCCATCGCAGGTTCGGATTAAGTGGGTCTGAAGTGAAGACTCTCCCTAGCAAGTTCTGAAGTGATGTTGAGCGCTGCGTGGAGCATCTGGATAGTAGGATGTTCAAGTGTCTCTGTCTTCTCCAGATCTGAGAATGACTTCACACAGAGATCAGTGGCTCTCAGTGTCAAGTTCTGGGAGAGAAAACCAAGGAAAGCTTGAAAGAAAAAAAGTTTGATGCTGGAGATTCTAGGGCACCCATTTTCACACTATTATTGAAATGCTTGCCAACTGTTTTGAATATTTTAGCAATTCAGTATGTTTAAAATGTCTATTTTCTGTGCAATGTCATTTGGTACTGATGTCATGTATTCTCTGTGTTTTAGATACGCAGTGTTATAGGGACTTGGAACATAGGGAGTGCAGTGTGCATGCTGGCTTCTGTCTCATGATGGAAATTTCTGACAGCTACTGGCTTTTTTATGGTATCAAAACAAAATAATTAGTATTCTCTCTTTTACTATAATTTGATATTTATTCAGTGAGTAATTGTACACATTGTCTGGTTGGAAGTAAAATTGGCAAGGGGAACGAATGTTTTTAATGGATAAAATGCTACTTTTATCAGGCTATGAAATTACTGTAGTGACATCAGAACTTGGCAGTTTCTTTAATTGCAATAAAAAGAAAAATAGCCACATAAGCTGGGGATAAGAGATGTTTTTGACTTCTTCTCATGGTTTTGGCCTCAAGGCTGTTTTATAACAAAATAACAACACAGTGAATAACAGGCAGTGGGAATTGGACAAGGAACGGGTTTTCCCCTGGAAACTGTTTATCACTCACGTCTGTTCCAGGAACTCAAACTGTTCCTCTCTCCCAGTGACTGAGAGGGTGAGTTTGGGTGAGGGGAATCAGCGAGGAAGTGGGATTAAGCCTCATTATTCAACTTGATAACTCATAGCTTGGGACATACTGAAAACGTCTGATAATTGATTGGCTATGAAAATGATCACAGGTTATTAGGTGCTTTGTCTAAAACGCCAGTAAAGGAAATGTTAGATTGCGGATCAGAACGCCTTGCTGGAGTTGGGCTGTCCTCGTGTCATCCCGTTTCCTGTTGGTGCGTTTCTGAAGGTGACAGTGAAGTAACAGCTCATCTACGGAGGCTTCGGTCTGGTGTGGTGTCCCTGACTAGACCTTGGGGCCCTAGATCCCGAGGAGACAGTTTTACCAGTTCTTGTTGGATGATTGAATTTCAGTGTAGACCTGCCTTGCAGTCCTGCATTTTTGTTCTGCCTGTGATTTAACCCTGTGTGTGATTTATGCTTTATTTTAAAATGAGGCCATTCTGGTGCTTCTTCCGTTAAACCTTGGATGTTCATCTAAAACGAAATAACAGGTTTTGCTCTACATTGAGGAGAGTTGTAGTAATGCTGTACAATGATGGTTCTGATGGGTTCAAGTAGATTTTAAATCTAATTCTAATATATTCCTCTACTGAACAGCATATTTTTAAGTCATTATAATTTGAATAGAATTGTTTCGATTTTTAAACTTACCTCTGATTCCTATTTTACTTTCTCCAGTATTTAAAACATTTGAGAGAAAGAAAAAGAGAGCAAGTTAGAGATCATGAGCTTGCCTCGGCTGGTTCACTCCCCAGATGTTCACACCTGCTGGGTCTGGCTGGTTTCTGAGCCAGGAGCAAGAAACTCAGTCCAGGTCTTCCCCGTCGGGGGCGAAGGGACCAGACACCTGCTGTCTGGTATCTTAATTGTCCCCAACCCCAATTTAATAAAAATTAGGCATATTTCCTTTTTTATTGTACAAGTCCTTTTTGAACTTGGAATAAAACAAATTAACTTTCTACTCCAAGTGCCTATTCTAAGCTCTTTGTTATAAATTGTTTTGCATTTTAGTTCAATTTCCTTTCTAAGAGAAATTTCAATGGTCATGTTTTGACTGTAGACCTATAAGGTCTTTTATGTAACTTTCATCATGTATTTTATAGCTAAGTTTATTTATTTATTTATTTTTTTAAATAATCCAGTAGCTAACCAAAGCCAAAATTGAATCATTAGAGATTGGTTATTAACTGTGGCCTGTTAGCTCACCAAGCATAATTGTCGTTATTTGTTCGTTCTTTTGTGTTTGGGGATATGTTTTAAAAGAGCTGTTTTCATGGTGGTTAGTCTCACAATAATTTCATTTTTGTTCCTATGACAGCAGCCGCACTGGGGTTTTAATCATACAATGCAGCTTGTGCAGGGAGTTGATATCAGTGTTTTGTGGCATTAGAACAATTTTAGCCCCAGGGGTTTTACTGTGTGTTTATTACTGATGTTCTGAGAGACTTGCAGCTAACCCCCAGAGGGAGTTTCTAAATGTGAACCCTAGCAAGTCCAGGCTGATGCATCCCACTTCTTTGAAAACAATTTTTCAAGTTTCTCTTCCCAGATTAGGGAAAAGATAAGACCGTGATTTGCCCTGTAGCACAGAAACTATAGCACTTTGCCAGATTTGCCGGTTGCACATGTGTACAGGGTACTCCAAATGTGAGTGTGGCCTTTTCTGGTGGTGGAGACTACTCAACAGACTTCCCAAATCAAACGCTACAGGCCTCGGCTACCAAGAATGAGAAATCGTGTTTGCAGTTTTTCATATGTACATGTAAGGATTTTTTTTTTAAATGTTGAAATGTGAATTTTCTGGAAAAAAGAATCTCTTGACATTTAGTGGGCAAACAAAGTCCCCATTTGTTTGTAGAGGTTCTTTAGAATCCACTGAGAAATGTTGGCACCTTTTGTGTCTGATTCACCTATAGTGAATGTGTGCTGCGTGTGTACTTGGGCAGTTTAACAATAAATAACATGGTGACAAAAGAGCAGGGATTGCTCTTGCCCAGCAAGGCTGTTGTCTGTCTGAGTGCCCTGCAGACTCGTAAGAATGGCGCCTCCGGGGGATTGGAAAGCCAAGTCCTGACCTAGGCCGGGCCTTGCGAGTGCGGACAGGCTGGGAAGCAGCGGAGCACACCCAGCCCTGCGCCCCTGCAGAGGAGTAACTGACCATGACAGGGCTTCTTTCCTACACCTTTTTATGCCGAGTGCAGGATCATTTTTCTCCTTCCCTTTTGTTTCTGTCCATTATCATTTCCTAAATAGCTTTTACTTTCTTGGGTATTTTCACCTTTTTTTTTTTTGTCCAAGCAGTGTATGATGTGGTAGCATGTTCATGAGATAATGAATGAACATTTGTATCAGCTGTCCGGCTCAAAGTCAGGTGCGCTTTAAATCAGTTGACTGTTGGAGAAGTGTGTTGCTTGGAAGGGTTTTGCTATTGAGGTGTTTTAGGTTATAAAATAGTTGCATTCTTAGATGGTTGATTTAACCTTTGATATTTCTAAACGACAAAAGCTGCATTCTGTGTTGTATTGACCTCGTGGAAAATGTTCAAATCAATTTTGCATAGGATGGAGTTGACTCCATGGTATCCTAAATTTTAAAACATTTTCATTCTTGTCGTAGCCACTAGGCCTCTTGCTTTCAACCCTTTCTTTAAAACCGCAAGAATACTTGAGTGCTTAGAAATTGTCTAACAGCTGAGTATGAAGTGTGAAAGCCCGAACTAATTATATGTGAAGTGAGGAAATTAGCAGAGAGTACATTTTAGACACAAAGCTCTTTTTACATCTGAGCTTTGGGTTGTGATGTTCCAGGGGACCCGTACTTTCCTTATGTGACCCAGGATGCTGGCATAAAAATTGATTTTTTTACTTCTTGACTATGTCTGAATATGAATTCAAACTTTGCAAATGTAATTCAAGTACTGCTTTCATCTATCCTTAGCTTTTTTTTTTTTTTTTAAATCAATGTGTAACGCTGGCTAGACCAATGTAACCTCTAAAGCAGTAGAAAGAGTTACATTATTTTGGTATAAACTAATGATTTCAACTGCCTGATACATAGTTCAAAAATGGTTTTGATAATGAGATTGAGAAGGACAGAAAGAAAGGAAAGAAAATAGATACTGGTAAAGCTGAAGTTTGTTGGCATGAACTACGTTGTAATAGCAGCGGAGAGCAGCTCCCAGCAAGAGGTGTGAGGCTGTTTATTTTCACTCTGGAGATGTATATACTTCACAAGGAAAACTCTGGCCTTGCTGAACCCAAGCAAGTCATTACTTATCTACAATCTGGCAAGCAATTTGATTAAGGTTGACAGAACTCGTATAATATCAGAACCAGACCCTCTTAATGATTGATGAGGCTTGTCTGTAGGTTTTTTTTTTTTTCAATTTGAAAAGAGAAAAAAGTGAACAAGAATGAATCCCTATTCAAAGCTCTGATACCAAGTATAAACCAACTCTGCAACTTAGTTTTTGTATAGGGAACAATAGGTTTCATTTGTATGTTAGTTTTAGGGTATAATTAAGTGATTTAAAAATAATAATACTTTCAGGTTTGCAGATTAACTTGGCTTTTCAATGATTACACTTGCTATTTTAAAGATCTTGTTTCATATGTTAATATCTTTCTTAACATGACTTTTTCTGAGGTTCTATAGCCTTTGGTATATGTGCTGCCGAGCACAGTTCTATAGCGAGCACAGTTCTATAGCCTTTGGAATAGAGGGTTTTTTTTTTTTTTCAAACTCATAAGAAAAAAAAAATTTCTTCTTCATTCTCTAATGAAGTTGAATTATTTGGAAGTTTTAACTGTAGTTTAACATAAACCTCCCCCACTTTCTGACTTGAAGAAAGTGGTTTGGACAATCATAATAGCATATCTGGGCCATTGAGCATTACTGCTGACCTTTCTGTTGGATTTATTGTCCCTTATCTCATTACCAACAGGTTGATGCAGTATGTGACTGGAATGTGCTAAATGTTCTTGGCAGCACCTTAAATCATTACATGGAGTATTGAGTCCAACTCATGATCATTGCTTTAAAAAAAATTATGATGGACTGTGTGGTAAAAGTGGCTATAAAATTTGAAGACATTCTCTAATTTAAGAAAATTTAGCATACAGAATTTCTAACTGAATGAAATGGTTGAATCAAAAATGTAGGCTTTCTGTAGAAGTGGCATTCTAGATTGGGGTTTCCAGGTGGTAGGTTATCACGGTTGAGGTCAGGGTGGGATGTGGAGACAGAGGCTTCGGCTTAAAAGTAGAGTCCTCTGTAGTCCAGTGGTGGGAGCTCTCTGTGCTTAGCACTGCTCCTCAATTTTTTTGATGCCTTTTTCTGACTTTACTCTCATTTATTAGGATTATTGCTCCCTAGGAACTCAATTGCAGTTTGCCTGTAAATTTTTTTGTCTTTTTTAAAAAATGTGTTTATTTATTTGAAAAATAGAGGACCAGAAGGAGAGACAGGGAGAGAAGAATCATCCATTACTCCCCAAATAGCTGCAGTAGCCAGGAGCTTCATCCAGGTCTCCCACTTAAGTGCAGAGGTCCAGGCACTTGGGCTATCCTCTACTGCTTTCCCAGGTGCACCAGCAGGGAGCAGGATCGGAAATGGAGCAGCTGGGACTTGGACTGACCACCGGTATGGGAGACCAAAGTTGCAGGTGGCTTAACTTATGATACTTACAATACCCACTCCTGATGTACCTCCATTTATAGTAAGGCTGTGGTCCTCTTCCCCCTACAACATTGTCAGTTGGAAGCATTGTGAGTTGAACTTTATTTTTTTCCGTCTTTTTAAAGATTTATTTGTTTTTATTGGAAAGTCAGATATACAGAGAGAAAGAGAGACAGAGAAAAAGATCTTCCATCCGTTGGTTCACTCCCCAAGTGGCTGCAGTGGTCAATCTGAAGCCAGGAGCCAGGAGCCTCTTCTGGGTCTCCCATGTGGATGCAGGGTCTCAAGGCTTTGGGCCATCCTTGACTGCTCTCCCAGGCCACAAGCAGGGGGCTGGAGGAGAAGTGGGACCGCTGGGATTAGAACTGGTGCCCATATGGAATCCTGGAGGTTGCAAGGCAAGGAGTTAGCCACTAGGCTATTGTGGCAGACTCTAAACTTCCACTGAATTCTCCACACGTGGTAGTTTTTCAACAGCTCAGCACACTGGCCAGTGCCTGATCCCTTATGATCATGGATGGGTAGCTGCACAGAGAGGATCTGACCCATGGCACTAGCTTGGGAAAAGACTCAACTTGAAATTTCAGACATGGTTTCCACTAACTACACAGTGTAAAGTAAAAAAATAATTAATTGAAGCATCCTAAGTAGGGGACCTTCGGTAGTGGGAATAGTGGCTCCTGGAGGTGTTGGGTCTTCATATTTATCCTCACTGTTGCCTTGGGCAAGCGATTGCTGTTTGCAGGGTGCTTCATTGGATGTGAGCAGTTATTGCTACTCTTGTTGTAATAAATAATTGAATAGTTGTATTTAAAATAGGATGCTTATAAAAATGTGATCTAGTTATTGTAAGAGCTTAGTTAGAGACTAATGAAACAAAATAGATTAGGGATTGAAATTTGGAGAGTCATACGTGTGGGAGTAAACTAGAATTGGTGACATCTTTTTTGGATTGTTTAGGACGTGACTCCTAGCCAAGGGGGCAGTTGGTGGGCGCTGTGATACAGTGACATTTGGACAAATTCCCTCATTCCTAGACAGTACCATGACTTTTGTTACTCTCTCCCTTCTGGGTTTTTTTTTTTTTATCTTCCCACATTTAATATAAATATACTTCAATTTAGTACTAGGGAAATAAAATTATTTTGTAGGAGATACATATTACTTTTTTAAAAAAAAGGTTTATTTATTTTTATTGGAAAGGCAGAATAACAGAGAGAAGGAGAGACAGACGGGGAGATACCTTCCATCCACTGGTTCACTCCCCATGTGGCTGCAATGGCCAGAGTTGAGCTGATTAGTGGCCAGGAGCCAGAAAGTTCTTCTGGGTCTCCCCTGCAGGTGCAGTGTCACAAGACTTTGGGTCATCCTCTACTGTCTTCTCAGGCTATATAAGCAGGCAGCTGGATGGGAAGTGGAGCAGCTGGGATTCGAACCTGTGCCCATATGGAATGCCAGAACCACAGGCAAAGGTCTAGCTAGCTATGCCATAGTACCAGTCCTTATTGACATATTGTTAAAAACAAGAGATTGTTGTTGGATTCTTTTGCTAACATTTCTGTTATTAGGGGCATACCTCTTTATTTTGGGGGAATACATTCCAAGACTCACAGTAGGTGTCTGAAACCATACAGAGTGCCAAACCCTATGGGTGCCTTTCCCTCCATGCATAAGTAGTTATGATAACTTATAAACTAGTTACAGTAAGAGAGTAACACCAATAGCTAATCAAAATAGAACAATTACAGCAGTAGACTTTAATAAATGATGGGCGTATGATCTGTCTGAAGAGCCTATGACTTTTTTTCTTATCAAATTAAGAGCTCTTTCACTTACAGGAAGCTCTTTATGGCTCCTTTGGCAATCCAGATTGCAGGCATTGCTGTAACTGTGCTCTGAGACCATTATACAATCAAATAAGGATTACTCGATCCCAAGTACTGGTTGTTTGAGCTCGTAACCAAGGTGGCTGATCGGTGCCTTAAGCAGGTAGGGTATGCAGTGTGGATACCCTGAACTAAGGGGATGGGTCACCTCTGGGGCAGGATGAAGTGGAAGACAAGAGAGTACATCATGCTATTCATAAATGAGCATGTGATTTAAAATTTGTGGATTATTTATTTCTGGAATTTTCCATTTGATAATTTTGGACTGTGTTTGACCATGCATGGGTAACTAAAAACTGGACAATGAAACCACAAATAAGGAGGGAACTACTGTAAAGACTTGCTCTAAGTACATTGTTTACCTGTGTAAAATCCTAGTGCCTTGTAGATATTTTTAAATTTGTATTTAAGGTCTGAGTATTTTTTTCTGCCCTTTTAAATTGCATACACTAGGATTACATATGATCAGACTATGTAAACACTTAACTGAGACAGGTAGTGTTAAAGGCCAGTGATGAAGTATGTAAGACTATGATTTCCACATTTTTTTTTCTACATCTGGGGTAAAGGGGGGAGGTAAAGGGAGAAGCCCCACCCAGTCTCCCACCCATCCCAGATCCCCGATGTGGGGCATGCTCCGAGGGTCTTGCTCAAGTGGTTTTGATAGTTCAACAGTTATGAATTGCTGCCAATCTCGCTATTCCAAGTACAATGAGGTCACTGAGGAATCCTCTGATTGACTTAGTCCACCTTAGAGTCTCTGTTTGCCCAGCTTTTCACTGCCAACATATGGCTCAGGTAGTTGATTGATTTGTTCTGTCATCTGTCTTTTCATGGTTAGGGATTTGAGTCCGGTAGTTTGATTGAGGGGATCCCTAAAGAAATTTTGTCTGAGGTGATCCCAGACCAGGTTCTTGTGTGTACTTGTAAGTACGGGGCCCAGTACAGTCCATCGCCCCAATCAGCTGGCGGTTGCAATTGCTGGGTTGGTTCTGTTTCCATCCCTGTCTTCCACTGGAACCAATAGGTGTTGCAGTCCAGCCTGATTCTGCCCAGCACACACTTGGCCCACATAAGCCAGTGGGAGCTGCAGCCTAGTCAGAGCGACCCGCAATAACCCCCACGAGGCCCGCTCCCTGTCCTGGTTCCTGTGCTTGCCAATTATGTGCAGCAGACTAGTCCAGTCTGTCCCACATCCCATTCAACTCTCATACATGTCAGTGGGCATTGAAGCCTCGTTCAACCCAACCAGCTCCACTTTCCGGCCCACACACATGCTGTTGGGTGCCCTTTTCTCTACCCACCACTGCCCCTGTCCTGTGAACCAGCACTCTTAATCCTCTGTGCCAGAATGCTAAGCCCTGAACTTGTTTTAGCCCCTAATCCATTGCCAGTCACTTTAAAAGTACACCCCCATGTGGGTAGTGCCAAAGACATAAAACTCTCCAGTGAAAAATTTCTTTGTGTATTAATATTTCTCACTGTTGATAAGCAAATTAATATGGGTTCTGTGTAATATATGTGTCCTAACTTCCAAATATTCAAGGCAGCTGTTCTGTGCATTTTGAGTTTGGCTTGCCAGTGCTGCCACCAGCTACAAGAGAATTCATGTCTTCCATGCTTATGTATTTCAGATCTCTTTGTATAATATTCTGTCATGCTTGGCCTTCATTGTTAATATTATCTAAAAATACAAAGGTATGTCTTTGGCTGATATTACAGATGAATATGCCGGATGAAATAATCACAGTAATTTGTCAGCCATGCAGAAACACAATGAAAAAAATTTTTCCCATTGAATTTTATACTTCCCCAAACTCCAGCTGCTAATTAGAGAGATACATGATAAGGTTGAGGAGCATCTTTCCAGGGTAAGAAGTGACTGTAAATTCTCACGGAAGTGTAACATACAGGGCACCACAGCTGATGCATGTAGGCTGGGCAGACTTGGGCCTGGGGTGGTCATGGTCTCTAGTCTTGCCCCTGTCACTTATTAGCTCTTGACACTAGGCATGGTTATCTGAGTTTTCTGCATTTCAGTTTCCTCCTTAGTAAAATGCAAAAAATATCTCTTCCTAAGGTAGTTTCTGAGAGTTAGTAATAATATATGTAGACCTATTAGCCCCCAGACTTATGAAGTGGCAGCTATTATTATTGGTTGGGATAAGGTCAAACGTAGGTGCATAAATACACAAGTGTATTTATGTATATACACATATGTGTGTGTATATATATATATATATATATATATATATACGTACACAAAGCAATTAGTCTCTGTCTAGTGGAAGCAGGAGACAGGATTGCCATAGATGATCATCATTATTGGGCAAGGTTTTTCATCCTGGGACAGGTGTTGTGGTGCAGTGCACTAAGCTGCTGATTGAGATGCCTGCATCCCACATGGAATGCCACTTTGAGTCATGGCTACTGCATTTCTGCAAGTACACCTGGAAAGCTGTGGAGGATGGCCCGGATGCAGGGTCCCTGCCACACACATGGGAGACCACAGGACGTTCTGAATTCCTTTCTTTGGCCTCCTCCAGCACTGACTGTTGTGGACATTTGGGAGGATGCAACATCTCTCTTTCACTCTGTCTCTCTCATTTTCTGTCACTCTGCTTTTCAAATAAATCCTTAGGTGCAGGATGAAAACTCTTTTTTTCTTTAGGGTCCTATCCGTTCCAATCCTGTGTAAGTGACCATAGTCACCACTGGGGGTGTGTTTTCATACTCCCGTGCTGAGGCAGGAGAGTGACAAAACTTTTTTTTTAAGATTATTTTTATTGCGGGCCCGGCGCAAGTGGCGCAGTGGTTAAGGTCCTCGCCTTGCACACCCGGGATCCCATATGGGTGCTGGTTCTAATCCCGGCAGCCCCGCTTTCCATCCAGCTCCCTGCCTGTGGCCCCAGGAAAGCAGTCGAGGACAGCCCAAAGCTTTGGGACCCTGCACCCGCGTGGGAGACCCGGAAGAGGCTCCTGGCTTCGGATCGGCATAGCATCGGCTGTTGCACTCACTTGGGGAATGAATCATCGGACGGAAGATCTTCCTCTCTGTCTCTCCTCTCTGTATATCTGCCTTTCCAATAAAAATAAAATAAAGCTTTTTTAAAAAAGATTATTTTTTTGCAATATAGAGAGGAGGAGAGACAGAGAGGAAGATCTTCCGTCCATTTGATTAACTCCGCATATGGCTGTGATGGCTGGAGCTGAGCCGATCCAAAGCCAGAAGCTCAGATCGTCTTCCAGGTCTCCCAGGTTCCTAAGACTTTGGGCCATCCTTGACTGCTTTCCCAGGCTACGAACAGGGAGCTGCATGGCAAGCGGGGCTGCCAAGATTAGAAGCAGCGCCCATATGGGATCCCGGTGCGTTCAAGGCAAGGATTTTAGCCGATAGGCTACTGTGCTGGGCCCAAGTGACAGAGCTTTTGATCATACAGTTGAATCTTCCTCTGATGACTGATTTAAATAGCTGTAAAATATATTTACGTATACTATGATATTTATTTACAAATCAAAATGACAGGGAGAGATGGAAAGAAAGAGATTTTCAGTCCACTGCTTCATTCCCCAAATGACCTCAATGGTCTGGACTGGGCCAGGCTAAAACCAGGAGCCAGTAGCCAGGAGCCAGGATCTTCTTCTGGCTTTCTCTATTGGTGTCAGAGGTTCAAGTACTTCCTTACCTTTCCCAGATATATTAGTGGAACATTCGATGGAAAATGGAGTGCCTGGGACTCTATCCAGCTCCAGTATGGGGTGCTAGTGTTGCAAGTTGTGGCCTAACATGTTGTGCTGCAACACTGGCCCATATATAACTTTAGTTTTTGTGAAGGTGAAATCATTTATTTATGTAAATACCAAATTGATTTTGATTGGTATTGGCAGCAATGCTCCACTTCGTATGTCTATAAATTAAGTTAGCATTGTGGCAGATTACTAAAAGAATGTGCTTGATTTGCCTTAGATATTTATCTACCATATTTAAGACTTATAAAAAAGAATTGGCAAAAGGTAGGCCAGAGATTGACCTGATGATTTTAAGAAGGTTTACAAAACTCTTTGCGGTTTGACTTAGTTAATTTGTCCAGTATGCCTAAATTACATTCAAAATATTCTTACTAGCGTAATGTGGAATTTGGATTTAATGCTATTTGCTATTACATGATTTTTTTAACTCCACACGAGTTCATATCATGTTGCAGAGAACATGACTCCATACAAGAAGCACTTGGTGCTTTAGGCTGTAATGCTGATCTGCACCTGAGGCATGTGAAGGTGGGCTCTTGTATTAATTTGGCATAAATGCTTAGGGAAATCCTAAGCATAGAAGCTTCCATACGTGGCTGATGGATGCCTGCAGAGCTGCTAAGATCATGAGGCCTGTTCTGTAGCTGCTGAGCCTTTAGCAGCTATGAGCCAAGTGACAGTGCCTTTGGTAACACTTGTGGAGTCCTCTTTTTTCTTTTTGTAAATAAACTCTTTTCATTTTTTTAAATAATATTTCATCATTCTGTTTGTCATCTTGACTTCAGTTCTCAAATTATCTGTATAACCATTGGCAGTTAATTTTTAAAAAATTTATTTGGTCAAGACCAAATGAAATCAGTGGCCAGCTTGTAGAACATAAGTGCTGATTCTGTTAGTGTTAGACTGTTCTTACAATTTCTGTATTAGTTTATCAGAATATTTGTATACATTTTCTCCCCCCCCCCCTTTTTTTTGTTTTAAAGATTTATTGACTTGAAAGGCAAAATAACAGGGAGAGAGACAGAGAGGTGGAGAGATAGAGGGCACCCCTGACTTGTCATGGAATAAAAAGAATGTTAGTTTAGCAACCCTCAGCCATGAACATTCTTATCTGTAGTTCAGTCAAGCTTTTCCGTTCTTTGAGGCAGTTCCACTGGGGATTCCATCTTCTCCAGGGGCAGTGTTCTATTCAAGGGAACTGCTGCTGCACTTCTGAGGCCAGCTGAGCCATAGGGGAACCCGTAGTTTTTCGAGAGATCCATCAGGAAATTCTAGAGACAAGAGCATTACCTCTTTCTGTGGGGGGTCTCTGTCACACTTTTTATCTTCTAAGTCCCTGTTCACTGGAGCTACTTGTTCGCTGTCCTGCAGCAATGGGCTTGGTGCACAGAGCTGATAATAACACACATGGACTGTGACTGAGGGTCAATAGCTCCAGAATACTTTTATGTATATTAAATAAGTAGTTTGTTAAATAGCTTCACACTCCCAGAAAATAATGCTGGGTTTCTCATAGTATGACTCTATTAATTTATCAAAATGTTTCAGCATTTATTTTTTGTGTAAGGTGCTTCCCAGATGTTGGTTGTAAATGAGGAGTGAAATAGATGTGATTTTTCCTCTCATGGAAATGATAAACCAGTGGTTAGTCTAGGCCCTCTAGAAAAATTAAAAATAAATAAACTTACTTGTATTTAGTTGTTTCTTAATGTTGGTGTTTGAATCAAACAATGTCTTTCTTTGGTTTTCTGTTTGTATGGAGTAAAATAGGAAATACCTACTAAACGGCCTGTGGAGTTGCTTTCTAGAGTTGGACTTGTGAATGCAATGACTCTGGCTAAATCCTCACCTTGCACACACTGGAATCCCATATGGGCACCAATTCATGTCCCAGCTAGTCACTTCCCATCCAACTCCCTGCTTGTGGCCTGGGAAAGCAGTAGAGGATGGCCCAAAGCCTTGGGACCCTGCCCCTGTGCAGGGAGACGAGGAAGATGCTCCTGGTTCACTCTCCAAATGACTACAGTGGCCGGGCCTGAGTGGGTGTGAAGTCCAAGGCCAGGAGTCAGGAGCTTCCTCTAGTTTTCTACAGGGATGCAGCCCCCTCTCCTCTCCTCCCCCGCCTCCGGACTTGAGCATCTTCCTCTGATTTTCCAAGTGCATTAGTAAGGTGTTGGATTGGAAGTGGAGCAGCCTGGACTAGAGTCAATCAGTGCCTGCTTTGAGAGGCTGGCCCCATAGGCGGTAGCTTCACCCTCTGTGCCACAGTGCCTGCGTCTGTCACTGTGTTTTAAGGGTATGTCCATTGTTGCATAGACCTCAGGAGTCAAGTACCTGAAAAGCCTCCCTTGACTAAAAGCTTCTTTCTGCATGTTTTATTAGCACTGCTCTTGGCTAGTTTAATTAGTCCTGTGTTTTATTAGCACCTGGAGGCTGTTCACTCAAAGAATGTCATTCAAATAAACAAAATAGTATCTGATGTTTTGAAATACCCACACCTGCCTTCTGGACCTTTCAGCTGGGTAGGGAAGTGAGAATGAGAAAAGGAGATGAGTACATGGAGTAGGAAGTGTTTTAATTGTTTCATAAATTCTTGGAAGACCTGTAGTTCTCACATGACCTTACCTTTTCCACGGTGTCCTATGCAGATTTCTGTCCCCACCTCCTGCATAGTTGGCTGTTGCTTTCAGAAAGCAAACGAGTCTTTGACAAGCGTCCCCCTGCCTTTGCCACAATTACGAAGCATAAGGACTGTGTCTCAAATCCCATGTTCGTACAATGAAAGCATGAACTTCAGATCTGTACCTGATTTGTTTCTTCTCTTTAAAACGTAGCTCTGTTTTCTTTGGGGCGAACACAAACACTCCTTTTTGCTTGCAAACTGAAGTGCTGAACTTAATTTTTGGAAGCTGAATTTTGTTGGTTTTGGACACCTTTGCTGCCCCTACCCCAGTTTCCTCTTTCATTCCTGCAGTTGTGTTAGGAGTGTGCCGTAGATGAGGCGAAACTGCAGCGTATGAGGCATTTTTTCGTTTTAACACAGCAGTTGTAAAATGCTCATCGGAGAGTTCCCAAACTAGGTAAAAAGCCTGGGATTTTTCCTTTGCCCTCTTGCCGACAGACCCAAAGCCATACTGTTGGTAAATGTCCTGACATTCTCTGAGGAAGGAAATAGATCAGTGTAGACCACCGGCTAGTGATCTTGCTTTAAATGTCTTACTGAAAAATTAGGGTTCCTGACATTGTAGTGTAATTCCAAAAAAAAGTTTTAATTGTATTTCTTACAAAAATGTGGACGATTCAGTGTTTTGGGACATGACGTCAAGATGTCTGTTGCCAGATCCTACCGCTTCTCCTCCCAGCACCTCTTTATTTCTCTTCAGCCTTGACTGTAGGTCTAGCAGTGGTTTGAGTATTTTCCCCCAGAGTTCATGTTTGGAAACTTCACTCGCAGTGTTGGGAGGTGGGGCTGTGGAGCAGAGTCTGCCCTATGCCCTCCCTAATGGGTTAGCACAGGGTCTCGGGAGTGTGGTTATAGAGGGAGTGGGTTTCTGATTAGGGGGAGTTGGGTTTCTTGGCCTGCTGCCTCCTTGCCCTCGCATCATGAGTGACGGAGCAGGAGGCCCTCGCCTGAGGCAGTGCCCTGCTCTTTCAGGGCTGCGGGCCAGCGAGTCTGTCCTTTCTAAATTGCCCGGTCGTGTGAGTATTCTGGTCTGGCATGCAGCGCATTTGGACTGGGTAGATGAATGACAACCTGCTCTTTGTGGTCTTGGGCTACAGGCGGCAACCTTGCTCATCATCTCTTCATGGAAGTGGGTTGAGTGAAAAGATTTTAGGAAATTAAACTTAGGGAAGAATGTTGTGGGTTGGACCCTGATTGTCAGACCCAGAGTAGGCATAGGATGTTATATAAAGAAAAAAGTTGCAATGGTTTTGAAAATCTCACTAAAAAAAGCCAAGCAGAAAATCTTCCTGTTGTGCATAGATGTCAGCAGTGACAAAGCTTTCAAAGAGAATCCCAGCCTGCAAGTATACACAGTTGTATCACCATGGAAAAGAGTGTTCTACATGTGTGAGTCATGGTTCTTGTTGTATAACCATAAGTGATGAGGGTACTGCCATTTTAAGAACTAGAGCTTATAAACACACACATAGGAATTATGTATTTAGAGGGTATGTTACCTTGGAAACTTTTTTTTAAAGATTTATTTATTTTTATTGGAAAGTCAGATATACAGAGAGAAGGAGATACAGAGAGAATGAGCCTCCATCTGCTGGTTCACTCCCCATGTGGCCACAGGGGCCGGAGCTGAGCTGAGCTGAGCTGAGCTGATCTGAAGCCAGAAGCCAGGAGCTTCTTCTGGGTCTCCCATGCAGGTGCAGGGTCCCAACTTTGGGCTGTCCTCAGCTGCCTTCTCAGACCACAAGCAGGAGCTGGATGAGAAGTAGGGCTGTCAGGGTTAGAACCAGCGCCCTTATAGGATCATGCAAGGCAAGAACTTCAGCCATTAGGCTACTGCGCCGGGCCCAATGGAAACTGTTTAATCTCATAATGCTATTACTATGCCAAGATATTGTGTTCTTTTAGAATTGTCTTCTGTTTTGGCACACTTTTAAAAAAAGGAATTATTAATTTTTTTATTGAAAGGCAGGCTTACAGAGAGAAGGCAAAACGGAAATATCTTCCATCTGTTGGTTCACTCCCCAAGTGATTGTAATGACCAGAGCTGAGCCGATCCGAAGCCAGGAGCTTCTTCTGGGTCTCACACTTGCATACAGGGTCCCAAGGCTTTGGACCATCCTCTGCTGCTTTCCTAGGCCACAAGCTGGGAGCTTGATGGAAAGTGGAGCAGCTGGGACATAAACCAGCATCTGTGTATGATCCTGGTGGATGCATGACTACTGCAGGCTACTGCTCTGGGCCATTTCCTTTTTTTTTAAAAACAGTTTTCTTTCTTTCTTCTCTCTTTTTTAAAAAGATTTATTTATTTTTATTACAAAGTCAGATATACAGAGGAGGAGCGATAGAGAGGAGGATCTTCTGTCTGATGATTCATTCCCCAGGTGAGCGCAACGGCTGGTGCTTTGCCTATCCGGAGCCAGGATCCAGGAACTTCTTCCGGGTCTCCCATGCAGGTGCAGGATCCTAAAGCATTGAGCCATTCTTGACTGCCTTCCCAGGCCACAAGCAGGGAGCTGGAGGAGAAGTGGAGCCGCTGGGATTAGAACCGGCCCATATGGGATCCTGGTGCGTTCAAGGCGAGGACTTTAGCCACTAGGCCTTCCGCTGGGCCCTCTTTTTTTTTTTTTTTTTTTTCTTTTTGACTAACCATTAGTGAATAAATCGAGTCTTACTGTTGGGGTAAAGACCATGGGAAGTTAAAAATCAGATGGGATGCAAGTGGTTTTTATGCTTGCTTTTTATGTTATGGTTCGTGAAAGGCTTGAGAAGTTTCTCAGAGACAAGTGTAATTGGAATAAGATGATTGTTTTCGTTGTGTCTCTCTGCTCCATGAATGTCCCTGAATGGTTTTATTTGTCCTGTTCACCATTCCTCAGTGTCATGGCATTTCCTAGCATTGTCAGTGCAACAAACTTCTTTTTCTAGTAGGCAGGCTGGCTCTAGTGTTGACGGCAATTTCTTGAGCTGTTCTGATTGCACTAAAACCTCATGCCATGCTGTGCTACCTTTGCAAAGATCCTGTGCTCTTAATTGTTCTTCTATTTTCTAATTCACAGGGGCTTTGTTTCCTGATTGTTACTTGGCTTTTAGTTACCCATCACTGATTAAAAGCTTTTTAGGGTGCAGTTTTCTTTGTTACAGGCCAATGTGTATTTTTACTTTCATTTAGAATTCCCAGTTTGTGCCAAGTAGGTACTGACCACATAGTGATCTGTGATTGACTTGTATGTCAACTTAAGAATGTACTTGGAGAGTCCTATTGTCAGCGCACAGCCACTCTTCCATGGTCGGATGGCAGGCTTGAAGCTGTGTCTGGCCTAATTTCCAGCACCAGTTTGAACAAAGCAGGGGCATGTTGATACATCCAGTCTCCTTTAGTTGTTTTATGCAGCCAAGTTTAAAGATGGAATCATGTACTTGGAACCTACAATCAAAATGTTCCAGGTTTCTAGGAAACACATCACTCAACAGGTGACATAATGTAGAAGCCGTGATCCAGCATTCAGCCAGCTGCTTTTCCAAGTTTATTTGCAGCAAGGAGACTTTCCCAAGATTTGTAATGTTTTCTCGTTTGTTGAATGCTTGAATGTAGATGTCACATGTTAAGCTCCTTGAGGTTGTTTTCGCTTGGTTATTAAAATGGAATCTAAACCAAACCCCATGAGAGTAAGGTTTGTAACTGCCAGGGAAAATCCCATATTCAACAATAGTACAGTGCATCATCTGGCAAGGCCAAAACAGATCTCTTACTAATATGACCTAACTCTTATATAGAGCACTTCATCAAGTGTTTCCATATTTTCCCTTCTCATCCTCCACTGAAGTAGGCTGCCCAAGTCTGCAGTTTCACAATATTAGTGTGTCCAAGCTTAGCCAGTTTTTTTTTTTTAAGCAAATTTCAGAATTCTGCTCTTAGCATTTGTTTTGTGGTTACCATAACATCTGTTATTTTTTCCCCGTGAGCTGACTCCAGGGACAGACTTGAAAATCTAAGGAGTGTTGGAATAGGGACAAGTGCCAACTCCACAGTCCTTGCAGAGTAATCCTCTTGCATCTTGCTGCATTTTGTCTTTTTTTTTAAAGACTATTTTTGAAAAACTTCACTTTCTTAGGCTGTTGCCATTTGTATGCAGCTGTACTCCTGGACAGTCTACCTATGGACGCTGCAGTTATCTTATCTCTGCAATTCTTGGCTTCCTGTGCTCTAGAAGCAGGAAGAAATAGTTGCTCAGAAAGAGAGTAGAACAGGAACACTTGACTTAAAAAAAAAAAAAAACCACCCACACAAATATTGTGCATAAAGCCTCGCTTGCTGCCCCCAGCCTCCTGTTCTCAGTGTGTAATTGGGAACACATTGATTGCATTGCAGCTGGCCGCCCCTCCACTATTGCCTTTTTCTGCTGTGACCTTTGAACCCAGTGCCCTTTCCTGGGGTTAGTCCTAGGCCCTTTTCATTGTGTTGGAGCTGAAGTGGTTCATGTGGAGTTGATTATTTCTTTGCTCATTTGGCCTTTTCGGTGCCATAACTCCAAGTCACTTCCATTTTCTTGCCCACTTTTGGCGTTGCACAGTGAAAGGAAATGCTTTCGCAGCAGCAGGATCCTTTGCATGCTTGGCTGACTCTGCCAGCCTGGACGGGGCGGGGGAAGGGCTGTGAAGTCTGGAGGTGTCAACCTTGTTTTTTTTCTTCTTCTATTTTAAATGAAAGTTGGGATGATTGCACGATTATTAGTACATGCTCAAAAGATGGATTTTGTGATCAGCTAAATTTTAAGAGGAAAGGCTTCCCTCTGGCAAGAAAAGTGTGCTGCCTCTTACTGACCGTGGACCTAGGTGTTGGTTACCCTGCTGCTGTATTTGTAGAAGATTTATATGTTTCTCCTCTGACTCCAAGCCCTATGGCAGGTCAGAGAAAACATCATTGTCAATTGCACATGACTGTTTCAAGGGATTCTTTAGTTGCTAAAAGAACCCACAGAGCCCCCAGAGATTAACATGCAAACTATTAAGTTCTGTGTTTTTGCTGCTAAACTTGCACAACACTTTCATTGCCTCTCCTTTCCTTGCCCCCACCTCTGCCCTCCTGTGAATTCCTGAGGGATGGATGCCAGCTGTTGCTCTCATTTTGGGAGACCCCAGGTGGGTAGCCAGGACACTGACACTCTTCTAGAATCATGAAGGAGTGAAGAGTTAAGGAACATGCTGTTCCCCCCAGAGTGTCACATCTTTGAAAGGTCTAACACTTTGAAAAATGAGTGACTTTCAAACTTATTTTTAAAAAAGATTTATTTATTTTTATTGCAAAGTCAGATATACAGAGAGGAGAAAGGAGGAGAGACAGAGAGTGATAGCTTTAGTGCAATGATTCACTTCCCAAGTGGCCGCAACGGCCAGAGCTGAGCTGAGCCAAGGCCAGGAGTCAGGAGCCTCTTCCAGGTCTCCCACGCGGATGCAGGGTCCCAAGGCTTTAGGCCATCGTCAGGTGCTTTCCCAGGCCACAAGCAGGGAGCTGGATGGGAAGTGGGACCGCTGAGGTTAGAACTGGTGCCCATATGGGATCCTGGCATGTTCCAGGAGAGGATTTTAGCCTCTAGGCTACTGTGCCAGGCTCTCAAAAATTCATTTGTAAAACGTCTGAGGGCTTGATTCCATTCATGAACTCTGATTATCTTTTCCTTTTCTGAAAACCATTTTTCTCCCTAAGTGTACTGATGGTGTTTGTTATCTGGGATGCAGAGTTCTTGCCGAGTTTTTGAGATGGGCACTTGACACAGCAGTTAAGCTACTGCTTAGGATGTTCCCATCTTATAGCCTGGGTCTAACTCCAGCTTCCTGCTAATGTGCACTCTGAGACGCACGACCTGATGGCTTAAGTAGCTGGTGCTTGCCACCTGCTTGGAGATCCAGGTTGAGTACTGGGCTCCTCTGGCTCCAGCCTGGTGCTAGTGGGGAGGTGGAAGGAGGACCCAGTGGGTGGTAGCGCTGTGCCTCTTTATCCGTCTCTATTTCTCTACCTTTCAAGGAAAATGAATTCGTTAATCAGTATTTCTTACTTTTTCAAATGTTCTTTTTGTTTGTTTTTTCTTTTAATTCAGCTGGAAGTGCCTTCCCCATTTGAGACTCCCTCTGTCTGCTGTTGCTTTCCACATCTTGTACCCCCTCGCCCTCAGTTCTGTCACCCTGATGTGTAACTCCAGGCTTCTTTATGCTTGTTGGCTGGATTTTGTTCTTAGAGTTCCGTAAGCCCATCAGCGCCACGTCTTGTATGTATCATCTTTCCAATCCCTCCACTGCCCTCCAAACAGCTGCAAGGAGCCACACGGCGAGCTGCTGCTGCAGACATGCTTCCTTTCTCAGAACGTGTGCATCGTCCCGGTCAGAAGCCTGGACACTGGCCTCGGTTCCTTACGGTCAATGTGTGAGGAAGCTGAGATGCAAACCAGTGGGTAAATGGATTCCAAAGTCACTCACTCTTCTAGTCCTGCCAGTTCTGCTGTGTTTAGATCTGTTCACATCTTAGAATCATTTCAATCTTCTGATTGATAACCTGATCCCTGGTACAGGGATCTCTCACAACAGCATTCTGACTTACCCTCTCTTCAGCCCTTCTCCACATGGTCCAGCAAGCAGTTTTCTTCAGAGGTACGGATTTGGCTGTGTGTTGGCTTAACCAAGATTTTGAAGAACTCATTTCAGGATACAAACCAGACATATTAGCAGAATTTCTTTTGTTCTTTGGGCTCTGATCTCTACTTGCTTATGTAGCCTTCCCTCTCATTGCAAGTTTGCCCTCCTGTTCTTACCTGTTCTGCAGCAGATACTGCCTTACTCTTTCTGCCTTTGATTCTGCAAATTCAGCATTCTTTCTGCTTAGAATCCTTCCCTTCACGTCCCTCTTTCTGCTTCCCAAAGCTTGTCCATTTGATGACACCTAGTCCTCATTTCCTCACAGAAGGCCACAGTGCCCCACATCTCTGAGATGAGCCTTTGAGGATTTCCTGTAACATCTGTACCTGGCTTAATCTGTAGCTGGTTTGCCTCTCCCTCATCAAACTCCATTAATCCCTGGGAATCTTTATTTCCTTGAAATTATGCCCCTTAGTGAAAGCAGTGTCCATTTTTTTTTTTTTAAGATTTATCTCTTTTTATGGGAAAGGCAGATTTACAAAGAGGAGTAAAGACAGAAGATCTTCCAACCGCTGGTTCACTCTACAAATGTCACAATGGCTACAGCTGAGCTGATCTGAAGCTAGGAACTTCTTCTGAGTCTCCTACATGGGTACAGGGTTCCAAGACCTTGGGGACTGAATCAGAAGTGGAGTATCCAGGACACAAATCGTTGCCTGAATGGGATGCCTACACTTATAGGCAGATGCTTAGATATTGGGCCATCACACCAACCCCATCTGTTGGTTTTGATGGAGTAGAATCATAATGTACTGCATCACAATTTAGTTAGCCAATTTTCTCTGTTTTCTGTCTTTCTTTTCTTTCACATTTATTTTTATTGGAAAGGCAGATTTACAGAAAGATCTTCCTTCTACTGGTTCACTCCACAAATGGCAAGAATAGCCAGAGCTGAGCTGATCTGAAGACAGGAGCTTCTCCCAAGTCTTCCACATGGGTGCAAGGTCCCAAGACTTTAGACTATCCTCTACTGCTTTCCCAGGACCCAAGCAGGGAACTGGTGGGAGGTGGGACATGAACTGATGCCCATATGATTCCCCTTTGGAAGATCAGCCAGTTGAGTTGTCACACCGGCCTCAAGAGGGATGAGCCACTATAGCAAAAAGATGCCATCTGAATAGTGACTATAATAGTAGGTAAGTCTGTATTTTACTTGCCTCTCATGTGGCTGTAAGGTTCATTGTGAGGGATGCTGCCTCTTGTTCATGTCTCTTGTTCATGGCTGAGTACACAAGGTATGACAGTAACTGACGGAGAGTAGGCCTTCCCTGAGTCTATGTTGAATACAAGGTGAATTCCTCTGCTTGCAACTCTTACAGCATTTTTTACTCTCATTATACTTTGGACTTTTTTCTTTATTAGTCAGTTATGTTCTGTTCCTCTTTTTCTAGCTCAGCTTCAATTCCTTTAGTACAGGGATTATAGCTTTCTTGTCTTTGTACCCTGCACAAGGTTTTGCCCAAAGCAAATGTTTTATGAGAGCATTTCAAAAAGTTGTTGGAAAATGGAAGTTAAGGCCAGGGTTTTAGCAGGTGGAGACATTTATCACAATGGTGAAGATACCACTTGGGATAACTGTTTGAGTATCTAGGTTTGAGTCGGGGCTTTGCTTCTGATTTTCATGTTCTGAGAGACAGCAGGTGTGAGTCCTTGTACAGCCCGTGTGCGAGATCTGGATTGAGTTCTGGGCTCCTGGCTTTGACCTGGCCCAGGCCTGGCTGTTGTAGGCGTCTGGGGGGTTAACCAAGGGATGGGAGCTCTGTGCCTATCTCTCTCTTCTCTCTCTCTTCTTTTAATAAAATTTTTAAAAATATTGAATTAATCTTAATAGTGCTTAAATTAGTTTTAAGTAGGTACATTTTAGTTTTTGGTTACTGCAAAAAAGAAAAAAAAAAAGGCCCTTCTTTTTTCCTTAGTGGCTGATAAGGAACATGTTTTGCTTTAAATTGTTTGAGAATGGGATCAGTCTTTTCAAAGAAGGGAATCACTGTGTTTTATGCAGAATAAAATTCATCTAAAGTGTAAACTAACTGAAAGAATTTCCTATTCTGAAGAACTGTACTGATCCCAAAGGCAAGCTTTTGTGCACAAATTAATCCCAGTTATTCCCAAAGCTTACTAGAAAACTAGAAGGAAGTATGACATCAGAGCCCAGGGAGAGGTAATTCAGAAAGACAGCCTTGATCATCTTTATCGAAGCAGAGGCGTTGCTTCAAAAACAAAGTCATGAAATCTAGAAATTCAGGAAAGACTTTCCCCAAAGGATTGTTCTGGCAGTGTGTTGGGAAGGGGTTATGAAAGCAACAAGTTCACAACCTGAACAGTAAGTTAAGTAAACATTAGAGAAGTATTTCCTCTCTCCTTCTATGATGAGGCATGCCTTTCACTCCCTTTGCCCACTGAAATGCTGTTAAACCTGGGATTGCACGTTGATTACACATTGATTACATATCAATTACATTCTGTTACACACGACAAATTGCTTTCTGGGTACAAGTGAAGGGAAGGCCTAAAGAAAACACCTTAACTTAAGAATTAAGTTATTCTCAAGTTAGGGCTTATCTAGCAGCCCTCCTGCCAGACATGTTGGGTTAAGTCGTCTCAGATTTTTTGCAGCATTGAAGGAAGAATCGTCCTGAAGTGTGGGTTTAGTGTACCACTACCCCTGGCTGCCCTCACCCCTTATTTCAGTGCTCCATAGACTTTCCTGGAGAGACTACCACCACTATCCTGAGAGCACAGGAATGATCGCAGCCAGTCACAACAGCCGTGGTGTTGCTGTTCGGTGTAGCTCTATCTGAAGGCATGAAAGAGGCAGAAGGACTTTTTCATGAACTCCTTATGAGACCAATGAATTAGATGAATCTTAGCAGCGCTGTTTTTCACATGTGGAATTCAATCCCTGTTTCTCATGGTTTAGGGACGCAGAGGTGTCTGCACGCCTAGATGGGTAAGGAAAGCAGGAGATAACTGAGGAAGCTGTTTTGAAATGAGTAGGAAGTTTACAGTTTTGAAAGCCAGCAAATATTCCCATGGAGTGTCAGCAGTTTTTGCTTGCAAATTTATTTTTAGGGAAATACGTGTTGTAAATTAGAACCACACAGCATAACAGCAGGACTTCTTATGCTACTTTATACTAGATTTGGGGTTGAAAGCAGGCATGTTGTGTCCATGGTGTTTTTTTTGTCATTGGAAACTCAGAGAATGAATGACAAGACTTGGAAAGTGGCTTGCGATACCTATGCCTTCCATTCTTTTTTGTAGTTACTTTTGTGCAGGTCTAGTATATTGTTAGCAGAATCCCTAATAGTTAAAATCGCCCTAAGCCTTATCAAGCATTTTGGTTGAATTCTCAAAGCTGTGTGCGCAGCATGAGTCTCTTAACCAAGGCTGGCGAGGGGCTGTTGCCCTCACATCTGCTGATGGTGGCTGTTAAGTCTAAGGTGAATACATTGGTGGCTTCTTTGGATGACACCTTGATAATACGTATTCAGGGTCTTCAACATAGCAAAGTAGTCTGATTATCTAGAAAGGAATGGGCCATTTTCTGTTGTCTTCCCAGATGCTTTAGCAGGGAGTTAGATGAGAAGAGGATCAGTTGGGACTTAAACTAGTCCCATATGGCATGCTGGTGTCACAGGCAAGCGGCTTAACCAATGTGCCACAACAAATACACTAAGTATTTGTGAAAACTTTTTTTGTTGTTGTTAACATTTTTCTACTTGTGGGAGTAAAATATTAATTGGGGTGAGTGTTGTGGTGTAGTGGGTAAAGCTGCTACCCGTGGCACTGCTATTCTATATGGGCACCGATTGGAGTCTTGGCTGCTACACTCAGATCCAGCTCCCTGCTAATGCCCCTGGGAAAACAGTGGAGGATGGTCCCTGGCAACCACATGGGAGTTCTGGATTCCTGGCTTCAACCTGGCCCTGCCCTGGCTGGGGAGTGAATGTTTTGTTTAAAATATCACCAGGTATTAACATTGGAACTTTAAAAAATTCTAAGTGAGGGAAATACTGAAGTTTTAAAACAAAAGTCAGAATTCGTGATATTATTACCAGCGGATATTTTAATGCTGTGTGCCCTGGAGCTGAAGTCAGCCAACCTCTTGCACGTGATATGGTGAGCATGTGTGGTGTGCTGTGGGCGGGTGTGTTCTGGCCATGGCTTGTTTTTTCTCCTCGTCTGGGGTTTTTCCAGACCAGAAGAGAGAGGAGGACAGGGAAACAAATATATAGGGGAATCTAGGATGGTTGTCTCTCTGACAAGGTAAGTTTTCTTGCATGTGAAAAAGGGCTGACCTGTGTGTGAGAGAGTTGCAAAAGTGTTGTTTAGCTGTGGTGGACCTGGCCACACAGGATTGTCCAACTGTCGAAACTGTGCAGGGGGAATGTGTGTATGTGCATGAACATATAGTCTTTTTAATTTGTTTTATTAATTTTCATCTACGTGAAGGGCTGGGGTGGGGATGGAAAGAGTGAGAGCAGTAGCTTGCATTTGTTGGTTCACGCCCAGAATGCCCACAAGAGCCAGGTCTGGACCGGGCCTGAGACAGGATCCAGGAGCTTGTCTGGGTCTCCCACTCAGATGGCAGGGTCCAACCAGTTTGCCATCACCCGCTGCCTCCCAGGATGTATTAGCAGAGAGCTGGATGGAAAGTAAAGTAGTAGGACTCAAACCAGCACTCCAGTGTGTGGAGCTAGTATCCTAGGCAGCAACTTACGCTGTCATACCCAGGGTATGTGTGTGTTTGTATAGTGGCCTACTAGTCAAAAAATAGGACACTATAGCTTCAAGTGTCTGCTTTTTTTTTTTTTTTTTTTAAAGAATAATAGTACTTTTGAAAACAGCTCTGATTGAATGAATTTCCTTCAGTGGTTATGGTTCTGTTGTAACTTCTGTGTGTGCCTCTAACCCTCCTTGTGGTCGGTGATGTTTATTTGTGAGGTTTACACCTGGGTGCTGTTGATGCTGGCTGAATATGTCAGGCTACTTGACCCAGGGACAACAGAATCATATTTCTTATTCTTGATCATGGTTCACTAACAGACAAAATAGGCCTCCGGTGGATTAAGATAACCGAGTCAACACACACTTACTTGTTAAATGCTTTTATGGCCATTGGTTCTTTCCACGTTCTTTCCAAGAGATCATGCGAGGCAACCTAATAGAAACAGACTTCACAGAGGAGCTTCCCATGTGCTAATATTTAAGTGGTGATAATGAGCCATGGAACTTCAAAGAACGGCTATCAAATATCGGGAGGTCATGTGCTAGGGTTAAAGTTGACGCTGGAATTTGTTTCCCTGCTTTTTAATAAATAAATACTTGAAGAAAGATTTGGCAAAAGCAAGGCACGTGCCTCTTGTGCCCATTCTGTCAAAGAGAACTCTCCTGTTAACAAGTTCCTGGAATGTTTACTTTGCTCTGACTGCTTCCTAGGGGTGTGTCAACTCAGCCTTGAACCAAGTGAGAATTCAAATAAACCTGAAGGGTTTTCATACAGCTGACCTCTTCTGCCCGTGAGTGGAGCCAATGGGTCCTCTATCAGGAGCAAGAGAAAAAGTTGAAAGGCCGTCCATGACATGATTCCCATGAACTGAATAAACTTGAGCGTGCGACTTTGGGAATTTGGAGTAGCTTATCAAAGAGAAGATATCAGAGCCTGTCATTTTTTATAAGCCGTTTTAAAGATACCTTGCAATGATTAGGATTACCCTTTCTTTGTGTAAATAAAAATGGGTGTGAAATTCTCATTTTTAGAATGTTGACAATGTAGCCACATTGTTACATTTTTGTTGTGTTTAATGGTTACAGTGTCTTTGTCCAGCCTAGACAGGTGGGAATGGGAGTCAAAATGTGCATACTTAGCTAGTATACTCTAGCTTAGTTTCTGGTATATAGTAGACACTTATTATTTGATAATGTTTAAGATATAATAAGAGTAGATAAATATACTGAGTTCGGATAACAGTTCTCATTAAATATGACTTTTAATGTACTGCTTGGAATTGTTGTATTAACATCTACTTTTCATTGTAAGAATTACTTAGGAAGTGCCTTCTGCTAAACATTAGAATTTTTCCAAGTTGAATATGTTGCTGTTCTTGCCTTCCAAGAGTACAGAGCTGTGTGACCAGATTAGTCACATGCAAGAATAATAAATACAGCGAGGGGCATGTGTCCAGGCTTGGAGGAGGAAGAATTACCGTCATTTGAAAGATGGCACATTGTTAATTTAATAATTTTTAAAATTTCTGTTGTTTATTTTCTGTCTCCCACTGCAATACAAGCAAAGGTGGAAGTTTTTGCCTTGCTACTTACTTTATTTAGGTATTTTTAATTGCTTCTTTCCCAAGCTTGTGGGATGGTACCTAGTATAAGACAGGCATTCCGTAAATCTGTTGCAGGAATGAGTGATTTTTGGTAGATACTGCCAAATTGTGCTCTCTTCCCTCCCAGAGAATTACAGTTTACATTTCTTCCAACCGTGTTAGGATGGTCATTTTTTTCTTTTTCCCACATTCTTGCTAGTGCTGGTTTTTGTGAGATTTTCTTGATTTTGCTAAATGTGCTGTACTGTCTGTGCATTAAGAAGCACAGAAGCAAGCCTTCCCTTGACAGGCATGCATCTCGCTGCAGTTTCTGCAGAAGGGATAGTCCGCCTGCTTTCCGTGAGTCTGCCCTTGCCACCTGTGCCGCAGCCAACATTAGAGCCCCGTTCTTTCTCCACTGAAACCACTTTTGTCACTACAGCTGTGACATCCATACTGCCTTTTTGCCAGGGTGTCTCATCTTACTCTGCCCCTTAGGGTTTGAAGCAGGGGATCATTCCCTTCTAGAAACACTGTCATCCCCCTCCCCAGACCCCACCTGTCTGGAGGAAACACTCTTAGAGGCATTCTTGCTGTTTCATTGCTTCCAGCTTCCACGGAGTCTCCACTTGTACTGCTTTTGCTGTTTGGTCTCTAAAGTTGGACTATCTCCAGGCTCTTACCTGGCGTCTCCTTCTCCATCCTCGACACTTATTCTTCATAGGGAGACCCCACCTGCGCCAAGCTTTCATATGCCTGTGCTGGCTTCTCCCCTCAGCTACGGACTGCTGTACACACTTGTTGGCTTGAAGGTGTTGGTCAAACTTATTTTGCTGGGTTACAACTGATAGCTAATCCTCTGTTCCATGTTCCTCATTTCAGTCAATAGGGCCATTAGGTATTTTATTACACTAAAACCCAAGAATTATCCTTAACGCCTCCCTGTCTCACACACCTTCAGCAAGTGCTGTTGGTTCTTCCTGTGGAATATGCTCTGACTCCAGTTCGTGTTTCCCTGCCTCATTGCTGCCTCACTGGCTGACTGCACCATGTCCTCATCTGCTCCCCAGGGTGATTCCAGTGTCTCTTGACTTTGGTCTTCGTCTTCCATTCTTGCCTGTGTCTCACCAGCCAGTGAGTTTTTGAAAACTTGAATGAAATGCATCACTTTTCTCCTTTAGGGGTTAGTTTGTACATTCAGAATAAATCTCTCAACCTTTCCCATGACCTTCAAAAATGGTTGTGATCCAGCGCAGGCTTTGCCTTGAACTGCTGTTTTCCTGGCTCAGCCCAGTGTCACCCTGGACTGTGAAGCCTAGTCCAAACACAGGCCTGTACTTGTTACTCTTTCTGTTTGTACAGTCATTGAGTCTGACTTCCCCACCAGAAAAAGGAGAGAAAACTAATAGTACTACCTCTTCGGGTTGCTGTGATGGTTAAGCCATTACACTGAAAGCAATGAAGTGGCACCTGGTACATAGGAAGCACTGGGTAAATGATGGGTACTATTTTGGTGTTTTCTTTATTGCTGTGTGTTTGGAAAAGCCTAGGAGGAGTGCATGTTGGTTGTGTGGAGTTTTAGAGGCACGTGAAGTATAAAAATGGAAATGTACAACAGAAATCAGTTTATGGATTGGGAAGTAAGTGATGTATCCTTAAGTGCTTGGGACTTAACATATTTTTTGCAAAGCTCTCAGAATAAGTGGTAGCTGTTATGCTCACAATGCTGGCTCTTCAGATGAAATATTTCAACAGTTTTGTGGTTTAGAATTTTCTTTTATCCCTTTTTAATGTTTCTGCAGTGATCCAAGGCCTGGTTTTGCTCCGGAAGTCTGCCCTGCCTCCTGTAGTCTGGCGCTATGCATCCAGATCTTGGGCCCTTATGGACATTGCTGTGTGTGATTCTGGGGCTGCTGTGCTCTTCTGCAAGCTCAGGTAGGAGGAAGGAGAGGCAGAGCTGGGGCTGAGGCCTTTCCTCTTCATAACCCAATAAAAACAAAGCTTGAATTAGCTATTTTGCCATTAATAGTGGTTTCTAAAACTTGATCAACTACCATAATTTCAAAACTTGGTTAATTAAGCAATTTAAGAATATCTTAATCCTGCCTTAGATATTACTTGGTCTTCCTGTAAGCATGTTTGTTACAACTGTGTGTGTGTGTGTGTGTCTGTCTGTCTGTCTGTCCCAAGGCTAGTATGTGGCCTGTGTGCATGGGTACAATAATGCTTGTTTAGGCAATATCAAAGTACTGTCTAGTTATGTTAGATGTAGTAAAGGAAAAATCAAGTTAGCAGTTTTCTTTTCTGTTCATGTTTTGTGAAGCAGTAACCACAGAATCAGCCAAGCACTTCTATTCTTCATTCCTGATTAGGTATCCCATAAAAAAGTGTATAGCATTTTTTCTTTTTAAATATTTTATTCTGTCAGATTAATATTATTCTTGTTCCCCTTCCCCTTTTGGGAGAATGGAGAGAATTGTTAGTGCTAATTTTAGTGCAAGAACATTCCTACCCCCAGTTCCTGGAGAAATAAAACAAATGAAATGCTTTTAAATACCAAATGAAATGTTGAAAATTTACATCTAAGAAATTGTATTTCAGTGTGGCTTCATAACTTTCTCTCTGTTTTCTTGGACATGATTTTATACTAGAGGCAAGGGATGAGGAAGTACCAGCAAGGCTTTCACTCACAGAATAATGTGCTCTCCCTACAGCAGATACCACCAGGAAAGGGCGAGAGAATTCTTTTTTGTTTTAGAAGTAATTTTTAGTTTTTTAGGTTGTGAGCCTTGAGTTTTAGAAGTCACTTTGTTAAAAAGAATAGTTTGCTATCCTCACGAAAAAATAGTATTGTGTATGATTTTTATCATAACTTGTAATGGTTAAGTCCCAGGATAACAATTTGTTTTCCTGCTCCCCGCTTTTTTCCTTCCAAAAGATGAACTTATGAGAAGTTGCTAGAAGTTACAAATATCAAGAACCATACCATGTGTCAATGAAAGATTGCATTAGTTACGCAGAGCCAGATGCCGTGTATTTAATATGCTTTTTTCTCTCTGTGTCACTCCCTGTCTTATAATCCCTTTGCCCATGGGGATATTCTCTTGCAGACTTGGCACCAGCCTTTATTTCTGAGCCTGTCTCTGCTGTCCAGAAACTTGGTGGACCTGTGGTGCTTCATTGTTCTGCTAAACCTCTGACTGCGCACATCTCATGGTTGCATAATGGAAGAAGATTAGATAGAAACGTGGAGCAGGTTAAGATGCGTGAGGGAACCTTGACAATTTTTTCTCTTAACCCCTCGCTTTCGGGTTCCTACCAGTGCGTTGCCAACAACAGCGTTGGTGCCATTGTGAGTGGCCCTGCAACAGTCTCCACTGCAGGTGAGTTTCATTTTGTCCCACTTGGAGATGAACTTTCTGAAGTAACTTTAAGTGTTTGTGGTTGTGGTTGGTAGGGAGAACGTGGGCTTCATTGTGAGGCATGTTGAGGTCTTATCCAGCCTTAACTCAAGCTGTGTGTGTAACTTGGGGAATGTGCTTCAACCTCCGTGAGCCTAGCCTAGTGACGTCATCAGTGACGATGGTATGGAAATGATTTTGCTGTTTAATTTGGACACTTTCCTGGTGAATTCTGTACAGTTTCTCTTTGTGAGTGCTTAAAAGTCCTTAATACCAATAACAAATACCAAAGCAATTATCTACTTTGATATTCAGTTATTTCATACAGTCTTATATCTTTATTTCAGATGAAATTTTTTATTTGCTTGGATTACTGAGTGATTTTAATTTATTAAATTGAAACCAGGCTAGAGAGGCAGGAAAAAAACTGACTGTAAAGAAAGGAATGTTGCGTATGAGCTTATGGAAAATCTGGAATGCGTGGGTTTTCTGAGTAGGTTTGAGCCATCTGCCTTTCAAACGGTGATGGCTTACAGTAATGGAAAACGTCTTTGCAAGGGCACCCCTATTTACAGAACAAATCTGGATTCCCCAGGAGCAGTGAGTTTGTCATAACTGAGAAGAGTAAATGTTTTTGTAGAGCTCTGACCCATGGACAGCTCCAAGACACACAGTGGAGCGCTGCATTCCTGGGGCAGGCTGCTGAGAGCTGAGTGCATTGGGAACAGTCGGGGCCCTTCCATGCAGCATCCATCCGCCTTACCGTAGCCAAAAAATCGGAGCCATCAGCTGCTTTGGTGTTTAATGTCCTGGGTTCGTTCCCAGATGTTGGACTACATGTGAATAACTACAAACAGAATAATGATACATTGGGGAAATGATTGTGCCTTCCTGTTCTGGTGGGTGTTTGAGGAGCAGTCTGCTTGCTTTGGTAGTCCCCTGATTCCTGGAAATGGGGCCCACACTTACCTCTCAGCCTTCAATCCTACATCTCCACTGCAGCTGCTTTCTGAGTTAGCAAGGTCATGTGGGCAGTGCTGCAGATGTTGTTTTTCATGTTTACATTTCCTTTGGGAAAAGGAATTCAGAATTGCATCTCTTTATCTGTTTCTTCTTTCAGTTCTTGAGGATTTTGATTCATCCACAAAACCCGTCATTACAGCAGAGGAAAGAAGTACTGGCTTCATTGCCTGTGGGGTACCAGCCAGTATCCCCAAAGCTGAAGTGCGTTACAAAATCCGGGGCAAGTGGCTGAAACATTCCACAGGTAAGGGAAAGCATCTGTGAAGAACCAGTGGCACACTCTGAGCACCTGTCAGTTAAATAACCCTCTGTGAAGTTCTGGGTGCTGGGGACTGAGGCTGTAGAAGTACCTGAGATGGCTTGTCTCCCAGAGGTCAAGTACAGGAGACTGGAATCATCACACCCGATGCTGTGTTCATGTACTCCTCTGTGTGTGTGTGTGTGTGTGTGTTTCTTTACCCTTTTTCTGCTGCTGGAGCATGGCTGTATCTTGTGTGCCTGGCCTGTTGGGTAGTAACTAGCCAATCAGTGAGCAGTGAGATGGAGGCCTGTCAGGGTCACCTCATCTTTCACTCAGCCTGGTTCCTTTTGTGGTGTTAACATGTCTCTGATAGGCTTGCTTTTGTTTGTGCTAATACGGTTAACTGGTTTTTGACTCTGCCTTGATTGCCCCTTCCTTGACCATTTGCTGCTAGTCTTTGTGTCTAAACCTGAAGCACAGTCTTCCCCTTGGATAGTTGTCACTGTGTTGAGGTGGCCTTCAAGTGCAGAGGCTTAACTACTTCCTTCCTTCCTCTCTCCCTGCCTCAGGGAATTACTTCATCCTTCCCTCAGGAAATCTCCAAATTCTGAATGTATCCACAGAGGACAAAGGGTCATATAAATGTGCAGTTTATAATCCTGTCACCCAAGAATTAAAAGTGGAACCTGTTGGCCAAAAGCTCCTTGTGAGTCGTAAGTATTTGGAGGGGAATGGTAACCACAAAAGCATTTCTCATAAAAGGTTGAGAAATTAGATTTTACGTTTTTTTCCTACCTCCTATTGGTGTATCATCAGAAAGTAGACATATGAACGCATTAGAGAATAGCAGTACACATATTTTAAAAATACAAAGGTATGGAGATGGCAGTTTTGGTCCAGGTGACAAAATGGAATGGGAAGAATTTTACCCTTTGCTCAAATACAAAGAAATTATAGAGGAAATACAGTTATATGTCAGTGATCGTCAAATTGACAGCTGTGAACTGGGACAGGAAAGTGAGAGATTGGGGTGCTTTGTCTCAGATACAGTAAAACTCATTGCTGATTCTTTGGTGATAGCGTCTTATGTGGCAAGGTTTCTGAACTTGACACTTCTGCCTTTCCACTTGACTCATGCTGAGGTAACCCTGAGGGACCACACATGTTTTAGTTCTCAGCTTACTCTGTGCTGACTTCCGCACAGGACCTAGTAGCATAAAGAGAAGTAAGTGGGAACACAAGGATCCACAAAGCTTTAGCTCAGGAAGACACCAGCAGCGTGTCCTAACTCATACACCTCTGTGTTCCCCTCCTTTTGCAGGCTCTGCCACAGACGATATCCACATCCTTCACCCCACTCTTCCTCAGGTGGTAGCTGTCCTCTCTCACAGTGCCGTGACCCTAGAATGTGTGGTGAGCAGGGTCCTGGCCTCACCAGTGCGATGGCTGAAGGACAGGCAGGAGGTCGTGCTGGGGAGGACCTGGAGGAGGTGGCACTCTCACCTGACCACAGATAGCATTGACCCAGCTGACGCCGGGAACTACACCTGCATGGTGGGAAGCCCCTCGGGAGAAGTAAAACACGTGACATACACGGTTGATGTACTTGGTAAGGTGTTACTAAATACTTTTTTTTTGCATCAGGCTATTTTTCTGAAATGCTCGTGTGTTTCAGGGAAAGACCTATATGTGAACTAGAAACAAAATAGGAAATATTTACACCAGTAGCACAGGTTTTGTTTTTCCTAAAAGACTGCTGAGTTGCTTTTCACAGTTGATGTTCTTGGGAGCTTTGCCCCCAGCGTAGTGATATAATGCAGAACTTGTTCTCCCACATTCATGATGTGGAGGAAAGAAGCTGGAAATCAGTCAACTGGAAGATTCCGGGTCGTGTCTGTGTGTGGTGTACAAAAACAGAAACTAAGAGAACCAACTGGCGACTTCTTTGTCATCTAACAAAGAAGCCTGTTGATTTAATTTTATTTTCTCTTTTGGAATCACTTCTCTTTGGCTCATTAAGTCTGCATTATTTTACCACATTTCCATATACAGGTTGAGCATCCCTAATTGAAAATGCCTAAAATGCTCTGAGATCTGAAGCTAAATTAGATTTATTTATTAGAGAGGGTACACCTGCACACACATTTCAATCTATTGGCTCATTCCCCAAGTGCTTGCAGTCAAGAGCCTCTGGCTGGGGCTAAGACCAGGAACTGGGAACTCGGTCCAGGTCTGCCTCGACTGGACTGGTAGAGGAGCCCAGCTCCTTGGGTGGTCATCACTGCTTCCAGGCTCTGGGTTTAGAGGTAGATGCAGACGTTGGACCACGACACTTGGGATGTGGGACGTGAGCATCCTAGGTGCTGGACTGAAAGTGCACTTGTTGGCACTTTCTGAGTGTTGCTATTATACTGAACAATTTCCGAGTTTGCAATATTTTCACTTATGAATGCCCAACCATTAAAGGCTAGACAAATACTCTGAAGCACTTCTGGTGCTAAGCATTTTGCTTGAGTAAAACTGTATCCTGTATTTGCTTCCTCTCAGAGCTGTTGCATCTTTTTCTGCTAGTTATCTCATTGTCAGGTGAAACAGCAAACATGTTTTGTTTTATCAAAGATTTTTCATGAAAATCAGGGGAAAAAAAGGGTGGGAACTCCTTCATAATAAGTAAGTTTTTTGGGGTAAATCATCTACATATTTATTTACACCATGGCCTGATATAGGTCAGGAACACTGAAGTTACAATAAGTGTGTGTCAAGTAGACTTTGACATCCAGTGATAATCAGGACTACGTGAATACATGTAATCATTTAACTTAGGAATACACTATAGATGTTGTTAAATGTTCTACTTTTTCTGAGTAAAAAGTGACTTGATGGGTCTAAAGATTATTTTTTGGAGGAAGCCTGATGTATACACTTAACCTCAAAGTAGAATTGGCTATAAAAATAAGTTAATCTCATTCAGTGTTCTTCTGTCTTGGCTTTTGTCTGGTTTGAAATACAGAAAAACTGTTATTTTATTTCAAACTAATCATCTTAAATAAACAAGCGAAGCACAGGTTTATAAATTGTATGTGTATGTGTGGGGAGTTTAGAGGGTGGAGCGATCTATAAAAGGAGGCTAACATATTAATTACATATGGTTTATCCTATTAGTGGAAGTTGAATACATTTCTGATTTTTTTCTTAGTGACCACAGCAGATGGAAGAATGTGAATAAACAATACAAGTTGGTTTCTACTAGTTATTGGGGGAGAGAAGATTTTATGTGAGTTGAGTGATAATTTAAAGAGTACATCTGGAGGGCTCGAGTTTAATTTGTGTGTTTTGTTTTCAGAGCATGCCTCAATTTCGGCAGGCCTGCAGGACCTGACAGTGCCTCTTGGTGCCACAGCTCAGTTTACCTGTGAAGTTCATGGGAATCCTATGCCCAACCGCACCTGGCTTCATAATGCCCATCCCATCCCCCCTTCCCCACGACATGTGGTCGTAGGGAATGAACTGAAAATTAGTGGGGTTACTCTGGAAGACACCGGACTGTATCAGTGTGTGGCAGATAATGGGATTGGATTTATGCAATCAACTGGAAGACTTGAAATTCAAAAAGGTAGGCCTTGAGTCCCTGTAATCATTTTTTCTTTATAGATTGGTTTTAGTGACGTAGTTCAAAATGAAACCACTTTTACTGAAAGAAAAAAATGCCACAGTGTTCACATTTCTGGCTAGTGGTAGATAAACATTTACATGAAGAAGCAACCTGAGTTTTCAGGCTTATTAAAAGTATATTTTTAAAAAGATTTATTTATTGATTTGAAAGGCAGAGTTAGACAGAGAGCGATCTCACATGCACTGTTCCATTCCCTAAATGGCCACAGTGCCAGGGCTGGGCTACGCTGAAACCAGGGGTCTGCACTTCTGCCCATAGGGGTGGCGGGGCCCCAGCGCTCAGGCTGTCCTCTGCTGCCTTCCATGTGCATTGGCAGGGAGCCTGATCAGAAATGGAGCGCCAGAACTTGAACTGGTCCTCATAAGGGATGCCAGCATCACAGATAGTGGCTTCATGTGCTGTACTGTGTCACTCATCCTATAAAAGAATATTTTTTAAGAAACTATCTGTGCAGCATTTACTACATAGTTTCAAAATTGTCTGGTGATCTCTTATTCGTGTTTCCCAGACCAATCTGATTTCTTCTTTAGAATGAACTAGCTTTGTTTATTTTTTGAATGCCTTTGTGAACACACAAGCAGTCATGTACAATGTATGTGAGGTTGCATTTTATAATAAATATTTTATAATATAATTGGTGGCAGCATTTGAGAGGCAAGCACAAATACACACACATATACAGAGTTCCCATCCGCCTCTACCTGCGGCAGCCAGAACTGGGCCAGGGCTGAAGCTGAGAGCCAGGAGCTGCATCCAGGTATGCCATGTGGATGGCATGGACTTGGCTGCTTGAGCCTGTCAGGGTCTATGTTAGCAGGAAGCTGGAGCTGAGGGTTGAGTGTAGACACTCTGATAAGGGAAGTGGGCATCTTACCTGTAGGCCAAATGCTGCCCTGGACACTTTCCTTAACATTTTCTGGTTAACACAAATCTTGGCTGTCTTCTCATATGTGTGCATAAAGGGATATTTTCTTTTCTAATTGAGTTCTTCATATTCCATTGCATTAATGAGCAGTATGACCTAGTACCTTAGTGGCTGTTTCTAATCTTCTGATGTTACAAACAGTTTTGTCATGAATGCTTCTACAAAGATCATTTGGCTGTGTACCAGAGAACACATTTCTAGAAATGAATTGCAGAATAAGAACAGATGTGTGGTTTTGATTGGTACTATTGTCTTGCTGTGCATAGTGGTTGCTTGTTTAACTCCCACCAGCAATGTCATTCCCTTACCTGCTTCCCCAAACCCTTCCTGAGGAGGAGTAGCATCAGTTTTTAAAAATCTTACCCAAAGTAAAAAAGGAAATGCCTTTCAGTCTGCATTTAATTTTTTTAAAGATTTATTTTATTTTCATTGGAAAGGTGGATATACAGAGAGGAGAGACAGAGAGGAAGATCTTCTGTCCGATGATTCACTTCCCAAGTGAGCACAACGGCCGATGCTATGCCGATCCGAGGCCAGAAGCCTCTTCCAGGTCTCCCATGTGGGTGCAGGGTCCCAAAGCTTTGGGTCATCCTCGACTATTTTCCTAGGCCACAAGCAGGGAGCTGGAAGGGAAGCGGAGCCACCAGGATTAGAACTGGTGCATGCACATATGGGATCCCAGCGCATTCAAAGCTAGGACTTTAACCACTACACTGTCGTGCCGGGCCCTCAATCTGTATTTAATTTTGAATGAATTTGGGCTTTTTTCTTTTTTTTTTTTTTTAGTTTGGACTTTTTTTTTTTAGTTGGGCATCTTTTGAAATGTTTTCTTTCCTGTGTTTTGAATTTTCATTCTTTCATATAAAAATCTGGATTATTAACTCCTTTTTCTTATTGGTGTAAGAGATGTGTATAAAAGAAAGTTAGCCCAGGCCACTGCTATGGTATATGAAGCTAAGCTTCCACCTACAATGCTGGAATCCTGGTTCAAGCCCCGGCTGCTTCCAGTTCTGACCAGCTCCCTGCTGGAAAAGCAGTAGAAGCTGGTTCAAGTCCTCGGACGCCTGTATCCACATAGGAAACTCACTAAGAAGCTCCTGCCCCCCTGGTTTTGGAAAGGCTCAGCTCTGGCTGTGGCAGCCATTTGGGGAGTAAAGCAGTGGATGGAAGATCTCTCTTTGTCTTCCCTTTTTCTGTAACTCTGCCTTTCAAATAAAGATAAAATAAATCTTAAAAAAAAATAAAGGAAGTTAGTAAGACTGAAATATGGTGAGCTGAGTAAAAGTACAGCAGAACAGGTGAACGCAGCGCAGAATAAAGAGCCTGTACAACGGGCAGCGATGTAGTAAATAGAAAGTGAAAAGGAGATGGAGAGCATCAGTGCAGACAGAAGTTAGTCCTTTGAAAAATCTGGTAAAGTGGACACATCTCGGAAGAGGAACAAGAGCAGAGAGGCAGCAGCAAGCAGCATTAGGAATAAAAATGGGGTGGAAAGTACAAGGCTCATAGAGATTCTAATAGTTTTCAAATACAGGCAGCCATGGGCCAATTCTGAGCTTAGTGAGCCGACAAAAATGAAAAGCACAGATGGTCCTGCAGCTACGGAGCACACTGCAATAGCAGTTAAAAATCTTCCCACAAAGAAACACCAGGCCTGATGGTCTTGGGGAGGGTTCTGCCAGACTTTTAGTAATAGACCTTTCCAGATGCTACACAGACTGTTCCAGAGAAAGGGGAAGATGGAAACTTTCCAGTCAGCATGATCTTGACTCCAGAGTCATGAAGGAACGGTGCAGCAAAGGCAACCCAGATGCCAGTCTCAGTTATGAGCCTAGGCGCAGATTTCTAACCACACCGTTCCGCAGCCAGCAGCGTATATAAAGAGAAAATACATCTTACAGGAGTTACCCAGGAATCTGTCTCAAAGGAGGAAGTATGATCGTCTCATTAGAAGTAAGGAAACAGTGGACTTATGCTTAAAAAATGAAAATAGAAGGGAGCTTTCTTTAGATCTGTTTGTTTATTTGAAAGTCAGAAGTTACAGGCGGAGGGAGGGACAGAGATATCTTAAGTCCGCTGGTTCACTCTCCAAATGGCCATGTGACCAGGGCCAAGCCCTAAGCCAGGAGCCGGGAGCATCATTCGTGTTTCCCAGATGGATGTTAGGAGGTCAGGCACTTGGGCCAGCCACTGCTTTCTCAGATCATTAGCAGGGAACTGGATCACAAGTAGAGCAGTGGGACTTGAACTGGTGTCCATTGAAGATGTCGCTGACACAAGCAGCAGCTTTACCTGCTGTGTCAGGGAAACTTGGGCTGCAGAAAAAAAAAAATTTTTTTGACTAAACAGTGTTTTACAAAAACCAGTAAGACACATCATCCCCCGCTGCCCCAAGATTTATTTATTGTTGCAGTGCTAGGTGTCCTCTGCAGGCTCCAGTGTACTGCCATATCCTCCATGTGCATCTGGCTATGCTGTCCACTGCTTCGTCTAAGCCACTGAGGAAGCCCAGCTCTGACACATGCACTCCACAGTCAGACCATGGAACCTGCAATTTTCTCCATGGTTGGTGTTCTGAGTCCAGCAGTTCAGTTGGGGGGGATTCCCAAAGAAACTTCATCTGAGGTGATTCCGGACTTAGATCTGTAACTCAAATTTCCAATTTACAAAGCTGTAGCTGTGAAATCTATCTTCACACTTAAAAATTAAAGGAGAAATTTATTTAAAAATACCGAAGCGCTGCCTATTGTACAGATTATAACTAGCAAAAATCATTTTACGTCAGGAATTGTATATAAAGATGGGTTGAGTTTCAGAATCCTTGCCTATCTCTAAAAGTTTGCACTCTCAAGCACTACCAACCAATAATGAAGGGATGAGAGTGCTCTGTCTTACCTGGCCCTGGAAACTGGCATCCCCGAGCCCTGGCAGCAGCCCACAGATTGGCAGACAGCTGCTGAGGGTTCTGATGCTGTCATATCAGCTCTGTTGCAGTTCTTTCTCCAAGTGAACAGGCGGCTCGCAGGGCTCTGACACGGCCTTCTCCCTCCGCCAGCTGACAGTTTACAAGTGTCACCAGTTTCCTTTGCATTGGATGGCTCAGTGTGCTCTGGTTCGAACTAGCTACACCTTTCCCTCTGCTTAATGGTTTTAAGTAGAGTGCCAGATCCTCAACACATTTCTTTGTAACCTCATAGTGTTTATTCTCACCTAAATTACTTAACTTTATCGACTGATGATCTGGTACCTGGGCTCCCACTAAATGGAGAAGTGCAAAATTGACTGTAAGCACATCAGTGTCTGTTAATGGCAGTCTGGTCAAATGGACAAGCCTTTTCAGTGAAGTTCAGTGAAGTTTATGCAGGCAGGTCTTGCAAACAGTGTTTGCACGTTCTCATCAAATCCATTATAGCAGACTGGACAGGACAGAAACTGTCCGTTGAGGTGTCTGCACAGGCATCGTGGAAGCTGTGTGCTCGGGTTAGCAGTCTAGCAGGTCATTCTTTTGCTGTGTAGTGTTTTGTAAACTGAGGGGACCAAGGCTGGGTCTGCTAAGTGCCACTCCCAGGAGCCCTGCAATGGTGACTGAGTGCCACATCTTGCCGGGCAGAGCTCGGCGGTGACTTCACAGCCTCAGACTCCATCAGGAGCTTACAGGGACAGCCCCAATGACAGTGGCGAAGGTCGCAATGGGACCTCCTCCTCCCTTCGCCTCTTCCTCAAAATTAAATCTTAACTCAGGCCATATGGACAAAGACAAGTCCCAGTAGATTCAAGACTTCAGTAGGAAAGAAAAACTAGAAGTGCTACTAAAGGAAATATTGGAGAAGACAGGATCTGTGGGTAAGGCTAACTTAAAGAGATATTACTTCATTGAAATAGCAGTGTCCTGGTTATTAAAAGGTACTTTTAAAAAATGAAAAGAGAAAAATTAAAAGATACTAGCAATGTTCATAGTTAACCCAAAGAGCTATATTTGGTATATACAGAGACCTCTGAGCCATGACAAGAAAGATGAGCAAACCCACAGAAAGCTAGAGAGAAGGCGTTTCACAGAAGGAAGATGTGACTGTCACATGCTCACGTGGTGACATTCAGCTTCATGATTGCTCAGGGAGTGAGGTTGTGATCACGGGGATAGCGTTTCATACAGAATCAGAAACTCAGTCACGTTGAGACCGGCGGAGGTTGATTTTTGTCAGACTTGGGAAGTGGCATTAGAGAAGAAGAAAAACCTGCTGGATAAAATGCCATCTGCACGATCAGTATTCGTGCCAAAATTATTTAAAATGCCAAGAGAACAGCCTGGGTTGCCAATTAATCTGCCACCTGCAATGCCCTCACCACATTGAGTGTCAGTTCTAGTCCTGGTTGCTTCACTCCTGTTCTGTCTCTGCTAATGTGCCCGGGAAGGCAGCTAAAGCTGGCCCAGGTCCCTAGTCCCTGCTACCCACCTGACCTTGGCTTCAGACTGATCCAGCCCCCACTCTCCTGGCCACTGGGGAGTGAACCAGTGGCTGGAGTATCCTTCTCCATCTCTCTCTCTAACTTTTCTCATGTTAAGGTCTGAGGTTTTACATTCACATATTCTATGTTTACAGTGGTTAAATCTGTATAATCTCCTTTTTGGAGTGTTCTCAACAGTTTTCTTTATATATTCTTTTTGAAGGACAGGAAGTCTGTAGAAAATGATTAGGAGCCCACAGCTATGAAAAATTCTTTTTGTTGGCAGTTTTGTGGTTAAAGCTAAAAGTCTGTCTTTGTTCTGATCATTACTGTGGCATTTACACAGCAGGTTGAAGTCCTTTCCATTATAGATACTATAATATTGTTAATTCTTTGTGGATTTTTAAACAGACAATGGATTCAGACCAGTTATAATCACAGCACCAGCAAGTACGGAAGTGGTAGATGGGGACTTTGTCACCCTGTCCTGTAACGCCACTGGAGTGCCAGTTCCGGTCATTCGTTGGTATGACAGCCACGGACTCATCACCAGCCATCCATCTCAAGTCCTTAGATCAAAATCCCGAAAATCGCACTCCGTCGGGCCCCAGGGCTTGCACCCAGAGCCTGTCTACTTCATCATGTCTCGGGCTGGCTCAAGCTCTCTCTCCATTCAAGCAGCTACTCAGGAGCATGCTGGGAAATTGATCTGTGAAGCTACAAATGAGCATGGCTCCACACGGTCAGAAGCATTTCTAACAGTTGGTGAGTTGCTGTTAATGTTTTACGTGAAAATTTCCCTTCGTAGTAGAAGAGAAAGTGGTTGAAATTTGTTATTTTAATCAATCTAGCAATTTGAAGATAGATTTTTTTTTTCTCTCAATGACAGTGAAATGTAGAAGTATATTTTTTTGGTGTTTGCCTTGATGTGAATCAGAGTGATGTTTTTCTAATTTAAGCTTGTAGTCATCATATAGAAAGTTCATTCTGGAGCAAATTGAAAATATGGCTGATGTTAAGGATTCATGCTTTCAGTTTTCTAAAGCTACTGAAAAAAAATCATTACTGTTGTTACTTGGCTTGAAGACCTTGCTAGATTTGCCTTTGAGAGGCCAACTATCAAAGGTAGTTAGTGTTACCTTGATCAAGGGCTGCTAAAGTCCCTTCCCTGGGTATCTGCTTGAGTGGGTCACCTTGGGGTCCTCTTCTGTCCAGGTCCTTACGTCCACAGGTCAGGAGGCCGTGGGCTGCTTCCAGAGGCTGCAGTGCTTGCTGCTCCTTCTGGACAGATCTGAGCCTCCAGAACTCCCTGCTGCAGTTGCTTCACAGTCTGCTTCTATGGCAGGTGTTTTCGCTGGCCCTCGTGTGTAGCTTGGACCACACTTACGAGGGTGTGGGTACCCTTAAACCAGATGAGTGGCCACTGGGTGATGGTGAAAGGGTGGACTGAAGTACATGTACATGGCTGTTTCCTTTCCCATGTGTACAAGGTCCCTTTATCCCTGGAAGGAGCTACAGTGAAGTGGAGAAAGCCAGGGACTTCCTGTTATGCCTTCATACTACTCCCAGAGTGTGGAGAGGTCAGAGTGATGTGGAAGTGAAGCTTGGCAGGCTCTGTAACTTGAGCCAGTTACTGAACTCTGTGCTTGGTTTCTCACCTGTGTAACAGGTATAGTGAAGCAATTACTTTATGTAATTGCAGGGTTTAAGGAGCAGGAGACATAATAGTCATAGCTGATGGAACTAGATATTTTGTTGAACTTCTTCGCTTCAAAAATATGAGAGATCTGTTGCTCTTGGAAGTTATATAAGCTGATGTAAGATTGGAAGATCTTTAAGATTTTGTCCTGCTGTAGGGTTTTAGGTCTCAATGAAAATCCTTTTTGTGTATACTGATCCCATCCACTAATATCCTGCTTTGGTGGTCCCCATTGACTCTATGACCAGCTCTGTAATTGTGAAGATCCAACTGCATTTTTTAGCACTCGGAACAGTGCACAGCAAGCTACTTACTTCTTAGCCTTACCTAATTCTAAAATGTTGCTGTCATTCCTTTGTTTGTTGTGAAGATAGGAACAAGTGAGGTCGCTGAGAGATGACTTGGTGCTTCCTTTTGGTCTTCCTGGAGACCTTGAGTTATGAAATCCTGTCTGTATAAACATTTAAACAGTGAGTTACAATGGTACAAGACGATGAGTGTTGTCTGGGTTTCCTGAGTAGTTTGTGGTAGGAGATTTTTGCTTTGAATGGTCCTAGCAGGGACCTTGTAGACAGATCTGCTTTTATTTCCTCTTTATTTAGTTTCAACTCAGTCATTAAATTCATTGACATTGTTCTTTTTCTCAACTTTTCTCAATTTCTAGATATCCTATCATTTCACAGCATTGTTTTGATGGTTAATTGGGATAATATATGAGAAACAATTTTTGAAAGTACAGGTCATGCTCCAGTTAGGATGGTTTACCTTAAAAGTGTTCAAGTTTTATTTAAATATAATATAATATTTATTTATTTGAAAGGTAGATTTACACAGAGAGAAAGATCTTCCATCTATAGGTTAATCCTCAAATTGCTACAATGGCTGGAATCGGGCTGGCTTGAAACTGTCCTATGTGATAGGATTGGAGACAGTAGAAAACAGTTCCCTGAATCTCCGCTTTAATGAAAGTGTTGGAGATGGACTGGCATGGTAGCACATCAGGCTAATCTTCTGCCCTATGACTCTGGCATTCCATATGGTTGCCAGCTTGTGTCTTGGACTGCTCTGTTTCTGATCCAGCTCCCAGCTTGTACCCTGGGAGAGCAGATGAGGGTGGCCCAAGTCCTTAGGACCCTGCATCCATGCGGAAACCCAGAGAAAATTCTTGGATCCCAGCTTTGGTTGAGTTTTGCTTTGAATATTGCAGCCATTTAGGGAGCGAACCAGCAGACAGAAGACCTCTGTCTGTAAAATCTGCCTTTCAAAAAAAAAAATAAATGAAATGTTAAGAAGTAAAGAAGTGGTGCAGTCTCCCTGCTTCCTGAATGACAAGTGGAATTTAGGTACCCATGTGGCAAGATGTGTTTCTCACACCTGTGTGTAAACTCTTCTGCAGCCAAGTGCCGATTCCTGGCAGGAAGTTGCCCAGGGGAGCCGGAAAACTGCAGAAGATTCATCAGCCCTTTCCACTCCCGTCGCTAGAGTCCATTTCTCCCCCTGAACAAGCTCCACAGCCGCCCCATGCCTCCAGTGCACCCGCTGACTCACTAAATAAACACGCCTGTTCCAGGAGCAATATTTGCAAATTGTCTCTGAGACTTTAGTCAGTTTCCTTCTACATTATTTCCTCACTAGCTTCTTGTTTGCTTGGATGAAGGATGCCCCTGGGACTCCTTTCTCTCTTACAGACTAACAGAGAGCTGACCTTAAACCGCGAGGCCTGTGTCCCATGGTTCTCCACTAAAGCCCGGTAGTCCTGACAACCCACCTTCCCTTTAGCAAGAATCTGACTTCACGGTGGGAATGAGACTGCAATGTTGTCCTCCTGCTTCCACCTTCCACCACGGGCATGAAACCCTTTGGTTGTCAATCTGAACAACTCGTTAGGGCACGTGAGTGCCTTGGCTTTATTGTGTGGGTGGTGTGTCTTCATAAACTGCTCTTCTTTTTAGAGCAGCCTCACTCATATTCTCCTGACAGTTTTTGTCACTTGGTGCCTCAGAACTCTGGTTTCCTCATTTATAAAGTGGGAGTGATCTTATTCGCCAAAGAATGTTGTTCAGGGAATGAAACAAGATCAGATTGTTCAGAACTGTGAGGGGGCTTCAGAAAGTTCTTGGAAGGTTTGTGATCTTCATCCCACAAACTTTGTGAAGTCTCTGTACGCAACATTTGGAATAGTCTCATAAAATACACTCAACGTTTTTTAATATATAAATTTATTTTATTTTGATGATGTTTACATAGTTGAGAAGGATGTATGTCCATGTGGACCACTTATTAGGGTGGGTTGGGCCGAAGAATGGGGGCAAATGGATGAGATAGGTTTTTTTTTCTTTCTGTATTTTGCGAGGCAGGGGAGAAAGGGAAACGGGCTCTCCCAGCAATGCAACCTCATCAGTAACCCGGAGTAGCGGGGAGGGAATGAGAGACAGTCACTTGATGTTGTCCTAGGGTCCCCAATGTGGAGCATACTACAAGGGTACTGCTTAAGTGGTTCCAATAGTTCTGAGATGCTGTTGATTTCATTGACCCAAGATTGAGGCGATCCTTTCAAAATCAATGATCAATGATTTTCTTTGGAGATCGCAAAGCCCACTCAGTTTTTCAGTTCCTGTTAAGTTATTTTGCTTGCTCTGTGGACTCTGCACACCACTGGTAGTGTTGTGAAGGCTACCAGCTTGCTTTGTCTCTAGTCTGGCAGTTTCTGACTCAGTCCTTGGTTCTCTCCAGAAGTTGAGTTTGAAAATCAGTAACTTCTCTTCCTTTGGCTGTGCTGGTCTGATTCCTGTCATTTCTTCCCCTTTCCAGAATGTAGTCTATCTTCTGTGTGGTATAGCTGTCTGCTGGGTGTGTTGCTGTCTGACTGTCTACCCAGAAGATTGATGACTGAATACAGCAGCCCCCTTATGAACTCCTGTTTCTTGGGGTTCTAGATACAGCTGTGCATGAGGCTAGTCGCTTAGGTGGTTGTAATTAGATGGCTGAAACTGTGCTGGGGCACATGTCTGAGGCTTTTGTGGGGCTGCACCCCCACCTATTTCTCTCTCTCTCTCTACTCTCCATAGTTTGGACATCTATATATGGTGGTGGCTGGACCCCAAGAGCACAAGTTAATGTATAAGTACAGGGGAGGACTGCCTGGGGCGTGAGTACTGGCAGGACATGAATATAGGTTGAAACTTGCTACTCAGTTAAGAAGGGCCTAAATCTTGACCATTTCCTGACTATCCATGTCACTTTGCTCCCAAAGTATGTTATTGCTTGTGTTTCATTTGCCAACTGAAATTGAAGCATAATGATCTTCAGCAATTAAACTAACATGTCATTGAAAAAGGAGAATATTAATGTAGAGGAAGGAAAAAGAATTTTAAAAACCTTTAAACTGCTAAACTATTGCATCATATAGTTGATTTTTTTGAAGAACTTATTTGCTCTCTCATCAGTGAGAGATGGCTGGAAGTTAGATGCTTCCATAAATTATAAATTAAAATGCTGCGGCTTTAACTTTGGCTCAAATTGTGCTAATTATATCAATGTGGGCTGTTAGATCACTAACAGGGTAGAAGACATTGAAAGAATGAGTTTCTTCAATCCGTCTCCCCTCATTCTCTCTCTGCAGTTCCTTTTGAAGCCAATACAAAAACAGAAACAGTCACTCATTCAGATGCTGCTCAGAATGATGAGACAAACGGCTCTGAGAGTACATTGCCGAGCCCGCTGCCAGGCCAGGCGCATCCCAGTGCTGGGGAGTTGCCCTCAGAGAAAAATGCCCGTGGTGCGTCCGTTCCTGATGCTCCCATCATCCTAAGCCCTCCTCAGACTCAGACCCCAGATACGTACAACCTGCTGTGGAGGGCAGGGAAGGATGGTGGCCTGCCCATCAACGCCTATTTTGTGAAGTATCGCAAGGTAATGTCTTCTTTTTTATCTACTTTCTCTCCTCACCCTCTCGCTCTGCTTCGGTAAAGAATACTTACTGTCTTCCACATTGTGGACTGACAGAAAGTGGAATAGGATTGTACCAAAATGATGGTCCGGGAAATCCGTCGTCATGCTGGGCTGAGCAGAGATAGCCTGCCAAGCACGTTGAGTTGTCAGCAGCAAACAAGCAATAAGAACATGGCCAACAGTATTTTCCCCCAAGATTGGGATTCTTGAGTGCAAAACTCCAAAAGCTACTTTTAAAATTGTAATTCTTTTCCTTTCTAAGATAGTAGAATACTTTTATGTAGCAGCTAAACTAGTTTCTTATTAACACAACAGTTTGAACGGAGTCCCCTGGTGTAGTGCTGACAGTTGCTTACATTTCGAGTTGTGCTACTATTAGTTGTTCATTTATTTTGGTAAACCTTTGGCCTCGTTTTTGCCTTTGTGAGTTCAAATTAAGGCAAAATGAAAAGCTCCTTTCTTTAATGAGACTACTCAGTGAATGGAAAGAGATGGTAGATACTTACATTTGACGTCATTTTCTTTGCCTTAGATGTGTTGCTGTAAATCATTTACTAGTGATATTTGTAATGTCAGAAAAAGCCAACATGGTGATATTTAAGACTTTCTCTGTTGTCCTAAACTGATTCTGGATGAGGAATGTGAGTTTTGCTGGTTGTTTATCTGTCCAAAAACTTCCAGGCCATGTGTATTATGTATTACCAATAGTGTTTGTTATTGAGTCCTTATTTTCCCAATAACCCAGTAACAAAGGAGCTGTTGTCTCCATTACAATAAAGGAGACGGACTCTAGGGGGCAGAAAACATAATTGAGACCACACGTTAGTGGTAGATGGTAGAGCCCAGAACCTTTCCAGTGAGAATTCCTAAGTTCTTGCTACAGGTCTCCTTTATAATTCCTACTTTGAAGTATTCTGTCTCCTTTATGTCACATCCCAAAACTCCTCTAGAATGGAATGAATTTACGTTTTTATCAATTTGATCAAAAGGCTTTCTGCCCTCTCTGATTTCTCTGGAGCAGCTGGATGATGGAGCTGGTGTGGTGGGAAGCTGGCACACGGTTCGAGTCCCAGGAAGTGAAAATGAGCTCCATTTAACTGACTTGGAGCCGGCTAGTCTGTATGAGGTCCTGATGGTGGCACGAAGCGCCGCCGGGGAGGGACAGCCTGCTATGCTCACCTTCCGAACCAGCAAAGGTGAGTGTGATTTTCCTCTGCAGGAATGAGCTGCTTCTCAATGTCAGCTTATTTGTACAACTCCCTTCTGGCTAGGAATAGGCCTTTTGGTACAGGAGTTAAAATGCTATTTGGAACTCCCATATCCTGTGACCAAGCATCTGGGTTTGAGTCTCAGCTCTGCTCCAAGCTCAGCTTCCTGCTAAAGCACACCCTGGAAGACAGCAGGTGATGGCCCAAGCCCTCAGGGACCTGCCACCCACAAGACAAACCCAGAGAAAAATGCCAATTCTCAGTTCCCGGGCATTTGGTGAGTGGACTAGCAGGAGGAAGCTGTCATTTCTAACTCTGTCTCTGCCTCTAAAATAAAAAAAATAAAATCCTGTTGGATTCTAGATATTCTTTTTTTAAGATTTATTTATTTGTATAAAAGCAGATAAACAGAGAGGAGGAGAGACAACGAGGAAGATCTTCCATCTGTTGGTTTACTCCAAGCAGCTGCAATGGCCAGAGCTGAGCTGATCAAAGCCAAGAACCAGGTGTCTCCTCTGGGTCTCCCACATGAGTACAGGGTCCCAAGTCTTTGGGCCATCCTTGACTGCTTTCCCAGGCCATAGGCAGGGAGCTTGTGGGAAGCGGGGCTGCCAGAATTTGAACTGGCGCCCCTATGGGATCCTGGTGCGTTAAAGGCAAGGACTTTAGCTGCTAGGCTACTGCGCCAGGCCTAGATTCTGGATATTATTATATTTGAATTTACTAAGTAAACCTATTACAATACTTTTTTTGGGAGGTTATGTTTGGATGTTTGTATTGTTCCATTCCACCTGACATTCTACAGACATTCTTGGGAGCTGAAAATGTAAACCATTAAGAAAGATAATGCAAAGAAAAGAAAAATGATAAGGAAGGACAGATACTTAGATATTAAGTCAGCAGTTAATTCACTTTAGCTAATCCTTAGTGAATTCTCCATGTTAGGCAGTACAGAAAATAGACTCCTTGCCCTCACAGAGCTAACATCCTACTTAGGAGGTACTTAAATTGGATTACTAGGTGCATGAGAAGGTAGTGGGTTTGAACCAGAGAAGTAAATGAGGGGATGGATATGGGAAAGGTATAGGGTTGCAGCTCTGAGACTTAAAGCAGGTGGAGGGAAGTCATCTGGGAGCAGCTGACATCAGAGTTGGGGTGAAGATGGGGAAGCAGAAGCCAAGCCTGAGCCCAATGGGGAAAGCCCTGGGGAAGCGGTGCTCCCAGCAGAGAGAGCAGGTACAGCAGTGCAGATTTTTGTCCCCTTGTGTGTTCAGGTGGGGGCCATTGTCACGGACTTGAAGGACGTAGGAAGGGGTGCTTGGGGATTACAGAATGGCCAAATCATGTGCACCTTCTGGGCCTTGCCCCCAGGGAACTGGGAGAACTGGAGCATTTGAGCAATTTGGCACTCTGAGCTGCCTGTTTCCTTTTCTGCTGAAAAAAGGACAGAAACGCTGTACAAGGTTTCTCAGGACTGGACAGGGAGAGAGAGGAGGAAGGATGTGCTGGCTGGGGCTGATGAGGGATGTGTAGTTAGTTAGAGATGCCCTCTCGGCTCAGCTGTCAGTAGGCAGATCAACTTTAGTGGGTGGAGGTGGACGTGTAGCCCTGAAATTCCAAAGGGAGGGAATACTGAGAAGAAATGGTCTTTTGTCTTAAGAAACAAAAACAAAACGAAAAGCCAACTCTGTCTAGTTACTGAAACTGACCAGGAAGATAATGCACATTTTCTATTTTAAGTGTTTCTGACATTAATTTTCACAAACAGTCCTCCGTTGTTTATAGGGTCTGGACTGTAACTACTGAACAATAGGAAGCTATTTATTTCTTTAAAAATCACCTAGTTTTACTTTTTGGCTCCATAAGTACTAAATTTAATATCATAATTATGACTGTGAAGAAACTTAGCAAAAGTTTTTTCATAATGAATTTTTGTTTTATAATTTAGAAATATATACAATAAAAAATGGAATAATAGTTTGAAAATGTTCATGCTGGTCATCAGGCCTTTTCACATTTTTTTTCAGGTGTGAATTAAAATTAGTATGATGGACACATTGTAGTATTTCTTCTAAATACTAAAAGAATAAAGTTTATAAATTTCAACTTGTTATGTTAACTTAGTGTTTACAGTATAGGATTTAATACAATTCTGTTTCGTTTCTTTTTTTTTTTCTGTTTTGAATTCTGTTTATTTTCGAGGAAGGGAGAGAGAGTATTAAAGAGAAAAACAATTTTTTACCTGCTGATTTACTCCCTAAATGCTCCCAGCAGCTGGGCTGGGCCAGGGCAAGAAGAGAGGGTGGGGCAGCTCTGTCTGAATCTCCCGTAGGGAGGTAGGGACCCAGCTGCCGAGCTGTCACCTGCTGCCTCCTGGGATGCACTTCATCAGGATCTGGAATGGGCCATGTTGCTGGGACTCAAACCAGGCACTCTTAGGTGGGATGCTGGGGTCCTAAGTGGTGTCTGTCGCAAGGCCAAACCCTTACATATTAAGTTGAAACCGTAGAGCTAATAATTTTATATCTATATACCAGTTAAATTTAACAATACTTTTTAAATAAAAGCTTTCCAAATACATAAGCTTAAATTACAGTGTGTGGTTTTTAACCTTTTTAGAGAAAACAGCGTCATCCAAAAGCACCCAGGCATCCTCGCCTCCCGTGCGCCTCCCTAAGCTTCCTGTTGATGCAGAGGCTGCACACAGCAGTTTCGGAGTGGTTCTGACAGATTCCTCCAGGCATAGTGGAGGTAAATAGAAGAATCCTTTTATTCATTTTGTTTGCTTACAGATGTTTCTGTTCAGATTAGGGGGATAGTGTAGGTTGGGGTATTTATTAATCATATATTTCTTCTGTTTTCTATGTTCTTTTATGTAGTGTGTCAACCTAGTTTAAGGTCCTGTTTAGTGACCCAGTGTCAGAATTGGTGTTCAACTAAAAAATTCAGAGTATTCTCTTGCTTAAGTTTCTAATAATTTATGAAATGGCTTCTTTTTTGTCTCTAACATGGAAACTTGGGTTATAATTTATAATTTTAACTCTGAAAGTCTGACTTTGTTCCTTCTCATGACTTATCAAAATACGCCGTGCTACCAACAGAAGACTCATTATTTTGCTAAAAGATAGGTGTCACGGTCCATGGGATCATTATGTCTAGTTAATCTTTTTCAAGAAATGCCTTGACAGTAACATTTTCAAGACTTTGGTTTAGTATTTGGTGCACCCCTAGGCTCTTCTGCTATAGTTAATGTGCTTTCTGTGATTGGACTAATTCATCATGGTGCCTGGAGAAGGTGTGAGCGTTCATTGCTACACGTGTAGATTTCCGTTTCATGTTTGAGCTGGCGTCAGACAGCAGCGGTTTGGTCTTTGAACTTCCCCTTTTCCATATTGTGAACCTGGGAGGCTGATTTCACGTGTCTTAAACTAGCACTTGAAAACAAATTCCTTACTCTGTATTTAATATACCCCAAGACAGATACTATGCTTTATTCTGGAGCAGCACAGATAAAATCACTCCTGCCTTCTAGAGTTGTACAGTGTAGTGGCTGACACAGACTGCTAAGCCTTCAGAGGATGATACGCACAGTGAAACCCATAGCATTGTGGAGGGTAACTTAGATACTTAAACCCTATCCAGAGAGCAGGCTGTATAGATGAGCTAGTAGAGATGATTTTGATTCATTATTCTTGAGATTCCACCCATGGTGATATGGAATCATGAGAGAAGAGAAAGGTGGGTGGGCCTAGGAAGCTCTTTAGCAGTAGGAGCTACACCTCAAAGGATGAAATGGCTTACCTGGGAAAGAAACCAGAAACGTGGGCAATGACATGGCCTGTGCAGGAGACCGATGGCTGATCCCTCATGTTGCTGTCAGAGACGGCCTTAGTGTGCGTGGTTGCTACGGGAATGGTGCTCGCGTAGGGCAGCAGTTAGGTGTCTCGTATGATACACTTTAAAGTTTCCCTGAAAGCTATAGAAAGCCCTAAAGGATTTCATTTTGTTTTTTCCCTAAAGGATTTTAAAGTGGCGGGGTGGGGGGGCGGAGGGGAAGGAATGGCAAAAGGTGAGGCTCTGATAAGAATAAGGGTAGACACAAAGTGAGGTGGAGCAGGAGCTGAACAAAGGTGGTGGCTTGGGCTTTGGAACTAGATAGCCTGTGTCAAGATAAGGAAGCAGCAGGTTTTGGGTGAAGATCATGCCCTCAGTTCTGGAACCCCTGCAGCCCAGCTACAGTTTCCCAGTCAGAGGTAACCCAGATGGAGAAGGGAAGCATATCTGTCTGACCGAGTAAGGGACAAGGAAGTTCTGCTTGTCTAGGATCACCCAGAAAGTAGGAACACTACCAGTGTTCAAATGCAGACTTTCCAATCCCAAGAACAACGTTCTTTGTTTTATACCTCAGTGGTCACATATGCTGTCTTTTAGGTTTTGAAATTACACTCTGTAGAGTTATTTCCCCCAGTAACTTCCTTTTCCTATTTGATCTGTGGTATTGGATGAATTCTCACCTCACCTGAACCAACATATGAAGTTGTTTGGTTTCTCATGTCAAGGAGTTTAACTAACAATTCTATTCGTTCTGTTTCCATTGCTTTCTAACTTGAAAGGAGTACAGTAAGTATCACAGTTTGCCTGGTTTAAATATGTTTTTCTCCAATAAGCATTTTGCTGTTAAAATGCCACCATCTTCTTCATAAAAAAAAAACACATTCAGTGTTATGTGTTTGCATTGTGGATTGAAGAGGTTTGAAGGTGGAAGGGTTGGCATGGCTTAGACCAGAGACTGGGTTGCCTTCATGGCTTCAGAGAAGTGAAAGCCCAGAGTCAGGTCCCTGGTACCAGCTCTGGGAGCTCTATGGTTCACAGACCAAGACACTATTGAATCCTGAGAACCAGCTCACCTGCCTGAAAGTCTCAGGCGATGGGCACTTTGACCATCATCAGAACCAGGTGGGAACCAAGGAAAGCCACAAGACTGCTGGTCAGCCACAGGAGTTAGGCACATGATATAGACGGCTGACCTTACTCCTGATATTTATATCTGCTTCAGGGTTTAGACCATCAGTTTGTGTGTTAGGGCAAACCCTGTTTGTGACAGTGCCAACTGGAACCTACCAAGTCTTTGCTTGCTCTCTACCATCCTTTTTCAGTGTGTTTATGGAGGTCATCTGTTTTCTGCCAACATCTTTCTTATTTTTTTCTTTAAATATTTGTGTTCCTTTTACTTGAAAGGCAGAGTGACTGAGAAAAGAAGAGATAGAGATTTTCCCATCTGCTGGTTCACTCCCCAGATGGCTGCAATGGCTGGAGCTGAGTCATTCCGAATCCAGGAACCAGGAGCTTCCTCTAGGTCTCCCACATAGATGCGGGGGCCCAATGACCTGAGCCATCTTCAACCGCTTTCCCAGGTCATACACCGGGAGCTGGATCAGGAGTGGAGCAGCCAGATCACGAACCAGCACCCATATGTGAAAATATATTGTAAATTATAGCTGCATTTATTATTTATTGTAAATGATAGTGACAATCAGACTGGAAATACTAAATGATTAATAACTGTCTACATACTGTTTTAGTCTGAATCCAAAACAGTATGATTAAAAATATTGTTAATTTGCTAACTTTTCAGTTTTTGGGTGATTATTACCAAGTTTAGAGATTATTTTACGTTTTCTTTTTTTTTTTTTAATTACCCAAATTTGGCCAATTCATTCCATGTTAGCTTTGGCAGCAGAGGGGAGGGTAACCATCATAGTGTTCTTGGGCAGGAACCTTCCGTAACATGAGGTGTGGGGTCTTTCCTGGCTTTGGGTCACTGAATTGCATGTTTCTGTTTTCAGTTCCAGAGGCACCTGACCGGCCCACCATCTCCACTGCGTCAGAGACATCCGTCTATGTCACCTGGATTCCCCGGGCGAACGGGGGTTCTCCCATCACGGCTTTCAAGGTCGAGTATAAACGGATGAGGACCAGTGACTGGCTGGTGGCAGCCGAAGATATCCCTCCTTCCAAACTCTCTGTGGAAGTGCGTAGCTTAGAGCCAGGTAGTGACATTCAAATGTTTCCTTGTCTTAACCATCAGTGATAACTTTATGTGTATCTAATAATCTTATACTTTCTCTGTTAGAAGAACACATGCTTATTACATAAAAATTACATAAGGAATAATCAAAAAAGGGAACAGATGCATCTGAAATTCACCCAACCCGATGAATTTGTTGTGTTTTGGTATATATCTCTTTCTACCTTTTCTCACTTTTTAATGCAATCCAAGATTATGTCATAGAAATCATTTTATGTCTTCTTTTCTCATGCTATATATGTTTTATAGTATTTTAAAAATTCTTTTTAAAGTTATTTAAAAACATTGTTTATTTGAGATGCAGAGAGGGAGAGAGAGAGAGCACGCTCTCTCCTCCATTGATCACCTTTCCAAGTGTGGCTCACTGCTAGGGCTGGGCCAGACCTGAAGGTGGCAGCCAGGAGCACTTCTGATTCCCCACTTGGAGCCAGGAGCCCAGCTCCAGGAGCTGCCGTCCACCACCTCTCAGGGTCTGTGGTAGCAGCTGGAGCCTGGGTATCAAACCCAACAGTCTGATGAGGGACACAGGTGTCTTACCCAGCTTCTCAAAGCTCTGTTTAGGTGCTGTATTTCTGTTATATAGTATACCACAGCGTATGTAGCCATTCTTTATTTCTGGGTTTAAGTTATTTATACTCCCAAACAATGATGTGGTAAGCATCTCTGTAAATGTGTGTTTTGTGATGACAGACAGTTTTAAGAAGAAAATTGCTTGTGAGCTGACAAACATCAATCCGCTGCTGAATCTAGGCATGGAGCTCCATGTTATAGAAATGAGACAGCTCACCCTTGATTTTAATGTCAATTCCAGCAGAGGATCCCCCATCCAAAACAAAAACAACTTAAGGTCCTACAAAAGAAATAAAACAGAAAGAGGGAATAAATAACATCTGAATTTTATTTTTGGGGGTTTCAGGGTCATTTTAGCTTTTTTGGACTTTGAGTTGCATATTGTTAACAAATGCTTGTGTTTGAGTGGATAGCATGAGGCACATGAGAATGTGTGGGTTCAGTTGGGGCAAAGCTAGATTGCATGTTCCAGACTGAAGACCTGTCTTCAGAAGCCCAGGGACTATTTTGAAGCAACAGGAGACTTGCTTTAGGGTTTTAATTTATTCTTTAGATTTGAGTTTTCAAAAATTCACAATTCTGAGTAGTTTTTGAAGTTCTTAACATATAATTCTGTGGAATTCGAGTCTGTTTCCGCTAACCCTGTTCTCAGGGAAGCCAGTGTGGTGTCTGCTGTCACCCACGTGGCATTTCCTCATAGGAGTATGTTCACTGTGTTAAACTTAGCTCCAGTTATTTCTTTCCAAGTGAGGAACGCCTGGTGTGGGGAACAGATTCCTCACTGTCCTTGCTAGGCATGGCTCAGACCAGGGCGGTAAATGGGGTACATGTCTTTTCCTAGCCCTCTGCCTGCTCCCGTGTTGAAGCATCACTCACTCATCTTTGACGGCATTCTTTCCTGTCTTGAAATCTGGAATATGGTGCACTGAACAGCCACTCACTCCCAGCTGCTCATAGTTCACCAGTGGTTGAACTAGATCACTAGCCAGCTGTAGAGTTTCTCACTGTTGCTATAGATAGGTACTTAAACACAGGAGGCATATTTTTAATATTCTCCCTTTAGTTTTCCCATCACAACTGTGTTTTAGTTATGGGTATTTGTTTTGTTTTTCCCCTCAAGGCTCAACATACAAATTTAGGGTCATCGCTATCAACCATTATGGGGAGAGTTTCCGGAGTTCAGCATCTCGTCCTTATCAGGTGGCTGGGTTCCCCAATCGGTTTTCCAACCGTCCGATAACTGGACCTCACATTGCTTACACAGAGGCAGTCAGCGACACTCAGATCATGCTGAAGTGGACGGTACGTGAACACTTCTCCATGGAGAAGACTTCCTGAGCTGGTCATGGCAGCAGTCAGTTTAATATTCTCCTGGCATTGTGAGCACATCAAGTTTTGAACTTGTAATGGAGGGGAAATTGAAGGGCATTAATATTTGTTTGAAAGTACGTATTATAAGGATCAGGATTAAAAATAAAATCATTTCCTTGGCTCTTATCCAAGTGTTATTAACTTAACCGCCACTTAGTGCTTTATTTATTTTGAACCAAATGTGCTATTGTGCCTTTGAAACCAGCAAAGTGGACTTCTCTATTTTTGTTTAACCCTACAGGAAGCTAAGCGCTCTCAATAATTTTGAATTAAGTTAAAAGTGGTTATTAAGTATGCTGGCAAAGTGAAATGGGAAAAATATTACCAGATAAGTAAATCCAAGTGGATATGAAATTAACATTTTTTTTGATAAATATTCTTCTTTTCTCTTTTTTCAGTATATTCCATCAAGTAACAATAACACTCCCATCCAAGGATTTTATATTTATTACCGACCCACGGATAGTGACAATGACAGTGATTATAAGAGGGACGTGGTAGAAGGTAAGTCCCCGTGCAAGCTATGACTCATACAAAGAAGGGAGAGAAGGCATCAGGGAGGTCGAGGCAGAGTAAAAATTGAAATAGCATGTGCATTATTGCTGTTGAATTTGTCCCAAAGCCATTTTTTTCCACATTAACATATAGTCCTGTGTATATTTTGATTGCAGAATCCTTTCCAGAGACATATGAAGGTGATGATTTGTCATCATGTTTGGGGAAAAAAAATTGATTTTTGTTGTGTTTAAGTGACCTGTGACCTGAGTATAAAACCCAGTAGCAACTTCTAGCATGTTGAAAAAAATGGTGTATCATTCAAATAGTTTTGTTGAGGTCTGTACTAGAAAGATTATATCTTTACCATGTATGTTATCCACCTTTAGAGAAAGTGAGGAATTGGAATGCATGTAGAGTAAAAAGAAAATCACCAAGTTGGTACACAGTGTTGGAACTGCTTCTATACTGCATGGAAAGTATAAACCAGTGCATTGCATAGGGCTCAGCAGCCCCAGGTGATATGGCTGGCTCTGCCTCTACCCCCAGCTACGTCTCTGAGGTCTTTCCTGTCCTCACGCTGTGCTCTTCATCCTGGCCTTTGTCTTAGGGGCTTGTGCACACTAAGATTTGTCTATCACAGAGAAGTCTCTGCCAGCACCTGCCGTGTGCCTCTCTCAACCTGTGTTTCCTCTGTTGTGTGCTAAATGGCATATAGGCAAATCTCCCCTAAGTTTCTAACCATACGCTTTCTATATATTTCATAGAATTTAACAAGAGATGAAACATGGAAGTGAGTTTGAAATTATTTTCTTTGAAATTGTTTTCTTAAAATTTATCTTCCTTTCCAAATGTCAACCTCCTGTTGGGCCCAAGGACTTTATCCCTTTGCTTTCTCCTAGTTCTACAGTGATGAGGTATTCAGGAGTGAATCAATGAATGCAGTCCAGAACAGAACATTTTGTAAAAAAAAAAAAAAAAAAAAAAAAAGATTATGCTTATTTAAATGAGAGAAAGAGAACATTAGTTTCCCTTTATTGACTCACGGCCCAAATGCCCCATTGGCCTGGACTGGACTGCGACGAGGGTCAGGAGCTGGAAACTCAATTCAGGTCTCTCCCATGTGCAAGGCAGGTGCCCTACAACTTAAGCCATCACTGCTGCCTCCCCAGATCTGAGTTAGCAGGCATCAGGGGCTGAGCTGGGCATTGAACCCAGGTGCTCCCAAGTGGGAGGCAGGTGTCTTCTCTGCGGGGCTGAACGTCCTTCTGCCTGTAGTGTCCAGGAATAATGGGATTCCTCGTGAGGCTTGGGTGGGAAAAAGGCGGTTGGAGCAGCATGGCAGCTACTCGAAGGTATTTGAGAACTGTTGTGTGGAGGAGGAGTTGAGCTAGTGGAGGGAGACCAGGCTGTACGGAAGTAGTTTAAGAAAGGACTTGCTAGCAGAAGACAGCCAAGTGCTTGGGCCTGCCACTCACATGGGAGAGCGGGGAGCTCTTGGCTTCACTGAGACCCACCCAAGCAGTTGTGGCGATTTGGGGAGTAAACCAGTAGATGCAAAATCTCTCTCTTGTGTCTCTCCCTTCCTCCCTGCCACTCTACCTTTCATATAAATTTAAAAAAAGAGAGAAAGAATTTTCTAACAAGGCATTCTGACCTCAACTTTTTACAAAGCAATGGACTCTCCAGCCTTTTGAAGGGTTCGGCAGAAGTTGCAGCCTGTTCCTCAGAGGTTTCAAGAATGAGCTTGTTGCTCTGAGAGGAGGGCTTCGTCCAAGGTCCTTTTTCCACTCCAAATTTCTGATACTTTAAAATAGTGAATGTCCTAATGGATCATGTCAGAAAATTGCCCCAGGGCACATTTATTTTCCATGAATTCTTGACATCAAATAGTGCATACGATTTTTGCTATGATAAATTACTTCAAATGGGTCATATGCTGCATTTCATTGAATATTGTGGCATTACTTTTAATGTTTACCCATGTGTTTTTTCCCTTATTTTTAAAAATTTTAATTAGCAAGTAATGCCTATATGTTTTTATGGGATACAGTGCAGTATTAAGTGGAACTACTATTCTAATGTAATGAAAAATTTATCATCTCAACTTTAATGCTTGGCCATTGCAGGCACTCAGTTAATATGGGTCCCTTTTAAAATTTTTTAAAGATTTGTCTATTTTTTATTGGAAAGTAAGATTTACAGAGAGAAAGTGAGACAGAGAAAGATCTTCCATCTGCAGTTTCATTCCCTAAGTGGCTGCAGTGGCTGGAGCTGAGTCAATCTGAAGCCAGAAGCCATGAGCTTCTTCCAGGTCTCCCACATGGGTACAGGGTCCCAAGGCTTTGGGCCATCCTTGACTGCTTTCCCAGGTCCCAAGCAGGGAGCTGGATGGGAAGTGGAACAGCCAAGACATGACCGGGCACCCATATGGGATCCCAGCACATGCAAGGCAAGGACTTTAGCTACTAAGCTACTGCGCTGGGCCCTAGTGTGGGTCTAAAAAATTATTTGTTTATTTGTTTGAGAGGCAGATAGAGAGCCTCTTTTGGTTTACTCTGCAAATGCCCATGGAAGCCAGGACCAGGAATGCAGTCTCCCACAGGGGTCTCCCACATAGCTGGGAGAGCTCAACTGCTTGAGGCTTCTCTGCTGCTTGCCAGGGTGTGTGTTAATGGAAAGCTAGAGTCAGGAGCCAAATCAAACCCAGGCCCTGAAGAGAGACATGCATGTTTTCTCTGCTAGGTTGCATACCACTTCTTTTTATTTTTATTTTTAGTGGAAAGTCAGATATACAGAGAGGAGGAGAGACAGAGAGGAAGATCTTCTATCCGTTGATTTACTCCCCAAGTGACCACAATGGTGGGAGCTGAACCAATCCGAGCCCAGGAGCCTGGAACCTCTTCCGGGTCTCCCAAGTGCGTGCAGGGTCCCAAAGCTTTGGGCCATCTTCGACTGCTTTTCCAGGGTACAAGCAGGGAGCCGATTGGGAAGCGGGGCTGGTGGAACTAGAACTGGTGCCCATATGGGATCCTGGTGCATTCAAAGCAAGGACTTTAGCCGAGAGGCTATAACACTGGGCCCTGAATACCCACTTCTAATAAATATATTTTAAAAATTTTTAAATTTTACTTTTATTATTTTCCATGAATCATCTTTTTTTCAATGAAGGCATGGTTGCTTCTCTTTTTCTATAATTTTTAATAGTAAAACTATCCCCTGCTCTTAGTGGTCAAGGTAGTAGAGGTCTTGGGAGAGTCAAGTGTCTAGACAGAGTCTGAGGAGCCACTGTGGGTCTGCAGGCTTCTCTCTCTTAAGCTGGGTGCTGACTGCAGATGTGTGTTCAATTTGTGAACATCCACTGAGCTGTACAATGAGGTGTAATTTTCTGTGTGTATCTTTTATGGCAATAAAAAAAAGCTATTTACAAAAAGAAATGGTGTGGCCAGCATTGTGGCACAGTAGGTTGAGCTGCCTACAGCAGCAGCATCCTGGCTGCTTCACTTGAGATGCTTGCTCAAGTTCGTGGGTAGAACAGAGGAGGGTGGCTGAAACCCTCCACTCTCATGGCAGTGACTCACCAGCTTCCTTGCTCTGGCTTGGCCCAGCACTGGCTGTTGGCGCCGTTTGAAGGATGATCCCAAAGGTGGAAGATCTCTGTCTCCTTCTCTCTCTAACTCTGCTTTTCAAGGGGAAAAAAAAAAAAGCTTATATGAAAAAAAGAAAGAAATGGTAATATACATAATTGTTAGTGTGTGTTCTGCATTTTGGTCTTATCTAGCTCTGCACTTTACTTCAGCTAATTTAGGTGCATGGGGCCTAGGTTTTTGTTTTTGGATTTTTAGCTTCTGAATCAGATTAAACATTTGTTATAAGAGGGTTATAAACAAACCAAGTGTAAACAAAATGAATATCTAGCTGTGTCTGTCTTCGCTATGCCCCTGGCCCCCACCTCTTAGTCTTGCTTTCTAGGAATATCCTCTGTTAGTTTTTAAACTGTTCTCTCCTAGTCAGACCACTTAACTTTTACAGACTTCTGTGATAGTCACAGAGTGTACAACTTGGAATGAGTTTAAGAAAGATTGTGTATTTGGTGGTAGAGTCTAAAAATGTGAGTTTTGGCTTATGATTCACAGAGAACTTGTTTATACTTGTAACACACTGAGAAGTTAGATGTTGAAGTGGGCTTTGCTGTGCTGTATAATTTGCTTATTCCTTATTTTCAAGTTTATGCATTTGAAATTCTTCCTGTGGCCTTTGGAAGACTAAATCTGGTCTCCCAAACCTGGGAGCAAAAGCATTCATTCCTTAAAGTTTTCTTTACAAGTTTCAGATTACTTGCATGCGTTAACTCAGACTTTAAGCTTTTGAAAAAAAAAAAAAACTTAAACTCAACTAAATTGTAAAAGAATATAGTAAGAACAATAATATTTAAATTATCTCATCTTCTGGATTAAGTTACACATTTGGATAAACTGTGTTTCCAGCATACAGATGCTTTTGTCTGGGATAGTTTTATCTTGTAAAGTTGAATTGAGTTCCAGATAAATCAGACTGTTGCTTGTTTCTGGTCTTTAAATCCGCACTTTTGGTTTCTCGCAAACCAGATCTCTCAACTAGAGGTAAATTCTTAAGTCTTGAGTATGCTTTGGAAAAATAGTTGCTTGTAAGGCAAAGAGTGTGTGTGGTGGTTTTTGGTTTTAACAAGCATATACTCTGAGCTGTCGTATTCATCAGTGATCAATAAAAAATTCTCTTTGCTGATATTTGTTGTAATTGTAGCCATTGGAAGAAACAGCATAGTGATGCAATAGTAACCTAGCAAGACAGAAATTATCTCAATTATTTTATGAGTAACCTACCAAAGCCTAGTTTAACTCCAATTTTGCCAGTGTGGTGGAAAAAAAACCCTCAATCTAGTGTAATATTATTGAAGAATTCAAGAGAGTGTTTATAGTTAAGAGAATGTAAGGTTACATTAGGAAGGACCCAGGGTTAGAGAAAAATCAACTCTTTCAGAAAGTTTTGGATTTTTATAAGTAAGTCTATTTTAGGTTCAGATGGTTTTTTTGAATTCAGATTTTTGAGAGGGTGGGTCTTATATGTATATATATATAAATGGGGCGTAGAATTTCTCCCTTCTTGAGACTTTCCGAGACCCTGGATTCTAAAACAAGAGGATATTCTGATGAAGCGTGGCTCTGTGAATACAGGTTTTTGTGCTGGTGACCTGACAAGGGGTGTGAGCTCCCAGACTGAAATGTGTTTTGTGTGGAAAGGAGCCTGGTCCAGCAAGCCAAGCCCATCTGACGGGCGGGCGTAGCTTTGTTTGGTTTTGTTCTCTGCCTTCAATAAATTCTTGAATCAGCTGGTGGCGGAGTTTCTAAGAAAGAGTGGAAACAGTTTGAAGAGATGTTTTCTGAGAGGGATTGAGGGCACTTGAACAGTTCATTAAATCTGGCGAAAGTGTCCCTGTGTATGAAAGTTTGTCACGGGTCCATGAAAATAAAAGTGGAGAGTGATTTATATCGGAGTGTTCAGTTTCTGAGCAGCTCTAAATGAAATGCTGGCTGGGTGCCAGGGGTAGCAGAGTCATTGTGTTAGAGATACTGATGTGGTTTGGACACCCTGACTCCAAGGAAAGCAGCAGCAGAAGTATCTGCAGAGAGGTTTCCGTGGTAGAATTTGCTTTGGGGTAATTCCCTGAAGTTTCCTTAGGCCTTAGTGTACTTGACCATTCATATTGAATCCATTATGGTGGAATTGAATGTTTTGCTAGATCATTGGCTCTCTGGGAAATGTCCCGTTTGCAGTTCTTATGTACAGTGGGTTGATTTGCTAGGCTGATATGAGGGTCACAAGATTTGAGGTTTTTTTTTAAGTTCATATCTGAAATTAGCACTTACTTTATGAAAGACTCACCACTAGTTGTTTTTAATTAAATAAATGCTACTACCAACATATAAATACAGCTTTATTTTTTTAAAAGATTTATTTATTTTTATTGGAAAGACAGATTCACAGGGAGAAGGCGAGACAGAAAGATCTTCCATCTGCTGGTTCATTCCACAGATAACCATGACAGACAGAGCTGAGCTGATCGGAAGCCAGGAGCCAGGAGCTCTTCCAGGTCTCCCTCACAGGTGTGGAGTCCCAAGGTTTTGGGCCATCCTCTACTACTCTCCCAGGCTACAAGCTTGGAGGTGGCTAGGAAGTGGAGCAACTGGGAAACAAACCGGCATCCGTATGGGTTCCCAGAGCACTTACAAGCAAAGGATTAGCCAGTTGAGACATTGTGCCAACCCCACAAGTATGGTTTTAATTCTATTTATCTCCTTATTTTTTTATAATCACATAATAGAAATATTAATCTATGATGTATTACTAAAGTGCTTAGTTAGATTCAGTATTTTTTTTATTGAACAAACTAGTAGTTGGTAAAGGATGCTACTCCATCCTCATTCTGGAAAAAAAATTATATGGGCATTACTGTTTAGGTTGTTTTATGTGTCAAGTGTATCTCTTATTTTTCCCTCCTAGGTTCTAAGCAATGGCATATGATTGGCCACCTGCAGCCAGAAACATCCTATGATATTAAGATGCAGTGTTTCAATGAAGGAGGAGAAAGCGAATTTAGCAATGTGATGATCTGTGAGACTAAAGGTAGGAGGCGGTGGGAGTTTGTGCTTTTCCACTAGACAGTGCTAGAATTCCAAAACCTGGATGATTCCTACTAACTGTTGCCATTTTTTTCCCCCCTAAGAAAATAAATTTCTGCTTTTGGCCATTTTCTGGGTACATGCACTTATTATCCCAATAGCACGCAATAAGTTGGCTAGAGCACTTATCTAAAATATCACTTACATATGCATGAATCCTGTTAATTTCTTTGGGACTCTGAGTAAATCACTTTCTTTATCTTATTCTCTTTGAAGAGATGAGAAGTATGTGCTGAGTATTTTTTGAGATTGCTGTGAGAAAATTCATACGAACAAAAGTATAGGAATAGTAAGGAAAAGTGCTATATATGTGTGTGTGTGTAAAAGATTTATTTATTAATAGTTACAGAAACAGGGAGGATAGGGAGATAAAAAGAAAAAGAGAGAGATCTTCCATCTGCTGATTCATTTCCTGATTGGTCCCAATGGCTGAATCTAGGCCAGTCTGAAGCCAGGAGCCTTTTCCCTTTCTCTCATGTGGTTTCAGGGTCCCAAAACTTGTCTTACTCTCTACTGCTTTCCCAGGCACATTATCAAGTAGCTGGATCAGAAGTGGAGCAGCCAGGACCCAAACCAGTGCCCAGATGGGATGCTGGCATCTCAGGCAGTGCTTTACCCACTATACCACAGTGTGTCTGAAGCAGTCTCTTGACAGACATGTGTAACGCTCTCTACTTGGCTCATTAGATGTAATAGTCTAGAATGAGCATTTTGATATTCTGAATTGACATTCTTCACTTGGCAGATACTGTGATGTTTGCTGCCATCTTCAAAAACAGAAGATAGCACACAGGTGTAATGGAGACAGCTAATGTGTATATTCTTAAAAGCAGAAGCACTCCTGTCCAGTCTCCATTAATTCTCGCTCCCACTATGGGCACAGTGTCAAGGGCAAGCAGTACAAAAAGCCACCCTCTGTGGGATTCAGTAGTCCAAAAATGTGTTACCTCCAAAGTGGAAGTCCAGAAGCCGGTAATCGCTGTTACTGAATGCAGGAGTTCATTTTTCTCTGTCTTTCCCCTGGATCACTTCTTGGTGTGAGTGTGGCCCTAAGGCTGATATCACTCACCACTTGCCATAGTTCTGGGCTTCACACCTACGGTTTACAATGGCTGAGAGCACTATTGCTGTCTTAGGAATGAGGGATTTCCTCGATGTTCCTGTGCTACGTGTCCATCTGATTGTCTAGGTCTCAGTTGGGGCACCTGCTGTATACACAAGGGCTTTTTTTGTTGAAGACACTGATTTGTTCATGAGTATTTCTTAGGCGCCTATAAATGCAGTGTGATACCAATATGGAATTAAGCAGAAATGGTCCTAAAACACTTAAGAATATAGCCAGGCAAAGTATGGAAGAGCATAGACAACATCATTATAGCTGTTGTGAATCTGGTAGAGCTGGTGACGCTGTTCTTAGAATGGCTTCATTATGTCTTTTACTGGAGAAGACGAGATTCTACCTATGGACTTTCAAAACAATGAGAAATCAAAGTCTTATTTAAAATGTTAACTGTCCTACTGAATGCCTTTCTAAAATATGTTATGCAGTTGCTGTTCTGTTTGTGTAGAAGACAGAATGCATGATTTAACCTTCCACAAAATGGCCCCGTGTTCTTGTTAGGACAATGGTGGTTTTCAGGAAGACTCAGGTGTTGAAAGCTGGTTTTCCCCACTTCCCTTTGAAGATCAGAGGCTATTATGGGGTTTCCTTCAGGCTTAGATTTCTCTTTGTGTTTGTCAGGACATCTCTATCGGGCTCTTAGCTATCTCCAACTATTGATGTTAACATAGGGCTATCATACCCAGCCTCGACCCAAGTCACCTGTCCTCTGTTTTTAACTTTAACAAGAGGTTGGAAGCCAGATCATCAAACTTAGTAGAATTACAAGTAATTGAAGGATAAATAAAGAGTGGCTAATCCTGAAGGCCTTCTGCAAGAGTAACCCTAATTTTTAATGTGTGATATGGAGCACCCACTTTGCCTCAGAGACCTTTAGTGTTTACTTTCAGGTTTATAGTGGCCTTAGAAGTGTGTGATCTGGGGCCTGGCACATTGGTTCAATTGGCTAACTCTTTGTGAGCACTGGGATTCCACATGGATGCTGGTTTGTGTCTCAGCTGCTCCACTTCCCATCCAGCTCCCTGTGTGTAGCCTGGGAGAGCAGTAGAGAACAACCCAAAGCCTTGGGACCCTGCACCCATGTGGGAGACCCAGAAGAAGCTCCTGGCTCCTAGCTTCAGATCAGTTTCCCTGGCTGTTGTGGCGATTTATGGAGTGATTCAGCAGAGGGAAGATCTTTCTCTCTGTCTGTCCTTCTCCCTATGAATCTACCTTTCCAATAAAAATAAATAACTATTAAAAATAAAAAAAGTGTGTAATCCAACTGAACTTGAAGTACAACTTTTCTTTGGAGTCTCTGCCAGGTGTTTTTCAACTATAGACAACTCCTTCCTCGAACGTTGGTCCCTTTGTTTCTTATTTCCAGTTTTGTTCTCTATAGCTGAGCTTGCTCAGCGACTAAACCCTGATTCAATGTGATTGTTGAATGGAATTTTAGAAGATTACTTCGCTGCTGTGACTTGTTAGGAGACCTACTGGGAAATCAAGGAGAACTATTAATTATAACTATGATAGCAAAACTACTCAGACCCTGCCATGTACCATGCTATAGTGCTATGGTGCCAAATTTTGATATCCCCAGAAAATCATCAAGTCTGAAGTTGGGGCTAAGGCATAAAGTTGGTTTATTCAGGTTAGCTTAGGTCTCCCAGCCACCTCACCCAGCCCTGCTGGACTTGGGGAGGGGCAGCCGCAGCTGAGGCTGCTGTAGGGGCCACAGGGAGAACAAAAAGAAGTGAGCGAGTCGGAGCCAGAGCAAGAGCCCTGGTTGAACAGCCCAGCATTCTTATACATTTTAGGCTATTAATTATACAGTCATGAGTTAGCAGGCTTCTATTGGTGGATTTTAAATAAGCAACTTTCAAAAAGTACAAATCGATGAGCTATAGGGCGGTGAATCTTATCCAACACCAGGGACCTCCTTCCTGAGGAGTGGTCTGCCTACGTGATCTGCCAGGTTTCCTGCCGGGTGTCACGTAGACTATCAGGCCTGGAGTTCACACAGCCCCAGCCAAGCCATTAAGACAGAATCACAAAAGGCAGAAGACATCTAGGTTCTTCAGTGCTTTATTAGGATGAACTCATTTACCCCTTGAATTAGTTCTTTTTCTGCTGCTCATATACCACAGACTGGGTAAGGTACCAACCACGAAAGATAAGCTGGCTCGCAGTTCTGGACACTGAGAAGTCTAAGAGATTGGCATCAGCAGTGATGGGGGCTGATTGCTGTGTGTGCCATAATATAGAAAGGCAAGTGAGAGAGGGGGCATCACACTTATCAGAAAACTCATTTTAAAAAAAGATGTATTTATTTTATTTGAAAAGCGGAGTTAGAGAATGAGAGAGCTCTTCCATCCACTGCTTTACTCCCCCAGTGGCTGCAATGGCCAGGGCTGGGCCTAGCTGAAGCCAGGAGCCAGGAGCTTCATTCAGGTCTTCCACATGGCTGCAGGGGCCCAAGCTCTTGGACCATTTTCTGCTGGTTTCCCAGATGCTCTAAGGAAGAGCTGATCAGAAGTAAAGCAGATATGAGTTTAAACTGATATTAACCTGGGCTTAATTGGCTATGCTACAATGCTGTCCAGAAAACTGAGATTACCAAAGCACCCTTGAAAATGATCCATTCTTCACCTATCACCTCTTTAAGGGCCTGCCACTTAACACTATTACAGTGGCAGCATGAGCTTCAGAGACATTTAAGCCATAAAACTCATCTTGGGGTAGAACTCTTAGGATTGTCCATTTTCCCAGTGCAGAAGTGTGCAGTTGCAGACCCTGAAGCAGATGAGTGGTAGAGCTGAGATAGAACCCGGCCCCCTGCTCCCAGAGCCTGGCTCTCGTTTCTGTGCTCACTGCTTCTATTGTGACATGTACATTGGAGAGAATGAGATTTGAATCACACCTGTTTTTGGCTTTTAATGTTATTACCCCGAATGCCTAACAAATTAAGTAAGAGTATTGCATTTACATGGACTCCATAAAAGCCCTTCTTTGGTCTTGGGAATTATAATAATTGTAATAAAGCTGAAATTTACATTTTTTTAAAAGTTTTTCTTTTATTTGAGAGGCAAATTTTACAAAGAGGGTGGAGAGAGAGTGAGAGAAGGGATTCCTTCTGCTAGTTCACCCCCAAATGGCCATAACTGCCAGAGCTGAGCTGATCTGAAGATAGAAGTCTGGAGCTTCTTCCGGGTCCCTCCCAAGTGGGTACAGGGGTCCAAGGACTTGGGCCACAGGCAGAGAGCTTGATTGGAAGTGGAGCAGTCAGGACACAAACTGGCTCACATATGAGATGTTGGCACGCCAGGGTTAAGGATTAGCCTGTTAGCCATGACATTAACCTCCAAAATTACATTTTCTAATGATGGTTTTTTTTTTTCTATGTAGTAGAAGCATAAAAGATGTAATTTGAATCTTATTCAGCTCAGATATATCAGATTGAAAATTTTCAATGCATGTTGTTATTTCATCTCTTCAAGGGTCTTCTGCAGGTACGGTTGGTTTGGACCCAGTGCATGTGTTTGCCTGTACTTAAAGATTTCCCTAAACTGGTGGGCCAAGCCTTTGGCACATTGGACTTTTAGACTTTGGAGTCTTCTGTGACCCCCTGGTGGTCAAGGCATTCCTGGAATAAATATAAACAGACTGGCTTGCACTAATCCAGATCTCCTTCAGAGAGATCTTTCAGAGACTTTTCAGACTCTTTTCAGAGACTCTGTTCACTCGGACATCATGCTTTCTTTTATATTTTGATCTAGTGAAACGAGTTCCTGGAGCATCTGAGTATCCCATCAAATACTTCAGCACCCCTCCAAACTCCTCAGGCGGGGGCGGACACATCGGGCCTGCCAGCAGCCCTTCCAGGAGCAGTGACATGTTGTACCTGGTGGTAGGCTGTGTGCTGGGCGTCATGGTCCTCATTCTCGTGGTTTTCATTGTCATGTGCCTGTGGAAGAACTGTCAGCAGAACACCACACAGAGTGAGTCATTCGTGAACACTCCCTTCTTGTGTCCTAAGGATGGGTAGAAAAATATTGGCAGGGTGAATATTGATTTCTAACACTTTGATGTGTTAAAATGCCGTGGTGTGTGCAACACATTCCATAGTCTTCCTTCAGAGGAGGTGACTTGAAGACTGTTGCACTTGTCAGCCAAAGTAAGTGGAGCATTAGATGCAATTGTGCAGGAGAAATAAACACCAGTACCCAAACTAAGCAGGTCTTTAAGTAAGTAACTGACTTCATGCTGGGAAGTTCCAGCCCCTTGGGCCACTGAAGCAGGTGCTGACTTGAAGCATGGGCTTGGCATTGCTGTAAGGAGCACCTCCATGCTGGCACACATTTGGCCACAGACAACGGAAGAAGCCTGATGGAAAGGGAGGGCATGAAGACTTCTCTGCTTCTGTCATGGCATACGTGACCCTTAGACATGAAGACACCATGGTCTTGTCTCTCTGATGCTCACCCACCAGAACTGCTCCCGCATGGCGTCCCCTCCCCCAGACTTGCCAGGTGACAGGTGTGCCTGGGCTGCCGGTGATGACATGGCCGTGAACTTAGAAGCCTGTTTCCCCTTCCTCAGTTATTTCCACCTCACCTTCCTGCTTTTCCTGTCCCGTCAGCTAATATATAACAGGATTACTGCATCAAGTAGGGCTTTCTTGTCCTTGGTTTGAGGAAGCTTTTTGGTGTTCCTTTGATCCCCAGAGCAAAGAAGTAAAAATAAAGGACCTTGGAGGTGACAGGCAGTTTCAGTTACTACAGCCGATCTTGCAGATAATCCCCTTGAAGTCAGTAGCTCAGGGAAAAAAAATCCTTTGAATGATCCCTTCAAGGCATAGGCAGAAAGAGAGGAGGGAGTGGGGAGAGGGGTGGTGTCACGCTGCAAGGATTGTTGATCGTTTTATTGGGTCAACATGGTTTAGTGGCAGTGCTTGTAGTGGCAAGAGAGTGTGCAGAATCATAAGGGAAAAATATGAATGCAGTGGTGTGAGTGCTGTTATTCCAATTAAAGACATTTTTCTTTTTGGCCTCAGCATTTGTTTAAAGATAGAACCCATTATAGTAGTGTTCTTTCAGTCATTCATTCACAAGATACTCATGGACTGTTGTCTGTGTGCCAGGCACTGTGCTGGGCAGTGGAAAGCCGTGTCAGACAAGATAAACTTGGCCACTGCCTCTTAGAGTTCTTACCGGTGTGTGTAAGAACAGTACTCATCCATGCAGGAAAGTCCAGCAGGGGGAGAAGCTGTGGAGGGGAGGGGAGACACAGCTAACCCAGTCTTTGGGAGCCTCGATGCCTTAGCAGCAAATCCTGTGTAGTTTAGATGCTGTATAAGGGACATTTGATCATTTTAAAATACATGTGCTTTTGGGAATCAGAATTGCCAGGCAGTTGTTTAAATGCTTTTAATATAGGGAATGAGAGTAGCTTTTTGCCTGTGCTACCCCCTAGCCTCCCAAGTTGGCTACACAAAGGAACTAGATGAATAAGTGAATGCATATGCCACTTGCAAGGGTTGTTTATTGCTGTTTGAAATGTACCACCTAAAGTTAGCCTTTCCCTGTTTCATACAGTACTTTTCCAGCACTTTGAAGTGTATGGAATTTAAACTTTTTTTTTTTTTTATATTGCCAGTAGTTGGATGCTTTTGGTTTGTGTAGTTTGTTCATTCTCTTTTGAGTAATTTCTGCTTGGTTCATTTCTCTTCCCATTAACAGAGTCCTATTAATTCAGAGTTCATAGCTCCCTTCACACTGTAAAGAAAGTAGTAGCAGCCATTTGATTAAAAGATTCTTAGGATGTTTTATTTTAGCCTCCTGGGAGTTTCTTGGAGGATTCACTAATAAAACTTGGTAAACAAGATGCTTGTCCTTTTCAGTGTCTGACTTTGTTGCTTTTGTTCTCTTTGAACAGAGTATGACCCTCCAGGATACCTCTGCCAGGGGTCAGATATTCACGGGCAGATGGTGGAATATGCCACTCTCTCAGGGACAAACCCCATCAACAGCAGTGCTCGCCGTGGCTTCCTGGGCAATGGCAGTCTCCCCAACGGCTGCTCGCATCTTCATCATAAGGCCCCGAACGGCGTCAGTGGAATGGTGAATGGGAACCTCAATGGAGGGCTTTATTCCGGGCATACGAACTCTCTCACCAGGACACATGTGGACTTTGAACATACTCATCATCTAGCAAATGTAAGAGACCTTATTAGAAACTGAACCCTCAGGGTGCCAAGGTGCAGAAACAGGCTCTGCATACATGGCTTTTTTCAGTATAGAACCGTAGAGGTTCACTTGTGTGGAAAGAGTCCTCTGATCCAGAGTCCTCTGTATTTTCTGTTCTTGAGTAATAATTATATTCATTAATGTGATTTGTGTTTAATTTATCTCAAAAGCAGAGAAAGAGAGATCTCCTACAGTCTCACTCTCTGATTCACTCCCCAAATGCCCACAACAGCTAGACCTGGGAACTCAATCTCCCACATGTGGATGGGCTATCACCTACTGCCTCTCAGATCATACATTGAGATCAAAAATAGAAACAGGACTCACCCCAGGTGTTTCAGGCTGTGAAAAAGGCCTTCCAAGTGACATGTAAACTGCTACACCAAATGCTCTCCCCTGATGACAGTGGATACCAGTACAGAACAGACTACACATGCAGCAGAAATCCTGGACTGGACCAGACCAAGGACTTGACCTTTATTTAGGGCAGAACCTGAGAACCAAATGTCGAGAATTCAGATAGATCCCATGGGAATGAGGGGGTGGAGGTGGTGGCAAAGTAGAGAGCTCAGATGCTGTGTAAAAGAAGCGGCTACAAGCCAGCACTTGTGATCGGGGGGCCTGGTGGATCCAGGTTTTCTGTTTTGGCCAGATTTTTTTTTTTTAAGATTTATTTTTATTATTTTTTTATTGGAAAGGCCGATATACAGACAGGAGAGATAGAGAGGAAGATCTTCCATCCAATGATTCACTCCCCAAGTGAGCACAACAGCCGATGCTATGCCGATCCGAAGCCAGGAGCCTCTTCTGGGTCTCCCACGCGGGTGCAGGGTCCTAAAGCCTTGGGCCGTCCTTGACTGCTTTCCCGGGCCACAGGCAGGGAGCTGGATGGGATGTCGAGCAGCTGGGACATGAACCGGTTCCCATATGGGATCACAGCATGTGTAAGGCCAGGACTTTAGCCACTAGGCTACCACTCCAGGCCCTAGACTAGTTCATTTTGAAAATTTTGCTTAAAAGGCATTTTCTACCCTAGGATTTTGATTTATTATATTGTTTAGGTATGTAGATCATTTTTCAGTTGGTCAGATTAATTGGGGGTTTTTTTGTTTGGTGTTTTGATTGCAGATGAAATTGTTGTAACTCACAGTAACTAAAATTTGAAGATGTGCAGTTTTGGTTTTTTTTTTTTTTAGTTCAGCCTTAGTAAAGATTTTTTAAAATATTGTCTTGGGAGAATAAAGCTGTCATATATATTTATGTTCTAAAGCTAGCTATTGACCTAACTTTAGTATTTTGTAGAGGAACTTATTTTTGTGTTAGTGCAAATTACTAAAAAAGAGAATAATACTTTCATTATTTTATGTGGAAAGACATGGTTCACATTCAGACCTTCTAAACTCTTTGTCACCATTCCAAGCCCAAGCTGCTAACGCTGTCCAAGAAAGCTGAAGGACTGGGCATCAGCGTCCGAATAACACACGCTCTTCCACGAGAAGAGAAGAATAAGGCTCACATTTAGCATTTGTACACAGAACTTCGGCTTTTTCTGAACGATGAGTTACTGCTGAGATCATAAGTGCCTTTTTAGGTTAATAATTTTAGAGGTTATCATCTGTGCTTTTAACCCATTCTTCTTCTTACTCTTGTGGGTGGCAAGAAATAGAAAGTATGAAAAGTGTGAGTGATGGTAAAAGTGATTAAGTTAATTTTAACGTGTGCTGAGCTTCAGGCACCGTGTTATCCTCCAGGTTGTTTTCATTACTTTTGGAGTCGGCCCTCATGCACAGAAAATGGTATAGAAACATTCTTTCTCCCTGGAAGAATATTTTCCTTTCTTCATAATTCCTGTTAGTAGTTGGATCAGGAATGCTGAGATAAAGTTTTAGTGCTTTGGGTTTGCCGAGATTCTCGCGGTTAGGAGATGAATGGAAATAGGGAAAGTATTCTAGGAAAAACAATTGCCTGAACTTTCCCTAACCTTGAAAGTCTGCTTTGGGTTTGGGTGCCGTATGGCAGCCTCTCAGCCTGAGCAAACTCCATTCTGCTGTTTTTCATCTGAAAGCAAATTTCTGACCGACTCTTAAGGCCAGTTCAGTTTTTAACATCGTGTTTGCCGTCGTATATGTCAAATGGACATTTTACAATGAGGTATGTGTTAGTCTGGGCATTTTTCTTAATTGCTGGGCAATTTCCGCCAAAAGCAACATCAGTATATTAATGCTGCCCTCCAAGTCATTGCTGGCTGAGAACATACTCCATCTGGAAAAATATCACATGTTTTATAACTTAGTGCAGTCAAGTAAACAGACCTAATCGAAATAATTACAGGAAAATGAAGATGGGTTTATCTTGTGACATCATCATGCAAACCAAGTTCACACCCTGTTTCCCCAACTGGCATCACATATTTTTCCATGATGGCAAGAAAAGGAATAGGAGGTTCTGTGTTTTTGAGGTTCTGTATTTTGGAACCTGTTAGATTTGAAACATTGAAGGGAAGTGACTAAGTTTCTCCATTTATTCGCCCTTTTCCAGTACAGAAATAGATGGAAAAACATGGCAGTAAAGTTTCTAGAATATAGTTTAATATTGCGCAGAACTCTAATGAAATTTATTGGTGAATGTGGGCAATAATGATAAGTGTATCGTTGCTTGGGGAATTGGTCAAACTATCCCTGGTACCTCTTTGGCATCAACACGGCTTCTACATTGGTGATTATTTGGCTACCAGTCTGTGGCATGTTCAGCATTTTCTTCTTTTTTTCTTCAATTTCCTTCTGGACTAGGGTGGTGGAATGTATACAGCTGTGCCTCAGATTGACCCTGTGGAATGCATTAGTTGTCGAAATTGTCGAAACAACAATAGGTATGTGACTATATATCTTTTCACAACTCGTGAATAAGCATTTATCACCTTTTCTTTTTTTCCAGCAAATGTGGTTCTTTAAATTTTCCCTGAGATATGAAGCTCAGAATTTGAAGCCTTAAGTTTAAGAGTTGTTACTAAGTTTTTACCCTGTTTTATAACTTCTAGCATTTTATGTCTTGGCTTCTGTAGACGGATGGTAACAGTATTGGTTTTTGTTCTGTATTGAAATACTGTTAAAAAGTGTGATGTTTCTGAAAATCTATTTTATCTGTGTAGATGTAATCTTTGTTTTACAAGATGTTGTGAGATGTTGGGGACAGGGTAAACCCTGTGTATAGTTAAATTTTTTCATAGTAATATTACTGAAAATTTCCTTCTAGAATATCCAATGGTTTCCTTTTTAGTTCTTAATATCTTAAGTAACAAAATCTTGCTATCTTTTCATTGATTTAATCTTAAGCTATATTTACTCACAGTATTTCAAAAAAGATAGGAATGTTGAATAATATCTATGTATAAATTTCAGTTGAATATTCAGAAAACCTTTTGCTAACTCTATAAACACGAATTCTCAAGAATCATTAGGTCTTTTGTTACATTAAAATGATGACAAATTGCAGTTCTTTTGCATATTGATAGTATTGGAATACATGGTCTCCTAAGTTCTTCTCAGCTCCAGAAGTACAGGACTAGAGAATTATGTTTTCGTTAACCCAAAAAAATAAAAAAAAGTGGAGTATGGATTTGAATTTAGATAATTCACTATTGCAATGGAGTCTGACTGGTAGTTTTAAAAGTTGCTTCCTACACCTGGTAAGTAGTTGGATGGATTTAATCAGAGCAGATGTTGTGGCGTGACTACATGTGTTCCTCCTGGTTCTTGTGGCTGCCAGCAGATGCCAGTTCTCCCTAGGTATTGGCATGGTGCTGTGACAAACCTCTAGCCTAAGAACGAGCAGACCTCTGCTCTGCTGTTGCCTGCACCTGTGATCAGGGAACGTTCTGTAATGCCTCTGATGCTACTTCCTTATCTGACAAATGGAAAGCTATCCTACATGAAATACGATTGCTCCCAGCATAATCTGATTGTAGGCTTTGGTAATTTTCTGCCACTCAGGTCTTTATATTGAGTTATCATCATTTTACTGACAGTGCATCCCATTTGCTGAAAATGATTTAATGTCATCTTGCATTCATTGTCATTTATGTGTGTGCATGGATGAGTGCATACTACCTAAAGATTTTTCTTATATGTAGCTTCCCCCCCCATATAAACCATTGCATTCCTATTAATTTTCAGATTGATGACTCCTGTATTTCATGGTTGGGGATTGTACTGCTAACTGGAATGTAGTTGAACTCTCTTGAGCTTAGGGAAATCAGCTGCTATCTCTCCCTGGCTTACATTTTATTTCTACACAAGAACATTGTGTAGAACACACCTTTAATTGCTTGCATTTCCTCTGTGGTTAGTCCGTGTCTCTCCTGGCTCCCAGAGCTGTTGCATGATTTGGACACTTACGGACAGATACGTGTTAATGAGGCCCTACTTTAATCTCTGGAAAAATCAAATGATCAAGTTTCACTCTGTTAACTCATTGAAAACATGTGTCTCACCTCAAGATCCTACAAAATGACAACACTGTAATAAACTTTGACTGCTGAGAAGTAGATAATACAGGTGCAGTTAAAAAGATTTATGGTAAAATTGTCCTAAGAGATAAGGTTAGTTTGGTCCAAGATTTTTCGAAGAACAAAGGTTTTCCACAAGATGTATTTCCACACACTTTTTTGAAATGTCCTTGTAAATATGACTTTATGCTGACGTACACAAAATTGAATCAACGTTTAAAAGCACGTGAGTTCCCTTTGTCTATGTGAGGGAATTGGATTAAATTCCTACCTCCTGGCTTTGGTCTGTAATAGGTACTTGGAGAATGAATCAGCATATACATTTATTTCTGTTTCAATTATGTAAAATAAAGAAGGATATGAAGTTCTTAAAGTAATCAAAAGGAGGAAAGGGGTTAAGCAGTTAGACACTGTAGTAGTAGAATCATCATTGTTGGGAAGCTTTTTAAAATTTCTTTTGAAGATTATTTATTTTTATTGGAAAGACAGTTTCACTGAGAGAAGGAAACACATAGAAAGGTTTTCCATCACTGGTTCACTTCTCAAATGACCACAATGGCCAGAGCAAGCTGATCTGAAGCCAGGAGCCAGAAGCTTCTTCATGGTCTCCTACATGGATGCAGGGTCCCAAGGGAGCTGAATGGGAAGTGAAGCATCCGGGACATGGACCGGTGCCCACATGGGATGCTTGTGCTTGCAGGTTGGAGGACTAACCAGCTGAGCCATTGCAGTGGCTGGGGAAGCTTTTTGAGGAGAGTGGTCTGTTTCAAGATGTGTTAAGACATGATGAGCAGTAGCAGTGCATAGCTTGTATTGGAGGAAAGATACCTGCTAAGGGTTGCTGTAACAAAGGCCTTGGACTTCATACAGGCTACGGATATGGAAAGGAAGAGATGAATGAACTTGCAGAGTTGGGGTCTTTAGGACTTGGCCATTGGCTGATAATGATGCAGAAAAGGAGAAGTTCCGCACATGCATAGTAAGTTTTAAATGTGGGTGATCAGGTCAGGGTTGTAGTCCATAGAAATAAGAAAACTAGATGGTAATGTTGAGCCAAAGTGACTCAATGGCTTATACATTTATAGTTCAAGAATCAGTTGTTATATTGGGCAAGGGATCAGATTAAAGTGCTGGTCATGCACTCAAGGGGTAAATAGGAGCCATAATACAGATTTAGGACCATTTTTATTTTTATATTTTATTTTTTCATATTTAAAATACTTAAAAATTTTGCATTTTCATGTGACCCTTAGAAAACAAATCTTGATAAATTGTTGTGTTCTGACTGCATATATAAATGTGATAGGACTTAAAAATGAATGAAATCACCAAGGGAGACAAGAGGCATGGCTGATTTTTATGTGTTTTATTCTTTGGGGTATTTATTTGTCTTTGTTCCTTATGTACTCAAAATAATTAGAGATTCTTTTTTATAAAAAGTCATCTTTCTCTCATCTCACTCTTCTGCTCATTGCCTTGACATGTCTTCAGGGAAGAGTAGAGATGGGAAGAGAAGAAAGAAATAGAAGTGTGAGAGAGCAGAAGAGAACTTACTCTTTGATTCATTCAGCAAACCTTTGTTGAAGCTCTCATGGGCCATGCAGCAGGCTAGCTGCTGGGGACATGGAGATGGGTGCCAGGGCATTGTTGCTTACAGCCTGGTAAAGGAGCTCTGTCTTTCTTGTAAGAGAACATACATCATAACACTGAATTAAAACTGGATGCTTTGAAGTAAAGGATAAAGGAAAGACTTCTTCAAGCAAGTGACATTTTGCCAGGCTCTGAAGAATTTATAAAACATGGCATGAGGGAAAGGAACAGTTAAACTTTCCACTTAGGAGTTCCATTGTGTGCAGTCCCTAAAGCAGAGTACCTGAGTGCTCAGAATTTCGAGAGATCCCATCTAACCAGGGACCTTGTAAGTGAAGGGATAAGAGCTCAAACCTGAATAACACCAGATCACACAGAACCAGACCAGTGAATGATGGGGACAGGACCACACAGTGGAAGAACTCAAGCTTTCAAGAACACTCTAGGGCACTGGCATTGTGGCATTGCAGGTAATTTGGCTGCCTGCGATGCCCGTATCTGCTCCCCACATAGGAGACCCAGATTAAGCTCCTTGCTTCAGCCTGGCCCAGCCCTGGGGAGTGAACCAACAGATGAAAGATCTCTTTCTATCTATTTCTTTATCTCTAACTCTGACTTTCAAATAGCTAAATGAATCTTAAGTGTCTCCCTCCCCCAGTTGGGTAGTTTGGAGGATAAATCAAATAGGATACAAGAGGATACTATGGGATCTTTTAGATGTTAGTTGCAGTTGTCTCAAAAACAGTGATATTGACGCAGGGAGAAGTCTGAATTTGAGAGATTCAGGATTTAGGGATAGGAGAGGCTGAGATTTTTTTTAAAAGATACAAAAACTGGATTGAACATGTCAGTGGAAGGAGGGATTATGGCTAGGTCCAGGAAACCAGGTGTAATCATTGAGCTTGGAAAAACTGCAGGGGACTTACCTCCTATTGTACTCTTGAGGGTCACTCTTAAATTTAGGGGCACCTCATTAAATTGGCCAGTGTTACTTCACAGACAGCTAAGACCCCAGGAAGTCTTGCCTAGGCTTCTTCCCTGTGAATTCTTTGTGCTCTGTGCCCTGCCAGTCCCTTCTCAGCTGTAAACGTAAATGTATTTCTTGCTTGGGCCTTTTTTGGTAATGTGTTGAAGGTGACTACTTGCCTGTCTCTCTTCTTTTATCTTGAACCTGTTTCAGGCTTTAAGGATAATAAGCTCAATGAACAGCTCAGAAATGGCCTAGTTCATGCAGTTTTACAAAGTTAGCCAGACTTCTATGCTAAACAGTTGAGACTACTGGTGCAATTTGGGCCTTTTGCGAGCTACACAGGTTTCCATTAAGCCAGTTAAAAGCTTGCTACCCACCTCCTCTCTTCTGTTCAGAAGGCAGTGATGCAGTTCTGGATATGTAATCAAATGTGGTTTGTCTGTTGTTCAGCTAGTTTAATGAGAAGGGATTGACATTAAATTGTCTGCTCACCATCGGTCTTGGTCATTGGTAAGTGAGAGAGAGGACACTGATGAAATTCACAGATGGATGAACTAAGAGGTCCCCTCCGGAAGGAATGAGAAATTAACTTTAAGGGTCCTAGAGAGACTGCAAATGGGCAGGAAGTGGCCAACCAAAAGTCAGCGGGGAAAAATGTATGTAATTCATTTGGGGAAAAAAGTACAAACTACCTGGCTGACAGTCAAAAGAAGAATAAAACTATTGGGAACAGTCCTTTGGAAATCACAGATATTGCCATAATTTCCATGGTTTTGTGTAATGCTAACTTTACACATGTATGTGCTGCTGGATTTGAGAATGCTCAGTGTTTTTTTTTTCACCAACTTGAAGCCCTCCCCTGATGTCAGATAGTCAGGGTACTTCAGAAAGTTCATGAGAAATGAAGTTTTAAGTTTTAAAGTTTTAAAATGTTTCTTTGTTGAGAAAAAAATGTTTAAACCTGTACATACAAGGGTTCTTTCAAAAAGTGGACAGTGTATCTTATAAAAAACTATACACAGATTTCTAAATTTGTTTGCATGAAAATAAACTTGTCTTTTAATTCCATTTCCCATAACTTGAGGTATATTCACTATATGTAGAACTGAATATGAGAGCACTTAATTATAGTAGTTTTTCAGACCTACAGTTTGGTCAATACAGTTTGTTAGGATTGAAACAACCACTTTTCTAACACATGTAAACTTTTTCTTCCAGAGTGTCTTTTTTTTTTTTTTAAGTCTATTTTTATAAGTCTATTTTAAGTCTATTTTTATTTGAAAGACAGATTTGAAAAAAAGAGGAGAGAAAGAGAAAAGAGATCTTCTATCTGCTGGTTCACTTAACAAATGGCCACCATGGCCAGAGCTGAGCTAACATGAAACTGGTAGCTAGAAGCTTCTTCTAGGTCTTCCATGTGGATGCAGGAACCTGAGGGTTTGGAGTATCCTTCTCTACTTTCCTAGGCCTTAAGCAGACAGCTGGATTGGAATGAAGCAGGTGGCTCCCATATGGGAGGTTCGTGCTGTAGGGTGGAGGATTAGTGGGCTGTTCCACTGTGTCAGCTCTGTGGTGTGCCAGGATTTCAGAATTCAATCTCTTCACTATTTCTGACCACATGGCTACTTCAGAACCAACTGCAGAGCTAATGAAGGAAACACAGCCTGAGACCCAGCCTCTCCACTGCCAGTGTCCCAGAGAAAAGGGGCCTCACTTTCCAAACTGATTAATATCTTTCTTAGGGTGTCGTTGTTTATTTTCCCAAATCTGTTGCCTACTTCTGCTGTGCAGGCTGAGGAATTGTGGTCAAAATGTCAGGAAGAAGTGCTTTTGGTCTTGTGTTTATCAGCTTGGATATACATCAACTTGCCACATTTACCCAACATTTGTTGTTATTTTTATGTGACAGTTACTGATAAATCTCCCCTCCCCTCCCTCTAATGCTGGGGCCATTGCATCATCCAACAGATGACAGTGCAGCAGGGTGGAGAGGAGAACCATGGCCTGGGAGGATGCCATCAGGTCATCATGTCCTGCTGCACAGTAACTCAAGAATCACACCATGACCCCTGCCCCACTGCAGAGCAAGGGCTGAATCAGCAGAACGACAGCCCCAGGCACAAGAGGAGGTAGTGGAGGAGAGCTGCGTAGTAAAATGAGCTACCATCAAGATGTAATTATTTCTGGAGTCTCAAGAGCTAATTCCTGAAAATACTATCACACCACCCGAGAGATTTGCGGGGAGTAAGTAGTTTGCCTTCTAGGGATAATCAAAAGAGGAAATGTACAGGGACTCCTATAATCATCCAATTAGAGTAATTCTGTATATAATCATACTTAACAAATACCCAGCTGTGTAATCAGAAATAGAATACTTCTCTAGAAATATTACAGAGGAGCTGCATAATTTTAGAGAAATATCCAAAATATGTTGATGAAACTGTTAACACGTTTTTTTCTTCCAAGTATAACTCCACACGATTCTTCTAATCTTTGCTATTTCCTAATCTGTGCTATTCAAATTACTGGGTGAAAAAAAGTATTTTTGTGTGATAGGTTGGAATAGAGTCATTTTCTGTCTTGTGGATTGGCCAAACAGGCCTTTCCTGTTTACTAAATGGCATCTTGGTAAACTACTAAGGTCCCAGTCTGCCTAAATTCTTACAAAATAGCACAGATTTGTGTATGAGGTAGAAGGCACAGAGTTCCATTGATTTGGTGTTTTTCAACTTTAAAAAGTGGTTTCACTGAGAAAGAGACTGCTCAGTGAAAACATTTACCTTCTGCCAGTAGTAGCTATGTTAGAAACATCATTGAGAAGACAGTGCAATTATAGACTGTTCGCATCGCATGAACTCTGAAATGGACCTTACCAGAGCATCTTACCAATTGTTGTGGATTTGCAGGCACTTATCTTTTTTGCTCTAAACTCTTGTAGATCTCGGTCTCTTTACATTTTTACAGAAGCTATTTGTGTAATCATCTGATTATTTGAGGAATTTAAGCTGCAGAGCTGTCATTAAAACAGTTGCTGCCACGTGCTACACCTGATTATCTTCAGGTCGGAGCTGACGTACGTGCATGTTAAAGCCTGTGTCCCTTGTGCTCTATCTCAACATGGCACACCCAAGCGAAAGCCATTTTTGGTACTGACCTGAAATTAAACTAAGTATAATGTAAGCAAATCATTTACCTTTGGTTAGCTAGGTGGCTAATTATTGGTGATTATGACTTATGACTGAAGCTACCAGAAAGTTTCACACCCATGTGGGTTGTCATGCTGAAATTCAGGTATTAATCACTTTGCAAATCGAACTCAAATTAATGATCTCACTGTCACCCCGCTCTAGACATTGAATCCCAGTTCAGAATAAAATTCAGCACTGCTACCACTCACCAGAAAATCAGGAATTGGCAGTGGAATTCGTCCTGTCTTGATAGGTAGTCCTGTGATGTCTTTCAAAGCAGACATGTATTCAGCATGCGTGTCTGCACCTGTCTCGCGCCACCTCGTCAGTACTATCATCATGCCTGGTGCAGAGCCTGTGCTCATGTTGTCCCGTCTGAGTCACTTTATTATTCTGATAAAATCGCCATGTAGTCAAACTCTTGGGCTGCCTTAGACGGCATTCACAAATCTCATCCTGCAATTTTGCTTCAAGTTAATGACAAGAGCAGCAGAAAAGAAACCAGAAGGAATGAAGCATGAGGACTTAAGGCATCTCGTTGTCTGGTGAGTCGTCCTTATTCTTCTGTGTCAGCATGAAGAAATTCACTCCTGTTGGGTGTGTGTGGGCAGATTATTAATTTACAACGTTGTGTTTGTAGGGAACTGCCCAGGTTTTCCAGTTTCTGGCAAGCGCCTTGCCAAAAAGTGGAGCATCACAGCAGAAGCCTGTCACGCAGTGTCCCACCCCTTCTCTGTTGGAGGAGGTTCAGCAGCACCTGACTGTGCTGTCTCCGAGAGCACTCCATCACACGCTGAGGACAGTCATTGCCTCACACAGCCGTCCAGGTCAGACGACCTCAAAGCCACCAGCTGCCACACCATGCTAGAGACTGGAGGATCAATCTTGAACGGGCACAGAGAAGACTGACACTCAGATGCAAGATGCTGAACAGGTGAGCACTTCAGCCCATCCCCCTGAAGTGCATGGGCAGTTACAAACACCAATTAGTTTCATTATTGCTCCTCAGTCATCTACTTATTGCTCGAGGAAAAAGGATATTAAAAATGTCTGATGTTTTAATGCTTTTCTAGTTGTAAGAAAGTTTTTAAGTTCCACTGGATGCCATTTACTAGGAGGGCACTTTAAAAATTTCATGAAAAATGGAATTACAAGTTGTAAAAAAAATTGAAAATACGTGCATATGAGGCATCCTTCAGAAGGTTAATGAAAAATGTGTATTGTGGAAAAAAAAGTGTGGATTTCAAAAATTATTTGCACCAAAATAAACTTCTGTTTTAATTTCAGTTTTCTATGAACTTTTTGGAATACTGGTATATGTATGTGGTACTTTAGTTACAGTCTAATGTAAATTAGTACTTTGATCACTTCCTAGGAAGTACGAATATTGTAGAACATTTGACTTCCATTTTTCCATCCTCTGTTGTTATTTTTGTCTTATATTTTAATTGTAAAAATACTTAAGATATTGTATTACAAGGCCTGGTGCCATGGCTCAGGAGACTAAATCTCCATCTTTAAGCACTGTCATTCCCATATGAGCACAGGGTTCATGTCCTGGCTGCTCCACCTCCAATCCAGCTCCTTGCTTAGAGCCTGGGAAAGCAGTGGTAGATGGCCCAAGTCCTGGGGATCCTGGGTCCACCGGAGACCCAAAAGAAGCTCCTCGCTCCTGGCTTTGCATCGACTCAGCTCCAGCCATTGCAGGCATTTGGGAAGTGAGCCAGTGAATGAAAGATCTTTCCTCTCTGTCTCTCCATCTCTCTGTAAATCTGCCTTTCCAATAAAAATAAATAAATCTTTAAAACAAAGAACAAACCCATAAACCACAAAAAATAGTAAGATATTACACTTTTCTTAGTAGTTAGTATTTATTAGCATCCCTTGCATGTTTTGTTGTTGGTACTCATTCCTTTCTGTGTTTTCTAACTTGCATTGGTTCCTGCTCATTTTTCTTCAACTTGAAGGACTTGTTATAGTATTTTTTTTTCTTTCTTTCGTTCTCTCTCTCTTTTGTTTGTTTATTTTTTGTTTTTGAAAGGTGGGAAGAGAGCTCACATCCAGCATTTCGTTCCCTAAATGCATACGATGTCAGGGACTGGGCTGGGCTGATGGTGAGAGCTGGGAACTCAGTCAGTTCTTTCATGTAGGTGGTAGGGGCTTAACTCTTTGAGCCATTCCCTGTTACTGTCCAAGGTCTACATTAGTAAGAAGATGGGATTAGGAACAGAGCTATATTTGAACCCAGACACTTCTGTGTAGGAAGTTCCTTCACTGTCATCTTAATTCTAGGTCAAATTCCTGGCCCCTTTTTAATATTTCGTGTAGTGCCAATCAGGATGACAAATTTATCCAGTTTTTTGTTCTAAATATGACTTGATCTTTTTGAAGGATTTTTTTTCCTTCAAATTCATTTTATTTGAAAGGCAGCATTTCAGAGCTTATTTTCTACCTTTTCAGGTCCTTAGCAGGGAGCTGGCTCAGAACTGGAACAGCCAGGCTTTGAATCAGCGTTCTGATATAGCATCATAGCCTGCAGTTTAACCCATAGTGTCACAGCGCCAGCCCAGGAATTTTGTTTTGTTTTGTTTTGTTTTGTTGTTCCCTTTGTAAGAGCTACTCAAGGAGGGAGACAGAAATCTTCCATGTACTGGTTTATGCCCCAGATGACTGCAATGGGTAGGGATGTGCCAGGTTGAAGTCAGAAGCCAGGCGTCTCCTCTGGGTCTCCAACAAGCGTACAGGCACATGGGCCATCTCCTGCTGCTTTTCCCAGACCATTAGCAGGGAACTGGATCAAAAGTAAAGCAGCCAGAGTATAAACCAGCACCCATGTAGGATGCCTGATCACACACAGCAGTTTTTCTCGGTATGCCACAGTGCTGGCCCCAGGAACTCAAGAACTATTTCCAAGAAATCATGGTAGCTGGATAAATTCATTTAAACAAAGATGGCTCTTAACTTTCAGCATCAAAAACCTGCTAACTCTAATTTGTAATTGTTATTGAATGTACTTTTCAGTGATTGAGATAATGAGGCTGATACACTGTGGGAAGTACGTTCTCCAGCTAGAAACTTAGGGGCTACTTTGCTCTCCACAACAGCACACCCGAAACTCATGTCATGGTTTAGCCCTCCCAGGGCCCAACATTTTCATGTTAAGCGAAACCACTGTTTCCTGGTCTGTGTCCTCAGCTCTACTGGTGCTGGAACTCTGTTTTGTGTGTGCCTGCCTATTTTGAGTGCCTACTATAGAACCTGACATTTGGAAAGTATTCAGCAAAGATTTCTTTTGAGTAATAGGTTCTTCTACATAAGGTTATTTCTATAGATGGCGCATAGTCATTAAATTCTCAGTAGTAGTAGTTTGAATCCAGAAAAGTTAGCCGCTGCACTGCTGACCTTGCCACGTGTTCAGTGTCTGGATTCCACGAATGGAATGTGTTCAGTGGCCAGCAGGGGGTGGGGAGGAGCACAAGGGACTGACAGTGAAAGAGAAGACAGACACTGCTAACGTGCCCACCCTTGCCAGGATCGCAGAGAAACTGTTGAAGCTCAGGACTGAACAAACTGCACCATGGAAAGGCTCAGGATGTCCTGGTCTTGTAGGCTCATGTCCCAGCCAGCCTTGTGCTTACTGAATTTCCAGGGACTTCCAACCCATTACTTTTGGGTCATATTTAAAACAGACATGTATTTTATCTTAGATCATTGAAAGTTAAAATTACAACTATATTAATATGATAATGCTTTGAGTAAATTTTTCTGTATACACGAATACTTAACATTCTTTGCTTTCAATTCCAGATGATTGGTGTCTGAATTCCAATAACCGCAGAGTGAGTAGATTTCTCCATTTGAAATTAAAATTGAATCTATTTGAATTAAAGATTTGGTTTACTGACAGATATCTTATTCTCTTTCAGGTACATGTCTGTGTTCATGTTTAGCACTTGGCATCTCCAATAATTTGAATCAACAGAGCTGCTAGTAGGAGTTACATGGACTTCCTTTTACAGATTTCCATAATGTTACCCCACAAAACTGACCACTGCGTGAAGTATGAAAATCCAAAGAATTCTTGCTTTTATTTTCTAATGTTGCCTGGCTCCAGCATATTACTGATCTTACAAAGTCAAGTGCAGCATTCTCCCCAAGCTTCTCTTACTAATAATTTTAGAAATAATGACATCTAATAGGGGGGGAATAGTTTGATCATCAACAGTAAATAATGATAAAGTTTGACAGTTTGAAAATATTGCAGAATAACCAGAAGTAGGAAGATACTAAAATGTCTGAGCTTCAAAAACAGCATGTGAGATTTGTGGATTTTTGCCAAGGGAAATTCTCCAATCTATAGGCAAAGAGCCAAGCAGAAGACTGAGTTTTATGTCAACAGAACAAGCAGAAAATTAGACAAAAATAATAGTTTGAAAAGAAAAAAAGATGTGTAATGCAAAGAAACAGAAAATTGAAATTCTAAAAGGAAAAAAGAAAACTAATAGAAACAGACCCTGAGATGACCCAGATTGTCACAATTAGCAGCTGTTACAAATTGTTCAAAAACTTGAAGGATAATAAATGGACATACGGGGAATTCCAACTGAGAAACAGGTTTTTAAGAAAAGAGGAAAAATGTTTTAGGCTGAAAAGTGCGGTCACTGGAATGAGATGTTTTCTGGATGAGCCTAACAGCAGACGGGAGACCACAGAGGAGGAAACAGTGAACTGCGTGATAAACCGGATGAAGCAATCGGTCTGAAGAACAGAAAGAACGAATGCTTTCAGATTCCTAGGTGAAGCAGAAAATAAAAGTTTAACAGAATCAAGCTGAGATACTCAATAAATTCTGGCAATAATGCAATGGGAAATATTGTAAAAAATAATAATAAATCCTAAATTGTGAACATTTCGTCTTTATTGTTATCGCCAGGAATTAGAAGAAACATGCCGTTTGATTTCAAAGCTATGCGTTTTATAGATTTTCATAAAGTGTTTTCTCTTACATGGTTGTAGGTTTCTTCGTTTTCTGTCTTCCTCTTTTTCTCTGTCCTTACCGCCTAGGAGCTAATGATGGCTTCCTTCTGTGTGGCGTGTTTGAAAGCCAGTTGATAATGAAATGGTAGACAACTGACAGTGGACCAGAAGCAAAGCAAGCATATACAAAAGGTCTTCAGAGGTGCCTTTCTTAAGTGACTTGTCTTTTGATGCATTTTTCATTTGTATTACTGCTTGAGATTTTTGAATTCTTAGCATTTCAAATCATAGCAAATGATTTACTAATGTTTAAGGATCAATCTTTAAGAATTTGTCCATGAAAAATACCAAATGAGATTTCAAAGTTGAGCTTATTGCCTTCAACCCCCAAGACACAATTCTGTTTCTTTTGGTTTGAACCCTGCAGGTGTTTCACCAAAGCCAACAGCACTTTGAGCAGCGGCCCCCTTCCTGTGGTTCCCATGGTAGCACCTTATCCCCAGGATGGTTTGGAGATGAAAGCCCTGGGTCACATGACGATGCCTGTGTGCCTGGCTTCCACCGCGCCTGAGGGAAGCAGTGAGGGCAGCGTGGCACCAGTTCCTAGCCTGCATGCTTGCTGTCGGGACAGCACTCGTGATGCCAACCCTGCAGAGTTCAACAGAGGTATGGGAATGTGATGGACCTCATTTCCAGATCATCCGCAGTGAGCTAAAACCTGTGAGGGGATACAGTGCCTTCAGGGCTTTGTAGGACTAGCTCAAATCTACCCCTTCCCCACCTCCAAAGATAGATAGATTCATTCATTCATTCATTCATTCATTGGAAAGGCAAAGTGGTAGAGAGAGGGATATAAAGAAATTGAGATCTTCCATCTACATTTTTACTTCCCACATGGTCACAATGGCCAGGGCTGAGGCCTGGCTGAAATCAAGAGCCTGCAGTTTCATCTGGGTTTTGTATGAGGGTGGCAGAAGCCCAAGTATTTGGATCGTAATCTGCTGCTTTCCTAGACATGTTAGCCAGGGAGCTATATTGGAAGCAGAGCAACTGTTGAGTCAGATTGGTGTTCTGATATGGGATGCTGGCATTGCAGATGGCAGCTTAGCTTACTGCAACACAGTGCCAGTCCCAGCTCATGTCTTTCTTAAGAGCTAGTCAGGATGCTTCAAGAAGATAGGACTAGGGCTGGTACTGTGGCATAGTAGGTTAGGCATCTGCATGTGGTACCAGTATCCCATATGAGCGCTGGTTTGTATCCTGACTGTTCTAATTCCAATCCCGCTTCCTGTTTATGGCCTGGGGATGCAGCAGAGGATGGTTCAAGTCCTTGGGATATTGTACTCATATGGGAGACCCAGAAGAAACTCCTGGCTCTGGATGTCAGGTTGGCTCAGCTCCAGCTTTGTGGCCACTTTCAGGAGTGGACTAGCAGATGGAAGATCCCAGTCTCTGACTCTCCTTTCTGTATAAGTCTGCATTTCAAATAAAAATATTTAAAAGACCAGGCAAAGTAATCTTTGCAATTTTTTTTTTACTTATACCCTCACCACAAGCTGTTCATCTCATCACATTTTGTAGGTTATGTTCGAATAGGCTCTGATTCAGTTTGTACCTGAACATATGACTTGCTGGAAGAATGGGTTTTGTAAACATTGGTCTCTTTTTAATTAACCTTGGTTCTGGAGTTGTAGTAGCCTCTCTTGTGGTTATGTTGGGACTTTTTTAAAGAGATTTGGTTTCATCCTAGACGAATTGTATGACTAGTCATGAAAGCACAGCTTCCCAGTCTTTTAAACCCACTGTCTCCCTCACGCTCAAACCAAACATAACTAGGTTCTGCTTTGGCTTATTATGTTTTCTTCACTGCCCATAACGGTGTTCTTAAAATCAGTCTTTCTCTTCTCACAACACTCCCAAATGTTTCTGCTTTTCAGGAGACAGCTGTGTCCGCTCAGAAACAGAGAGTAAAACTTTAAGTTGGAATCCTCCCGCTTTGCCACCAGTCTCAGAGGATGGAGCAGAAGAGACAGCTTGGTCTCCCCCTGGTGTTCCTCCGGACAGCCCGTCAGGGGTCCTTCAGCAACCCCAGGGGACCTGAGGATTTGCAAAGGACCAGTCTTTGGACAGCCCGTCAGGGGTCCTTCAGCAACCCCAGGGGACCTGAGGATTTGCAAAGGACCAGTCTTCCCACTTCAAGACAGCAACTGCACAGAACCGACTTGGGAATGAACTGTGTGAAGGACATTAATTCAAATCAGAGAAAATCATTATTTATTTTTTTTGTAGTAGTGGTGTCATATGAATGTACCTTAAAATGTGTGCCCTTTGATATTATTTATGCCTTAAATCTTTCCTTTTCTGTCCTTTCCTCCCCCTTGTTTGCATACTTCTTGGTCATATGCAGAGCTAAGGGGTCATTCCGTATTTTCCAGCAGCCTTGGTGACAGTGAAAGTTCCTCCCGCCTGGGATCCAGTCTGCTGGCTGATTTCGCTAGGCGAGGCTTACACCAGCTGTCTGGAGTTTGCAATCAGATAGACTGTCAGATGGAAAACTACCTTCCAGTGTTGTGGTAGCAGACTTTGAGAGAACATTTTGAAATCAACCTCTTGTGGCCTCACATGTGCCATAGCAGATCTGGCTGATGAGTTTTCTGAGTGCCTGCCACACATGTGGTCATGTGACCTGTTGGCTTTTCCATCCATGCCCGGGCACAGGTGATGGTCTAGGCAGTGGCCATGTGTGCAGTGTTGTATATGGTCTGATTGGATCACTGCAGTGTGCAGAAAGGGAGCCAGAGGAAAAAATACTGCCTCTGTAACTGCTTTAAAATTAGATGCATTTATAAAATGGTTATGGTAGGGCTATTTTGTGATTGTTTCTAAAAGTAGGGGCCAAGTGAGGCTATCCGGCAATGGCCTGAAGAGAAAGATCCATGCTGCGTAATAAAAAAGAGGAGGGCTCCAGGCCCGATGTGACGGCAGCTCTTCTGTGTATTCCTTCCTTCAGTCCAGAGTCATGAGATCACGCCTCCGGAAAACAGCCATTTTCTTGCTGCCATGTGAACAATATAGCCTGAAAGATGTGCTGGGCAAGACTTAATTTAGAGGAAAGGGGTTTTTAAAAAAAATTTTTTATGCAATGTTTTTCAGAACATCATCATTGTAAATGGGCACGTAGAGCTTCGGTTAGCAGAAGTCAACAGAGTGCAGTTACTGTTGCCTCTGAGGGCCATGCCTTGCCTTGGTGTTCCTGAGCTTGAGTCAGGCACTCACGGCACACTGGTCCTTTTTGGATTTTGCCTGCATTGGAGGAAAGAAATAGAAAAATTATCCTCTTGATGTAAAGGCGATCAGTTCCAGCACTAGTGTTAACCATTTACCGTTTCCCAGAGGTCACAGTGGAATGGAATAGCAGACTATGTTAATCAGCTTCTGTCTAAGTGCATTAGTATTCCCTATGTCTATATATTTTATAAGTAGAACTTTTTGTGAAGATGTGCTGTTTAAGCTTGGTACTATGCAAGGCTGTGTTTCCCGGAAGAGTTAGGTGACTATACTTTCATAGTCGGGTGTTAGAGATGCTGTCGAAGCAAGTTCTACATTCCAGATGTCTGTGCCTGTAGGATACTAGATGTGGAGGGAGATAGCTGCATCCATTGCTTCTGTGACAAGCGAAGGACACAGTCCTGGTGGGTAGACAGGTCAGGAACCCATGCCCGGTGCTTGCCATTCAAGTTAGAGCAGAGCTGTCACCAAGGGGGTTTTGGAAAGCCGGGAAATGTCCTTAGAGAGTCATTTTGATTCAGGAAACATGTGTATCAGCATGAGCCTTAGGTCATAAACTGCTTTTAAAATATTGAGTTTGATCCTGGGACTTGTCCATAAGGAATCGAAAATGACTTTACCATTAGGGCAATCTCATTGTGGACTGCTTTATTTATATTATTAGTAACGCTGTTTTAAGTGTTATCCCTTTTATTGTATTTTATTTATAAAAATGCCTTTATATATTGAGTTATATAAATATAAATATATATATATATAAAATTGTGTTTATGTTTAGGAGTTACGAGTTTTCCCTCAGTGTGAGTTGCTCTGAGTTGTAATACCCTGCACAGTCACTCTAAACAGTCCTACCTAATGTTACTTTGTCAGGAAATGAGACTGCCCAGTATGTTATGGGAGAAAGCACTAGCATTGGTTGAGCAACTGCTAAGGACCAGACACAGAACTTGGGACCAGTTGCTGCTAGCTCAGTCAAGCCTGACAACAAATGTTAGGCGTTAAAATCCCCAAGCCATACAGCAAGCCACTGAGCCTGAACCCGAGCCCAGTGCCTCTGCAGCTATAATCTGTGCACCTCCTGTTTTTCCATACTGCTTTCCAGAAATCTTTGTGGTTCACAGTCACCATTTCTGTTGTTTGCCTCTGCTGTGCGATCCCCTTGAGGCTGCAGCACTAAAGGCAGAGGAGCAGTTGCCCTCCAGCCTACATGGGCAGGCCAGTCTGCTCTGCTAGGAGTCCACGATTCCCCCCTCAGCAACTCTTATCCTTCTCCCTGCCCAGAAATTCATTCAAGTCAGTGATCCTGAAATTGGTCAGACTCTGTAACATTCCTTCCCATCGTAGAATTCTGGGTGATTTTGTTTGATCATCCAACTTCCACACTCTGCCCACATCCATTCACTCTCTCCTTTTTCTTCTTTTGGACTTTCTTATGCACTGATAAGTCTGGGCATGGGTGCTACACAGGCTGTGAGTTTCATTGCAATATCCTATCCCTTTTGAAGTGGTCTTTACAAGAAACTTGTGTTTCTGATTTTTGTCAAATTTGTCAATGAAGACTAATGTGTCCATCCTGGGCTGAACTTGCCAGAGATCTCATTCCAGCTACAGCACTGCCAAGCAGCTAAGTTTAGGATTGGATTTCACCTGTGTTGCTGTCTTTTAAAGCAGTGACTTCGAAATGCATGTTTTGTATCATAAAAAGCATGTTTGATTTTCCTAAAAGTTGTAATATTATGTTTGAAACTGTACATAGTTGAAATGATGTAGCGTTGACAGGTTTTATTGGGTTGATACTATTTTCTATTAAAGAGGATGCTGCTTTCATGTGGAGTAGCCTGTAAGATGGGCTCTTCAGATGCCCCCTGTTTGTACAAAGCTGTTGATGGTTTGGGGTTGCGTGGGGGTGGCAAGTGCCTTACTCTGAGACTCTTGGGATCCTCCACCCTGTTGTGAAATCCCCTGTGTATACCCCAGAGCCCAGTGAGTTTAGACCCTCTTCTGTTGACTGCAGAAATGGGACTGAACCAGAGCAAGACCTTGGTCAAGGATCTGATAGAAGTGCCTCCAGATTGCCTCTACCTGTACCTCAGCATTTCTTTGGAAGGAAAAGAGAAGGTGGGTGGGAGGGTTGGAGAATGAGGCTAGGTCTGTGTCACAGGTCATCTATGTTTACCATTAACCAAGGGCATCATCCAGGCGCTCCAGGGGAGTGATTCAGTCTTCATAAATGGAGCGGCTTTGTCGAAGCTTTCTTTGACTTAAGAGGCCAACAGATAGTCTCTAGTATGGCGTGTAGTCCCTTTGTGCTTGGTTTCCCATGTTTCACTAAGCTGTGCCTTGGCTCCAGTCCTGAGAGCTTGGAGGGACGCTGAACCCTGTAGTCTAGGAAATCCTGAATCTGTGAGAATGGAGGAGGCCCCTCCATTCCCTTGGTGTTTTCATCCCTTTCCTTGCTGCTGCCAGATATCCCCCCTGCCCTCTGGCTGTTCCTCCTCATGAGTGCCCTGCCGAGGCAGTTCCAGGGCCTGACTCCTAGTCAGTTGAACAAGCCTTTGTTTGTGCTTCGCCCAGCAGTGCAGATGCATGCACACTCTTGGAGCCAGTGAGTCATGCTGGCAGCTACCGAGTGTGACTTTGGAACAGCCACAGTGTTCCACAGCCAGCTCCCCTGGGCTGGGAGGTGGGACACGATACCTGTAATTCTTGTGCTCTAGTTCTTGCCGGCCCAATCTCCAGCAGCCATGAGCTTCCCAAACTGCAGCTCAATAAAGGATGTAGTCCACCACACATCCCTGCTTTCCACGCACACAGCCTGGACCCCTGCCACCCACCCATGCAAGCTGCAATTTATGGAGTCTGGTACTAGCAAGAATGGGAGACATGATTTATTTGGGGATCTCCCTACCCACAGACTTGTTTTCTGGAAACAGCTGCCTGTCATCCGCCCCCGGCACCAGAGACACTTGCCAGTCCTGTCGCTTCTGCTTGCCCTCACATTCCCGGAGAGCCTTTGCTCCAGGTGTGTGTCTCCCTCCTCCCATCTGGGCTGGGAATTCTCTTGTAATCCAGTCACTTAGGGGGCGAGACAGCTGTGCCTGACACAGATGTAAAACCTGGTTATCAGGGAAGAAAGGGGTAGTTAGTGTTTTAACCATCTTGGTTTGCAGACCCACTTCTGGCAGAAGAGATCTCTGCCCTCTGCACCTTGCTCTTTGACCTCTCATGGTGTTGCAGTCACTGTGATGGTGACATTGATGGGAGCATCACTGGATTCTTGCGCAGGGTCTGGCCCTGGGGTGGCGACTGCTGTTTCGGTGCCTGCAGTGTGGGCCAGGGAGAGAGATGCCATGGGGATGTTCTCCAAGGACGAGAGAAACTGAGCACTGCACAGACCCCAGCCCCGTCACTGCGATGGAGATGTGTTCACCTGCCTGTGCCTCGCTGCTTCCTGGTGGGCCCCTCCGGTGCTGTCTTGCCTCCCTGAGGGTGAAATGAGAGTGAAGTTATCTGAACCACCCAAGTCTTCCTTCCCCATGAAAGCAAATTCTTGACCCCCACAATAACGATTCCACACTCACGTGGGAACAAGCCACTGGCCAAGGCCTGTTGAAAGAAAAAGGGAGCCGGTCATTATTCCATCAACCTGATGTAGATCCCAAGAGAGTCACCACCCGATTCTCCACCACTGCTTTCTCAGTGGACTCCCTATTTAGCCTTGGGCAATGGCCCCGGTTGCCTGAAGTTGAAGCTCAGGGTCCCAATGGGCAAAAACCAGTACTGGAGAGGGAGTCATGATTAAGGAAGAGTCTGGAATCAGGATGGGTCTCTGCCTGGCCACCCTGCAGAGCTAAGTAGCCCCACCCTACAGAGTCCCACTCACGAGGGAAGGTCTCCGGATGCCGGGCAGCATACTGGAACAGCAGTAGAGAGGCCACCGTTGCCGCCACTATTCCTGTGCCTGCTGCGGCTAGCACTGCAGGGTAGGCATTGAAGGGGGGGTCCGCTAGGAGGAGACAGTGTGGAGTGCCTGGGTTAGAGCCACCAATGAACTTGGATAGTAGTGGCTCACAAGGTGCCAAGGAAGTGATGCTCTGCTCAGCTAGTCCTCCCTGCCACCCAGGTGTGGGACCCACAGTCTGGAGATTAGATCTCCCCTGAGGATGGTGGGAGGTGCTCTGCCTGCAGGATAGTTTGCATGCCCAGCCAAATCTGTTACTTCTAAAGCAAAAGGGCTGAGGTTAGATGTCAGGACAGGTTGGGGTTCCTTGAAGGAAAATGCCACATAACATAAGGAATTCCCAGGATGGATAGGCAAGCAACTGGGAGCCCACCTGTACCCAGGAGGTGAGACTGAGGCACAGAGTGGGGCTGGCACCTGTCCCTCTTCCTTCCCTATTGCTTCTGGTGCAAACTGCAGTGGGGTTCCCACTTAAGGAATTCTCAGGAGGAGCAGGATCCTAGGCCTGGAACCTCCAGACCTCTCTCAGAGAAGGAAGGGAAGGAGAAGTAGATACAGCCAGAACACTGCATCACACTGGGGGCTTCAGTGGGCAGGAGGAGGAAAGGAGGTGAGGAGGAACCGAGGTCCAGTTTGCTGGAGAAAGGCGAGGCCCTCCCTGGCACCAGCACCAGCACCTGGTGTCTTTACCGCAGAGGGAAGCCCAGCCGTGTGGTGGTTCAGAGCCAGGATGCGGAAGGCATAGAGGACCCCTGGGTCCAAGCCCCCCAGCCGCCGGCCCCGACTCTGGGGTTCGATGTCACTGGCTGCTGTCTCCCAGGAAGCGGCTTCTGGGTCTGGGACACTGGCCCTCCGCTGCACCAGGAAGCCGGTCAGGTTCCCTGACCCCTCCACTGCCCACTGCAGCTGCACCTCTCTGCGGTGGCGTGCGTAGGTCAGGCGGCTGATGGTAACATTGGGAGGAGCTGGATATCCTAGGCAAGAACGTGGGGGACACACACTGTGCAGATGCGCTAACCACCCTTGCATGTTGTACCCCGGGGGTAAAGTATGGGTGTGAGCAGGTGTGCTTGACTGCAAACCTGGGTGGTTCTGGCTGCCCTCAGTTTTCTCATCTGTAACAGTGAAGGAGGGGGCCCTGTGTGGTAGCCTAGCACATAAATCCTTGCCTTGTGGGCACCGGAATTCCATGTGGGTGCCAGTTTGTGTCCTGGCTGCTCCACTTCTCTTTCAGCTCTCTCCTTGTGGCCTGGGAAAGCAGTCAAGGACAGCCCAAAACCTTGGGACCCTGCACCCACGTGGGAGAGCCAGAAGGAGTTCCTGACTTTGGCCTAGTTCCGTTGCAATCACTTGGAGAATAAACTAGCCAATGGAAGATCTTTCTGTCCTTCCTTTCTTCCTTTTCTCTGTACTTCTGCCTTTCCAATAAAACTAAGTTAATTTTTAAAGGGGGAAAAAAACGGAAGGAGAGATTGTTTGAACGGCACAGTTTATTCAGGAGCACATCAGCCTCAGTCTCACAGAGCTCTGCCAGCTTCGTACTTTGCAAGGTCCAACCATGTCCAGGGCAATGCAGGCTACACAATTTGGAGCAGGGTTCTTTCCCGACAGGAGATTCACAGCCAGGGAAGAACTTCATTGATCTCCCAGCCCTCCTGCCACACCCCGCCCCCACACTCCATCCACACACACACCTTCCCCCGCCCTCCTGCCCCCACTCACTCAGGACCTCCAGCTGCACGTTCTCACGCTGGCTGCCCACGGCGTTGCGGGCCACACACTGGTAGGTGCCCTTGTGGCGTGCTGGGTCAGCGTGTTGGATGTGGAGGCGCAGCCAGGCACCCTCAGGATGCAGTGCGAATCCAGAAGTGCCCTGTTCCACCTGTTGTTTCTGGGGTCCCAGCCAGAGGAGCTGGGCAGGTGGTATGCCCCGCTGAAGAACACACTCCAGTATGACCTCTCCTCCCTCCAACACTGACACCCGGGACTCAGCCACTGCCAGCTGTGGGGCTTCTGCAGGGGGAGAGACAGCAGGTGAGGCTGGAACAAGAGCCCTGTCTCCTGTTAGTGGGAAGACTAAGGGAAAGTGGAGGGCACAGCAAATGGAGGGGAGAGGAGACGGGGGCCGTGGAGTTAATTTGTCCTCACATTCAGGCTCCTTGCAGGCCAAGCTCCCTGTCAGTCTGCTCCAGAGTTTGCCGACCCTCCCTGCCCCCACCACCATGCAGGCAGGAGCTCTGCTTGACTCATTCCTGCAAGAATCATCCCTAGTCCCAGCATCAGGCATGGGCCTTCTCCCCACTAATGGTCCACCAACCTCCCACAGGCTCCAGGCGTAGTGCTGGGCCTGCAGCAGGTGCTCGGGTTTTATAGATGGACTCTTATTAAAGCCAGACTCCTAGGTGTCAATGAATCTCCTAGCATGGAATTTCCGTTCCTAAGACCGAGTAATAGGGAATAGGCCGTAAACCTCTTCATGGTCATGACAGCATGACGATCCCAAGCCTTTGCACAGCAAGGGATAAAGCATTTTGTGAGAGCTGTTTTTGTAAGAAATGACTCCTCCACTTTTCTCACATTTTTTTTTGCAGTATGTTTTTGCAGTATTTTTCCTTCAGCTCTCAATAAACAGACTGACAAACCAAATTCAGAAACAGAGAGGAAGCAGACCAAAAACAAATAGGAGACAGAAATCTTTTGCCACCTGAGGCTTTAGTGCAAGCCAAGCCCAAAGTCAGGCTCCTTTCTTATGTAAATCAATGCAAATAAGAGACCCAATCAGCATCCCACATCATCTAGACCAATAGTAGTCTACTCAATACCGCAGCAGGCAGGCACATGCACTTTGAAATGTGACAGGTCTGCATGGAGATGTGTATGGTAAATACAAACAAAACGTTGAGTGTCTTGTGAATAACTAAATTTTTATATGTTGAAATAACATACTGGGTATATTGAATTAGAATGTGTCACCAGTTTCTCTCAACTGTTGGCCTGCAGTGGATTTTTATTGCACAACACTGACCCAGACTGACCGACCCCACCTAGTTTATTGATCTTAATAACTTGAATCCCAGGGAGGCTAAGGGAGTCTCGCCTTTCATTCCAGCCCTGCCATCCCCCAGAGCCCCTCAGCCTAGCCCCACAGGGCTGCCTCAGCTTCCCCAGCCCTAGCCTTGAGCAGTCAACCCCTACTCACCCAGCTGAAGCTGGCACTGTGGGTCTGGGCTCCTTAGTGGGTGGGTGCCCCGACAGGTGAATTCTCTGCCAGCTAGATCGTCCTGGGCCTGCAGGAGGTGGATGGCCAGCGAGGAGCCGTTGCTGCCCAGAGGTTGTTCTCCGTCAAGCCAGCCCAGCATGGCAGGGGGCTCACCTCCAGGCCACTTGCAGCTCAGCATGATGAACTGGTCTTCCAGCAAGGCCGTGGTCCAGCAGGTAGGGTTCCAGAAAGGTTCCCCTAGAAAGGACTGGCGGCTCAGCACAGCCTTAGGGGAGGAGGCATGGCTGGGCAGGCCCACCTACCCTACTCCTTCACTCATTGGTTTCTTGGCTCACTCTCTCCTCTGTCACATGTGCCTGAGACATGGAGGCACACAAATTAAACAATTGCTGTATAATTTGATGTGTTCTAGAATGTAGAGAAAAAGATTCTCCAAAGAAGAGCATGTTGCTGTAAGGATTTAAACTCTGTCCTGACTGATTGATGGGAATTTGCTGGGAAGACAGCAGAGAGAATGGTGAAGGCATATTTCAGATTGACATGCAGATGAGCAATAGAAACAGAGTGTGCATCGCTTCTCGGTCTTTTGGCTAAGATCAAGTGTAGAAACAGAGTGTGTGGTTGTTGGATCCCCCTGACCACGGAAATTAGGAGACAGGGAGTTGTGCCAGGGTTCCAAGCCCAAACTGAACAGGATGAAGTTTAGCCTGTGGATGGAGAAGCTGGGAGGAAAGCGCCAAGAGCTGGATGCCACCCTCCTCTTTGTTTCCCAATGTATCTTAGAGTTTGAGGTCTACCACTCCACCCCATACCCCAACCCCTCTGACTGTCCCCTGACCTTCAGCCACACTCTGGCTAGTGTGTGTGTACACTCACAGAGCGTGATCCTGCAGAGGGTGGGCAGTGCCAGGGCTGGGTGCTGGCCGGTACAGGTGAAGACGCTGCCATTGGAGAGCTGGGTGGCTGTATGACTCCAGGTGACATGGCTGGGGGCAGCCGGACCGCTGCCCTGTGGCCCTTCCCACTGCAGCTGGGCGGGTGGAAACCCGCCAGGCCAGGTGCAGGGCAAAGTCACAGCCCTGAGGGATGGGAGCACAGCACAGGAGGGCTGCCCCTCGGGGGGATCTGGGTGGGAAAGTGGGTGAGAAGGGTTGGGAAGGTTCCCCATCCAGTACCTACCAACGTGAGAGCCTAGAGCTTTCAGAGTGCAGCAAAGGAAGGGCAAGTTAGGGGGTGGATGGGAGCACTGAGTGTCAGGAGCTGGAAAGAAAACAACTGAGCTCCCAGTTAAAGAGTAAGTGTTAAGAGTCCTTGAGTAGTCTCAGAACCCACCCAAGGCCCCTGGTCACCCAGTCTCCTGGCCTTTCCTCCACCCTTCTCTGTGCCTCAGTTCAACTCTCGGGAACTTGGGAATGATACCGTGGGAGGGGCTGATAGGATCCGAGGATTTCCTCTTTCCTTGCCTTCCCTACCCCTCTCCCAGCAGCTCCACCAGATGCTGCAGATACCCCACCTAACCCCTATGCCACCATTCATGGGCTGCTGGGGTCTGCCAGAGCACAGACCCACCCACACACTCACAGTAGACGGTGAGCTGGATGGTGGTCTGGGTGCGAATATCCAGATGTCTGTTGTGGGCCAGGCAGGTGTACAGGCCAGTGTGGGAGCGGCTGGCACTGGCTATGATGTAGGTGGGCCCGCTGTGGACCTGAGTATCCTCACGGAGCCACACGTAGTGACTAGGAGGGTTGGATGCCGCCAGGCAGCTCAGGATCACCTCCTCCCTCTCACTAGCCCAAAATCCTTCGTCAGTGAGTCCCAGGGTTTCCACAGTAATCACAGGCTTGTCTGGACCATCTGGAGGACAAGGGAGGCCCGTCACACCTCCCCACCTTCCCTCATTTGTACAGTTGCATTCAAACTCAGTGTCCCCCCTTTGAAGCTCTCCCAGACCGCAGGAGGGGACTGCACTCTCTGTCTACCCTCTGCCTTCCTGCCAAGAACTCCCCCTCAGCTGCCTCCTCTACTCTTGCTGGTTTGCAATTTCCACCAGCTACCACTGTGGAGCAAAGTCAGGACACTCTAGCCCTTTCTCCCCCAGGGTCTTTAGGGAAGCATTTACCAAAAGATGGATATGAAAGTTCCATATATGAGATTCCTAGTAGCTAAATACGAGGCAAAAAAAAAAAAGCATAAGGAAGGAAAGAAGAAAGGAGGAAAGAAGGAAGCAAAGAAGGGAGAGAGGGAGGAAAAGAGACCGGAGAGAGGAAGAAAAGAAGGCAGCAAGCCACCAATATGTTGTAAAGGAGACTTGTACCATTTCAGTTTTACCAATAGTCAACTGAGGTCCAAAAGCAATAAATGGGAAATCTCAGAAACAGGCCATAGGTCTGAAGTTGCATGCTGTTCTGAGCAGGCTGAGGAGATCCCATGGCAGCCCCTCTGCGCTGTGTGGGGTGGGAATCATTGCGTTGTCCAGGGTATCCATATTGAATACACTGCCTGCCCATGAGTCACTGAGTAGCTGTCTGTTATCAGGTGTTGTGGTACTTCAGTGTTTGTGTTCAGATAATCCTCATTTAACCTAATAATGGCCTCAAAGTCATTCTAAGTTTTAACTACACCAATTCATAAAGTAAACTCTATCATAGTCATTATGTATAGGAAAAAGAATAATGGAATTTAGTGCGATCCATGGTTTTAAGCATCCCCTGAGGGTTTTGGAACAGCAGAAAACAGGGCACTGCTATAGATGCTGTGTGATTGCACCTGCATTCAGGATATTATTATTGCACTAGCTAAGCAACATTAATGTTATTGAGGAGCTAATTACGTTCTTTATTTCACACTAAGTCTTCAAACACAAGTGCGCTTACCCCAACTTCAATTAGCCATGTCTCAAGTGAGTTAAGACATCGGAGTGCTTACCATACTGGACAGCAAACTGCAGGCCACCCTCTTCTCCAACCTTCCCCAGGGCTTCTGATTTCTGGCTTTGGCTCTTCAGTCTTGGAACCAAATTGCTGTCCCCTCTTCCCAGTGGGATTTCCCCCTCTCTATCTATTGGTATCCAGCAGATCACTGGAGTCTCCAGGCTAAATCCAAAGAAAGCCTTTCTGGATTGCCCCCAAAACATGAGTAAAACCATGAATATGAATGTATGCACATTTTCCTTCAGAAAGAGGCCCTTGACCTTAAAAGGATTTAAGAAGCCTGATGTTAGACTAATGTTTGGCACCAATGGGCATAGCACCCTGAGGTTGTTGCCTACTGGAGTCGCTTGGAGGGCTGGGGGTTTGGCAGGGGTGAGTAGGTGTCCATCCTGATGCCTCCCAGTTCACTCACAGATGACGTCCAGAAAGGCGCTGGTACTGCTTAGCCTGTTGACAGTGTTGTGGGCGCTGCACATGTACCAGCCCAGGTGTGTCCGGTTGACTGGGTCCAGCCAGAGAAGAGGCTCCGTGACCTCCACCAGGGCCTTCCCAGGGCTTTGAGGTGCCTGATGCTGCCAGGCAAAGATCACTGGCAGTGTGCCCTCCCGCACTGTGCACGTGGCCACCACCGAGCTCCCCTCCACTGGGGATGGGTCACTGAACTGCACCCGAGGCTTGGATACGGGCACTGTCAGAGAGGGAAAGAACCTGGGTTTGATAATGGCTAGGGACCTGTCTGCCCACCTAGCCCTGAACATCCTTTCCTCCCAATCCCAGGTTTCCTCACTCCCTGGAGGAGGTGGTTCTTTAGGAGCTGGACTCAGCACATACAGAAAGAGACAAAGCCCATGGATGCCACCCTGGCTGCATGTCTCACCCAGCACAGCCAGGGACAGGTAGGAATAGGTGGCACGGAGCTGGCTGTCTGCTGAATGCAAGGTCTGGCACAGGAAGTGGCCGTGGGCTCCTTCCCGGAGCTCCTCCAGCACCAGGCTACTGTTCCTCAGGCTCACCGACCCCAGGGCTGAGGCCGTGGCCTCCACCTTTGTCACCACTCCGTCTGTGACAGCCACGGGCTGGGGGACCGGGGAGCCCAACGGGATGAAGCTCCAGAGGACCATCAGCGGGGCAGGCCCGGAGCCACAGGCCAGCTCCACGGAGCCGCCCCGCACTCCTTGGATGGACGTGACCTCCTCTGCAGGGGTTCTGGGACTCAGCCCGGGGTGACCTGGGGAGAGAGGCACAGCACTGGAGGTTTGGGCCACCCGCTCTGGGTGTTCCTCCAGAGCTTTGTTAGTTTTTTCCCTTGTGCCTTTGCTAGGGGGTTGCAGGTAGACTGGCAGGGCTGGAGTCCAGGGCAGGAGACAGAGTCTGAGGAAGCCTGTGGAGTTTCCTGTTGGTATGCGCTGAGGACCCACTGCAGCTGAGAGCATCAGAACATTTGGAAAACTCCCTGGTGAAGAAGGAGCAGGGCCTGGGCATCTGCATTTTTAAAATTGCAAAAAAAACATATTATTTGAAAAGCACACACACAAACACAGAGGGAGATAAAGAGAGAAAAAGAGAGAAGAAAGAGAGAGGAAGAAGGAAAACTTTCACAAAGATTCACTCCTTGGACGTCTGTAACAGCCAGGTCTGGATCAGGCCAAGGTGAGAGCCAGGTTTACCAGGAGGCAGGAATTTTTTAAAGATTTATTTTATGATTTTTATTGCAAAGTCAGACATACAGAGTGAAGGAGAGACAGAGAGGAAGATCTTCCATCTGCTGATTCACTCCCCAAACAGCTGCAACAGCCGGAACTGAGCCTATTCAAAGCCAGGAAGCCAGGAGCTTCTTCCAGGTCAGCACATGGGTGCAGGGGCCCAAGGCTTTGGGCTGTCCTCGATTGCTTTCCCAGGCAGGGAGCTGGATGGGAAGCAGGGCTGCTGGGATTAGAACCAGCACCCATATGGGATGGGATCCTGGAGCTGTTAGACTACTGCACCTGGCCTGCTGGCAGGAACATGAATCATCACCTACTGCCCCTCAGAATCTGTATTAGCAGGAAGCTGGAACCAGAAGCAGAGCTGGGAATTGAACCCAAGCACTCCTACATGGGACCTGGGGACATTAGCCAGCATGTCAGCCACGAGACTACACACCTGCTTCAAATCTGTATTTTTGACAAATGCCCCAGGGTCAGTCTGTGGCTCAACCCGAAGGTCTACAAAGTCCCTGGCACTTCGGGATCTGGAGGGTTTTGTGTAAGGGTTCTACAGTCAGATCCCCTCTGTTTCAGGCTTGTTATGGCAAGAGAAAGAGGCCGAAGGCTGCATCAACCCAGCCAGCATTCCCTCATTCATCAGCCAGCTTGGAGTGTCACAGGAACAGGTGCAGTGTCCCAGCCCTGCTCTCCATGTACCACCAAGGAACATTCAGTGAAGAGGTAGGGACCGCTGCTTAGGGCTCAGCCTCAGCCCAGACCCCACATCCCCTTGTCCTTTGCTGCATTGCCTGAGTGGGGCTGCACACCATGAAGCTAGAACTCAGTCCAGCTGCATGCAAATAAACCCCTGGAAAGACAGTCCAGACACAGCAGTGACTCACACTCCTTTCCTGGATGCCTCTTTCCTGCCAGGGTCCTTGCCCTGGACTAGTCCCATGCATGACCTCCTAGCCTTCATTCTAACTATCCTGTGTAGTAGTTAACAGCTTCTCATGAGACTGAGAAATAAAGTCCCTTAGCCTAAAACCAGACAGGATGGGTAGAGCTGGGATTGGAGCCCTATCCACCTTTCAAACGGAGCTGTTCTTAAGCACTACTAGCTGCTCCAGAGAGAGTAAACAGGCATGGGGTTGGCAGGAAGAGATCAAAGGCAAAATTCAGGTGTTCCACCACTCAAGAAGGAAACTACTGCTTAAACCCATTCTTTCCAACCCTACATGTGTGGGAGTGGCCCAAGCCACCAGAGCCTCTCACGTAGAAAATTGAGATAATCTCCCAACTGCTCTCAGCCCCTCAAAACCAGGGGACTTGCCGAAGCTCAGGTCTCACTGTGTCACTCCTGTGCTTCTTAGTGCGCAGTGCTGCCACTCTCAGTGTGTGCTAGTCCATGTCCAGCGGGTAAGTGACATGAATAGACACCACTGAATCACTATGCAGGTGCTTTAGGAAGATTCTCCAAGGAGGGGAGGGAAAGAAGCCCTGGGGTGAGAACGGGCTACCTGCTGGGAATTCTGAGTCTCACTCACCTGAGGCCCCTAGAAGAAGAAGGCAGAGGTGCACCAGCCACGGGAGGCTGGACGATCTGTGCCAGGTCCTCTGGCCCAGCATGGCTCCATCTCTCTGACAGCTGCCCACCTGAGGCACCTGCCTGTCTCTCAGGCCCCCTCTCCCCGGCCTTGGGGGTGTGGTGGGGGTCTAGCTCAGGTTGCCAACCTCAGCCCTTGTGATACCTCTACCCCTGCTCTCCTGTTACCCTCACTGCCCCATGTACTGGTGAATTATTTACCAGATGATTCACTCTATCCATAATGTACAATTAGGAGGGGCAGGACTACCTAGGACAGGCCTAGGGGAGTGGATGGTGAGCTCCCTGCAGTCATTTGAGTGATCTTGTAAATTAGAAAGCCCCTGGACATAGGCCTCTAACCTGATCAGGCCAGCTACTTCCCCAACATTCTCCTCAACAGAGGAGTGCTGAACACACACATCTGGCATCTAGCCACACCTTCAAGTGTCCTTTGCCCTCTCCTTGTGTTGAGCTTACATTTGTGGGAAGAAGCAGACAGAATAACTAAGGCCACTGTGGATCCAGGTACACCTAGGGAGATTGATGAATTGTGAAACTTTGGAAAATTCCAGAACTTCTGAGCTTTGCGTCCTTCACAGGTCAGTGAATGATGTAACACTTAGTGATACAGAGGAGGGGAATACGAAATAGCAAAATGTGTGTCAGCATTTCTGGGTGATGGCCATATTCTATTTCTTGACTTGGGTAAGTCAATAAATGCATTTATTTCTGTATGCCCTTTATAAATTTTTGATGTAATTTACATATATATGTGTTTGGTACAATTCATGCACACACATGTATACAGTGTCCAGCAGGTAGTTGTCACACTGCAGTCTCCTAGATGTGTTTATCTGGACCCTGGAGTGGGATGAAGCCCAGTTTTCCTGCTGCCCAGAGCTCCTTGGTACTCACTTCCCCAATCCCCTCTTCCCTCAGCATGTCCCACTGCTCTAGCTGACTGTGAGTGACAGCCTAAGATGGGGTCAGATTTTTCCGTCCTTTGGTGGCAGGGTTAGGGAAGGGGAGAGTGAACTGGACCCCAATGAGAAGGGGGATCTGATGTCTGGTGTCAGGTTCATCGGGGCTCAGCCAGGACAGGAGTAACAGAGCTGCATATCAGGAGGGCTCCAGGGCTGGAGTGGCACCTGCTGGCCCTTGGCCTGTCACCTGTTCCAGCACAGTGGCTCTGCAGGCAGACTTTGTTCCACTTTCCTCAAAGCCCTGGCTAAGACTCCTCCTTATCCCCTCCTCAGAATCTTGAGTCCCCATTCCCTCCTAATTCAGCCAGGAAGATTCTCTCTCTTACTCTGCGTTTCAACTGATGAAAAAATTTTTAAAAAGCATAGTAACTATTTCTCCAAGTTATTGGGTAAATGGGATGTGGTCAGACTCACAAGCATTTTCCACAAAAAATCCATTCAGGGCCCGGCACGATAGCATAGTGGTTAAAGTCCTCGCCTTGAACGTGCTGGGATCCCATGTGGGCGCCAGTTCTAATCCCAGCAGCTCCACTTTCCCACCAGCTCCCTGCTTGTGGCCTGGGAAAGCAGTTGAGGACGGCCCAAAACCTTGGGACCCTGCACCCGCATGCGAGACCTGGAAAGAAGTTCCTGGCTCCTGGCTTCAGATTGGCGCAGCACTGGCCATTGCGGCCACTTGGGGAGTGAATCATCGGAGGGAAGATCTTCCTCTCTATCTCTCCTCCTCTCTGTACATCTGCCTTTCCAATAAAAATAATTAAGTCTTTTTTTAAAAAATCCATTCAATCAGCAGTTGTTAAAATTCTTTCTCTTTAGGTAGAACTGAACTTGGCTCTTCTGAATTTTACTGAAGCTTTACAAAATCACTACAGCCTCTTCTTCAGATGAGAGACATTCAATATTAGAAAGAGCAAGGGCTTCACAACAGCAATAATAACAGTAACCATTTCTCCAACAACCCTCAGGCCTGGCAAGAATTAGGTTTTCCACCAATTCCATGACAAAACATGGTTACTGACACAACCCTTTCTCCTTTCTCTGAGCCTCCTGATTTCTCTGCTATGCCTATTGTCATCTGCGCCGTTGCTTGTCCTCCAGTGTGTTTCCATCCACTGGGCCTGTGGCTCCTTCAGGCTGACCAGAGATCTGCCAAGCTCCTTTGTTTTGCATAGCAATATGTAGAGTGTTTTCCAGTTACTCTCAGAGTTTTATCTAGTTAATATTTATTACCTATTGGGATGTGCCTGCTGTAGAGCTTTCTTGGCCTTTATCCTAGATCCCTAAGGAAAGCTGGAAGAGGTGACTCCCTGAGCCACTCCATGTCTCTCGAACAGGTAGTGCTCTGGCTGGAACAAGTGCCCTCCACCCAGCTGGAAAGAACAGCCAGATAGAAGGGGTAAACTTGACCTCTTGTCTTTACTCACATCTTTGCCTTTTTGAGCCAATTTGCAGCTCCTCCTTCATGCTGTGGGTTTCACTGCAGCCTCCAGCTCGTTGTAACTGCTTTTGAATTGTGATCCTGAAGGCCCAGGATGTCAGGGAAGCAGGCTGTGGAAGGGTAGGAACCGCTGGACTAGAATAGAGGAAGCAGATACTCTCGCAAATAAATGGCCTTTGCCTGTGTGCCTTGCTGGAGGCCAGGCCTGGGCCCTTGGAGACCCCAGAAGGAGATTACCAAGGCCACGAGTCAGAGGTTCCACAGCTCCCTGCTACACTTCTGCCTGGGATACAAAGGGAGAAGGCAAGAGAGAGAGCGGACTGGCAGTGGTCACCCCTTAGTCACACTGTAAACTGTACCTTGGAGACTAGACAGGAAATGAAGAAGGCCCTGGATGGGAAGCCCAGGAGAGGGGCAGCAACAGATCCAGAGAGGAAAGAAGGGATGAAGACAAAGGCCCGGGACGTGACACTGGAGCTGAAGCAGCTGTGGGGGTGCAGGGAAGGGCGCCTGGATTCTAGCGCCAGCTATATCTGGAGACTAATCTCCCAGCTGCCCTCCCATTCCCCTTCGCAGCCAGCCCTTCCTGCGGTGCCTTGGGTAAAACACGCTATTTCCTGGGCCTGTGTTCCCTGACTGCTCATGGTGGAGGTAGCAGCTGGGTGTGTGAGTAAGAAAATACAAGTCATTGGGCAGATGGTACGGGAAAGGTAAATCAGAAATCACACCAGGGTTCAGCTCCTGGCTCTGTTGCCCTTTGGGACATTAAGCAAGCCTCTATTAAATGAGGCTAATTATTTATCAAACAATATTACACAATTATTTTAAGTTTTATTGTGCATCATAATTTTGTGATTGTGCAAGATAATGTTTCTGTTATTTAGATGGATACTAAGATATTCATAGATGCTAGCAATGTTGTCTTTAAGTTACCGTAAAACACTTGAGCAAGCACAGAGCTAGAACTGCTTTAGCCGGGTCTCGCATCCTATATCACCATGGGCATTTTTCCAGGGCAGAAGCAGTACCTGCCCCACGTCACAATTAGTGTTTTCCTAATTTCGTGATAACTAAAATTCACTGAAAAGTACTGGGGAGAAGGGGTGAGAAGAAAGGATGTCTTTTGGGGAGCAATTAGAGTGGGCAGGAAGAGATCCTCTGAGTTGAGGAGTAAGTCCCCAGGAAAGGAAGAGGGTGGGCCTTGTGGACAATCAGGTCAGCGGCGGGGATGGGCCAGGGCTCAGAGGCCTCTTGCTCTGCAGAGCTTCCAAAGTTGAGATAGATATCTCATGGAGAACAGACATTAGTTTCCCAGGGTTGTAGATGCTGGGAAGTCCAGGATGACTTCGAGGTAGGAATGGAGGCAGCATTGGCAAAGGGAGATGACCCGTGACAACACCACTCTGCTCCAGCCCTGTGTTGTTCATGGCATGACTGAAGCGGCTGGCTGGCCTGGCTGCTGTGGTGAGCCTGAAAGACAGGCCTGTCTGTGCACCGCCCAAAGCACTACCCTGTCCACTATGTAGTAGAAATCACAAATTCCATGGTTTTGCTAACTGGGATCCAGCACCAGCTGGAACTATCCAGTGCAGCTGCATGCTGTATCCCCACAATGACCTTTAATTCATTATAATGTCATTATAATCACATCCTCAAGGCCAACACTCCCGCTCCCATGATGCACTCTGACACCATGGAACTTCCGAGATTTCCAAGAAAGGGCATGGAAAAGGGCAGCACTCAACCCTTGCCCCGAACTCCATCTCTTTTTAATATTAAATTAAGCCCTGACCAGACACCACCCCTTACAAACCCAGACTGTATAAAAAGAAGGCCCCAATCTTTGTTGAGTGCAGTTCTCTCTCCCAAGTTTACTCACATTCCTTCTGAATATGTATTATTGCTTTGTAGCGAAATACATCTTGCTTTTTACTAATCTTCATCTATGCCTCTTCCTTGAAGTCCTTCTCATATGGAGAGAAGCTAGATCAAGCCCTGCCAGGCTTCAGCCCCCAACTTTAGGTCTGGTCTCTGCTTCTGAGACAGAACCTGGAGGCTGTCTCTTTACAGGATGGAACATGGAAAGACAAAGAGGGAATAAACTGCCTCCGTCAGGCCATTTCATGAGGACATCAAATCCCATTTATGAGGGAGAAGCCTTCATGGCTGTCACCTCTTCAAGGTCCCACCTCTTACTGTCACATTGTTCATACATGAATTTGGGAGACGACACTTTAAAACCACAATTCTGGCAGTATCTTGCAAGGGTAGAGGCCTCAGAAACAGAGTCGACTATTTAATTTTAATGAAAGGTCATGATTTTGCACACCCAGGTTTGTGGAGTAAAACTGAAATCCACTACACACTGCTGTCACTTTAAATATTGTGGTCAGGGTACTAGGTCTGAGTGTGTTGGCTGCTGCTTTCTTTTTTTTTTTTTTTAAGGATTTATTTATTTTTATTACAAAGTCAGATATATATACAGGAGGAGAGATAGAGAGGAATATCTTCCGTGTGATGATTCACTCCCCAAGTGAGCGCAATGGCTGGAGCTGTGCTGATCCGAAGCCAGGAGCCAGGAACTTCTTCCAGTTCTCCTACACGGGTAAAGGATCCCAAGGTTTTGGGCCGTCCTCAACTGCTTTCCCAGGCCACAAGCAGGGAGCTAATGGGAAAGTGGAGCTGCCAGGATTAGAACCAGCATCCATATGGGATCCCGGCGCGTTCAAGGTGAGGATTTTAGCCACTAGGCCACACCGCTGGGTCTGGCTACTGCTTTCTATGAGTGAAAATCTCAGTATGCCTGAGGTTCCTTCTTTGAACCAGGCCTCCTGGGCCTTGGGCTCCCAGGCATATGATGAGGCTCCTACGAGGCCTGGAGTGATGGTGTAGGGACAGTTTTCTGTGATTGAGGTGCTGGCTGGGGTCTTGGCTGGATCTGAGGGTAAGTGGACAGAGAAGAGGAGCCCAGCCAAGCTGGCCCTTAGCCTCTGACACTGGGCCAGTTACTTGAGGCCTGTAGGAGAAGCCAATGCTCAGGGAAATCTTTACTGTCTGTCTTCAGGCTGGCTTAGCTTCCACTCCCCTCTTCCACAGCCTCGCCTCCACCTGGCCAAATTCTCCAAGTTCCCTGGCTGGGGTGCAGGAAGGAGCCGGGAGTTTCCAGACTGTCTCTGTGGAGCTCCAGAGGGAGGCTGGCAACTGGAAATTGTTAGCCGTCTCCTTGGTGACCAACGGCCAAATAATTCTGGGAATGGAGGAGGAAGGGGAGTTCTTTGCAGGGCTGGTGGCCAGGAGGAGCAGCCCTTCGCCTCCAGAAAACCTCCATTCCTCATGACCTGTGTCAACTGGGGCCCATTAGGAGACAGGAGATACAGCAGCCAGTTAAAAAGAACTTAAGAAAACTTGATCATGATGACCACACTTGAAAAAGCTGGTTGAAAAATAAAATTAAAAGATGATTCTTTGGGTATAAAATTTTTTTAAATACCTGGTTAGATTTAAAAAATTGTTTTTATTTTTGATGATGTTTACATAGTTGAGAAGGATGCATGATCATGTTGACCACTGATGGTGGGAACAGTTGAGGAATAGGGGAAAGTGGATGACACAACTGTTTCCAATTTCTCTTCTTCTCTTCTTCCTTCTGGGGGAAGGAGGGAGAGAAGCGGAGAGGGCTGCTCCCAGAAGCGTAACTGCATCAGTACCCAGGGATGTGGGATGGCCACTCGATGTCATCCCAGGGTCCCTGATGTGGAGCATGTTCCGAGGGTACTGCTTAAGTGGTCTCAATAGTTCCGAGATGCTGGTGATTTTGTTGCTCCAAGGTTGAGGAAATCCTTCCGATGTCCATTGGCTGACATAGTCCACCTTAGAGTGTCCATTTGCCCAGACACCTGCTGTCAAAGTTTGGCTGGGAGAGTTGTCCAATTTGTTCTGCCCTCCATCCTGTACACTATGGTACTAGATGTTCTCTGCAGGGCTCAATGAGTTGTCACATACCCCATGCGCATCTGGACATGGCATCCATTGCTCTGGCAATGGGGGAGGCCAAGTTCTGATACACATATTCCAAGGTTATACCACAGATCCTGTTATTTTTCCTGTGGCCAGAGCTTTGAGCCCAGTGGTCCAGTTGGGGTGGGGGTCTCCAAACTTCGCCTGAAGTGACCCCAGACCTGAATCTTGTATGTGCCAGACTGTCCAGGGTCGAGCTCAGTCTGTCACCCACATAAGCCTATACACACACACACAGGTTGCAGTTGTCTGGTCAATTCGGTCCCCAGCCCCATCTCATACACAAATAGATGCTACAGCCCAGCCCAACCCTGCCCACCACATGCTTGGCCCTATGCACACCAGTGGAAACTGTAGCCGAACTGGAGCAACCCCCAATTCCCCACCAGGGCTGTCCCTATCTTGGCTCCTGCACATGCCAGTATGTGCAGCAGGCTGGTCTGGTCTGTCTTGCATCCCATTCAGCTTTTGTACACACCAATGGGCATTACAGCCTAGCTCAGCCCAATTGACCTCACCAGCCAGCCTACACTTAAGCTGGCAGGTAGCTACCACATGTGGAGCTAGCATATGCATTTCCCATGAACTTGTGGATGATATTACTTTTGTATAAAGTTCTGCTTAATTGAGGAGAGGGTAACAAGAGAACGTTGAGCTATTACAGAGGTCACAACTGTGGGGACAGCCCTCACTCCTGGACAGAGGTTTTGGGAAAGAAGGTGTCCCAGGTCTCCAAGGAGAGGTCCCAAGGCAGCTAGTGCCGGGGTCCCTCAGGCAGGCTGTAAGCAATGGGCAGATGCTAAAGCTGTAAATTTTGGAAACATTACCACCTGGGTTCAACTGCTGCATAGCATGAGCCAGCTGCTGCTACTGAGTCAAGTGTGGTTGAGGTGCTGCTTGCAGGGAACACTCACAGGAAGAATGTCCAACCTTCCTTTGTGGCCTACAGCTTCCCTCTAGTGGCTCCTGTTGGCTGAATCCATCAGGGAGCAGTTGGCAAAGCAGAGGCAGGGTTGGCAGGGAGGGGTCAAGCTCACAATTGCAAAGCTGCATATTGCATGGAGGATTTGGGAGGTCCCGAATGAGAAATAAGAACTTTGAAACATTAGTCACTGCAGGGCCAAAAGTTCTGTCCTCCAATCTGGCTGTTTCTAGCAAGAAAATGCAGAATGCGTGGTAAGTGCTCACCTAATGTTGTCTGGCCTTGGCCTAGCTTGACACCCACACATCACAAGGGTAGATGTTGGACAGGCCATTGCCCCTACTTCTCAGCCTTCTCTTGTTTGTTTTGAAAATATTGTTGATCTTGATAGGCTCTGGCAATTGGAAGAACTTTTCTAACAGCAATAATGAATAATGAAACACGAGGTAAGAGAAGGCTTGGGAAAATATAAAATCATTGTGATCACAGGTAGGTATTTGGCTCAGCTGATGCATGCTGTCTGGGATACCCACTGCCCATTATCAGAGTACCCAGATCTGAGCCCTGGCTCCATTTCTACTGCAGTCCTGTTCATGTGGACCCTGGGAGCCAGCAGTAATGGGTCCGGTGGTTGGGTCTCTGCCATCCGAGTGGGACATCTGGATTGCGTTCCTGGAAGCCAGCTTCAGCCTGTCTTGGCCTCCACTGCCCTGGGAATGCGGGGAGTGAACTGGTGAATGGGAGCACTCTTCCTCTCACTTTCTCTGACTCTGTGCCTCTCGATTAAAAAAAAAAATAGCTGTGGTCAAATCCTACAAAATAAAGGACACGATGAACAGATCTACAGGACTGAAATAGAAAACATTGATTAATGTACAATAAAAATGGGGTTCCAAACCAGTGGGTTCAGATCATAGCTTAATAATTTGTATAGGCACAGTTGGCCTGATGGCTCACTGGAAAAACAGGGTAATCATTCTACTTCATAAATTACTAAAACCAAATTTCAAATAGATGAAAAATTTAAAAGTAACTTTTAAAACAGTTTCATGAGGAAAGTGAAACTACACAATCTAGAAATTGAAAATATTTTTCTAAGCTAAATAGAAAGTCAGAAGCTGCAGAGGAAAATATGGACATGTTTACATTTTAGAAAGATAAAAGGTACCAAAGTCAAAAGACAAATAAGTGATTTGATAAAATTTCAATAGTTTATCTATAATGCATAATGAGATCTTACACATCTATAAAACAGAAAAATAGCCTATTGGAAGAATGAGCATGGAGTGGGCACCCTGCGAAGCAGCAAGCAGTAGCTCCAGTTCTTGGCTCGAGGATTTGGGAAATCTGTCCAGCCTGCTGGCCTTGACCTTGCGTATCTTGGCTGCTGTGGGCATCTGAGAATACAGGATATCTGTCTTTCTGCTTCTAAGGGTCCCTCTGCTTTTCAAATAAATATTTTTTTAATAGGCAAATATAGAAGAGAATAACCAATCACTAGTAACCTATGGAAAGATGCCCAACTCCACTAGTAACAAAAATGCAATTTTTCAAATACGGCTATATTACTTTTCATTTATTAGACTAGGAAAAGTTAAAAAGAATGATCAGGGGCCAGTGTGTGGCACAGTGGATTGGTTCCGTTTGTAAGGCAAGCATTTCATACTGGTGCCAGTTCAAGTCCCACTGTTTTGCTTCTGATCCAGCTGCTGGCTAGTGCACCCTGGGAAGCAGGAGACGGCCTTAGTACTTTGGCCCCTGCCACTGATGTGGAAGACACAGACCAAGTCCCAGACTCCTGACTTTGGCTTGGGCAAACCCTGTCCAAACCCTAACCATTTTGGCTACTTAGGGAGTGAATCGGAGGATGAAGTTCTCTTGCTGTCTCTCCTTAATTCTACCTTTCAAAAGTGACCATTCCTAGGACTGATGGAATGCAGGAAGAACAGTGCTCTTCATTATGACGGGTGGATATGCACACTGTTGACTTGAGAAGGTGATCTGGCAAAATATGTGAAAACTAAGAATATTCATCTATGATCAATGTAGCTCCTGGGAATTATATTACACAAAAAATCAAACTGTAGTATATGAGGATATGCATACAAAAATGTTTTCAAGGGCCCGGCATGGTAGCATAATGGTTAAGGTCCTTGCCTTGAACATGCCAGGATCCCACATGGGTGCTGGTTCTAATTACGGCAGCTCCACTTCTCATCCACCCAATAAAATAAATAAATCTTTAAAAAAAAGTTTTCAAGCCTTTATTTGTATTAAAGAGTTACAGAGAGGAAAAAAGAGAAAGAGATCTTCTATTTACTAGTTTATTCCCCCAAATGACTGCAACAGTCAGGTGCTTTTTTTTTTAAGGTTTATTTATTTTTATTGGAAAGGCAGACATACAAGAGGAGGAGAGACAGAGAGGAAATCTTCTGTCCAATGATTCACTCCCCAAGTGACCGCAACAGCTGGTACTCGCTGGTCCGGAGCCAGGAGTTTTTCTGGGTCTCCCACACGGGTGCGAGGTCCCAAGGCTTTGGACCGTCCTTGACTGCTTTCCCAAGCCACAAGCAGGGAGCTGGATCAGAGATAGGGCAGCTTGGACTAAAACAGGTGCCTATATGGAATTTTTGGCATTGCAGGTGGCAGCTCAGTACTACAAAACACCAGCTCCCTCTCCTTCTTCTTCTTCTTCTTCAAAAAAGATTTATTTATTCTTATTGGAAAGGCAGATTTACAGAGATAAGGAGAGACAGAAAGATCTGGCATCTGCTGGTTTATTCCCCAAATGGCTGCAATGGCTGGAGCTGAGCTGATCTGAAGCCAGGAAACTCTTCCAGATCACCTACATGAGGGCAGGGGTCCAAGGCTTTGGGCCATCCACCGCTGCTTGCCTAGGCCATTAGCAGAGAGCTGGAAGGGAAGTGTAGTAGCTGTGACACAAACTGGCACCCATATGTGATCTTGGCATTTGAAGGGGGAGGATTAGCCAATAGAGCCATTGTGCTGGACCCTCTCCCTCCAAAATATTTTACAATTCTATTTTTAGTGGCAAAAAGACTAGTAATGGTTGAATGATATATGTACATCTACATAAGACAATGCCATTCAACTATTAAAAACAAAAGGTCTCAAAAAGACATTGTAGGACCCCTCTTATATGAAGTACTGGAGCAGTCCCAGAGACAAAAGGGAAAATAATGGTTGCTGGGGAGGAAGGAAAACAGGGAAGTGTTTAACTATGAAATTTGTTTTGCCAGAGGAAAAGAATGTAGAGATGGGTTGCACAATAGTGTGTGTCTATGGCTATATAAAAATGAGGATTGAAAACCTATTACATGTATTTTACTATGATTATACTAAAAAAGAATAAATTAGAGCAATTTTCCTTGGCATTTTGTTAGGTGAGAAAAGCAACTTGAAGGAGAATCTATGGGGTAGTTATTAAATAACTAACAGTCTACATAGATAAATGCCTGCTGCGCAATTCGGACCTGCCTGCCTGGTGACTCAAATGTTTTTGCACCCTCCTCAGGGCCTAGAGCTCCACGCAGGAGTGGAGGTGATGAAACTAAATCACTCGTTCAGCCTTGGGTGGCAAGGCACCCTTTAAGTATTCTGCTAATATGATGCTCCCTACCTTAACTCTGACCACACTCTCCTCGCCCCAACAGCAACCCCCACATAGAGCTTCTGCACAAACTTTATTGAAATGAAAAGCCGGGATTATCATCCCTTGGGTCCCAGCTCTTCCTGATTAGGTACAGATGACCTGACAGCTGATGGGACCTGATGGGGCCTGAGCCAGAAGTCAAAGGCAAGAGTGCTCTGAACCAGGAGGTGAGATGGGTAGGGGCCTCTGGAGCTGGGAAGGATGCAAATGAGGCTCAGCCAACAAGGGGTGGGGGACATTCTCACATTGGAGGGGACAGGTGAGGGCAAGGTACAATAAATTCTTCAAAGGCCATTTGTCTGTTCATCTTCTCTAGTTCCACTCTCTGGCTCTTAAGCATCCTTCAAAAGGCATCTTCCCACCTCCGATATCCAAATTCGGCCCTGACTTCTCTTTGCTTTCCTTTCTCAGTGATATCAGGAAACCCCTCTCAGTGTAATGAAAAAAGAAACATCTTTCTGCACAAGTCCACTCTTCCTAGAGCGACAGAATCATCAAAACTCTCCAGTCGATGCCTGAACATCCTAAGCTGTGCTTTCCAACAGTGGTAGCATGAAAGCCATGTGTTAGCCAGCTCTTCCTCACTATACCAAACTACCTAAAAGAAGTCACTCATGAAGCAAAGAGATTTATCTGGCTCACAGTTTCAGAGGTCTATACCCAAGATTCGAATGGTGTCAATGGGTCAGTCTGGGTCTGGTAAGGTCAGAGGATGTTGATGGCAGAGTGTAAGAAGAGAAGTGTTCACATGGCAGAGCAGGAAGTAGAGAGAGAGGCTAGGCCCAATTCAGCATTTTTAACCAACCCCCTTGTGAGAACTACCTTTCAAAGGCTCCTTTTCCCAATAAGCTAAAGAACTCCCAGAAGGCTCACTTCCTAAACACCACAGGTGTGTAGGTGGGGTGTGTTCCTTCCTGTTTAGGAAACATTAACTCATGAGCTGGAGGATTAATAAATTAACTTATTTTTATTTGAAAAAATTACAGAACAAGGATACACCAAAGAGAGAGCTCTTCCATCCACTGGTTCACTCCGTAGATGGCCGTAACAGCTGCAGTAGACTGGTCTGAAGCTGTGAGTCTGGGGCTTCTTCTAGATCTCCCACTTGGTACAGGGAACCAAGAACTCGGGTCATCTTTTGCTGCTTTCCCAGGCACATTAGAGGGAGCTGGATCAGAAGTAAAGTAGCTGGGACTTGAATTGAGGCTCACCTTGTACGCTGGCACCCCAGGTGAAGGCTTAAGCTGCTACACCATGATGCCAGCCCCAGAAATTCACACTTATTCAAATTGCACCATCACATGTCACGATTTAAAACAAACTAAGAGGATGCTGTGGTGCAGTAGGATGCCTGCATTCTATACTGGCGGGTCAGTTCAAGTCCCAGCTATTCTGCATCTGATCTAACTTGCTGCTTAAATGTCTGGGAAGGCGTGGATGATGATATAAATGCTTACATTCCTGCCAGCCCTATGGGAAACCTGGATGGAGTTCCTGGCTCCTGGCTTCAGTTTGACCCAGTCTTGGATGTTGCAGTTACCTGACGAGTGATACTGTGGATGGAATATATCTCTGGATGCTTGTATCCCTGTCTTTCTTTAAATTAGTACCCACATAAATCTATTTAAAAAAAAACAAAACTTGGACTTGTTGCAATGGCTCTATTGGCTAAACCTTGGCCTGCAAGCACTGGGATCTCACATGGGGGCTAGTTTGTGTCCTAGGTGCTCCACTTTCCTTTTTGCTCCTTTCTTGGGGCTTGGGGAAGCAGCAGAGGACAGCCCAAAGCTTTGGGACCCTGCACCCTCTTGGCAGACCTGGAAGTTTGCTCTGGCTCCTAGTTTCATATCAGCTCGGCTCTGGCCATTGTGGCCATTTGTGAACCAGCAGATGACAGATATGTCTCTCTTTGTAAATCTGCTTTTCCAATAAAAATAAATAAATCTTAAAAAATAAAACTTTAGTTTTCAGTTAAATTGGCTACTTCTAAATCCTGTCCAAAAGTCATAGAACACTGAGCAGGCACGTACTCTTTGCATCTCTGGATATCAATGACAAGGTGCTTGTCTTTCTTTCTTTCTTTTTTTAAGATTTATTTTTATTTTATTTATTTTATTATTTTTTTTATTGGAAAGGCGGATATACAGAGAGGAGAGACAGAGAGAAAGATCTTCCGTCCAATGACCGCAACGACCGATGCTATGCCAGTCTGAAGCCAGGAGCCTCTTCCGGGTATCCCACGTGGGCACAGGGTCCCAAAGCTTTGGGCCGTCCTCGACTGCCTTCCCAGGCCACAGGCTGGAAGGGAAGCGGGGCTGCCGGGATTAGAACCGGCACCCATATGGGATCCCTGGCGTGCAAGGCGAGGACCTTAACCACTGCGCCACCGTGCCGGGCCCCGACAAGGTGCTTTTCTTGATGTAGATGTTCATCTGTATCATCCTTAAATTCTTAACTAAGCCAGGGAAAGGCTGGATCTGATTTCTCATGAACCATCCAGGAGGTAGCAAATAGCTCTGGCAAGGCCACAGAGGTGGCTGAGCAGGGCACAGCTGGTGGGGCTGGAGGGTACAGAGGGATGCAGCCAGGATTCTTTGAAGTGGTCACACACTACTGTAGTGGTTCCCCAAATTGAGCCAACATGTTGCCCTGAGTACCTCAGGAAGGAGGTCGCCGAGTCCTACCCCCTGAGTTTCTGATTCAGAAAATCTATGGTAGGGATTAGGAGTTTGCAGTTCTGAGAAGTTTCCAGGTAATCCTAATATTGCTGATGGCAACCCCACCCTGAGCACTGCTGCTCTCTGGGCATGTGGGACAGCAGAGTAGCGAAGCATGGATGAACCACTTTTATCTTACACACATTTGTTTCAATGAGTGTTGAAAAACTGTTCCTAGCATTAGGTTTCCATTGCTGCCTCCCAACACCTGTGATGAATGATGACCTCTTTCCTCTCTCCCCTGCAGGAAGTGAGCATGATCCCTGCCCCTAGGCTTGCTGTCTAGGGGACATGCTCTATCTCCTTAAACACACTAAATAACGGTCAAGGATTCACAGTCCCAGGTACCTTACCTCTCCATCTGGCTGAGGCCTGGAGACTCCAGGATGGGTAACTAGGCCCAGCATGGAATGGGTGGAGGGTAATTTCAGGCAGCTCCCACTCTAGGCATTTCGTCTTGCTCCTGTGCAAAGGCCGGGTCTTGGGAGAGACAATGTGGGAACCCCTGGGCCCCAAGACCCACGGGGTGTGCCCCTCACAGCACTGATTTTGCAGGTCAAAAAGAGCTCCCCCACCCTCCTGTTTGATGATCTCAGACACATAAAAAAGGCTGAGCTCAGCGTGAGTGACTGAGATGTGAGCATTGCCTCAGGGTCTCCAGGGCCTCCAGCTGGGTACCACACCACCTAGGTCCACTTTGACAGGATAAAGTGAACTCATTTATTCAGTTGTTTTAAGTGAGCTAACGCAGGGCACTGCCAGAAGATCAAGACATAAATCTTTCCCAGAACTCTGAGTCACTGCCAAACTTAGATCAAACTCTCTCACTGCCTCTTCAAGATGGGGTTTCCTCCCCTCTAAAAATGAGGCAGGGAAAAGTACTACAAACCTAGGGGGTGGAGGGGAGGGTGTTAGCTGATTCTGGGAATCACAAACTTGTCAACACTTTGGTCTCATAAAAACGCATCCAGTAAAAAGGGCAAAGTTTCATATCAGAGGTTTTTTTTCTTACCACGTTCAGTGGGCACAGTGGGCATCGCTCATCATTTGGTCTGGTTGTAGGTTAACCATGGCTGGGGAATGAGGGATTTTCTTCTAGGACTGAAGGCTGCCAGGGATGGGACGGCTTGTCACATGTCACCTTGTGGGGCCCATGGCCACAGCTGCACAGGCTTCTAAATGAGTGCCTGGAGCAGGTCAGGTTTTTTTTTTTCTTTTAATTTTTAATTTATTTTACGATACAGTTACAGTTCCATAGGCGCTGGGATTTCCACTGCCCACCTCCCCAAACTCCCCTCCCTCACTATATTATTATTACTATATTATTACAATAGTATAGTACTTCAAAAAACAGTCGTAAGTCCATTATTTGAGCAGGCCAGTTTTAAAAACACTTAGAATTACCCCAAGTGGAGAAACCTTACCCAGGGTGCCGGACAGCACGGAGAAGAGGTGACGAGCCTGGAGGAGAAACTATCTGCCCTCCCTCCACTAAGAATCCTTTGCAAACAGGGTAAAGCAGCAAACATGTGAAAGAGGGTTGCCCGCAGTCTTCTACATGCTGGATGGCTTTTTGTGCCCCTGTCTATGTGTCTCATTAATGCATAATTATGACCAAACTCTAGTTACCCCTCACCTCCTTCTCCTTTTCTTTTTCTCAGCTAAGAGTTCTCCTTAGATTTCTGTTCTGAGATTTTGTTACTCCCTATGTGGTGTGGCCACAGAACTGTGGAATCAGAAATCTGAACATGGATATAAGTCCCAGGAGATTCATACTTGCATTAAAATGCTCTCAAATGAATGGACTCCAACAGAATTTTCCTACAGTTGCGAAACACCTGTGAGCTCTTAGGTAGCAGGGTGGAAACTGGGCTGAACAGGGAATGAAATCCAGTGGAAACAGTCTTTGGCTTCAATTCAGCCAGGGTTAAAGTGACTGACGCTGACCAGTGACAGTGCTACAAGGTTAGACTAACTGGACTTTCGAACTGTGAGACTCAGGGCTGAAGTCACGGCAGGTGAAATGGCTTTGTCCATGGCCACAGAGCAGGTGCACAGGCCAGGTGTGACTGGAGCCCAGGTCTCCTTCCCCTAGCTGCACATATTATTCTGCCTTGCTCTGCTGCTTTTGTGTCTTTGGAAGACAGACTGATACAAGGGGATGTAAACCAACAAAATGTCTCAGTCTACCATTGGGGTTCCCTTCTCCCACACAGTTCACCGGAACCCCTCATTTTCTTTTTTTTTCTCTTTTTTTTAAAGATTTATTTTACTTTTATTGGAAAGGCGGATATACAGAGAGGAGGAGAGACAGAGAGGAAGATCTTCCGTCCGATGATTCACTCCCCAAGTGAGTGCAACAGCCGATGCTATGCCGATCCGAAGCCAGGAGCCTCTTCCGGGTCTCCCACACGGGTGCAGGGTCCCAAAGCTTTGGGCCGTCCTCGACTGCCTTCCCGGGCCACAGGCAGCTCAACCGCCGCCCATATGGGATCTTGGGCATGCAAGGCGAGGACCTTAACCATTGCGCCATCGCACCAGGCCCATGGAACCCCTCATTTTCAATCCTTCCTGCCAATCCCCCTGGCAATCTTAGCGTTTTGGCCCAGGCCTCTTTGCTGCAACCATGTTTTCCTGACCTTTTAGAGAAAAGAAAAAAATCTAGTATTGAAGAAATTGTCCACAAAGAAACGAGTGAAATAAAGAGCTTATCAACTGTCAAATGGATGCAGTTAAATAAAACATCAGAGTTTTTTTTCTTTTTGGAAAGTGATAAAATGGATATAAAATTAATTTAAAGAATCAACTGGTAATGATATTTTGTAATGGAAATGGGATAGAATTAAAGCAGCCATGGGGGGAAAGTCCTTAAATTTAAAATACATTATGTAGCATTATACAACAATAATGCTAAAAACTGTAGGATCAGCACAAAAAACTTGAAATTAAGTAGGCACCTAAATACCGGTATAGAAATATGATAAAAGAGTTACTATTATAAGACAGAAAATGCAGACTGTTCAATAAATGGAGTCAGAAACATTAGCTATTATTTTCTAAAAGGGGACAATGTCAATTTGACATATCTTACCACAAATGTTAAAGTCAAACATTTTTTAAAAGGTAAAAACAGCACAATATGGAGAGAAACAATCTTTTCTACGGTAGTGCTAATACTATAGACCCAGCAGCTAAAAAAGGAAAATTCCTGAAATTATTGATTGTACGTCATCACAACAGGCTAAATAATTTTGTATGGAAAACATAAATTTTAAAAGCAGAACATGATGGGAGAATACATTTCCAGCAAAAGTGGTCAATATATTTATTTTAAAAAATCAATTCATGAGGCCCAGCATGGTGGCCTAGCAGCTAAAGTCCTTGCCTTGAACGTGCTGGAATCCCATACGGGCACCCGTTCATGTCCCAGCTGCTCCACTTTCCATCCAGCTCCCTGCTTGGGACCTGGGAAAGCAGTCAAGGACGGCCCAGAGCATTGGGACCCTGCACCTGCGTGAGAGACCCGGAAGAGGTTCCTGGTTCCCGGTTTCAGGTAGGCACAGTACCAGCCATTGCGGTTACTTGGGGAGTGAATCATTGGATGGAAGATCTTCCTCTCTGTCTCTCCTCCTCTCTGTATATCTGACTTTGAATTAAATAAATAAATCTTTTTAAAAAATCAATTCATGCAACTTAATAGAAAGAACATTAAGAGTTCAAGAAGATACAATGGGCAAACGATATTACAGGTATTTTTAAATGAATCACATACCAAAAGGAAAAAGATGATCATGTTTATACTAAAAGAAATGTGAGGCAACAAGGTGAAGAGATCCCTTGCTGGTCAGGTGAGTTGAAATCCATGGGGCATGGATCCATGCTGGCACTATTTATCAAAACCCCCCAGGGGAAGGATGCTGGCACTTTCTATCAAAAAATCCCCCCAAACATCCAGTCACTGCACTTGATACTCCATGTCTCTAATTCTGAAAACTAAGCATACTGGGCAAAGAGACAGCTACTGCAGTATTACAACTACAGTCTCGGAAAACACATATCACACATTCTACAAAGATACGCGCGTCTGTGCCAGATAGGATAAATCTGGTCGATGATTATTTTTGGCTATAACCCCAAAGACACTGTGGGAACATGAAATAAAATACATCTGTATGTTTCAAATAAGAGGATATGGTTAACATATATGCACTGAATATACATATTCATATTAATGAGGACTGTATCATGAGAATAATGATTATGATAAAGAGATATTTTGATGATTTCTCTGCCTCTACATTTGTTTGGTCCCATTCTGCACGAACTGACAAAGCTTGGTAAAAAGAGATGGTCAGCCAGGGTAGAATAAAGCTAAGATGGGTGCACTGAAAGGCAATCATCCCATTTTCTCTTCATTTGTGCAAAACTATCATGGAAACACGTGCAGAATCTCAGAGACAATTTTATTCCAAGCTCTCATGGATGTCAAGGGCCGGAATGAGAGCGTCCATTGCAAGCAACTGCTCACCTTCTGATTGACTGAACCCACCTCACAAAGCAGCCAGCTCAGTCTGTATCATCCAAATCATGCCTGAGGCTGTTACAATGGCCACACCGCTGCACTTCACACAAGATAGAGCCTCCTAGTTGACCACTGCCTTTCACCTAGGGCTTCAAGCTACAAATCACAACCCACATAACCAAAACGTGTCTTTTTAGCAATAAAAAAAAATTACTAAGCTCAAGATAGTACACCATCTCCATACATGAGAAATATATCTCAGGGGCTTGGTGTGGCTAAAGTCCTTGCCTTGCATGTGCTGGGATCCCATATGGGTGCCAGTTCTAATCCTGATGCCCTGCTTCCCACAAGCTCCCTGCCTGTGGCCGGGGAAAGCAGTGGAGGACAGCCCAAAGCCTTGGGATCCTGCGCTCGTGTGGCAGACCGGAAGAAGCTCCTTTGAATCAGCACAGCTCCAGCCGTTGCAACAACTTGGGGAGTGAATCAGCAGATGGAAGATCTTCCTCCCTGTCTCTTCTCCTCTCTGTATGTCTGACTTTCCAATTAAAAAAAAAAAATCTTAAAAAAAAGAAAAATATATCTGAGCAACTAGAATCCTTCTATTCATTAGAAAAACCAATCATGGGCAAAAATGAATTCCTCAAAATCAATGTGTGTAGAGTTGCCACTTCTCTCTGAAGACCATATATTTTATTTTAAAAATTCCTTCATATTTCCGTCTTTCTTCTCACATTAGAACTTCTGGCTCTTGCCAGCCTCCAAAGCAGAAGGCTGACCAACAGCTAAAGGAGAGTAAGGTCAGTACATGGGCAGTAGGAACCTCCATCATCTGGCTGGATTTGTTGTTTTTCTTAGCCAAGAACTAGCCGACTTCAGGTGTTTCTTGGGTTTTACTAGAAGAAACCAAAACTTTATGGTTTAAGGGGAGTTGGAAAATCCTTATTAAGGATGGAGGATGGAGCTGCAAAGGCACGCACACTTTAAAATGCCGGTCTGCAAAGGAGCCAGAGGAAGCAGAGCAAGCGAGGATGGTCTGAAGACAACGGCTTGAGCAGCATTTCCCAGAGCAGACATCAGATGTCCAGTGAAGTGGGGTGGGTTATGAGGACACAGCCCGGTGGACGCATCCCTCCTGAGGAAGGTGGTGAGAAAATGGAATGTACTAGGTGTTCACTGGCCAGCCTGGGGCAGTGAGGACAGGAGACGGGTGGACTGCAGACAGACAGGGGCAGCAAAAGCGTTTGACTCCTCTCAGTCAGGGATTTAAAAAGGATAGGATATGAGTGCATCTTTCTGAAGACTGTGGTATTTCATGGTTGGTGGGTTAAAATGATATGGGGCCCTTGGCATCCATGAAGTGGTACAGGTTTGGTGAAGGGGTTAGGATTTCAGAGGATCTGACTCGTTGGTACTCCTCTGGTAAAACTGGGTTGGGTTCAATTGCCAGGCTTCTGTGGACCCTCCCACGAGGAGCGCTCAGGGGCTACCTGAAAACAGAACGCAAGCACAGAAAAAGGCCTGACTCAGAGGGTATAGAAGCGCAGACCTAGACAGAGAGGTCCTGAGTCTGGGGCCACATCTCAGTTTCCATCCCAGTAGCGGGATGCCTCCCTCCTCTTGGGTCCTCTTTCTGATTTTTCTTAGAGGAAGGACACTGATCCTCTCAGATCAGAGGACCAAGAACTGAACAAACCAGCCTCTCTCAGCCTGCTGTCTGGAAGGGACTGCTCCCCATCCTGCCCCACACCTCCCGCCATCCTCTAAGATTTTCCATGGTTGAGTTTAGGTGCAGAGTGTGCCAGTTTTCATGGTGATGAAGCCTTGCTGAAGGGAATCAACACTTTTTCATAACCAAAAACAATATTTCTTGAGCAGGAACTGCCAGATATCCCGCCAATCTATGAGCACATCATGTGCCTATCTTGCTAGTAACAGTTGCCATAGACCCAGCTCCTAATAGAAACTAACAACACAGCTGCCAGGCAGGCGGGGTGTCCACTCAGAGGATCTAGTCACAGCCGTGCTCTCCTTAACCATGGGTTTCCACATACCAACAACACCGAGCTGGCCAAGAGAAACCCAAACGGATTCAGTTCAGTATTTAGTGCCAAATAATACACAGCTGATCAACCCCACTCACAGACGCACAGAGATTATTTGGTTTTTCTTCGCCTTTCCCTCTGCTTCTTCCTCAGGCAGGGACTGAGAGAGCTGATCTTGGCCTGGTCCACATACAGATGTGCAACTGCTTTCAGTTCTGAGCAAGGAGCTGCACCCTGCAAAACAGCCTGCAGATGACTGACTTGCTAAACTGGAAGGGGGGCTGTTAATACAGCTGGGATGCATGCAGAAGACAGGATGGTTTTGCTGCCTCCTCGGTGGCGAGGCAAAGGCACGTGAGCAGAGCAGCAAAGGGGAGAATGCTCAGAGTTTGCAGACCCTGTGGGAACAGCTGCCAAATGGAAATTAGTAAGACACTCAGGACGGTCTGAACTGCAAAGAGAGCCAGGAAAGTGGACGTAAGACACCCCAAGACCAAGCTGAGTGTGGTTAAAGTCCAACTCAGTTCTCAAATAGGAGAGAGCAAAATATCTTGTTGTACTTGCTAAACTTATTCACCATGTAATTTGGGTTCAAAAATACAATGGAAAACATCAAGGGAAATCAGTGAATGAGAAAATAAAAGTTGTCTTAACAAGAACATTCCCTGGGTGTCTAGTAGGTGCCGGATAGCATATTAGGGGCTGAGTACGGGAAGCTGACTGATCTCACCGTCAGTCTAGAGGAAGGACCACTCAGCGAGGGCGAGCCTGGCACACTGCACCCTGAAGCAGGACTTCTCCCTTCTGAAGGTTCCGGCCCGAGGACCTCCCTGCTTCTGGGCCTCCTTCAGACAAGCCTTTACTGCCTTATTCCACGGCAGTTCTCACAAAAGTGTGACTCTCTGGGCTCTATTCCCGCAGCATCTGGCTTTGCACACAGGGGAGGGAGTTCATTTCTCCCTCTGGTTCTCCAGATCATTCTGATATGGGCTACGTCTGGAGAACTGCCTCGGTGGGCACACATTAGAACACATGGCACTGAACACACGGCACCCTCCTGTTCTCTTAGAGGAGCTCCTGCACATCTTCTCTGTTAGAAGCTGGAACAGATTCGAAATCAGGCAACCTGTCTGCCCTTCAGCACAGCTTGCTACACACTGAGTTATTCTGAGTTGCCACCATTAGGATTCTGAACTGAGGTTATCTTGTTAGCACCAGTCATTTTCCTTTCTCTGGTTTAGCGTAAGTGTGTTCAATACATAATGTGATGCTCAATTAAGGTCCTCAATGATTTTCACTTATTTCTGAGCCCTGATGTTGGGGTTAAAACACATACACACACAGGGTGACATGCAAGTAGACTATCCAAACAGGGGAGAGATGCTCACGCCCTCAAGGTGACAGGAGCGTGCCCTGAGGCCCGGGGAAACTGCCCATGGCCCTGGGCTGCAGGCTCCAGCTTTCTGTGTGGGGAGCTGCTCACCCTGTTTTCTCAAGCATATGCTTTCACTTTTGAGTAACAAGTATGAGAAATAAAAATAAAGATCTCAATGGGATGTGCAGAAAAATGTCCAGGGTTCTTAGATATACTTTTAACTTCTTAAAAGTAAAACTTGTTTTCTTCAAATGTTATTTCTTTAATAAGGTGAATGGTTTTCTCCTTTCACCCTTATTGCCTGCTTTTAAGAAAAGCCTGTAATAAAACCACATTTGCCAGAGACTACAAAATAAGTAATGGAGACTATCATCTTTAATGTGGAGACAGGGAGAAGCACAATAGAAAAGTATTCTGAAATTCTGTATTTCACTTGAAGCATTAAACATGTAAAATGCCTTCTCTTCCAACTTGTTTCACATTTTTGAAGATTTTAAAGATCTTATCCTCACAAAAGAATGTGTGTGCACCAAGAGAAGAGGGTGAAGGGGTGGAGGCGGCGAGGCATCAGGGCAGGAAAGGGTGCCCTGTGAGGCCTGAAGACCTGCAGCTTTCTTGGTTGTCCTACTAGCTCAAATTTCCAAACCAGCAACGTTCTACTGCCATCTAGCGGTACTGTCGGATCCTCACAGGAGACAGGATTTGCTCTGACTATAAAAAATATAAATCCCAAACCACTCCAGTAGCCCAAGGAGACATTTATCTGTGAAAAGAGTAGAGTAAGACATATCTTGTTCTTTTTTTTTTATTCAAAAAGATCACGTGCTTTACATCAATCTGGTTTCAGAAAGATCTCAAGTCTCTGAACAAACACCATGACTATGCCATCCTAAAAAGTTTTTTGTTGAAAGAGCCTCAAACATTGAAAAAAAAAAATTACCTTCAAAACCCACTGGGACATTCTCACTTAAACTAGGATATTTCACAAACAATAAAGTTCTTTCTTCAGTATTCAATCTTTTCAATCTCATCCATGTCTTCAGGGTCCAGCTGCTTAATATTTCGGTCTGAAAGAACAAAAGACAATAGTCTTAATCTGGATCTAAGGGGAACTTCATGTTACCTAATTTGGAATTTAAGATAGCAAAACCTTTGGAAATAACTGCTCCTGTGACATCCTGCACAGAAAGCCCTGAGGTAGGAAATGGATCAAAATTACCCAATGCTTGACTGGCTAATCCTCCCCTTGCAAGGGCTGGGATCCCATATGGGAGTGGTTCCCGTCACAGCTGCTTCACTCCTGGTCCACTCCACAAATGGCTGCAATGGCTGGAGTTAAGCTGATCCGAAGCAGGAGCTAGGAGCTTCTTTTGGGTCTCCCACCTGGGTGCGGTGTCCCAAAGCTTTGAGCCATCCTCTGCTAACTTTCCCAGGCCATGAATAGGAAGCTGTACATGAAGTGGGGCAGCCGGGACAAGAATTGGAACTCAGGTGTGTACAAGGTGAGGATTTAGCCACTGAGCTATTCTGGTGGGTCCAAAATAGAAATAGATCTTTTTTTTTTAACTGTTTTTTTTAAACTTTTTTTAAAAGATCTATTTAAAAAGATCTGTTTTTACTGGCAAGGCAGATCTACAGAGAGAAGGAGATACAGAGAAAAAGATCTGCCATCTGCTGGTTCACTCCTCAAGTGGTTGCAATGGTTGGAGCTGTGCTCATCTGAAGCCAGGAGACAGGAGCTTCCTCTGGGTCTCCTGTGCAGGTTCAGGGTCCTACGGCTTTGGATCATCCTCCACTGCTTTCCCAGGCCACAAGCAGGGAGCGGGATGGGAAGTGCGGTACCAGAAGATGAACTAGTGCCCATATAGGATGCTGGTGCATGCAAGGCAAGGGCTTTAAGCCACTAGGCTACCATGCCGCACCCCAAAATAAATAAATCTTTAAAAAGATGAAACAAAACAAAACGAGCAGCCCAACCAATACTAACTAAAAGAGCAAAGAACCCAAATGCACCTGCCCTTAGAACACACTTATCTAGATACCCTGGGGGCAGAAAGTGTGGGCAGTGACAGTGATGACACCTTAGGGAGGACGGAGGATCTTACACTGCTGTCACTTCTCAAGAGCGGGTCCTTGGGATTCTCTAGCAAATTGTCTGAACGGTTCTTTCTCCCTGGCTCCTGCTAGCCTCACAAAGAGGTGCTTAACGTACTTCTCTGCAGGATCGGGGAAGAGCGACTGTTGACACCCCTTTAAGAGTTCAGACGGCATCTGTGTGCCGGGGTGCATCTTCCTGGATAGTGCTCACTGCTTCCAGCAAAGGCTGAGCACCCTGTCCTAGAAGACAAACATGCTTCTCCAGGTCTGCTCCCCACACATCTGTGGACTTTGGGGGAGATCCCAAATCACAAAGCTCCATCAGGGTGCACTTGTCCAGTCCAAAGCTCCTGCCCTGTTAAGATGTGGCTGGAAGAGGGGCTGTAGACCTAGAATTCAGCATCCATCCTGTATGGGAGAGTAGGGCAGAGATGAAAGCAGTAACAAAAGGGGAAGCTGATGTTATAGGACCTGATTACGTGGCTTACAGCTCACTCTGGGACGAGAAAAGCTGCTCTGGACTCCAGAGGGAGTTGCAGTGTGGACATCTGAACTGACATCACTAGTTCCAGCTGATCTGAATGCTTCTCCTGAAGCACCTCATGCCAGTTCTTTACTCAGTCACCTTCTACAAGCACCCTGGTCCTGGGAGTCCGAACCTCCCTTTGGATGGCATCAGCCTGCCCTTTACTGCGAGCTTCTGGGCCTGAGCTCCCCAATGCCCATCAGCCCCGGCAGCAGCAGAGGCCTGAGCTGATGCCACAGTGGAAGCACTTACTGAAGTGCTCCTGAATCTTCATCAGCAGCGGCAGTTTATCCACTTCAATCATGTTGAAGGCAAGGCCCTTCTTCCCAAAGCGTCCCGTGCGCCCTATACGGTGCAGGTACGTCTCATAGTCCGGCTCCTCTAACTGGTTGACAGGGAGATCGAAATTCACAACAATCGTGACCTGCTTCACATCAATCCCTGGAAAAGCAAAAACACCACAGGGTCTTGGGACATTTTCGATAGGACACAGCCATTCAGATACAATGTATAAATAAAGGCTAGTTTTATAGGACGGAAATAAGTACTTTGCTCAGAAAGTTGCTTCCATGCTGTGGTGCAGGGTGAGAGTACCAACAGAATAAACATGTAGAAAGCAGGTGTGTGCTTGTGTGAATGGGGGTTTCTGTGTCTGTGAGGGATGGATGGATGGGAGGGGGGGGAGAGGGAGTGAGGGAAGGAGAGGGAGAGAAGGGTTCTCACCAAGACCACAGAGCAGCCACACTCCCCTCTGCCTCTATTGTACCAAGTCCCTAGCAGACCCCTGGGCCTTGTGTCCTTGACCCATTATGGGATCCCAACTTTGCTGCATCCCTTGATCAATGTTCTAGTAAGGTTCTATTTTCTTAAAGTCATGTGAGAGGCAGTGTGACAGAGGGAAAGACAGACAGATGCGTGTGGACAGAGAAGAGTGGGAAAAGGGAAGGGGAGGGGAAGGAAGAAGAGAGATCTTCTACCCGCTCACTGCTAAATAGCTCACTCACCCTAAATAGTTGCAACCATCAGACCTGGGCCAGGCTGAAGCCAGGAGCTAGTAATTCTGTCTCAGCCTCCCCAACAAGGGGCAGGGGCCCAGTACTTGGGTCATTTTCTGCTGCCTTTCTAGGCACCTTAGCAGGGAGCTGGACTGGAAGTAGAGGAGCTGGGACTAGAACTGCCACTCTGATACGGCATGCTTAACCTGTTACACAACAAGTCAGCCTTGGATCTTTATTAACCTGTGCCTCAACTCCAAACTGGTCTCCCCATCTCTGAACCCACTTCTCTACTCCCACCTAAGACAATCACTACATCAATGCCCAGGGCACAATGTGTTCACAACCCACTGCTCAAGCAATTCAAGTCCTCAAAGCTCCTAAAGTTGTACCTTTTCCTCCCTTAACCCACAAGTACCACACTTCAGTCACAATATCTGCCCATTTCTCATACTACAAATTCTCATCCAAGTGAACTACAACTCTTTGAAGTCTAGTGTTGCCTACAAAGACTTGGTGCCTTTCACCCAGCGACACTAGCAGGCTGCCTGGATAGTGATGCCCTGCCAGCTTTCTCTGCAGCATTCTGGGCTCTATGTAATTTAGGGCAGGAAAGGGAATTTTTGGCCTGCAGGCAGTGTAAGACCTGTGAAATCACTTGGTTGGTATGGCCCTGTCAAAGCAATGGCAGGTCAGACCCAAAATTCAATAAATCTATAGCAGGCCTATTATTCTTTTTATTTAAAAATTTATTTTGAAATTTAGAGTTAAAGAGACGCAGAGAGAGGCAGGGGGAGGGAAGAGGGAGAGAAATAAGATCTTTCAACATCTTTCAACAGCCGTTCACTTCTCAGGTGTCTATGTTGGCCTGTGCTGGACCAGATCAAAGCTAGGTGACATGAGTTTCATCTGTCTCCCATGTGGGTGACAGGGGCCCAAACAGTTGGGCCATTTTCCATTGCTTTTCCCAGGCCATTAGCAGGAAGCTGGATTAGAAGTGGGACAGCTGGAACATGAACTAGTGCCCGTGTGGGATGCCAGCATAGCAGACAGCACTTACACCTGCTATGCCACAATGCCGGCAGCAGGTTAATTTTTAAATTAATTTTAAAGTGATTATTTTGCATGGCCCATTGGATGTTATAATATCCAATGACCTCTGGTAGAAAACAAGGTATGCAACCTCTGCTTTAGGGTCTAAAGAGTTGTGCTGTCCAGTATGGTAACCGGTAATTCTATGTGGATATTTAAATTTAAATAAACTCCTCAGAGATATTCATCATTAATTATTAGGACAATGCAAATACAAACCAAAATGATATAGAACTACATACCTACTAGAATGATTAAATTACTAAAGTGATAATACTAATTGTTGGCAAGGATACAGAGCAACTGGAGCTCTCCAATACTACTGATGGGAATGCAAAACGATACAACCATGGTGGGAAAGAGTTTTTCAGCCTCTTAGAAAGCTAAATGTACACTCATCATATGACCTAGGAATCTTACTTGCAGGTATCTACCTAAGAGACAAAAACAGATACGTTCCCAAAGACCTGCATATGACTTTTTATTATAGCTTTATTAAAGATAGCTCCAAACTGGAAACAATCCAGATCCCCTTCAATGGTGTAATGTACCACCAATGGTCTACTACTAGTCGTACAAAGGACAAATGTTAACATATAAAAACAGCAGTGACGAAACTCAAAATCGCTGCACTATTTGACTTCATTTATAAAGCATCCCAGGAGAGGCAAAAACATAGAAACAGAAATATCTTCAGTAGTTGCCAATAATGCTGGGAGGAGGAGACTGCAAAGGAGCATGAGGAAATTTAGGGGAGTTCAGAATGTTTTGTCCTTTGCATATGGTGATGGCTATGGGACTCTCACAAGGACTTACTGATCTACACACTTAAGAAGAATACATTTTATCCTAAGTAAAATTATATCCCAATACCAGATTTTAAAAACACACACACACCTCGAGCACACACGTTGGTTGTTATAAGAACCTTCTCTTTCCCATCTCGAAACCTCTGGATGATAGAAGCCCGCTGTTCCACGGTCAGCTCTCCGCTTAACAAGGACACCTGGTGGCCATCCTGCATCATTTCCACAGTCAGCCATTTGGCATTTCGACGAGTCTGTGTGGAAACACGAGAGCCATTGCAGCACCCACCGTGCTGGCAACGCTCATGTGTCTGGGGCAGTGCACAGGAGGAAGTGAGCTGAGAGCTTCACTTTTCCCTCCTTCCTTGGGGAGCCTTGCAATGTGCCACGGGACGCTCCCTCTGCTGCTGCGTCTAAGGGTCACATTCTCTCAGTTCGTCATCCGTGGATATAAACACGTCCCACTTACTTAACATGGTGATAGAATGACAAGATGATTCAATGCAATAACAATAATGACACCAATGTGTGCCAGGCACCCAAATGAAATCTTTACATGTGCAAGGGTCATGTGCATTCACAACAATTTAATGAAACAGTTACTAATTTTATATGTTTAAAGATAAGAACAAACGTTCCCAAATTTCAAAATGGTAAGTAATCTGCCTGAAGTTACCCAGCTACCCTTATTCCCTTATTCCTTTCCTTCTATCCTCCTCGTCTCTTTCATCATTCCTTTCACTTCCCTTCATTTGCCCCGCTTTCTTTTCTCTTTCCATCTTTCATTTTAATTGGAAAGGTTGAGTAACAGAGAGTGAGAAAGAGAGATTTTGCAGTTCCTGGTTCACTCCCCAAGAGCCTGCAACAGCCAGGGCTAAAACCCTGGCTAAAACCAGCAGCCAGGAACTCCATCTGCTCTGGGTCTTCTACATGGGTAGCAGGGATCCAAGCACTTGGGTTATCATCTACTGCCTTGTCAGGCACATTGGCAGAAAGCTGGGACTTGTGCTGGCCTTCTGATATAAGGCTGTGCCAAATGCTGTACTACAATGCAGGCTTGTACAGCTAAGCTTTTATTCTGTGAACACATTTTCAGTGCTGTCTGTATGCCAGGCAGGTGCTTTAGCCAAAAATTCAAACAGGGTGATAACAACAGTAACATTCTTACAATGTTCTGTAAAAACTTCAATCATCAACCTACTAAATGTGGAAGTGTTAGAAGAAACCCCTCTAAAATAAGAAGGCTATTTCATATCACACTGCAGATCCCATTCCATTACTGAAACTTTCCAAGTTTCACCCACAAAATACAAATAGTCTCATTTCAGAGCTGTTCTGTTAATTAAACTAGTTAACACATGAAATGGGCTGAAAACCCTGCTTCATCAAATGGCATTTACTGTTACAGTTCCCCACACTCCTGTGCAGGGAAACATGAGGACACACTCGGCAGGGATTACCTGACAGAAGATGATGGCCTGGCCGATAGTGATGCCACCATAAATGTTGCACAGCGCTTGGTATTTTTCTTTCCTGTTCTCGCATAACACGTAATACTGTCTGATGTTGTTCAGGGTCAGCTCCTCTTTACGCAACTTGATAACATTAGGATCAGGAATGATTCTTTCAGCAAACTGCCACACCGAGTCCTCAAAGGTTGCTGAGAAGAGGAGCATCTGACATTCGGAGGGTAAAGCTCTGTCAAGGAGAAGGGCAGAAAGCGGTCACACAGCTGCTGCGTTGCCATTTTCCTGCCAGCACCTCAAGCCTGCTATCAGCTGCTTTGAGCACACCTGCCCAAGTGAGCACCTGTCTGCCATGGCAAGCTGCATCTTCAAGTAAACAGCCATGTGCCCTGCCCTTCCTTACTGCCAACAACACATACAAATATATGAATGGAATGTAGAGCTCAGAGCAAAGTTGAGGCATCTGCTTTGCAGGGTTTGAGGTTTCTTGTGCTAGTTTTCTCCGGAGGTAAGGCAGACTCATGGATGCTCTCCATGGTTATAATGTCACACAAAGCTATAGGGTGACAAGGGAAACAGGCTTAGCAAAAAAAAGATAGTAAACTGTGTACATTATTTTTATATTGACTACTCATTGTCATGATAACTTGAAACCTTGGGTTAAATAGAATACAATCTTATTTTCATGTTTTTAAAAGACTTTTCATTTATTTAAGAGGCAGCGAGAAGGCGAGAGTACTCCTATCCCTGGATTCACAATTCAAATGCAAACCCATGACTGGGACTGAGCCAGCTTTAAGCCAGGAACGGCATCCAGCTCTTCCACGTGGGCGGCAAGAACGCACTGCAGCCATCACCACTGTTTACAAGTGGTGTCTGCACCAGGAACAAGCTTGAGTAAGGAGCCACAGCCAGCAATCAAAGCCAGGCATCTTAATGTGGGATACGGGTATTTTAGCCACCAGACTAAATGCCCAATTCTCCCTCCTCCTCTCTCTTTGTACATTTAATGTGGCTACTAGAAAATCTAAAATTACACATATGGTTGGACTTACATTTCTCTAGAACATCACTAATGTAACCTTTTTTCAAGATAAAGGAAGAAAAACCTAAAAAATTGAAGGCTAAATAAACATAAATGCTCCAATTTTTACTTTTCACTGTCTTGAGTAGAAAATGAAAGGGATTTTCTTTGCCCTATTTAACCATTTCATCTTTCCTGGAGTTCTGAATTTTTCATTTACTAACGTGCACACGTAGACTTATTGGTAAGAACATGACAGTTTTGACGTCTGGCTACGATTATTTTCAGGATGGCTGGCTGAAAGTATGTGTAAACATCACTTGGCTCCCCTACTTTAAACAGCTAGGTATGCAGAATACTAGACATGTATTTTGTGTAAGAATTTGTCACTAGAGTATACCCTGAATATAAGACATCAGGAGAAGAATGCATATCATATTGCAGAACCTTTCCATTCTGCTCCAAAATGCCAGGAACTGGCCAGACTCCAACTGCCACAAGAAGAAGAAATACATGAGAGTTGTAGTGCCCTCCAGAGGACAGCCATCCTAAATGAAGCTTCCCAAGGTACAAGTTCCACTGATGCACATAGAGCTGTCAATTACGATTTAACTCCTCATATGAGCTCATGAAATGCTAGCCAAGCACTACTAGCTGTGCAAAGGTAAGGTCTCCTGTGAAATAGACTGGAGCAGACAAACAAAACTTGGATAATTCAGAAATAATGCTGAAAAGTAAAAAGACACTTGGAGTGAAATCTTCAGAGTGACAACAGACATTCCAACCACAATGTACAGGAAGGAAACAATCAGAGAATACCGCCAGATAAATAGAGAAACTAAATCATTGCGTTATTTCAATGACTGAAGGACACACACAACCACAGCGAAAGTTAAACAACAAACACACAACATAATGTGCCAGAAAAATTCTGGAGTTGGATAAGAAGGGGAAGGGAACAAGAAGAGACTATCTTGAGACAATCTTATACATTTAGGGCAAGAAACGCAGCACTGAAAGTTTTTTTATTTTCCCTTCTCCAAAAGCACCAGCGCTCAGCTGAAGAGTGGGTGTTGAGTTAGGCTGGCCATACACAGTCCTGCCTTATTCCGTCATCCCCGAGAGCCCTCTGAACAGAGCACAGTTAACATTTCCTAGTTCAGAGATGGCAAGTTAAATGTCAAGCAGGTGAACAAATGGGGGAAATGTTGATGAGAGATGTCACATCTCTAGCAGGTTAGAGTGGATTCTGATTTTACCAACAGCATGGAAGTGATATCTCAAATCCCAGCACTAACAAAAAAGTTCTTCCCTCTTAACATGCTTTGATTAGCAGAAATAGGGCTTCAAAACAGCTTTTTAATTTCCATTAAGTATTAATAAAACAGAAAATATAAGACAAAATACTTTTCATACCAGACAATGTGAGGATAACTTTTCAGCAAACCCCATTCAGACCATAAAGTTCCACTGAAAAAAAAAAGCTATATGTCTTGCATATTTTGCATATAATCTTTTTTTCTTAAAAACCAGATTCATGTATTTATTTGAAAAATGGAGTTGCAGAATGAGAGAGAGAGCGCACGAGAGAGTGTAAGAGGGAGATCTTTCATTTGTTGGTTCACTCCTCAAATAGCTGTGGTGACTGGGACTAGGTGGGTCCACTTTCTGCTGCTTTCTCAGACACTCCAGCATGGAGCTGGATAAGAACTGGAGCAGCCAGGACATGAATTGGCATTATATGGGATGCTTGCAGCAACCTAACCTACTATGCCACAATATCAACTCCTCAAAAGATTTCTAAAAAGGTGGTATGGTATGCTTATCTATGATACTGAGCCTTTCATGACTGTTTTTCCATTTCTTTAAAACTTGCAGAACCACTTGATATTTCTAACTCTATAGAAATGAAAGGCGACAGCTTCCTCAGCATAAGCTTGTAAGATGATTGTCACCATTGCTGGCCACTGCAAAGATTAAAAATGCTGGCTGGCCATGGCATCATATTTTCAAAGTGTGAGACACACACACAAAAAATAACCTTCTCCAATTTTGAAATACACTGAATATGATATTAAGGAAGGGCATCTTTAGGGCCTTAGAAATAAGTTTTTAAGAAAATAAAATGAAACGGTAATTGTAAGGTGATAGATATATTATTAGTTAGACTGCAGAAATCACAATGTATGTCCAAACATCAAACTATATATCTGAATACATATGATTTTTGTCACTTATGCCTCAAAGTTGAAAAAAATAAAACTAAAGGATAAAATTATAAAATAAATAAATAAAACATACTGCTGTAAGTGAAATCTTAACTGTTCACACTTAACATTTTTATCAGATATTGTCACATTGGACTAATGCTAGTAAACATTATCTTAGTAAGAGTAGATATGCAAGTCAAAATAAATTTTACATTTGACTGTTTTTAGTTGGATCACCACATGAGAGAAGGTGAGGTAGCCTAGTGGCTACAGTCCTCGCCTTGCACGTGCCAGGATCCCATATGGGCTCCGGTACGGGTTCCACCTGCTCCACTTCCCATCCAGCTCCCTGCATGTGGCCTGGGAAAGCAGTAGAGGACATCACAAAGTTTTGGAACCCTGCACCCACATGAGAGACCTGGAAGAAGCTCCTGGCTTTGGATCAGTTCAGCTCTGGCCACTATAGCCATTTGGGGAGTGAAAGAGTACATGGGAGATCTTTCTGTCTCCTTCTCTTGTAAATCCGACTTTCCAATACAAATAAATAAATCTTTTTTTTTTAAAGAAGGCTATAGACAATACAGAGAGATATTATTGAAATTGGAAATAAAACAAGCATCCAATTGTTCCATTAGATAAAAAGGAAACATTTTAGGGTATAGATAACATCGGAATTGCTCTATTTACCTTCTCTTTGTAAAAAAAAAGTTTTACATTTATGTTTCTTAATAAGCAATAGTGCCTAAAAAATAGTATCTCTAATATGTAGAGCTAGGGTTAACATAAAATGTGCATCAGAGCCAGGAACATTGTGAAATCCTGATGTTTCCTTCCCTACTGAAAGAAATAATGAGTTTTCTAGAATTGGCATGCACAAATTTTAAGAATGAAAGGATGCACTAAATGTCTAGAAACATGAAGTTAAAAAACACACACACACACACAACAGATGGAAGCATGTAGCTGAGAAGTTTCAGAATACCCAAAAGTTTCCAGAGAGAGACAGATAAAGTCACACTCTAAAGCTTGGAAATGAGGACGCCACTGACCTTTTACTAAGAACAATTCTAGAACATTGTAGGACATTAAATACTACAGTTACACCTAAGACCTTTTCTTTTCTTTCTTTTTTTTTTTTTTTGAGAAATTTTGTTTCTGGATTTCAATAACAGAATTCCTACAAGGCAAACTATCAATTAATCAAAAGATCAAATTTACAGGTATTAATAAAAATATTTCCAGACATGTTAGGGCTTAAAGATGAGTTTCCTATCCATTCATTTTAGGATGATTACAGAAAATATACTCTAGCATATTGTGGAAATAATCTAAGAAACAAGGTCCAGCAAATATTGAAAACTGTAACAGAGCAAAGGGCAGAGCCCTGACGGCAGCTGTGTCAGAGGCTGGAAAGCAGTCAGGTCAGACAGCTCGAGAGGGAGGGGACCCGGCCGATCTCCGAGAGAAAACAGAAATGCATTAATTTTTAAAAGGTAATTGACTTCAGAAATGTCACTGACTTACGACGTACTTAATGGAATAGCTCAGGAAAAAACCAAAGATCTCTATAGTGAAGCTATCAAGATGAAAACAAAAAAGGCAATTATCAAATTATAAGAAAGTCTGTGTAAGAGAAAACACAATTATAATGATAATGCTTAGCACACCAGTGAACATAATGATAATACACTACTACTCTATTATGTTATTATTATTTATTAAGAGCATTTGATTAATAACTCTATTATTAATATTAATAAAACAAGACTCTTAACTAAACTCTCACGATACAATCATGCAGAGGTGATACAGGGAAGACAATGGAAAGTGGCTGACAGTTCCGAAGAGCCCAATTCCTACCAACCATAATGGGAAGTCAGCAGATAATGACTAGTATCAGCAATAGCGGTGGAAACACATGATTTAAAAGTGTGAATGCCAGTGTCAGAAAAAAGTACTTGGGGGTGGAGCAGGGAATCTTATTTCCTATTTATAATTCTTATGATACTATTTGACACTATTTGAATTTAACATGTTACTTAAAACTGATACAAATTCCTAAACCATATTGTCTAAATAAGTCTGAGATTGGGATTGGTAACCTAATTTTAAGACCCTGGGGTGATCCCACTAGACAGGACAAGAAAAGGATATGCTTTATTTATGAACCCGGTACCATGTCAGGACTAGACCATCACTCTCCTGGTCCCAGGTAATAGTATTCTCTGCTCTGTCTAGTTATCTATTGGATCCTCACAATAGTCTTCTCAGGTTTGAACAGAACCTCTTCAGAATTCTGCTTAAAATAGAAAACACCACTGGAAAACTGTAGACTCATGTGGATTCCATCTGCAATACTGCATTGTAACGCTAAAGCCAAGAAGGGGAAGATGCTGGAAAACTGTAGAAGTCCAAAGACCCTATGAGCTGGTGAAAACAATGAAAACTTGAATTTGTTTTAGAGGCAGAGGTGGTAAGGAATTAAGCAACAACGATAGTTAGGAGCAGTAGACAAATGGCACTGCTCGCCTAGACAGAGACCTAGGAAGAAGGGATGGCTCCGAGTTACCTTTGAATACGAATACTCTGATCTGAGAATCCTTGGGTGTCAATCATCACGTCAGCTTCATCCAGGACAAACACACGGATCTTAGTCAAGTCAATTAATTTTCTCTTAAAACACCAATCTAAGACAGTCCCAGGAGTCCCAATGACAATCTGTTTGGTGACCTCAGTGCCTCTGGGAACTAGGAGAAAAAAAGGGTTTTAAGCTTTCCTTCAGATATAAATTGCCTCACTTCAACAGGGCAACAGAACAGAAAATTCCTAAGCAAAAGCATAGATTGCAATGATTTTCAAGAGTAAACCCTCAGGGTCATGGTGTTTATGACTTTGTACAGTTTTAGTTTAAAATTGCAAGTTTCTAGTTTATTTGAATAGACGTGTGTATTTGATTCTAGCTCATGATCATTCAAAAGCCACTTTGTCTTTCAGAAATACTGCACAGCTAGGAGAGCCACAAATCTTTCCCAAAGAAAAACAACCTAAATACACATCAGACAAAACACTGTGTAAGTAGCCAACAGAATGAATGGTATGTAAAAGCCTCCATTTTTTTCTTAAAAATAAATATTCAGTGAAAACAAGCACATTTACCTGGTTAGAGCAACTCAAAACAAAGAAACAAAGACCAAGGTCCTGTTAGTAATATTGCTATGCTGAATGAAGTCTGGTGGGATAGGAAGACTCCTATCTTCTGAGCGTTTTAAAGTTTCTCTTTTTAATATAAGTATGAGAAACACTGAGAAGAAAAAAAGCATTCTGCATAAAACAGTCAAGTCTCACACAAACTACAATAGAAACAGGTGCTATTAATCTCCCACTTTAGAGAGAGCGATGAGAAAGCTGAGAAGCCACACTGCTGTTAATGGTGAAGCTGCCATTTTTGGGCAGCACTGGCTTACTGGTACATACTTCGATTCCCTCGAATGGCATACATCACTTGAACATCCAAGCAGAATTTTCCCATCTGCTCGACCACACGGCCAGTTTGCAGAGCCAGTTCATAAGTAGGAGCCAGGCAGAGGCACTGTCAGAAAAAGAGGCCAGGAGAAAAGTTTATACCAGCCATTGTTCAAACTTAATAAAATTTCTACAGGGAGAGCTATAGAAATCTAACTGGAGACTTAGGAGTTCCTGGTAGTTTGTAAAAAATAACACTGACTTCAGGTGGAAGAGCAGAGCATGCTGTGCCTGGAATCGTCAGTTCAGACTGCTGGTGCTGGAGATCGAGGTCAAACTTTGCACTCTGTAGGCAATGGTCCACGAGTGAGCAAAACTCGCGAGCAAGACCAAAGTTGAAGCTTGTGGACAAGGGTCCACAGTTAGGCAATGGTCCAAGGCCACAGGCCTGTGTGCTCTGAGACATCCCTGAGACATGCATTTACTGACTTCTATACTCGGGTCATGCTATTGTTTCCTTCTCATCAAACACTGACTGATTACCAGCAATATGGGATATAACGAGCCACATTTTTGTCACATTCTCTGCTGTAATTTGATTCCCAAAGCACCTCAATAAAAGACTGAGGCAGTGAGTCTTCTAGGTTGACCTCCTTCTGCAGAGAAGGGGGCTTCCCTTTGGCTGCCCCTTTTCATAGTTTTTTATCTTTTGTCTCTCTCATTTCCTACTTTCTCAATTATACGTTGTTCCTCCAACTGTGCTCATGCTGCTGCGGGCAGTGGTAAATTGGAGATTTAGGTTGAGTGGTTTAAATTGAATATACTTTAAAAGTTAACACGTTTGAGGTGAGTGCTGACTAACAGAGGGGTAAGAGGCAGGAACATGCAGAACAGCTAGCCTTTATTTCTTTTCCTCTAAAGTGTTATTCAGACACACATTCCTAGTCATCCTTTTTGGTGTGGGATTGATGGGATGTGAGAAGGAGTCAATGAGAGAGAGGGAGCCAAAGTCAGTTATAGCCTGAGCTCAGTCTGCACTGCTTCTGACCATCAAAGATCTGTCTCCTTCCAGAACAGTCCCTGCTTGATCCACTCCATCTACATTTCCTATCTACCTCCCTACCAACCAACCTCTCAGAAGGATGTTTTCCTAAACTCTTATTCCATTCCAACTAAACATGGTGATGCTGGCTGGTGGAAGAAACTGGTGGCATCTAATCATTTATGTGTTTCCATTAGGGATCTGTGATGGAGATGGAAATGAGAATGCCAAAAAAATTTTTTCCATGCACTTTTCAACATGTGCTCAAGCACAACTTACCCGGAAGAACTTTCACTGATACTACCAAGTGTCAAATACAATGTCACTGAGCTTGTTTAAAATGTGCAAGGTCTCCCATGCCTTCTGTGCCCAGAGCTTATCTTGTTAATCATAGGGGGAGCTTGCTAAGAGAGCCCTTGTGCTCCTTACAGCATTTACTTGGTGCAGATGGGACCTCAGCTTGTCAAATGAGTCAGAAAGTGCATTTTGGAGAAGGAGGGATTACCAGATATTCTTCACATGTGAAAACTAGGCTAGCAGAACCATGTTAGTGGGTGTCATGCTGTTCAGTCATTCTGCAAATGCAGCAAAGATGCTTCCTACCTAAGCAGCAGCTCCCTTTCCTACTAAATCACCAAGGGGAACAGATGAGCTCCTTGCTCCACAGCTATATGGTTAGCAAATACCACATTCCTGCTTCATTCTAAGAATATTATTAAGATGTATATTGTGTCACTGAATCTGTATGATAATCCTATAACCAGCCATCCATCTATCCATGCATTCATGAACCCAATGTTTAATGAGTGATTTCTACACGTTGGGCACAATATTAGGACTCAAGGGTGAACAGAACAGCTATGATCTGTTTATTTTGAGGCACTATCATTCATTGCTTTACAGACAGGGTAAAAGATCCAGATTCACATACTTGCCTGTGACATTGGGCTAATAGGAGGAGTGGCTAGTAAGCGGAATGTTTAGGTGGACTGTAAAACTTGTGTTTTCTACCTCGGCCCCCTTTTGGTTGTCCAGTGCTCTCTGAGCTCAGAGAAGAATGTCTATCCCAAGCATATCAATGCAGTAATCACATAATTTCAGTAGTATCACCTAGCACCAACACATGATGGCATTCTAAGGAGTCCCCCCACTGCCAGTCTTTCCTTACCTGTGGGAATAGTTCCAGTGCATTCACTCTGCTGAGCATTGCCAAGACAAAGGCAGCTGTTTTCCCTGTTCCAGACTGGCTCTGAGCTATGAGATTCTGGGGTCTGCAGAAGAGAGGAGACCACTAGACATAAACCAACACAATAATGCAGGCATGAATTGAAGAGAATAAAAATAACCAGGTTAGAATACAACCACACTTGAAACTCACGGATGTGCAAGCATCATGGGGAGTGCCATCTCTTGGATTTTGGAAGGTCTATTAAATCCCATTGCATAGATCCCTCTTAGTAATTCTTCTTTTCTGGCAAAAACAAAACAAAACAAAACAAAACAAAAAGCCACCTAGAGCCTGGGGTTGCTCAGCAGCTTCAGAAGTGTACACTTGAAAGGTGAATTCTAAATTAAGCCACTCTGCTACTGAGCTTAAAAAAGTTAGAAACTTACTCATACCTCAACTCCTAAACAATACAATCATGCCTGTACTGCTGAGTCCTTAAACTAAAAGGTTATGCTACAAGCTGATGCTAAGCATGGTGGTAAGGGTCCAAGGCTGAACTTCTCAAACAAAGCAAAAAAGAAAAAAAAAATCTAAGAGAAGTATACCAGTTTTCCTGAAGGGTTATCTTTTTTACATAAGTAGAAAGTAATTTGACATATAGTTTTTTAAAATGGTATTGATATTTTTGTCATCAATGCCCTTGTGGATTCTGGTATGGCGACTAGCAATACGGGCAGTCTCTGTTTTAGTATTCATCCCTTATAAATGTAAGAGTAAATTTTGTTTTCTACAACAATGTGCTCATTTTGTTAGGCAATTCAGGTATCCTAGTGTTCTTTGAGCTGTATTTCAGCTGGATGTAATATGTATACGTCTTAATATGTGGTTTAGGAAAAAAGGCAGTTCTGATGGTTTTACTATTAGTAGGTTAACTTTTTCTAGGTTGTGCTTTCCAGCATTTTCTCTTACCAAAAGAGCTAAAAATACTCACAGTCTCAGCTCTTCAAAAGTCTTTACTGAATAGAGCGGAGAGCTAGGATCCTTCTGTAAGACTTCAACTCGGTGACTGGATTCTACCAACGACTGACGGATTAATTTGTTTAAGAGTGAATTAGCTGCCAAGTCCACTTCAAAAGCAAAAATAAAAGGAAGGAACGTTAATACTACTGAATGGCCATCTAATAACCTGCTTTTCCCGACCCAGTGATTGTTAAGCAAGCAACTGCCTCTATTCCCATGTCATCTTAAAGAAGGCTCTAGAAAGAGCGACATAGCATTGAGAATACTTTATTATCTGCTGTAACACCTCATGTAAACCTATGTCCCTCTTCATGAAACTAATTATTCCACATCAGCTGAAAATTTCAATCCATTAATTGTATGCCCTACTTCAACATCTATAAAAGATCCATGTACTTCACTTTAAACTTTAGTGTGTGTGTGATATTTCCAACTGAAAAAAAAAACAGGCAAATCCTGTGATGTTCCGGTGGAGACTGATGATTCATTCAGCTGCAAAAATGAGGATAAACTGAAACAGAACGTTAACAGATATGCGCAAATGAACTAATTTCCTACCTATATCATCTTCTTCATTTTCATCGATGTTAAAAGAATCATCTAAAAGGAAGAGAAACAATGACAGTGAAGACAGGGGCTGAGCACATCTGCTGGGCATGCACTCCAACCTTCCTCTGCTCTACACCGCGTATCCCGGCAGGAAGAATCCTTTCATGGGGTAGGGAATGACTGCGAAGGGCTTTAAACGCACAGAACCAAGGCATTTCAGTAGGCAGGGACACCATGAAGGCAATATTTTTAAAGTCAATTAAAGCCAATGTACTTTATTCTAACAGCACTCACCTATGCCTGGGACTGCAGTATTCCTAACATCATGAAGGTTCTTCTGGGTGTGGATGAGGTTTGAAAACTATTGAAAGACACAAATTTCAACCAATATTAGGAAAGAGACCATCAAGCAGTGAAGAGTGGTGCTTCCTTACAAAGGGGCTGGAAGGGATTCTGAAGACCACCCCAGCAGAGTTTTCCTTGCAGCTTTAAGGGCTAGGTCTCCTGATGGAAGTATCTTCGTTTGGCCAAGTTCCTCTGTAACAGGCCTCCAGATTAAATGTTACTAAATACTTGTGGGTCACACCACCACCAAGGAGAGGGCGACTGGGAAAGCAAACTGGCAGGTTTAAGAAGAAAGCTAGCTTAATGGCCAAGTTGTGAATAACAATGATATTAATAAGAGAGTCTCCTTAGGACTAGCAGCTGTCTTCCCTTCTTGGATTTACAGGTGTCTTCGTTTTTGTCTTTTCAAACCAAGGTCTTCCTCCCCGCCCCCCGGGTTCCCCTTCTCCGTGGCCCTCTTCCAAACCCTTCCCCACTTGACACCCCACTCCAAACGCTGGCAGGGCTCGCCCTCCCCACCCCGGCGGGTTCGCCCTGGTCTAGCCCCCAGCCCGTCTGCCCTCCCCGGGTGGCGGTTACATGGCTGTTCAGCCGCTCGCTCTCCGCCGCCCCTGCGTCGCCTGCCCAAAGTAACGACGCCATAGCTGCGGCCGCTGCTCCCGCCCCCAGCACGTGCTCCCACCACAGGCGCGAGGAAGTGCCCGGCCCCGCCGGCGGCCAATGGGCTTCCGCGGAGGACGGGCCTCGGCGCCCGCGCCCACCACCCGCGGCGCCGCGCGCAGGCGCAGAGGGCGCGGGGAGACGACCGAGGGGAGGGGATGCGCGGGCGGGCTGGGGGAGGGGCAGAGAGCAGGGATGGGCAGAGAGCAGGGATAGGGCAGGGGGAGAGGATGGGCAGGGAGAGGGGCAGAGGGCAGGGATGGGCAGAGAGCAGGGAGAGGGCAGGGGGAGAGGATGGGCAGGGAGAGGGGCAGAGAGCAAGGATGGGTAAAGAAAAGAGGCAGAGAGCAGGGATGGGCAGAGAGCAGGGATGGGCAGAGAGCAGGGATAGGGCAAGGGGAGAGGATGGGCAGGGAGAGGGGCAGAGGGCAGGGATGGGCAGAGAGCAGGGATAGGGCAAGGAGAGAGGATGGACAGGAAGAGGGGCAGAGGGCAGGGATGGGCAGAGAGCAGGGATAGGGCAGGGGGAGAGGATGGGCAGGGAGAGGGGCAGAGGGCAGGGATGGGCAGAGAGCAGGGATAGGGCAAGGGGAGAGGATGGGCAGGGAGAGGGGCAGAGAGCAAGGATGGGTAAAGAAAAGAGGCAGAGAGCAGGGATGGGCAGAGAGCAGGGAGGGACAGAGAGCAGGGAGGGCCAGAGAACAGGGATGGGTAAGGAAAAGGCAGAGAGCAGGGATGGGCGGGGATGAGGGACGAGGCCAGGGAGCAGAAAGGACCGCGGTCATATCCGAGGTAATTTGGCTTGTCCCCTGTTCGCACTTCTTAGTTGTGCCTCTGGAGGGGGGCCCGCGGCTGACCTCGGCCAACACTACCACAGTTTCGGGGCTCTTAGTGCTGATCTGAGAGCCTGCTTCCCGTACCCCAACGTCCCCTGCCCAAGGAGAGTCGGGCGGAGCGGAGCGCCTGTCTCCCCGCCCGGCTCCGCCTCCACCCTGCTAGGGGTAAGAAAGGCCAGCGAATTGCAAGACACAGTGGGCGTCGGATCCGAGTGATGGAAGCAGAGCTTCCGCAAGTTGCTCTGTTCTTGTGCTAGGCACCTGCGGCGTTCCCACCTCCGGTATTGTGAATCGCGACCCCTGGTTGCAGCAGCCCGGGGAAGAGTTTTCGGCCCAGCCTCTACCTCCTGCGTGCACGTGCACCACCGGGGCTCGATCCTTTGCACTCGCCAGGACCACGTCTTCTCTCGGGCAGCTGGAGGCTGGGCAAGCCGGCCATCAGGGCCGCGACCTCTCCGTGGTGCTGAAGCCTGCGCTCCAGCCCCGCCGCTCCGAGCTCCCCTCCTTCGTCCCGCGGGCACCACACTTCCCGTCAGACGCCACATTTGGGTAATAATAGTAAATGCTTTTGTCTTAACGGCATTTGTCGTTTAACCAGGTGCAAAATAGGTTCAGGACCTCCAGTCTCAGCTTTCGCTCAAGGGTAGCCGGCATTTAAAATATAACCTCTTGTCTGTTTTAGCGCGGCACTATAACGTCTCCCTTTGTGTTTGCATTGCCACAAGCTCCGGATTCTGCCTGGTCGGAGGCCCAGGAGGGTGGTTGGCCGCAGAAGCATTTAGGGCTGGCTCGGCGTTCGCGCCACTCCATGACCACCGCCGCGGGACTACGCATCCCGGGAGGCTCCGCGCGCACGCCGGCGGCACGCAGTGACGACTTCCGGTCCCGGCCTGCGGCGCGGACGGCTTCGGCAGGTGAGCGTGGTCTCTGCCAGTGGACAGCTCTTTGGGATCTAGCTGGAGGGGACTCTGGGGCGGGCGGCTGAACGGTAATGCTCCCGCCGCGCAGAGACTTTTATCGTTTTTAGGAAAGCGGCGGTGTGTGGAATGGGGCACCGCTGAAGGATGCAGCTTTCTTTTGTGCATGTAACTTCCTGGAGTCCGGGCGGAAGTCACTGCGCCCGAGCTCTTTGGTTTCTGACAGTTTAGAGGCCCTGGGCCATGGAGTTGAACTCTGTTAAACCTGTTTCTAGACACAGCTCGAGATCCCCGCACTGGACGGGGAGGTGGGCGGCGGTCGTGAGGTTGTCTGCGGAATAGGTGTGTGTGCTGTTGTTTTTCAGTGTGGGCCATCTTGGGCATTACCGCCCCTGGTTTAAAAGCGCATCGCGATAAAGGCTACTGTGGCCTCTGATTAGAATGTTCTCGGGATCAAAGTTTTACTTTCCCAGATTAAGCTTTTAAAATGCAACAATGTAAGATTGAGTGACGATGCCCCTTCTACAGACGAGGTGTAACGTGCAGATTCCTTTCATGGTTAAGTGATGACTGCACTGTTGTATCTGTTGGGAGCTCCTACACTGGGGTGCAGGTGTGCTGTGGACAGCTTGGCTAGAGGCTGTTACCACATGCTGGCCGCTTAATAATACTTGATAGCCGGTTAGGGAACTGATTAAGGCCCAGATAAAGAGGGTAAAGAATTTGTATGTAAGACATGCAATTTTGTTTTCCAAGAAAACAGGAATAAAAACTAAAGGTACTTTTAAAGCCACTCAAGACCTGAGTGGCTTTCATCTTGCTCCGTGCTCTTCATTGTGTACACACTATGTGACTGGGATTGTTTACAGCGTATCAGTATTTTGACATTTGAAGATATTCAGATGTTTCCTTGCCCTGAACTATCAAATGTTTTTCATTTTTTACTTATTTGCAAGTGAGTGTATTCTACATCTATCTTGTAGTCACAGATTCTCCTGTTAAATGCCTAAGCAATAGAGCTGGCAGAATTTATTACAGACAAAATGAATTTTAGCAGGTATTAATGGTTAAGGTCATATATGTTGTTTTTTAAAGATTTATTTTCATTACAAAGTCAGATATACAGAGAGGAGGAGAGACAGGAAGATCTTCCATCTGATGATTCACTCCACAAGTGACTGCAACGGCTGGTCTGTGCCGATCCGGAGCCAGGAGCCAGGAACTTCCTCCGGTCTCCCATGCGGGTGCAGGGTCCCAAGGCTTTGGGCCATCCTAGACTGCTTTCCCAGGCCACAAGCTGGGAGCTAGATGGGAAGTGGAGCTGCTGGGATTAGAACCAGCGCCTATATGGGATCCCAGCATGTTCAAGGCGGGAACTGTAGCTGCTAGGTCACCGCCCCGGGCCCAAGGTCATACATGTTAAAAAAGCTTTCAATGAGCAAACATTCTAAGTCTTAAAATGCTGAAACTGACTTCCCAGATTTTAGATTTTCTTCATTGCATTGTATTAAATACAAATTGCAATATAAGACTTGCAGTTGTTATTTTGTTCCGCACCTAAACAGGCCAGATTTTGGTATGGAACCTGCATGACTCCAGATGTTAGCAGTTTGAAATTCTACTGCAGAGGAGGAGAAGCTTTCAAGTGACAAGCATTTCTAAGAGTCTGATAAGTCATTGTATTCTGGAAGACAACGGTTTGAGGACAAAAATACTCAGAAAACTGAAACCAATGAGTTTGGATTTTTCTATCTACATAGCTATCTGAAGTACTCTATTAGCGATGGTAATTACCGCTGCTGTTACCTCTTTAGTACTATGTGTGAAGGGTAGTTTGTGTTCTTCATTCCCATTAGCTGTCATTCATTTGGTGGTGAGAGTACAGTGGGGACCAAAAGTAGAATTTTCTTTCAGGTTTGAGATCTTACTTTGGAAAGTAATAAAAATAGGGTTCAAGCTCATACATTTCCAAAATTCTTTAATAGATATTGCCCAGCACATATTAAAACACAGAAATAACATCAAACAGCAGGAAGGAAGTGTTCCTTACTGATCTGACAGAATAGGAGGGCCGTGCCTGCGCCTTTCTCTGGAATGATTTCTTTTACAACTGCTGAATTTGAGAGGGGTAATCAGCTCAGAGAGACCAATGATGGGTAAAGTTTGTACTCTAATTTTCTGTGGGTTATTTAAGTCTCTTCCTTCCTGCCCTGTGAGAGGAGAGAATAGCAAGACAACTCAGGAAGGAAAGAGAGGAAAGGGAAGTTTCCTGGGCATGACCCCATTTGCAAGGTCACAACGAACACCCCAACGGAGGGCGGATCTTTTCTTCTCAGTTGGTACTAGGTAGTTGTTTGGAACATAGATGTGCTGAGGTTTGGGCTGGGGTTCTGCTCTACAGAGCATCTGCTCTCGGATGCCCCAGCGTAACTCCTTCCTGTGGTCTTCACCAGGTAGTCGCATTGAATCCCAGTCACGTTTGTACTCAAAATATCGGGCTACACGGTCTATCTTGCCTCGATTGCGGCTTAACTGGTCCAGTTTGGGAAGAATGAAGGACTTAGGTCTGCTGGCAACAATCAGGTCTTGTTCATAAGCCTGGGGGCCCATTCCTTCTCTTTGCAGATAGCAAATGAACTGATCTTGAGAGATTCCTTGGTATTCATGTGGTGGATTAAATTTTTGTGAAATATCAACTGGGGATTCCCTGTCTTCTTGGAACTGCAGATTCATCAGCTTTTGTCTTAAGTCACAGAGATACAGATCACTTTCTGTACCGGATTCTGATTCGCTGACCATCGACTCATCTGTAACTAACACCTCCCCATCTGGCTTTCTCCGGAGCACTTTTCTTTTCATCACTGGCTTTCTCAGTCTTTGGGAGACTTCTGAGCCTGTTTCTGAAGTGACATTACTTTCTACATGTGGGTACTGTAGTTGCACAGGAAGAGCAGCTGTCTTCCCTGGGGTCACTGAAGCTTTACTGTAGGGATCGTACTGAGTAGACTGGGCTTCTCTCCTGACATCTCCTTCACCCTGTCTTGCACAAATGTGGGCTAAAGCTGTAGCAGCTGCTAAATTTCGTTCTTCTGGATCCATATTGGCCCATGTTTGTCCATCAGGTCCCATGAGTTCCTTCATTGCTTCCCCTACAACGTGTGGCCATCTGCAAGAGAGAATGCCAGTCAGTTTTCTGGTAACAAGCGATCAGTTCCCTCAAAGGGAGAATGAATAAGGCAACATTTCAGTAATTATAGTAAGATAGTGATGCTGGCGGTATGGAGGGGCCATTTACTCATCTCTAAGGACTCGATGTGAGTATTCACTCTCTTCCTCTAATATTTTGCCACCTTTAGTTCCTATGATAGGATCGGTGAGTTCTGGCATAAGAGAAGCTGAAGACTATCTGTTCAAGGCACAGTCCTCAACGTACAGTAAGCACCAGGCACTTAGTACTTTCTACTACTGGCTTTGTACTAGTGCTTTACACTGGCTTACATAATCCTTAAAATTATGAGGCTGTGAAGGGACAGCTTGCCCAAGGTTCTTTAGTGGCTACTGAAGCTAGAGTTCTGACTTCAGACTGTGCCCTCATTTGAAAACCACAAGTCTTTTATCAATCTAAAAAACCACCACAAAGACTACATTGTGCTTACATACATTCATGTATGTGTGCATACACTTAATTTTTTTTTTTTTTTAAAGATTTATTTTTATTATTTTTTCATTGGAAAGGCGGATATACAGAGAGGAGAGACAGAGAGGAAGATCTTCCGTCCAATGATTCACTCCCCAAGTGAGCGCAACGGGCCGATACTATGCCGATCCGAAGCCAGGAGCCTCTTCCGGGTCTCCCACACGGGTGCAGGTTCCCAAAGCGTTGGGTCGTCCTCGACTGCTTTCCCAGGCCACAGGCAGGGAGCTGGAAGGGAAGCGGGGCTGCCGGGATTAGAACCGGCGCCCATATGGGATCCCGGGCGTGCAAGGCGAGGACCTTTAACCACTTGCGCCACCGCGCCGGGCCCATACACTTAATTTTAATGCAGCTGTAGTTGCCCAGATAAATCTGTTCATTGTAGTACCCTGTCACTGAAATAATTTTTATTACTCCAGTCAACCAAATATCCATTTTTATTTTCTTACTGGACCTAACATGCATATCTGTTGACCACTATTATCCAGTGTTGATATTTACTCCACAAGTGCCTGCATCCATCAAGACTGTTGACAGGCTGAAGCCAGCAGCCTTCAGCTGGGTCTCCCACCTAGTGGCAGGAACCCATGTTCTTGGGACATTGTTCTCTGCTTTCCCAGGTGCATTAGTGGGGAGCTGGATTGGCAGGTGGCACCTTAACTTCCTATGCCACAAAGCTTGCCCTATTTCTCTTTTTAAACTGAAAAACTAAGACACATAACTTAAGCAGGGACTCCCGCCCTTTTTGTCTCCATCCCGTCATGTTGCACTTAGAGGCAGTTTCTATGATTTCTCTATAATTTTCTGTTAACATAACTCTTCAAACCTTAAAAGATAACCATGATAACCAAGCTACCTCAGTTCATGAAGACTTCATTTTGTTTAAAGTTGCTTAGAATCCCAGTGTATGGATACACTGTAATTTATAAGATAATTCTCTACTTATATGGATTCAGTTATTAAAAACATATTACAACAAGAACTGTGTAGGTTTTTACATGTCTACACATGGCATGTGTGGGTCAAAGGTTCGTAATGTGCTTAATCTTGAGAACTTGCCAAAATCTTACCTCTGACGCTGTGCCAACAGTTCGAGTCTCCATCTCTTTCAAAAATGACCTACTATGTAAATGTATCATCTCTCATATTTCTCACACACTTTATTTCTCTGAGTAAAACTGAATCTCTTTATATACTTTAAATTTTTTTCTTATTTATTCATTTGCAATGTAGAGAGGCAAGAAGTCCCGCAAAAAAGACAAAGAGAGATCATCTACCCTCTGGTTGATTTTTTACTGGCAGAAATGTTTTTTACGTGTCAAACTTTTTTGTTTTCTATAGTGTTTTATTTAGAAATGGTTATCTCCAAGATTATAGAAAAATTATAGAACATGAAATTTAATATCTTACATTTAGACTTTTTTTTTCTTTTTGTCTGAAATGCAGTACTACAGAGAAAGAGAGATGTCTTTCATCCACTGGTTTTAGTTCCCAACTGGTTGCTGGACCAGGCCGAAGTGGGGAGCCAGGAGCTTCTTCTATGTGGGAACAGGATCCACTTGAGACATATTCTGCTTTCCCGGGTATATTATCAGGGAGCTGGACTTGAAGTGGGGCAGCCAGGACCTGAGCCAACCCCCATGTGAGATGCTGGCACTGGAAGCAGCAGCTTTACCTGATACATCACAGCTCTGGCCCACATTTAAACTTTTAATCTACCTGTCATACAGAAACTCACAAATCAACCTTCAGAATGGAGACATATCTTCTGTAACTAAAGGAACTGACAGATTATTGAAATACATACCTAGAATTTCAACTGACATCTCTGTGACAAGACATTTGTAAAAAGTACAGAACTCTTACCAAAGCAAGTGTTATATTCAGCTTAAAGTCAGAGATGCTTACTTACCTTTTTTCTGCCATCAAAATTGTTTAAAGTGAGAAAATCTTGTCTCCAGGTTCTACTTCCAGTGTTAAATATAATCATTGATACGTTTTTTCAGTTAGGCTAGCTTCTGTTGCACCACCTGTAAGACAAAACTGAGTGTTAGAAAACAGTACATGTAAACCACCAAAATAATGGAAAGTAACAGAACCTTGAGTAGGCTTAAGTAGCCCATAGAGAGAAACCTTGAGATAGTACACAAATGAGAATGAAATGCTCTAGGGAAAAAGTATCAGTATTAGTCCTCTGTCAGCTATTTAAGAACAGGGAAAAAAAAAACAGATTTTTGATTACTTTGAAAATCTCAGCAATGACAGTTGAATGTTTTTCCTTGTGAACTGGCAGGACAGTGGAAAAGAATATCCTGTTGCTAATTGATTTGTGGTAATTAAGCTAATGCTTGTATCCCTGGGAAAGCAAAACATTCTGCCTTATTTGGCTTTCAATCTTACATACAATCTGAGAGTACTGAAATCAACAAAGGAACAGGCAATAAAACTGATATCCTTTGTTCTCTTTTCAGGAAGTGTGGACCTGTATGATTTGTTCAAGTGGAATTGTCATTATCATGGCTGAAAATGACATAGACAGAAGTCAGACTGAGAAACTCCTAAAAAGAATACAAGAACTGGAACAGGAGGTGCAACAACTTAAAAAGGAACAGATCAATAACAAGGACTCAAATGTTAGAGGACACTCTTCTGGAGCTGGAAAGGCTAAGCGGACGTTTGATTTCAGTGCACACGGCCGAAGGCATGTAGCCCTAAGAGTAGCTTATCTCGGCTGGGGATACCAAGGCTTTGCTAGTCAGGAAAACACAACCAACACCATTGAAGAGAAATTGTTTGAGGCATTAACCAAGACTCGACTAGTAGAAAGCAGGCAGACATCCAACTATCACCGATGTGGACGAACAGACAAAGGAGTGAGTGCCTTTGGCCAGGTAAGGGCCAGCATATTGTTTCTTAAAGTGATAGAAGAATATTCTAGACATACTATAATAGAACAGAGATTTGCATTTGTAAAATACATTGTTTTTTTAAAATTCCACAGGTCATTTCTCTTGACCTTCGTTCTCAGTTTCCAATGGCCAGAGATTCAGAAGACTGTAACCTGAAAGATGAAACCAGTGATGCTGCTAAGGAGATCCATTATACTCACATCCTCAATCGGGTGCTCCCTCCAGACATCCGTGTACTGGCCTGGGCCCCTGTAGATCCTGGCTTCAGTGCCAGGTTCAGTTGTCTTGAGCGGACTTACCGCTATTTTTTCCCTCGTGCCGATTTAGATATTGAAACCATGAACTGCGCAGCCCAGAAGTATGTTGGCACGCATGATTTCAGGAATTTGTGTAAAATGGATGTAGCCAATGGAGTTATCAATTTTCAGAGAACTATTCTGTCTGCTCAGGTACAGTTAGTGGGCGAGGAGAGATGGCAAGACCCTTTCCAGTTATGTCAATTTGAAGTGACTGGCCAGGCATTCCTTTACCATCAAGTCCGTTGTATGATGGCTATTCTCTTTCTGATTGGCCAAGGAATGGAGAAACCAGACATCATTGATGAGCTGCTGAATGTAGAGAAAAATCCCCAGAAACCTCAATATAGGTAAGTTAAAAGGCCAAAGAAAACCTCCCAAAAAGCCTTCTTTCCCATCATTCATGCTTGCTTAAATAACTGATTCTTCTTTCATAAAGCTTTTAATTTGTAGGATATTATGGATGTGTAGAAGGGATTATTATCTTCTAATTTTTTCTCATTGTTAGAGCCATTAATGAGGAAATAGGTGTTTGGACCAAACTGCTTAGTAACAGGACATTTACTTCATCCTTTTTTTTTTTTGATGGTGGTGTTTCTGAATTTATGTTACGAAGTCTTTTTACGGTTTGCTGAAATTGGTCTATTCAAATTATTCATATTAAAGATTGCTTCTTTTGTAGCATTTAGTTGTCATTCTACTATACTTTTTGTCTGTAAATGCAGAAATAATAAGATTTTCTCTTGAGACTAGGGTGAGCTCAGACAGATGTTAATTCATTCCTAAGTTATAAAAACTTAGTCATGAAAATTTTGGATGTTCTTAACAAATTTAGAAAAATACCAAGTTGTTTTAAATTTTAAATCAGTTTGAGGGAGCTACATCAGTAAGCCCAGGTGGTTTGTTACACCACTGACAATTACCTGATATAAGTTTATATCAGGTGAACCATTGTTTGTTGCATTTTCTATAATAACAATAAGCAGTTCAAGGTTAATAACTGTTTTTATTTTTTAATTAATTCCAAGCATACTTCTAATCTTTTATTTATCTGAAATGCAGAATACACAGAGTTCTTCTATCTGCTGGTTCATTCCCCACATGGCCACAATGCACAATAGCCAGGCCAGAATCAGATCTTCCATGTGGTGACAAAGGCTCAGCACTGGGCAATCTTCTGTTCCTTTCCCCCATGCATTAGCTGAACTACGGCTTGAACCAGCACTAAGGTGGTGTCTTCATCTTCTGTGCCAATTCACTGGCCCCCAAACAGTACCTTTTTGTAGCTGTTAGATCCTCACTATTGACCTCGTGCTCTACTCCCCTCCCCCTGCCCCCCCACCTCAACTCAGTAACCTTGGGTATTGGAAGAATTGTTTAGTGGCTGGTTTGTGTTCTCATACTGGTTTTTTTTTTTTTCCTCTAGTATGGCTGTTGAATTCCCTCTTGTCTTATATGATTGTAAGTTTGAAAATATCAAGTGGATCTATGACCAGGAGGTTCAGCAGTTCAATGTCACCCACCTACAGCAACTATGGGCCAATCATGCTGTCAAAACTCATATGTTATATAGCATGTTACAGGGACTGGACTCTGTTGCAGTATCTTGTAGGACAGGACCAACAACGGATGGAATGATAGAATGGAGAAATGTTAAGCCCCCTGTCATAAAACACATCAGTGCCTTTATAGAAGGGGTGAAAATGCGCACATATAAGCCCCTCATGGATCGTCCCAAATGCCAAGGATTGGAATCCCGGATCCAGCATTTTGTACGTAGGGGACGCATCGAGGATCCACAATTACTCCACAAGGAAGAAACCAAAGGCAAAAGGGACTGTAATGACAAACTAGAGGAAAATGCTATTTTTGAGACTCCAACAAAGAAGATCTGTGTTGATACAGAAATTAAAAGTATTATTTCATCATAGAAAATCCACCAGGATCTAGAAAGCAACAACCACACAGTGATGGGAAGACAGAAAAGACATACAAAGGTAGTATTTGCTGCAAGAAGGCCTAAAATTTCATAAGATTTGCCCTTGTGAGATTGAGGGATTCGTTTGTGTCTTCCTGGAAACCTCTGCCTTGTACTGAGATCTTTAGAAAATGTTCTTACTGGTGTCTAAGGTATAGAAGCTTTTATTACAAAGCTTGTAAATCTACTGCAGAGGTTGGAAAATTTCCTAGGATGAACCACAGAGTAAATAAATGTTTTTAGGTTCTATGAACCATAAATGGTCTCTGTTGCTTATTCTTTGAAACATTCATTCATGGACGACAGTGTTTTCCATCCATGGTCTAGTAGTTTAAAAACAAAGAGGAGGCCCGGTGAGGTTAACCTAGTGGCTAGAGTCCTCGCCTTACATCTGCTAGGATCCCATATGGGTGCTGATTCGTGTTCTGGCTGCTCCACTTCCCATCCATCTTCCTGCTTGTGGCCTGGGAAAGTTGTGGAGGATAGCCCAAAGCCTTGGGACCCCATGCTCCCAAGGGAGACCCGGAAGAGGCTCCTAGCTCCTGGCTTTGGATTGCCTCAGCTCTGGCCATTGGGGAGTGAATTAGCAGATGGAAGATCTTTCTGTGTTACTTCCTTCTCTGTATATCTGCCATTAAAATAAATAAATAAAATAAAATATAAATCTTTAGAAAAAAAACAAGGAACCAGTTAGGGAAATGAAGCTCTTAGGTGTGTCTGGGAAAGAAGCTGCAGCTTCTTTAGAGATTACATCACATGCATTCAGGTACTATAATACAGTACACGAAGGGGGAACTGGCTCCAGACTCTACCTGAACCAGAAAGTACTTGCTTAAAACAGATGTAGTTTTCTGCTTTCCTTGAGTGTTTGATGCCAGTTAGTTGAATCTGGATGTGGAACCTGTGGACACAGCCAGCTGTACTTCAGTGTGACTTGAGGGTGACATGAATATAGTAAGCAAGGGCTACAACTATAAATCTTCCGTAAAAATCTGATTCTAACTTGAGTGGCCACTGAGGAAAGTACAAAATCCATATAGAATCCTAAATTCAAACATTGCTCCAGGAATTCTGTAGTTTGAAAGGAGATAAGACTGAAGGCAGGGGGCCTGGTAGGCTCAGTGTAATGACTGTCTAGATTTGTAGTCAGAGGAATGGAGGCAGAGGTATCTGAATTGCAGATTAAGACATTAAAAGCAGTAGTTCAACAGAAAGGAGCTCTCAGGTTAATTCCTAGTTTCAGATCTATTAGTGGCCAGTGGCACCCAGATATTGAGATAGGAAAATGAAGTGGGGCTTTCCTTATTCTTGAAGCAAACTTGGTAAGGGACCCTCAAAATACTACTGACAAGCATCAATATATATAAATATTCAAGAGTTCAGATCTCTTCAAGTAAATGAACTCAGACCTTTTGTCTCAGTAATAATTTTCATGATTACAGTGTTACCCATATAATCATACCATATGCCTATGAAATTATAAGATTTATTCACCAACTGACAAGTTAATTTTTTTCTTATCTGTTTAAGAATCCAGGGAGAACAGTATTTTTCTGGTGCAAAACATTTCAACATCCATGCACGTAAAAAACCTTCAAAAAGTTAATGCAAATTGCCTATTATGAAAAGCTATACATGGACTTCAGTCTTATTTTCTAATCAAATTAAACTTATTGTGTAATTCAGTTATTCCATGAACTTTCTTGAATTACTCTCCCATGGTTTTGGCCACAAGCTGCTACTCAAAAAATATAACTGGCATATGGATTAATTCAAACAGTACTAACATGCAGAGAGCAAACTGATAATGCTAAATGCTGAAGGAGAGAAGAGTATAAAAAGATGTAACAGAAAAGTTCTAATGGTAGGAAGTCAGCATGAGAAAAGGGAAGTGACCGTCCAAGTCGCACGGCCCAGCAGGAAAGGTGCACATACTCCTGTTAATGATGAATGGCATAAAGTAACAAGATTTTTATTTAGAGTAGCCAGCTGTACTAAAAAGGTCTTCTGGATTTTGAATCATAATTACTTTTTAGGAGCTGGCTAGCCGACATTATGTCCTTCATGTTCTTGAGGTATAATTACTACAACCTTCAATTTTGATGTGAAGGTTCCCCCCCCCCCCACCTTTTAGTGTAATTATTGAGCATTGCAGAAAATCCCTAAACAAGCAAACCAAAAGTTATTTTTTCAATTTCTTACCTTTTTTCAATGTTTCTTGATTGACATTAGTATTTAAAAAAAAAAACCCAACAACACAAAAAACACCTAGAAAAGAAGAAAAGAGTAACAAATCATTTCTCAATAATTGTATTAATTGTGAAAAATTTTTATTTATTGCAATGCACGAAGCTGAAACCGGACCCAGTGTCAGGACTTGGGCCTAAGCACTGTAATCTGGCAAGTGGGCATTTTAAGCAGTGTCTTTACCACTGCCCCAAACCATCCAGCCTTCATTTCTTTTTGTAGGAATGCAACTTTAGAGCAGTGCTATGTGAGTGGAAAAGCCTTAACTAAGAGCCAGACACTAGTTCAGTTTGTAGAGGCAAAGTAGTTACAGAAGACCCCAGATCTTCAGTAAAATCCTTTCAAGGTATTAACTATAAATAAGGATTTAGTAACCTCAATTGTTTTTTATTCTTATGTTCTGTTTTACAATTTGCAGGTGTTGGGCTTCCTCCTCCCTCTCCCCCACCATCTCCTTCCTCTATCCCCCATTAGTAACCTCATCTTTGATATGGGCTGGGCACTGTAACACAGTGGGCTAAGCTCCTGCTTCAGGTACCTACACTCCATATCCAAGGACAGGTGAGAGTCCCCAGTCTACTACTGAGGATGATGGCGGCAGTACTTGAGCCCTTGCCACCTACAGGGGGGGTCTGGATGGAGGTCCTGGCTCCTGGCTGCAGTCCCATCCAGCCCTGACCACTGGCATTCGGGGGAGGGACCAATGAGCTCAAGATTTCTGCCACTCTTCCTTCCAAATAAACCTAGATGTTTGCAATCAGTAAAATACAGACTTCAGTCAGGTCAATGGTGGCTGTTAATTTTTTTGCTTTGCTATAAAGGCCTGGCAATCTTTTCAGACATTACACATCAGAATCTCAACAGAGAGAAGGCAGCTGACCTACTAAAAACTTACAAAGAAATCAGTTTTTCCGGAGGGCAGTGCAGTACATATCAGATTCTATACCACATTCCCTTCCAGGATAAGGAGACAAAATGGATAAGAAGGCAAACATGTAGGTGAACAGGTGACCACTACTATACTAAGAGATTTTATGACCATAAAGATATTTACTGGTAACATAAATGTCCATCAGTAGAGATCAGTTAAGCAACATGGAAATATAATCAAAAGATGCTTATTTTGGTCCAAAAATTTTGAAAATAGTTTTTTCCATAGTGTGCATTTTCCAAGAACTTTTTCAAGTACTCATGTACACAATACAATCCAGTGTTGACAAGAAATGCTATGCATCCATTAAAACAGTAATGGACATTTACAGCTGCCAGAAGTCAGCTGCCAATGAGCAACTGATTCAACAGGGCATGTGTTCACACTACAGCTGTGGTAACCCAAATGTGAGCAGCGTTTTATCCAATGACTATCAGCAGCTGACGAATTACCACTATTTCCTTCTTTTTACCTCATTACTGCTGCTTGTATTTATTTGTACAGACACATACACATACATGCAAAGCAAATTCTTGTCCAATTTATCTCCATGGAATAAACCCATGGAAGAGGATGGCAGACACTGCACACAGTTTAACCCGGGACGGAATGACGGAAGGTCACACACACCGGCATTCTAAAAGGAACTCTTAATGTTCTTATTAATTAGAAATTTTTGTTATCCTAAAGCAGAATACATTTTTAAAACGTGGGCCTACCTAGAGCGCTTCAGTTTTACCCGCTCCTATGCCACCTCACCGGGCAAGGATCTGAAAAGGTAATGGGGTGACCAGGCTGGGTGCCCGTGTCGCCCCCTGTGGGCGCGGCTCTGTCCAGGATCGCCCCCCGGGACCTCCCCTTCCCCGGGCTCCGTCCTCGGCCCCGACGCCCCTGCGCCCGCGGCGGGCAGCACACATTGTGACCTCGAGGGCCGCACTGCCCACTGCAGCGGCGCCGCGCCCGGGGAGACATCCCGGCCAAACACACCCGGGGGCCGGCGTGGGGAAAGGGACGGGCTCGGGCTCCCGCAGCAGCGGACGGGCCGCACCCTCACGTCGGCCCACTCACCTCACCGCACCTCCCGGGATTCGGTGAGCGTTCGGCAGCCGCCGAGGGCGCAGCGCATCCCCACACGCCCAGCCTGCCGTTAACCGTCAGGTCGCCGAGGTTTAAATCCCGAAAGCCAACGGGCACGCTCGGCACCGCCTTCCCTCTCTCTGACTGGCCGAGACCGCGCGTCCCCCACGGCGGCCTGCTGATTGGCGGCTGTCGGACGCGGGGTTGGAAGGGTCGGGCCCGCCTCGCAGTGGCGCCCGGCGCCTTTAGGGCCGGGAAGGGGAAGGGAGGGACGCGAGCTGGTGTTAACGGCGTGGGCGCCGGGAGTTTGGAGAAGCTGTTTTAACGTTCCTTGGGTCACGTCAGTGTCCCAGGCTGGCCTTGCGTGGCTGCGGGGCGGGGCGGCGGCCTCGGGAGCCTGCCGAGCTCCGTCCCCGCGACCGCGCCCCATTGGAGCCTCACACGCCTGGCTGTCCGAGACCCTCGCCGTTTCCCTCCCGTGGTTTTCAGGGTTGTGACAACATCCGTAGCTGAGTTTCTGCACGGCTCCTACCTCATGGCTCCCGTTGCTATAATAGCGCATAACCTGCACCTAGCGTTTTACCCGGGAGCGCTCTCTCGGATCCTTTGCCGGGGACTTAACTCTTCCAAGGCAGGGATGGGGAGGAAAACGTTAATTTGGGAGGAGAAGGGGTTATGTGTACCTGCAAAAAGCCTAGTGCTTTGGGGGATGTGGAGGTTGAGATCTGGGGAGGCCCGCACAGTTCAGTGGTGGTCTCAGCCATGCAGTGTATCTCAACACCGTGTCCTCAGCATCGGGCTTTCCACATTACACAGATAATCATGGGCTGGTCCTCAGGTCATTTACATAGTTTGTTAAATTCATGTCCACTCTTTTGTCCCCAAACACTATGGCCTGCTTTCTCTTCTCCCTTGATCTCGGGTCCTGCGCACCACCTTTAAGTCATTTGTAATTTGTTGGAGGGAGGAAATGGAGTAGAGAAGAGAGGAAAAGGAAGTAGGTTGTGAAGATCTGCAGGACTTTACTCCTAGGTCTGGAATTAACCCTAATGCTGCGCTAGTGTGTGCGTTCTGGGGATCAAACATCCCTTGTGCAGGTCTGCTTGTGGTAAGGCCTGCAAGGTTTCTTTGGCAGTGGATCTGCCTGGTCTGGGGGGTGGGGTAGATGGAATCTTTTTCTCTTGATTGTGTCCTTTAATTTAAGGGCACAGGCCTGGTGCCCACAGTCACGGCCTGCAGCCCCTTTGTGCTCATGATTTCAGTCCGGGGGACAGCCACAGCACCCCCAACGGTGACATCCCAGAAGCTGGCCCAGGATCTGGAGGGCAGTGGATGGGATCTTTCAGCTGTTGCGATGGACAGTTAGCATCCTCCACACAACCTCCTTTCCTCCTTCCCAGTTAGCTTTTTTTGTTGTTGTTGTTGTTGCTGTTAAATTAAATTTGGGTCTTTGAGACCCTTTGGTAGACAGCACCTTGAAGGATTTGCCCCTGTCATCTTTCATATCTTCGGTGGAATCTAGTGATTAACTGTTGGGTTTTGGTGGATCATTTATCCCTTTAATTTTTCCTTAAACATCCTCATGGTTTCCTGAAATCCATTGAATTTCGGATGAAACTTTGCCAAAGGCTATATAAAATGAAGTCTATGGAAGAAAATTGTTTTTGCAAATCAAATCTTATCTTCCAAAATATTTGCTGTGGAAAGCTTCAAGCGTCTCTTTTAAAAGATTTGCTTTTATTTGAAAGACACATATTACAGAGAGGGAGAAGGCGCCTGATGATGACGTCGCAGGATGGAAGATTAGCTGCTGTGCAGTGGTGCTAGTCCCTCACGTGTGTTTTTTTTTTTTTTTTTTAATTTTAAGTTTTAGTAATTTTCATTGGGAAGGTAGCTTTACAGAAAGCAGGTAAGACAGAGAAAGTTCTTCCCCTCTGCTGATTCACATCGCAAATGGCTGCAACGGCTGGAGCTGAGCCAATCCGAAGTCAGGAGCCAGGAGCGTCCTCCATGTCTGCCACGCAGGTGCAGGCTCCCAAGGCTTTGGGCCACTCTCTGCTCATTATCTAAGCCAGAAGTAGGGAGCTGGAAGGGAAGTGAAACAACTGGGACACGAACTGGTGCCCATATAGGATGCCAGTGCTTGCAGGGCCGAGGGCTAGCTGTTGAGCCCTCATACTGGCCCCAGCTCTCAAGTATGTATTTAAAAAGCTGCAACAGCCTTCGACCTCAATTGCCAGGGCCAGCAATGATTAACTTGTGATCATTCTTGTTGCTTCTATATACCACCTACATACTGCCTCTTTTATTATTTTGAAGCGAGTGTCAGCCATCTGAAATTATTTCAGTATGATTTTAAAAGCTAATCTTTTAAAAGGATATTTATATATACATTTGTATATTTAATGTATTTTCTAGATATCAAATATCAGCCATCTGAAATTATTTTGATGTGATTTCTCAAAGCTAATCTTTTTAAAGGATATTTATGTATACTTATGTATTTAATGTGTTTTCTAGATATCAAATATCTAAGGTTCAATATTTTCGTGTTTTTTTTTTTTCTCTCTCTTAGTTTACTTGTGTGAAACCTGGTCTGTTTAATCCACACATTGTTTTTGGTTATGGTTCTTGTTTCTTCCATTCTATAATTTTCAGCTTTGTCTTTTCCCTTAGAGTTTGTCTGATGAAAAAACCAGGTTGTTGATCTTTTAGTTTTCTGTAATCTGGACTTTGCTGATTATTTTTTTTTTAAAAAAACTTTTATTAAAAAAGAACAGATTTGATAGGTAGAATTCTGACATGACCATACTCTCTCCCCCTTAATCCCTCTGATTATTTCTAAGTGGTATAATTCAGCACAGCTTCTCTCCCGTCTCATAGCAACACACCTGTCTTCCATCTGCTCTCAATGAATAGGTGTAGTTGTCTTGTTAACCCATTATCGTGTTTACTTATGAATTCAAATAATGACTTGGAAGTGGTCATATTGTCATGCTTAAGTTAACCACTCCTTTATAACATTTTTGCTGTCTCATTCCTTTGTTGATATTTCCAGACACCTTCACTTATGTTTCTTGCATATCTAATTATATCTTGTCAGTGTCATTTTTGGTTTTCCTCTCTCTTTAAAGTCTTTCTGGCATGCGAGGATATTATCACATAGAGGATAGCAGGAAAATGAGCTACTTCGTTTTGACGCAGCCGCTCTCTTGTCAGCTTTCTTGTTTGTCCTCTCTTGCCTGTTCTGAACGCTTGACTACCTCTTTAATCTCTGCATTCTGGATTATACCCTCACCGCAGGGCCAAACTGTGCCCTCAAAGACAACCAATGATCACAACAGTCACCACCAGTCATCCTGCCCAGGCTTCAGCCTCTTTATTATCTAGATGTTTGTTAATTCAGTAAATAGTTATTGGAACACTCTTGTTAGGGAATGTGACACATCGTGATTTGATAACAGGACACAGTGCCAGCCTAGTTTGACAGATGTTGACATTGATCCAACAACTACAGAATATTGTAAAATTATTGTTTGTTGTTAAAGAGAAGCAATATTTAAGAGAAAAAAAATCTAATAATAGACTTGATTAACCATAATTGTACGCATTTATGGCTACAATAGAATACATATTCACAATGTTTGCTGATATAATCAGAATAATAAACATTTCTCCTGTTGGATATGCCTTATGGTAGAGCCTTGGAGATCTTCTAGTTGCTCATAAAATCTGTGATAGGTTATTATCAACTATGGTGACTTCTTATTTTGTAGCAATCTAACATTTATTTGTTTTTACCATTATCCAACCTCTCTAATTCCACATTTCCCCTTCCATACTCTAGTCATTATTCTATGTTCAGTGTGAATTTTTTGGCTTCCATGTCTGACGGGGAATATGCAATATTTGTCTTCCTATGATTTGATGTAATATTGAAGGGTAAGAAAGTAAAAGAATGTGGAGGGTAGGTGATGGAACTCTCATTAACTGAACTAGACTATCCTCATCTTTCTTCTGCCTGCAACTGTTGTTATTCCCCAAGAACTGATTTTTAAGAATTTCATAGTTTTGTAGAACATAATCATTGATTACATTATCGGTTTTGTAATTATTTCAGATCCACATTTTGAACCTCTACCTCTCCCCTGAGTTTCAAAAATCAGTTCCCACTGGGAGCTAAGATTTCCACATGGATATGGGCACCTTCTCATCTTTCCAAATGTGCCATAACTTTAATACCATAGCTCTCCTCCCACCGCTTCCGGATTGATCTAGTGATTCCTCTATTTCAGCTTATGTTATTTCCCAAGGCTCACAAAGACTTAGGAAATTGGTTTTTGAATCCATCCTCTATATCTAATAGTCATTAAACTCTATTGGTTGTTCTCAAGTTCCTTTTTACTACACATTACTAGGTTAGCCTGAATTATTTCATTTTTGGGTTTTTTCAATAACATATTTAATAACATGGGAGGAGTGGCTGTCAAAAGACAAAAGTACAACAAATTCAGCTGGCTTTTATTTGTAATTCTGGAATCAGGCAACTCCATATATTTTTTTAAAGATTTATTTTATTTTTACTGGAAAGGTGGATATACAGAGAGGAGAGACAGAGAGGAAGATCCACTCCCCAGGTGGGATCCACTCCCCAGGTGGGATCCACTCCCCAGGTGGCCGCAACGGCTGGGGCTGAGCCAATCCAAAGCCAGGAGCCTCTTCCGGGTCTCCCACGCGGGTGCAGGGTCCCAAAGCTTTGGGCCGTCCTCGACTGCTTTCCTGGGCCACAGGCAGGGAGCTGGAAGGGAAGCGGGGCTGCTGGGATTAGAACCGGCGCCCATATGGGATCCCGGGCGTGCAATGCGAGGACCTTAACCACTGTGCCATCGCGCCGGGCCCGCAACTCCATATTTGATAAAAATAATAAGTGCTGAAAAAAAGAAGGTTGGCTGTAGAGGCAGCGAAGCATTGAAGAAAGCAGATAGGGAATAATGGTTTGTTTCAAAGAGTTCAGGAAACTATGTGTGCTTCAGGTAGCTGGATCCCTTTTGACTGACTCTGAATATTTTTGGAATACCTTCTTTACTTGAGTTTTGTGACATGGGAAAGTTACTTAGCCTCTCTGTGACTCTTTTTTTTTTTTCATTTAAAAATGGGCATGATAATTATGATATTACAACTTGCAGTTTGCTACATACAGCTTTGAAAAGTTCACGGAAAATTTGCGCTATTTCCGTTATCCATGAACTTCTGTGGCCCCTTCATATTTGGGCTTTTGTCCTGTTTCCTGGCATGTAACTTTAAACCTTTGGGCACAATCAATGTCTTGAAGACTAGTGAGATGACTGGTGGCTGGCAGCCCCTATTGCAGCCTCAGGATCTGGTGTCTAGAAAGATCAAAGCATAGTTAGAGATTTGGAACTAAGAAGGAAGTGGAGTTGTTCACCAATCGTCAGTTCAGTCAGACCATTAACTCTGACCATTCAATCAATCATTTCAGTCAGATCTATGAAACAAAGACTGCACAGAAACCCCAAAGGGCAGGATTCGAGAAGTTTTGAGATAACTGAACACATGGAGGTGCCCAGAGGGTTGTGTTTCCAGAGAGCATGGAAGTTCTGTGCCCCTTCCCATATCCCTTGCTCTTTATATACGATTCATTCATTCATTTATTTATTTGAAACAGACAGAAACAGAGAGAGAAAGAGAGCTTTCCTAATGGCCTCAACAGTTAGAGCTGGGCTGCTCTGAAACCAGGAGTCAGGAGTTTCATCTGCTTCTCCCATGTAACTACTTGGTCCAAGCACTTGGGTCATCCTCTACTGCTTTCCTATGCATATCATCAGGGAGTTGGATTGAAAGTGGAGCAGCTGGGGCTCAAACTGATGCCCATATGGGATGCCAGCACCACAGGCAGCAGCTTTATCCCTCTACACTATAGCATCAACCCCAGCTGTGGCGAAGCCCAACCAGCCTACACTTATTCTGTCTCATGCATGTACCAGTGGAAACAGTCACTTAGCCTAGCCTGACTCTCCCCTTATCCAGCTCAGATGCAGGTCAAAGGAGTTTGTAGCTCTGTCCAGCCTGATGTGCACCCAGTCCCAGCTCTCATGCTCACCAGTGGGAGCAGTGATCCACCAGGGGATTCTCCACAGCCCTCTTCAATGCTCGCCCCCACCTGGGGCCTTACTTGTGGTGCTGGGTGCTGCCACCCAGTCTAGCACAGCCTGTCTCACCTTGGTATTCACTGACAGGTGTTACAGCCTGACTCAGCCTGATCTGTCCCTAGTCCCAGCTCATGCTGGTGGGTGCTACAGCCTAGCCCAGCCCAACCAGCCCCCAGTCCAGGCACTAATGTGAACAGTTTGGTATTGTGGCCCAACCCAGCTTGTCCTGTATCCTGTCCTGGTTCTCACATCTGCCAATGGGTGCTATGAACTGACCCAGCCCAGCCTGCCCTCAGACCTTAGGCACACATATTCCAATGTCTACTGTAACCTTACCTGGTCTGGGTTGTTCCCAGCCTTAGTTCTTGTGCTCACCAGCAGGGACTGCATTCTGAAAGAGGAGCTCCCTAAGGTCTCTCAGTCACTTCCCAGCCACAGATGTCACAAACACCAGTGAGTTCATGGCCCAGCTTCTGTCCTGGCAGGTACAGTAGCCTTTCCCTACCAGCCCACATCTATTTAGGCTCTTACCATTGAGTGTCACAGCCCAGCTAGCCTCGTCCACTTCCAGACCCAGCTCTTGTGTGGTTCATTGGGTGCCAAGACCTAGCCTACCCCAGTCTGGCATACCACAGACCCAGTCCACAGCCATGCTAAGGGGATGCTGCAGCTGTGTGCAGCCAAGTTCGCCGACCCCGTTCCAGCTCTCACACTCAGCAGTGGGAACTGCAGCCCAGCCAGGGTGTCCCCTTAGCTCCCTGAACAGGTCTGTTCCCAGCCACAGATCTTGTGTATGCTGGTGATTGTTCTGACCTAGCCCAACATAGCCCATTCCATGTATTGGCCTTTGCTATCAGATTCTGTAGTCTAACTCTGCCCAGCCTGCCCCTATCCAAACTAGTAGGTGTAATAGCCTAGCATGGTCCACACTCCATCCTGGCTCCTGCACATGTCAATGTTTTAAGGTTTGGCCTGGCTGTGCCTGATCATCTCCCCTTCTTCCCCCACCCCCAAGCCAACCCACAAACCTGCTGACTGGTGGACAGCCCCCCTGACCTGACCAACACCAGGCATGACTCATTTGTTTATGAGTGAGAGCTACAGCCCACCACGGGAGTTCACCAAGACTCCCACCAGGCCCACGCCCATATGCCAGTGGGTACTAGGCCCTTACTCAGCATAATCTGCCCCCTCTGTTTCAGCCTTTTTGTGAGCTGGTGGATGTTGTGGCTTGGCCTGCTCCACACCCAATTCTCTGGGTGTACCTATGGGTGCTGCAGCCTGGACCAGCCTGGTCTGTTCTGAACCCCAGTACCCATGTGTGTTGGTGAGTTTCATGGTCATGCTTTGCTTGGTGCATCACCACCCCTGGGTTTTGAGCAAACAGGCAGATATTGCAGTTCCACAGGGGTGAGCCCACACATCCACCACAGAATGTTGTTCTCTCACATGCTGGTTAGTGTCATGGCCCAGCTTAACATTATCTGTCCCCTGTTCTCTCACTGGTAGGTACTAGGCTCTAGCCCTGCCAAATAGGCCCCCATCCTTAGCTTTTGCGTGCACCAGAGGGCAGGGATAGATGCTAACTAGCCAAGCTCAGGTGTCCCATGTGGGTGGGTGCATTGTTCTGACCCAGAAAGGTCCTCCAGGCCAGAATGCCACCCCAGCAGAGAACTAGGCACTCACGTATGTCAGGGCTGTGGATTCTCAGGGAAGGAGATATAGAACGTGGGGGAAGGGAGACCATGAAGGCAGTACATTGCAGGTGAGGAATGACTTCTAGGGAACTTTCACCAACAATGCCACTGTACTTGCAAGTAAGCGAAGTGGGCGGGGCGGTGAGACTGAATGGTTTCAAGGAGGGAAACTGGAAGACAGTTCCCCTGTATTTTCCTCTTCTAAGTTCATCATTGAACTTTCTTAGGTATAGATCCTTGATCCTCGGTGAACTATTTTTTTTGTGTAGTGTGAAAGGTAGGGATCTTGCTTAATATTTCTAAATGCAGAGATACAGTTTTCCCAACATCATTTGTTGATGAGACTAATCTTTCTCTAGTGAGTTTTTTTTTAAATTTAATACTTATTACAACCGTGAGGAAGTTCTCTTGTGGTCCGAATGGAGAATGTTGGGAGGAGGGAGAGGTGGGTGAGATAAATGTTTCCATTTTCCCTCAGGTGTCACTGGGAGTTGGGGGAGAAGGGGCACCACTTCCTTGCTGTCAGACAACATCAGTCCCAGGGGACAGAAGTGGTTGTTTGATGTTGCCTTGGAGACCCATGATGAAGGGAAGCATGTTCTGAAAGTGAGTGGTCTTGATTGTTCTGAGAAGGTGTCAACTTTGTTGTGTCAGAAGTGAGAAATGTTATCTAAAGCTGATTGGCTGTGCATGTCTGCTTCACTGTGCCCATAGACCTAGGTGCTTGCTATAAAACATGGCCTGGAGCATTGTCCAATCTGCCCTTCTTTCCATTCTTTCATGAGGTACCTGGAGTCTGCTGTTGTCTTAGATGTGCTGGCTGTCTTGTCTCTCCTATGCATTTGGCTATGTTCTACTTTTGCATGAGAGTCAGTAACTGACTTGGCCCAGTCCTGCAACATGTTCTCCTGGGTTAAACCACATGTCTATGTGATTCCCCCTGAGGTTTGGGATTGAGAACAGTAGTTTGGTTGGGGAGTCCTTGCCTGGGAGGTTCTCAGACCGGGTTCTTGTGTGTACTGGCTGGTATAGCAGCCTAACCTAGCCTCCCCCTGCAAATACAATGTTTCTTTCACCTCTTTCATCTAAACGTAAATGTTGGCATTCCTCAAGATTTAGCTATAGATTCTTTTTATTTTTTAAATCTAAATTTTCCCTGTGGGGAAATATTGTGGCATAACCAGTTGCCTCCTATGATGCCTGCATGTAAATGTGTGCCTATACATTCAGGGTTTGTGTCCTCTCTGTTCTACTTTCTATCCAACAGCTTGCTGATGTGTTTGGAAAAGCAGTGGAAAATGCCCCAACTGCTTAAGTTCCTGCACCAGCACAGGAGACCCGGATGGAGGTCCAGGCTCCTGGTTTTGGCCTGGCTCAGCCCTAGTTGTTGAGATCATTCAGGGAGTGTGCCAGTGGGTGGCAGTCTGTCTCTCTCCCTCTCTCTGTAACTCTGCCTTTCAAACAAAGAACTCTAAAACAATTCTTTCCCTAAGGTATATTTGTATCCTCATGTGTATACTATCAGATGCCATCAATATTCTGATGTTTGACTTTGATGCATTTTTATGTTTCAACCCGACTTACCTCTGGAGCTACATAATCAAGTAATTGCTGCCTGTTTTTCAAAAGTAATATTTTATTTAACATCTTATTAAACTCTGATATAATTTAGTCTGAATTGAACTCCAATCTCCTTTTTGTTTGCCGCCCCTCCAATATGCCTCAAGCAGGTTTTCCCTCATTCCACTGTTTGCATGTACTAGAAGGCTGGGAATCTTGTGTATTAACCTCTCTCTCCATCCTGGTAGATGAAGCACGATGCATACAAACAGTATTACACGTTGCAACCTGGACCACAGCGCCCACCTCCCAGTAGTGCATCCTCGTCTCTGCTTTCTCTAATAAGTTCTCCCCACAGCAATTGAAGTACACCATATTATTATTTTTTTTTCTTAACTAAGCTCCAACGATTACTGTTCTTTATTTCCACCTGCTATCTCCTTGCCAGGCTATTTGGCACTTGTCTTCAGATCTTTCATGTATATTAATTCTTCTTTCTGTTAATATCGTAATTCCCAGAGAGCTATCCTCTGGCTATCCCATAATTACTTTTTTTCTTCAACAATTTCAATTTAATTTTTTTATTAGACATTTTATGCCCGGCTGCTGGTGGCGCTCCAATCGTATCTGGCCACTGCAACACTGCTCAGCCATCTCTGCTGCTTCCCGGTGTCCACGGGTCTCAGGTGTCCCTCTGCCTTAGGCCTGTCCTCTCCTGTTTCCCAGGATTGTGCCCTCTCTGCTGCAGCCTGGCTAATGATTCTCCATCTGGTTAGACCTGTCCTCATCCTATTCCACTATCTTTTCTCTCCTCAGAGTCTCCCTTGTGATTCGGTATTATGTACCCCAGTACCCTCTTCTGTTCATTGCATATGTTGTGCTTTACAAGCAATCTTTTACTCAGTTACTTGCACAAACGTGCAGTAAGAGTAGGAACCAGGCCTATCACACCCGTAGTTGTTTCCCCAGTTTCTAGGGTGGTGTCGGCTTTGAGAGGTGGGATGCATAAATGTTTACTGAGCGAATGAAGACTGCTTTTCTGCTGAAACGAACCTGCCAGTGAGCTCACTCTGTGGCAATCACAGCATTGTCCAGCAGGGGACGCCAGAGAAAGCATTTCAGGGATGGATGTGCTGGAGGTTGTCCATCCTGCACTGGACCCTCAAATGTTACCTTTGTGAAGTAGTGGCGTTAATACTGAAAAGATAAGTTACCGCAAATGTATGTGAGTTAAGAATGGCTGGGCAAACGTTGACTTTTTCTTCCATTCTTGTATTTTTTTTTTAAGATTTATTTAGTTTTATTGGAAAGTCAAATACACAGAGAGCAGGAGAGACAGGGAAGGATATATTCCGTCCGATGATTCACTCCCCAAATGGCCGTGACAACTGGAGTTGAGCCGATCTGAAGCCAGGAGCCAGGAGCTTCTTTCAGGTCTCCTATGTGGGTGCAGGGTCCCAAAGCTTTTGGCCATCCTCTACTGCTTTCAGGCCACAAGCAGGATGCTGGAGGAAAAGGAGAGCAAGTGGGACCTGAACTGGCACCCATATGGGATCCTGGTGCATGTAAGGCAAGGACTTTTTAGCTGCTAGGCTACTGCACTGGACCCTCCTTTTTGTATTATTTAAAATCTACAGCAGTTATGTTATTTTATAACTAAAATTAAATATAATTCTCAACATGTTTAAAAATAGGAAAAAAGATTTGGTTGGGAAAAAGTCATGTTGCATAACTAATTGATGAATGTGATACTTAATGATCTCAAGAAATGTGTCTTCCAGAACAGATTCTTGAGCATATTCAGACTACAATTTTTATTCTTCTTTCCTTGTTTTTCTGCTTTCTCTTCCATTCCATCTTTATACTTTCAATGGTTTCTGAATTTTATTTGCCTTATTGGCTGTAGGGCATTTATCTTTACTCAAATATGACCTGAACATTCTAATTCCAGATACCTGGGGCAAGGAAAAAAAAACCTCAGGTTATTGTTTTTGAGTAGGTCTACTGATTCAAGTTTGCGGATTTGTATGCATTTGGGTCCCAGACCCTCTCTGGGCTGACCAACTGTGAGTTGAAGGCTATTGTAGTACGGGGCGTGGTGCTTAGAGAACAGCAGTCATGAACAGTGCTATACCATGAGAGAAGGTACAGAAGAGAAGGAAGGGGCGCTACTGTATTACCAGTTTCCATGGCTCTTTTTTTTTTTTTTAACCTCTGGCACCACTGTTTTAAACTTAGATAATTTGCACAATTATTTTTCAAGTGTGATGTAATTTCCAGTTCAAAACACTCAGAAATGCATTTTCCAAGTCATTGGTATTTTCTGTATGATTAAAACTTTGTTCATTTACTGTTAAGCAGTCACTTACTGATCTCAAAGCTTTTACACTCTCTCATGCAATCAAATGGGAGCAATGCCAGAACACCGATTTGAACAGTATGTGGTTGATTTTGTAGCACATCTTATTTTGAGTTACAGGTGAGTCTTTGCTAAAGTTATTCTGCTGCTTAATAAACAGGTGTTTGGCTTGGTGTTGGGACTAACAAAGACAATTAAGACACAATCCAAGCAACCAAGATGCTCAGTTCTGCTGTGACTTGAGTATATTCCCAAGGCTCCATGGTGATTGGAGGCTCAGTCCCCAAGGTCATGTAATTGGGAGGTGGACCCTTAAATCTATAAGGGAATGTCCTCTGAAAGTAACTCTCCCAGGATTTGGTGGTGGCTTTTGTGAGAAGTTTAAGAGCCCGAATTAATCTCCATTCAATCTCTTTTTGGTCCTTGGCTCACCAAGTGATCCTTGTTGCACATTTACTTTCTGCCGTTAACTACCTCTGAATTAAAGCAGTTGCCCTGCCCTAGAAGCTCCAAAACTGTGAGCTAAACACGCTGTTCTTCATAAGGAGCCTCTGTCATGTACTTTATTGTAGTAATGCAAAGTGGATTAATTCAGAAGGTTTTAGATCCACAGTTTGCAGTCTTGTCACTCACATGACACATATGATAAGCACCATTCATATTTTCTTCCATTTCATGTTGTAGGAGTATGGAGATCACACCCAGATGCAAGACAGACTCCTCAGCCATTTTTCCCTGTATGAATGCATGGGATTTACTGACGACAGGACATGCTATTTTTAGGGATATGACTGGAATGGTTACAGGGGTTAATAGGAGCATTACTAAGAGTGTCCAAATGGTAACGCCCTCCTAAATCATATTGCAGACCCTGGAAGAACTGGAGTACAGGAATGTTCATTTTTAAAATCAATTTGCGGGCCCAGCGGTATGGCCTAGCAGTTAAAGTCCTTGTCTTGAACGCGCCGGGATCCCTTATGGGCACCGGTTCTAATCCCGGCAGCTCCATTTCCCATCCAGCTCCCTGCTGTGGCATGGGAAAGCAGTCAAGGATGGCCCAAAACCTTGGAACTCTGCACCCATGGGGGAGACCTGGAAGAGGTTCCTGGCTCCTGGCTTTGGATTGGCATAGCATTAGCAGCTGTTATGGTCACTTGTGTGTGTGTGGGTGAATCATTGGACAGAAGATCTTTCTGTCTCTCCTCCTCTCTGTATATCTGACTTTCCAAAAAAAAAAATCTTAAAAAAATCAATTTGCACATTTAGAGACACTTTGAGAAGCACTATCTAGTGGATTTCCATCTTAGCTGAGAACAGGGTGTGAAGTTTGGCAAAAATCTGGGTAAACTGACTTCAAATGACAGTACATGTGAGTGATTGTGTTAGATAGCTATTGGTTACTTTAACTGAAGTAAGAAAGGCTACTTAGGAGGGAAGACTATTTTGTGTTTTTCAATGATGTATTTATCTGAAAGGCTGATTAATAGAAAGAGGAGAGGGAAAGAGAAGGAAAAAGGTAGAGATCTTTCATCCTCTGGTTCACTCCCCAGATGCCTGTAAGGGCAAGGTCACTGAAAGCCAGGAGCCAGCAACTTCATTTTGGTTTCCCATGTGGATGCAGGAACACAGGTCTTTGGACCATTTCCTGTTGCCTCCCAGGTATATCAACAGAGAGCAGGATCAGAAGGGCCATATGGCTAGGAAAGAGTCATACGTTTACTGCTGCATGCATCTGTTGCAGGTAATACCATAGAGGGGTGTTCAGGTACTTGAGACTTAATTTGAGAATAATTGCATTCAGGCTAATGGTTCTCTCTCAGTTCCTCTGAAGTGTCAGTCCCCACTGTCCCATAAAAAGGTACCTCTGAGTGTCCTATTTCCTTCTTTCAGAAGCAGACTCACTTTCTCCCTAGCAGTGTATATTCTGATATATAAAATTCCATGGGCCATTTCCCCCAAAGTGAATTGCTTAGGCAGACATAGGGTCTATGCATAAGGAGAAGGTCCTCTAAAGCTTAGGGCAGGACAGTAGGAACAGCTGAGTTCTGAAGTTCTTCAACGCTGCCATGCCACACCAAACAGGTTTGGTTCTCTTCTCGCACTGAGATCGTCTGGGGGTAAAAGTGTTCGTGTGCCAAGCCTCTCCTTTTAAAGATCATCACCCATCATTGTGGTGTAGATGTCTTTCCTTCGCCTTACTGTTTATTCCAGGGGAAAATGGAATGCATACACCCTTGTATATATACAAGGCTACCATTCTCTAAACACCGATTCTCAAGTTTTTAGACAAAAATCAAGAAGGGAAACTTTAATTCAAATACCACATGATCTGCACCAGTTTCTGCTATGCATAAGGACAGCATTGCTTCTTACTACACCGAGTGAAAATAAGTTCTATTTTGTCCACTCTCTCCCTTACAAAGCGTGTCCACTGGCCTCAGTTATATAGAAAATTGTAGTCAACATTCCTTTGTCAAGCAATAGAGCTTTTGCTGTGTGATAGCCCACCCTTAAGGTTTATAAAGATCAGATCTGAAAAAAAAAGATCAGATCTGGAATAAATTATTAAACTTATTTTTTCAAAAATGAGTATTTGTAACTGCGATCTTTGAAGGAATAGAGGGAGCAAGCTAGTTCTTTACTCTTCAATGGAAAACCAGAAAGTTAGGCATGAGTAGCTGCTGTGACTCACAGTGTAATGATGTTCAAACCATCTTTTCTTAAGCGGAATGTCAGAAAGGGTGGGAACACGTTGTAATGAAAGAAGCAAATGGTCATCCAGAAGTCATCTTCTTTGGCTGTGGTGAAGCAGAAAAGAAACTCATCAACCTGCCCTTGTGGTACTGGGTTCAGTTGGAAGAAGCACATGATCATTTAGAGAGAATAGAGTTGTCTAGAAAAGAAGATCAGGAAAAGAGAGGTAGAGAAGATGAACTAGAGGTTGCCATCAAATCATGAAATGAAATGAAATGAAATATGGGAGGATGAGCAGAACAGGAGTGGTGTTACCAATGTCCTCATGCAGGATTTAAGATTTATGTCTCTTGCTGACCAGGCTGTTCTATGACTTGGGTGTCCTTTACCAATTAATTGCAGTGGGGAGAGTTAAACAGTTGCCTTCTATCCTCCCCCTAGAAGGGACATGTGAGGTTCTTGGCAGAATGTGCCTGGGTGTCAGATCTTGGAAACCAGGTTTGGTCTGGGAATACATGGCCTTCTAATACTTCTGGATCAGTCCTTCTAGGTATTATTGTGAGAAAATTACTTGTGCCTAGGAGCTCAGAATCCAGAAAGGTATTCAGGAATGTGCAGAAAATCTCTGAGCGATGAAGTCTGCAGATGAAGGAAAAGTATAAGAAGAGAACCCCCAGCCCTATCAGCAGAGCCCCTTGCTGGGATTCCCACAGTCCTCTGATGTCTTGGTCCTTCTGAACTGCACAGGCCTAACTCACCCTATCTCAGCTGAGTTCTTTGCTGTTCAACTGTCTGGGAAGAACCAGTCCGTTCTGAATCAGTGCTTCTGGCTTCAGAGGTCATTTGGAAGGAACTGTTCTTGTTCTCCTGCCCATTCCAACCCACAACTCCAATCAAAGCTTTGGTGGTGATTATCTTCTCAGGCCACATGACTTCCTTTTCTTCCTATGCCAAGGTATTATTTGTAGGCTCTGATCCATTGCCTCATCAGGAAGGAACCTCTATGAGTGGCCTCTGTTGTTTGCCACATTTGAGAATTTCTCTGGTTGCAGGGGCTGTATGGCTCCCAAGAATTTCAGTACCCAGTCTATCTTATCCTGTATATCCTTGGGCTTTTGCACAGGGAGCACAGCTGAAGGAACGCTTAGTTCATTATTATTGGGGAAACAATGATTCTTACACAATTTTATTTCATGCCATGAATTTTTCTTTTCCCCGTGTAACATTGCAGTAAATCTATGTGAATTGACAGTTAATACTGTCAGTTTCATGGGTAAGTAATATGAGGCTTTTTTTTTTTCTTCCAGGCAAACCAGAACATACCAAAATCACACCCAGGATGCTGTGACCTCCCAGTTCCTCTTCTCCAGTCTGACATGTCAATATCCCAGCAGCCTGCAGCTGGAAAGGGAAGTGGAGGACATCAGTGGGAACAGCAGACATGGAAAATAGGTTGAAAATTGTGATTTGGGGACAGCTGGCAGGAATCGCTCAGTCCTGTGCTTGTTACTGCCAAATATGGCAACTTGCGCTATAATGAGTGTCTAGAGGCAGGAGATAGCCTGCTGGAATATTTCAAGGGTTAAGGAACTGTGGGAGAGGCCTCGTTGGAAGCAGAGGTCCCGGTGACTCAATTGAATCAGAATTTCTGATGAGTTCTGGAGAAGAAGATGGTTGTTGTTTTTTTGGGCTCTCCCACAACTAATATTATTGCTTTTTATCAAGTTCACTAAATCAAGCTCTTGTGTTGAGCATGGAGCAGGAATTCAACTGTGGAAGCAGAGAGAGGGATTTGGAATCTGTCTCTGGATTTCATCTCTAAATTCTTCTTCTTTCACACTTCTCTGCCTTGAGCAACACAGTCCCTCTGCCTTCACATTGTGAAAGCATTTCAAATTAGTCTTACTTTGTTTGCAAAAATGCCCAGCACTTCTAAGTCTGGAAAGCTTCGAGGGCAATGAAGAGGTGGGAAAATAGAACTTGGTCATTAACTGACTTGAGTTGATCTTGTAGGAGATGAACAGCCAAGTGTTCAGGCAGGTAGGGAAGCTGCAACTGGACTTCAATTAAATCTGTGATGGTCCTTGTGTTTACCTGTTCCATAACAGAGGCTCAGAGAGATTCCACAAACTGCTTGAAGTTACAAAGTTCAAATCAGAGGATAGCATCATTGCACTTCTACACCAGGGCAGTAGAGAGTATCTTTATAGTCAGGATTATGCAAGGGATTATACTTGGATGTGCTAAGTGCCAATCTCAGAAGATGAATACACTTGGATAAACAGATTCATCATTCCCCAGTACCGGGCAAGATACCATTGTCCTGGCCTGATACAAGGTTGAAGGCAGGGATCTCACCCTATGAGGTTGGAACTGAAGGACCATTAGGTTAAAGATTTTCACACAATTCCCCTGTTCTTCACAGTTTATTAGTATCTAATCATACTGTACATTTTCCTATCAAATATTCACAAGGCATTCAGATTGTGAGGGAAGAGACAGTGCACATAAGCTTAAAAAAGCTGCAATATCACAAATTGTGTTAAGTATATGGAGAAAAATTGAGCAGGAAAGTATGGTCAGGGAATTTTGTTCTGGTGTAGAGATAAAGACAAGGAGTTGACCCATGGAGCAGCTGGCTACTGATAGCAGAAAAAGGGATGGCATCTTTGGGAACAATTAAGGGAAAAGCAGGGAACTGATGTGGAGCTCTTTTGTAGTCATTGCTAACTTCTGCTGCCTATACTCTTTCCAGTGGTCAATGTAAATATATCTTTTCTTTCCTCTCTACAAGAGTTAAGTGTCTCTGTCTTGCATAATTCAAAGTGTGCTTTCTTTGAAAAAAAAAATCATTGACTAGGGTTGGCATTGTGGCACAGCAAGTTAACCAGCTGTACTGGAACCCTGGTTTGAGTCTCAGCTTCTGTGCTTCTGATCCAGTTACCTGCTAATGTGCCCAGGAATAGAGCAGAAAATATACTAGGTACTTGTACTCCTGCCAAACACATGGGAGATGCAAGTGGAATTCCAGGCTCCTGGCATTATTGTGGCCATCTGGAGTGAGTTGTCAGATGTAAGATATCTCTGCTTCTCTCTCTCTCTCTTGCAGCCATGTGGGGAGTGAGCCAGTGGATGGAAGAGCTTTCTCCCACTCTATATTCTTCTCTGCATAAATCTGATCTGCCTTTCCAGTAAGAATAAATAAAACTTTTTAAAAATCAGTGAATAAAGCACATCAGAAGCTAAGAGGATCACCTTACTCCCTTTTCCCTTGGCTGTCCTAATCACTTATTAGAGAGGGACTAACCATTCAGATGTAGCAGTAGTGCTGGGTGCTCTGGCCTTAGGCCACATGCTGTTCAGGATGTTGTCTGCTGGAGAGCACACCAAAGTGAGTATCCAGGGTGGTGGTGGGACCTGAAATGAACCAAATATTCACTCACAGGTTCTTGGTGACCCCAGATCTATTATGCTTGAAAGGGTGCCATATGGATGTAGATTTGGACACATTTGCAAAGACTTCACAACTAGGAACATGACCCGAGTGAAGAAGAGAAGGATTGCACACTACCATGGATTAATCATTGTGATTAATAAAATGAAATGAGGTGTCTGAGTGGACTGAGTTCTAATAGATGGAGAAATTCACAGACAGGATGTACCTGCTTCTGAGAATGTTTTGGAGAGGATTAGGTGCTTTGATCTGAAATTTATGACTCTGACTTCAGGGGGATGCCTGAGGGCAGATGATGGGAATAAATATAGCTAGAACCTACTGCTGGGGACCTTCTCAAGAATGGGCTCCAACATGTTCCAATTGTTTCTTCTAGGCATATCCATAATTCTCTTCATGGGTGAGGAGAGGGAAGCAGGAATGGATGATGAGAGCATGTATGGGGGATAGGGGGAAGAAAGCAATTTCTTCACATGGCTTTTAGGGCTGTGTAAAATTATTGACAGATACATTTTTTTTTCTTCTTTTTACAGGAGCCAGAGTCCTGACATTTGAATGTATGGTGTAGTTGACTTGCAATTCTGGATAAATAATACCACTATGAGAGAGATTATGCTTCGGTTTTTAAAATATCCTCTTTGTTCCCTGATTACACTCCATCCTCCTCACTCCATCCTCTAGGGTCTTCTTCCTACAGCTATACTTGATTTCATGTTGGGAGTTGTTGGTCACAGCTATCATCAGTTAAGGGAACCCTGACGGAGTTTCAGAGAAGTTCCCACTTCCCTTTGGGAGGTCTATGCCACTGCAGAGCATATATTTATGGGTGGATAGCCTTCTGCAAGGATACTTTCCCTAGAGCTGTCTGTAAAGCTTTTCCTCTTTCTTCAGGGGTTCGGTTTTGCAATCAATGTGATCATTTTGATGGAGCCACTTGTATTGGGGGCATGAAATCCTGCTGGAAGTTTAATTTGTATTCGACAAACAAGAGTTGTGCCACAAATCACTATTATTATAATGACCGCTACTCAGGTAAGCAGGATTACAGAGAGACACAAAGTACCACCACTGGTGCCCACGATACTTGAGAGGAAGCTTGGGAAAATGGAAGAAGTTGAGGAAGCGGGATTCCCCAGACACAGACTTGGGCATGGGACTACATGGGAAGTGGGTGTCTTTGCCTGGTTGTGGCTAGAGACACATAGATGAGACGGCTTTAAGGTTCATTTCTGATGAAATTCTGACAGGTCTTTCCTAGGAAGCTATGAAGATGAAACAAAGTGGTCACATTTGCTTTTTGTTTACTTAGGTGTGTACCTATTTCGTTATACAACACTGACTTGCAAGCCTTGTGAAGCAGGAATGTTCCAGGTGTTCCATGACCTCTTGAGAGAAACCACTTGCTGCAGCCGGGGAAACAGGTGTAATGATGGCAAAGATAATCATGACCTTTCCAAACTAGTCAAGCCAGCGGAACAAGACTATGAAGCAGCAGAAGAAACTTAAGATTTTCAGATTGTATCTCATTGTAGTCTTGCTCTTTCCTTACCCAAATGCGAAATTACCATCTTAGATTTTGTAGTCTAAGGCTTAGACTCTATTTCCATCTCTATTCCAGTAGATCTGTCTACAGAAACTCAGTCTTTCTAGTGTGTGTGCACCCAATAGGAAAAGGTAAGTCATAGGTCACAGAAACCCAGTTGTGCCTCTCAGCTGGATTCTCTAGTCTTTCCTATGTGGTGCCTTTTGACAAACCTATCCTTAATTTCTAAAGCCTAACCTGGGCTACAATCAAAATTCTGAAGTCTATTGCAGTGGGAGTAAAGTTATTTTCTGATACAGTTTCTAAGGGAACATGAAGGGGAACTCAGACTGCATAGAAATGTGAGGTCAAGAAACCACCAGATATGAGGAGAAATATTTGGGAGGTAAATGGAAGAGTTATGTGGCAGGGGTTCTAGGAGGAGTTTGGGAAAGTCAGAGTGAAATTAGGATGTATTCTCTAATTTGTGGGAAAGGAAGTAAGGCTCCAAGTACTTGACATGAGAGTGATACAGCTTGTGAACATTTTTGGAAAATTGCTGACCACTGCTATTGCTAATGACACTATTCAAGGCCATTGTGTTTTCAGTCATCCTTCTTTACTGTCATGGCCAAAGCTAAGTGTATCAGGACAGCACTTGGCTGGACATCGGCTAATTACTCTACCGTTTGATGTGATAGCTACACAATCTTTTGCCCATTGGTAAAAGATGATTTTTTTCATCTACTGATAAAATTTGCAACAAAAAATGTTGAGTGATAACAGCTTCAGATCTTTACTTGTGATTGTTTTTAAACAAATGTAACAATCCATGAAGTGACAAAAGTTAATTATGGATGATCATTCATTCACTTTAGATTTACATTTTGCTGTATTAATCCTTCCTTTTATTAGAATCTGTAGACACTGTTATATTTGTCTACACACACGAATATAACAATATCTAAGATTTAAGGTCTCTTGAAATGCAAGATTATGATTTAATATTGATTTTGTAATATACAGATAAAATAAATTTACAAATCATTCTTAAAAAGGTTGCAATATATGTATGATGGGATTTTCTACAGAATATTCAGTGTTCGGCTGATTACTGTGCTTTAATATCTACCACAAAAATAGAAGCTATGAGATATGCTTTCATGCATAGCTAGTTAATTAGTTTATATGGATAGAATAGAGATACTGGTGAAGGTTCTAAAGAGGAAATGTGTTTTGGAAAATTAGTGTGGTGTGTGGAGCCTAGAACAGTTAAAACAATTAAATTGTCTATAAAAAATATGTTAAAAAGAAACCATGTTTACAGAAGAAATACAATGTAGTGAAGAACAAAGGAAGTGGTAGCAGAAAGAGTCACAATTAGGAGCCACTTGACTGACACACACCAATGGCTGCATTTGAGCTGAAGGCTGATAAAACCTTCAGGGTTGCATCACCTGCAGGCCCTGGCCCTCTCATGTTTCTCATCCTGGATTTCCATGAGATTTTGATTCCTATTTTGTTCTATGTTGCAATGATCCTGCCCTCTTCTAATTTTTTTGGTTCAATATGAGTAAATAACTGTGACTAACTATGAAAAGAAACAACACAGAGCACATGAGAAGTCAAGGGAACAGTGAAGAAAGCAAATCCTGAGGAACTGCCCTGTTCTAGATTCAGATGCAGAATTCTCTTCTCGGCCAAAGATTCCTCTGGTTATTTATGCACCAACAAAAACAAAATTAATGAATATCAAGGGAAAACAAACTCACTGTATGTATAAAACTATAAACCTACTAACATTTGGCAAAAATGAACCTTCATTCGCATGAATACATGTAAAGTCATAGAAATTCAGTAGAAGTGTATTCCATTTATTGATACTCTGAGTGGAAACCACATCTCAAAACTTTTGATTTTGAATTTTTCACAAAGTCGTGGAAGGATTGGGATATCTTGAGGTTGATTCAGTAATCCCAGGAGACTTCATCAGGAAGCATTTTATTATTTAGGATTTACCACATTTGATTTTGTGTTCTGTGTACTGGATTCATAAAATCATAGCTCAAATTTCAAAATTGTGTAATCAGACTATAAAACACACAGCTTGGTATAAGGCACTGTGATTTTGCTTTTTATGACAAAGAAAAAAAATGAAGGAACAAAGATTATTTGTAGGCTTTTCAACCATGTAGATATAAGTTCAGTTGTGGTTTTAAGGCAAAGTTTTTTGGGCCAGGATAAGCTGCCCCCTGGTACTGACTCAGTGGAAACATTCCTAGGAAGGACACTGAGCGGCAACTTCAATGGGTCTTTAGGTCAAAGGCTGAAGATGCCTTCTTGAGAATTCGTGGATTGAGGGGCTACATTGTGGCACAGTGAGTCTGCTGCTGCCCATGACAGCTATCGGGGTCCCTCGTCCCGCGAGCAAAACCCCGATACGGTAAAGACTCTTTAAAAAGTTTATTGGTCAAGACTTCAAGCGTAGTGGCAAAGAAAAGAAAAGAAAGAAAAAAGTTGCAACAGTTGTAAGATTTATTACAGTGAAGCGATTACAGCATAACCTTGAAGCATGCCCAGGGGAATCTCCTTTTAACCATTTTCTTACCCACAACCTTTTACGTTGCACAAACCAATCCATACACAGCTCCTCACGTCATGCGATAAACACACCAATCATGACTTAGGTCACGTAGCTTCCCTGCGTGCTCGGCCCAATCCTCAGTAACTTCCCAAAACCTGTTTACCACCTTTGTGCCACGAAGCAATGGTCAGCAAGCGCCATCTTTGAGGCGCGGCTCCGCTCTCCACAGACAGCAACATCCCAAAGCATCCTGGCTGCTCTACTGTTGATTGATCTTCTTGCTGATATGCCTGGGAAGGCAATGGAAGATGGCTCAAGTGCTTGGACTTCTGCCACCTATGTAGGAGATCCTGATGAAGTTCCAGGCTGCTGGCTTTGTTATAGCCCTTTGGAAAGTTTACCATTGGATAGAAGATCTCTCTGTCTGTCTCTGTGTGTGTGTGTGTGTGTCTCTCTCTGTGTCTCTCTGTCTCTCTCTCTCTCGTCACTGTGCGTTCAAATTAATAAAAGAAATTCTTAACAGAGAATTTCTGGTTGAGTATAGCTTTGTTTGGGATGATTTTAGTCATTAGGATGACCAAGATCTCAAAGTTCTCAGAAATTTAAAAATATGCAACTAAAACTTTTCACAAAAATAGAGCTCTGTATTTGTCAGCTTTTCATCCTAGGAGAGAACTTCTCTCCCTTTCTTGCTTTTCCCTCTCTCTGTTACTCTGACTTTCAAACAAATAAATCATCTTAGAGAAAGAAAGAAAAAGAAATATCTCAGTCAGTCTAATTTTATAATAGACATAGATTTATTTTGGTTTGCAGTTTTGAAGGTTCATAGCAGAAAACTGGTGAGCTCCACGGGTCCTGCCTCTGGTGATGGTGTTCTGGCTGGCAGAGTCCTGACCTGACCCACACACAGGAAGCATGCCTGACTGCTTCCTTATGAAGCCCTTGGGATTTAGTCAGGGCTTCCACGTTCTCTGCCTAATTGACGTGCCCCAAAGGCGTTACTTTTAACCATTCTAACTGGACTAAGTCTTCTCCTGCCTAGATTAATCAGTATCAGTATCATGGCTATGGGGTTTAAACTTCTGCATCACTTAGGAGACAATATTCAAACCAGAGCATGCTCCAACCCGAGGAACAAAGAAACTGTTAGAAATGATAGCCAGGATACTGGAAGAAATTCAGAAATTGATGAGAGGGGACAAGACACAGCACATCTTATAAACAGTGATAAAAACAACTATAGAGGGGTAATTTTTTTTAACCATCTCCCTTTCAAACCCCAAAAGGTGACACTAGGAAATCTTCACTGACCAACTTCATTCCACAAACATAAATATTAAATATTATAAAACACACTTGATTTAAGCATGAAATAAACTGATAAGTCTGCAAATGAAATCCTTATACAAATTTTGCAGGAAAACTTAACTAAGTACCATGCTTGCTTACAGAAAATGAAAAAAAAAAAAAAAAGAACCAGAAAAATATGGTTCCAACACAGAGTAAAAGCCAATCTGACATTTAAAATGTTTTAAATGTGGGAGTTTTAAGATGGCCGACGTAGGAGGAAGGCTGTGAGGGAGCGTTCAGCGAGATAGGGATAAAACGCTACAGAAGCAGCAAAGAGGAACAGCAGGGAACCGCAGGGAGAGGTCTGTGAAGCTCCCTGGGACAGTGTGGAGCCAAAAAGATCCACACAACTCGGAAGAACAACGAGAACGGAGCAGGACAAAGGTAGAGAAACCGACATCCCACTCCAGACCTGCAGAGTCACTTTTGAAAACGGCCTGACGGGAGACGCGGCCAGCTCGGAGGCAGGGAGATCAGGTGGATAGTCGCCGGCGGGAAGCCTTTGACAGCGGCGGAGGCAGACTGCAGCAGCCGGACGTTTGGTGAGCGGGGGGGGGGGGGGGGGGTTGACGCGGCAGCCTCCGCATTCCTCGCCCCCTACTGAGGTTCCAGCCTCTGAGAAGGCGGGGCAGGCAGCCTGAAACGGTTGGGTCTGTGCCTTGGGAACTACGCGCAGTGGTGTTGGTGGTGAGGGAAGGCGCCTCGGATGTTCCTGCGCTGAGGGGGGCCAGTGCGTCTCGGTGCGCAGAGGCTGCTGGCGAGGATCTGGAGTCCCCCACATCCTGCCTGGTGGATGCGCGAGAACACCAGGAGGATTCTGATCGCTACCTGCAGCAGCCGCCTCCGCAGCACAGGTGTCAGGTGTCAGGTGTCAGGAGAGCTCCCAGTTTTGGGAAGTGTAGCGCTGTGTGTCCCTGGCACGCAGGTACCACTCCCATAGGGTGAACTGCTCACTCCTCGCCTCCCACCCCGCAGTTCTGAGCGTGGGCGACCCACCAGGAGAGCTCTGAAAACTCCTGCATCACACTGACACGGTGAGAACCTGCCGTGAAGTCATTATAACAGGGCGCCTGGGTCACTCCTCCGCTAAGGGCCTGTGTGGGGGAGCCACATGGGAGCAGGGGCTCTGAACACCCACACACCACGAGTGGTGGACTCACTGCACAAGAGCCACGCCTGGAAAGTGCCTCACCCACAGTCCCGTGTGTGGGAGACGCAACAGGTGGGCCCTGAAAAACCCTGCAGTCCCTGACACGGAGAACGCAGGGAGAAAGCACATAAAACCTTCTAAGCCCTGGGGATTCCCGCACAGGGGGCACACCCAGAGAGCGCCTCCATCCCTCCACGCCCTGGGGTGTCACACCTGTAGAAGAGGTGCCCAGAGTGTGCCTGGAATCCACTGGGCCCCCAAGGTGGTGCTCTACAGCCCCGGGCCCTGAGAACGCACCAACGGTGCCTTGAAAATTACCACGCCCGGCAACACCACGCCTGCAGGCTCCAATCTCTACAGGAAAGCACCTGACAGCCCCTCAACACACGGGTCCATTTGCCCCACCAGAATACACCAACGCAATGGGAAAAACCACCAGAAAGAGTTGTGCTCCAGATGAAAGAGCCAGCACCCCACCAAACAAGGGCCAAAAGCCATTATCAATATCGGCGATGCGAGATGAAGACATGGAAGTGTTACCAACGAAGGAATTGATGAAAATAATGCTAAAATTTCTCAGAGACGTGGACACAAAGCTGGAAGACCTCCAGAACCGCATAATCACCGAAATACAACAAATCAAAACCAAACTGGATGCCCAAGAGAATAAAATTGAAAGCCTCATCAACAGAATAAATGCGGCAGAGGAAAGGATCTCTGAAACAGAAGACACACAAAATGAAGGTGTCCAGCGAATTAAACAGCTGGAGACAAACCTCAGCAAAACTAATAAAATGATGCAAGAGATGAAAGATTACCTTAGAAAACTGAATATTCGGATCATCGGCCTCCCCGAGGGAGTAGAAAGAGAATCTGGGATGCAAGCAGTGCTTGATGAAATTATACAGGAAAACTTCCAAAACACTTGGAACACGAATCCACCCCGCATACAGGACGGACAGAGAACTCCCAACAGACATGATCCAAAGAGATCTTCACCCAGACACACGGTGCTCAAGTTCTACTCCAATGAAGACAAAGAAGGAATCCTGAGACAAGTACGAAGTAGAGAAAAGATCACATACAGGGGAAAACCCATCAGAATCACTGCTGACTTCTCCGAAGAGACCCTACAAGCAAGGAGAGAATGGACAAAGATCTTCCAAGTCCTGAAACAAAACAACTGTCAACCAAAAATAATCTACCCAGCAAAGATCTCATTTGTATATGAGAACGAAATCAGATACTTCAATAGCAAAGAAAAACTAGAAGAATATGTCTACACAAAACCAGCTCTGCAAAGTCTCCTTAGAAATGCGCTAGTCCCGGACAAAAAGGAGGCAAATCACAAACAAAGTTGGCAAATAAGAAGGTCTCCAAACTAAAGGCCACACGAACAAGACAATTACATAGGCAACAACACACACACAACACAATCACATGGCAGGGCAAAATTGCAACCTCTCAATTTTAACTCTCAACACAAATGGTCTAAATTCACCAATCAAAAGACAGAGATTAATAGAATGGATCATCAAACAAGACCCAACCATCTGTTGCCTACAAGAAACGCATCTAACCAGAAAGGATGCAAAGAAACTGAAAGTGAAGGGATGGAAAAAGATATTTCACGCCAATAGACGAGAAAAAAAAGCTGGGGTAGCTATCCTAATTTCAGACGAAATAGATTTCATTCTAACTAACATCAAAAGAGACAGGGAAGGCCATTTTATACTGGTGAAAGGAATGATCCATCAAGAAGCAATCACCATCATTAATGTTTATGCACCGAATCTTAATGCACCTAGTTACGTAAAGCAATTACTTACAGACTTAAAGGAAGACATAGACACCCGTACAATTCTTGTAGGCGATCTCAACACACCTCTAACAACAATGGACCGGTCTACGAAACAAAAACTCAACAAAGAAACAACAGAGCTCACACAAACAATAGAACAACTGGACTTAGTAGACATATGTAGAACTTTTTATCCTAAGGCCACAGACTATACATTCTTCTCAGCGGTGCATGGCACCTTCTCCAGAATCGACCACATGATAGGACATAAAGCAAATCTAAACAACTTCCAAAACATTAGTATCATACCATGTACCCTCTCAGACCACCATGGGATGAAACTGGAAATCAACAACTCAAAACTCCCCAGGAAGTATAGGCACTCTTGGAAATTGAACAATATGCTATTAAACGAACAATGGGTCAGAGAAGAAATTAAAGATGAGATCAAAAAATTCATGGAAACCAATGAAAACTCTGATACAACATTCCAAAACTTGTGGGACACCGCCAAAGCAGTGCTACGAGGTAGATTCATCGCAATCGGAGCGCATGTCAAGGCCCAAGAAAGACGCCAAATACAGGAACTAACCACACACCTGCAGGATCTGGAAAAACAGCAGCAGAAGAGTCCCACGCACAATAGGAAACAAGAAATCATCAAAACAAGGGAGGAGATAAACCAAATAGAAATCAAAAAAACTATACATAAAATCAACAAATCAAAAAGTTGGTTTTTTGAGAAAATAAACAAAATAGACACTCCACTGGCCCGATTGACCAAAAACAAAACAAGAGAAAGTGAGAATCAACAGCATTAAAGATGAAAAAGGCAACATAACAACAGACACTGCAATCATTAAGAAAATAATTAGAAATTACTACAAAGAACTGTACTCCCACAAATTTGAGGACCACCAAGAAATAGAAAAGTTCTTGGACTCCCACCATTTACCAAAACTCAGTCCGGAGACAACTGCAGAATTAAATAAACCCATAACCGAGGTAGAGATTGAAACAGTCATCAAGGATCTCCCAACGAAAAAAAGCCCAGGCCCAGACGGCTTCACTACAGAATTCTACAAAACATTCCGAACAGAACTAACCCCAATCCTCTACAAGCTCTTCAAAACAATAGAGGAGGAAGCAACCCTCCCAAACTCATTCTATGAAGCTAACATCACCTTAATCCCAAAACCGGACAGAGAACCATCAGAGAAGGAAAACTACAGACCTATTTCTCTGATGAACATTGATGCTAAAATTCTCAACAAAATCCTAGCCAATAGAATTCAAAAAATCATCAGACAGATCATTCATCCGGATCAAGTAGGATTCATCCCTGGAATGCAGGGATGGTTCAACATTCGGAAATCCATAAATGTTATAAACCATATCCAAAAACTGCAAAACAAGAACCACATAATAGTTTCAATAGATGCAGAAAAAGCTTTCGACAAAATCCAACACCTCTTCATGGTAAAAACTCTAGCCAAAGTAGGCATAGATGGGAAAATCCACAACATAATTAAAGCAATTTATGAAAAACCCAACGCCAGTATCATACTGAATGGAGAAAAGCTAGAACCCTTCCCACTGAGATCTGGAACAAGACAAGGGTGCCCACCATCACCACTGCTATTCAACATAGTCCTAGAGGTACTTGCAGAGGCCATAAGACAAGAAAAAGAAATCAAAGGCATACGTATAGGAAACGAAGAAGTCAAGCTTTCACTATATGCAGATGACATAATCCTATACATAGAAAAACCAGGAGACTCAATACAGAAACTGCTAGAACTTATACGAGAGTTTGGCAGAGTGGCGGGGTACAAAATTAACGAACGAAAATCAACAGCCATAGTGTACGCAAATAACACCAAGATGGAAGAAGATCTAACCAACAGGATACCATTCAAAATAGCAGAGAGAAGTATGAAGTATTTGGGAATAAATCTAACCAAAAGTGTAGGAGACCTATTCGAAGAAAACTACAAACTATTTAAAAAGGAAACTGAACAAAACCTCAAAAGATGGAATAACATCCCGTGCTCCTGGATAGGCAAAATCAATATCATTAAAATGTCTATACTACCACTAGCAATATACATTTTCAACGCAATTCCAATCAAATTGCCCAAAACATTCTTCACGGAACTGGATACAATGATTCAAAAGTTCATCTGGAAACACAAAAAACCACGAATAGCTAGAACCATCCTGAAAAATAAGAAATTAGCAGGGGGAATCACAATCCCGGACCTCTGGACATACTATAGAGCAGTGGTTATCAAAACAGCCTGGTACTGGCACAAAGACAGAAAGGAAGATCAATGGAATAGAATAGAAGCACCAAAAGGGAATCCACACAGATACAGCCAATTAATCTTTGACAAAAAGACCAATGACAGCTTAAGCAAGTGGGAAGGACTCTTTAGTAAATGTTGTTGGGACAACTGGCTGATAGCCTGTAGAAACAAAAAGATAGACCCACATCTATCACCATACACTAAGATCCAATCTACATGGATAAAAGACCTAAACCTACATCCAGAAACCTTCAAACTCTTGCAAGAAAATGTAGGAAATACCCTGCAAGACCTAGGAGTAGGTACCGACTTTCTAAGAAGGACACCAAAAGCAATAGCAGTTGAGAACAGAATAAACAAATGGGACCTCATCAAACTAAGAAGCTTCTGTACAGCAAGGGAAACAATCAACAAAGTAAAAAAGCAACCCACAGAGTGGGAGAAGATCTTTGCACACGATATAGGCGATAGGGGGCTAATTTCCAGGATATACAAAGAACTTCAAAACAACCAAAAAACCAAAACAAACAAGCCACTCAAGAAATGGGCACGGGAAATGGGCAAACATTTCACAAAGGAACAAGTCCAAATGGCAAACAAACATATGAAAAAATGTTCCAGCTCCCTAGCAATAAGGGAAATCCAAATTAAAACATCGATGAGGTACCACCTAACACCAGTAAGATTGGCCCACATAAACAAGAACACCAACGACGCTTGCTGGCGAGGATGCGGGGAAAAGGGAACCCTACTCCACTGCTGGTGGAGCTGCAAATTGGTACAGCCTTTATGGAAATCAGTCTGGAGAACACTCAAACAACTCAAAATCTGCATACCATATGACCCAGCAATAGCACTCCTAGGAATATATCCAAAACACCTGTTTTACGACAAACCAACATGCATCCCTATGTTCATTGCAGCACAATCAGTAATTGCGAAAACATGGAAGCAACCGAAATGCCCATCAGCAGAAGATTGGATAAGAAAGCTTTGGTTCATCTACTCCATGGAATACTACTCAGCTATTAAAAAAAACAAAATGCAGTTCTTTGTGGCTAAATGGGCACAACTGGAAACTATAATGCTAAGGGAAATGAGCGAATCCCAAAAGATTAGATACCACATGTTTGCCTTGATTTAACCTGTAATTTTTTGTTTGGTTGTTTGTTATTTTTTGAACCTGTCATTGATACTGTCTCAACCCAGATGTTTCGAAGAATGGAACTTGCATTATTTTTAACATATTGTTTACCCAATACTATGTCAATTAATTCCATAATGTTGTATAATGATACTGAGGCCTTGTTGGGGCTTTTAACTGACTGGATCTTTACTCTGTTAGACCTATCTTCAGACCATAGAAGGTCTCCCCAAGAGGCCACTGAACTTATCTGGACAATAAGACGCTGAACTTTATGCTAGGCATGTGTTTGCAAGCAATGAATCTCAACTGAACTTGAACTATGGTTATGCAACAAGGTGGAGGAATCCACCATGGGGGGAGGGGTATGGGAAGGGTGGGGGAGATCCCCAGCGCCTATAAAACTGTACTACATAATATAATGTAAGCAACAATAAAAAAAATGTTTTAAATGTGAATTAAAACTAGGGAAATGCTAGGAACTATGAAAATCAGCATTGGCAAAATGAGAAAATATCAGTTATCTTCCTTTACCTACTTCCCTAAGAATTCAATCTAAAAGTCATTTAGACTGAGAAGGCAGCTCTTGAGTGAGGTTACTGGAGAGACTCAGAGCAGAGTATTGGAAGTTCTAGTGGAGTGGGTCTTGCAGACATAAACTTTCGTTCAGGTTGTTTCAACCTAACAATACTGAGGAAGCTGTCTGGGTAGAGTGTGGTAACAGTGGAAGTGGATGAGTATGGGCTGGCGGAGCCTGAGTGGAGTGAAAAGTGTGTCATATGGTTCAGCCTCAATTGTCAGAATTTAAAATTGTGTGAAGAGGTCAACTGATGTCAGGGAGAGCAGTGTCAGCCTGGCGAGGTATATTGGCACTCAAATAGCATGAGTAGTGGCTTGGGAAAGCTCTCTGAGCCTGCAGATTGTGAAGAGGGAACATGTACAAGGGGATATTCATGCTAGCATTGTGGAATAGGAATTATGGAATTATGGAACCCAAGTGAGGTCAGGTTGTAGCACTGGAAATCTGCTTATTGTATAGAAAGGGTTGATCAAATAAACAAATATACCAAAGATGTTTGCAGCCAAATTTCTCACTGTCATGGAAAGAGCATATCAATATAGAAAGGTTAAAAGGAAATTCTACAATAAACTCTGTGTGTGTTTGTGTGAGTGTGTGTGTGTGTGTGTGTGTGTGTATAAGCGTTCTGAGGTTTTGGTCATGGAAAAGATTTAGAATAGTGACACTTCTATAGCAAGAAGCACAATTAGCACTTCTATTCTGGTGTTTTAACGACCTTTCCCACCAGAAACAGCTTACGTCCTCTGTGGAAGGAAGGCTCTAAGTGAGCCTGAAATATTCGGCTGTGACTGGAATAGTGAGAATTCAAAAAATGCCCATCATTTTTGGACATAATGGGGATTCTTTGAATTGTTCTTATTTCAAAGACACAAAGATAACCCAGAATAAAACTTGAAGGGATATGATGCTCACTAACCATATTTATTTATTTTTTAAGAAAGTATTTTTATTGACAAGTTAGATTTATAGAGAGGAGAGACAGAGAGAAAGATCTTCTGTCCACTGATTCACTCCCCATGTGGCTGCAATGGCTAGAGCTGAGCTGATCCAAAGCCAGGAGCCAGAAGCTTGTTCCAGGTCTCCCATGTGGGTGCAGGGTCCCAAGGCTTTGGGCCATCCTTGACTGCTTTCCCAGGATAAATATCCACATCACCTGTTTTTGGATCATTCATCTTTTCTAATTTTATTAGTCTGTAGGAATTCATTCTTGTGCTTCTAAAACATCAAGATCCTATTTAATGTTTACAAGTATACAATATTGCATTTTAATTTTTGTTAATTCAGCAATGGAGTGGCTAAGGAAAAAAATCACTATGGAAGAAACTGCAGTTTTTGTTTTTGCTTTATAATAACCAAAGAAATTCATGTAAATGCAAAACTTACATTAGTGTCAAATAAACCAAATACACACAATGTAGATATTAAAGTCTTGGGCCCGGCGTGGTGGCGCAGTGGTTAAGTCCTCGCCTTGCACGCCCGGGATCCCATATGGGCACCGGTTCTATCCCGGCAGCCCTGCTTCCCATCCAGCTTCCTGCCTGTGGCTCGGGAAAGCAGTCGAGGACGGCCCAAAGCTTTGGGACCCTGCACCCACATGGGAGACCTGGAAGAGGCTCCTGGCTTCGGATCGGCATAGCATCGGCCGTTGCGCTCACTTGGGGATGAATCATCGGACGGAAGATCTTCCTCTCTGTCTCTCCTCTCTGTATATCCGCATTTCCAATAAAAAAAATAATAAAAAATAAATCTTTAAAATAAAACTTACGCTTACATCTCATCTCCCTCCTCACCCTGGTCTAGATGTGCTGTAAGTGGCAATAAGAGCTTTGGGTTTTTTTTTTTAATGTGATGAGAAATCATTGGAGGGTTTTGAGTAGTTACACATTGTCTGTGACTTACAAAGGATTGTTTCCTTGGTAAAGTATTGTTAAAAAAACAAAACAAAACAAAAGCAGAAGCAGAGAAGTTAAAACCAGGGCTATTGTGTGATTCAAGCAAGACATAATATGTTGGGTTGTGGAACAGTACTGAAGAAGGAGACTAATAATCCAAGATGAAGAAAACTAGTAGACAAAATGGATAAGATTTATTATAGATTTATCTTTGAGGATGCCAGAGAATAGCAAATAGTTTTTCAGATTTTTAAAGACCAGTTTGGACAATCAGGAAGATCATGATTTCTTTCTCAATAGACGCTTTGTACAAAATCTGATTAGAGACTATCTTTAGACTGCTGTGAGGGAGTTGGATGTGTTGACTTGGCTCTGAGAACATTGAAGAACACTATGTCCCTGAAATTTTATGATATGATTTAGATGAACAGCCTAAGAACACATGATGGGAGAAGAATCAGCTGCTTCCACCAGAAGCTGCACATGACAAAAGTTGTAGGATGTTTGTTTTGTTTCTGCTGGGTGTAGTCTCTTTGTTCTGTACATATTATGGTAAGTCCTGGAAATAAAGAGGCAGCTTATGATGGGCATAGTAAATGGACGGATTTTTAAGGAAGGGAAATAGTTTTGGGGGCTATGGAAAATGTCTGTGGGATTGTTCCAAAGAAGAATTTTTTTTAATTCATAGGTAATCTTCAACAACATCTAAAAGGTATGACCATGGAGGGGCTAAAGTCATTTTCAACAGATCATTCATGGCATTTTTGGAGTGAATCCCACCTCCATTCTCAGAGTTGAAATCTGCTGTTGCCACAGGTTACTAAGGCTGGTTCCTCCTAGCAGAACCAAATAACACATTTCTTGGAGTAAGCAGGTTAAAATATTCTTTTATATTTTGTTTCACCCGTTACTGGACAAAATCACTAATCTAGACATAAGATTCATTACATAAGGCCCATGGATAAGTTTTACAAAAACCCTGGTCTCCAGAAGCTATGTATAGCATTTGATTTATAGGTGTTTTTACAAGATTATCAGATTTGTCTGTGGCCCAAGAAATTACTTTTCCATAGAGAAATCTCAAGGCTCAGAGACCCTTCTCCAGGTCACACCCTCTAAGCATCTTTTCTTGTGTCTGACAGAGATGGAAATAATGTGCTTTAAATGTAAAAGATACCACTCTGGGGCATGCTATGAAGATATGGAGCTCTGCAGCTTGAAGCATCGGCAGTCTTGTGCTATTGAGAACATTTACTTACTTAACCCCAAAGGTAACATGGCATGTGGAGCGACAGAAATAGACACCTCCTTTCCTTTGAAGCAGCAGTGATTGCCCTTAGAATGAAGGGGTTGAATAGGTTGGTCATGTGGAGGGAAAGGCAAGGATGGATTTAAGACATCATTGAGCGAAGAAGATGCTAGTATCTCTTATCAGTCAGGGCATATAATTCAGGCATTTGGTCAGTAACAGATTCTGGTTCGGTTGCTCATTTGGACCTGGAGAATGGTTAGTGAGCACCTGAAGGTAGGTTATTCCTGGGAGTACAGGAAGAGTAAATGAAGTCATTAATTGTATTTCCCTTTTTCTCTTCTTTAGGACAAAGTTTGTATCAGTATTCAAAGCTATCATGCATGACTAACTGTGAGGACATCAACTTCCTGGGTTTTGAAAAGAGGACGGAACTGATTTGTTGCAAACGTAACTCTTGCAACCTACCTGTCAGAGTCTAGTTTCACATCTTTACTGGCTTTGGGATCATTATTAAACACATTACTCCTTCACTTCTTTCCCTAAGTTGTGCATTTTGGTTTCCCCTTCTGGTCAATGTAAGAGAGAAAACTAGCTACTATGAAAGAGAAGAAATCCCCAGGAGACACAGGGAGAGTGGCTGAGTTTCCCCAATGATGGAGCACTAGATGGGTCTGAAAATTCCTGTTGCTCACATCTGTCAGGGATCTTGGATTTCCTTGTGTTGCTGCTGCCATGAAGCAGCTCACGCTTAGTCATTTTTTATTGCCTTTATGAAAATGCAAAGACACGGATCAGAGCAATCCCAACCTGTGGCCATATTCTATCCTTATCTAAAGTCACATGCTTGGATTGATATATTTTTAAGAATAACCTTGATACTTCTTGGCACTGCCAGTTTCCCCCTAAGTTCTGGAGATAGAAGAAAGCGCACTCCAGTTTTCCAGTTTGTTGACAACATAATAAAAGTGTTTCTCAGGCAGAGCTCTTCAGGGGAGATTTCAGATCAGGAAAAAGCTGTGGTGATGACGTGGCTTCCAAAAATTTAAGTTTTGAGAAAAATTTTGTTTAGGGGCTGCCATTATGCTATAAAGCGTTAAGCTCTTGCCTGTAATGCCAGTATCTATACAGGCACTGGTATGAGTTCTGACTACTCCACTTCTAATTCATGTCTCTGTGAATGTATCCGGGAAAGAAGAAGATGATGACCAAGTGTCGGGGCCCTTGCTGCCCAACTGACAGACACATAGAAATTCCTGGCTCTTGATTTCAGCCTGGCCCAGCCTTGCCTATTGTGGCTACATGGAGAACAACCCAGAATATAGAAGATATCTCTATCTTCTATGTCCCTCTCTGTAACTGTGCCTTTCAGATAGATAAAACAAATTATTGAAAACCAAAAAAAAAAAAAGAATACACAAATAACAATAAATTGAAAGAACTGCTCTCTCATATTCACCATGACATTTGACACAGTAGCCATGAGATGGAAGCAATTTGTCCTTTAATGGATAGATACTGGAATATCATTTAGCCATGAAAAAGAAAAATAATCTTAAAATAAATTAAAAACATTTGATGATGTTTGCATAGTTAATCAGAGTGGGAAGGCTCGAGTATTAGGGAAAAGTGGGTGTGATCATTGTTTCCAATTTTAAAAAATTTCTTCTTCCTGTATCTAATGGAAGGGAGAACATAAGGGCAGAAGCCATATTCAGCCTCCCAACTGCCCCAGTATCCAGTGATGGGAAATGGCCACCTGATATCAAACCAGGGTCCCTGATATGGTGAATGCTCTCAGGGTTCTGCCCAAGTGGTTTCTCTAATTCTGAAATGCTGTAAATTTTGGCGATCCAAGGGTGAGAAACACCTTCCAATGTCCATTGGTTGACATAGTCTCTATTCACCCAGATATTTGCTGTCCTCATTTGGCTGGATTACTGTCCTTCCTCTGCTACGGTACCAAATGTCTTCTGCAGGCCCTAATGGGCTACCATATCATCTTAACCAGTAGTTCACTGCTTCATCTTTTTCCATTGAGGAGGTCTAGCTCTGACACATGCACTCCGTGGTCAGACCACCAATCCTGTGTGTGAGACCCCAGGTACCTGCATGTCTCCCTGCCCCACACTATCGCCAGACCCTTGCAAACCTTCCAGGATTAATTGAACAGACAAGAAGATGCTTAGTGGAGAAACTATTTTATTAATCTTCACTGTGACCATCATCCACACTTTCAGGATGATGCACTTTGTCTAAGAAAACATAGTCTTTTATACCTAGAAAGAACCTGGGTGTCATACAAAGCTTTAGTTAATCCTCATGATATGTGAAGCTAGCAATTCTTAGAATAGAGTCTTGGTATGCTTTGATTCATTACTTGTAATTCACAGAAAGCAAGAAGAAAAGACAGTATTGAGGCCAGGGACGCTGTCTTCTTTTTAACCAGAGGGAGGCACAAAGGAGAGACAGCACCTGGGCATTCGGTCTGTTGCTTGGTGTTCCAAGGTTAGTCACAAGTCCAGGTGTTCCTGGCTTGCGAATAGCTCCTTTGTCCACTGATGCACTTAGCTCCTTCACAAGCCCACACACCAAGTCATCACAAGTGCTGGGTCCATGCAGTGGGTACAGATGACATGAAGGTATGAAGAGAACAGCTCCCCTGTTGGTAAGGCCGTGAAGAACTTCCAGCTGTATGGCAAGGCCTGGCTGATGTCTCTCCGACCACCTTAACTCACCCTCTTTTGCATGGACACTCAACCACCTGACTAAGAATTCTGTAGTCTATCACAACATTGTTGTTTGCCCTTGTGAGATGGTTTTTGTAACCAGTGTGAGCTTGGGAGTTAATGTTGCTGGTCATGTTTTGGTGAGTGGGCCTTCAATAATTTGCACACAGGAGTACAATTAAGCCCATGCCATTTCTGGGCACCTTACTGCGTGCCTAACTATTGCCCTGGAATTTGGTCCAGACATGTAGCTTGCCTTTTGGGAAATGGCTTGGTAAGTGTCCTAAAAATTAATGAAAATGATGGGCGTATGAGCTGAAATTGCTATGGTGATACATACAATCATTGTGATCTTAAAGGCTAGCCTGCCTTTGCAATTTCTTTGGAGCATAGGAAATGTATCTGTTTTAGCCACTTATATAATTTTTGGTTAGAAGACTTAAAGGATGCTTTTATTAATGTAGAGATATGCTTTTAATTATTTGGTTATTTATGGGGTTGTAGAACCTATAGTTGAAGGAGATTTAATATTTGAAATTTTTGTCTTGGATCTTTATGTTTTTTCCCTTGTGACATACTTTTCCCATTAAGTGATGGGTAAATTGTAGAAATAAATAGAAATGTAGCAGGAATGTTATTACTGATTGCAGGTAATCATATGGGCCTTGGAATCCTGGCTGTCACTCCATGGTTACTACTGAAGAATGAACAATGTATTGCTTTTAAGAATATGAATATAGTATTTTGTAGAATTATCTTTAGGGGCAGGCACCTGCTTAGTCATGAAGTATAAACAGAATGACCAAATATCTGTCCATGCCTCCTTAGCCATGAAATAAAAATAGAACAGTTAAATGTTTGTGCAGAAGCTTATGATAGGGCTGGGCAAATAAAAAAGGACAGCTTCTTGAGCTGTTACAAGAAGGCACCAAGTGAATGTGTTCATGCCTCCTTTTGCCAACTCCACACATCCTGCTCCAGCTCTGAACTTGGCTGGAGCTGGCCTCTGTCACGCAAGCATGCCCCTGGGTAGCCAGTGAGTTTCCTCCATGATGCTGTTGGCACCCCGCAGCCGCTTGAGTAGGACCCTGCTGGACTCCTCACCCTGGGGGCTCATGGATCTGCACCCCCCACATAGGAGGACCCAAGGACCTGGGCCAGGTGACCCGGGGACTGATGGACTCCCCCGCCCCAGGGCACGGACCCAGTACCCACTGCTCAGGCAGGCCCAAGGATCCAGGCCAGACTCTTTGGCAGCAGGACTCATTGACCTGGCACCCACCACCAGATCCCCCATTGCACCTATACTGGCATGGCTCACCTTGGCATCCCTAATGTGAACTGGTTGGTGTTACGGCTTGACCTGGTTCATTCTTGCCTGTCCTACAACCTGATCTGGTTCTCAGATCTGCCAGTGGATTTGATTTTATGAACTGGCCCAGTCTAGCCCAGCCTCCAGATGTATGGATGGGAACAGGCCTTAGATCCTGCTAAGGGGATGCTCCAGCATGGTTGGGGTTCCCACTGGTGAGAATGAGAGCAGGACTAGAGGCAGCAAGCTGGGCTAGATATGGCTACAGTCTCCACCAGTGAGACTGGGGAATGACAGATTGGGCTAGGCTCCAGCCCCCTACTGGTATTCGTGAGAGCCAGGTTAGGTGTAGAATGGGCTGGGCTAGGTCTTGACTCCTGCTGAACTACATGAAAGCTGTGTCTCAGCATGGACCAGGTATTGCTGGACTGCAACACCCAGGAGTGAGAACCATAATTGTTGTGGCCAATTGAGAAAGATCACTGTTTTTGCCAGGATGGGAGGCGTACAAAGTCAACCTGGGTCAAGGATGCACTGATGTGCATGAGGACTTCTACTGGGAGGAGACCCGATAGAAGAGCTTGGGAAACTGCTTTGTCGGGATGCAGTCCCTGCAGGTGAGCTCAAGGATCAGGGCAAGGAGCAGCCCAGACAATGCCAGGTTACAGTACCTGCTGACATACATGTGGGTCAGGTCTGGGGACAGACCAGTCTGGGCCAGTTCATAATATCCACTGGCAGATCTGAGAACCAGAACAGGATGCAGGAGGAGCCAGACTGGGCTGCAACACCAGCCAGTTCATGTTAGGGTTGGGATAGTGATCAGGCTGTGCTGGGATAGGCTGCAGCACCCACCAGTAGGAGCTGGAACAGGAGACAGGCTAGACTGGGCAAGGCTGCACAATAAAATTGTTGATGCTGAGGTGAGGCAACCCATGGCAGCCTGGAGTCAGTGGGTGCTGGGTTCATGAGCCCCAAGGGTGGGGGATCTGGTGGGGCTTGGCTCAGTTTCTGAGGCCCACCCACTAGGTGGGTGTTGGGTTTGTGAATCCTCATGGTGGGGCATCCAGCTGGGCTCAGATCACCTAGCCTGGGTCTCTTGGCCTGCCTGCATGAGGTGGGCATTGGGTTTGTGAACCCCAGGGGTATGGGATCCAGTGAGGCTTGGGTCTCTGGCTCATGCCTCTTGGCCTGCCTGTGAGGTGGGTGTTGGGGATCTGGTAGGACTCAAGTCGCCTGGCTCAGGTCTCTTGGCCCACCTACACAGTGGGTGCTGGGTTTGTAAGCCCTTGGGGTGGGGACTCTGGTGAGGCTTGGGAAGTCTGGCTTGGGTCCTTGGGCTCAACTGCAAGTACACGTCCTCCTCAGCGAAAAAGGAAAACAGTGGACACAGAGCCTAATGAATAATGCAGCTCATTTGGTGCCATAGCAGAGGAAGGTAAACAGAGCATACAGGACATCTACCCCAGGCAAACGATGACCTCAAAAATCTGAGTGAATGGAGTCTTGAGATTGACTGTCAGCCAATGGACATTGGGAGGGCTGCATCATCATTGGATCAGTGTGAAACTGACAGCATTTCAGAACTATCAAAACCACTTGGGCAGACCCCTCAGAATACACACACACTGAGAACTTGTGGTGATGTGAGGTGGCGGTTCCTCATCCCTGGCTACTGGGACATTTGGAAAGTTGTGTGTGGCTTTCCCCTTTATCTTGCCCTGTACCCCGGAAACAACAAGAAGAAATAGCAAATTTGGAAACAATGAGTTCACCTAATTTTCCCTAAACCTTGATCCTTCCCACCCTGATCAATTATGTAATCATTATTAAAAAATAAAATAATTAAAAAGAATAATGTTCCAGAGGTATCTGAGTCTTTATCAATTTTTACTTGCATTATGTCTCTGAATTTTAGTTTTACTTATTTGTACTTGTTTGATAGTTAAGACACAAAGACAGAGAGATCTTTCATCTACTAGCTCACTCCTATCAAAGTGAATTAGAAACTTCAGTGTGATTTTTTGGTATGTCTATTAACAATTTGAATTGATTCTCTTGAAAAATACCTGCTTGTTGTCTTTACCTGTTTCTTGGCATGGATATTCACTTTGTTGTTAGGTTTCTGAAGCTCTTTGTAAATCCTGAATATTGGTTCCCTATCTGTTGTGTAGTGCAACAGATTTGTGCAACGATTTTCTCCCATTCTGTTGATTTCCTCTTTGCTTTGTTAATTCTTTCCTTTGTTGTCCATTTGTTTATTTTGACTTTGACTGCCTGTGATTTTATTGACTTTTCTAAGTCTTTGTGTATGCTTATATCTTGCATAGTATTTTCTATGTTTTCATGTAATAGGTTGATGGTTTCTAGATGCAGACTGATCCATTTAGAGCTGATTTTTAAAATAGATGACAGGTGTGTGGTAGGGTCTTGTTTCTTGTACAAGTGGATATACAACTGCCTCAGCAACATTTGCTGAAAAACAATCTTTTATCCTATGTTTTTCTTAGTTCTCTTATTGAAGATTAACTGAATGTACATGTATGGGCTCACTTTTGGGGTTTCTATATTGTTCCACTGATCTCTGTTTCTATTTCGGTACCAAATTGATTACCATTGCCCTGTAGTATATCTTGAAGCCTGTAATTGTGATTCTTCCAGGTTTGTTTGTATTCTTCAGGATATCATTGGCAATTTATGGTCTCTTGTGTTTGCATATTAGTTTTGCATTATCTTTTCCAGCTCTGGGAAGAGTTTTGTTGCTATATTTATTGGGAGTGCACTGAATCTGTATATTATTTCAGGTAATATGGACATTTTGATGATGTTGATTCTATCAATTCAGAAACAAGATAAATGTCTCCATTTTAATGTCTTATTTATTTTTTTAATGTTTTGTAATTTTCATCATAGAGGTCTTATAAGTCTTTAGTTAGGTTTGTTCCAAGATGTTTAAGGATCCTCTCTGCTATTTCAAGGAGGGACTGTGCTTACAAGTTGCTTCTTCATCATGGAACTGTTTGTTGGTTCTCCCATGTATAGAATCAGGTCATCTGCAAACAAGGTTAATTTAATTCCTCATTTAAAATTTGAATTCATGAATGATTTTTTTCTTATCTAATAGCTCTTGAGAACTTCCTGTACTTGGATATCCTTGTCTAGTTCTATTCCCTTTTCATTCAATGTCTGTTGACTTCTGTTTTTCATATATTCATTGAATTATGTTGTAAAATATTCCTTGTATGTGTATCTTGCTCAGGGATTTTAGAATGAAGTGGTGGATTTTATAAATGCCTTCTCTGCATCTATTAAGATGATTATATGGTTTTTATTAATTTTATTGTTGTGGTCTATCAACTTTTTTAAATTTGTGTATGTTAAACCATCTCTCTGTGCCAGTGATGAAAAAAAGTCCAAGGGCCCAGCGCCTTAGCGTAATGGTTAAATTTCTCGCCTTGAACACACTGGGATCCCATATGGGCATTGGTTCTAATTCCGGCAGCTCTACTTCCTATCCAGCTCCTTGCTTGTGACCTGGGAAAGCAATCGAGGACGGCCCAAAGCCTTATGACCTTGCACCCGTGTGGGAGACCCGAAAAGAAATTCCTGGCTCCTGGCTTTGGATCAGCGCAGCACTGGTCATTGCGGCCACTTGGGGAGTGAATCATCAGATGGAAGTCTTCCTCTCTGTCTCTCCTCCTCTCTGTACATCTGCCTTTCCAATAAAATAAATAAATCTAAGAAAAAAATCCAAGACTGGATGGCTTCTCTGCTGAATTGCAACAAATGTTCCAAGAAGAACTGACCCCAATCATCCACAAGTTTTCAAAACAATAGAAAGAGAGACAGTCCTTCCAAATTCTTCCTAGGAAGCCAGTGTCACTTTAATATCAAAGCCAGATAGAGACACAACACAGAGAAAAAAAAAACTACAGGCTAATATCACTGATGAACATAGATGCAAAAATCTTCAACAGAATACTCAGCCAATGGAATGCAGCAGTAAGATCATCCACCAGGACCAAGCTGGATTTATCACAATTCTATGGCTTGACTCGCCTCCTATGATCCTGGTGCTCTCCCCTTCCCACCTGTCTGCCAGTGGAACTCCGATTGCCACTGAGGTATTTGTTCACTGTCTTGCTGTCCTGATGTCTCTGATGCTTTCCTATGTCCACGAGTTCCCTGGCATCTCTCTGCTGTTGGCCTGCTCACTATTACCCAACAGAATGGTTCAGTTAGTGTTCTAATTGCCCACCTACCAGGGAGAAACAGTCTTGTCTGAAGCTGAGTCCTGATTTCAAAGGCCATCTGGAAGGAACTGTTTTTATCTCCTGCCCGTTCTAACAGAAAAATGGAGCCTAAGCACCTGGTAGATTGTTCTTTTAGGGAAATAGGAATAATGAATCCAGCTGCTCCCGTGCTTCCCAAAGCACTTCTGAAACAAATTTATGTAAACCAAAAGCCCTCATTTATTCTCCAGCACATAAAATGTAAGTTTTCTCAGGCATGTCAGAGAACATGCATGCATCATATCTAGAAAGCTGTGACTGCCAATATTTCAGAAGATTGGGGCTGGAAGGGCACGTGAGGCACATCCACAGAAACCACAGAAACCACAGACACAGAAAATTGCCTTAGGACTGCAGCCAGGGTCGAGTTTGCAGGACTCTCTTGATCCTGTGCTTGTCAGTCTCCAACGCGGCAGCTTGTGTTGTGTGAAGACCTGGAGGCAGGGCTTGACCTGCTGGAGCAATGTGATGTTTAATAAAGTCAGAGAGGTGCAGGTCCTGGTGTCTCGGTTGATTTAGAGCCACAGGAAAGCAGGTCATGGAGGAAACACTCAGGGAGTTCTAGGGAAGAAGGTGGTTCTCGTTACTTTTTGGCCTTTCCACAATTATTTTCACCACGTTCTGTAAGGTAACCTTTGTGCTGTGTATGATGGTTAACGTATCGCCAATAAAAGTATTCAGCAAGCAAAAAAGACTACAGTTTCTCTAGAATATAACTAAGTGCTAAAAATGATTGTGAAATCACAAGGTATTTGTTTTGTTCCGATACTATTTTTTTTTTAAATATTCTATGTTAACTACCCACATATCAGAGGAAACATATAGTATCTGTCTTTTCAGGACAGGCTTATTTCACAAAGCATAATACTTTCTGTCAGGTTCGCTGACCACCAGGTAAAGAAAAGCCTCAGTTGACTGTTACAAAATGTGCCTTTATTGTGGGGACAGAAGTCCATTCTCGGGCCTTTCCTCCACGCAAAGTAAAGGCAGTAAACACGGAGAGCTGCCGGATGAAAAGGCGCGCAAAGAAGCATGCGGGAGAGGATTAAATGCCCCCTGAAGAGGAAGCTGGAGCTGGTGCTGCTCCCGTCCCTGTTAGGAAAGGAAGTGCCGGTCTGAGTCTGTCTTTGGTCCGCCACGGCTCGGCTGCTGTGGTGGTGCACCACATCTCTACAGCCCTTTCTGGATCCAATCTGAGACCTGAGTGAGCGTCAGGTCTGTTGCCAATTCTGCCCTCCTCCATAACCACGGAAACCCTCATCTTCCAGTTGCATCCGTTCTGTTGGACAAGACAATATTCTATTGTTCTGATGGCTGAGTAGTACTCTGCAGGGTATTTATGCCACATTTTCTTTATTCAGTCATCAGATGCAGTACCTCTGAGTTGATTCTATGTATTAGCTATTGTGAGTTAAGCTGTTATAAACATGGAGGTTCAAATTGCTTTTTAAAAAAAAGATTAATAGATTTTGGTTTGAAAGGCTGATTTTCAGAGAGTGAGAGGAGAGACAGAGAGATGGATGCTTTGGCATCTGTAGATCCAGTTTTCCCAACACTGTTCATTGAAGAGACTGAGAATCCCTTTTTCCTGAGATTGATTTTCCTGAGATTGATTGTTTGTTAAAGATGAGCTGTTTGTGAATGCATGGGTTGCTTTCTTGGGTTTCTATTCTGATCCATTGGCCTACATATCTTGTATTTGTGCCAGTGCCAAGCTGTTCTCATTATGAATGCTCTGTGGTATGCCTTGAAGTCTAATACTGTGGTGCTTCTAGCTTTATTTTTGCTGTTTAAACGTGCTATAGCTGTTTTGTGGTCTCACGCATTTTCATACGAATTTCAGCATTATGCTTTTCTTGATTTATGAAGAATGTCATTGATATTTTGATTGGGGCCACATTGAAGGTGTAAATTGATTTTTAGTGTATGGACATTTTGATATTAACTCTTCCAATCCATAAACATGGAAGGTTTTTCCACATTTTTTTGCATCTTTTATTTCTTTTAAATTTTTTAAAATTTTATTGTTAATAACATTGTATTATGTGATACAGTTTTATAGGCACTGGGATTTCCCCCGCCCCTCCCACAACCCTCCCTCCATGGTAGATTCCTCCTCCTTGCTGCATAACCACAGTTCAATAAAATATTTTGTAAGTTTTATTTCAATGAACTTTCACACTCTTGGTTTAATCCGTTCTAAGGTGTTTAAATTTTTTTTGTATCTATTGTGAATGATACTGACCTTGGAAGTTATTTCTCAGTTGTAGCATTATTTGAATATACAAAGGCTATTGAACTTTGTGTGCTGATTTTCTGCTCTGGAACTTTTAAAAAAAGATTTATTTATTTTTGTATTGCAAAGTCAGATATGCAGAGAGGAGGAAAGACAGAGAAGATCTTCTGTCTGCTGGTTCACTCCCCAAGCAGTCACAATGGCTGGAGCTGCGCTGATCTGAAGCGAGGAGCCAGGAGCCTCTTCCAGGTCTCCCATGTGGGTGCAGGGTCCCAAGTCTTTGGGCTGTCCTCAACTGTTTTCCCAGGCCACTAGCAGGGAGCTGGATGGGAAGCAAGGCTGTGAGGATTAGAACCAGCTCATGCAAGGTAAGGACTTTAGCCACTGAGCTGTTGCACCAGGCCCGCTGCTCTGGAACTTTACCAAATTCTCTTATGAGTCCCGTCCCAGTAGTCTCTCGCTGGAGTTTTTTTTTTTCTTTCCCTACATATAAGCACATTAATCTGTAAACAGGAATTATTTGATTTCTTTTTTGCAATATTTACCCTACTGGTTTTTTTCTCACCTAGTGTTTCTGGATAGAACTTTCAGAACCAAATTGGGTAGTAGTGGTGAAAATGGTCATGCTTTTCTGATTCTGGATCTCAGTGGACATGCTTTCCACTTTTCCCCATCCAATAGGATGCTTAACGTGGGTTTTTCATGCATTGCTTTGATTGTGTTAAGACACTATCCTTTTATACCCATTTTGCAAGTTTACCTTGCAGATTTCTTGGAAAGAACTGAAAGAAATGGGGAACAGTGCTCTCTTGGGCAACTGACAAGATTTATTTCCAGGATTCCAATTTACATACATTTAGCAAAGGAACACTTCAAACATAGTTCTGCTCAGACATTGGTTAGTGATCAGGTTTGATATGCAGCTCGTGTCACAGGTGTGTAAGCAGGGAGTTCCAGGAGAGCTAGCAAGGTACCAGGATCACAATGCCATTGGTGTGTGAAACAACTTTGCATACCACTGAAACAACTTTGCATACCAGGGATAAATCCTACTTGGTCCAGACAAATGATATTAATGATGTGTTTTTGTTAGCTAGTGTTTTTGTTGAGGAATTTTGCATCTCTGTTCATCAGAGATATTAGTCTATAGTTCTTTGTCATATTTTTTTTCCTGGTTTTGGAATTAAGATGATGTTGGCCTCATAGAAGAATTTTGAAGGATTTTCTAATTTTCATTTGTTTTGGATAGTTTGAATAGAATTGAAATTAATTCCTGAAAAATTTGAAGAACTTCTTCCTGAAAAATTTGTTAGAATTCAGCAGTGAAGCCGTCCAGTCCCAGGCTTTTCTTTGTTGGGAGGGTCTCTATTATTGTGAAAACCAGACATTGTACTCTAATGGCTTCAATATCCAACATATTTGTTTTACACATACAATCAAAACCCAAAAGCTTGGGGGTCATTGAAAAGGAACATTGGAGATTGTTCAGGATCTGACTTGAGTTGACCTGTGGCAGGTGATAAAAAGTCTAGGGTTTCATGGAGAAGACTACGTCCTGGAGTTTCTCTGGACTGCTTAAGGGAGCTGAGGTCTGTGGCAGGGTTCAGTTTCAGATCTAGTTGCTGAGATCTAGTTGCTCAGGCCCTATTTCCTTTGAAGACCTGGGAGTAAGATAGATTATATGTGATGAATGAGAAACTTAACAGTGTAGAGTGTGGAGGATTTAACTGATGGTATTATTAAATATATCTGTCTTGGGTTTCTTACTAAACCCTAGAATGAAAGTTCTGTACAAATCTCATTACTGCTGAGCAGATCCTAAGAACTGCTCAGGTAAGGTGGTGGAAGCAGCCTCTAGGGGTTTGGATGGCTTCTATTTTCAGTCTCATTTTGTCCTGTCTCCTTGGAGGGACAAAATAAACACAATTTTGGGCTGACTTTGTAGAAGTTAAAATTGACCTCAAATACACCCCTTTGTGGGGATAGGACATGAATAGTACAACTTGTGCCCCTGGACAGGATGGGAGCAGGGTTGGGTAAGATAGTACGTTCTGAAATCCCTGTTCCAGTAAGTGCAGTGAAGAATAAAGTGGTTTGAATAGGAGCCAGAGTTGAAGGAGAAGTTATAGGCTCTGAGCCCCAGTAGAAACTCAGGAGGTGTCCCAGGAAGTCTTGGAGGCTCATATACAGGGGGCAGTAAGGGTAGGTTGGAACTACATCCTCCTTTCTCAGGGAGGGAAAGGTGGCTTAGTAGGCTCATGCATGTCTGGAAAAGCTCCCAGAGCATGGATTGTTGACAAGCACAGTAGCTGATAAAGTTGTGGCTGAATCAGGAGGACAGGTCTAGGACATCAGCCTTTCCACAGGGGTTTTTCATTTTTCAGGTGACTGTCCTGAATCTGTGCCTGTCCTAGGTGTCCCATTGTGAAAGGAACAGTGACTCAGGAGGACACATTCCACAATGAAATATCAAGTAACAAATTCAGAATATCACATAATGTCAACTATTTTGATAGAGGTCATGATGTTAAGTTTTTGTATATGTATATGAATAACATGGATATATGGCTAAGTAATCATGGTGTAAGTAATCATGATGGTTTTGTTAGGATTATGGTCACAATAGAAGATTTTCATTATATATATAATATACATTATATATATATGTATATACACATTACACACACACAAAACACACACGCCTTCATTCTGGGAAAACAAATGTTGTTCAAAGTAGTCTGTTCACATAACAACAGAAAGTTGAATTGAATGAGTTCAGGGTTCTCATCAAACATTGATTCTGAGCCCAGGACATGGTGCAGGGGTATCTTTCTTGGCCAGAAAAGAGGTAATCTTCTTTTTGGCTTGAGTTGGATGCTCTTAGCTCATATCCCCGGAGACTTAGGCTGGTGGATTTCTTCTTGGTCTCACATATACCAAGTACGAGAGCCATGAAGGTGGTCTTTGGAAATTGTTTCCCTGACGGTGGCATTTAATACAGGCTTGTGGGACCTCTTAAATTCAGTGAGATTTGCTAGTTGTAGTTGTGTCTGCCAGGCAAGAGAAAGAATCATTTTTCTTTGTTGGAGAGGATAGATCATTATTTACTCATTTCTCCTCTTTCAACATGGTCATGATTCTAAGGCAGAAGGAGAAACAGAAAGAAAGGGAGGCGAAAATGAGAGTGAGAGTGAAGAGAGAATGATGTTTTCCATATGCTAGTTCACTCTCCATGGGGAGCCTGTTTTATGTGCTTCTCATTGTTGATAAGAAGCTTTATCACAAATGTTTTGAATTCTGTATCCCCCATTTTCTTGATGTTTTCCTCAGCGAACTCTGAGCTTGGCAAAGGGGTTTGCTCCTTTGCAGGGGAGTCTTCAGTAATATTTATTGTTCCTCTGGGTTTTTTGTTTTTAGTCATTGTACTTCTGGTTATCAGACTCTTCTTGTTGGGGCAGGTTGCTAAGCTGTGTCACCCACAGGTCTACAATTTGATTTTACTAATTCAGTGGGTACAGGGCTCTTTGTTTGCAGTCAGTTGTGCCACTCCCTCCAGCAAGTTCCAGGTCTGGGTTCTTATGTTAGATTTCTATCATGGTCTTTGTGGCCCTAGCTCCTGGCTCACCAGTCTCCACCTCCTGTGATATTGTGCTGAGGCTGCACCATTGTCTGTACAACCTTTCTCCCGGTTGAAGCAGGTCCACACTCTTCAAGGACCTCTCCTCTGATTAGGTTTCTCCCCTGGTGTGTGTGCCCAAAGCATAAACAAGAGCTGTGATATACATATAGCCAATATTAACTTTAGCTCCTACTCCTCCCTCAACCCGGTGTCCAACAGTTTGTACAACCAGTCATACAGATCAATCTGTTGTGCCCTCAATATTATTATTCTCTTTCTCTTGCTCCTTTTATTGTATCTTCCGTGTTGCTCACCATTATTGTTTCAGTATGAAAACATTAATTGAATTGAATCCATTGAAATGGAGTTCTGTAGAGTCTTTTCTTCTGCTTCCCTGAGTTCAGGAAAGAAGGATTAGGAATCTGAAGATGCTTGGAGGAATAAAGAAGAGTGCTCTGGAATCTGAGAAAGAGATAGGCAAACATGGCAACTTGGGACATTGTCACTAGAAGGAGTAAAACAATGAAAGCACAGATAGATCATGTGTAAACAATACCAAAAGGAGGTCCTAAGAAAAAAGTGTTCCCTGGTCATTACCTACATTGCTTGAGGAAGTTAGGCTGAATTCCCACTCTTGTTCAAGAATGCAGAAAGTCTTCCTGGAGTGTGTCATGAAGAGCCAGACTAAGTAGGAGATAGGTTGTGGAGTCAGCAGTCTAGTGACATAAACTCTGATAGATCTGAAGCTATCCTTCCATAAAATTATAGCTAACAGAACATCATCTTCTTGGTGCTTTGAACCAAGGTAGTTTTTGTCATTAAAGTGCAAATGGGCAGTGGATAAAAGGTGAACACCTCAGTTAGGTCAGAAAAAGGAACAAGAAGGATCAAAGAGCATTTAAACAATGCAACATTCTTGGCAGATTTGAGAGGTGGGTAGGGAAGGAGAAAGAGAACATGAGTACATTTAGAAGATCTAAAGTCACTCAAGGGAAAAAAGCCTCAGGTCTTAGAATTCCAAAGACATACATACATACCAAGTGATGAAAATGTAAAGCAAAAAAAAGCTCATAACATTTTCTTCAATCTCAGAAACTTCTAGAGGTTGTATATTCATGTTAACTCTAAGAAAGGGAGGCTTTTGTGGGATCTCCATATGCCACTCTTCATGCTGGAAAAGTTTCTCCCCAAGAGGTCCAAGGGCACTCGTGTGAGGACACTCTGCTTGGGGACCTCTGAAGCATCTGTGTCTCCAATCCTTCTATCATCATTGCAATGATTATTATTTTATGGTTGGATCAAATGCTATAGAATGTGACCCTTGAGAGTAAAAGTCATTGCTTTGGGTTAATAATTCCCATCTCTCAGTGTTGTGCTTTCTAATACAAATTTTCTGGAACACTGGGCTCTTTCTTCACTGAATAGGTTTTCTAGTCATTGAATTACATATTTGTGGGCACCAAGTTTAAAACATCCAGCTTTCTTTCTGTGGGGAGAAAGAAAGGAATTTTAATTAACTATCTTGTTGCTATCATCTACCTATCTCCCAAAAAGTCTTGCCATGAGTTAATTGAATTTCTTTCTTAGCCATGGCAACAACTTAGGAAGATGCCACTGACTTGTGGTGTCCAAAGGGAGCCCTGAGGAACTATGAAAGGTCAGAGTCCCTCTTCATGGTGATCTTGATGTCTCCTTCAGGTTCTCAGAGGAATGTTGAGGTTTGAACATCCCTTTGAGTCCTGAGTACAAAGGCAGTTAGAAAACCCTCAGACTTAGATTTCTGAAAACATTCCTGCTGAGTCACTTCTCTCCCAGCTCAGGCGGGCCACATTTATCTTCTCCTTACTCAGCTTCTCAGTGGGTGAATCTACCACACAGTGTGAGTTGAGAATGGATTTGGACTTGAGTAGGTTCAGGTTGTGACTATAAAATAAACACAATTTTGAAGGCTCACGCTCATCACCTCAACTTACATCTCAGACTATACAGGTTGTATGCTGGGGTCACAGTAGCAGAATGTTCAGAAAATACCCAAGTGCTTTCAAACCACACATTCTTGGACCTTTTAATACCTAAAATGACATCACCTTCCCTGTAGGTTTATGGTTGGGAACAAACAAGACAACATATGGAAAATAATCTTGTAAAATTTGACTAGTATTCTGAAGGAACTTTTGCATTACTTTTCTTCCAAGCCTTGGAATCTGAACCTGCTGAATTTTATTCAATAACCATCCTGTTTACTACAGCCAGGCATAGCTGTAAGAACCTCATACTTTTTTCTGGGAAGTGGAAGTCTTATGGAAATCATTGACTTACAGTGTTTGAGGAAATGACAACTCTCCTTGGTTTTGAGAGTCAGGAATGAATACTGGGAGTAGGCAAGAAGGTGTGAGCCAGGTGGCATAAAGAAAAAAGCTGATCACAAGGCCGTCGAAGAGAGAAAGATTAGTAACAGGGCATACAAAGAGAAGCCTCCCTTGCAATCCATCACTGTCAACCTTCTTTAAGGCATTTTCTCTCAAAAGAAAGAATCCTGAACCATCTGCACCCTTTGTATGTCTACAAAATCTTGTCTTCAAGCTCTTCTTCCCAACTTCCTTTCAGAGAACTAATCCTGTTGCAAAAACGTTTTACTACTACTGCCTGGCTGAAGGTAGTATTTTTCAATTAAAAGAGCACATTTCTTTGAGGAGTTAGGCTTTAAATGCATCCACGTAAAGTTCAAAACATATGAAAAAAAGAGTAAGGAAACTAACTGGAAGACTAGCCATAGAAGCTTCTTCGAACTAGACTAAAGAGTGTGGAGGCTCAGACTTGGCTTGTGTCTACAGAAATGGTCCAAAACTAACTTAGAAGGCATGAGCAAGAATAAATGAACATATCGAGTGAGTTATCAGAGAGAAAAGAAAGTTAAGGAAGAAGAAAGATCAAGACACATTGGGGTGTTTTCACCCTTGAAGTTGTTTTTCCTGTGAATTGTACCTTGATTTATTTCACCCAATATGTTGCTTATGTTCATATGGGTAAGCCTAAATTGTTGCAAATCAGTGATAAAAAATTGCTTTATTTTCCCTGGCCCCAACTTGTCCTGTACAAGAACTAGTGGGTATAATTCTTTTTCAGTTTCCTAACGTATAGTTGCTTCAATATTTGTAAATAATCTGATGTGGCTACATCTTGGGTTCCTTGTGTTGGACATCTCTGAATGAGAGCTGAATTTGTAGTCTCTAATTCCATTCCTATCAGACACACTGAAACTCTGAGGTGAGGAAGCTCCTCACCTTTACTTGAGTGGTCACCTCCCTCATGGATCCAGTAACAGAAGGAATCTAACACAACATATATTTCTGTGAGATAAAACTGTCCTGTCTTCTCTTGATGTTAGAATCATCTCTTTGCTACGCAATTTTCTTGGTCAGAGCTTTGGGTTGCCTCTGGAATAGGGAGAGGAAGTAGAGCACTCACTCTTCCAGGGGCAGAGTTCCTTGTTATAAATGCAGTGTACCTTATACAGCTCAGGACATAACCTGCATAGCAGGAGACTAGGAAGAAACCACAGTCTCCTCCCCACCCCACACTGTGTCCAGAGTGCTTTTACTGAATCCTTCTTGGAGATTGCCTGTCTCATCATTCTTTCCCTTTTCTGTTTCCCTAACATAAATGAACTGGCTCCTCTTCTTCCTGCTCCCAGGAGCCCTTTTGACTTTGTGTCTATCCCAGATGGAGGGTAAGTCCTATATCTTGGAGGTCATGGGAACAGGGTGATGGGTTCAAGGCCAAAATTTTTGAAAGTCTCGATCAGTAGAGGAATGAGAGACAGGGCCAATGTTTGTTGAGTGTATGGCTGGTGCAAACTCCCTTCTCCACTGTGGAAACTCTTCTTGAGGACCCTGTTTTTTGTTTGTTTGTTTCATTTTAAATAGTTTTTCCAGTACTTTATCTATACAACTTTATCTTTATACAACACTAGGAAAAGTGTAAAGGAGGCTTGCTGAGAAGAAGTTAGGAGTTATATTGAACTGTTTGGGGTCTGTAGATGGGAAAGTGACAGAATATTAGGACTGTTTATTGCTAGTGTGGCCCAGGTCTTGGTAAGTATCCTAGGAGTGAGATCTTTTGTTTTTCTTTTCTGTACTTGTTACTGGGTCTTTTCGTTTATCCAACTTTGCATACTAGCATTCAAATGTCTCAGTGTTTCTTTCAGAAGCACAGCTAGAGTGCCAGCCTGAAAGAAATTCCTGGAGGTGCCATGACTCCTGTAATAAGAATTTCTGATAGATCTGTCCCCTCTGGGGGCGAGATACACTTTAAAAGTGAAGTACACAGAAGCTCCTAGCTAGATTTTTCACCAAGTGCTTCCACCTGTTCCCCAGTAGCATTTCCTGAACTCACATGATGATTCTGACATTATATGCAGATTCTGTAAGGATACGTCCTGCTTGCAAATCCTGTGATGAATATGCTGACAATGCTTGCAAAAAGAATCCAGATGTTTGTACACCAAGACCTCCTGATTTTGCATGCCAGACTAAAGAAATATATATTCAACATTTCACTGGAGGTGAGATGGCGGTGGGGGGGCATGGGAGAAAGAGGAGGGATGAGAGATTGACTGTTGTGATTTGGCTTGGGGAGAAAAGAATATTTGATCTGGTATCAGAATTCTCCAATCCCATTAAGCATGGTATTAGTTAAGCTGAAGATCTTGAATATGTTCATTTGCTTCTTTGAGTTCAAAATTCTCATAGTACAATGGCTATGTTTTAACAGGTGGTCTTTAAATCCTACCCAAACCAAATCCAGTAATTTACTCTTAAATGGAGTGAGGCTGTTTGGCTTCTTTGCGGTAAAATGTGTGGTATGAGGAAAGAGCAAGTTTCTCTGTAAGGAGATAGCTCAGTTGGTGGAAGGGTCTTCAGGTCTCAGATTCTATGTAAGGGAATGGGAGGGGACAGGGCATTGCTTCCTCAGCCATTTTTTCTGTAACTTCCAAGGTCTAACATGCTATTCTCCTTACCTCTTCAGAATACTTGTTTCAATATGCCATCTTGAGCTGTCCCAAAAGATGTGTGGAATATGTGCAGATCACCAAATGGTCGAAAACCGTATTTTCCTGTTGTAATGGAAGATACTGCAACAGCTTGTTACTAAAAGATGGGTATACCACCAAGTCCTATGTATCATAGAATTTGAGCATTCACAGCTGAGTTAGATCCACAAGTCTGATATTCCACTGGGATGTTTCAGCTGTGTCAAACCTCAAGCTCAGGTGTGGGTGGGAAAAGGGCATTGGTAAGTGGTTAACAGTTTCACAAAACAACTCTAAATGAAATTCATGGACTGGTCATGGAATATGAAGATCACAGGCCAGATAAGTAGAGAACAGTTTGGTAAAGGTTCCTTTGATGCTTCATTCCTCAAATGTGTAGTATCCTAAATCCCATTAGATTCTTGCCACTATAAAGCCCTAGGAACATTGTGTCCTGACTAGGAGTTCCTGACTGTTCCCTGAGGGAACCCCATCATCTTGATGCTAGTTGAAATGGGAGGAGTGGTGTGGGCAGTGGGAAAAAATGCTTCTATTGTAGCACTTTAAAGTAATAAAGAACACAAATTCTGATATTACCTGAACCTAAAACTTGAGCTAAATCATTTACTTAGTTTATTATTTTGTTTTGTACTACAGTTATCTCTCATTACACACTATTGATATGGGGGCTGAGTATCTATTAGAATCTTATTGATCAGACTGAGTTTGTTGTTTTCCATCAATTGTGTGCTAGCTATTGGTTTGGCACTTTCTATGTTGCCTAATAAACCATCCAATGCAGGCCCGGCGGAATGCTAAGGTCCTCGCCTTGAATGCACCGGGATCCCATATGGGCGCCAGTTCTAATCCCGGCAGCTCCATTTCCCATCCAGCTCCCTGCTTGTGGCAGGAGAAACCAGTTGAGGACAGCCCAAAGCTTTGGGACCCTGCACCCGTGTGGGAGACCTGGAAGAAGTTCCTGGATCCTGGCTACGGATCGGTATAGCATTGGCAGTTGTGCTCACTTGGGGAGTGAATCATTGGACGGAAGATCTTCCTCTCTGTTTCTCCTCCTCTCTGTATATCTCACTTTCCAATAAAAATAAAATAAATCTTAAAAAAAAGAATAGGCTCTGAAAATATCCACTAACCTGAATTGCAATGACCAAGGGAAAAAGAAGAGGCACAGGTGCAAGGCATGGGGTTACCAATACCTACAAAGGATCAGAGTATTTCAATCTCAGTATTAACTGATGAAGGCATTGGGAAAATTAAAAGATATATTCCACTAAAAATAATTAAGGACATCCATAATATGAAGAAATAAATGGGGAACAAAGTACAGAAAGCGCACAGAAATATGAACAGATGCAACAGAAGAGATCCTTGCCAACACCACCTTAGTATCAAAGGCAGACAGAGACACAACAGGGAAAGAGAACTACAGATCAACATCCCTGATGAACACAGATACAAAATTCCTCAACAAAGTACTAACCAACACAATACATCAAAATACATGAGGAGAATAGATCATTCTCCTGGATCAGGTGTAATTTCTCCCTGGCATGCAGGGATGGTTTAACATTTGCAAATAAATAAATGTGACACACCACATCAGCAAAGTGAAGAATAAAAGCCATATGATCATCTCAATCGATGCAGAGAAGACATTTGATAAAATCCAACACCATTTCATACTAAAACCCCTAAGTAATACAGGCATAGAAGGAACATTCCATAACACAATCAAAGCAATTTACAAAAAACCCAATATTGTCAGCATCATTCTAGACAGGGAAAGACTGGAAGCTTCTCCACTAAGATCTGGAATTAGACAAGGATGTGCAGCTTCACCACTGCTATTCAACATAGTATTTGAAGTTATTGTTAGAAGTATTAGGTGAGAAAAAGTCATTAAAGAAATTCAAATCAGAAATGAGGAATTGAAATTATTCTTATTCTCTGATGACTTGATTCTACACATAGGAAAATCAAAGGACTCATTATAGAGTTTGGCAGGGTGGTAGGGGACAAAATCAACTGACCTAAGTTAATGTTCCTAGTATACACAAACAACTCCATGGCTGAGAAATAAATTGTAGGTACGATCCCCTTTAAAATAGTTGAGAATAAACCTTGGAATAGACCTAACTAAAAATGTGGAAGACTTCTATGATAATTACAAAATATAAAAAAAAGACATTAAAATACGGAAAAAATTTATCATGTGCTTGGGTCAGTAGTACTGACATAATCAAAATGTTCATATTACTGAAAGTAATATATACATTCAATATGACCCAATCAAAATCCCAACATCACTTTCAGAAATAGAAAATATGATTCAGAAGTTCATCTGGAAACACAGGAGACCATGAATAGCCAAAGCTATCCTGAAGAATAAAAATAAAGCTGGAGGAATCACAATTTCAGACCTCAAGCCATACTGCTGGGGAGTGGTAATCAAACCAGTTTGGTACTGATACAAATAGAGAGAAGATCAATGAAACATAATGGAAATGCCAGAATGATCCCACACAGAGACAGCCATTTATCATTCAACAAGATAACTAAAAAATAACCCAGGGTAAAAGTTTTATCTTTTCAACAAGTGCTGCTGGGAAAATTGGATATCAGCCTGTAGAAGTAGGAAATGACCCCATCTCTCACCTTATACAGAAGTCATCTATAAATGGATCAAAGACCTAAATCTGCATGTAGGAGCCATAAAACTATTAGAGGAAAACATAGCACTGTAGAAGATAGAGGCATTGGTAAAGACTTCTCAGAAAAGTCACCAAAGCTAAGCATACAAAATAATACAAAAAAAAGTATTAGCATAAAGAGAAAAGATTTTGCATGCTTTGTAGGTGCAGTTTTAAAATGATAACCATGTTTCTGTCAATTGATCTCTCTCATCCCTTCTTTTGTTCTTTTTAAATTATAAAATATAATTTTGGGCCCAGCGCAATGGCGCAGTGGTTAAGGTCCTTGCCTTGCACGCCCGGGATCCCATATGGACGCCGGTTCTAATCCCGTCGGTGCCGCTTCCCTTCCAGCTCCCTGCCTGTGGCCCGGGAGAGCAGCCGAGGACGGCCCAAAGCCTTGGGACCCTGCCCCTGCATGGGAGACCTGGAAGAGGCTCCTGGCTTCGGATTGGCTCAGCTCCAGCCATTGTAGCTACCTGGGGAATGAATCATTGGACAGAAGATCTTCCTCTCTGTCTCTCCTCTCTGTATATCCGCCTTTCCAATAAAAATAAAATAAATTTTTAAAAAAATATATATAATTTTAATTTATTATCCATCACAGGATTAATGCCCCCACTAACAATAAAAATCAACAAAAAAGAAGTAGAAAGACCACAGGAGTATAAAAAAGAGATAAAAACAGCAGTAAAGTCAGAAGGTGCCTATTTCATTCGTATATATTTATATATTTTTCTGTATTAGCAAAAATAAACTACAGAAATAAAAAATAAACAATGTATTTTTTAAAGACTGACTTATTTCTCTAAACACAGTGATTTTTAATTGTAATCATTTTGTGGTCAAAGACAATGTTTTATTCTTAGGCTTGAGAAGTATTCTATAATGTGTATGTATATGACATTTTCTTTAATCAGCTGATGGGCATCTGCATTGATTCCATATTTTAGCTCTTGTGAATTGAGCTTCAGTAAATATAGCGGCCCAAATGACTGTTTAATATCTTTGTTTCATTTTGTTTGGGCAAATTTATAGCTATGGAATGGCCAGGTCATATGGTAGGCCTATTTTCAGATTCCTGGGAACTCTCTATACTGTTCTGCAAAAAAATGATTTTACCAGTTTACAACGCTGCCAAAGTGCACTAGTGTACTTTTGTCCACATCCTTGCCAGTAATTCCTATTTCTTAATTTTTTGGGATGATAGCCATTCTAACTGGGATGTGGTGAAACCTCATTGTGGATTTTACTTGAATTTCCATGATTACTTGATCTTGAGCATTTGTCACATATCTGTTGGCCATTTGTATTTTATCCTTTGCAAAATGCCTGTTCATGTTCGTTTCCACTTTCTTAACTGGATTGTTTACTTGTTGTTGAGTTTCTTGAGTTCTTTATACATCCTGGGTCTAATCCTTTATCAGTTATATAATTTGAAAATATTTTCTCCCATTCTATCAGTTGACTCTTTTTTTAAAAAAATATTTATTTTATAATACAGTTCCAAAGGTTCTGGGATTTCCACTTTCCCCATTCTCCCACTGATTTCCCTATTTCATTACAACAATATAGTCCTTCAGAAAATGGCCATAAGTACATCAGATTGCTATTTAAGTGCATCCTGACATTGTAGGAGCTGGCAGTTGACTCTTTATTATGTTTCCTTTGTGGAGCAGAAGTTTCTTAACTTGATATAATGCCATTTGCCATTTTTGCTTTTATTGCTTATTCCGAAACTATACCAAATTTAGTTATGAGTTGCAATAGCTTCTTAGAGGAGTTGATTGGTTCCCCTGTATATAGAATCATCTCCTCTGTAGATAGAGATACTTTATGCTATAATTTCATGGAATAAATTTTCTTAATCATTCTGCTTCATTCACGTCTCCGGAATTGGTTAAGACACATATATTTTGTTGTGTGATGGTACTTAACATATTCTAAAAACTATTTTCCTTTTATTTCTGATTCCTGTTTTTGTTGTTCCAAATGTGATATTTTAAAGTCCAGTCTTCCAGCTCAGATATTTTTCTTTGTCCTCACTGAGTCTGTTATTCAAGATTTCTACTGTATTTTTTAATGATTTATTTACTTATTATTACAAAGTCAGATATACAGAGAGGAGGAGAAACAGAGAGGAAGATCTTCCGGGCGATGATTCACTCCCCAAGTGAGCACACTGGCCGGTGCTGTGCCGATCTGGAGCTAAGAACCAGGAACTTCCTCCAGGTCTCCCATGCGGGTGCTGAATTCCAAAGCTTTGGGCCGTCCTCGACTGCTTTCCTACGCCACAAGCAGGGAGTTGGATGGGAAATGGAGCTGCCGGGATTAGAACCGGCGCCCATATGGGATCCCGGTGCGTTCAAGGCAAGGACTTTAGCTGCTAGGCCATGCTGCTGGGCCCAAGATTTCTGCTGTATTTTTAAAAATTTGTCATATTGAATTCTTCATTTCTAGTATTTATTAGCACCATGCTCTAGCACCAACTGAGCTAACTGGTGAAAACACTTCTAATATTTTAATTTGTTCTTTTTCTATATTGCAGCTGAATTTCTCAAGCCATCCATTGGTTTCTTTAATTTACTGCCTCTGTGTGTTTTTGAGTAACCTTATAGTTAGTCATCTTGATTCCTTTTCAGATTTCTCTTCAATATCCTCATCTTCACAGTCTAATCTTGGGGTGTTATGTTTCTTTTGAAAAGTCATGTTTCCTTCTTTGTAATTTTTTTTTGTTTAATGCATAGGCAGAAATTCTTGTTCATACTTTCTCTGAAGCTTTTGGTCTTGCTAATGTGACTCAGGTATAGTGAGATGCGTGCGCCTTCAGGAAATATCTAGGATTCTGTACTGGATGTAGCCAGGGAGCGCTGGCTAGTGTTTGTGGGTGGGATATACTCCAGGCTAACACCTAAAACATGTGTCTGTATGTGGTCCCTTTTGTAGTCAGAAGGGGTCCACCTCTGTCAGGTCTTGCCTATATAGTCCATATTTCTAAAATAGCATGCTGAGGAGAATTTTTATTCTCTATTCTGCTTTATTTTTTTCAGCTGCCTAGTTAAGAACCCAAGAGGTAGTCAGGTCAGAAACCTGCTCTCTAAACTCTCACTCAAAACTTCTTTGCTAAGACTATTGCCATGTGGTTTATTACTCAAATGAAGCCCACAAGATGAGACTCAAGGTTGAGGAGTGCATAATTATTTTTCTGCATGTAACAGTATGTATTTGCCTGGCAGAGGCCCATTGCTAGCTTGCTGCCAATAAAGGAAACTAATCACTCCCTTTGTGTAATATTCGGACAAATACATATCATTGGTTACAGGCATGAAAGGCTGAGCAAGTGTGGGTTATAAGTGCTAGTTCCCCCTACCCTTTCCTCCCTTGCCTATGGATTTCAGCCACAGGCAGAAGCAGAGTTTTGAGAGATGTCTCAAACCAGGACAGATAAGAGCTAAGGGATGTTTCTGCTTGCCTCAATTATTTTAATTTTACTTTTATTTGAAAGGTTTATGGAGAGGAAGACAGACACAGAAAAAGATCTTGCATTTACTGGTTTACTTCCCAAATGGATGCAATGGGTGATGCTGAGCCACTCTGAAGCCAGGAGCCCGGGTCTTCCTTCAGGTCTCCTGCATGGGTGCAGGGAACAAAGGATTGAGCCTTCCTCTGATGCTTTCTCAGGCCATAACCAGGGATGTAGATTAGAAATGGAGCAGCTGGGACATGAACTGCTACCCATTTGGGATGCTGGCATCACAGGTGAAAGCTTAGCCTATGATGTTGTGGTACTGATCCCAATGCCTTTATCTTTATCTCCTTTTCAGTTGGGAAACAATCTGCAGTTGGAGTTCTCTTGGGTTGCATCCTGAGACCCTGAGATTTGTTTGAGTCCCAAAACTTAAAAAAAAAAAGCCTAAACTTTTTTTTTTCAGTACCACCTAATCTAGAGGATGGAAAAAGTTAGTTTAATTGGATTGAATTTTATGTTCTCTTATATTCAAGCTTTCATTGTGTAGAACTAGCTCTGATAGGTCAGGGGCCATAGGCAAATCGCCCTCTTAGAATTTTGGGAGAAAATTTAAAGAAACATAATCCATTAGATTCTGATTGTAGAAGAGCAGACTTTAAAAGACAGATTCCTACATCAGTCCTAAACTTCAGGGAAAAAAGCCAGAGCTTTTCAGTGGGACCAGGAAACACCCTAGTTAACTTTTTAAAAATGGCTATTACAGAATTTGTTTATAACAGATCAAGAAGGGATCCAACAGTAAGACAGGAAGCCGGATATCATTAATGGTCCCAGAAGATCTCATGTACATCCCATCAAGATTATGGTTGCACCAAGCTGAGGATCACTCTTCTTCATCCTACAGAACTCCAGGACACTGCTGTGTCTCACAGCAAGGTTGCTGCCATTATACACAACAGTGTGATTGACACTTAATTTAATGGGGCCTGAGGATACCTACACCTATGGGTGCCTACATTTGATACAATGGCACATCACTCACCTCAATGAACTTCTGCAGAGCCAAAAAATTCTGCTACTCATGTATATTTCCAAGACTGCTCAAAGTTGAAGAACTATCATAGAGGTAATTCTTCTGGGATAACAACCAAAACCAAAGAGACAATGCAGCTGACACTCTACTTTCCATATAAATGAAAAAAACTTTTCCAATGAATATTACTCTGTAAAGGAACAATACCCATACATCAATGTAAGAATACAAGAGCACAAAGAAATAACACAGCTCAGCATCTCAGCAGCAACAGAAGAGTTCTTCAAAAGTAGATCTTGACTGCAATGAAATTGATGAAATAACTGAAAATAAAGCCAGACTAATCATCCTACGGAAAATCAAGGAACTCTAAGAGAATACAGATAATTCAAAACAATTATAAAAGAGAAAATTATAGGAATGAGAAATACAGGAATGTATAAATCATTTAAAACAATAAGAAATTTTAGAGATTAAATATCAGTGAATAAAATAAACACTTGAGAGTTTCAATAACAAAAGGAAGTAGAAGAAGAAGGAAAATGAAGTATAAAGAACGAAAATAGCCTACAAGACATCAAGCATTATTCAGTAAATCAAGATTCATATTATGGAAAAACCAAGGAGAAGCAAAAACCATTAAAAATATTTTTAAAATAAAATAGCTAAAAATTGTCTGGATCTTGAAAGACAAATAAACATCAGGTTTCAGGGGCCCTGATCTCCAAAATACTTAATCACAAGCTTCTCCAGTGACTATGCTTTTATTTTCTGATTTTCCTATTATTATTATCATCATCATGATTATTTTATGATACAGTTCCGTAAGCACTAGGATACTTCCTCTCTCAGGTTCTCTGTCTCCACCTACTCCCTCTCTATTATCACAATACCTAGTCCTTCACAAACATTCATAAGTCCATCATTCAACCATTTAGGTATATCCTGATATTACTGGTATGAATGATAACAGAAATTCCAACAGTTTCATGGGGAGTCCATCTTTGGTTTGGAAGTAGAGATGCACACTGCACCATGTCCTCACATCTGGATGTGATAGTCTCTATTACACAATTATTATACATTGCCTTAAATGAGAAGCCTTAAAACAAAGTCAACAACAAGATGAAAGATAGAAACCTTACAATAGGACGTTAAATAACATGCTCAAAAAGAAAAACTTTTTTGAGGAAATGATAACAAAAACGAACATTATAATGCCCATGAGATGTAGCAAAAACAGTATTGAAAGGAACATTTTAAAAATCAGGTGCTTAAAATTAATATAGATGTCTTGTATAAATCATCTGTTAATGCATCTCAAGAACTTATTAAAAAGGAAAAATGTACAGAAAGTGTGAAAAGTTAAAACAGCAAAAATAAAAAGATTTTCAACTAAGAAAACTAAAACTTGAAATATGAGAGCCATTTTTAAGAAGATGAGAGAGCCTGGCATGATAGCGTAGTGGTTAAAGTCCTCGTCTTGAACACACCAGGATCCCATATGGGTGCCGATTCTAATCCTGGCAGCCCCGCTCCCCATCCAGCTCCCCGCTTGTGTCTTTGGAAAGCAGTCAAGGATGGCCCAAAACCTTGGGATCTTGCACCCTTGTGGGAGACCTGGAAGATGCTCCTGGCTTCGGATCGGCACAGCTCCAGCCATTGCAGCCGCTTGGGGAGTGAACCATTGAATGGAAGATCTTCCTCTCTGTCCCTCCTCCTCTCTGTATATCTGATTTTCCAATAAAAATAATAAATAAATCTTTAAAAAAAAGGAGATGAGAAAAACTTTTAGCTATATTAACAAAAAGCAGCAAGAGAAACAACCAATTAAAAATAAAGATAAAAAAAGAACTGATTCCAACTTTCTGTTCTTTAGGTGGGTCATGACACTGTTGGTGTAGGCGATGATAAAAAGTCTAACATTTTGCTGCTGAGGAATATTTAGAAGTTTCATTGGAAGTCTACTCTTAATCAAAGTAGAGATGTGTTCTGTTGAATTTCTTTGATTTGTGGTACTCTGGTTTCCATTATATCTTTTGTTTGTGAGGTTAAATGTGTGTGTTTATTCACCTTTATTATTGTTTGTTTTGTATTTTCAAAAGAGATTGTCTTATATTAGAATGAACATATGATATTCGTTCTTATGGGATTGGCTCTTTTCACTGAACATAATGGTCTCTAGTTGGGTCCATTTGGTTGCAAATGATAGAATTTCATTCTTTTTAATGACTGAGTAATATTCCATAGGTTAGATTCATCACAGTTTCTTTATCCAGTCCTCCTTCAACATGCATCAATGTTGTTTGTATATTTTTGCAATTGTTGATTGTGCTGCAATGAATACAGGGATGCAGGTTGCTTTCTCATGTGTATATATCAGATCTTTTGGCTATATCCCCAGAAATGAGGGTGCTGGGACATATGGTAGGTGAATTTTTAGTTGCCTGAGTGTTCTCCACACCAACTTCCATTGTGGCTGTAACAGTCTGTGGTCCCATCAGCAGTAGAGCAGGGTACCTTTAGCTCCACATCCTTGCCAGCAGGTGTTGTTGGTAGTTTTCTGTATGTTGGCCATTCTCACTGGTGGTAAGTGAAGCTTCAGTGCTGTTTTTACTTGGATTTCCCTTATTACTAGGGAGCTTGAGTATTTTTTCATACGTGTGTTAGCCATTTGGATTTGTACCTTTGAAAAGTGTCTACTGATTTCCTTTTCCCGTTTCTTAACTGGTTTGTTTGTTTTGTTGTTTTTGTGCTTCTGGGGTTCTTTGTCTATCCTGGATATTAGCTCCTTGTCATTCGTGTAGTGTGCAAAGATTTTCTCCCACTCTGCTGGTTGCTTTTTCACTTTATTGTTTCCTTTGTTGTGCAGATCCTTCTTAGTTTGATATAGTCCCAATTGTTTATTTTGGTCTTGACTGCCTGTGCTTTTGATGCTTTTTTTTTTTTTCTAAGAAGTGTTTACCTGTACCTTGTCTTGTAGAATATTTTCTACGTTTTCTTCTAATAGGTTTCTGGGTGTAGGTTTAGATCCTTTATCCACTTAATTTGATCTTTGTGCATTGTACAAGGTGAGGGTCTTGTTTCTTACTTCTGCAGGCCCCTAACCAAGTCTCCCGATAGCATTTGTTGAAGAGATCTTCTTTCTTCCCTGTGTTGTTCTGCTCTTTTGTCGAAGATTAGATGGTTATACATGTGTAGACTCTCTTCTGGTGTTTCTATTCTGCTTCTCTGATCTTTTTTTTCCCCTGTTTGTACCAGTACCAGGCTGTGTTGATTACTACTGCATTATAATATGACCTGAGGCCTGGAATTATGATCCATGCTGCTAGACCTTTTTTTTTTTTAAATATAGTTTTGGCTATTTGTGGTGTCTTTTGTATAATTTTTTCTCTGAGAAGAAATTTTGATTGGTTGTGACTTGGTCCTGTCATTCTTGTGTTGGAATCCTTGTTTCATTTTGGTTTCTTTTTGTGGACTTTAATGGGAGGAACTTCCTCTTTGCCATTGTTAAATAAGGCTAATTTCTTTTATTTCTGTCTTCAGCACAATTGTGACTAGTGTTTCTAGGGCTGGGTTAGTGTTGGCAAAGTTTTCTAGCTTTTTTTACTATGAAAATATTTCATTTCATTTTCAAACATAAATGAGAGCCTTGCCGGATATATTATTCTGGGTTGACAGTTTTTCTCTTTTAGGATTTGGAAAATGTCACTCCATTTTCTTGCTTCAAGGGACTCTTCTGATAAGTGGGTAGTGAGTCTAATTGTTTTTTCTGTGTATGTTATCTGATTCTTTTTATGTGCTTGTGCCAGTATTTTTAATGTTCAGTTCAGAGGAGCTTAACAATGATGTGTCTGGGTGAGTATCTTTTAGGATTGAAACTTTTGGGGGTTTTCTGCCCTTCCTGTATTTGGCTTTCCTTTATATTCCCAATGTTTGGGACATTCTCTTTCATAATTTCTTTGAATACTTCCTGCATTCCTTCCTCTCTTTCCATGCCATCAGAAATTCCTATAATTCTGATATTTGATTTTTTAATGGTGTTGTTCAGTTCTTAGAGTGTCTTCTTAGCTTTATTTGGATTTTCTTCCATATTTCTGGTTAATTGTTTATCGTTGAACAGGTTATCTTCCAACTCTGATTTTCTCTCTTCTACGTGTTTTATTTGATGGTGAGCCTTTCTGTCTTGCTTTAATTTTGCTTTATACTTTAGTTCATGTATTTCATTTTAGGTCTGTATTATAGTTTGCATCTCTGTTTTGATATATTCCTTAAATTGTTTGAAATCTTGCCTTTGTTTCTGTCACTGAAGTTTTTGTATTTAAAATTTTTTTTGTTAGAAAGTCAGGTATACAGACAGGAGAACAGTCAGAGAGGCAGATCTTCCATCTAATGATTCACTCTCCAAGCTGCCACAATGGTCGGAGCTGAGCTGATTTGAAGTCAGGATCCCGGAGCCTCTTCCCAGTCTCCCTCATGGGTGCAGGTCCCAAGGCCTTGGGCTGCCCTCAATTGCTTTTCCAAGACACAAGCAGGGGGTTGGATGGGAAGCAGGGCTGCCAGGATTAGAACTGGAACCCATATGGGATCCTGGCCTGTGCAAGGCGAAGACTTTAGCCACTAGGCTACCACTCCAGGCCCCCAGTGAAGAGTTTATAGTTTTTTTTTTTCACATTCCTTATCTGGGAGACCTTCAATGTTTTCATCTGGTAACTCTAAGATTGAGATGGTCTTTTGCTTATTTTTGAAGGAAACATTAGTTTCCTCATTTATGTTGGTTACTTTTTTTTTTTTACGCTAGGATTGCTTTCTGCAGAATCATCAGTCTGAATATTTAAAAAAACCTCTAATGGACTGGACAAATATCTAGAAAAGAATACATTGTGATCTTTGGTTTACTAACAAAAATCAAGGATGAGCAGTGAATGCTAAAGACTGCTAGAGAAAGGCATTGACCTGCTTGCAAGGAAAAAGCCCATTAAACTAACAGCTACATCTCAGTAGAACTCTTACAAAATAGAAGAGAATTGGATGATATATTTCATTTCTTGCAAGGAAAAAATGACCAGCCAATGATGCTATATCCAGTTAAGATATGCTGCAGAGTCAAAGCAAAATTCACCTCTCTCTCTCAGACAAGCAAAGTCTGATGGAAATCATCATTACCATAACAGTCCTCCAGAAATTAAGAAAGTCCATTATTAGAAGTAAAGATTCCTAACAATCATCACAAAAACATACAAAATACAAAACTTACTAAAACAGCAGATACAAAAATGAGAATGAGATAATCAAAACTTCTCATAATAGAAGACCTGAAAGGATTAATAAGAGGCAGAAGCAAAGAATGTATGAAACAACCAGTAAATAATCAACACAACGATAGGGTTTGGTATTTACCTGCTGGTGTTGACACTGAATGAAAATGGATCAGGCATCTTGGAGATGCATTGTTTAACTTTATAGTGTTGGAGGATCTTAAGAGAATCAGCATCTCAAGAGCTGAAAGTATTTCTCCTCTGTGTGGGATTTGGGAACTATATTGTCTCCAAGCCGGCAGCAATGTCAACCAATTCATGACTTTGGAAACAAAATCGTGTAACTAATGCCAATGTCAGACTGATGATCAGGGCCAACCTAACTATTCCTGATTTAGTGCTGCAACATGTACATGTTGGATGACTGTCATCTGCAAGTTGTTGAAGTCCTACCTGAAGTACTAAGTATGTTGCCAAGAAGAGACAAAAGGAAATAGCAAGGCTTTGAAGAAAGACTCAACAGTGTGAGAAAAAAAACCAAACCCATAACACTGTTCAGCCCTGTCGCTAAAGTGGAGACGTGGATGAAATTCCTGTCTCAGCTTTGGTCATTGTAGCCATCTGGGGAACGAATTAGCCAAAATAACATCTCTCTCTTTGTTTCTTTGTATAACAAATAATTACACAAATATTTTAGAAAATACAAGGCAAAGGAGTTACTATATGTTGATGATACAAAAGCCAAATAAAAACACAGCAAGATAAGAAAAACAGGTCAATATAGCTGATAAACATTGTGGATGATCTCTCTGAGGAGATGGGGACCTGAGGTGTGACGACTCCACTCAGAAAGATCAGGACAAAGAGGATGTAAGGATATATATATAGCAGGTTACCTCAGGAACCACGGAAAGTCACTCTAAAGAGAGAAAACAGGGAAATGAAGTAACAATCACCATAGTGGCAAAGGAGTAAACATATTTTTCAGGAACTGATTCTAACAAACAAATTAACCAAGGATGGGGATATGCTTGGCTACAACCCAACTAACGAGGAAGGAGGCATAGGTAGGCACGACTCCTTCCCAGTCATGCTTGACCAGTGAGGTAGCCACAGACCCACGCAGGAAGTCCACTTCCTGTTAGCACTTTCAGTATGCTGAGAGTGTATGAGTTCTGGGATCCTTGGTCAGCCAATGGATTGTTGCAGGGGCCCAATTCCACAGAGCATAAATCCAAGATTTCTCACTAAGATATTATTAGTCATAGCTAGCAACAAATGACAGAGACTGCATTCCATATCAATGGCAACTTGCCCGAAGGATGCAAAGATGATTCAACATTTGCAAATCAACAAACATAAATCACATAAACAGAATGAAGGGGAAAACACCCACATGATCATCTAAATATATGCAAAGAAAGCATGTGATAGGACTTGAATCAATCCTTTAAAAAAACTCAAGAAATTAAATATAGAAGGAATATAATCCAAAACAATTAAGTTCAAAATAATTAAGCCCCAAATCATAGACAATATCATATCTAATGAGGGAACTGTTGAAAGTGTTTCTTCTAAGATGGAAGAAAACAAGGACATACATTCTTGCCACTCTGATTAAGGTAGTATTGAATGTCTTAGCAAGAGAAATTAGGGAAGAGAAGAGAAAAAAATATATAGGCCAGCTAGATTATAAAAGAGGAAGTAAATACATCCATCATCAGATAGCCTCACTTAATAAATAAAAACAAAAACAAAATAAAAATCTTAGCAATAAGTTGTTCGAATTGGAGTGAAAATGGAGGGTGACAGAGGTGAATAAGGAAATCAGTCAATAGTCGCAACAACAAGAGGACATCTGCTGTATAAAATTGCTCAGCTTATTCTTGGACAATCTTAACAACTTCAGAATGAATTGGTAAAAAGTAAGTCTTCAACTCACAACATCAACAGAATGGTGGGCAGCAGAAATAACCATTTCTGTAGTTAGTTTGGTAAAAAAAAATGAAACAAGAATATGTAACCTCAGTGGTCATAATTTCAAATATTAAGGGGCACAAATTGGAAGGCAATGATTCCATGAACTCCAAGTGTCATAATATTTGCCAGGACTATAGTATGTTGCAGTGTGGCCAGAACTGCTCAGTCCACAGTGCATTTTGATTCATGCATAACCACAATCTCCTTTAGTTAATCTTGACCATCTTCAAGATCCAGTCTGTCCCCAGTTTTCTGAGAAAGATGGCTTTGCTCTTTTTATGCACAACTTGAATGTGTAATATCTCATTGTTTCACTTAGGGTCATCTTGTTCTTTAGCTATTTAATTTGGGTTAGATAATGTTTGTTCCTTGTCTCTTTTTCAACCCACACACAACCTGTACTGAATGTGCTTCATATAAAAATTAAAATTGCTGCTGAAAAGATTATCTCTTTGATAATCTGTAGTTGAGGAAAACTAGAATAGTGAAATCTGTGGGAGAACAGAGAGGAGGAGATGGTTCTGGAAGAGGAATCTGGACCATTGCCATTTAAGCAAATGCTTTGATTGAGTTCTGTTTTTAACTTCTTCTATACCTATTGGCCAATATCTTTGGAATAATGTGTTATGAAGCTACTTGAGGCCTGATCTTAGCAGGCACTGCTTCCCTACCTGAAGTCTTGAGTGCTACCTGTTTTGTAATAGAATCTGCATCCAGAATCAGATAAGACAGAATGGAAATCCTGCTGAATCTGGTTGTGTTTCTGCTGTGCATGGAAATGGGTAAGCTGAGTAGATTTTGTAAATCCCTGTGAGTAAATCCATGGGATGTAGTTTGATGATGGCTAATAAATTAGTCCAGCCCATTCCCTGGCTTATAATACCTTGATTCTGTGAGCTCCAATTAGCTTTGAAGAAATGTTTTAGTTTCACAGATGGAGATATTGTAGTCCTGGTCTTTGGGATTCATTCATCTCAGTGACTGGAATCCTTCCCTCATCCTTGTCCTCTGCTGGGATCTGTTCTACTCACTAAGCTTCATACATTTCCTTACAGTATGACTTGCACATGGAGTGAGATGGCAGGTCACCCTAAAAGCTTTTCGATCTCACCTCTAGAGCTGTAGTCCAGGCTCTGATAACCTACGAAGTCCCCCACTCCCAGTATTTTTGTTAATCACTGATTAACATTTAAGGCTAAATGCATGGGTCCATGGAGAGTGCTCAGTCTTCCTGCCTGTTGATCAGTTGCTCCCTTGTCAACTCTAGGAAGAGAATTAGATCGCCTACCCATTGCCTCCTGTTCAGTGCATGGTATGAGGACATTGCTTTCTGGAGCATAGTCTGAAGGGTAAAAATATTGGTATGATAAACTTTTCACCCAAGTGCAAGTTTACCTTGAGGATTCCTGGGGAGGAGATGTGACCTGAAGAAATGGGGGGACAGTGCTTTTTGGCAGCTGACAAAGTTTATTTCTATGGTCTCAGTTTTTATACATTTCATCCAACAATGATTCAGACATAACTCAGAATTAGATCATCGCTAAGAACACAGAGAACAAAGAAGCTAACAGGGTGACTTAGAGTTACTGAAACAGGAAATAGATAATACTGTTCGTCCTTGATTGACTAGACAGAGCACAGATATCTGCCTATCTTCAGGGAGGGCACCAAAACACATCCAAGGACTCTCTGGGTGCAAGAGCACACTGTGGCTGAGAGGCCTTCTGCCTTCTCGTTCCTGGAGCGTCTTCTCAACACGATCCCACAGGCCTCCGCTGTCCCAGCTTTCCTAGGGGCTGTATTCCAACACCCAAGTAAGATCTCTCTGCTCCTTAAGTGACAACAATGTCTTCATTCTCCATCAACACAGCATTTCTTTTCAGCTGTTTCTCTCGAGTGTCGACAGTGCCGTGGATACACAAGTCGGATTTGTGATCATGAGATGGAAACGTGCTCTGCCAAAGATGGTGAATCCTGCATGACTCGCAGGGTCTTTTCCCCTTCCTCCAGCGGTAAGTGTATTCAGTGGTGTGCAGCAGAGCTATTCACGTGTCCCTCGAAGGCTCGAATCACCTTCCTTTAAGATATATTGCCTGTGTGAAAGGAATTTATTGAGATTGAAAAGTGGGTTTCTAAATCTTATGCTGGGATTGACTTGACAGTTAAACCAAAAAGGAGACAATACAGACTGGGGTGTTGAATACCCATGTATTGTTCCTTCCCCAGTTCTCCTGAGACCAACCTCTATGTTGTTTTCGGTATATGATTCAACTCAAAGAAACCTTGAAATGGGCTGTTTCACTTTATGTGCAGCATTCCCTGCTCTGACAGTCTAACATCAGTTCAAATTCTATCTCGTGTAGCGTCACCTTCACTTTGTTATCCACAAGTCCTTCCTGTATGACATCACTGAGTACTGGCCATCTGCCAACTACCACGAGGTATTCCAGTTCCCTGTCACTTCTCATATTCGGTCACTGAAACAGACTTGGTGCTTCTAACCATTCTACTTTGGGGCTTGCCATAGAGCTTGACATGCAGCAGATTTTCAGCAAGTGCTTTGTGCCTACGTGACTGAAGGAATGCTATTCACTAAATACCTACAATACTTTCCTTAATATCAAGTGTACACTTTCTCTGAAGGAGAAAGCGAATTCTGGCAGAAGGAGATTGCATTATGTGGATTAAGAATGTATTGTAGGATCACTACAGTTGTGCTGATGGATGTTTTAGGAGAAGCATACAGGGGCTGTTGTGGGAAGGTTAAGCCCCAGCTTGCAACTATAGCATTCCTTACCAGAGTGCCTGTTCAAGTCCCATCATACCTCAACACACACCTAATTTCACAAGGCCTGGTATGCTGTCAAAATGACAATTGTATTATTTTTAAAAAGATGTTTTTGGTGAACATATACAATTTGTTCATTTTTATGGAGTATAGTGCAAGAATTGAGCACACATGTATAGTAAACAGATCAAGTCACACATTTCCTATCCTTTCTTTGTGTTTGGAGCCTACCAATTCTTTTCCACAGAATATAACACGTTATTTTGAATATGGTCACTCCATCTTGTTGTGAAACAATAAAATCTACTACTTCTATCCAAGTGGGGTTTTTTTTTTTGGTATTCATTATTCAATCTCCCTCTCCCTCTCTCTCTTTCTGATATTCTAAGTTGCACATATGAAAGAAAACACATACTATTGATCTTTATATGTCTGACTTACTTCACGCAACATGATGGCCACCAGTTCCATCAATTTTGCTGCAAATATCTGTATCTGCTTTTATTGTGGCTGAATAATGTTTCACTGCATATATTCCACATTGTTCATATCTATTTACCCGTTGGCATATTTTTAGGCTGATATCTTAGCTACTGTGAATAGTGCTACAATGAATGCAAGATATACTGGTTTAATTTCTTTCAAATATACCTCAGAAGTAGGATATCTAGATGATATCATCATCACAGCTTTAGGCTTTATTTTCTTCTTGAGATTGAGGGGAGAAATTTCACACTGTACTCCATAATGGTTGTACTAACATGCGTTGTCATCTGAAGTACATAAATTTCTCTTTTGTCCCAATTCTCACCAGCATTGCTTTTGCTGTGTTTTTAATATCAGCCATTCTAACCACAGTAGGGTAGTATTTTATCGTATTTTAGTTTTACATTTCTCTAATGGGTATTTGTATTGAGCCTTTTTTTCACCTTTTTTTTTTTTTTAGTATTTTTACTTCTGAGCATTGTTCAATTTACTCACCCATTTCATAACTGAAATTTTGTTTGTATTTTTCTTTCACAGAGGGCTATCTGAAGAGCGCAGAAAGCAAGTGTATGAAAGACTGTCAACACAATGAGGATATTTCTGATTCTGAAACAGTGTTGATCAACTGCTGTAAAACTGACTTTTGCAATGACATAAATCGACCATTTATGTTGCATTAGTTTCGGGAAACTTCTAATTGCCTTACCACTCTCATCCTTCCTGCCAAATCTATAATACAAAAGCACAGTACTCAGTTTGCACTTTATTTTTCTAGATTATGCTTAGAGCTGCACTAATCAAGGAACCTGGAGGAAAAAAGTCTTTACACTCAGGATAATATACTGATTCTATAGTTCATCTTTTATGCTTAGAATTTCCTTTCTAAGATATGAATGTAAGTTTATTATTAGTTATGCTCAATGCTTTCATCACTTGCACACAATTGATATCAATGGATGAGTAAACATAGACATCATACAGAGGGAAGAGAAAATACAAATATAGATTCTAGAGTCTCTTATTTTCAGAAGGCAAGTAAATTGTAGTAAAAGAGAGCACAATATTCGATTTTTAAAAATCTATGCACATTTCTAAGAAATAAGTAGGAAGGGCTGGTGCAGTGGAATAGTAGGTTAATCTTCTGCTTTGTGGTGCTGGCATCCTATATGGCCCCTGGTTTGTGCCCTGGCTGCTTCAGTTCCTATCCAGCTTCTTGTTTGTGGCCTGGGAAAGCAGTGGAAGTTGGCCCAAAAGAAATGGAACCTAACCCCACATGAGAGACTCAGAAGAAGCTCCTGACTCCTGTCTTTAAACTGACCCAGCTTTGGCAGTTGTGACCATTTGGGGAATGATCTGGCAGATGGAAGATCTCTCTTTCTTTCTCTTATCTCCTACTTTCTGTAAACCTGCTTTTCAGATAAAAATAAATATTTAAAAAAATGAAAAACCTTGAAAAAATAAAAAGTTGGAGACATTCCCACTAATGCCTGTAACCAGATATTTAATATAGTGTTGGAAACTCAATCAAGAGCCATTAGGCAACAAAAATAAATCACAGGGATACAAATTGGAAAGATGAAAGTCAATTTGTTAGTGTTTGCAGGTGATATATGATACCGTATAAGGGGAAAACAAGGATATTAGAACTCATAAGACTGTTTGATAGAGCTAAAATTTGACAAATCCTTCTTTGAAAAAGAAGGAAGTGGGAGATGAATAAGTATGAAAAGACAGTACACCAAAACATAGGACAAAGAAAAGGTAATATTAAGATGTGATATTATAGCAATAAACATCTACTTTGAAAATAAGATGTCAAACAACCTAACTTTACACCTCAAAGAGCTAAAAAAACAACAAACCAGGACTAACGTTTCCCACTCACAGTGGTCCACCTATCACAGGAGCACACACCAAAGGCGGCTAGGCAAGGCCAGGCCAGAGGCGCAGAGTGGGCAGCGGGAAGACCCTGGGTAGGTAGAAAGGTTAGTCCTGCCTCCTCTGTGGTCCTGATCGGTCAGGCAGCTTCAACCAATTGGCTGCTGAATGGAAGCTCCGCACTCACACTGCTTCTTGCCTGGCGCCTTCTATTCTGAGTTGCTGGCTGGTGCAGATGGTCAGGGACCTGGGGAGGCAGTGGTCCTGAGGATCCTGGAGCTGCACAGGATGAAGAAGATCCGGACCAGCCCACGCTGCTTCCTGCCTGGCGCCTTCAGTTCTGAGGTGCTGTGTGGTGCAGATGGTCAGGGACCTGGGGAGGCAGTGGTCCTGAGGATCCTGGAGCTGCACAGGATGAAGAAGATCCAGACCAGCCCACACTGCTTCCTGCCTTCAATTCTGAGGTGCTGTCAGGTGCAGATGGCCACAGAGCTGCACATGATGAAGAAGATCCGGACCAGCCCACGCTGCTTCCTGCCTGGCGCCTTCAGTTCTGAGGTGCTGTCAGGTGCAGATGGTCAGGGACCTGGGGAGGCAGCGGCCCTGAGGATCCTGGAGCTGTGCAGGAGGAGGAAGATCTGGACCAGCCTGCAAGGGAGGTCGCCACCCTGAGCACAGTGAGTGACCTGCTTTTTGTTCTCCTGCCCTGTTCGTAGTAGAGCCCCTGGGGTCCTTCCCTCTAATTTCCTTTTTGGGGTCCCTGATCGTGCCCCTCACTCTGTGCCCACAGTCCAGGGTCTGCCCTCGTGTGCTTGTTGTGTGACCTTCTTGACCACGTGTGGAACCTGGTCCCATGTGGTCGTGATATTTGGAGTCTGAATCACTAGCTGAGGGACTTGGTGTGAGGTTGATCATTGCCTTGGCTGGAGCTTGATGGATTTCAGTGCGTTTTGGTGGCGTGGGCAGAATAAGGCAGCCAGAGGGGTCACGGGGTACCTGTACATGCTTTGTGGAGCTTTAGAATGTCTCCCCCTGGGGCCCTGGTCTACCCATGGGGTGCACCTGAGGGCTGTATGTGTGACTTCCATCTGCTGCTTTTCCCCTTTGGATCGTGTTTGTTGATAACTTCTTACATTGGGACCTTTTCCCTGAATTGCATGCTTGTGTTTGTTTAACCATTTTCTTAATCCTAGTTATTTGGTTGTTTTAGCTTGCTTTCAGTGAATATCTATCCTGAGATGGCTATGTAAAATGGAAATTAAATTCTCGATACTTATGTTAACATTATTTTGTCTCCTATGATAGATTGACCCAGGGCAGTGTGTAGGAATTTATTGAAATGATTGGGATAAGGTTAAAGTTATTCTTGCATCTGAAGGCTTTCTCATTTGGAGGCTGCTTTAGGTCCACTGTGGCTATCACTCATTTACTTTGTACACAAGGTTGTTTCATTTATCTAGCTCACTGTCCCTCTTTAGGTTAATGTTTGTCCTATGTGATTTCTTAAAGTACATGTCTTTTGCTTCAAAGATTATAGACAGTCCATTTCCCAGAAGTCCATTTTTGCATACCCTTGACTTGTATCTCCGAATACTACAGGCTTTCTAATTTCTATGCTAGACTTGCCCCATTGTGTATGGAGCTGGTCACTTGTTTTGCCATAAAGGTATTTTCAGCAAATGGGTGGTTAGTTCTTATGCCATAAAGTTATTGCCAGCAACTGACTTTAATTCATCTAAAATGCATTTGTGCTTCATATACATTTTTCTTTATGATGGACACAATCATTTTATATTGGCCACTGCAAAGTTGAAAAAAAAACACCATTGAAATGGAAACTTTCTTACATAAGAATAATACAACTGTATTGAAACCCAGTGTTTTATAAGGATTTCTATTGTTGGTAAAGTCGGTCCTGGTTTTTTTTTTTTTGTTGGTTTTTTTTTTTTTTTTTGCTTACTTATTGTTTCATGATACAGTTCTGTTGGCTCTGGGATTCCCCTTATGCCCTCCCCAGATCCCTGCTCCTCCACTAAATTCCTCCATATCATTGCAATAGCATAGCCCATCACAATCAATCATATGTCTAGTATCCTACTATTTAAGTGTATCCTGATATTGTAGGTATGGACATTGGCAAAGAGTCCCGCATCCTGCTGTCAAGAGACATTCAACAGTTTCACTGGGAGTCTATTTTTGATTCGGAAGTAGAGATGCACACTGCATTGTATCTTCACATCTGTATAGGATAGTCTTTACTGCACAGTCTCTATATATTCCCTTAATTGAAAAGCCATAAAACAAATCAACAACAGAGAGAAAAATAGAAAATCCATAACAACATGAAGTTAAATAACATGCTACTAAATGACCAATGTGCCGCTGAAGAAATCAAAAAGAACATCAAAGACCTTCCCGAAGCAAACAATACTATTGTGTGAACTATGAGTCAGTGAGGAAATGAATCAGAAAAAAACCCTTTTTTGAGTGAATGAAAAATAAAAACATCAATTTATTTTGATACTTTAGGAAGAATAAAATCTGTAAGGCTCCATGGCTCTTTATGTGGTCTGACTGTGTATGTGTGCTTGTAGAACTTGGTAACATTTTTAAAAAGAAATTTGCCAATAAGAATATTTACAGAATGGCTCACCATGGCTTTATCCTTTCCCCATAAAACATTTTCACCCAGAGTCAAAAAAGAATTACTTGTGGTCTTCACTGGAAGATTAAGCATTAGTCACAGAAACTTATTATGTGTCAACTTGACTAAGCCATGGTGTCTTAGGAAAAGGCAGTCTGGTTTTGCTGGGAAGGTATTGTTTAGACTTGAATAAAATTTTTTAAAATTGTCTTTATTATTTTCCATGACACATTTAGGTATAAAGAACCCTCTTTCCCTCTCCTTTCTCTCTCACTATTTTCTCCTCCCACGCATTTCCCCCCAATATTACTACGGTGGTGTAGACCCTTAGCAACAGTTATAAGTCTGAAATTCTACTGTTCAAGTCCATCATTGCATTGTAGATATAGACAAAAGCAGAAAGTTTAATATGATATTGTTGTTAAGGTATATGTAACTGTTCCTTTGGGAGTCCTCTTTTTATTCAGCGGTGTATTTATCTTCCTTTCTTAATATGCTAGTCTCCATTATACTGTTTATATACAAGAATATATGTATATGCTTGTTCAAGAATACATCTATTTATTTTGTACTGTTTTTTTTTTTTCCTTCGGGTATTTATTGTATGATATACAGCAAGTGTAGACATAAATTATTATTTTTTTTAACAGTACTATTCCTACATTTATTTATTTATTTTTATTTTTTTTTATTGTTGCTTACATTATATTATGTAGTACAGTTTTATAGGCGCTGGGGATCCCCCCCACCCCTCCCATACCCCTCCCCACATGGTGGATTCCTCCACCTTGTTGCATAACCATAGTTCAAGTTCAGTTGAGATTCATTGCTTGCAAACACCTGCCTAGCATAAAGTTCAGCGTCTTATTGTCCAGATAAGTTCAGTGGCCTCTTGGGGAGACCTTCTATGGTCTGAAGATAGGTCTAACAGAGTAAAGATCCGGTCAGTTAAAAGCCCCAACAAGGCCTCAGTATCAATATACAACATTATGGAATTAATTGACATAGTATTGGGTAAACAATATGTTAAAAATAATGCAAGTTCCATTCTTCGAAACATCTGGGTTGAGACAGTATCAATGACAGGTTCAAAAAATAACAAACAACCAAACAAAAAATTACAGGTTAAATCAATGCAAACATGTGGTATCTAATCTTTTGGGATTCGCTCATTTCCCTTAGCATTATAGTTTCCAGTTGTGCCCATTTAGCCACAAAGAACTGCATTTTGTTTTTTTTAATAGCTGAGTAGTATTCCATGGAGTAGATGAACCAAAGCTTTCTTATCCAATCTTCTGCTGATGGGCATTTCGGTTGCTTCCATGTTTTCGCAATTACTGATTGTGCTGCAATGAACATAGGGATGCATGTTGGTTTGTCGTAAAACAGGTGTTTTGGATATATTCCTAGGAGTGCTATTGCTGGGTCATATGGTATGCAGATTTTGAGTTGTTTGAGTGTTCTCCAGACTGATTTCCATAGAGGCTGTACCAATTTGCAGCTCCACCAGCAGTGGAGTAGGGTTCCCTTTTCCCCGCATCCTCGCCAGCAAGCGTTGTTGGTGTTCTCGTTTATGTGGGCCAATCTTACTGGTGTTAGGTGGTACCTCATCGATGTTTTAATTTGGATTTCCCTTATTGCTAGGGAGCTGGAACATTTTTTCATATGTTTGTTTGCCATTTGGACTTGTTCCTTTGTGAAATGTTTGCCCATTTCCCGTGCCCATTTCTTGAGTGGCTTGTTTGTTTTGGTTTTTTGGTTGTTTTGAAGTTCTTTGTATATCCTGGAAATTAGCCCCCTATCGCCTATATCGTGTGCAAAGATCTTCTCCCACTCTGTGGGTTGCTTTTTTACTTTGTTGATTGTTTCCCTTGCTGTACAGAAGCTTCTTAGTTTGATGAGGTCCCATTTGTTTATTCTGTTCTCAACTGCTATTGCTTTTGGTGTCCTTCTTAGAAAGTCGGTACCTACTCCTAGGTCTTGCAGGGTATTTCCTACATTTTCTTGCAAGAGTTTGAAGGTTTCTGGATGTAGGTTTAGGTCTTTTATCCATGTAGATTGGATCTTAGTGTATGGTGATAGATGTGGGTCTATCTTTTTGTTTCTACAGGCTATCAGCCAGTTGTCCCAACAACATTTACTAAAGAGTCCTTCCCACTTGCTTAAGCTGTCATTGGTCTTTTTGTCAAAGATTAATTGGCTGTATCTGTGTGGATTCCCTTTTGGTGCTTCTATTCTATTCCATTGATCTTCCTTTCTGTCTTTGTGCCAGTACCAGGCTGTTTTGATAACCACTGCTCTATAGTATGTCCAGAGGTCCGGGATTGTGATTCCCCCTGCTAATTTCTTATTTTTCAGGATGGTTCTAGCTATTCGTGGTTTTTTGTGTTTCCAGATGAACTTTTGAATCATTGTATCCAGTTCCGTGAAGAATGTTTTGGGCAATTTGATTGGAATTGCGTTGAAAATGTATATTGCTTGTGGTAGTATAGACATTTTAATGATATTGATTTTGCCTATCCAGGAGCACGGGATGTTATTCCATCTTTTGAGGTTTTGTTCAATTTCCTTTTTAAATAGTTTGTAGTTTTCTTCGAATAGGTCTCCTACACTTTTGGTTAGATTTATTCCCAAATACTTCATACTTCTCTCTGCTATTTTGAATGGTATCCTGTTGGTTAGATCTTCTTCCATCTTGGTGTTATTTGCGTACACTATGGCTGTTGATTTTCGTTCGTTAATTTTGTACCCCGCCACTCTGCCAAACTCTCGTATAAGTTCTAGCAGTTTCTGTATTGAGTCTCCTGGTTTTTCTATGTATAGGATTATGTCATCTGCATATAGTGAAAGCTTGACTTCTTCGTTTCCTATACGTATGCCTTTGATTTCTTTTTCTTGTCTTATGGCCTCTGCAAGTACCTCTAGGACTATGTTGAATAGCAGTGGTGATAGTGGGCACCCTTGTCTTGTTCCAGATCTCAGTGGGAAGGGTTCTAGCTTTTCTCCATTCAGTATGATACTGGCGTTGGGTTTTTCATAAATTGCTTTAATTATGTTGTGGATTTTCCCATCTATGCCTACTTTGGCTAGAGTTTTTAGCATGAAGAGGTGTTGGATTTTGTCGAAAGCTTTTTCTGCATCTATTGAAACTATTATGTGGTTCTTGTTTTGCAGTTTTTGGATATGGTTTATAACATTTATGGATTTCCGAATGTTGAACCATCCCTGCATTCCAGGGATGAATCCTACTTGATCCGGATGAATGATCTGTCTGATGATTTTTTGAATTCTATTGGCTAGGATTTTGTTGAGAATTTTAGCATCAATGTTCATCAGAGAAATAGGTCTGTAGTTTTCCTTCTCTGATGGTTCTCTATCCGGTTTTGGGATTAAGGTGATGTTGGCTTCATAGAATGAGTTTGGGAGGGTTGCTTCCTCCTCTATTGTTTTGAAGAGCTTGTAGAGGATTGGGGTTAGTTCTGTTCGGAATGTTTTGTAGAATTCTGTAGTGAAGCCGTCTGGGCCTGGGTTTTTTTTCGTTGGGAGATCCTTGATGACTGTTTCAATCTCTACCTCGGTTATGGGTTTATTTAATTCTGCAGTTGCCTCCGGACTGAGTTTTGGTAAATGGTGGGAGTCCAAGAACTTTTCTATTTCTTGGTGGTCCTCAAATTTGTGGGAGTACAGTTCTTTGTAGTAATTTCTAATTATTTTCTTAATGATTGCAGTGTCTGTTGTTATGTTGCCTTTTTCATCTTTAATGCTGTTGATTCTCACTTTCTCTTGTTTTTTTTTTTGGTCAATCGGGCCAGTGGAGTGTCTATTTTGTTTATTTTCTCAAAAAACCAACTTTTTGATTTGTTGATTTTATGTATAGTTTTTTTGATTTCTATTTGGTTTATCTCCTCCCTTGTTTTGATGATTTCTTGTTTCCTATTGTGCGTGGGACTCTTCTGCTGCTGTTTTTCCAGATCCTGGAGGTGTGTGGTTAGTTCCTGTATTTGGCGTCTTTCTTGGGCCTTGACATGCGCTCCGATTGCGATGAATCTACCTCGTAGCACTGCTTTGGCGGTGTCCCACAAGTTTTGGAATGTTGTATCAGAGTTTTCATTGGTTTCCATGAATTTTTTGATCTCATCTTTAATTTCTTCTCTGACCCATTGTTCGTTTAATAGCATATTGTTCAATTTCCAAGAGTGCCTATACTTCCTGGGGAGTTTTGAGTTGTTGATTTCCAGTTTCATCCCATGGTGGTCTGAGAGGGTACATGGTATGATACTAATGTTTTGGAAGTTGTTTAGATTCGCTTTATGTCCTATCATGTGGTCGATTCTGGAGAAGGTGCCATGCACCGCTGAGAAGAATGTATAGTCTGTGGCCTTAGGATAAAAAGTTCTATATATGTCTACTAAGTCCAGTTGTTCTATTGTTTGTGTGAGCTCTGTTGTTTCTTTGTTGAGTTTTTGTTTCGTAGACCGGTCCATTGTTGTTAGAGGTGTGTTGAGATCGCCTCCAAGAATTGTGCGGGTGTCTATGTCTTCCCTTAAGTCTGTAAGTAATTGCTTTACGTAACTAGGTGCATTAAGATTCGGTGCATAAACATTAATGATGGTGATTGCTTCTTGATGGATCATTCCTTTCACCAGTATAAAATGGCCTTCCCTGTCTCTTTTGATGTTAGTTAGAATGAAATCTATTTCGTCTGAAATTAGGATAGCTACCCCATCTTTTTTTTCTCGTCTATTGGCGTGAAATATCTTTTTCCATCCCTTCACTTTCAGTTTCTTTGCATCCTTTCTGGTTAGATGCGTTTCTTGTAGGCAACAGATGGTTGGGTCTTGTTTGATGATCCATTCTATTAATCTCTGTCTTTTGATTGGTGAATTTAGACCATTTGTGTTGAGAGTTAAAATTGAGAGGTTGCAATTTTGCCCTGCCATGTGATTGTGTTGTGTGTGTGTTGTTGCCTATGTAATTGTCTTGTTTGTGTGGCCTTTAGTTTGGAGACCTTCTTATTTGCCAACTTTGTTTGTGATTTGCCTCCTTTTTGTCCGGGACTAGCGCATTTCTAAGGAGACTTTGCAGAGCTGGTTTTGTGTAGACATATTCTTCTAGTTTTTCTTTGCTATTGAAGTATCTGATTTCGTTCTCATATAAAAATGAGATCTTTGCTGGGTAGATTATTTTTGGTTGACAGTTGTTTTGTTTCAGGACTTGGAAGATCTTTGACCATTCTCTCCTTGCTTGTAGGGTCTCTTCGGAGAAGTCAGCAGTGATTCTGATGGGTTTTCCCCTGTATGTGATCTTTTCTCTACTTCGTACTTGTCTCAGGATTCCTTCTTTGTCTTCATTGGAGTAGAACTTGAGCACCGTGTGTCTGGGTGAAGATCTCTTTGGATCATATCTGTTGGGAGTTCTCTGTCCGTCCTGTATGCGGGGTGGATTTGTGTTCCAAGTGTTTTGGAAGTTTTCCTGTATAATTTCATCAAGCACTGCTTGCATCCCAGATTCTCTTTCTACTCCCTCGGGGAGGCCGATGATCCGAATATTCAGTTTTCTAAGGTAATCTTTCATCTCTTGCATCATTTTATTAGTTTTGCTGAAGTTTGTCTCCAGCTGTTTAATTCGCTGGGCACTTTCATTTTGTGTGTCTTCTGTTTCAGAGATCCTTTCCTCTGCCGCATTTATTCTGTTGATGAGGCTTTCAATTTTATTCTCTTGGGCATCCAGTTTGGTTTTGATTTGTTGTATTTCGGTGATTATGCGGTTCTGGAGGTCTTCCAGCTTTGTGTCCACGTCTCTGAGAGATTTTAGCATTATTTTCATCAATTCCTTTGTTGGTAACACTTCCATGTCTTCATCTCGCATCGCCGATATTGATAATGGCTTTTGGCCCTTGTTTGGTGGGGTGCTGGCTCTTTCATCTGGAGCACAACTCTTTCTGGTGGTTTTTCCCATTGCGTTGGTGTATTCTGGTGGGGCAAATGGACCCGTGTGTTGAGGGGCTGTCAGGTGCTTTCCTGTAGAGATTGGAGCCTGCAGGCGTGGTGTTGCCGGGCGTGGTAATTTTCAAGGCACCGTTGGTGCGTTCTCAGGGCCCGGGGCTGTAGAGCACCACCTTGGGGGCCCAGTGGATTCCAGGCACACTCTGGGCACCTCTTCTACAGGTGTGACACCCCAGGGCGTGGAGGGATGGAGGCGCTCTCTGGGTGTGCCCCCTGTGCGGGAATCCCCAGGGCTTAGAAGGTTTTATGTGCTTTCTCCCTGCGTTCTCCGTGTCAGGGACTGCAGGGTTTTTCAGGGCCCACCTGGTGCGTCTCCCACACACGGGACTGTGGGTGAGGCCCTTTCCAGGCGTGGCTCTTGTGCAGTGAATCCACCACTCGTGGTGTGTGGGTGTTCAGAGCCCCTGCTCCTGTGTGGCTCCCCCACACAGGCCCTTAGCGGAGGAGTGACCCAGGCGCCCTGTTATAATGACTTCACGGCAGGTTCACACCGTGTCAGTGTGATGCAGGAGTTTTCAGAGCTCTCCTGGTGGGTCGCCCACGCTCAGAACTGCGGGTTGGGAGGCTAGGAGTGAGCAGTTCACCCTATGGGAGTGGTACCTGCGTGTCAGGGACACACAGCGCTACACTTCCCAAAACTGGGAGCTCTCCTGACACCTGACACCTGACACCTGTGCTGCGGAGGCGGCTGCTGCAGGCAGCGATCAGAATCCTCCTGGTGGTTTCGCGCACTCACCAGGCAGGATGTGGGGGACTCCAGATCCTCGCCAGCAGCCTCTGTGCACCGAGACGCACTGGCCCCCCTCAGCGCAGGAACATCTGAGGCGCCTTCCCTCACCACCAACACCACTGCGCGTAGTTCCCAAGGCACAGACCCAACCGTTTCAGGCTGCCTGCCCCGCCTTCTCAGAGGCTGGAACCTCAGTAGGGGGTGAGGAATGCGGAGGCTGCCACGTCAACCCCCCCCCCCCCCCCCCGCTCACCAAACGTCCGGCTGCTGCAGTCTGCCTCCGCCGCTGTCAAAGGCTTCCCGCCAGCGACGATCTATTTTGTACTGTTTTATATCAAAAAGAATATATGATAGTTCTTTTGAATCCAGCTTTTATTTCCCTAAGTATTATGATCACTGGTTGGGTCAATTTTGTTGCAAATGCTCAAACTGAATTCTGTTTGATGGCTGAGTGATATTCCATGGAGTTGATGTACCGCAACTTCTTGGTTCTTTTTTTAATGGACATCTGGATTGTTTCCATGTTTTCACTGTTGTGGATATATATTTCTATATATATATAGTTTGTGAGTCACTTTTTGTATTCAGGTTTCACTTCCTTTGGATATATTTGGATTGTTTTATCTCTGTTGTATGGTAGACTAATTTTCAGTTCTCTTAGCACTTTTCATACTTAGCGATATAGACTCCTTCTTAGTGGCTGCACTAGTCTACACTCTTGCTAACAGTTAAGTCAAATGCCTTTTCCCCCACATCCTCACCAACGAATTCTGTTAGTTGATTTCTATATGTTGTCCCCTCTCAGTGCTGTTAGGTGGAATCTCAATGTGGTATTTGTATTTCCCTAAGGTTGGGAAGCCTGAGTACTTTTTGAAATGCCCTTTTAGCCCTCCCACAAGCTCATTCAGCAGCGTGTTGTTCAGTTTCCAAGCTTTGTATGTTTTCAGAGGTGTTTTGGCTTACTGGTCTCCAGATTCACTCCATGATGATGTGAGAAAATACAAAGTATGATCTTGAGTTTTTTGAATTTGTTAAGGCTGACTAATGCAAGGAAAAATGAGTTGATGTGGTGAATCAAGTATCAGAAAATACAAACTTCAATGTGAAAAGCATTAAAAGAGATGAAGAAGGACACTATATAATGATAAAAGGATCCATCCAGTAAGAGGAAATAATGACTAAAATGTAAACACATCTAATGCCAGGATTTCTTTCTGTGTGAGACAATTTTGGGTGGATTTAAAGGGGAAAATATAGGATTCAATTCAACAGGATTGGGGGACCTTAGTGCCCCATTTATTTCAATGGAAAAATCGATGAGATAGAAACCCAGCAAGGAAACAACAGTGCTCATCCAGACAGCAGAAGAAATGAATTGATTTGATATCTACAGAACCTTTCATTTTTTAGACACAGAATATCCTCATTTTTTTTTCATCATACAAGGAATCTTCTCCCGGACTGATCACATTATAAGCCACAAGCAAGCCTTTGCTTGTGTGGAGTGGCTGTGTTTCTCTTTCACTCCAGGGTCTGTGAAGGGCCCATCCCTGATGTTTGGACTGGTGTATAGTGCAGACTGTGCCTGTACGGACATTGCTCCCAGTGTCACTGGTGTCTCTTCTCTTTTCCTCTGTTATTTGTTTTTTGAATGTGTACTTTGTAAGGTAGACTTGAGGCACTGTATCTCTCAGCTGTCTATTTCCAGTGTAAAATCACCATGAGTTGTTATGCTGTGTTGCTCCATCTGTGCTTTTTTAATGATCATATGAACACACCTCTGTCCACCCTGACTGTGCTTTTTCACCTCTTGGATGGCTTGGGTGGGTGGTTGGTGATGGGTAGGCTCCTGCAGATAATGCTGCTATGCATCTTCTCCTGTCCTTCCTCCTACCTTTTCCTTCTTGTCTGCTGTCTGTCTCTGTGCCCACTTTGTTGTGTCAACAGAGTTGCAGGCTCAGGGCTCCTGGGGCTCTTGCAGGTACATAAGGTACTGGGTATCCTTCTAGTGTTCCCTATGGAGCCTCCTGGTGCTCCCAGTCCTCCTGTGTCTGTGATTTCAGGAAGTCCTAGTTCTAACATTGCAGAACCACTGTCCACTAGACAGATGTGGTGAACAGGCCAGATCCCCAGAGAACATCAGATGGCTTCCTGATTGGTAACACTGGCCCAACAGGCTGACCTGTTCTTGACACTGTCCCTGGGTGGTTTGTCCAGAGGGACCTCCTCTGAAAGGTAGGATCAGGTTGTGAAAGTGAATACCTGCTTGAGAGGGTGACACAGGTGCAGCCAGGTCCCCTGGGAGAGGTGGTGACACAGCTGTGTCCCCTGAGGGTTCAGTTCTGTTGTCCCTGTTCCCTTCCTCTGTCCTTGGAATTAGTTGACATATTTTGCTGAACCTGGTTTTTTTTGGGGGGTAGTCTAGACTGGCTTGACTGGCTTATAACTCTAACAAGGCATATGTCAACCATTGAGGTGCAGAACAGTTTTAGGAAGTGTGTGCAGTCAGGGTAATGGTACCTCACCCATGTTGAGATTATTACAGGATTACCAGTCCTCCAGAGAGGGCACTGGGTCCACCTGTGAGCACTAGGTGAGTCCGAGCTCCTCTCCTCTCAGTTTTGTTGCCTAGGGGCTTCAGGGACCCTAAAGGTACCTCTGTGCTGCCTAGGCACCCTCTGAGAGGGATGGGGCCTTCAGAGGCAGCTGGTGCACAGTTGTTGGAATGTCTAAGGAAGCACACATCCCTTTTTGCACACACACCCTTATACACATGCCAGCACCCCTCCCCACACCACAGCTCCTACTATTCTCCAGCTACTTGGGAGAATACAGGAAAAGGTCAGCCCAGCTTTGGAGGCTGAGCTTTTGGATGCCAGTGACAACCCAGCAGAGAGTCCCAGCATGAGATCAGCTTGCTGCTGGCTGGGAAGGTCAGTGGAGGCCCTTGAGTCTGGGGGAGTAACAGATAAGGGGAGCTAGATTCCCAGGGGGGAACCCTCAGGACTGGGTGGGCACAGGCATGAGGTGGGAGGAGGGCTATGGGAGCTCTGCAAAGTTAGTGGCCTAATGCTGTCACCCTCCCTGCAGGGCCGGAGACAGGGCATGAAGTAGTCACTGGGGGCTGTGTTCCCTGTAGGACTGGGAACAGAGGCACGGAGGAATCGCTGGGGACCGTGCTCCCCTGCAGGGCCTGGGGCAGGGGCTCGGAGGAGTTGCTGGGGACCCTACTTTCTCTAGGGTTGTGGCATGGAGGAGCTGGGGGCTGTGTTCCCTGCAGGACTGGGGCACACAGCAGTTGCTGATGGCTGTGCCCCCTGAGGGGTTGGCGACAGGGGCATGGAGGAGTTGCTAGGGACCCTGCTTCCTCCGGGGCTGGGGACAGGGTTATGGAGGAGTAGCCGGGGAACATGTCCACACACATATGCACATACCTTCACATCCAGATATTTCCGGGGAGACCCCACTCCCAGGGCCCTGCCTGCAAGAGACCCCAAAAGGGCAGCAGCTCTAGGGCAAGCGTGGGCGGGGTGTCGGGTTTCAACTCCCCAGCCAGCTGCAGCTGTGGCCGCCCATGGCATCTCCCGGCTTCTGCTGGGGACTTTGCAGATGTTGGATGACTGCTGTCACCACTCCACAGACTGCCAACTGCCCTGCCAACTGGAGGCCAGTGCGCAGCCGCCAGAGGTGAGGTTGGCTGGACAGGGCTGGTGTGTGACAGTGGGCGGGGCCACGTTCAGGTGGGGCGGGGCGGCGTGGGTCTGCGTGGAGGCGGGGCGGGGCGGCGTGGGTCTGTGTGAAAGTGGGGCGGGGCCTCGTGGGGGTGAGGCCCGCGTGGGTCTGCATGAAGGGGGCGGGGCCGCATGGGTCTGCGTGCAGGTAGGGCGGGGCGGTGTGGGTCTGCGTGGGTCTGCGTGAAGGTGGGGTGGGGCCGCGTGGGGGTGGGGCGGCGTGGGTCTGTGTGAAAGTGGGGCGGGGCCTCGTAGGGGCGGGGCCGTGTGGGTCTGCGTGAAGGTGGGGAGGGGCGGCGTGGGTCTGCGTGAAGGGGGCGGGGCGGCGTGGGTCTGCGTTGGTTGGTGCTGGACGGCGGTGAGCAAGCGTGGGAGCCAACAGTGGGTCAGTGGGCACTTTGGGGACGGATGTCCAGGACTTGCTGGGGGTTGTGCGGAAAGTGTGGTCTGCACTGGGTCAGCAGGGCAGCAAGGGTCTGCGTGGAGTGGGGCTGAGGTCTGAGGGGGCGGTCTGTGTGCAGTGGGGAATATTTGGGGTGTAAGGGGGGTCTGCGTGGAGCAACAGGAAGCTGGGTTCTGAGGGGGGTCTACATGAAGTAGCTGAGGTCTGAGGGGGCGGTCTGTATGCAGCGGGGGGAAGCTGGGGTCTGAGGGGGCTGCGTAGAGCTGGGCGGGAAACTGGGTTGTGAGGCGGGGTCTCCCCAAAGTGGAGCTGGCAAGGCTTAGGTGAAGCGGGACTGTTGGGGTTGGTGGAGACCCCTGAGCAGGGGTGGTGGTGGTGGCTGCTGGTTCTGTGTCTGAGGTGGTGAACTCAGTTCACCTAGGAGGCTGCTGCAGGAAGCCCAGGTCTGCTCCTTGGATGGGGGGTTCCTAGGAGGCAGCTTTGGAGCAAAGTGCAGGGAGAGGTGCGGGTGTATTCTAGCTCAGCAGGGCAGGGACAGGGTTTGTCTGGGTGTTTGTGGAGCTTGGCAGGGAGGCAGCATGAAGTGTGAGTGCCTCCATCAGCAGGAGAAATGCGTGGGTCATTGTTGGCAGACATGTGTGGGTGAGCTGCAAGGCAAATCACAGGTCTTTATTGTAGGGATGAAGTCCAGAGCCAAGGTGTTGGTGGGATGGACAGTCTCCTGTTCTGAGAGGCACCAGCGTGGATCTCCAGGGTCAGCAATCCTGGATCTCCATGGTCTGCAGTGTGTGGGTCAGCGGAGGCGGCAGGGAAGTAGCCTTGAGTGTGCAGAATTGGCAGCCCTGGGGGGTTGGGTCAGTGGAGACAGGCAGTTGTGCTGTCTTCATCTGGGAGACCTGCAGTAGGAAGTCGTGATGGAATGGGCAAAGGCTCAGAAGTCGGGTCCATGGTGAGGGTTCAGCTGTGACAGTCGACGCCTCTGGGGGCCATGCACCTGGTCTGGGCCCAGAGCTGTGCACAAGTTCCTTTACCTGAACTTTCCTGAGGCTACTCTTCAAGACGTGGAGATTCCTGGGCTTCTGTCTCAACCTGGCCAACTGCGCCTCCTTCCACCTGCTGAGTTATCCTTCTTGGAGGATGAGTCAGGGGCTTGGGTGGGCAGTGAAGGGATCACCCTCCTGCAGGGGTAGGGGACATAAGAGGATGCTCTACAGGCATGGGGGCGTCCCTTAAACTGTGCTAGAGTCAGGAGCCACAGAGCAAATTGTGCATCAAAACTTGGGAGACAGTCCTGGGAGGAAAAGCATGTGCTGTGCTGTTGGCTGAGGGAAAAACAGGAAGTCTGGGTTTAGAGTTTGAGAAAGAAAAAATGGGGTTGGGAGTGCTATGCTAAGGGTGATGGGTTTCGGGGGAACTGTTGGGGAGGATTAGGTGCCTTGAAGAGCCAGGGGCACAGGAGATGCTTGGGTGTTGGAAGCTGAGAGCAGATAATGTGTGTGTGTCTGCTGAGGGGAGAGAGGACAGGTCATGACAGGTCAAGGGCTGTGAAGACCCATGAGTGTTAGCCTTGCCATGGGACCAGGGGGTGAAAACCTTAGGAAAAGTGGCAGGAAAGGAGAATTGGGGGGTACAGAATGTTTGGAAGGGACAGGGGAATTAAAATTTTTCTAGTGAGAAATAGGAACCTTGAGGAATAAAAGGCTTGGAATGGTAGAGCTAGATTTCATTTTATTTTCAGATTTGTTGAAACATAGAATGATTGAGGAAGGCAGAGGCCATGCATCCTGCTCTCCCTTGGCTGTGCCCAGTAACCTGGGTCTGAGCCATGTCAAAGCCAGGAGCCAGCCTCTTCATTCTGGTCTTCCCCCTGAGTGCAGTGTCCGCAGCCCTTGCACCATCTTCTGATTGCCAGGGAGCAGGATGGGAAACAGAGTAAATGGCTTTGTTCCCTTGCTCCAATGAGAGATGACAGTATCACAAGCAGTGGCTCAACCTGTGCCACAATGCTGTCCCCAGGCTACATATTTCAGGAGGCAGTCATAGAATTCTCATTGAAAAATTCGTACTGGAATGTCAAGTGAGGGGTGATGGGTCAAGCCAAGTCTTTGAATGTCAGTGGTAGGTAACACACCATCCTTTTACTGTCATGCTATATCAACAGTCATGCTCTTTAGGTTTTTACAGATGGGTTGGTACAATTTCTCTTTGTGGTTACTGTTCATGTTACATTTTAGTTGATTTGTTCCCCGCTGACTGCTCTCTCTGATCTTGTATATTGGGTACATTTTTGGTTGCCTTTGTGGTTCTTTATAGTAAGAGCTGCAGCAGAGGATCTTACTTATTGCTGGGAGAGGTTAGGTCAACATCCATGGGAGAACTTTCTATTCTGTGTCCTTGCAGAAAAATCTTGTGCAGTTGGAAAGATTTATGTTTTGTGGTCTGTCTGGATATTGTTTGTCTATTCATTATTTATTTTGATCCGATGTTAATCCTGAGGGTGGTGGGATGGGAACTGGGGTGAATCCCATACTTTTTCAGAGCTCTAACCCTAAGATTCATCAGATCTGGCTGAAGCCATTCTCCCTGTTAATGCAGACATGCCTGAAGCTGAGCTGGGAAGCACTTGACTCCCTATTGTGGCATGCCTAGCTCACAGGACTTGGGGATGGAAATGACTCTGACCTCTGGTCTTACTTTTCTTTGCAGTGCATGAGATGAAAATCCAGACCCAGGAAAGACAGGAAGCCCTGCTTCTCCTACTCCACATGCAAGCTCAGAATGCTGCACAGTCCTGTGGAGGTTTGAGCCCCAGGTCTCTCAGTTCTTCCCCGCATACATACATTCCTGCTTTTCCCAGCCTGCAGGGTCAGAGAGTGCTGTGCAGACGCACTGAGCCAAGGCCCCGGGGGTGGTGATGGTGGCAGCAGTGGTGGTCATGGATGAGGCTGGTGGCTCTGAGGAAGATTGCCAGGTAAGTGAGGTGGCCTTGAGCTGTTTCTGTGCTCATCCCCCCTTAGGGCTTGGGCCTTCTGCATGGGAGGTTCTTGAAGCTGGCTGTGGGTGTTGTGGTCACATGCGTTGGGAGCAGGTCTGGGGCAAGTGGCTGCTGGTACTCTGTGGAAGCCCAGCCTTATGAAGGCTCTGGTCACTCCCTTGGGGATTCTGTGTTAGATTTAGAGAGAATCCAACTGGCATGAGCTGCCTGGTAGTCACTTGCATTGCTTGTGATGGTGCAGGGGCAGTCAGGGGGCAGTGAACACTGTTTCCCTTTGCACAAGATTCCACGTTGCGCTCCCTTCTTAGTTAGCCGGGATTCTGACCGGATGGCTTGTGCTGGGTTTGTGCTGCAGGTGGAGTTGACCAGCAGGGTGGGTCCCCCTTTTTCTCCTGTCTAGCAGGGTGCTTGCTGTCTGCCCTGTTCCCCTTGTGCATGTACACACATGATCTCTGTTTCCAGGGGTCAGATGTGTGGAGTTTTAAATTTTACTTACTTATTTGTGTGTTTGCTTTGTTGCAGATAGGTGAGAACCTGCAAGGGATACAGGAAGCAGGGCAGGGAAGCTGACTAGGGGGGCTCTCTGCCAGGTGCTTGGGGAGCAATGACAGTGATGAGAAGATGTGCTTTTCCTTGTAGCCCGTGAGTATGAAGGAAGAGTTTTTGCAACCAGAAGTACTTCAAGCACTCAATGATGGAGGTGATGCAGATCTGGAACTTTCTGCCTAGAATCCTCAATCAGGAAGTCCTGGAGGGCTCCCAGAAGTTGAGGATTGTCAACAGAAGTGAGTCTCCCTGCGTTCTCAGCAGGCATTGGAGTTGGGAGGTGTATAGTTCATTCTGCACAGGTTCACCCTAGATGAACAGCAGCAAAGTAACTGTGAGTGACTTGAGACTGTGAGTGACTGGAGTTACGCTTGTGTGGATGGGTGCCAGGCAGAAGTGGGCTGCTTTCTGAAGCACCTGACATGGCCTCTCCCCTTCTCCTTTCTGCTGGCTCTGCTGCCCAACAGAAGATGTTTAGACATGTGAAAACTGGAAAAAATTAGGTGTTTTACTTGTGTAAGTGAAGGACTTTGCCATGTTCGCATCTGCCATGGAGTTACTGGCTGGGCCATGTCCAGTGCAGACTTTAAAGTCACAGTAGAGTTCCTGTAAGAAATAGCCATCCAGGATCCTGCTGACATTGGAGATTACCCTGAGGAAGACTTGGCCCTCGGCTCTCTGAGAGCAAAGTAGGATGAAGGTGTTCTTTTGTGGTTGAGATTGATTTACCTGGTTCTGCTGGAAAGGTTGCCATTATGGCATGGCAGCTACATGTCTGGGCAAGGAGATGTCAGAGGTCAAGGATGTGAGTTTCTGGGCTGAGCAGATGAATGACCCCGTCAACACAAAGCCAGAGGCAGGGTGTTGGTGGTTACTGTGTGAGGACAGCCTTACCCTACAGGGGACGATCTGTACAGTGATGACCTTTGGCTCCTCCAAGGGCCTGTGGGTTTAGGGACAACCTCAGGAATGGCCTTGCAGGACAAGGGTCAGTGGGGGCAGAGGTGGCCTCATGTGACAGGATTCCATGGGTAAAGTCATGGCTGCACCCATCTGGGGGCCTGTAGGTACAGATATGGTATCACAGAACATGGATCTATGCATGCAGGGGTGGTCTTGTGTGACAGGGAACTATGAGTGTAGGATGGCATCCCACCACGTGAGCTTGGGAATTTGGTGTCAATTTCCTTTGGATGTAGTTTGGCCTTGCATGCCAGGGCCTGTGGGTGAGGGGCAGGACAGTTGTGATTGTGACCTGTATGTTGTGGACTGCCCCACCATCTGGTGCCTGTGGGTTCAGAGATGGCCTTGGATGACAGGAGTCTGTGGGTGTAGAGATGGCCTTGCACAACAGGAATCTTTGGGTTCAGGGTGACCTGATGTGTTAAGGGCCTGGGAGGAGCAGCATTGTACAAAAGGCATCTGTGGGTACAGGATGACGTCTCATGCCACAGTGGCTTGTCGGTACAAGGAAGGCCTCATGTGTTGGGCTCTTAGGTGTGAGTATAGGCTCAGTGTCTGTGACCTATTCGTGCAGGACACCCTTGCATGATGGGGGCCTGTGGGCTACAGGATAAGGGGTCTTTGAGTTTAGGGACAGCCTTACCTTCCAAAGGCTTGTGGGTATGGGAAAGTCTGGGGAGGCCTTAGCCTGTGCATGTGTTCACAGCTTACATTCCCAGTGCAGCCGTGTTCATGACAGCCTAATCTATCCGGGTCCTTTAGGTGCAGGACAGCCTCTCACAATATGGGCCGATGGATGCAGGGTTTGCCTCAATGACAAGGGTCTCTGGGTGTAGGATATGCCTCAGTGACAAGGGTCTATTGTTGCAGGGTCTGCCTCAGTGACAAAGGTCTGTGGTTCAGGGTCTGCCTCAGTGACAAGGGTCTGTGGCCGCAGGATCTGCCTCAATGACAAGGGTGTGTAGGTGCAGGGTCTACCTCAATGACAGTGTTCTGTGGATGCAGGGTCTGCCTCAATGACAAGGTTCTGTGGCTATAGGGTCTGCCTCAGTGACAAGGGTCTGTGGCCGCAGGATCTGCCTCAATGACAAGGGTGTGTAGGTGCAGGATCTGCCTTAATGACAAAGGTCTGTGGGTGCATTGATGGCCTCGTGCATCTGGGGACTGTGGGGACAGGGAAGGCCTCAGGCAACTGGGGCCTTTGGTTCTGGGGTAGTCTTTCATGTCCAGAGCCTGTGGGTGCAACAAAGACTTCACACATCTGTGACTGGCTGAAGCAAAGGCAAAGCATGATAGTGGCTTGTGTGTGCAAGGATGGACTCACATGAACAGGGCCTGTGTATGGGGATGGCCTCATGGCTCCAGGGCATATAGGGGCAGGGATGGCCTCACTCATTATTTTTATGATCAGGGATGGCCTCAAGCAAATGGTGCCTGCGTGTGTATGGGGGTGGGGATGACCGTTTGCATCCAGGGTGTTTGGGTGCCCAGACTACCTCATGTAACGGTGGCCTGTGAGTATAGAGGTTACGACACATGTTTGGGACCTCTGTTGTGGGGTTGGCCTTACACATCCAGAGGCTGTGGGTGCAGTGATGTTTTTGCACATATGTGGCCTGTGGTTGCAGGAATGTTAAAGCATGAGAGGTCCTGTATGTGAAGGGATGGCCTCTTAGGCACAGGGTCCATGAGATCATAGATGGTCTTATATAACGGGTGTGTGGATATAGGGCTGGTCTCTCGCAAAAGGATCCTGTTGGTTTGGGGATGCCCTGGCATAGAGGGCCTGTGGGTACATCACATGTCTGGAGCCTGTTCATGCTGGGATGTCCTTGTACATCCAGGGCCTATGGATGCATGGATGGCCTTGTATGGAGGAGCTTGAGGGTGTAATGATGCCTCTTGTGACAGTTGCTTTTGTATGCCATGATGGCCTCATGTGACAGAGACCTGTAGTTGCAGCATGGCCTTTAACTATCTTGGCCATTGGTTGTAGTTATGGCCTTCTTTGACAGAGGCTGTGTATGTGTGCCTGGTGGGCTCCTATGACTTGGTCCTGTGATCCAGCATGGCATCAAGAACTGACCCTTGTGTTTTATGGGAATGCCAGGAAAGCCAATGTATGTGGGTTCAGGTACAGTTTGGAGTGACAGTTGTCTTGGGTATAGGCTTGGTCTTACATGAAATTAGCCATTGAGTGCAAGGATGGGTTTATGTAACAGGAGCCTTTGTGTGCAGAGATGATCTCAGGTGGCAGGGGCAGTTGGATTAGGACGACCTTATGTGACAGTGCCTGTATGTGCAGGGAGGGTCTCATGTGACATTTGCCTTGTGTGCAGATGTGGCCTCACGTGATTGTGGCCTTTGTGTGCAGGGATGGCCGCACACAGAGTGGCTATTGGATACAGTGATGGCCTTATGTGACAATTCCTTTGTGTGCAGAGATGGCCTCATGATTGTGGGATCTGTAGATGCAGGTGGGGTCTGTGAGTGCACTGATGACCTTGTATGACGGAACTGTGGGTCTAAGATGACTTCACGTGACATTGGCCTTTGGTTCCAGAGATAGCCTTGTGTGAATGGAGCTTGTGGGTACAGGGATGGCCTCATGTTACAGGGATCTATGGGTACAGGGTGACCTCATGAGTCCAAGTCATCTGGATGCATGGATAAATCACAAGATAGCAGTCTTTCTGTTCTGGGATGGCGTCATGTGAGACATATCTGTGGGTGCAGGAAAGGCTCATGAGATGAGAACCTTTAGGTGCAAGGATGGCCTTGTGTGACAGAGACTTGTTGGTGCAGGACAGACTCCTGTGACATAGACTTTTCTTGCAGGAATGGCCTTGTGAGACAGAAGCACATGACCTCATGTGACATTTGTTTTTGTGTGCAGGGAAGGTCTCTCCTGAGGGGACTTTGGGTGCAGGGATGACCTGTGTGTACAGGATGCCCTCATCTGGCAGGTATCTATGGGTATGGGATGGCCTCTAGCACCAGTGGTCTTTGGGTATGGGAGATTGCCCGTAGATCTCTTCCTGTTTGACCTATATGGGAGTTCATAAAGACATGGCATACTGAGTCCCCAGGGGAGCCCCCATCAATGGTATTGGCACCCCGAGACCTCAGCTTGACCTGTTCACTGGCCATCACTGGCAAGAACAGTGAGCTGTACCCTAGCCTTCCTTCTCTGTCTTTGGGTGAGCTGTGCTGGAACTTCCTTGATAAGCAATCTGACAAGTTGGTGTGATCCCACATTACCTGCCAGGCACATGTGGTTTATGTGACCTGTAGCAGGACTGGAGGGTCTGGAGAGGTAGAGCTGCCTTCTCGCCAATCACAGTACCATTGTGGGGTGGAAGGATTGTCAGGGGATGCCCTTCTGCCTTCCCTTTTTCTTATTCTATATAAATTTATGCTTGCTTTACGATAACTAGACATGCTCAACCAGACTGTATCTGGTGAGTCTTGCTGAAGAACACTGTCACCTCATCTCCTTAGTGGTCATGGGGATCTGCTAGTCAGAAATCCCTGAGATTTAGGTACAGGGAAGGCCTCTGGTGATAGTGGCCTGTAGTGCAGAATGACCTCATTTGGTATTGATTTTTGTTTGCAGGAATGACCTCAACCAAAAAGGGTTCCTTGGGTGCAGGGATGCCCTCATATGACTGAGACCCATGTGTGCAGGAATGGACTTATGTGTCAGGGATCTGTGCATGCAGGACAGCCTTGTGTCACTTTGGCTGTTGCTACATGGATGGCTTCATGCAGCACAGACATGTGAGAGAGGATGATCTTGCAGGACTGTTTGCTGAACTGCCTAAAAGACAAGAGTCTGTGGGTTTATGGAGAGTGTCATGACAGGGCCCTTGAGCGCAGACATGACTTCATGTGTGGAATTCTTTAGTTGCAGAGATGTACTTGTGTGACAGGACAAGTGTGCCCAGGATGGCCTTGTGCTATTTTGACCATTAGTTTAGGGAGGGCTTCATTCAGCAGAGGCTTGTGTGTATGGGCAGCCTTGTGTGACAATGGGCTTTGGGTCTGGGGTAACCTTGTATGAGAGGACTTGTATATATTGCAGAGATTGCCTCATACATGAGGAATCCATGGGTTCAGAATTTCCATGAGTGACAGGGGCCTTTGGGTACGGCAATGGCCTCATGTAGCAGAACTGTAGGCATAGGTTAGCTTCATGTGACATTTGACTTTGCTTATAGAAGTGGCCTCATGTCACCAGAATTTGTGGGAATAGGACTACCTTGTGAGTCTTAGGCTTGTGGTTGCATCTTGGCCTCATGAACCAGAGGCCTTTCTGTCCTGGGATCACTCCATGTGATAGGGGCCATTGGATGTAGGACAACCTCGCACCATATTGGTCATTGGAGCAGGGATGGCTTCATACGACAGAGGCCTGTGTTTGCAAGATGTCCCTGTGTAAATTGGGCTTGTGATTCAGGATGGATTTGCAGGGCCCTCCTTGTGTTTGCAAGGTCTGCCTGGAACACAGGAAGGTGTGGGTCCAGGAAAGTTCCTGTGCAAAAGGGCTCTTAGATTCAGGCATGGCCTATGTCATTGTGGCTTTAGGTGCAGAAATGACCTCATGCTAGATGGTTCTGTATGTGTAAGATGGCCTGAAGTGAGATATTATTATGCTTCAGGGTTCCTGGGTGTAGGATGGCCTTGTGCAAAGGAACTTTGTGTGCAGGGATGGCCTTGTGTGACATTGTACTCTATGTGCAGGGATGTTTTCATATGGAATTGGCCTTTGGATACAGGGAAGTCCTCTCCAAATGGATGAGGATAGAGTCATATGACAGGCCTGAGTATGCAGGAAGCCTCATGTGACAGGTGCATTTGGGTGCAGGGATGACCTCGTATGACAGATGCCTGTGTGTACAGGATGGAGTTGTGCAACTAGCTGTTGGTGCAAGGGTCTCCTCATGTGACGTTGGTTTTTGGAGGCAGGTGTGGCCTTGTGTAAAAGGGTTTTTGGTATGCTGAAATAGTCTCCTGCGTGAGGGCCTTGTGGATGCAGGAAGGACTCTAATAACGGGCCAGGTGGTACAGGGATGGCATCATGCAATGGAGAACTGTGGGTGGAGGAAGGCTTGACCCAACCTTGGCCTTTGGTTGCAGAGATTTCCTCATGCAACAGGAGCCCATAGGTGCAGGTATGGTCTTGTGTGATAGTGGTTTTGTAGGAATGATCTCATGCAAAGGAGCCTGTGAGTGCAGGGTTGGCCTCATGAGAAAGGGGGTTTTGTGTTCAGCAAGTGTCTCATGGGAGAGGGATCCGTGTGTGCAGGATGATCTCGAGTGACTGGGGCCATTGGCTGTAGGAACGGACTTGTGCAATTGGGACCTGTCCGTGCAGGTCGATCTTGTGCAACTTGGGCCTGTAATAGAGGATGGCCTTGCCAGACTAACCCCTGCATTTTCTGTGACTCCCTGGAAGACAAGGATCTATGGGTTTAGGGACAATCCTATGAGACAAGTGGCTTGGGTACAAGCATGGCCCTGTGCAGCGTGGCTGTTGGGGTGGATGTATGGCCTTCTGCAACTTTGACCTTTGTATGCAGGCCAGTGGATGCATGGGTGTGCTTGTGAGACAGGGGCCTTTCTGTTCACAGTATCCATGTCTGAGAGGCATCTGTGTGTGCAGGAGGAGCTGGTCCAACAGAAGCCTTGATGTCTCCTGTTTTAGGGACTTGTGGGTGCAGATTGGACTCACTTGGCATTGGGCTTTAGTTGTTGGCATGGCCTTGTGCAGCAGAGCCTGGGGGTGAGGACAGCCTTGTGTTACTCTGGCCTTTTTGTTGCAGAACAGCAGTGGGTGGTCATGTGGCCTGCTGAGGGAGCAGAGTTGGTGCCAAACGTGGCTGTGCCTGGAGCAGAGTGTGATAGAACAGGAAGGCAAGGAGGCACTTTGCAATTACCAACATATTTTGGCCCTGGGGCAGCAACCAAGTTGGAAAGGCATATCGCCTGGGGCCACAGAGACCCAGGAGAGTGGAACTGACAGCAGAGTTGCTAGTTTGTGATTAGCCCTTTGAGTTTCTATCCCTGGTGAATTTTCTATTTCATGAGAACAGATTTTCATAAAAAGGCATTTTTAAAAGTCATTACTCTCATATCTGTCCCCCTTGTTTGACTTCACTGATGCCCATAAGATGTGGTTTATACAGAAAGCATTTCCAGTCATATATTCATAAGGTCTCTCCCCTGTGTTTGTTCCTTGATGTATTCTAAGTTGTGATTTCTAGATAAAGGCTTTTCCAGTCATGGAATTCATAAGACTTCTCCCTGGTGTGTGTTTGCCAATGTCTTATAAAAGATGACATATGGCAAAAAGCTTTTCCACACTCATTACATTCGTCAGGTTGTTCCCCTTATGGAGGATGAAGTAGGTGATTGTACTTAGACTACCAAGGATCCCATTTCCCAGATTGGATGCCAGGGCCAATTAGTAACAGGATCCAGAACTCATCATCCACTTCATGGAAAGGAAAAAGCAAGGTGCCTCCCTCTGGTGAGGATGCAAGTTCTGTCAAAGGATCAACCTCTCTTACATTTGGTCATAATAGTGTATCAATCAGTGTCAGAGGCAGAAGAGAGATGAGCACTTACTACATTGATGGAATGGCAAGTCCATTCTAAAGCCCTTATGCTTCACAGAATCCAGTTAGTGGCTGTAATCAGCCCTGACGTTGTAGGAGGAGTCAAGAGATCCAGTTTGGAAGGTGGTTAGAAGTGGAGTGTCCTGAACTAACTGCTATGAGCCATCTGGAAGGAAAAAGATCTCATAGAAATGACCACTCACAGAGCTGGTAAAATGGAGTTACACTGAGTATGCACATCTGCTCTCTGTCCAATCTGTTTTACTCACTTAAAACAGCAAGTATGTTGACCAGTTTAAACTCTTCCCATTTCTGAAAAGCTGCATTTTTGTCATTTGCTTCCTTAAAAATTAAATCAGAAGAAAAACTACGTGTGCACTTGCATACACACACAAACACACACACACATATGCACACACACACCATCCATCTGCTACTTCTCTCCCCAAATGCTGACAACAGCTGCAACTGGACCTTGCTGACTCCAGGAGCCAGTGTTTGGCCCATCACATGCTCCTCTTATTCCTGTGCATTAGCAGGAAGCTAGGTTAGAGCGATGTTACAGTGGAGACAGAACTAGATCCCATGCATTCCATCATGGGATGAGGGCATCCCACACAGCAGCCTAACACATTGCAGCACAACAAAGGCTTCTGATCTTTATTGTTTAATTTATCTAAAAAGTCCAAATTAGAGAAAGACAGCTGCAGAGAGAGATTATTCTGTCTGCTCCAATTCATGCCCCAGTTTGTTGCAATGACCATGGCTGGGCCAGGCAAAAGCTGGAGCCAAGTGCTGCATCTGTGTCTCTCTTATTGGGAGCAGGGACCCAACACCATGCCAGCTAGAATAAAAGTGGAGCATCCAAGGTTTGAAACAGCATCTGCATGGGATGCAGGCACCACAGGCTGTAGCCCTAACTTCTGTGTCACAATACCAGTTCCAAGGCTTTCCATTTTTACATTTATATTCTCTTCACTCTGTGGCCTACAACCAGCTTGTTATTTTTGAATGGTGAAATTGATATACCTATCACTCAAGCATTTAAAAAACTTTTTTGGAAAAGGAAATTGATTTGGTAAATAGAAAGACTTTGTGAGCACCTGGTTCTCATGCTGAGAGCTTTTCATCCTAGGAAATTGGGCGTGCCTAGAGAGGGGCTGCCCTCTTGCCCATCATTGTGGGGGGGACCTGATACTGAACTGGTAGATGCCCTTGCTCTGGATCTCAAATCCTTTCCTGAGATCTGTTGAAAGTTCTCAACACAAGTGTTTGTTGGTATGCTGGACCATATCTGTGATCATTGGTTGGGTCCCGGGTCTTCCCTGTGGTTCTGTAGGGCACTGTATACCATCATCTTTCCTGCATTTCTTCCTCCCCTGGTTCCAGAAAGCCCCTCCAGTGCAGGTGATCATGCTGGTGCCAAGTGGAATGTCCAGCTTGGATGGAAGAAGTGGCTCAGGGAACATCTAGAAGAGGGGGGCACCATGGACAAAAGCATTTCTAACTCACCACATTTTTTTCTGCAGGGAGCCCAGCAAGCAGGTGTCACATGCCACACCCCCTCAGCCACTTGATCAGCATGGAGACTCCTGTGTCTTAATCTGTGCGCATGGTCAGGCAAGTGGGCAGGTGAGTGTTTGAGGACTCAGGGCTAGAGGCCCGAGACTTTCAGTAGAAGTCAGGCTTTCCATTTTTATGCTCTAGCATGGTCCTAGATCTGGGTCAGAACTCAGCTGGAAGTACAGTGGCACCACATCCTCAGATGTCAAGAAGATGTCTCTTAATAAGTGCCCCTGCCAGCCCCTTTCCTAGAGTGGCCACATGCAGGATGGAGCTCACAGATTCCTCCCACCCCCTAAGTGCCATGATTGAACAGCTGTCTGATAGCACTTGGACATTTACAGGCTGTCCCAATGTTGTACCTCTGTTACTGTTGACCAGCTGCTGAGGCTCAGGCCTGGGCTGGCTTGGGCTACTGGGTCAAGAGGGCACACTGTTATCACCCAATGGAGCTGCACCATGAGACCTTTGATAGTAGCTTGGCAGCCACCACCACAGCTTCCCAAGGCCTGAGTTTCTGAGCCACAGCCCCAATCTTTCTGGCTGTGTAGCATACACACAGCTCAGGACCTGAGGCCCAATTACATTCTCCAGGCCCAAATATTTTATCTTCCTGGATTTAGGGGTGGGGGGTGAAATACCCACGTATAGCATCTGCCCATTTAAGAGCGCCTCCCACCAAGATGGAGGTGCCAGCCTGTGCCTCTGTACCTCAAGAGTGGCAGTTGGATAATTCCATTTACGTAGAGGGGTAGGGGTGGGGTGGTGAAGAGGGTATATGTCACAGGCCCCAGTGGGATGGATTCAGACCTGCACTAACCTGAAATAGAAAGTTTAATAAAGGGGCCATGACACCCTAACAGTTTTGTGGTGTAACATCACAGGCCTGTGGTGTCCATTTTCCGTGGCTCTCCCTGGTCCCCCATTGCTGGCTGTGCAGTGGTACGCTCCAGTTGCTAGGTGTGGGTTTCAGAACGAAGTCAGTGTTCTTTGCTGCGAGGCCGTGGATGTGGTGGTGACCACTGAAGCTGCTTTGTTTCATGGAGCCGCCAGGGGCTACCCCTCATTCATATGTGGGGTGGTTCCTGGATGAGCTACACAATGTGAGTCTGGGCACCATGAGGGTTTTGTGATTTGAGCCACTGTTGTCACAGGGTCTGAGGCCAGCCCTCACCTATGACCAGGTGTATTGGATGGTTTGTTCCTATGGTATATCAGGACCTGGGTATCAGGAATGTGAAGAGGGAGCTTGGTTTATTGGATATCACAAAGTAAGGGAATGGTTTCTGAGTGCCAAATGAAGTGGCCTTTTTGTTATGTTTGTTTTAAATTTGGGGCAGGGATCCGTGACACGTCATTCTTCCAACTGTGACAATTTTGAGGACAAATCTCCCCAAATCCATTTAGTGATGAAACCTTTTGTATTGAAAGGACACTTGAGCTCAGTTGAAAGTGTGGGATTATATCATTATCTTCAATGAAGAGTGCCCCTGAAATGCTTTTCAGTGAGATTGTTCACCCTCTTTCATCTTTGTCATGTTAACAGAGAGGAGATTATTAAAGCTTAGTGATTGTCAATTCCCAGAGTTATTTTTTGTTGTTGTTGTTCAGTTCATTATTAGGTAACAGAGACCTCCTGCCTTTCAGTGTGTATAGTTGTCTTTGTTGCATAATGCCAAGTTTAAAAAAAAACACTAATATTTTTAAGAGACTATTTAAACATTGAGGCAGATGTAATTATGCTGTTCTTTCACTTATTGCACTGTAGCTTGAGGGAGGGGTGTGTGTGTGTGTGTGTGTATTTTGAGTGAAGTAACGTAAAGTTTTGGCCACCAGTATCAAGATGTCAAGGAAGAGAAGACAATGATTAGAACAGATCACTAGTATTAAAAAATCAAATGCTTGCTGAAGCATACACACACCTGCTAGGGAAATTTATAGGGTGGGCAGATGACATTCTCTTGATTATGGAAGTCTTTAGGCTGAGGAAATGTCTTAAGCAGTGCAGGCATGAAGCACAGCAGTGCATTAAAGTGAAAAGCAGCTGTGTTAGTGGAGAGTGGGCTCAGGAACTGAGGATATGTTGGCATGCTTGCTGGCATTGGGGAGCTGTTTGAAGCCTTTTCAGGCGTTAGACCTGGGCCTTCCTGAGCCTAGGTAAGATGTAGGGTAGATGTCAGAGAAGCGAAACTGAACATACAGCTGCAGTGAGAGGGGACAATGAGTGAGGACGTGTTTAAACATTGGAAATTAAAATCAGTATTGCTTTAATTAGGGATGAGGGAGAAAAAGGCGTTTGGAGAGTGAAAAACTAGGTGAAAACTAGTTTGGCTTTGTTGTTGTTGTTGTTGTTGTTGTTGTTGTTGCTCTTTTTCTGTCTTTCCAAAAAAAAAAGCTATTATCAGGTTTATTTATTTGGTATAGGTTAATGAACTATAGACAGCAACCTGGGTATGGGGATTAGAGTTAGAAAAATGATTTTGGAGGGGAGAGTACTTATTAAAGAGTGTCTTTCTTTTAGGCAAAAAGTTTCTAGCAAGTGAACATTTGCTGTAGAGATTTTGGATTGAAACCTGGAAAGAGCTAAACTTGTACTTCAGAAGACTCTTTAAAATGTATTTTTATTCTCCTTTCTCCTCCCTGCCTCCTTTGTTTTTGGTAGAGTAGCATCTGGGGCTTGGCAAAGAAACAATAGAAAAATCTTACTGAGCGATGATGAGTGATGAGCTGATCCAGAGAAAGTTGACACACAGAAACAAGGTTGAAAGTCTTGAGCTGTGTTGTGCTCAAGACCTATGGTGAGGGTGAGGGGAAGAGAATTGATTTACAAGGTCACAGTTATGGCAAGACTACCATGAATGGGGCAAAAAAAAATGTTCACCCTCTCAATTACTTGGGTGTTCCAAATATTTCATTCCCATCATAGATAATCAGAGAAACCTATAGAGTTTGGATGCAGGGGTTCAGAATCTAAACACAGGGGCCAGAATCATGACATTGCCATCCCATGCCGAAATACTGGCTGTTCCACTTCTGATCTACTTACTCTGATGTACATGGGAAAGAAGCAGAAGCTGGCCCATGTGCTTGGACAGCTGCAGCCCATGTGGGAGACCCAGATGTTGCTGTAGACATCTGACTTTGCCCAGACCTAGCTTCTTCTGCTTTTGTGATTGGGGAAAGTGAATAGAAGAGTTATCTCTGTTTCACTCTACTTCTGAAGTAAATAAAATGAGTCCTTTAAAACAGAATTTTAAACCCAAGCTTGTCATTGGTTTTTAAGCTTTTTAATTGAGATATTTGTTTGAGAGTTGTGGAGATCAAGCCAGAGAATGAGAGTGCTTTCATCTGCTTGTCTGCTCCCTGAATGTCTGCTGTGTCTGAGGCTGAAGCTGGGTGTCATGCATACAACTTAGGTTTCCCATGTGGGGTCGGGAACTCAGTTACTTGAGCCATGACTGCTGCTTCCCATAGTCTGCATTAGCAGCAAGCTGGAGTCAGTACCTGAAACTGGGAATTGAACAAGGTAATTCTGTGGAATGTATCTTAATCATTAAGCAAAAATATCCACTCCCCAATGTCCATTTGCAAGCTTCAGATAAATGTTTTCTTTCCAATAGGAATATATTTTGTGTAAAATACAGTAAACTCTGTATATAAAACACAATTGGTGTTAAAAAAAAAAAGTAACGGAACTTAGGTCACTCAGCTTCTTTCTTTGGCCTTCTTTGTTTCTGTTCTTCCCTTTGGAAGCTATGGGAGCACATCTGTATGCTTCCAGTTTAAGAAATCATTGCCTTTCCCTCTATTGCACTTCTTTATCATTGAGTGATAGTAGCTAGCAGTTTGCAGAAAAGTATCCTGTGGTGCCTTCTGTTTGGTGTTTTCATTTCCTGAAAAGAAAATGAGGGAATTGGCTATATAGAGTTGTAACTGTGTTTGTAATCAGTACTTGTTGCCTGCATTGCATTTTAAGAACTTAATTTCCTTTGTCTTTAAGGTTTTGATTGTGCTAACTGAAAATATTGGCGAAAGCCATGATTCTCGTGGTTTTCCATTGGACTGGAAGATCTGTGCAACTGTTGTTGCATGTTTTCTAATTTTCATGCTTTTGAGGAGAATTTTTCAATGTGTAAGTAAACAATGCTATACTAAAAGAAGTTCATCCTGTCTTTAAGCAGAACAACTAATATAAGAAATGTATATTGCTTTAAGGAAAGACAATCACTTATGTTCTATGTCTAATATAAAAACCAAAGGCATTCACAACAATTTTGTAAGTACAACATTTTGAAAGAATTTCCTGTAGAGGTTTTCTGTAGTATTAAAATACCAAAATTCTTTCATTTCTTTTTTTGTCTATTTAAAAAACTTTATTAGAGAGCGAGATAGAGAAAGAAACACAGAGAGACATACAGACCAAAAGAAATGTCCAATCTGCTATTTCACTGCTCAGATGCCTCCAACAGCTAGGGCTGGGCCAGCTGTGCTTGGGAGTTGAGAACCCAATCAGAGCCTCCTGCATGAGTGGCATGGCCTGAATACGTGAACTATTGTTGGTGCCTCCTGTGGTTGGTTTGTGTTTGCAGGACCATGGAGGCAGGAGGTAGAGCTGGAGATTGAGCCCAAGCCCTCTCCTTTGGATTGTGACCGTCTTACCATGATGTTTTCCATCAGTAGGTCAAGTTCAGAAGTTTATTATGATTACTGATAATTGATGTACTTAGTTCCTTCAAGCTTAGTTTATTAACTTTTCCCACTTAACAAAAACAAAAAGAACATTATTTATTTGAAATTTAGCAAGAGAAATAGAGGGAATAAGCAGTTAATCTTCTAATGACTGGTTCATTTGTCAAGTGGCTATAATAACTAAAGCCTGGGCCAGAATGCAGCCCAGAAATTGCATCTGTGTCTTTCCTCGTATGTGCCAGGAATTCAAATCCTTGAGCAACCATTTGCTGTTTCCCAAGTCAGTAATGGAGTTGGACTGCAAATGCAGCTGCTGATCTCTTAGAGAAACTGATCCCATTTCCAAGATGTGCTCCTTTCATGTGGAACTTGAGGGTGACATCATGCAGCCACTCCATTTCCTGGGTCAAGAGAGCCATGCAACAGGGAGGGGTGCACTCTCTCCTGATGAACAGAGATACAAATACAAGCTTCTCTTCCTCTCACTTTTCTCATTCTGCACATATGTCCCCGAATGTGCCTGTGATTTCTTCATCATTGACATAAACATTACAGAAAATAATTTTGAAAGATGTAGTGAAAGATTTATTTGAAAGGCATAGTTGGAGGGGGAGATGAAGGCAGAGGGAGGGGAGTTATTTTTTTATCTACTGGTTCACTCCCCAAATTTTGGCTACAACCAGTGAGGCTGAGCCAGGTCAAAAGATGACAGGAGCCAGGAGCTTTTTCCAGTGTCCTAAGTGGGTAGCATGGGTCCAATAATACGGGCCACCTCTTACTGCTTTCCTGGGTGCATTCACAAGGAGCTGGGTTTGAAAAAGAGCAATCAGTTTCCATATGAGATGCTGGTATCACAGATGATAGCATAACATACTATGGCATTATAAGGGCTCTTTAAGGGTCTTTTAACTTGTTATTCTGCTTTAAATATAATGTGTCTAGCCATAAAATTCCTTTTCTCTATCTTTTAGACTTCTGCAGACTCAGAGTTAGGATTTTTTTTTTGTAAACATGGAGATATATTTTCTTCATTTAAAAAATTATTTTCTCTTTTTGAACTAATGTTTTTCAGTTATTGCTTTTCCTTTTCTTTTTTATTTTTTTAGTTTTTGAAGATTTATTTATTTTTATTGGAAAGGCAGATTTACAGAGACAAGGAGAGAAGAGGGTGATCTTCCATCTGCTAGTTCACTCCCCAAAGTGTACCCATGGCAGGAATGAGGTTGATCAGAAGCCAGAATCCAAGCTCTTCTTCTAGGTTTCCCACATGGGTACAGGTGCCAAGCCTTTGGACCATCCTTCAGTTCTTTCCCAGGCCACAAGTAGAGAGCTGGATGGGAAGCTGAGCATCCATGGTGAGATCTGGCACCCATATGGGATACTGAGTGCTGGCAGGCAGAGGATTAAGCAGTTGGGCTGATTTTTTCTTTTAAGCTTGAGGGAGTTTCTCAAAATAATGTTTTGGTTCACTAGTTTACCATTGTAGCATTCTATTATACCCTATTTTTCCTTATTTAATCTTATTTGAATCCATATTTTGTAGCTGAATTAAGTTTTCTTTTATTTTCTTCCTCATCCCTAATGGGGCTGTTGAAAATAGATTTTTTTAAACTTTATTATTTGATAAAGATCAAAGAAAAGTAAGGTTTGCTTTACTGTTTTCTTTACAATCAGTTCAGATGTGTCCAATTGATAATATTTATCATATGTATTTTGAGTGTTAGCATTAGGGGATGTGATAATAGTTTTCTGAAAATATTCCTTTTAGTGCCAGATTTGTTTAGGGAAAATAAATGAGTGAAATGAAACAGAAATCTTTACAAAAAAACTATTTCAGAGCTGTTTCTATAATACTTAATTTAAGTTTTTGATAGGAAGACTTTCACGTGTAGATTTTCTCATTGGAAATAGAGCATTTGTCATGCAGAAATTATTTGTAACATTTACATTGGCAGACGTTAACTTAGATTTACCTAAATGTATATTTGCTTTAACATCTTTTGTTCAAAATTTGTTTCAGGTTAAGAGACATATTTTTACAGGTAAGCCTTTTTTGTTGCTCTATTTTAGATCTCATAATTTTTGTGTATAATCTGAAAACTTACAGTTTACTATATTTTTTAGCGAATAAGAAAAAGCCCGCTGTAGAGCTTTCTGGACCAATAAAAGAAAAATGTGAACTACTTGACAAACATAGCTTTGCGGATAAAGAGGTAAGACAGTTTTCAAAATAAAAAAGAGCCAAGAAACTGTAATTACTATGTACATAGTTTTGTGTAAATAGTTTATTTGGAGTGTAATACAGCATTATGCTGTTCTTCACTTCAACATTTAACAGTTCTTACTAATTTTAGTCATTGTGTTAGGAGTGATGTTGTCTCATTCTGGTTTTACCCTGTGTTGTCCTAATGAGTTTCTTTATATATCTTTGAACCACTTGAATATTCTTTTTATGGACTTGCTTTTTCACATTTTAAAAAGCATATTCATATTTTCCTTTTAATAATTTTCCTACATTTTATAAGGGATTCCTTTTTTCATTATGTTTATTTCAAGTATATTTTTCTAATCTGGCTATTGCAAACAGGTGTTTTCACAAGTTCTCTCTGTGTGAAGCCCTGCCTTCCAAACAAATAAGTAAATCTTTATTAGAATAATTTATAGTTTGTGCTCACGGTGTTGGTTTGTTTCAGAATGAAAATTTAGAGCCATCTTTGCTTTTATTATTCAGGAATACTGTTTGATGTTAGGGTTTCAGAGGTAGATGATCTTTGGTTTACATACACATACATATACACACATAAGACACTTGATGAAAGTTTATTATAGCACTATACACGTATTTGAAAAGCTGTTGCTGCATACTGAGTTCTGTTGAATATGCTTGGTGTTTACCATGTTAAGGCAGAAAAACTCTCATAAAGTTAGCTTGTAGTGGAGGAGATACAGAATACATAATTCACAAAATTTGCTATGCAATACATGGACATTGATAAGAGGTTATGTCATTTGTCCAAGGTCACGTTGCAAATTGGTGACAGAACTATAGACTGACTCTAGGTTCTTTCTTTCTGCTACTCTGGGCTGCCTCTGTTGGCATGTTGTTGCCATGCTTTAGGACGCTTTAGCTGTTGTCCACGTGGATATTCTAGGGAGTCCATGAAGATGATCTATTATGTTATGTTAATTGTTACTGACTTAGGCTGAAAGAACCACCAATAGCTGACTTATGCTTAGGCTGAAAGAGCCACCAATAGCTTTCAGATATATTTGGATTTACTTAAGAAAACGAATGGAAATTTACAGCTTCAGGAAAGCTTGAAACAGGTTTGTACTCTGTAGAGACTCTAGCTTTCAACTATGTCATTAGAAGCACTTTGGGCATACTTGTGACCAACAACATATTAAGAGCCAGAGTAGATATTTTTTTTCTTGTTATTATCAGAGTAGGACACTTTCTCTGCCCACTTGCAAGTGTATATTTTGGGGAGGGATACACAAGTGTATATTCTTCTGCTACTCTTTCCTGGGAGTGAAAGTAAACCAGCATATTTTATACCTTGGCAATCACAGCAGACAGCAGTTACACCCACACCTTCTCTCAGGTTTAAAGGCAGAAGTGATTCTGGAGGAAGATAAAATGAGGACTTAATGTTTATCCTTTCCCTCCCCACTTATATAGGTAAGATAAACTCATCCACATGTATTTCTTTTTCTTCTGTTTTCCCAGTAACTTGATAATCTTTTAGTGGGACAGTTTACAATCAATAATTGCATTATTATGATTCTCTAAGTGCTATATCTGGGTCATGTAATAGGATTACATTTTCTGTCTCACTCAACATTTTCTTTAACATAATTATTTTGTTTCCTATATACCTATTCATAATTCATCCATACACTGTCTTCGGGAGATGTAAATCTTATAAAAATGCATTTATTTGAGAGGTGGAGATAGAGAAAGTTCTTATTTCTGGGTTATTCCCCAAATAGTTGTAACTTTAGGGCTGGGCCGGGCCAACACTCAGAGCTGGGAGCTCAGTCTTGGTCTGCCATGTAGGCAGCAGGGATCCAGCTACACAAACCGTCGCCTACTGACTCTTCAGGGTCATATTTATTGGAAGCAGGAAACTGGGTGGACTGAGGCTTGAGCCACTCCATTATCAGAGAAACTGGATGTGGATGTCAGTGATGCCTTGTTACATGAGAGGCTCAGTCCAATTCTTTTTCTTGCTCTTGGTCTTCCTCTTCTTCTTCACATTCATTCTTCTTTTTCTTCTACTTCTTCATTCAACTTCTTCATTATTCTTCATTCATTCTTCATACTCATTATTCTTCATTCTTCATTCATTCTTCTTGATTATTCATTCATTCATTCATTATTCATTCTTTGTTCATTCATTCTTATTCATTTGTCTTCATTCTTTTTCATTCATTCGTTCTTCATTCTCATTCATCTGCATTCTTTTTCATTCATTCATTTGTCTTCACTCATTCTTCATTGCTCTTTATTCATTCTTCTTCATTCCTTTTCATTCATTCTTTCATTCATTATTCATTCATTTTTCATTCATTCATCTTCACGCATTCTTCTTTGTTCATGCCTCTTCATTCATTCTTCCTCATTCATTCCTCTTCATTCATCTTCATTTACTCATTCTTCCTCATTCATGCCTCTTCATTCATTCATCCTTCATTCATCTTCACGCATTCTTTGTTCATGCCTCTTCATTCATTCTTCCTCGTTCATTCCTCTTCATTCATCTTCATTTACTCATTCTTCCTCATTCGTGCCTCTTCATTCATTCCTCTCCATTCATTCGTCTTCATTCATCCTTCATTCATTGCTCTTTAGTCTTCATTCTATTTCTTTATTCTTTCATTCTTCATTCATGCCTCTTCATTCATTCTTCATTCATGCCTCTTCATTCATTCTTATTCGTCTTCATTTCATTCTTTCTTCATTCTCATCTTCATTCTTTTTCACTCATTCTTTATTCATTCTTCATTCATTCTCTTCATTCATTCATTCTTCATTCATTCATCCTCACACATTCTTTGTTCATTCCTCCTAATTCATGACTTTTCATTCATTCTTCATTCATGCCTCTTCATTCATTCTTCTTCATTCATGCCTCTTCATTCATGCCTCTTCATTCATTCTTCTTCATTCATGCCTCTTCATTCATGCCTCTTCATTCATTCATCTTTACTCATCCTTCATTCATTGCTCTTTATTCTTCATTCTATTTCTTTATTCTTTCATTCTTCATTCATGCCTCTTCATTCATTCTCTTCATTCTTCTTCATTCCCTTCATTCATGCCTCTTCATTCATGCCTCTTCATTCATTCTTCTTCATTCATGCCTCTTCATTCATGCCTCTTGATTCATTCTTCTTCATTCATTCTTCTTCATTCATGCCTCTTCATTCATGCCTCTTCATTCATTCGTCTTTACTCATCCTTCATTCATTGCTCTTTATTCTTCATTCTATTTCTTTATTCTTTCATTCTTCATTCATGCCTCTTCATTCATTCCTCTTCATTCATTCTTATTCGTCTTCATTTCATTCTTTCTTCATTCTCATCTTCATTCTTTTTCACTCATTCTTTATTCATTCTTCATTCATTCTCTTCATTCATTCATTCTTCATTCATTCATCCTCACACATTCTTTGTTCATTCCTCCTAATTCATGCCTTTTCATTCATTCTTCATTCATTCTCTTCATTCATTCTTTGTTCATTCTTCATTCATGCCTCTTCATTCATTCTCTTCATTCTTCTTCATTCCCTTCATTCATGCCTCTTCATTCATGCCTCTTCATTCATTCTTCTTCATTCATGCCTCTTCATTCATTCTTCTTCATTCTCTTCATTCATACCTCTTCATTCTTTCCTCTTCATTCATTTCTTTTCTTCATTCCTCTTCATTCTTCTTCATTCAGTCTTCATTCATTCTTCTTGTTCTCGTTCTTCTTATTCCTATTTTCACTCTGATGCTCTTGCTGGCTTTTTTTTTTTGTCTTCAGACTATATCCTTTTTGGGGTTGTTATCAAATTAATCTATCTTTAGACCTTCCTGTTTTTATGTCTTAGCCTTCTGAGGTCTGCTGAGTTTATTACTATTTTCTGTCACTTTCCACTTTTTGTTTTTACTGTCATCTTTGATGCATTTCCTATTTTACCTATTTCAGAGGTGTAGGGTTTGTGTCTCTAAAATAACAAAAAAGCAGCAATCTTTTGTCATCCTAATGTCAAGAGCAAGTGATGGGCAATCCAGTATTAAGTAGACTTTTATATAAAAAAATATAAAATATAAATATTTTTTATATAAAAAAATATGATGACATTACTTGTTACAACTACTTTTATGAGGTTTCAATTATCAATGTTCCTGAAACAAAATATTGCAATAATGATCATTCAGTAACCTTTTATGACTGCATGTTTACTACATTTTTTAGCAGTGTGTTAGATAGCATCTAGTGACTAAATTCAATGGTTTTTCCTTAGTTTTGATTTTTTAGTATTTTTATTGCAAAGTCAGATACTTAGGAAGAGTTACAGAAAGATCCTCTGTCCATTGATTCATTCCCCAAGTGGCCACAGTGGCTGGAGCTGAGCTGATCCAAAGCCAGGAGCCAGGAGCCTCTTCTAGGTCTGCCACACAGGTGCAGGGTCCCAGGCTACAAGCAGAGAGCTGGATGGAAGCAAGGCTGCCAGGATTAGAACCCATGCCCATATGAGATCCAGGCACATGCAAAGCAAGGACTTTAGGCAATCATACTGGGCCATTTAATTTCAGTTTTTTAGGACCTACTTTTAGTTGAAAGGCATATTTACAAGAGAGACATGTAGTGATAGAGAGATCTTCCCGTCTGGTTGTCTTCCCAAATGGCTGCAATAGCTGGAGCTTCTTCTGGGTCTCCATATGGGTTCAAGGTCCCAAGAATATAAGCCATCCCAGACTTCTTTCCCAGGATGTAAGCAGGGAGCTGGATCAGAAGTGGAGCCACCAGTACTTAGTAGGCTTTTAGGTGGAGGCCTGACTGGCTGTGCCACAGCACGGGCCCCAGTATTCATTTTCTTTTGCCTGTCAGCCATCATCTGATTCTTTTGTACTTTTATAGAAAAGGTTTTCTGGGGGTGTGATTGTATAGTATATGTTCCAATGAAGAGCCAGTTTGACAGAGAAATTTAATGTTTATTGTTTGATAGCAAAGTAATGAAGTATTTGTAGTTGTTTCTTTCATATACATATGGGCAATTTCTTTCATGAATTTATACCTTTTTTTGACTTATCTACATAGTCTCTTTTTTCAGCCTAATTTTGTTACTTGTAAATAAACAGTTTTCTTTCTAGGACAAGCAAAGTAACAGAATGGCAGAGGGATAGAGGGAAATGGAGAGAGATGAGTATTTCCAACCATTTTATAGAAAAAATCATACTATTAAAAATTTGCATAGATTTTAAAGAATTTTTAGTGACAAACTTATCCCTAATCATTTTATATGAACTTTATAAAGTACCTATGTTTTGGCCTCAGAAAACTTTTTATTTTATGTATGTATATAAATCAGTTAAAGAATACTTAAGCCTATTATTTTACACTATCCCAATTTGAAAATTCTTTGCAGTAGGAGTCATCTTCTTTCCTGTCCTTTTGATGTCTGTTATTGACATACCAGCCTTGTAAATGCATCTGTTTACAAACATGTATGATGAATTGCATTTTTTGTTGCGATTTCAGCTTATTGGAGAAGCTAAAATATCGAAACAAGAGGGGAATGAACTTAAACAGAAAATGACATTTATAAACACTGAAATGCTGGCAGACCAACCTATCAATGACAGTGAAAATCACACTGAGGTAAATGGGTCTACTAATGTTGCACAGAATTGTATCTTAACGTGGAAACTTAAAAACTTTGTTTTCCAACAAAATAAAATGAAACAAATCATTGCTATGGTAAATTATGGATTAGATTGCAAGGCTGGAATCTTGACAATATTCCTAGTATCATAGAGCTTGCCCTCTGCACCCACAAATTCCACAGCTGTGTACTAATTGTGTATCAGATTTATTTGAAAAAAATGTATTGTGTTTGACAGATTCTTTTTCTTGTCCTTATTCTCTAATTATATAGTACTGTCACTGTTTCCATAACAGAGCTGCTAAGTATCATTAGCCGAATAGAACTGAGTTAAAATAGGTATTTATGGACTGTATGTGAATGCTGCACTATTGTGCATGAGAGACTTGAGCATCTGTGGATTTTTGCATTTGTGAGTTAGATGGCCGGTCCCTGAACCCTTCCTTTTGTGGATGCCATGTGAGAAATGTATTGTTTAACTTTTTCTCTAAGCTCAAAGATTGAAAGACCTTGAAATACATGTTAAACAGAACAACAATGAGATACTATCCTAGCACTGTGTGCAAAGCTGTAGACCTTTTTGTTTGGTGCCTCAAATTCTTAAAAGTGTGAAGCAACTGAAGGATGGAAATTGCAGAGCAGAATAGATTTAAGTGGGGCTTTCGGGAGAAATATATGATACAGTCATGTGATTTTTTTGTTACAGTGCTAGAAAATTTTTCTGCATTCAAAGAAAAAACTACCCAATGCTGGGAAACTTCTCATGTTCTAATTTGAATACTTCTTAAGAAAGAATGTATTTTATCTCAGTTGAACTCCTCACTTATGTTTTCTTTTTAATATATTAAAATTTGTAATATTTATATCACAGTTTGGTCATTATATAAAATATATCTTTTACATTGATAATCACTATTATTTGTAGCAGATAATCATCTCATAAAACATTTTGCCATTTTCAAATGTGGATTTAGCAAGAATGAACTATTATAAGATGTTTCATTAAGAATCACTAGTTTTGGTTTTATCGTATGGAGCTTAATAGCCACAACAGCCTTGCCCTGGACCTTGTTGTAGCTAGCAGCCAGGAACTCCATCTGAATGTCCAATCAAGGCGGCAGGGATGCATCTACTTGAACCACCTGTCGGTGAGGGATTTAGGGGTGAATATGGTCATGGAGGAGAACTAAGAAGAAGTTGCAATCAGGAGATGGAATCAGGATGGGAACCTAGGAATTCAGATGAGAATATGGGCATTTCAATGGGCATCTTAACTGCTGTGCCAAAAACCTACTCTAGGTAGACTTATTTAAAAACTGCAATTGTATATCCACAAGATACACATTTCGGCTGGTATTGTGGTACTGTAGGTGAAGCTACCACATGCATTAGCATCTCATAGCTCCTTGGTAATGTACTTGGAAAGGCAACAGAAAGATGGCCCAATTACTTGAACTTCTGCCACACATGTGGGAGACCCAGATGGAGGTCCTGGCTCCTGGCTTCAGAATGTTGTGGTAATTTGGGTAGCAAACTCATGAATGGAAGAGTGTTTGTCTCTGTCTTCTCCTCTTTGTTGACTTCCAAATAAAGAAGTAAATCAATCTTAAGAGGAAAAAAATAATAAATGCACTAGTGTAAATCATTACCCTCTGTCTTTTTTTTTTTTTATCACTGAACACTTCCTGAAGATGGAAAATTGCTCTGCCATCCTTGGACAAGAGATAACCGATGATGACAGTGTGGAACAAGACATGAAGAGTGACTCAGAAAACGGTACTAACTTAGGTATTAAGTCAGGATTCATCTTTTGATAAAATTATGGCTGCCTCTTCTTTTGGTTGTTTCGCCTCCAGTCCTTGTTTTTGATACACTGTACTTTGGCATGTCTGTAACACAGTGTCATTATCTCCCTTTACATTTACCTTCAGTGGAACACCCTCAGTTAATCCCTTCAACTCCTTAGATAGACTTGTAGTTTCCTCCCCTACTGTTCTCTTCACAGCTGTTTTATGTCTTCCTTACAGCAGTTTAAAAAAATCATACCGTAATCATTTCAGTGCTTGTTTTTCTCTCTATTGTGAGCTAAACAAATGGATAGGAGACACGTTCAAAATTATGAGTGCTACATAAAGCTCTAATTCATAGCTCAAGATTTTTATTAAGTTACACTACTTTGGATCATCACAATAATTTTTACCCTTAGCCATTGCAGTCTGGACCTGCCAAAAATTGGGTTGGCTGAAGCCATTCACTGTGTTCTCAAACCAATTCTGATAACTTTGTTATTTTTCTTTAAGTGACATCTAGGGGCTGGCATTGTGGCACAAAAATAACTATAAATAAAGCAATATTTATAACATTTCTTTTATAGTTAGTTTGAAGTTTTAAGTTGGGTTTAAAAAACATCTCATTTAAAAATTTTAAATCACAGCATTTTTATTTACATCAGTAAAGTATAGAAGGAAATATTTGAATGTCAATAATGATCATTTTTGAATAGAGAAATATGGACAGTTTATAATCTAATGGCTCTATTATCATAATTCTACAATAAATTAGCCGTATTTGTAATAATGAAACACTGTTTTAGAAATAATACTCAGCCCTGGTGCTGTAGCCTAGCAGTTGAAGTCCTTGCCTTGAACGCACCTGCATCCTATATGGACGCCAGTTCTAATCCTGGCAGCTCCACTTCCCATCTAGCTTCCAGCTTGTGGCCTGGGAAAACAGTCAAGGACGGCCCAAAGCCTTGTCTTCCTGCATTCATGTAGGAGACCTGGAGGATGTTTCTGGTTCCTGGCTTCAGATTGGCTCAGCTCTGGCTGTTGCGGTCACTTGGGGAGTGAATCATTGGACAGAAGATCTTCCTCTCTGTCTCTCTTCCTCTCTGTATATCTTACTTTGCAGTAAAAACAAATCTTAAAAAAGAAATAATACTTAAATATCAGTTTAATAAATAATTGCTTTTAGCAGTGACATAAGTAGCTAATGGGTTGCAAAAGTTTATAAAAAGTACAGATACACATAGTTTTGTGTGTATTCAATCATTTATTTTTAATCTATTTACTTAAAAATTCCTTGCATTTCCATTTAAATAAGTAGTGAATATTTTAGAATAGTTATATACCCATTACATGTAAGTACTAAAATTTTTGACTTATTAATATCATTTTGTATTTTTTAGTTTTCATTAAGTTTGTGGTGGTGATTTAGTTTGTGGTAGTGATTCATGCCACATTTGGGAAAATATATCTTTCCTTCATTCTATCATCAAATACACTAATTTTGAAGCATTCAGATTATTTACAATTGTTAGTTTTCATTTTTATAGATTACTATAGGTGAGTTAGCAGTTGAAGGTAGGTTAAAATTTATACTTTTTTCTCAGGCATAGTTTGGTTTAAGTCTGGAGGACATCTGAGTATTTATTAGCCACAAGGTCTAAATTTCTTGTATGATTTATAACCCATATTATGTTTAAGCCTAAAAGTAGGTGCTGAATAGAACTATAATACTACTGAGAGGCAAATTCTTTACTAGATAAAATGGATATTACCCATTGTTATGGAAATGGTTTAAGGGAACATTGAAATAAAATACTTTTAAAAGCCTGTTTTTCTTAATGGATTTTAGCTTCTAGGTTGAATAATAGATGCTAGATTGAATGGAATTATATACGAATTATATACGAGAATTATATACGAAAATATGAAACAATATTTAAAATAGTAGACCTAGATCTTTAAACTATTGAAAAGTGTTAGATGTTCTATTGTTGGAGCCATTTTAATCTTGTTAATTTTGTTATTAACTTATTAATTTGGTAACTTTTGTCCTCAGATGTTAGTGTGTAACTTAAAATATTCCTTCTGTTGTGACCTAAAATTTCCTTTAGAACGTATTGAAAATCATCAGACTGAGCAAATACCTTTGAAGTCAGAAAGGACACAATTTGGAAGTAAAATTGGGACGCATCCGCAGGAAGTCCCGGTAATGACTGAAGTATATCAAGGAAATGACATGATGCCTTGCAGGTAATAAAAATCGTATTGCCAACTCCATTGCATGACAAGTAAAATAGCCTTTGAAGGTAGAGTCATATATTGCATGTTCAAATTTCTGTGATTACTGAATGTTCCTGATTTATGATTAGATTTGCTCATTCATTTTTTTAGGGTGGAATACTGTACACCCATTGCAAAGGCTGGAATTCTGCCATCTGCAACAAAATGGTCCCAAACCATAGGCCATTATGCACACTGAACAAAACCAGTACCAAACGGACTATGTGTTCTCTCTGATATAAGGAAACTTTCATGCAACATAGAATAATGGTCTCTAGCTGGGACCATTTTGTAGCAAATGGTAGAATTTGATTCATTTCGGTGTCTTAGCATTATTCCATGTAGTAGATCTGCCACAGTTTCTTTATCTTTCGAAAGGCATCTGGATTGTTTTTATGGCTTCACTTCATGCTGCTATAAATATAGGGTTGCAGGTCACTTTTTCATATGCAGATTTCACATTATTTGGATTTTTTTTTCAGTATTGGACTAGCTGGACAATATGGTAGATTCACTTTCAATTGTCCTAATACTCTCCATACTGACTTATAAAGGTTGCATTCCCACCAATGGTGAAACAGGGTACCATTCTTCCCACATCCATGCCAGCACTTGTTGTTAATAGATTTCCAAATGTAGACCATTCTCACCGGTATTTGCTGGAATGGTAATGTGGTTTTTATTGGCATTTCCCTAATAAATAGGGAGCAGAAGCCTCGGAGCCTGTGCCACACTGGGGACCCTGGGATGACATTGGGTGGCCATTCCCCATCCCCATGTACTGGGGCAGTTGAGAGTCTGGGTGTCGCTCCCCTCCCACTCCCTGTTTTCCAAGACACAAAAAGTAGAAAAACTTTGAAACGATGGTCTCATCTAATTTCTTCTAATCCAGGACTCTTCCCACCCTAGTTGACTGTGTTAACAAAATAAGAAATAAAATGTATATAAAGAAAAATAAGAATTTATCAGCATTTATCATGATGCAAGACCTGACTTAGTTTCTTGGATTCATACATACTTTTTGTTTAATGGATTGTAGTACTTTTGTAGTGCTGTTTCAGTCTTTAAGCAAGATCATTACTTGTAAGGGCCAAGGATAGATTCTGGTACAATCTCAGGGCTCCAAAAGCCACTTATCATTGCAAGAAGTATGCCCACTAATAAAAATAGTACTGATTATACTACTAACATAGTTTACTTTGGGTACAGTATGATTTTGTTTCTTTCTGATCGGACCCAGAGGCGGTCTCAAGACTTAAAACTGATTTAAAGTGATTTATTTACTTATTTGAAAATCAGCATTAGAGAGAGGGAGGAGAGGAATCTTGCATCTGCTGGTTGATACTTCACATACCTGCAGCAGCCAGCGCTGTGCCTGGCTGAGGATCTGCATGTGGGATTCCCACATCATTAACCAGCAATCTAAAGTGACTGGAACACGGTTTATTGTGGCTTACTCCTGTGTCACAAATATAATGCTACTTTATATAGGAGTCTGGGTAAATAGTATAAGTACATTTGGCATCTGTTGTGACAGCAGTATCATTTTAGATGGTTTGCATTAAAATTTGAGTTTATAATGTTAAATACTATACCAGGAATGTTTATATAGCAGTTTTATGTCGTGTTTGTAATGATAAGTATGGAAATACTTTTCAGAATCACCAATTTTGATATAGTTAAGCAATAAAATGCATTGTTTTATGATGTATATTAAGGGAAATATGTAATATTTTGCTTAAGGAAATTGATGGCAGAGGAAAATTGCCAACTAAAGAAAGAAGATCATGTTTTCAACGTGGATGATAATCTTAACTGCGAAACAGAAACAGTCAACATCTATCGGTATTATTAAATGCTTTTCCTTTGTGGGTTGGAGAGTAGCTAAAAGCTCACTACCAGAAAAAATCAGAGAAAATGCACAATCCGTTAACATTATTTGGATAGGTATATGAGATTTTTTTTAAAAAAAATTGTTCAATTTTCTTGGAAAGGCAGATTTACAGAGAGGAGATACAAAGAGAAAAGATCTTTCATCGGCTGGTTCACTCAAGTGGCTGCAATAGCGAGAGCTGAGCTGATCCAAAGCTAAGAGCTTTCTGGGTCTTCCACATGGTTGAAGAGTCCCAAGGATTTGTGCCACCCTCCTTTCCCAGGCCACAAGTAGGGAGTTGGATGGGAAGTGGAGCAGTTGAGATAGGAACTGGTGCCCATATGGGATCCCTATGATTTGCAAGGTGAAGATTTAGCCATCCCACTAGGCTGTTTAAAAGTCTCTTTTCATTTATTTATTTTATTTGAAAGTTAGAGGTACAGAATGACAGATAAAAGTTAGATTGGCTTGGCCACATGACCAGAAGTAAAGCTCCTGTAATCTGAATGAGGTGCCTATATGAGATTATGGTGCCTCAGGCGGAGACTTATCCCATTATGCCACTGAGCCAGCTTTGCTTACAAGATTTCAAGTCCAGCTTTAACTTTGGGTCCTTCTTCAGTTGACCCAAGGAAATAATGTAAAAGCTATAGACAAAAGGCAGGGTTCAGCTGTATGTGAATAGTTGTGCATCACACAAAAAGCAAAGTTGGATTTTATCTGAAAGATTTAGCTTGTTAGTCTTTTTAAATTGATTCATCTATTTGAAAGGCAGCGAACAGAAAAAGAGATACATGGAGCAAGAAACAATTGTAAAAAGAAAAAAATGAATCGTTTATCTGCTGACTCATTCTCAGTGACCACAGCTATGGGTGGGACAGTCTGAAACAAGGAGCCAGTAGCTTCCTTTGCATCTCCTACATCGGCCCAGACACGTAGGCCATCTTTCTCTGCTTTCCCAGGAACATTAGCAGTGAGCTTGATAATGTGGGGCAACTGGAAGTTAAATGAGTGCCCATGTGAACTGTGGGTGATGCAACAGCAGCCTTTGACCACCTTGTCACAGTGCTGTCCCCATCATTTTAATCTTGCAAAGGTAATGAATAACAGTTGTCAAATAGAGGACATTGATTTCCTATGATCACATTAAGATTTCAGATGTCTGAATAAGCCTCCCATGATCATACTTAAAGCAGATTTACACACAGTCTAAATCTTGGGATAACCTTTGTTTCAACAGTGCCTAAACAACAGAATATTAACATCAGATCATGTTTTTTTAAAGAACGTGATAATTTCTCATGTTTATTTCTTAATATATACAGTTATGGGAGGTTTTTTTCCCCAAGAATAGAAAATTCTTGATGTAAATAACGATGTATCAGTGCCCTGTGTATTGTGCTTATATATTAATGTCAAAATAATTTTTCTTCATAGATGGAGAATCAAAGTCCTTGAACAAGAATTGGAAAGAACAATTGATTACTTCCAAATTCAGGTGTGTGTGTATGCATGCACATGTGTATACCATTCATTATTACCAGGTACAGGTGTGTGTGTCTCTATGTATGTGCGTACATGTATGTGTGTACCATTCTTTATTGTCAGGTAAAGGTATGTGTGTGTGCATGTGCAAGTGTGTACCATTCATTATTACCAGGTACAGATATATGTGTGTGTACATGTGCATATGTGTGCCATTCATTATTACCAGATACAGGTATGTGTGTATGTCTCTGTACCATTCGTTATTACCAGGTACACATATGTGTGTGTGCATACGTGTATGCATGTACCACCATTTTCAGGTGCAGGAGTATGTGTGTGTGTGTGCATGCACAGGTGCATGCAAGTACCATTCTTTATTAGCAAGTACAGGTATGTGTGTGCGTGCGCACGTGCATGCATGTACCATTCATTATTACCACGTTCAGGTATGTGTGTACATGTGTGCACACACATGCATATATGTATGACTTAACACCTGAATGTTGAAATTGAATTGAAAGAGAAAATGAATTTCTCCATCAGTTGCACACTTTTGTTTAGAATGTCACATGTGACTAAGACATTTCAACAGTTTCAGGATTTCAAAGAGTTTGACACAGAATTCTCAGGTATCATGTCTCCTGCTTTGTTGTAAAAGTACGTTAGATTGCACAAATGAAAATTGTTGACAAAACTTAAAGTGGAAGTGTATTAATTATGTTTTAATTGTCTTCACATATATATAATGCGTGATGTGTACATGAAAATTTGTACTGATATTGTTGTTACTGATGTTAGTGATGTTTGGAATAGTTTTGACTTTTTGACTTTTTTCCTAAGCAAATGATAGGTATGTTTTTATATAAGAAAAGTATGCATTTAAAATATTCTGTTTTTCAGATTATTTCTTTGAAGAAAAATGCAAATGACAATTGGGTAAGTCTCAAATTCCCTTAAAGCTTTTAACCTTTTATAAATCAAGTTATGATTTTACTTCTAGAAGATAATACTGAGCAACTAAATTGGAGAAAATAAATTACTATGTAAAAGGATCACTTTATTTTAATTACACCAAAAGTAGAGTTACCTTTCCTGTGAGAATTAACACATTGACCAATCCATGCATTCTGGTTTTAGCGCATTGCTACTTTGAAAGGAAACTATACTGTCCGCAAGGGTCAGAAGGATGTGATGTACCTATACTAATACCATGGTCATGGATTCACATTTTTGGGGCATTGGATTGCACCTGTTATTTATGAAGAAACAAAGTTCTCTGAGTCATTTTAATCATTTGTAAACAATGGGGTGGATAAAGCGCTAACTAAGCCCCTTCTAGTTCTAAAATGCAGAGTTCTTTAAATATTTATTGAGTTACTTACTACGTATTAAGAAGTGGGTGATTGTGAACACTGGTCTGTGCTGCAGAGAAACTGCGTGAGGTTATGAGGTGTCTTTTGGGGAGTCCCTGAAACACAGAGAGGTGGAGGAGGCTACTTTTACGCCTTTTGATGTTCTAGGCACTGTACTTGAAAATATTGTGAAATAACATCCATTAAGTCCACTTCATTACTGTGAAGTAGATTTTATTATTACAGATTTTATAGATGAGACAACAGTCCAAGGTCACATGACTAGGAAGTGAAAAATAGAGATTGCAATCCTGATCTTTCAGAGTCTAAGTCTTGTACATTCTCTATCACTTTGCATTGAATTTATTATTTAGTATGTGTGACTTTATGTTAAAATACATAGAAAGTGTGCCATCTAGATCTCAATGAAGCAGTATTTGTCACATCCAATAGAAATAGCATATACTTGCTGAAAGTTCAGACCAGGGCAGTTATTTGACCTAGCATTTTGGATGACAGTTAGGATGCCTCCATCACACACAGGGTATTTTGGTTGAACTGCTCTAACTGCAGCTCCTTCAATTTCCTTACTTCCATCTTTGCCCTGGCCCAGTTACAGCTCATGTTGGATTTGGGAAGTGAAGCAGAGTATAAGGAGTTTATTGCATCAGTCTGCCTCCTCACATAAATGAATATGGCAACCCAAGTTCAGATGATTTGCAAAGCATACATTTATACACATTTTGAAAATATTTCCAAGATTTGTTTACTTATTTGAATGATAGAGGGGGATGCATTGAGAGACAGTGAACATTCTTCCATCGTTGGTTAACTGTCCAAAATGGCCACAAAATGTGTCTAGATCTGATTGTATCCAGGATCTAGGAACTCCCCATGCAATCTCCTATGTGGTTGCAATGAGCCATCATTCCTTGCCTCTAGATCACGTTGGCAGGAAGCTCTGTATGATACTTAGAGTAACTGTGACTTGAACCAAACACTCTGATATGGGATGTTGTCTCTAATCCTGTGGTGCAATAAAGATTACTAAAAGCTCATATGAGCATTTCACAAAAAGTGGAGTATATTATATCTTATCTTTGTAGCCTTATTTCTTAATGTGTTACAGGTATATTTTTGCCTTTGTAAAACCATTATTATTATTGTTATTATCATTTTATGATACAACTCCATAGGTCCTGGGATTTCCCTTGCATTTCCCCAAGTTCCCTTCCCCTACTGAGTTCCCTGTATTATCACTATAATGCATAATACATAAACAGCCATATGTCCATCATTATGGGCATGGACCATGACAAAGAGCCCAACTTTGTAGCCTTATTTCTTAATGTGTTACAGGTATTTTTTAAAACAAATATTTCATAATTTATTTTAAAAAGTCATATTTAATTATCCCGTTTGCTTTTACACTTGATCTTAGCCAAAAGGCCGAGAAGCGATACCCCGTTTGCTTTTCATTCTTTCCCTTGTAATTTCAAATAATTTTGATTCCACATAGCAATAGTTCAGTAGTTTATTTTAGTAATTGTCTTTGGCATAATCTCTTATTAAAAATTTGTTCACTTAATGTAGGAATAATATTTACATACATGTATTTTTCTATGATGGCAAGGTTTACAAATAAGTAATTCATTTTGTAAATATTTATGTGGTTTATTCTTTGCTCAGGCTATTTCTACCATGCAGTTCAGTTTTTGATAAATATCAGAGTATTTACTTTTATTTTTGAAAATTGCGGACTAACATCTTCTTATTTGTAATGAATTATAAATTAAGTGACTTTACCTATACTTATGTGGTAAGGCTAGTGAATCATATGGTTTTTCTAGTCCAAACTTTCACAAAATGGTTGCAAATCATCTGGAGATCTCTCAGAATGAGGTTAACCTTTCCACATGAACAGTTGTGATTGTTGCATGCTGTTGATATTCATTAGGTTGTGCAAGCTTTGTTCTCTGTAACATTTGATTTTATCTTTCCTCTTGCTAAATAAAATGGGATATGGTTTATGCAGCACCATTAACTTTCTGGAAGTACAACATGCATTGATAATTTCATCTAGTTTTAAAAATAGCATTTAGCCACATGCTGCAAAACTATTTTAGACCTTTATGGTTTCACAGAATCATAGTGAATTTTCTGTAATGATGATAACCTTGAGGCAGATATGCAAAGCTGCCATGTGCAATGATCCTGAGTCTCTGTTGCCATTGCCTGAGGCTTGCATCCTCCCACATTGCCCTTAGCCTCTTACTTGACTAATCAAATGGTCCTCCATCTCACATCAGAGAGCAGCATTCATTGGCAAGTGCACAAGTCATCTCCAGTTTTAGGCCCATGTCATCTGCTTACCTGAAATATTTCCTTTTCCAAAAGATCCTTCAACTCACAATGTTTTATGTGCATTTCATTACAGTGGGTGCATACATTGACAGTGATATTTGTATGCTCTAGGATGTTCATGCTCATTTTCATCTAACATTTGTCTGCATCTTTTGTTATTTTTAAGTGGGCAGCTCGATTTGCCGAGAGAAAACTCTTTGATTTAAAGAAAGAATATAAAAGGAAAAGGTAAGTTTGTTAGTGGTAACACCTAACAACTTTTAGCTATTTTATTGTTACTTTCTTAATCAGGTAATATTACTATAGGGATAAATAATGAAAGATCAGCGAATCCAGCATTTTTCATTGTGAAGTATTTACTCATTTTGTCCTTTGTTTTAAATTCTTAGGTCACTGACATAACTTGAAAGAAACTTCACAGATTTTTATGTATGCATTTATGTTTTTCAGTATTTAATATGGACTAAGGTTGTCAGCTAATCTAGGATTACTAATTGAGAAACATGTTTAAATCTTCAGACCGAACAAGTATCTTTGCAGTCAAAAAGGGCAAAAAATTCAGAAGCTTTAGGAAAAACGTACAATAATGACTGAAATGTATAATGAAAATGAAAATGTCACCAGTGACAAAGATTATATGATAAGCTGCACTGGATGGCAAGAAAGCTAGAATTCAAAGCCTAAGCATATATTTCATGTTCAGTCACTGTGATTACTGGACATTCTCAATTCATGATTCATTTATAAAATATTGTTTGATCTTAAAACATTTTCCTCAAGAAAGTAGCACTTGACATTCTAAGCTATCACACAAGGGCTTGTGTAATCATTATCATGTGATTACTCAGTGTATGATCACCTTAAATTAGATCACAATTGATGCTATCTGACTGGGTCAGGGGATACAGTTCCATTTAATTTGTGTGCATTCATCTCTAATATGTATAAAGCTGATACCTCTACTTTGTGCTAATTGCTCCTGCTCAGGTATTCCATGTCTTAGTTAAAGATTCATTTGTCTGGTTGGTAGAGTGACTCCTTAAACTATACTTGACTGCAGTTTTTCTATCATATTAATAAGCTCTGTATGACATTTAAAATACTAGAGAGTTACTTATTAAGGAAGATTTATTTTGCCTGATGGGCTGGAGGTACGCTATCCAAAATTGAGTGGCCTCATGGGTTCTGGCTTGGTGAGGGTGGAGAACAGTATAGAGACCATTTATCATGGAGTGGGCCAGGAATCAGAGAGAGACTGTAAACATACTCTGATTCTAAAACCTGCCCTCTCTAGAGGTCTGCCTTCTCTTGGCAACCCTTCACTGACCTACAACTTCTCTTTAGGTGCAGCTAGCTTCTAGCTGATATAATTTGATTCTGCATCCACTATCAATGAGCTATCATTAAATATTAACCTTTCTGCTTTGAAAATAAGATTGATTGAGTTCAGGGAGACAAATAATAACATTTTTACTCATTTTATAAATAAATTCTGACAATTTTATGGTCTCTGCCCTCTTTTTATGTGTTTATTTAGAGATTCCCAGAGCTGCTCTCCTTCCTCTCTCCTCATTCTCCCCCATACCATTTTCTCCTATATTATTACAATAGTATTACTCTTTAGCAACAGTCATGAGTGCATCATTTGTTATTGAAGTGTGTCATGGGGTTGTAGGTATAACTAATGATGTAGAATCTGTCAAGGTGTACTTGACAGCCTTACTTGGAGTCCTTTCAATTGGGAGTAGAGATGCAAACCAAAGCATATCTTATATTTCTGGTGTGCTATCCTCCATTGTAAAATTCCGCTATGAGAATGTATGTATATACTTTTTACTCATATTTCTATTCTTTTTGTATTTTGTATGAGTGTTTCTCATCAGAGAAAACATATTATTTAGCTTTTTGTGGGACTTGCCCAATTCAGTGATCATAATAGTATGTATTTACAAATGGCAGATTGGTACAAATAGCTCAAGTTCATTGTTACAGTTGCTGTGTGATATTCCAAGAAGTAGATGTACCACATTGTTTTTGTTTTGTACAACCAGTTGCACTTTCAAAGATATCTGGATTGTTTCCATTTCTTTGCTAGCATGGATTATGCTGCTGTAAATATAGGTATGCAGGTCCCTTTCTCATATTCAGATTTCAGTTCACGTGGATATATTCCCAGAAGTGGGATACCTCAGTCATATGGCAGATCAGTTTCCACTTGCCAAAGCACTCTCCATACTGATCTCCATAGTGGCTGGACAAGGTACGCTCCCCACCAATATGGAGCAGGTGTGCCCTTTCCCCCTCATTCTTATAAGAGGTGGTATTAGTGGATTTCTGTGTGTAGTTCTTTCTCACTGGAGTGAGGTGGGACCTCAGTATGGTTTGTGTTTGCATTTCTCTAATGGCTATGGAGCCTGAGCGCTTTTTCATATGTTTGCCAGCCATTTGGATTTATCCTTTTGACAAATGCCTGCTCATGTCCTTCATCCATTTCCATATGGAGTTGTTTGTTTGGCTGTTGTTTGACTATCTGACATTCTCTGTAAATCTTGATGTTATTCCATTATCCTTTGTGTATTGTGCAAATAATTTTTTTTCCATTTGGCTGATTCACAGACTGTCTTTCTCCAAACTGCCTACTACTATTCTGGTGTAATCCATTACCAATTATATCTGAGTCATTCCAATAGCTTCATGAGGTCTTCCCATTTTCATTGTCGTCTTCAAAGAATCATTCCCTGGCTACCTAATTAAAACATTATCTGAAACTCCTTTCCCTATTCTATCCTTTGTGTTTTTTCATAACCCTTATTATTTTTGTTTGTTGTCCTTATTGTCCTGTGATTGTTTTCTAAAAGTGTTTTCACATTTAAGTTAAACTTCATGAGAGGATGGTGTTCTGTTTTCTCAGTGTCTAAAGCTATGCAAGCCTGAGTATGTGTGAGACTGAAGCCAGAAGCCAAGAGCTTCTTTCAGAGCTGCCAGTTGGGTACAGGGACCCAGCTACCTAGACACTCATTAGTTACTTACTGTGATCCCCAAGCATAGTACTGAAATGTCTTCCACTGTTCCTAAGCATAAGAATGATACTATGTTTTGCTTTTTTTTTAAGAGGATGTAGATGTGACAGATAAATTTTGTTTTGGCATTAATTACAGTGCTATTGACTCTGAGACCAATGTTAATAAGTCAGTAATACTATATTAAATGAATCAAAACTAAAGCCAATCTAGAACATAGTAAGTATTGGTTGACTGATGAAAGTATTTTTTTATAATCTAGCAGGAATGTTGCCTTGTGTTATCCTTATAAGAAATGATACGGTATTTAACACTTCAGGATTTTTTCACTGATAAAGTATTTTCTTAACTTTTTTTTACTGTCTAAAAGGAACCAGGGAACACAGAAATACTGAGAGAGAGAGAAAGAAATTTATCAAGAGAGAGAAAGGAAAATGAACTAGCTGCTGTTTCATTCCGCAAAAGTCTGCAAGGCCACAGAACTTCTCCCGGGACAGAGATCTGTCTACTGTTTTCCTCCTAGGATAGCTGAAACAGTCAGGGCTGGGGCAGAGCAGAGCCACAAGCTTCATCTTGGTTTCCCCTTTGGGTACTAGGCATATCAGATATCAGGTACCCTCCTTGCAGAGCTGCTTTAGTCATTAAGATGAGTATCTGCAAGGTGTATGAGCAGCTTATGTTAAAATCTAAGGGCTCTAGAAGTACTTAATATTGCGAGTAGTATGCACACTAATAGAAATAGGCAGTACTGATTATACTACTAGCAAAATTTACTTTGGGTGTAGTATGATTTTGCTTCTTTTTGATATAAACCAGAAGCCAACTCAAGACTTAAAACTGATTTGAAAATGATTTATTCATTTACTTATTTGAAAATCAGCATTAGAGAGGTGACAGGGACCTTGCATCTGCTGGTTGATAGTTTACATACCTGCAGCAGTCAGCGCTGTGCCTGGCTGAAGAACTGCATGCGCGATTTCCACATCATTAACCACCATTTATTGTGGTTGACTCCTGTGTCACAAATATAATGCTGCTTTATGTAGGAGTCTGGGTAAATAGTATGTGTACATGTAATTTTTTTTTTACCTTTTAAAAATTACATTTCATAGGCTCTGGGATTCCCCCAACCCCTCCCCTTACTCTCCCCCCATGGAGGATTCCTCCACCTTGTTTCAGTATTACAGTTCAAATCCAGTCATGATTCTTTCATTGCAAGCCTATACCATGCATCGAGTCCAGGATCTTATTGTCCAGCTCAATTGAACAGTTTCTTGGGGAGACCATCTCTGGTCTGAAAGTAGAGCTGGCAGAATATCATTTCATCCAATTAAAAGCCAAAACATAATATCGACAAAAAATTTTATAACATTATGGGATTAATTGACATGGTATTGAGTGACCAATATGTTAGAAAATGCAAGTTCTTAACCATATCCTGTGATTACTTCATTGACGTTTCTATTTTAGGTTATACACAACCGACTTCTATGCACCTTACAATAGCTATAGGATACTATTCAGCTGTCTCTTGTCTATTTCCATTTTAGTATTTAGCAGTTTATATTGTTGAAGCATAATTTTTATTGAACTTGGTGGATTCTAGGATAGTCCAAACTGGCTTATAACTCTAACAAGTTTAAACTCAACAGTTTAGGTGCAGAACAGTTTTAGGAGGGGTGTGCAGAGAAATCTTCAATACCTTAGTGAGAAGTAACTTATCTGTGTCCTACCTATTAAGGTATATGTGAGTCCAAGCTGACCATTTCCTGTCTGGTTCTAAGCCTTCCTTGTTGTTCTCTGTCTATCTAATGTAATTTTGGGGGGAGGAGGTGCCTCTGGAGTGACCTTGATTGTCATCGCAAGAGATGGTGGGCTCCCAGCTATGGTTCCAGTGACATTAGATCCTGTGAGGAAGGATCTGATCATCTTCCATACCATGTGATAGATCCAAGCAGGAGTGGATGACCTCAGAGTTCTTGGCCTACAAGTGCAGTCCAATTCCCCATGGTCTCCTTGGCAGTTGGGATATAGTCCTTGGTGCCCATACTGATAGTCCTTGGTGAGGTTCCGGGAGTCTCCAGGGTTGTGATAGAAGCCTCCTCCTGTCTGCCTGCTCCACTCTGGGGTCCCCTTCCCCCCCGCCCTGTGCATTTGACCTCCTGTTAAGAGGTTGTCAGGATCACTCTTTTTTTTTTTTTTAAAGATTTATTTTTATTATTTTTTATTGGAAAGGCGGATATACAGAGAGGAGATACAGAGAGGAAGATCTTCCATCCGATGATTCACTCCCCAAGTGAGCCGCAACGGGTCGATACTATGCCGATCCGAAGCCAGGAGCCTCTTCTGGGTCTCTCACGCGGGTGCAGGGTCCCAAAGCTTTGGGCCGTCCTCGACTGCTTTCCCAGGCCACAGGCAGGGAGCTGGAAGGGAAGCGGGGCTGCCGGGATTAGAACCGGCGCCCATATGGGATCCCGGGCGTGCAAGGCGAGGACTTAACCACTTGCGCCACCGCGCCGGGCCCCAGGATCACTCTTGATTCCCCCGGTATGTCTATGGTTTTGCTAATGTCTAATGCGGATCCTAGTCTATCATGTATAAGTTACCTGTTATATTCATTTTTTTACCCTTTACATCTTATTTCTGTGCCAAATTCATACACAAAACTCTGGAGACTGTTGTGATAGCCAGATTATTTTAAGAGGTGTTGCTTTGTAATTTGAGTTTGTAATGTTAATTCTATATCAGAAATGCTTGCATATTAGTTTTTCATGTTGTGTTTGCAGTGATTAATTATGGATATTTTTATGGGAGACTCCAGTTTTGATACAGTTAAAACAATATAAGTCTTTATGACATGTTTGAATATATTATATATTTTTACTTTTGCTTAAAGGCACCTGATGATCGAGGAAAACTGCCAGCTTGAGAAAAAAGCCATTTCGATTCTTGAGGAAAATTTCAAATCTACAAGAGGAGTTGACTTATATAGGTATTAATGCTTTTTCTTTTTTTGCCCTGGGGAATAGCCAGAAAAAATATTTAAGTAGCCAAATATAAGTAGCATATTTTGCTAGTTTTAAATTCCAAGTCCTTGCTGTTATGAAATTTCATACAAAATCTTAAAAGGAAAAGCAATATCCTTGCAGCCTGTGTGATTTTTAATCTCATGTTTGAATATGGACCAGTGTTACCTATTACATCAAGGAATTTATTAATAGACAATTATTTCAAGGTTTTTACTCTTTAGTTCCAATGGAGAAGAATGTGTAGGATATGAAAGGATTCAGCAATTATGTTATAAAGGAATGTATGAGCCCTAATTAATATTATTTGTATAGGTTTATAAGAGAGTAAGTTTAGTTTTTACCTTGGAGCTTTCCTTACTTGGCCCAAGGAGATACTGGAAAACCTAAAGACAAAGGGTAAGATTCAGCTGCATTTGCATACGTGGGGTACTTCATTATATGTCAGGAAGAGTCAGGTTGGGTTGGGTCTCATTTAATGAAGGAAGTAGCTGATTGTCTTCTTTTTTGATTTATTCACTTAAAAGACAGAACAAAGGTAGAACCTGGAGGAAGGGGGAGAGAAACACACACACAAGCACACAGAATGGGAGAGAGAGAATGACCCTTCCATGTGCTGATTAACTCTCCAAATGGTCACAACACCCAAGGCTAGGTCAGTCTGAAGCCAGGAGCCAAGAGCTTCCTTTGAAACTCCCCCGTTGATACAAGGGCATGAGGATACAGCCAGCATCCTTTACTTTTCCAGGCACATTATCGCAGTGCTGGATTGTATGTGTAGAAGTAGCTAGGAATTAACAGGTATCCATATGGGCATCAGGTGATGTAGGTTGCCCTCTGTGCCACAACACCAGCCCCATATGTATAGAATGACAACATATGTAATTTTGTGAGGGAAATAATTCATTTCTTATAGTCTCTTAAAGATTATATATATCTGGATGAATTGTCCATCGTATACTTACAATACTGTATGTGCTGTTGTTTTAGGAAAGTTTAATGAGTAGAATTTACATTAGATGAAGAAAAAAATGAGACTTCTATTTGTTATTTCTCAGCATGTGCAGTTTTTGTTATTTGTTCCAGGAAATAGATTGTTCTTGATGTTGTAATGTATATTTTTAAAGTAGAGTATATTATTTTATTATGGTGATTGCATATGGATAATTTAAAATTTATATCTTGTAAATAGTAAAAAAGCCAAAGATACTGAAGAAAGAGTGCAAAGAACCACTGTTTATTACCAAGGAAGGGTAAGTGTGTTTGTGTTTGTTGAGTGTGTTGTGCATGTTTAGGTATGTGTGTGTATGAATTTATTGGATCCTGTGCCTTTATGTAGAATGGAAAGGGAAAAGTGATTCCTTTTCTAGTTTTCTTTCTCCACGTGTTACATGTGGCATTCAGTCATTTCCATGTTTACAGTGATTCAAAGAATGTGTAATAAAAAATCTCAAGTCACCATGTCTCCTGTCTTTGGAAAAAGGAATTACATTGCAGAAATAAAAATAGATTTTAAATCACAGGTTGGGTCTCATATTCAACCAGGCTAGTTATCTGTTAATTGACAGTTACTTTTGTGGCTGATTACTGATAAGGGAACATAAACCAAAAGCTTATTAATTACAAATTTTCACTGCTTTTAGTGTACTTACACACAATAGATGATGTGTTGATGAGATTTTGCATAAAGTTTTGTTTACTGACAGAAAATGTGCCTGGAGCATTTCTCAACTTGTGAGTTACTTCCTATGTTAAAGACAGATGTTCTTTTTGTTTAAGCAAACTAATTTTCAAACATTCTGTTTTTCAGGTTATTCATTATAAGAAAAAAGCTCACCATAATTGGGTAAGTTTCAAATTGCCTTAAAAATTTCTCTGTTTGTTAAAATAAATTTTGCTTTTCCTTCCGGAAGATAATGCTGGGGATTTAAATTTATGAAAAAGATAATATATAAAAAAATCAGTAGTGGTATTACATTCCATTTGGAGAAATAATACATTATCAAATGGTGGTTATTCCCACAGTCTTCTTTCAGCATTCTTCTTCTTTAAAAGTAGCCTAGAAAAGGGTGAGAGGGTTAGAGGAACTTGGTGCATATGCTCATGTTTATGTATTTACATTTTGGGACATTGGATTGCCCCTTGTTATCTAGAGGAGCCAGAAAGGTCTCTGAGCCATTTTACTCATTTGTCAAACAATGGGATTGGAAAAGGAGCTAGCTAAAGCCCTTTCTAGTTCTAAAATTGAGGGTTCTTTTAAGTGATTCTCAGTGTTGGTAGGAATTAAGGAAAGGGTCATCCGGGGAACTAGTTGTCTGTGCTGCAGAGGAACTGCATGATGAGGAATTGAAGTGGCTGTAAACTTGGAGCAGTTAGAAGGAAGAGCAGAGATGGAGCTGTTGACAGTAGCTGTCCACAGGGAGTGCCTGTCACAGGGAGGTGGAGGCATCATGCCCTGTAGTTAAATGTGTTGCATCTCACATCAGAGAGCAGCATTCATTGGCAAGTGCACAAGTCATCTCCAGTTTTAGGCCCGTGTCATCTGCTTACCTGAAATATTTCCTTTTCATCTGCATTTCATTACAGTGGATGCATACATTGACAGCAATATTTGTATGCTCTAGGATGTTCATGCTCATTTTCATCTAATATTTGTCTGCATCTTTTGTTATTTTTTTAAGTGGGCAGCTCGGTTTGCCGAGAGAAAACTCTTTGATTTAAAGAAAGAATATAAAAGGAAAAGGTAAGTTTGTTAGTGGTAACACCTAACAACTTTTAGCTATTTTATTGTTACTTTCTTAATCAGGTAATATTATTATAGGGATAAATAATGAAAGATCAGTGAATCCAGCATTTTTCATTGTGAAGTATTTACTCATTTTGTCCTTTGTTTTGAATACTTAGGTCACTTGAGTGTTTAATTTTCCTGCATAATGCTTACTTGCCTTATGTCTAACAGGCATTATATATATATTATATAATATATAATATATATATTATATATATAATTGGTTCCACTTCCCTATTCCCTATGCACATTGCTACTGCTCAGTTATTCCTTGTCTTCATGAAAAAATGTCATTTGCCTTATTGTCAAGTTGACTGCTAAAGCATGCTTTTCTTCTGTTACATGTGTTAGTAACCTTTTTGTGATGTTATTTATAACACTTGAGAGTAGCTTCTTAGGAAGGTAAATTTATTTTGGCTCACAGGAGACACATCATCAAAAATTGTGTGGTATTTTGGGTTCAGGATCTGATGTGGCCCACTTACAGTAGAGTAGCCATTCATTATACATTCCCTTAGTGAGAAGCCACAAATAAGGTTGATAGCAGATATGAAGTTAAAGCAAAGACAAAACAAAACAAAAATACAGCACCATAGAATCAGAAAAACATGCCATTGAATAACCAATTCATAGGTGATGAAAAGAAAATATAGAAGTCTAATTTTCATGATGATTTTCTTATATTAGAGAGAACATATGGTATTTGTCCTTTTGGGTTTGACTTATTTCACTGGAGATGATGGTCTGTAGTTGTGACCATCTGGTTGCAAATGATATGATTTCCTTCTTTTTAATGGCTGAGTAATTCTCCATAAAATAGAGATGCCACTCTTCATTTAACCACTCCTCTTTGGATGGGCATCTGGATTATTTCCATGTGTTTTCTACTGTAGATTGTGTTGCTGTGAATATAGGATTACAGCTCCCTCTCACACATGCAGTATTCATTTCCTTTGGGTATATTCCTAGGAGTGGGATAGCTGGGTCATATGGCAGGTTCATTTGCAATTCTCTAAGTACTATCCATACTGATTTCCATAATTACCGTACTAGCCTGTACTTACACCAGTAGTGAAGGAGGATATATTTCTTTCCACTCCCCTGCAAGCAGGTGTTGTTAGTTGAATTCCGAATGTAGGCCAGTCTGAATGGCGTTAGGTGGTACCTCAGCATGGTTTTAATTTGTATCTCCCTGACAGCCTTAGTATCTTTTCATATGTCTGTTAGCCATTTGTATCTCTTCTTTTGAAAAATCTCAGTTCATTTCCTTTGCCCATTTTTCACAGGGTTGCTTTATTTATTTATTTAATTATTTTTCTGTTTCTGGGTTTCTGAAGCTCTTTGTAAATACTGGGTATTAGTCCCCATCACCTCTGTAATGTGCAAATTTTTTCTCCTATTCTGTTAATTGCTTCTTCATTTTGTTAATCATTTCCTTTGCTGTACAGAAGATTTTTAGTTTGATGTAGTCCTGTTTGTTTATTTTGTCTTTGACTACCTATGATTTTGGGGTCTTTTTAAGAAGTCTGGCTCCATTCCTATTTCTTGGAGAAAGCTTCCTCTGTTTTCCTTTAATACCTTGATGATTTCTGGGTGTAGATTTAGATCCTTGAACCATTTAGAGATGATTTTGTATAAATGTGGCTAGTGCAGGTCTTTTTTCTTAATTCTGCAGGCTGCTATCCATTCATCCCAACAGCATTTGTTGAATTGCCAAGACTTTTTTTCCTGGATTGTTTTCAGTTTTCTTGTCAAAGAGTGGTTGGTTATACATGTGTGGGTTCCCTTCTGATGTTTCTATTCTATTCCGTTGATATTCTCCTCTGTTTCTGTACCAGTACCAGACTGAGGTTATAACCATTGTACTGTAGTATGTCTTGAGGTCTGGAACTGTGATTCCCTCCGCTCTATTTTTATTCTTCAGGACAGCTTTCGCTATTCGTGGTCTCTTGTGTTTCCAGATGAATTTTGTTATCTTCTATTTCAGAGAAGAACGCTGTTGGGATTTTGATTGGGATTACATTGAATCTGTATATTACTTTTGGTAATATGGACATTTTGATGATGTTGATCCTGCCAATCCAGGAATATGGTAAATTTCTCCACTTTTTAATTTCTTCTATTTCCTTTTAAAATGCTTTTTAGTTTTCATCATAGAGAACTTCCACATATTTGGTTAGCTTAATACCTAGATATTTAAGATTTCTTTCTGCTATTTTAAAGAGGACTGTACTTACAATTTCTTTCTCAGCCATGGAATTATTTGTGTACACTAGTACCATTGATTTGTGTTCATTAATTTGTATCCTGCTATCCTGCCAAAGTCTCTTATGAGATCCAGTGGTGTCTTGACTGAGTTTTTTGATTCTTCTATGTAGAGGATCATGTCACCTGCAAATAGAGATACTTTCAGTTCCTCATTTCCAATCTGAATTCCTTTGATTCCGTTGTCTTGCCTAGTAGCTCTGGTACGGACATCCAATACTATATTGAATAATAATGGTGACAGCCTACATCCCTGTCTAGTTCCAGATTTTAGTGGAAAGGCTTCCAAACTTTCTCCGTTTAGTATGATGCTGGCATTGGCTTTGATTGTGCTGTAGAATGTTCCTTCTACACTGATCTTGCTTAGGGTTTTCATCATGAAGTGGTACTGGATTTTATCAAATGCTTTCTCTGCATCTATTGAGATGATCATATTTTTTAATTTTGTTGATGTGATGCATCACATTTATTGATTTGCAAATGTTGAACCTTTCCTGCATGCCTGAGATGAATCCCAACTGGTCTAGGTGAATGATCTGCCTGATGTAGTGTTGGATCATGTTGGGTAGTATTTTGTTGAGGATCTTTGCATCTTTGTTTATTAAGGATATTGGTGTACAGTTCACTTTTTCTGTTGTTTCTCTGTCTTACTTTGGTATTAAGGTGATATTAGCTTCATAGAAAAGAGTTTGGAAGGATTGCCTCCGTTTTTATTGCTTGGAAAAACTTGTGAAGGATTGGACTAAATTCCTCTTGAATGGTTTTGTAGAACTCAGCAGTGAAACCATCTGGTCCAGGACTTTTCTTGGTTGGAGGGGCTTTAATTTCAGATTCAATTCAGTCCAATGCATAAGTCTGTTTAGGTTGTTAATTGCTTCTTGATTTAGTTTTGGTGGATGTATGTGTCGAAAAATTTATTCATCTTTTCTGTGTCTTCTGATTTGTTTGCATATAATTACTTCTAAGAGTTCCTAATGTTTTTCTGTGTGTCTGAGCTATGTGTTATATATTTTTTCTCATCTCTGATGCTACAGATGCTCATCTTCTCACTGCATTTTTTAATTAGTTGGGCTAGTGGGGATTCTGTTTTGTTGATTTTCTCAAAGAACCAGCTGTTTAATTTATTGTTTTCATATATAGTTCTTTTGGTCTCTGTTTAGTTAATTTCATTCCTTAGTTTGATTATTTCATTTTTCTTACTTATCTAGGGATTGCTTTGCTGTTGTTTTTCTGGGTCCTTGAATTGTAGGGTTAACTCATTTATTTGGTTCCTTTCCAGTTTCTTAACATAAGCATTGATTGAGATGAAATTTCCTCTTAACACTGTCTTGATTGTGTCGCAAAAGTCTTGGTTTGTTGTGTTGATGCCTTCATTTGTTTCAAGCAATTTTAAAATTTTCCCTTTGATTTCTTCTCTAATCCATCAATCATTTAGTAACATATTATTCAGTCTCCATGTGTTTGCAAGTCTTCTTGGGTGTTTTGACTTTTGGTCTCTAGCTTCACACCATGATGGGCTGAGAAGATGCATGGTATGATTTCATTTTTAAAAAATTCATTGAGGCTTGTTTTGTGGCCTGTAACATAGTCAGTTCTGAAGAAGGTTCCATGTACTGATGAAAAAAAGTGCATTCTCTGTAGGATGAAAGTTTTGGTAGATATCAAGTAAACCCATTTGTTCTAGAGTTTGGGTGATTCTGTTGTTTCTTTGCTCAGTTTCAGTCACGTCGAATTGTCCAGTGATGCTAATGGGGTACTAAGGTCCTCCACTATGAATGTATCGGAGTCTATCTCTCCCTTTAAATCCATCAATATTTGTTACACATAGCCAGATGCCTTAGCATTTGGTGCATGTACATTCATTATATTTATCTCTTCTTGCTAAATGGATCCTTTGATCATTAATTGATGTCCTTGTTCATCTCTTTTGATGTTTTTCACATCAAAGTCTATATCATCTGATAGAAGAATAGCTACACCCACACGTTTTTCTTTACCATTTGCTTGGAATATCTTTTCCATCCTTTCCCTTTCAGTTTCCTGTGATCTTTGTTGGTGAGATGTGTCTCCTGCAAGCAACAGATAGATGGAGTTTGTTTTTGATCCAGTCCTCTGATCTATAGTGTTTGATTGATAAGTTTAAGCCATTTACATTCAGTGTTAATATGGATAGTCTGCAGTTTGCTTCTATCATTTTAGCAGTGGGTTATTTAATTTGATTTAGTCTTCTGCTAGTCTTTTAGTGGTATGTTCTCCACATTTGCCTTTGGTTTTGGTAGTTGCTATTCCTTTTTGCTTTCATGAGAACATTTTTCATATCATTTGTAAGGCAAGTCTAGAAAGCAATTTCTTGTATTTATTTTTGCTGAGGAATAGTTTTATTTCATTTTCAAAGACACAGGAGAGTTTTGCAGGATATTTTGTTCTGGGCTGAAAATGTTTCTCTTTTAGAATCTGGAATATGTCACTGCTTTCTCTTCTGGCCTTTAGTGTTTCCTCTGAGAGGTCAACTGTGAGTCTGGGTTTCCTCTATAGGTCATTCGATTTTTTAAAACATGCACATTTAAGGATCTTTTCCTTATGTTTAACTGAAGAGAGCTTGATCACATGTGTCGTGGTGAAGTTTGTTTTTGATCAACTCTGTTGGGAGTTTTATCAACCTCCTGTATATTGTTTCCTGATTCTTTTCCAGCTTTGGGAACTTTTCATTTATCATTTCTTAGAATGCACCTTTAATCCCAGGTTCTCTTTCTGTAACTTCTGGAATTTCCATAACTCTTAGGTTGGGTCTTTTAATCATATCTTTTAATTCGTGGATACTTTTTTTTTTGACCCACCTCTGCTTCCAGCTTTTTTGTTTTTAAGGATTTATTTTTATTATTTTTTTATTGGAAAGGCGGATATACAGAGAGGAGAGACAGAGAGGAAGATCTTCCGTCCGATGATTCACTCCCCAAGTGACCACAACGGTCGATGCTATGCCGATCTCAAGCCAAGAGCCTCTTCCGGGTCTCCCATGCGGGTGCAGGGTCCCAAAGCTTTGGGCCATCCTCGACTGCTTTCCCGGCCACAGGCAGGGAGCTGGAAGGGAAGCGGGGCTGCCGGGATAGAACCAGCGCCCATATGGGATCCCGGGCGTGCAAGGCAAGGACCTTAACCACTGTGCCACCGCGCCGGGCCCTGCTTCCAGCTTTTTGATTGTTTCCCCCTGTTCATAGGAAATATCTTCCAATTCTGAAATTCTTTTTTCTGTTTCATTCATTCTATTTTTGAGACTCTCCACTGTACCTTTAATTTGCTCCACTGTGTACTTAATTTCTGATATATCTGCTTTCATTTGATTCATTGCTGTTATTTACTTTGTAACATATTCCTTAAATTCCTTGTGCTTCTCATTGTTTAAAAAGTTTATACTTAGTTTTCTGAATTCTATGTCTCCCATATTTTTTCAGGGTCTTCCTCAGTTAACTCTGAGGGTGGTCAAGGCTTTTGTTCTTTTGCTGGAGCGTCTACAGTAACAATCATAGTGTCTCTGTGTCTTCTTTTACCTTTTGACATTGCAGTTCTGGTTGGCAGATTCATCTCCTTAGTGCAGATTTCTAAGATGTATTGCCTGGCTGCCACAAGTTAAGAACATATAAGTACTTTCTGTATGACATGCCTTGAATATATTATAAATGTTCACTTCTGCTTTAAGGTACCTGATGGTCAAGGAAGAAGGCCTGCTAGATCGAATGGCTGATGCTTCACTTGTGGATGAAGATTGCAACTATAGAACAAAAGAGATCTTGATCTATAGGTATTAAATGCCTTTTCTCTTGTGGCTGAAGCATAGCTAAAGCTCATTTCCAGAAAATAATTTTAAAGCATCTAGAAAGAAGTGGGGCACTTTTGCCAGTCAGTTCAATTTTCTTTGTATTAAATCTCATTTTTGCTTGAATCCTCCTTCAGTTGGGCTAAGGAGATACTGGAAAGCCTTGAGACAAAGGGCAAGAATCAGCTGTATATGAATAGTTTTGGTACTTCTTTTTATGTTAGGTGGGTTAAGGTTAATTTTTACCAAAAAAATTTTTTTGAAATGATTTATTTACTTGAAATGCAGAATCAGAGTGTGAGAAAAAGGTGGAATGATAACAGAGACTAAGAGAGACAATGAAGCTTGCATCTGCTGGTTCACTCTCTAAATGGCCATAACAGTCTTGGCTGAGCCAGTGTGAATTCTGGAGCCAGTAGCTCTAACTTGTTCTACAAAGGTACAAGGGTGCCAAGCATCAGGCTATCATCCTCCACATTCCCAGGAACATTGTCTGGGTGTTGGATTTTATGTCAGGAAGCTGGACTAGAACAGTTGCCAATATGGAATTACTGTGATACAGGCAGTAGGTATAACCCATTGTCTTATGGTGCTGCTCAATTTTACTAGCATTTTAAAGGTGACCAGAACATTTTCTGGGGGATTTCATTAATATCCTATGATTATATTAAGATTATAGATATCTATATAAGGGTAAATCTGTGAGCATTATTCATGTTAAAACAGACATACACTATACTACACATAGTGTAAATCTTGAGCTTTGTTTTAGGCTAGCTTAAATAATAGAATTAATGTTAGTGTTTTTAAAATGGACATAATGGCTTATTATTTTAATTACATATAAATATTGGAGTAATTATTTGTTCTTCATAGAAACAGAATCAGTGATCTGGAAAAAGAACTTCAGAGAACATTTTATTATTACCAGGAAGAGGTAGGTGTGTGCGTATGTGTGTGTGCACACATGTGTTTACTTGTTCCTGTGAATTTATGTCGGACGGAAGGGGAAAAGTGATTCCTTTGCTAGTTTTGTATCTTTCTTCAGGTGTTACGTGTAGTTTTCAGACACTTCCATATTTCAGTGATTCAAAGAATATGAGATGTGAAATTTTAAGAGTCATCATGTCTCCTGTTTCTTTGGAAAAGCGGAATTACATTGCAGACATAAAAATAGATTTTAAATCACTGATAAGGTGTCATATTCAGCCAGGTCAGTTATCTGCTAATTGATAGTTTCTGCTGTGGCTGATTAGTGGCAAGAGAGAATAAAGTAGAAATTTATTATATAACTTTTAGCTGTGTTTAAGTGTACTTAAAAAATAGATGATGTATACATGAAAATTTGCATAAAATTTTGTTTACTGACACAAAATGTGCTTGGAGCATTTCTTAACTTGTGAGTTACTTCCAATGTTATAAATAGATATGCGTTTTATTTAAGAAAACTAACGTCTCAATGACATTGTTTTAGATTGTTTCTGTTCAGAAAGAAACCCACAATAATTGGGTAAGTTTCAAATGCCCTTTTCAATCTTTTCTTTAAATCAAATTGTATATTTCATTCAGAAAGATAACACTGGGAAGTTAAGTTTATGAAAGGTAGTGTGTAAAAGATTTGGCTAATTTTATTTGCATTGATAATGGAATTATGTTTATTGTGAGCTTTAAATTCTAAGTTGTATTATGATTGTTCCCACAGTCTTCTTTCAGCACTTTTCTTCTTCAAAAGTAACTTAGAAGAGGGTGAGAGGGTTAGAGGAACTTGGTGCATATGCTCATGTTTATGTATTTACATTTTGGGACATTGGATTGCCCCTTGTTATCTAGAGGAGCCAGAAAGGTCTCTGAGCCATTTTACTCATTTGTCAAACAATGGGATTGGAAAAGGAGCTAACTAAAGCCCTTTCTAGTTCTAAAATTGAGGGTTCTTTTAAGTGATTCTCAGTGTTGGTGGGAATTAAGGAAAGGGTCATCTGGGGAACTAGTTGTCTGTGCTGCAGAGGAACTGCATGATGAGGAAGTGAAGTGGCTATAAAGTTTGAGCAGTTAGAAGGAAGAGCAGAGATGGAGCTGTTGACAGTAGCTGTCTACTGGGGAGTGCCTGTCACAGGGAGGTGGAGACAGCATTCAGGGATGTTTGTTAAGTGCTTGACACTGAGAAGCATTAAGTCAGTGTTAACTGGTGTTACCATTGTTGTTATAGTGAAGACTTGTAGATGTTAGGCAAGTCTGAGAGGAGCATAGAATGAGAGAGTGATGTATTGAATGTCAGGTCTCTCCCCTTTCTGACATTGTTTGTTTTGGTTTCAAGAGTTCAAGTGAAGATTCATTACTGAATTAGCTAGGATCATTATAGATTCATTTTTCTTCACCATTTCTCACCATTTTCTAAATACTTATGCATGTTAATTTTTAAAGATGAAGAAGATGTTTTTAAAATTCTTCTTATAGTAGGGAAAATACTTGAAAGTATTTTGCATATACAGATATGAAATCTGTTTAATATCTGTAATTGGAATTTTAAAAGATTTATTTATTTATTGGAAAGTCAGATATACAGAGAGGAGAGACAGAGAGGAAGATCTTCCGTCCGATGATTCACTCCCCAAGTGACCACAATGGCCGGTGCTATGCCGATCTGAAGCCAGGATCCAGGAACTTTTTCCCCCATGGGTGCAGGGTCCCACGGCTTTGGGCCATCCTCAACTGCTTTCCTAGCTCACAAGCAGGGAGCTGGATGGGAAGTGGAGCTGCTGGGATTAGAACCGGTGCCCATATGGGATCCCGGGGCGTTCAAGGCGAGAACTTTAGCTGCTGGGCCAAGCCACTAGGCCCTAGTAAGGTATGTGTGAGTCCCCACTGATCGGTCCCTGTCTAGTCCTATTCTTTCCTTGTAGTTCTTTGTGTATTCTGTTTTTTGGTAGTGGTTCGTTTTGTTTTGTTTTTGTGGGGGGCTCTGGGGCGACCCTGATGGTCATTGCAAGAGAGAATGGGGATCCAGAGAAGCTTCTTAGTAGTAGTAGTGTAGTCCCATTTGTTTATTTTGGATTTGATTGCTTTTGGTTTTAGATAGTCAGGGCCTACACCTAGCTCTTGCAGAGTGTTTCCATCTTTTTCTACCAAAAGTTTGAAGCTTTCTGGATGTAGGTTTAGGTCTTTTATCCATTTAGATTTGATCTTTATGTATGGTGATAGATGTCGGTATCTTCTGGTTTCTGCAGGCTATTAGCCAGTTGTCCCAGCAGGATTTATTGAAGAGACCTTCCCATTTGTATGGGTTGTCACAACATCTGTTTTTTTCAAAGATTATTTGGTTGTATCTGCGTAGGTTTCCATCTGTTGTTTCTGTTCTGCTCCATTGAGCCTCTGTATCTTTGTGCCAGTACCAGGCTGTTTTGATATCCACCGCCCTGTAGTATGTCCAGGGGTCCGAAACTGTGATCCTCCTGTAACATCCTATTCTTCAGGATGGTTCTAGCTATTCGTGGTTTTTTTGTGTTTCCAAATTAACCTTTGTATCATTTTTTCGAGTTCTATGAAGAATGTTTTGGGTACTTTGATTAGGATTGCGTTGATGTGTGTATTGCTTTTGGTAGTATGGACTTCTTGACGATATTGATTTTACCTATCCAGGAGCATGGGATGTTTCTCCATCTTTTGAAGTCTTCCTCAGTTTCTTTTGTAAGCTTATTGTAGTTTTCTTCAAAGAGGTCTCCTACCTCTTTGAAGAAAACTAAAGAGGTTTTTGGTAAGATTTATTCCTAGATGGTTATGCTTTTCTCTGTTATTTTGAATGATAATCTGCTGGTTAGATCTTTTTCCATCTTGGGTCTGTTTGCATACACTATGGCTGTTTTTTTTTTGTTCATTTATTTTGCACCCTGCCGCTCTACCAAACTCTTGTATGAGTTCTAGCAGTCTCTGTATTGAGTCTCTTGGTTCTTCTGTGTAAAGGATCATGTCATCTGCAAATAGTGAAAGCTTGATTTCTTCATTTCCCATTTGAATTCCTGTAATTTCTTTGACTTGTCTTATGGTCTCTGCAAGCACCTCTAGGACTATGTTGAATAGCGGTGGTGATAATGGACATCCTTGTCTTGTTCCAGATCTCACTTAGAAGGGTTCCAGTTTTTCTCCATTCAGTATAATGCTGGTGTTGGGTTTTCATATATTGCTTTGATTATGTTGTGTATTGTTCCTTCTGTGCCTACCCTGGTTAGGGTTTTTAGCAGGAAGTGGTTTCTGCATCAATTGATACTATGATATGATTTTTGTTCTTCAGTTTTTGGATGTGGTGTATTACGTTTATGGATTTCTGAATGTTGAACCGTCCCTGCATTCCAGGGATGAATCCTACTTGGTCCAGATGAATGATCTGTCTGATGTATTTTTGAATTTTTGAATTGTATTGGCTAGGATTTTGTTGAGATTCTTAGCATCAATGTTCATCATGGAGATCGGTCTGTAGTTTTCCTTCTCTGTTAGTTCTCTATCTGGTTTTGGGATTAAGGTGATATTGGCTTCATAGAATGAGTTTGGAAGGGTTGCTTCCTTTTCTATTGTTTTTAATCATTTGTAGAGGATTGTGGTTATCTCTGCTTGGAATCTTTTGTAACATTCTGGAGTGAAACCATCTGGACCTGGGCTTTTCTTTGTTGGGAGATCTTTAATCACTAATTCAATCTCTGCCTCAGTTATAGATTTTAGGTTGTCTTTCATTTCTTGTATGAACCTGTTGGCTTTATTTGGGTTTGTCTCCAACTGTTTGATGAGCTGCTTACTTTCATTCTGATTGTCTTCCATTTCTGATATTCTATCCTCTGCTGTATTCATTCTGTTAGTTAGGCTCTCAATTTTGTGCTCTAAGTTGAGGATTCCCTTTTTGACTTGATTTATTTCTGCAATGACACGTTTTTTTGAATTCCTTGAACTCTTCCCAGTGCTTCTCGCTGTCTCTGATGAATTTTATTATTATTTTTAAATTCCTTCTCTGGTAATTCCTTCATGTCTTCATCTCGCATCTCCAAGATTGAGATTAGTTTTTGGTTGTTTTGGGGGGAAGTGCTTGATCTTTCTTCTGAGTCATTACTTTTTCTGATACTTCTCCTCATTGTGTTGTGGTTTCTTGTCGCTTTGGGATTTTAGCCTCTGACTTGCTTGTTCACTGCCTCTGCCCTCAGTGCTGTAGCCTAGAGCAGGTGTGGTGCAGTTACTGTTGCATGGAGTATAGGCAGAAGCATAATTCTTTTTGCTCTATTGGGGATAGTAGGCAATGGTGGGGTGTTGGGTCGTTTTGTTTTCCCCTGGGTTTATATCTCTGCAAACTGGTTCCATTGCAGCTTGTTGGTTAGGTGTTGTCTTTTTTTTTTTTTAATTGCATTTAGTTTTATAACAGCGTTTCATAGGTTCTGATGTTCCCCCTTCCCCTACTCTTGCCCTCCCCCCATGGTGGATTGCTCCACCTTATTGCAGTATTACAGATCAAATATAGCCTTATTTCTTTCATTGCAAGCATGTGCCTAGCATAGAGTCCAGTATCTTGTTGCCCAACTGAATTCAACAGTTTCTTGAGGAGACTATCTCTGGTCTGGAGACATAGCTGGCAGATTATCGTTCCGACCAATTAAATGCTATAACATAACATCAACAACAGTTTCCAACTTTATGGGATTAATTAACAATGTAATACTACATTTCACTGGTTAGGTGTCATCTTGCGTGTGCCCACGGGGATAGAGTATAGGTGAGAGACTTTGTAGCCTTGGGGCTTCTTGTCTTTGCCGTGGGTAGACTTAGAGAGTGTGGTTCCACACCCTATTACACTCTCACAAATGTGCTCCCCTGTTGGGAAGTGGGCTGCTGTGTCCCCTGCTTGACCGCTGCCTCTGCCCAGATTGGCAGCCTGTTCCTTCAGTGGTGCTACCACTGCTTGGGCCTGTGCTGAGCAGCAGGGACTTCCATTGGAGCCTTTAGCTGCTTGGCGCCTGCAGTCTGCCACTTCTGCCCTGGTCAGCAACCTTTGCTCAGAGGTGCCACAGTCTCCGGGCCTGAGCTGAGCACAGCAGGGAATTCCCCCAGAGTCTCTAGCTGCTCACTGCTAAGCACGCCCACAGTCCAGAGCTGGGTCAGGGAGCTCTGCAGCCTGGCCCCAGTGTGTAGCTCTTCTCCCCAATACACGTTCTCAAAGGTGCTGTCCTGTTGGGAGGCATGCTGCTGTGGTCCCCCTTGATTGCTGCTTCTGCCCTTGTCGGCAGCCTGAGCTCAGAGGCATCACAGCCTCTGGGCCCGAGCTGAGCACAGCAGGGAACTCCACCAGAGTCTTCAGCCACTTGCTGCTTGGTGGGCACACCCGCAATCCTGAGCTGGGTCACGGAGCTCTGCGGCCTGGGTCCCAGTGCTCAGCTCCACTCCTCACTCCGTGGTCAAAAGTGCTCCCCTGTTGGGAAGTGAGCTTTTGGACCCCCGCCCCAGCTTGTCCTCTTCCTCTGCATGGGTTGATGGCTCCTATGTTGAATCCTGCAGCTACCTCTGGGGTCTCCAGCACACCAATGGTCTGTGGCCCCCGCTGGTGTGGGTACTTGTAAAAGGTTTTTCTAGCTGCCTTTGTCTTCTCTGGACCGGCTGAGCCTCCTGCCAGCCTTCCCCCTGCCTGGGATTACAACTCACCAAGTTTCGCACTGTGTGTTGCGTTTCCTTTCTTTTTCTGGCTGTACCTCCAAGCTGTGTGGATCTTCTTACTTCAGCAATGTCCAGTGACCTTCCTGTTCCTCTCCCTATAATTCTGTGTCTCCTGGTTTGTTCCTTTGCTGGATCGGTCCCTCTCCTTACTGCACCTTATACCAGCTCTCCGCGGTTCGGCCATCTTCTCCCTCCCAGCTACTTTTTTTTTTATATATATATTTATGTATTTTGGAGAGGGGACATAGAAATAGACAGCTCTCATCCACAGTGCACTGCTGCTATGCCTGCAGTCAAACAAAGTGCATCAGAGCTAAAAGTGGAGGCAGTGTGTGGGAGAAGTACAGTAGCCTGAGTCATGACCACTGCTCCCAGACCTACCCTCTTGCCTATATAGTTTTCTACCTTCTAATTAACAAGCAGATGTGTTATGGTATTATACAAAACATTCAGAAATAATTTGTTTCCACATTAGTATTAGTTCAAAAATTGTGTGATTTTAATAACAGGATCATTGTGACATAGTTTTTCAGAAAAAAAATGATGACATCATTTTGTGTTGGGGACGGGTTTTTATTTGTAATCTTTTTGGTAGAAATTACTACAAATAATTTCTGAATATTTGATCTATTCTTTGGCTGAGTTGCTTTCTACCATTTGATGAATCATAAGTTAACATAGATTTGCTATTGTATTTCCTTATATGTGTAAAAAATTTGAACTCTGTGATTTTCAGTCGTATATTACAAAAGTATGTACTAAGTGACTTTTACCGACCTTTATATGATGAACTGGTTGATGTTGATAGTTTGGTTAGTCAAATTTTCTAGGTAACTACTGCATCTAAGCTCCATATTCCTCAGAATGCATTTAACTTTTCCATGTTAATTTTTTGTGGTTATTGAATATGGTTGATATTTACCATGTTGTGCAATTTGTTTTGTCAGTAACATACTAAATTTTATTTTTTATGAAATAAACAGGTTAGTATTTACACAGTAGTATGTACTTAATGGAAATGTGACATGCACTGATTATATTAGCTGTTTAAAAAAATAGCATTTAGCCACATGCTGTGACATTATTTTAGACTTTTATGATTTCACAGAATTATAGTGAGTTTTTTTTTTTCTAAAAATGATTGCCTTGAGGCAAATAAGCAAAGCTGCTATTGATATGACTCTGAGTCTCTATTTCCATTGCCATAGCTCATGGAATATATCTTGATTAATCAAACATCCTTCATCTGACACGGGGAGCTTAACATTCATTTACAAGTGCACAATAGGCTTCAATTTTATGCTCACAATATTTTCTTACTCTAACTCATCTCCTTTTACAATAAATCCATAAAATGAAAATCTTTTATTTAGAGAAGATTTTTAATAAAAATGATATGTGCATTGACTGATAGTTGTAGACTCTCACTAAGATGCTGTTGCTCATTTTAATCTAAATTTTGCATATATGTTTACCGATACTTTGTTATCTTTAAGTTGGCAGCTTGTATTGCTGAAAGAAGCCTGAATGACTTAAAGCAAGAAAATAAAAGGAAAATGTAAGTATATCAGTGGTAACACTTGAAAACTTTGGTTATTTTATTCTGCTTTATAAAATAGTTAATTATTTTGTAAGGATAAATAGGAAAGGGTACAGTGATTCTTACATATTTTATTTTGAAGTATTTACTCATTTTGTGGCTGTTGTTTGTTTTAAATACTTGGGTCACTGGAATATTATTTGAAAGAACACATCTTTCCTACAAAACTTTAGTTTTCCATCTTTGATATTAATATGAACGAAGTTAGGTAGCTAGTTCATTTTCACTATTTTGAAAGCATCAGAAATATCCAAACCAAGTGGAAAATGCAATTAAAATTTCACATTTTGAAAGTGAAATTCCAAAGATATTTCCATTATTGTTTAAGTGATATCAAGAAAATGAAAAGAAATTTCACAAATAACAAAAATTCTGTTGGTAGCTCTAATAAATAGAATGAAATAAAGCTTTGAAATTATAGTCCTGTATTGCACAGTCAATTTTTTAAAAATTACTAGACATTCTTAGTTTCTGATTGAATTTGTTCATTCATCTCTTGGGCTGTTATTTAATCCTAAAATATTTTTTTGGAGAAAAAAATTGTTGAAGTAATATTTATACTTCTAAGGTAGTGTTATTTCTATTATGTGAATATTTGGTATATTTTTGCTTTAAATATGATGATACTGTCAGGCCAGTTCAGGGACGTAAAGAAGACATGCATGATTGCATTATTCCTTACATGCATCTCTGATCACACACACACACACACACCACTGATTCTACTTTCCTCGGCAGATTGCTCCTGCCAAGTAGTCCTTGACTCATAAAAGTGGGTTCATTTGCTTGATTGATCAGAGTGACTGCTCAGGTCATCCTTGACTTCTGGTTTTATATATTGTGTTTTAGTAAGCTTTTAATTAGTATTTAAAGTACTGACTAGTGATATCTTAGGAAGGAAGATTTATTTTGGCCAACAGGCTCTAGATATGCTATCTAAAATTGAGTGGCCTCATGGGTCCAGGAGTGGTAAGGGTGGAGAACAATGGAGAGCCCATTCATTACCAAGCAGAGAAGGAAGCAGAGAGCGATGTGAAGCATACTGTGCCTCTGTAACCTACCTGCCCTCTCTTGAGAAGCACCTTCCCATGGTGATCCATTAGTGCCTTGGGATTTCTCATTAGGCTCATGCACAGCCCAGTTGCCATGAATAGATTTAATCTCCACCATCAATTCAGAGTATTGTTAATAAATATTGGAATATAAATGGCATGAATTTAAGGATCTAAATTGTTAATTTTATATTCATTCTATTGCTGAATATTGGCAGTTTTCTTATAAACCTTATTCTTCTATTTTAGTGGGGTTTTTTTGTTGTTGTTTTCTGTGATGCTTTGTTTTCAGTTTAAGGATTCTCCCATCCTCTCCCATTCTTCTTTCCCCATTCCTCCTAACCATTTCTCCCATTGGTTCACAATGTTATAGTCCTTCAGGAGTAGTCACAAGTCCGACATTCTGTCTTATAATGTATATCCTGAAACAATGGGAATTTACTCACTTGGGAGTCCTTCTTTTATTTAGGAGTAGAGATACAAACAGCAGTATTTATTCACTCCTAGTATTCTACTTTCCATTATGCATTTGATCTATGAGAAAAAAAATATGTATTTGTTTTGTGTAGTTGTATAACATTGCCTTATTTCAGAGAGAACATACTGCATTTCTTTTCCTTTTGAAACTTGTTTTTTCCCTAAGCATAGTGCTCTCCTCTCCAATTGCAAATAGTAGATTGTTGCTAATGGTAGATTTTCATTATTTTTTAATGGACATATATTATTCGATGAAGTAGATATACCACTTTTTTATAGCCATCCCAATTTCTATGGACATAAGATTATTAGTATATGATTGCTATCATGGATTATGCTGCTGTAAATATAGGTATGCAGGTCCCTTTCTCATATTCAGATTTCAATTCACGTGGCTATATTCCCAGAAGTGGGATACCTCAGTCATATGGCAGATCAGTTTCCTCTTGCCAAAGCACTCTCCATACTGATCTCCATAGTGGCTGGACAAGGTATACTCCCCATCAATATGGAGCAGGTTTGCCCTTTCCCCCTCATTCTTATGAGAGGTGGTATTAGTAGATTTCTGTGTGTAATTCTTTCTCACTGGAGTGAGGTGGGACCTCAGTATGGTTTGTGTTTGCATTTCTCTAATGGCTATGGAGCCTGAGCGCTTTTTCATATGTTTGCCAGCCATTTGAATTTATCCTTTTGACAAATGCCTGCTCATGTCCTTCATCCATTTCCTTATGGAGTTGTTTGTTTTGCTGTTGTTTGAGTATCTGAAGCTCTCTGTAAATCTTGGATGCTACTCTACTATCTGTTGTGTATTGTGCAAAGAATTTTCCATTTGGTTGATTCAGACTGCTTTTCCCTGTGCCATAAAACCTCAAGTACACTGCACTTGACCCAAGTCAGGAATTTTTATGTAGTTGTTCACTCCCTAGATAGATTGAATAGTTAGGGAAGTGAGGAGTTGAATCCAGGAGCTTACTGGGTTTTTCCATGTGGGTGGCATGGGTACAAACAATTAAGACCATTACCTTCTGCTTCTCCCAGAAGTTGAAAGAGAGCAGGATCTCAAGAGCAGCATCTGAGACAAAGGCCAGCAACCAAGTGGATATCAACATTGCCGATATTAGCTTTACCTGGAGCACCACAATGCCCATTCCGTATTTCAGGATTTGTGTTGACTTTATATAACAAATCCAATGCAATAATGATAAGCCTACTATGTATATTTGGGCAGTGGTGGAAAACATTAGTGCTCATTTATTTGTGTATAAATATTATTCATGTCAGTTTGCATCTATTTTGTTGATGAGATATGTCTGCCATAGGCAATAGATAGATGAGTTTTGCTTTTTGATCTGGTCTGTTAATCAGTGACACTCTCATGATGCATTTAAACCATTTACATTCAGGGTTAATACCAATAGGTAGTAATTTGGTGCTGTCATTTTAACAATGCATTGTTCATTGTTCAATGTTCAATGTAGTCTTCTTTTCTTGTTTTATTGGGATATTCTCCATGTTTGTCTTTGATTTGGGCAGGTGCTATTCGTTTTCTCTCTCAATAGAACAACTTTAAGTTTTGTTTTAGGGCAGGTCTGGAAGAGACAAACTTAGATTTTCTTATTGTGGAAGAATTTTCTTTCCTTTTCAAAAACAAAAGAAAGCTTTGCTGGGTACATTATTATGGGCTTACATTTTTTTCCTTGTAGAATCTGAAATATATCACTCTAATCTCTTCAGGCCCATAGAGTTTTCTATGAGATGTCAGTGGTGAGGTTGATTGTGTTGCCTCTGTATGTTAATTGCTTTTTTCACCTGCATATTAATGGATCTTTACTCTGTTTTCTACTAAATAGAGCTTGATTATCATTTATTCTGGCCAAGATCACTTTTGGTCAAAGATTTTGGGAGTTCTGTGCCCCTCCTGTATTTTGTTTCCAGTTCGTTCTCCATATTAGGGAAATTTTCATTTATTATTTCATTGAATACATTTTAAAATCCAGTGTCTCTTTCTGCACCTTCTGGAATTCCCATAACTCTTATATTTGGCCTTTTAATAGTGTGTCTTGGCCCCAGCGCAATAGCGTAGTGGATAAAGTCCTCGCCTTGCATGTGCTAGGATCCCATATGGTGCCGGTTCTAATCCCCCATTTTTGAGATTTCTTCCTCAGTTAACTCTGAGGTTCCTTTATAGGGGAGACATCAGTAATATTGTGCCTGTGTCTCTTCTTTGGCTTTTCAGCATTGCACATCTGGCTAGCAGATACCTTTCCTTAGGGGACACTGCTAAGCTGTGTTGCCCACTGGTCTACAGGTCAATTTTACTTAATTGCATTTAGTACCTGATTCTTTCTTCACATTCAGTTGTGCCAGTGAATTTCATTCCCAAGTTCTTGTGTTAGACTCCCACCATGGTCTCTGTAGTCCCAGCTTTCTGTTCTCCACTTTCTACCCCGTATGATCCTCTGCTATGGCTTTACCTTTGCTTATACAGCCTTTTTCCTACTTTCAGGTTGAACAGTGCTTTTGAGTATAGTCACCAACTATCCTAATTTATAGGGTTGTCAGCAGTGCTGCTCTTGCTGGAACCTGCTGGCCATTAGATCTGAAGGCCACCAAGACCTATTTTGGGTGGAACCCATGATACACCATTTTGTTATTATTTTCCCTGTGAAATTAGTATAATACATTGTCCCAGAACTGACAATGACTGACAGTGACTGCAACCCACTGTTGTTTCTTTAGCTGCTCAGCCTTATCCTCAGTACACAAAATGGCATCCCATGTGGCACTCATTGGAGTCTGGTTGATAGATCTAGTTGATAGATCTGGGACTACCTAGACCTATCTTGGGTGGATTCTGTAGAATGTCAAGTCAGTACTGTTTTCCCTATTGAATCAGTGCAGTACATTGAGCCAGAAATTAGCTTGTTCCTGACTCAGTGCATACACAACTCTCATTGGTCTTCCTCCACAGCCCCACATCTTTTTTTCCAAGTACACAGAAAGGCACCTGATGTGACAATGGTGGGGGTCTGAGCCATAAAATCCACCATTTTCCTGAACCTGACTGATTAAATAATCATGTAATGGTCATATCATCAGGGTTTCTTTAGCATTGATAATTTAATAGGCCCTTTCAAAATCAAGGAGAGTGTACACAGGCCTCATCTCTAGAGGGACAGGTGTCAAAGGATTTCTGACTGTCTGGACCTTATGTAGTTTTTAAAAACATTCTTCTTTCCCATACCCGTGGTCATTATAGTTTCATGTACTTCCAAATGTGGTGGCTTTATTTCTCTTAATGCTTGCACAACACCTGATATAGTGAAATGCTTCTCAAGTGGCATTTACTATAGTATGTGGAACATAAAACATTTGCTGAGCCCCTGAGTTCCATAGGTAATTCACTAATGGTCATAAAGGTCCAGAGTCATCTGTTTGGGATTTGAAATATCACATCAATCAAGATGGATAGTGTAGTATCAAAGAACCACTATCCATGAGCCTTGCAACTGGATCAGATCACAGTCACATATCACATGCTGTTGTTTGGGTCAGACAGTATATGTGATGGTGGTCCCAAATATTTGTTTTACCTGTTGACATGATAAGTATACTAGTTTAAGTATATTTTCAGAATTTATCCTTGTTGTTCAGTGACACAAGACTTGACTTAGTTTCTCTGTTTCATTTGCATTTTTATTCAATAGGAATTTTAGAACCTTTTTGCATCCCTGTTCAGTCCTTAAGATCAGGCTTTAAGACATTTTCTGGTACAATCATCAATAGGAATTTTAGAACCTTCTGCATCCCTGTTCAGTCCTTAAGATCAGGCTTTAAGACATTTTCTGATACAATCTAAGGGCTCCATAAGTACTTGTCACTGCAGGTAGTACGCACACTAATGGAAATAGGCAGCGCTGATTATACTACTAGCAAAATTTACTTTGGGTGTAATATAGTTTTGTTTCTTTGTGATATGACCTGAAAGCCTAGTCAAGATTTTAAAAACTGATTTGAAAATGATTTATTCATTTACTAATTGAAAATCAGCATTAGAGAGAAGGAGAGGGATCTTGTATCTGCTGATTGATTCTTCAGGTATCTACAACAGTCAGGGCTGTGCCTGGCTGAGCAACTACATGTGGGATTCCCACATCGATAATCACCAATCTAAAATGTCTGGAACACAGTTCATTGTGCCTGACTCCAGTGTAACAAATATAATGCTGCTTTATATAGGAGTCTGGATAAATATTATATATGTGTATAATTTCATTTTTTTTTACTTTAAAAATCTTATTTCTGTGCCAAATTCATACACAAATCTCTGGAGACTGTTGTGATAGCAAGATTATTTTAAGAGGTGTTGCTTTGAAATTTGAGTTTGTTATGTTAATTTTGTATCAGAAATGCTTGCATATTAGTTTTCATGTTGTGTTTGTAGTGATAATTATGGATATTTTTATGGGAGGTTCCAGTTTTGGTACAGTTAAAAACATTAAAGTCTTTTCTGTATGACATGCCTTGAATGTATTATAAATGTTCACTTTTGCTTTAAGGTACCTGATGGTTGAGGAACACTACCAGCTTGATCAAAAGGCTGATGTGTCACTTGAGGATGATCGTAACTATAGAACAAAAGAAATCTTGATCTATAGGTATTAAATGCCTTTTTTCTTGTTGCTGTAATGTGTCTAAAGCTCACTTTTATTTTTAAAGTAATATTAACATTAGTGAAAGAAAAAAAATTAGAATCTCTGATTTAATTCTTACAGTGTGCTTTTATGAAGTCAGTTTTATCAGGAATCCTTTTGGTGTTTTAATTAATATTTTCAAATAGTTTGTTCCTGTAATTACGTATTAATAGTGGAATAATTACTTTTTCTTCATAGAAAGAGAGTTGAAGATCTTGAACAAGAACTGGATAGAACCATTCGTAATTCTCAAAGATTGGTATGTATGTGTGTGTGTGTGCATTCATTCATTTGTATAGTTTTTTATATTAGTGTGTTTATATGGATTGAAAGAGAAATGGAATAGATTGACCAGTTGTATGCCTTTATTTTGTGCTTAGAGATATTTTCACATTTTCAGGGATTCAAATAATGTGAAATAAAAAATCTTAGAGTTATATCTCCTTGGAAAATGAAACACATTGCACTCAATAAAAGAAAGATTTTAGAACATTAATGGGGTCTCATACTAAACCAGGTTAGTTATCTGTGAAAAATACATCTGTTTTTGTGGACAATTATTCCAGGAGAACATAAAAAGTAGAAGTTTACCATTTAAACTTGTTAATTACCTTTACATGTAAAGCATAATAGATAATATGTCCATCGAATTTTACATTAGAGGTGTTTATGACTTTGGAGTTGCTTGATGTATTTTTTTTGTCAGTCATTTCCAATGTTTATGATGCATGTACTTCTTATAAGAAACATTTAATTTTTTTGTTTTTTAGATACTTTCTTATGAGAAAGAAGCACATATCAATTGGGTAAGTTTCAGACTGCCTTAAATATTTTATCTGCCTTTTGTGGGATATTGCCCCTGGATCTCTGCCTGCTATGCCCATGCTGGAGGCCATAGGCACATGGTACACCACCATGTCCTTGGCTGAGACCCCAATCTGGCATGTTCACTGGACATGCAGCAAGAGTGATGGGCTGCATCCCAATCTCTCTTCTCTGCCCCTTTAATGAACTGTGCTAGGACTTCCTTTATAAAGAACCCTAGGAAGTCAAATGTTACATTCATTCTGCTTTTCAGCAGGTAAGGAGTTTGACCTGAGACACAGCTAACTTTCTGTGCTTCCTGACCTTCAACTTAATTGGAGGGTTCAGAGAGACAGACATATCTAGTAGCCTATCACAGTATCGTGGTTTGGTGGAAGTATTGTCAGGACCACCTTTCTGCCTGCTCCTTTTCCTACCCTTTGTAAGCGTGTGACTTCTTTCAAATAAACCGACATCCCCTACTATCAGTTTGTCTCCCTTGTTTCTGCTGCAGAGGATCACTGTGACCTCACTCTTCAGCGATCTCAGGGCCTGCTGAACACAAGACCCCCGAGATTAGTTACCCCATGAAATGATGACATGTCTTTTGCAAACTTGATTGTTGCATGCATTTTGTTGTGAAAGATGTTTAAGACCTTTTTTTATTGCCTGAGTAGTATTCATTTGATAAATGAGTCTTAAAAACATTATTTGAGTAAGAATTGCCAGGGAGAGAAGAAAAAGGAGAAACAGAGACAGACAACCCTGCACATAACTGCTTTTTGTCCCGAGAACCTACAATGATTGTGGCTGGGCTGTGGCTGAAGCTGAGAGCTTGGAATTCAGTCCATATCTCTCATGTAGATGGCCAGGGTTCCAAATACTCCATTACCACTGCTTCAGAGAGCATGATCAGGAATCCAGGACAAGGAGATGGAGCCATAAATTGAACCCAAGTTCTCTAAAGTGGGACATGGCTGTCTTTACTGGCAGCTTGCCTTCAAGGCCCAATAACAGCCCTTACTGTGATCATTCTTTGTGTCTTTACCCTGAGTGTTTCAATTTCCATTACTGAGCAAATGTCACTTTTTCCTTAGCAGACCTCTTAGAAGGTTTTGTAGATGTGAGTGCTCAGTGTTTGAACACAGTGTTTTGGAGTATAATGTGGTCATTGGCTGAAATTTGTCTTAACCTTTGAAAATAAGCTGTAGACTCAGAACTGGATGGACAGTTCATGTGGCAGTAAAGATGCTGCTTAGGATACCTGGTCTTTTGTTGGGCTGCCTGATTTAAGTTCAGGCTCCTCTGCTTCTTATCTAGCTTCCTGCTAATGTGCACTTTAGGTTAGAGCAGCTGATGGTGGAAGAACTTGGTCCCTGACACCCATGTGGAAGACCTAGACCGTATCCTGGGTTCTTCTTTAGCCCAGCCTGTCTCTGGCTGTGTGGCTGATGAGTGAATAAATTTATGGAAAAAAAATCTCAGACTCCTTGGCTTTCATAATAAAATAAATAATCTCAAGAATTTGCCATTAGTTTGTATAGATTTATTTTTTGCATATATCCTTAGTATTATTAGCTTATTACCTGTTACTCAATTTTGTCTTCTATTTAACAAGCAAATGTGTTAAAGTACATTAAAGTACATTAAAGTGAAAGCATTTGGAAACAATGTGTTTACACATTGTTAATAGTTTAATAAATGATGTATTAATATGTTTTCATACAATTATTTAGTAAAAATTGATGACATCATTACATTCTGGAAAAATTTTTACACATGCACTATTTTTTGAAATCAAGGCCTACAAATAAGTAAGGTATCACTTTTGTAAATATTTATGTGACCTATTCTTTGTCCATTGCTCTTTTTAGCATGTACTTAAATGTTAGGTAAATATATGTTTGATACTATATTTCCTTTTATTTGTGAAATGCTTGCATACTATGTTGTTTTTTTAACTTGTGGAAAATTATAGACCTAGTGACAGTACCTACATTTATATGAACAAGCTAGTAAATCTTGTTTTTTTTTTTTGTTTTGTTTTTTTGTTTTGTTTTGTTGTTGGATTTTCTACCTTCCACAAAAATGCATGTAATCTGAGTTTCCTATGAATAATGTACTTTGAGTTTTAGCCTTTTATCAGTACAAATGTAATATGATTTATAGAATTCTGTGAGCTTCATTGAAGTCCAATAGACATTGATCATATCAATTATATAAAAAAGGTGTGTTTTTTACCAGCAAGCTGTGAAAGTGTTTTAGACCTTTATGGTTTCAGAGAATTGCGTTTTTTTTTTTTTCTCTAGAGATGATTGCCTTAAGATAACTGATCAAATTTTCCAAGCTCTATGATTCTAATTCTTTTTCCTTTGCTTGAAGCTTGCATCCTTTTACATAGCCCTTAGCTTATTATTTGCCCAATCAAACTATTCTTGATCCTACATAGAAAGCACCATTTGTTGGCAGGTATTTGCTTACCTGAAACTCATTTATTTTTTCAGTAATTTCTTAAATTCAATGTTAATATACTTAGAACTTATTAAAATTATATGTGCATTGGCTGATATATTTCTGCTTATTTTCATTTAAATTTGCATAGATATTTTAATAATATTTTGTTGTCTTTAAGTGGGAAGCTTATACTGCTAAAAGAAACCTTAATGATCTAAAGAAAAAACTGACTTCTGATATGCAAATGTGAGTATTTTCGTGTTAACATTTTAAAATTTATTGTATTATTATTTTATTAATTAGGTAATTCTGTCATAAGGACAGGTAGCAAATTTTTCAGTGAACCTGGCATATTTCATTGTGAAGTATCTACTAGTGTTTTTTCCATCTGAAATACTTAGGTTCCTGAACTATTACTTGGAAAAAACTTTTGTGATACATCTGTATAAAATTTGGTTTTTCACATTTTCATATTGATGTGGCCCTGAATCAGCAGCTTGTGTTGGGTTACTGATGTGGAAACCACATTTTCCCCCCACTGATGTGATTAGATCTGTTCACTTGTCAGTCAAGTGACTCGCTTGTACAGATGCCTCTCTGCACATGGAACCTGAAGTTGCATATGCCACTCTCCTGCATGCCCCCACCGGAGCCCATGTTGAAGAGAAACTCTCACTGCCTTTCTGGAGATGCAGCACAGACATGTATAGAAAAAAAAATAGGTTTTCAAGCAAGAGTTGCTGGAGTCAGAAGGATGAGATGTTAAGGATGAAGCTTTGACACAGTTATGCTCCAAATATCAGCATCGTTTGACGAATATGTGAAGAGCAATCATCTCAAGTCCTCATTTTGCTGTGTAAAGTGGCATTGTTTTGCAATATTAAGCTGAATGAGAGAATAAACATGTAATGTACAATAGAAGGGGGAAAATAAGTGTACTGTAAGAATGGTCTTTGTCTTCCTGGAATTGATTTATTACCATAGTGTGCTGAGTATTCAGCATTCTTGCTTGTTTTTCTACTCTGAGCAATTAAATTTTTAATGTTTGTTTCAGCTCTGATGATCAAGAACTAAAAAGATTCTTTTAGAAATTACATTTGTAATATAAAATGTTTAAGTAATAAAGTAGGAGGAAAATTTAGCAGAATTGCTTAGTTAAAAAATAAATTACCATTGAGATCAAGTGGGTCACATTATGATGAAAAGCATATGTTTCTCAGACCCATGAAGTTTGTGTTTTAATCCTGGCACTTGTCATTTTTTATACTTCATTTAAACAACTTGCTCAGTTGCAAAATGATGGAGTGGGATCTGCTGGCTTTGATAAGCTCTTCCATTTCAGTAGTATTTCTATTCAGGGTAGTCTCATTTTGAAGTGGAAAAAAAAGCAATTACAAGCTTCAGTAGAACACACTATCCCTCAGCAACAAACATTGGCTTTCCCAGGATAAATACTGGGAGATACAGAAAAATGTTTTGATCAGAATAATCCTAGAAGATCTGCTTCTACAAATATTGAGTTGAGTAGCTAATTTATGGCAATGGTAATTTTCTTGAAGTGTGGGTGGTTTCTCTTGGAAAAGTAACTTAGAGATGCTTTTTTTTATTTGCAGTTTATCTGAAAGTGTATTTAAGTTGGAACATTTACAAAAAGATTCTCGGGTGCTTGAAATTCCAGATAAAACCTTTGACCGAGGTACACTATTTTTCTTAACCCCCGTTACAAAATACATGTTAAATCATTATACATTCTGATTGTTAATTTACGTTACTATAACTTAATATGGTTATTTAGAAATATTTTAGATTCTGGAACTATGAAAGATCTCTTCTAAGCTCTCCTTTGAACTACAAGGTTTGAGGTTTTATTACCATCCCACTAATGGAAAGGTTTTCTGCCTTCCTTTCTCAGTGGGGCTTTGGAGGATGGTAAATGTTCAGTGCTTTGACCTTTAAAAGCCAAATGCTTGACATGTTAGGTATTACTAGTTTTTGGATATGAATTAAGGAGTGCTTAAATGGAAAAGCATTCGATTGTTTATTATCAGATGCATGTTAAATTTTCATGCATATTGTATTAGATGCTTGAATTTTCATAAAGTAATTTCATAAAAATGAGAATTAAAATAATTGGCTTTTAATTATTTAAAAGGTAGAAAAGCTTAATCTGAGTATGGCTGCAATAATTAAAGCAAGAGAGGACTATTATAAGATATTTTATGTTACTATTGTAAGATGTATTTTATGTTTCTATCCATTCATTATTGCATTAGCATATTTAATTATCTCAAACTATTTTAGTAAGTAATTAAAATTTGGGGTTTAACTCAATTAGATTTTTGCAGCATTGAAAATAAGTTTTATAATTATATAGAATCACATTTTAATAACCTCTTAAAACATTACAAAATACACTTTGCGGATACAAGTTTCATTAAAGTTAGTCTTTTTCTATATTTAAAAAATATCAAATATTACAAATTTGAAGTAGCAACAAGATTGGAAAGGGGAAACCACATAGAATAAATTTTTATCTGAATCTAATAAAAAAGTCCTGGGGAGGGTAAATAATGTTTCATTCTGTTGTAAATGACTTATGTCAGTTACACTTCATGAAATATTGCATGCTTAACAATTGTTATTTTTATGGTGTTTAAGTTTGTTTTTTATCATTGAATTTTAGCTTTGGAAGGATAACCATTATTTCACAGTAGTTTGCAAAATGGTAGACCTTTAGTTTGTTTACAGAAAAAGTGCTGAATTAGTATGTATAAATTGACTATTCACTGATGAATCAAAAGTAGTTCTTGTTGCCTTAGAATATATTTTGTGTTTTCTATTTTGCAAATCAGAAGCACTTTATAAGTGGCTCAGATGTGCTTCCATATTGCAACCTACATGAACCAAAACATAAAAGCATGCTGCCATTAAAAATTAAGCAGAATCAAACTGCATGCCCCTTAAAACTTCCTACCACTCTGAACTATATTGAGCATATTTTGCTTAACCTCTATGTTAACTTAAGTATAATAATTATTTTATTGAACAAAGTTTGATTAAATTCTGTCTGGTAGTAGCACAAATAAAGGTAGTTAATGGTCAGAGCATACATTAACCTTTAAAATGGTAATAGCATAACTCAATGGTAATTGTGGAAATGGCCTTCCAAATTTGTAGTATAGCTAAATGAAGCTATGAAAGAACTAGTGCTTATGTGGAATCCCAGCACATCAAAGGGGAGGGTGGAGCATATTGAGCCATCATGCTGGAACACTTTCCTTTGTATTTTCATCTCATTCTTAAAATGATCTTTAAAATACCAATTTAGAAAACACAGATTCCTTATACTTACTGTGAGTTAGTTACCTTTGGAAAAGAGCTGTATGACATCAAATACATACAGATATCGATTCTTCCCTTATATATATTTTTTCTCACATATGTATTTTTTTTCTTAGACGTTATACTACACTACATATTTAAAAATGTTTTTGACCCATAATTTTGCTGTTAAAAAGCAATTTGTTATACTATGTAATAAATTTTATTAAGAAAACATAATAGGACAACAACATAATAAAGTCATCATTTGATAAATCATTAGTAGAATATAAAATTTCAGAAAACCAATTTCCACATTGTAATCATGATATTTTTATTATACCAAGTCACAAAATAAAATTAACTATTTAGAGTTAAGTAATTATGAATTCCTCTTATAGACAGGATTTAGAGACTGAAATCATTTGATATTTTGGACACCAATCGAGATTGTCTGCTCTGCATTTTAATAGCTACCTGGAGTGTAAGCAGTAGATGCTGGTCTTTCTGTTTCCTACCTTCTTTATAAAGGCTCTAGTGCCTTTAAAAAAATCTGTACCTTGAGCTTTCTTCTTGTGATAGTTTGCCATTTTTGTTCATTGTTTAGTGACTGTTCACATTGAAATGTGTCAACATTTTTTTGGTGATCTTAACAGATGTAACTCATCTAAAGAGTCTCTGAAATTTGTGCATAGTCCTGTTAATGCTGCCATTCTGGCAATACATTGAAGATGATGATCAGGTTGAAATGTTCAGGTTCCAGGTGACGTAAATGAGTGCTGTTGTAGTGAGTGAGTGAGTATGCGTGTGTGTTTTCCCCAGGGCGGGGAGTTTGAGGGCTCTTAGTTTTCCAAAATGTCTTGTAGCTGTGCAAGTGGCTCAGGTGTAGGTCACATTATGTGTGAGCCTCAGATTGATCTTGGGTTGGCGTGGTATCAGTCAAGTAGCAAATGAAAATGCCTGGTGGGACAAGGATGTTGGCACCTGGCCGAAGTGATGGATTGTGGAATCTGGTGAATCGGGAGAGGAGTGAGCAAGTCAGGATGCTGAGAGGTCGGAGAAGTAGCACTTAGGTCCGAGGTCTAAGGTGAGCTGCAGTGGGAGTGACTAGGCGAGGCAGCAAGGGAAGAAGGGTCAAGGGTTGTACTCCCAGGAATGGATGTCCTGGGACACTAAGCAGTTCCCGATTGTAGAGTCCAGGAACACGTATTGCCAAGTGGGGACTAAGGTTCGCCAGTATTTGCTGAAGGAGGAATAGGCAAGCAGGAGCAGAATGGCAGGAAGAAGAGAGGTGCTACTCTCTTGACAACTTCTCAGTGCTGCTGCAGCAGGGGAGTTGCTAAGTACCAGCTGGAGAAACCTCAGCTTCATTTGGCAGTAGAGAATTTGGCACAGCACGAGTTGCAGCAGCCTCAAGGTATTCTTGTGGCCATCCATACAGATGCAGGTGTGAAGCTGGTTTCTGCAGCGACTTGGAGCTGGGAGATATCACAGTGTGCCTTGCGATCCAGAAACATCCCGAGAACAAAATGATAAGACCCATGATTTTCATGATTTTCTTTTTTTTTTTTTTTCCAAATAACGTCTAGGTCAGAACCAATCTTCGCAAGAATGGTTGAACAATACTAAGCAAGACGATCTGGAGGTAGGTCCTGACAGCGTAATTTTACCCGTGTGTGTGCATGGGAGCTTTCTGATCTGTCCTTTTTTTGCAGAACAGACATGCCCCTAGTAATTCATTTTCCACAGAAATCTGTTTCTTTTCTGAGTCAACACCTCTCAGGGAGTAGTAGCCCAGTGTGGCAGGAGATTGCATTGCCCCCTTTGGATTTCTATTTGAATAATTTGACCTAATGTTGTGAGAGTCTACCTTCCTGAGTTTTCACTTTGGTCCTCTGCCACATCTCAAGTGAGATGCCCACTTGTCCTTTCCCTTCTCGGCATAAGCATGCTAGGTAGTGTACATTGGGGTTCTCCTGGCCTGTGCCTGTGCATTGTCTTTAGCCAGAATATTGCTGTGTTGACGAGACCTGCTTTCTGTTCTTTCACCACACAGTTGTGGTCTCTAAAACCCATCTGATGTTTCTCTGGAGCAGTTAGTCTGTATAATAGGGATTTCTTTGGATGATGCCCCTAAATATTTGTGTATAAATGTTGCCTTTTGTACTGTTACTGAGGCTGGATTTATGTTACTTTGTTACAGACCTGCCACATAACTGCCATAACTGCGTCCCCCAATCCCTGCAAGGGCGAAGGACCATGTGATGCCCACATGGCAACAACTATGCCTCATCCAACCGAAGGGCCATCTGCTCCTCAGAATTCTAACCTGAGGATGGAACCTCCTCCCAGTTTGCCTCCGGCCGAATCTCATGAATGCGTTCCTGGCGCAAACTTTGTGACGATGGATCATTCTGGACCAAACCGCCTGGCTCAATACTTTATGAGTATGTGCTTGGATATATTTCGGGATGTTTTACTTTTCCTTTTATAAGGATGTGGTTTTTTTGAATTTTTTTTTTATTACATTGAAGCTATGGAGTTAAACACTTGTTTGTAATTCACAGAGATGCTCACTTGAGTATTGGCTCATCTAGTCATAAAACCAAAAATGAATCTCATGCCATGTGAGTGAACCATGTCTTCTCAGCCTTGGGAAGGGAGCCAGCCAGCCATAGCCAGCCTTAATGCGAATCATCTGAATGATGGGCAGTTGTATACAGATTGTAATTCTTCAGACACCCACTTGCTTCCTTTTGCCCTCCTATGTGAACACGGGTGTTGTTTCACTCTATAGTGGTATATAGAAACCACTTATGCTGGCTGCTACTGGAGATGATCCTAATTTCCATTTTCCACTTAATGACTAGGTGAAATGGTCTTTGGTGAGTAGCTCCTGTGCAGTCCTAGTCTATATACAACCTACTGCGTGTAAGGCTGCTTCGATCATGTTTGGCCTCATTATTCCTGAATCTTTTGGCTTCTGTGGGTCACTTCAGATAAGAGACAGACAAAAAGCTGGGGGTGCAGGGGAAATTGATTGCTGGACTCTTCACACCCACCATTCACAAAGACACAGGTGACTGCAGAAGGAATCATCGTGTACCAAATGCTGGGCAAAAGTCCATTCACTGTCTTGCCTGATGTCATTTCTCCCCGTGCTTTGGGAATGTAAGGCCAATGAAAATGAGTTTTGTGGGGCACGTTTTCAGATACACTTTTGGATGCAGCCAAGTGTTTGCCCACCTTTCAGGCAGTCCTACTTGCATTTAGCTAAGATGTCCCGAGCCAGACTACTCTTTTCCCATCGCTCATTTCCTTCAGCAACTTGATGGCAGTGTCTGCAGTTGGGCAATCTAGGTATGTGGGTATGCATGGTGAGTAGACAGCAGGAAGAACTTTCAAAAGACAATGAAAACATTGATCAGAGATTGCGTCAGGAAAGGCTGTCTATTGGGGTGGGAAGCATACGGTTATCTGGTGGCAAGATTTGGTTTATAGTGTGTTGTTGTTGGTTGTACGATTTAACGGACAAGCATTATTAGAGTGAGCGTGAGGGTCGGAGGTGATCTTGGACGCTTGGATCAGTGTGCACATGGCTGCCATGGCACGGTGTAGGGGGTGCTGGCAGCGCCGTGGGCACACTTTGAGACTCTGTATCCTTGGACAAGCCATGGCATATTTGTTTAGAAAATTGGGGTTCTGTCAAGGATTATTTTTCTTGACCTGAAAGGCAGGGCTACAGAGAGGAGGCACAGGGCTGAATGGGCTGGGCTGTGTGTTGTGTCCCTGGATGCTTCTGTTAGTTTGTGTTGTGGAGAGTAGCTGATGCTTAGGGAAGAGGTAGTAGAGTTACAGAGAGAAAAGACGTGACAAGAGAGCTTGCATCCTCTGCCTGACTCCAGAAAAGCCACCATAACCACAGCCAAATCCGAGTCATTCTGATGGTGGGAACCAGGAGCGTCTTCCGAGTTTGCCGTGTGTTTGCAGGGGCCCATGGCCTTGGGCCCACCTCTGCTGGTTTTCCTAGCAGAGGAAGCAGGGAGCGGGATCCGAAAACAGAACAGCAGCCAGTGCTCCACATGGTGGCCGTGAGTATGTTGGTGAAGCCTGTGCTTAATGGATATGATGCATCTGATACATTGTGCATTCCCAATATGCCATCTCACAGTCATCACTATTCAGTGGCCACATGGCGAGTGTAGGTGTGTTTCAGGAGGATGGATATTGGCAGTTGTTGAGGAGGAACCTTGCTTGGGTGTCTCAGATGGAAGGCCAGGCACCATGAAGCTGGCAGTACGTTGAAGATGATGATCAGGTTGAAATGTTCAGGTTCCAGGTGACGTAAATGCGTGCTGTTGTAGTGAGTGAGTGAGTATGCGTGTGTGTTTTCCCCAGGGCGGGGAGTTTGAGGGCTCTTAGTTTTCCAAAATGTCTTGTAGCTGTGCAAGTGGCTCAGGTGTAGGTCACATTATGTGTGAGCCTCAGATTGATCTTGGGTTGGCGTGGTATCAGTCAAGTAGCAAATGAAAATGCCTGGTGGGACAAGGATGTTGGCACCTGGCCGAAGTGATGGATTGTGGAATCTGGTGAATCGGGAGAGGAGTGAGCAAGTCAGGATGCTGAGAGGTCGGAGAAGTAGCACTTAGGTCCGAGGTCTAAGGTGAGCTGCAGTGGGAGTGACTAGGCGAGGCAGCAAGGGAAGAAGGGTCAAGGGTTGTACTCCCAGGAATGGATGTCCTGGGACACTAAGCAGTTCCCGATTGTAGAGTCCAGGAACACGTATTGCCAAGTGGGGACTAAGGTTCGCCAGTATTTGCTGAAGGAGGAATAGGCAAGCAGGAGCAGAATGGCAGGAAGAAGAGAGGTGCTACTCTCTTGACAACTTCTCAGTGCTGCTGCAGCAGGGGAGTTGCTAAGTACCAGCTGGAGAAACCTCAGCTTCATTTGGCAGTAGAGAATTTGGCACAGCACGAGTTGCAGCAGCCTCAAGGTATTCTTGTGGCCATCCATACAGATGCAGGTGTGAAGCTGGTTTCTGCAGCGACTTGGAGCTGGGAGATATCACAGTGTGCCTTGCGATCCAGAAACATCCCGAGAACAAAATGATAAGACCCATGATTTTCATGATTTTCTTTTTTTTTTTTTTTTCCAAATAACGTCTAGGTCAGAACCAATCTTCGCAAGAATGGTTGAACAATACTAAGCAAGACGATCTGGAGGTAGGTCCTGACAGCGTAATTTTACCCGTGTGTGTGCATGGGAGCTTTCTGATCTGTCCTTTTTTTGCAGAACAGACATGCCCCTAGTAATTCATTTTCCACAGAAATCTGTTTCTTTTCTGAGTCAACACCTCTCAGGGAGTAGTAGCCCAGTGTGGCAGGAGATTGCATTGCCCCCTTTGGATTTCTATTTGAATAATTTGACCTAATGTTGTGAGAGTCTACCTTCCTGAGTTTTCACTTTGGTCCTCTGCCACATCTCAAGTGAGATGCCCACTTGTCCTTTCCCTTCTCGGCATAAGCATGCTAGGTAGTGTACATTGGGGTTCTCCTGGCCTGTGCCTGTGCATTCTCTTTAGCCAGAATATTGCTGTGTTGACGAAACCTGCTTTCTGTTCTTTCACCACACAGTTGTGGCCTCTAAAACCCATCTGATGTTTCTCTGGAGCACTTAGTCTGTATAGTAGGGATTTCTTTGGATGATGCCCCTAAATATTTGTGTATAAATGTTGCCTTTTGTATTGTTACTGAGGCTGGATTTATGTGACTTTGTTACAGACCTGCCGCATAACTGCCATAACTGCGTCCCCCATTCCCTGCAAGGGCGAAGGACCATGTGATGCCCACATGGCAACAACTATGCCTCATCCAACTGAAGGGCCATCTGCTCCTCAGAATTCTAACCTGACGATGGAACCTCCTCCCAGTTTGCCTCCGGCCGAATCTCATGAATGCGTTCCTGGCACAAACTTTCTGACGATGGATCATTCTGGACCAAACCGCCTGGCTCAATACTTTATGAGTATGTGCTTGGATATATTTCGGGATGTTTTACTTTTCCTTTTATAAGGATGTGGCTTTTTTGAATTTTTTTTTTATTACATTGAAGCTATGGAGTTCAACACTTGTTTGTAATTCACAGAGATGCTCACTTGAGTATTGGCTCATCTAGTCATAAAACCAAAAATGAATCTCATGCCATGTGAGATCATCTGACCTGAACACGGGTGTTGTTTCACTCTATAGTGGTATATAGAAACCACTTATGCTGGCTGCTACTGGAGATGATCCTAATTTCCATTTTCCACTGAATGACTAGGTGAAATGGTCTTTTGTGAGTAGCTCCTGTGCAGTCCTAGTCTATTTACAACCTACTGCGTGTAAGGCTGCTTCGATCATGTTTGGCCTCATTATTCCTGAATCTTTTGGCTTCTGTGGGTCACTTCAGATAAGAGACAAACAAAAAGCTGGGGGTGCAGGGGAAACTGATTGCTGGACTCTTCACACCCACCATTCACAAAGACACAGGTGACTGCAGAAGGAATCATCGTGTACCAAATGCTGGGCAAAAGTCCATTCACTGTGTTGTCTGATGTCATTTCTCCCCGTGCTTTGGGAATGTAAGGCCAATGAAAATGAGTTTTGTGGGGCACGTTTTCAGATACACTTTTGGATGCAGCCAAGTGTTTGCCCACCTTTCAGGCAGTCCTACTTGCATTTAGCTAAGATGTCCCGAGCCAGACTACTCTTTTCCCATCACTCATTTCCTTCAGCCACTTGATGGCAGTGTCTGCAGTTGGGCAATCTAGGTATGTGGGTATGCATGGTGAGTAGACAGCAGGAAGAACTTTCAAAAGACAATGAAAACATTGATCAGAGATTGCGTCAGGAAAGGCTGTCTATTGGGGTGGGAAGCATACGGTTATCTGGTGGCAAGATTTGGTTTATAGTGTGTTGTTGTTGGTTGTACGATTTAACGGACAAGCATTATTAGAGTGAGCGTGAGGGTCGGAGGTGATCTTGGACGCTTGGATCAGTGTGCACATGGCTGCCATGGCACGGTGTAGGGGGTGCTGGCAGCGCCGTGGGCACACTTTGAGACTCTGTATCCTTGGACAAGCCATGGCATATTTGTTTAGAAAATTGGGGTTCTGTCAAGGATTATTTTTCTTGACCTGAAAGGCAGGGCTACAGAGAGGAGGCACAGGGCTGAATGGGCTGGGCTGTGTGTTGTGTCCCTGGATGCTTCTGTTAGTTTGTGTTGTGGAGAGTAGCTGATGCTTAGGGAAGAGGTAGTAGAGTTACAGAGAGAAAAGACGTGACAAGAGAGCTTGCATCCTCTGCCTGACTCCAGAAAAGCCACCATAACCACAGCCAAATCCGAGTCATTCTGATGGTGGGAACCAGGAGCGTCTTCCGAGTTTGCCGTGTGTTTGCAGGGGCCCATGGCCTTGGGCCCACCTCTGCTGGTTTTCCTAGCAGAGGAAGCAGGGAGCGGGATCCGAAAACAGAACAGCAGCCAGTGCTCCACATGGTGGCCGTGAGTATGTTGGTGAAGCCTGTGCTTAATGGATATGATGCATCTGATACATTGTGCATTCCCAATATGCCATCTCACAGTCATCACTATTCAGTGGCCACATGGCGAGTGTAGGTGTGTTTCAGGAGGATGGATATTGGCAGTTGTTGAGGAGGAACCTTGCTTGGGTGTCTCAGATGGAAGGCCAGGCACCATGAAGCTGGCAGTACGTTGAAGATGATGATCAGGTTGAAATGTTCAGGTTCCAGGTGATGTAAATGCGTGCTGTTGTAGTGAGTGAGTGAGTATGCGTGTGTGTTTTCCCCAGGGCGGGGAGTTTGAGGGCTCTTAGTTTTCCAAAATGTCTTGTAGCTGTGCAAGTGGCTCAGGTGTAGGTCACATTATGTGTGAGCCTCAGATTGATCTTGGGTTGGCGTGGTATCAGTCAAGTAGCAAATGAAAATGCCTGGTGGGACAAGGATGTTGGCACCTGGCCGAAGTGATGGATTGTGGAATCTGGTGAATCGGGAGAGGAGTGAGCAAGTCAGGATGCTGAGAGGTCGGAGAAGTAGCACTTAGGTCCGAGGTCTAAGGTGAGCTGCAGTGGGAGTGACTAGGCGAGGCAGCAAGGGAAGAAGGGTCAAGGGTTGTACTCCCAGGAATGGATGTCCTGGGACACTAAGCAGTTCCCGATTGTAGAGTCCAGGAACACGTATTGCCAAGTGGGGACTAAGGTTCGCCAGTATTTGCTGAAGGAGGAATAGGCAAGCAGGAGCAGAATGGCAGGAAGAAGAGAGGTGCTACTCTCTTGACAACTTCTCAGTGCTGCTGCAGCAGGGGAGTTGCTAAGTACCAGCTGGAGAAAGCTCAGCTTCATTTGGCAGTAGAGAATTTGGCACAGCACGAGTTGCAGCAGCCTCAAGGTATTCTTGTGGCCATCCATACAGATGCAGGTGTGAAGCTGGTTTCTGCAGCGACTTGGAGCTGGGAGATATCACAGTGTGCCTTGCGATCCAGAAACATCCCGAGAACAAAATGATAAGACCCATGATTTTCATGATTTTCTTTTTTTTTTTTTTTCCAAATAACGTCTAGGTCAGAACCAATCTTCGCAAGAATGGTTGAACAATACTAAGCAAGACGATCTGGAGGTAGGTCCTGACAGCGTAATTTTACCCGTGTGTGTGCATGGGAGCTTTCTGATCTGTCCTTTTTTTGCAGAACAGACATGCCCCTAGTAATTCATTTTCCACAGAAATCTGTTTCTTTTCTGAGTCAACACCTCTCAGGGAGTAGTAGCCCAGTGTGGCAGGAGATTGCATTGCCCCCTTTGGATTTCTATTTGAATAATTTGACCTAATGTTGTGAGAGTCTACCTTCCTGAGTTTTCACTTTGGTCCTCTGCCACATCTCAAGTGAGATGCCCACTTGTCCTTTCCCTTCTCGGCATAAGCATGCTAGGTAGTGTACATTGGGGTTCTCCTGGCCTGTGCCTGTGCATTGTCTTTAGCCAGAATATTGCTGTGTTGACGAAACCTGCTTTCTGTTCTTTCACCACACAGTTGTGGCCTCTAAAACCCATCTGATGTTTCTCTGGAGCACTTAGTCTGTATAGTAGGGATTTCTTTGGATGATGCCCCTAAATATTTGTGTATAAATGTTGCCTTTTGTATTGTTACTGAGGCTGGATTTATGTGACTTTGTTACAGACCTGCCGCATAACTGCCATAACTGCGTCCCCCATTCCCTGCAAGGGCGAAGGACCATGTGATGCCCACATGGCAACAACTATGCCTCATCCAACTGAAGGGCCATCTGCTCCTCAGAATTCTAACCTGACGATGGAACCTCCTCCCAGTTTGCCTCCGGCCGAATCTCATGAATGCGTTCCTGGCACAAACTTTCTGACGATGGATCATTCTGGACCAAACCGCCTGGCTCAATACTTTATGAGTATGTGCTTGGATATATTTCGGGATGTTTTACTTTTCCTTTTATAAGGATGTGGCTTTTTTGAATTTTTTTTTTATTACATTGAAGCTATGGAGTTCAACACTTGTTTGTAATTCACAGAGATGCTCACTTGAGTATTGGCTCATCTAGTCATAAAACCAAAAATGAATCTCATGCCATGTGAGATCATCTGACCTGAACACGGGTGTTGTTTCACTCTATAGTGGTATATAGAAACCACTTATGCTGGCTGCTACTGGAGATGATCCTAATTTCCATTTTCCACTTAATGACTAGGTGAAATGGTCTTTGGTGAGTAGCTCCTGTGCAGTCCTAGTCTATATACAACCTACTGCGTGTAAGGCTGCTTCGATCATGTTTGGCCTCATTATTCCTGAATCTTTTGGCTTCTGTGGGTCACTTCAGATAAGAGACAAACAAAAAGCTGGGGGTGCAGGGGAAACTGATTGCTGGACTCTTCACACCCACCATTCACAAAGACACAGGTGACTGCAGAAGGAATCATCGTGTACCAAATGCTGGGCAAAAGTCCATTCACTGTGTTGTCTGATGTCATTTCTCCCCGTGCTTTGGGAATGTAAGGCCAATGAAAATGAGTTTTGTGGGGCACGTTTTCAGATACACTTTTGGATGCAGCCAAGTGTTTGCCCACCTTTCAGGCAGTCCTACTTGCATTTAGCTAAGATGTCCCGAGCCAGACTACTCTTTTCCCATCACTCATTTCCTTCAGCCACTTGATGGCAGTGTCTGCAGTTGGGCAATCTAGGTATGTGGGTATGCATGGTGAGTAGACAGCAGGAAGAACTTTCAAAAGACAATGAAAACATTGATCAGAGATTGCGTCAGGAAAGGCTGTCTATTGGGGTGGGAAGCATACGGTTATCTGGTGGCAAGATTTGGTTTATAGTGTGTTGTTGTTGGTTGTACGATTTAACGGACAAGCATTATTAGAGTGAGCGTGAGGGTCGGAGGTGATCTTGGACGCTTGGATCAGTGTGCACATGGCTGCCATGGCACGGTGTAGGGGGTGCTGGCAGCGCCGTGGGCACACTTTGAGACTCTGTATCCTTGGACAAGCCATGGCATATTTGTTTAGAAAATTGGGGTTCTGTCAAGGATTATTTTTCTTGACCTGAAAGGCAGGGCTACAGAGAGGAGGCACAGGGCTGAATGGGCTGGGCTGTGTGTTGTGTCCCTGGATGCTTCTGTTAGTTTGTGTTGTGGAGAGTAGCTGATGCTTAGGGAAGAGGTAGTAGAGTTACAGAGAGAAAAGACGTGACAAGAGAGCTTGCATCCTCTGCCTGACTCCACAAAAGCCACCATAACCACAGCCAAATCCGAGTCATTCTGATGGTGGGAACCAGGAGCGTCTTCCGAGTTTGCCGTGTGTTTGCAGGGGCCCATGGCCTTGGGCCCACCTCTGCTGGTTTTCCTAGCAGAGGAAGCAGGGAGCGGGATCCGAAAACAGAACAGCAGCCAGTGCTCCACATGGTGGCCGTGAGTATGTTGGTGAAGCCTGTGCTTAATGGATATGATGCATCTGATACATTGTGCATTCCCAATATGCCATCTCACAGTCATCACTATTCAGTGGCCACATGGCGAGTGTAGGTGTGTTTCAGGAGGATGGATATTGGCAGTTGTTGAGGAGGAACCTTGCTTGGGTGTCTCAGATGGAAGGCCAGGCACCATGAAGCTGGCAGTACGTTGAAGATGATGATCAGGTTGAAATGTTCAGGTTCCAGGTGACGTAAATGCGTGCTGTTGTAGTGAGTGAGTGAGTATGCGTGTGTGTTTTCCCCAGGGCGGGGAGTTTGAGGGCTCTTAGTTTTCCAAAATGTCTTGTAGCTGTGCAAGTGGCTCAGGTGTAGGTCACATTATGTGTGAGCCTCAGATTGATCTTGGGTTGGCGTGGTATCAGTCAAGTAGCAAATGAAAATGCCTGGTGGGACAAGGATGTTGGCACCTGGCCGAAGTGATGGATTGTGGAATCTGGTGAATCGGGAGAGGAGTGAGCAAGTCAGGATGCTGAGAGGTCGGAGAAGTAGCACTTAGGTCCGAGGTCTAAGGTGAGCTGCAGTGGGAGTGACTAGGCGAGGCAGCAAGGGAAGAAGGGTCAAGGGTTGTACTCCCAGGAATGGATGTCCTGGGACACTAAGCAGTTCCCGATTGTAGAGTCCAGGAACACGTATTGCCAAGTGGGGACTAAGGTTCGCCAGTATTTGCTGAAGGAGGAATAGGCAAGCAGGAGCAGAATGGCAGGAAGAAGAGAGGTGCTACTCTCTTGACAACTTCTCAGTGCTGCTGCAGCAGGGGAGTTGCTAAGTACCAGCTGGAGAAACCTCAGCTTCATTTGGCAGTAGAGAATTTGGCACAGCACGAGTTGCAGCAGCCTCAAGGTATTCTTGTGGCCATCCATACAGATGCAGGTGTGAAGCTGGTTTCTGCAGCGACTTGGAGCTGGGAGATATCACAGTGTGCCTTGCGATCCAGAAACATCCCGAGAACAAAATGATAAGACCCATGATTTTCATGATTTCCTTTTTTTTTTTTTTTCCAAATAACGTCTAGGTCAGAACCAACCATCGCAAGAATGGTTGAACAATACTAAGCAAGACGATCTGGAGGTAGGTCCTGACAGCGTAATTTTACCCGTGTGTGTGCATGGGAGCTTTCTGATCTGTCCTTTTTTTGCAGAACAGACATGCCCCTAGTAATTCATTTTCCACAGAAATCTGTTTCTTTTCTGAGTCAACACCTCTCAGGGAGTAGTAGCCCAGTGTGGCAGGAGATTGCATTGCCCCCTTTGGATTTCCACTTGAATAATTTGACCTAATGTTGTGAGAGTCTACCTTCCTGAGTTTTCACTTTGGTCCTCTGGCACATCTCAAGTGAGATGCCCACTTGTCCTTTCCCTTCTCGGCATAAGCGTGCTAGGTAGTGTACATTGGGGTTCTCCTGGCCTGTGCCTGTGCATTCTCTTTAGCCAGAATATTGCTGTGTTGACGAAACCTGCTTTCTGTTCTTTCACCACACAGTTGTGGCCTCTAAAACCCATCTGATGTTTCTCTGGAGCACTTAGTCTGTATAGTAGGGATTTCTTTGGATGATGCCCCTAAATATTTGTGTATAAATGTTGCCTTTTGTATTGTTACTGAGGCTGGATTTATGTGACTTTGTTACAGACCTGCCGCATAACTGCCATAACTGCGTCCCCCATTCCCTGCAAGGGCGAAGGACCATGTGATGCCCACATGGCAACAACTATGCCTCATCCAACTGAAGGGCCATCTGCTCCTCAGAATTCTAACCTGACGATGGAACCTCCTCCCAGTTTGCCTCCGGCCGAATCTCATGAATGCGTTCCTGGCACAAACTTTCTGACGATGGATCATTCTGGACCAAACCGCCTGGCTCAATACTTTATGAGTATGTGCTTGGATATATTTCGGGATGTTTTACTTTTCCTTTTATAAGGATGTGGCTTTTTTGAATTTTTTTTTTATTACATTGAAGCTATGGAGTTCAACACTTGTTTGTAATTCACAGAGATGCTCACTTGAGTATTGGCTCATCTAGTCATAAAACCAAAAATGAATCTCATGCCATGTGAGATCATCTGACCTGAACACGGGTGTTGTTTCACTCTATAGTGGTATATAGAAACCACTTATGCTGGCTGCTACTGGAGATGATCCTAATTTCCATTTTCCACTTAATGACTAGGTGAAATGGTCTTTGGTGAGTAGCTCCTGTGCAGTCCTAGTCTATTTACAACCTACTGCGTGTAAGGCTGCTTCGATCATGTTTGGCCTCATTATTCCTGAATCTTTTGGCTTCTGTGGGTCACTTCAGATAAGAGACAAACAAAAAGCTGGGGGTGCAGGGGAAACTGATTGCTGGACTCTTCACACCCACCATTCACAAAGACACAGGTGACTGCAGAAGGAATCATCGTGTACCAAATGCTGGGCAAAAGTCCATTCACTGTGTTGTCTGATGTCATTTCTCCCCGTGCTTTGGGAATGTAAGGCCAATGAAAATGAGTTTTGTGGGGCACGTTTTCAGATACACTTTTGGATGCAGCCAAGTGTTTGCCCACCTTTCAGGCAGTCCTACTTGCATTTAGCTAAGATGTCCCGAGCCAGACTACTCTTTTCCCATCACTCATTTCCTTCAGCCACTTGATGGCAGTGTCTGCAGTTGGGCAATCTAGGTATGTGGGTATGCATGGTGAGTAGACAGCAGGAAGAACTTTCAAAAGACAATGAAAACATTGATCAGAGATTGCGTCAGGAAAGGCTGTCTATTGGGGTGGGAAGCATACGGTTATCTGGTGGCAAGATTTGGTTTATAGTGTGTTGTTGTTGGTTGTACGATTTAACGGACAAGCATTATTAGAGTGAGCGTGAGGGTCGGAGGTGATCTTGGACGCTTGGATCAGTGTGCACATGGCTGCCATGGCACGGTGTAGGGGGTGCTGGCAGCGCCGTGGGCACACTTTGAGACTCTGTATCCTTGGACAAGCCATGGCATATTTGTTTAGAAAATTGGGGTTCTGTCAAGGATTATTTTTCTTGACCTGAAAGGCAGGGCTACAGAGAGGAGGCACAGGGCTGAATGGGCTGGGCTGTGTGTTGTGTCCCTGGATGCTTCTGTTAGTTTGTGTTGTGGAGAGTAGCTGATGCTTAGGGAAGAGGTAGTAGAGTTACAGAGAGAAAAGACGTGACAAGAGAGCTTGCATCCTCTGCCTGACTCCACAAAAGCCACCATAACCACAGCCAAATCCGAGTCATTCTGATGGTGGGAACCAGGAGCGTCTTCCGAGTTTGCCGTGTGTTTGCAGGGGCCCATGGCCTTGGGCCCACCTCTGCTGGTTTTCCTAGCAGAGGAAGCAGGGAGCGGGATCCGAAAACAGAACAGCAGCCAGTGCTCCACATGGTGGCCGTGAGTATGTTGGTGAAGCCTGTGCTTAATGGATATGATGCATCTGATACATTGTGCATTCCCAATATGCCATCTCACAGTCATCACTATTCAGTGGCCACATGGCGAGTGTAGGTGTGTTTCAGGAGGATGGATATTGGCAGTTGTTGAGGAGGAACCTTGCTTGGGTGTCTCAGATGGAAGGCCAGGCACCATGAAGCTGGCAGTACGTTGAAGATGATGATCAGGTTGAAATGTTCAGGTTCCAGGTGATGTAAATGCGTGCTGTTGTAGTGAGTGAGTGAGTATGCGTGTGTGTTTTCCCCAGGGCGGGGAGTTTGAGGGCTCTTAGTTTTCCAAAATGTCTTGTAGCTGTGCAAGTGGCTCAGGTGTAGGTCACATTATGTGTGAGCCTCAGATTGATCTTGGGTTGGCGTGGTATCAGTCAAGTAGCAAATGAAAATGCCTGGTGGGACAAGGATGTTGGCACCTGGCCGAAGTGATGGATTGTGGAATCTGGTGAATCGGGAGAGGAGTGAGCAAGTCAGGATGCTGAGAGGTCGGAGAAGTAGCACTTAGGTCCGAGGTCTAAGGTGAGCTGCAGTGGGAGTGACTAGGCGAGGCAGCAAGGGAAGAAGGGTCAAGGGTTGTACTCCCAGGAATGGATGTCCTGGGACACTAAGCAGTTCCCGATTGTAGAGTCCAGGAACACGTATTGCCAAGTGGGGACTAAGGTTCGCCAGTATTTGCTGAAGGAGGAATAGGCAAGCAGGAGCAGAATGGCAGGAAGAAGAGAGGTGCTACTCTCTTGACAACTTCTCAGTGCTGCTGCAGCAGGGGAGTTGCTAAGTACCAGCTGGAGAAACCTCAGCTTCATTTGGCAGTAGAGAATTTGGCACAGCACGAGTTGCAGCAGCCTCAAGGTATTCTTGTGGCCATCCATACAGATGCAGGTGTGAAGCTGGTTTCTGCAGCGACTTGGAGCTGGGAGATATCACAGTGTGCCTTGCGATCCAGAAACATCCCGAGAACAAAATGATAAGACCCATGATTTTCATGATTTCCTTTTTTTTTTTTTTTCCAAATAATGTCTAGGTGAGAACCAAGCATCGCAAGACGATCTGGAGGTAGGTCCTGACAGCGTAATTTTACCCGTGTGTGCATGGGAGCTTTCTGATCTGTCCTTTTTTGCAGAACAGACATGCCCCTAGTAATTCATTTTCTACAGAAATCTGTTTCTTTTCTGAGTCAACACCTCTCAGGGAGTAGTAGCCCAGTGTGGCAGGAGATTGCATTGCCCCCTTTGGATTTCTATTTGAATAATTTGACCTAATGTTGTGAGAGTCTACCTTCCTGAGTTTTCACTTTGGTCCTCTGCCACATCTCAAGTGAGATGCCCACTTGTCCTTTCCCTTCTCGGCATAAGCATGCTAGGTAGTGTACATTGGGGTTCTCCTGGCCTGTGCCTGTGCATTGTCTTTAGCCAGAATATTGCTGTGTTGACGAGACCTGCTTTCTGTTCTTTCACCACACAGTTGTGGTCTCTAAAACCCATCTGATGTTTCTCTGGAGCAGTTAGTCTGTATAATAGGGATTTCTTTGGATGATGCCCCTAAATATTTGTGTATAAATGTTGCCTTTTGTATTGTTACTGAGGCTGGATTTATGTGACTTTGTTACAGACCTGCCGCATAACTGCCATAACTGCGTCCCCCATTCCCTGCAAGGGCGAAGGACCATGTGATGCCCACATGGCAACAACTATGCCTCATCCAACCGAAGGGCCATCTGCTCCTCAGAATTCTAACCTGAGGATGGAACCTCCTCCCAGTTTGCCTCCGGCCGAATCTCATGAATGCGTTCCTGGCGCAAACTTTGTGACGATGGATCATTCTGGACCAAACCGCCTGTCTCAATACTTTATGAGTATGTGCTTGGATATATTTCAGGATGTTTTTTTTCTTTGATAAGGATGTGGTTTTTTTGAAGTTTTTTTTTTTTTATTACATTGAAGCTATGGAGTTAAACACTTGTTTGTAATTCACAGAGATGCTCACTTGAGTATTGGCTCATCTAGTCATAAAACCAAAAATGAATCTCATGCCATGTGAGATCATCTGACCTGAACACGGGTGTTGTTTCACTCTATAGTGGTATATAGAAACCACTTATGCTGGCTGCTACTGGAGATGATCCTAATTTCCATTTTCCACTGAATGACTAGGTGAAATGGTCTTTTGTGAGTAGCTCCTGTGCAGTCCTAGTCTATTTACAACCTACTGCGTGTAAGGCTGCTTCGATCATGTTTGGCCTCATTATTCCTGAATCTTTTGGCTTCTGTGGGTCACTTCAGATAAGAGACAAACAAAAAGCTGGGGGTGCAGGGGAAACTGATTGCTGGACTCTTCACACCCACCATTCACAAAGACACAGGTGACTGCAGAAGGAATCATCGTGTACCAAATGCTGGGCAAAAGTCCATTCACTGTGTTGTCTGATGTCATTTCTCCCCGTGCTTTGGGAATGTAAGGCCAATGAAAATGAGTTTTGTGGGGCACGTTTTCAGATACACTTTTGGATGCAGCCAAGTGTTTGCCCACCTTTCAGGCAGTCCTACTTGCATTTAGCTAAGATGTCCCGAGCCAGACTACTCTTTTCCCATCACTCATTTCCTTCAGCCACTTGATGGCAGTGTCTGCAGTTGGGCAATCTAGGTATGTGGGTATGCATGGTGAGTAGACAGCAGGAAGAACTTTCAAAAGACAATGATAACATTGATCAGAGATTGCGTCAGGAAAGGCTGTCTGTTGGGGTGGGAAGCATACGGTTATCTGGTGGCAAGATTTGGTTTATAGTGTGTTGTTGTTGGTTGTACGATTTAACGGACAAGCATTATTAGAGTGAGCCTGAGGGTCGGAGGTGATCTTGGACGCTTGGATCAGTGTGCACATGGCTGCCATGGCACGGTGTAGGGGGTGCTGGCAGCGCCGTGGGCACACTTTGAGACTCTGTATCCTTGGACAAGCCATGGCATATTTGTTTAGAAAATTGGGGTTCTGTCAAGGATTATTTTTCTTGACCTGAAAGGCAGGGCTACAGAGAGGAGGCACAGGGCTGAATGGGCTGGGCTGTGTGTTGTGTCCCTGGATGCTTCTGTTAGTTTGTGTTGTGGAGAGTAGCTGATGCTTAGGGAAGAGGTAGTAGAGTTACAGAGAGAAAAGACGTGACAAGAGAGCTTGCATCCTCTGCCTGACTCCACAAAAGCCACCATAACCACAGCCAAATCCGAGTCATTCTGATGGTGGGAACCAGGAGCGTCTTCCGAGTTTGCCGTGTGTTTGCAGGGGCCCATGGCCTTGGGCCCACCTCTGCTGGTTTTCCTAGCAGAGGAAGCAGGGAGCGGGATCCGAAAACAGAACAGCAGCCAGTGCTCCACATGGTGGCCGTGAGTATGTTGGTGAAGCCTGTGCTTAATGGATATGATGCATCTGATACATTGTGCATTCCCAATATGCCATCTCACAGTCATCACTATTCAGTGGCCACATGGCGAGTGTAGGTGTGTTTCAGGAGGATGGATATTGGCAGTTGTTGAGGAGGAACCTTGCTTGGGTGTCTCAGATGGAAGGCCAGGCACCATGAAGCTGGCAGTACGTTGAAGATGATGATCAGGTTGAAATGTTCAGGTTCCAGGTGACGTAAATGCGTGCTGTTGTAGTGAGTGAGTGAGTATGCGTGTGTGTTTTCCCCAGGGCGGGGAGTTTGAGGGCTCTTAGTTTTCCAAAATGTCTTGTAGCTGTGCAAGTGGCTCAGGTGTAGGTCACATTATGTGTGAGCCTCAGATTGATCTTGGGTTGGCGTGGTATCAGTCAAGTAGCAAATGAAAATGCCTGGTGGGACAAGGATGTTGGCACCTGGCCGAAGTGATGGATTGTGGAATCTGGTGAATCGGGAGAGGAGTGAGCAAGTCAGGATGCTGAGAGGTCGGAGAAGTAGCACTTAGGTCCGAGGTCTAAGGTGAGCTGCAGTGGGAGTGACTAGGCGAGGCAGCAAGGGAAGAAGGGTCAAGGGTTGTACTCCCAGGAATGGATGTCCTGGGACACTAAGCAGTTCCCGATTGTAGAGTCCAGGAACACGTATTGCCAAGTGGGGACTAAGGTTCGCCAGTATTTGCTGAAGGAGGAATAGGCAAGCAGGAGCAGAATGGCAGGAAGAAGAGAGGTGCTACTCTCTTGACAACTTCTCAGTGCTGCTGCAGCAGGGGAGTTGCTAAGTACCAGCTGGAGAAAGCTCAGCTTCATTTGGCAGTAGAGAATTTGGCACAGCACGAGTTGCAGCAGCCTCAAGGTATTCTTGTGGCCATCCATACAGATGCAGGTGTGAAGCTGGTTTCTGCAGCGACTTGGAGCTGGGAGATATCACAGTGTGCCTTGCGATCCAGAAACATCCCGAGAACAAAATGATAAGACCCATGATTTTCATGATTTCCTTTTTTTTTTTTCCAAATAACGTCTAGGTCAGAACCAATCTTCGCAAGAATGGTTGAACAATACTAAGCAAGACGATCTGGAGGTAGGTCCTGACAGCGTAATTTTACCCGTGTGTGTGCATGGGAGCTTTCTGATCTGTCCTTTTTTTGCAGAACAGACATGCCCCTAGTAATTCATTTTCCACAGAAATCTGTTTCTTTTCTGAGTCAACACCTCTCAGGGAGTAGTAGCCCAGTGTGGCAGGAGATTGCATTGCCCCCTTTGGATTTCCACTTGAATAATTTGACCTAATGTTGTGAGAGTCTACCTTCCTGAGTTTTCACTTTGGTCCTCTGGCACATCTCAAGTGAGATGCCCACTTGTCCTTTCCCTTCTCGGCATAAGCGTGCTAGGTAGTGTACATTGGGGTTCTCCTGGCCTGTGCCTGTGCATTCTCTTTAGCCAGAATATTGCTGTGTTGACGAAACCTGCTTTCTGTTCTTTCACCACACAGTTGTGGCCTCTAAAACCCATCTGATGTTTCTCTGGAGCACTTAGTCTGTATAGTAGGGATTTCTTTGGATGATGCCCCTAAATATTTGTGTATAAATGTTGCCTTTTGTATTGTTACTGAGGCTGGATTTATGTGACTTTGTTACAGACCTGCCGCATAACTGCCATAACTGCGTCCCCCATTCCCTGCAAGGGCGAAGGACCATGTGATGCCCACATGGCAACAACTATGCCTCATCCAACTGAAGGGCCATCTGCTCCTCAGAATTCTAACCTGACGATGGAACCTCCTCCCAGTTTGCCTCCGGCCGAATCTCATGAATGCGTTCCTGGCACAAACTTTCTGACGATGGATCATTCTGGACCAAACCGCCTGCCTCAATACTTTATGAGTATGTGCTTGGATATATTTCGGGATGTTTTACTTTTCCTTTTATAAGGATGTGGCTTTTTTGAATTTTTTTTTTATTACATTGAAGCTATGGAGTTCAACACTTGTTTGTAATTCACAGAGATGCTCACTTGAGTATTGGCTCATCTAGTCATAAAACCAAAAATGAATCTCATGCCATGTGAGATCATCTGACCTGAACACGGGTGTTGTTTCACTCTATAGTGGTATATAGAAACCACTTATGCTGGCTGCTACTGGAGATGATCCTAATTTCCATTTTCCACTTAATGACTAGGTGAAATGGTCTTTGGTGAGTAGCTCCTGTGCAGTCCTAGTCTATTTACAACCTACTGCGTGTAAGGCTGCTTCGATCATGTTTGGCCTCATTATTCCTGAATCTTTTGGCTTCTGTGGGTCACTTCAGATAAGAGACAAACAAAAAGCTGGGGGTGCAGGGGAAACTGATTGCTGGACTCTTCACACCCACCATTCACAAAGACACAGGTGACTGCAGAAGGAATCATCGTGTACCAAATGCTGGGCAAAAGTCCATTCACTGTGTTGTCTGATGTCATTTCTCCCCGTGCTTTGGGAATGTAAGGCCAATGAAAATGAGTTTTGTGGGGCACGTTTTCAGATACACTTTTGGATGCAGCCAAGTGTTTGCCCACCTTTCAGGCAGTCCTACTTGCATTTAGCTAAGATGTCCCGAGCCAGACTACTCTTTTCCCATCACTCATTTCCTTCAGCCACTTGATGGCAGTGTCTGCAGTTGGGCAATCTAGGTATGTGGGTATGCATGGTGAGTAGACAGCAGGAAGAACTTTCAAAAGACAATGAAAACATTGATCAGAGATTGCGTCAGGAAAGGCTGTCTATTGGGGTGGGAAGCATACGGTTATCTGGTGGCAAGATTTGGTTTATAGTGTGTTGTTGTTGGTTGTACGATTTAACGGACAAGCATTATTAGAGTGAGCGTGAGGGTCGGAGGTGATCTTGGACGCTTGGATCAGTGTGCACATGGCTGCCATGGCACGGTGTAGGGGGTGCTGGCAGCGCCGTGGGCACACTTTGAGACTCTGTATCCTTGGACAAGCCATGGCATATTTGTTTAGAAAATTGGGGTTCTGTCAAGGATTATTTTTCTTGACCTGAAAGGCAGGGCTACAGAGAGGAGGCACAGGGCTGAATGGGCTGGGCTGTGTGTTGTGTCCCTGGATGCTTCTGTTAGTTTGTGTTGTGGAGAGTAGCTGATGCTTAGGGAAGAGGTAGTAGAGTTACAGAGAGAAAAGACGTGACAAGAGAGCTTGCATCCTCTGCCTGACTCCACAAAAGCCACCATAACCACAGCCAAATCCGAGTCATTCTGATGGTGGGAACCAGGAGCGTCTTCCGAGTTTGCCGTGTGTTTGCAGGGGCCCATGGCCTTGGGCCCACCTCTGCTGGTTTTCCTAGCAGAGGAAGCAGGGAGCGGGATCCGAAAACAGAACAGCAGCCAGTGCTCCACATGGTGGCCGTGAGTATGTTGGTGAAGCCTGTGCTTAATGGATATGATGCATCTGATACATTGTGCATTCCCAATATGCCATCTCACAGTCATCACTATTCAGTGGCCACATGGCGAGTGTAGGTGTGTTTCAGGAGGATGGATATTGGCAGTTGTTGAGGAGGAACCTTGCTTGGGTGTCTCAGATGGAAGGCCAGGCACCATGAAGCTGGCAGTACGTTGAAGATGATGATCAGGTTGAAATGTTCAGGTTCCAGGTGACGTAAATGCGTGCTGTTGTAGTGAGTGAGTGAGTATGCGTGTGTGTTTTCCCCAGGGCGGGGAGTTTGAGGGCTCTTAGTTTTCCAAAATGTCTTGTAGCTGTGCAAGTGGCTCAGGTGTAGGTCACATTATGTGTGAGCCTCAGATTGATCTTGGGTTGGCGTGGTATCAGTCAAGTAGCAAATGAAAATGCCTGGTGGGACAAGGATGTTGGCACCTGGCCGAAGTGATGGATTGTGGAATCTGGTGAATCGGGAGAGGAGTGAGCAAGTCAGGATGCTGAGAGGTCGGAGAAGTAGCACTTAGGTCCGAGGTCTAAGGTGAGCTGCAGTGGGAGTGACTAGGCGAGGCAGCAAGGGAAGAAGGGTCAAGGGTTGTACTCCCAGGAATGGATGTCCTGGGACACTAAGCAGTTCCCGATTGTAGAGTCCAGGAACACGTATTGCCAAGTGGGGACTAAGGTTCGCCAGTATTTGCTGAAGGAGGAATAGGCAAGCAGGAGCAGAATGGCAGGAAGAAGAGAGGTGCTACTCTCTTGACAACTTCTCAGTGCTGCTGCAGCAGGGGAGTTGCTAAGTACCAGCTGGAGAAACCTCAGCTTCATTTGGCAGTAGAGAATTTGGCACAGCACGAGTTGCAGCAGCCTCAAGGTATTCTTGTGGCCATCCATACAGATGCAGGTGTGAAGCTGGTTTCTGCAGCGACTTGGAGCTGGGAGATATCACAGTGTGCCTTGCGATCCAGAAACATCCCGAGAACAAAATGATAAGACCCATGATTTTCATGATTTCCTTTTTTTTTTTTTTCCAAATAACGTCTAGGTCAGAACCAATCTTCGCAAGAATGGTTGAACAATACTAAGCAAGACGATCTGGAGGTAGGTCCTGACAGCGTAATTTTACCCGTGTGTGTGCATGGGAGCTTTCTGATCTGTCCTTTTTTTGCAGAACAGACATGCCCCTAGTAATTCATTTTCCACAGAAATCTGTTTCTTTTCTGAGTCAACACCTCTCAGGGAGTAGTAGCCCAGTGTGGCAGGAGATTGCATTGCCCCCTTTGGATTTCTATTTGAATAATTTGACCTAATGTTGTGAGAGTCTACCTTCCTGAGTTTTCACTTTGGTCCTCTGCCACATCTCAAGTGAGATGCCCACTTGTCCTTTCCCTTCTCGGCATAAGCATGCTAGGTAGTGTACATTGGGGTTCTCCTGGCCTGTGCCTGTGCATTGTCTTTAGCCAGAATATTGCTGTGTTGACGAAACCTGCTTTCTGTTCTTTCACCACACAGTTGTGGCCTCTAAAACCCATCTGATGTTTCTCTGGAGCACTTAGTCTGTATAGTAGGGATTTCTTTGGATGATGCCCCTAAATATTTGTGTATAAATGTTGCCTTTTGTATTGTTACTGAGGCTGGATTTATGTGACTTTGTTACAGACCTGCCGCATAACTGCCATAACTGCGTCCCCCATTCCCTGCAAGGGCGAAGGACCATGTGATGCCCACATGGCAACAACTATGCCTCATCCAACTGAAGGGCCATCTGCTCCTCAGAATTCTAACCTGACGATGGAACCTCCTCCCAGTTTGCCTCCGGCCGAATCTCATGAATGCGTTCCTGGCACAAACTTTCTGACGATGGATCATTCTGGACCAAACCGCCTGGCTCAATACTTTATGAGTATGTGCTTGGATATATTTCGGGATGTTTTACTTTTCCTTTTATAAGGATGTGGCTTTTTTGAATTTTTTTTTTATTACATTGAAGCTATGGAGTTCAACACTTGTTTGTAATTCACAGAGATGCTCACTTGAGTATTGGCTCATCTAGTCATAAAACCAAAAATGAATCTCATGCCATGTGAGATCATCTGACCTGAACACGGGTGTTGTTTCACTCTATAGTGGTATATAGAAACCACTTATGCTGGCTGCTACTGGAGATGATCCTAATTTCCATTTTCCACTTAATGACTAGGTGAAATGGTCTTTTGTGAGTAGCTCCTGTGCAGTCCTAGTCTATTTACAACCTACTGCGTGTAAGGCTGCTTCGATCATGTTTGGCCTCATTATTCCTGAATCTTTTGGCTTCTGTGGGTCACTTCAGATAAGAGACAAACAAAAAGCTGGGGGTGCAGGGGAAACTGATTGCTGGACTCTTCACACCCACCATTCACAAAGACACAGGTGACTGCAGAAGGAATCATCGTGTACCAAATGCTGGGCAAAAGTCCATTCACTGTGTTGTCTGATGTCATTTCTCCCCGTGCTTTGGGAATGTAAGGCCAATGAAAATGAGTTTTGTGGGGCACGTTTTCAGATACACTTTTGGATGCAGCCAAGTGTTTGCCCACCTTTCAGGCAGTCCTACTTGCATTTAGCTAAGATGTCCCGAGCCAGACTACTCTTTTCCCATCACTCATTTCCTTCAGCCACTTGATGGCAGTGTCTGCAGTTGGGCAATCTAGGTATGTGGGTATGCATGGTGAGTAGACAGCAGGAAGAACTTTCAAAAGACAATGATAACATTGATCAGAGATTGCGTCAGGAAAGGCTGTCTGTTGGGGTGGGAAGCATACGGTTATCTGGTGGCAAGATTTGGTTTATAGTGTGTTGTTGTTGGTTGTACGATTTAACGGACAGGCATTATTAGAGTGAGCCTGAGGGTCGGAGGTGATCTTGGACGCTTGGATCAGTGTGCACATGGCTGCCATGGCACGGTGTAGGGGGTGCTGGCAGCGCCGTGGGCACACTTTGAGACTCTGTATCCTTGGACAAGCCATGGCATATTTGTTTAGAAAATTGGGGTTCTGTCAAGGATTATTTTTCTTGACCTGAAAGGCAGGGCTACAGAGAGGAGGCACAGGGCTGAATGGGCTGGGCTGTGTGTTGTGTCCCTGGATGCTTCTGTTAGTTTGTGTTGTGGAGAGTAGCTGATGCTTAGGGAAGAGGTAGTAGAGTTACAGAGAGAAAAGACGTGACAAGAGAGCTTGCATCCTCTGCCTGACTCCAGAAAAGCCACCATAACCACAGCCAAATCCGAGTCATTCTGATGGTGGGAACCAGGAGCGTCTTCCGAGTTTGCCGTGTGTTTGCAGGGGCCCATGGCCTTGGGCCCACCTCTGCTGGTTTTCCTAGCAGAGGAAGCAGGGAGCGGGATCCGAAAACAGAACAGCAGCCAGTGCTCCACATGGTGGCCGTGAGTATGTTGGTGAAGCCTGTGCTTAATGGATATGATGCATCTGATACATTGTGCATTCCCAATATGCCATCTCACAGTCATCACTATTCAGTGGCCACATGGCGAGTGTAGGTGTGTTTCAGGAGGATGGATATTGGCAGTTGTTGAGGAGGAACCTTGCTTGGGTGTCTCAGATGGAAGGCCAGGCACCATGAAGCTGGCAGTACGTTGAAGATGATGATCAGGTTGAAATGTTCAGGTTCCAGGTGATGTAAATGCGTGCTGTTGTAGTGAGTGAGTGAGTATGCGTGTGTGTTTTCCCCAGGGCGGGGAGTTTGAGGGCTCTTAGTTTTCCAAAATGTCTTGTAGCTGTGCAAGTGGCTCAGGTGTAGGTCACATTATGTGTGAGCCTCAGATTGATCTTGGGTTGGCGTGGTATCAGTCAAGTAGCAAATGAAAATGCCTGGTGGGACAAGGATGTTGGCACCTGGCCGAAGTGATGGATTGTGGAATCTGGTGAATCGGGAGAGGAGTGAGCAAGTCAGGATGCTGAGAGGTCGGAGAAGTAGCACTTAGGTCCGAGGTCTAAGGTGAGCTGCAGTGGGAGTGACTAGGCGAGGCAGCAAGGGAAGAAGGGTCAAGGGTTGTACTCCCAGGAATGGATGTCCTGGGACACTAAGCAGTTCCCGATTGTAGAGTCCAGGAACACGTATTGCCAAGTGGGGACTAAGGTTCGCCAGTATTTGCTGAAGGAGGAATAGGCAAGCAGGAGCAGAATGGCAGGAAGAAGAGAGGTGCTACTCTCTTGACAACTTCTCAGTGCTGCTGCAGCAGGGGAGTTGCTAAGTACCAGCTGGAGAAACCTCAGCTTCATTTGGCAGTAGAGAATTTGGCACAGCACGAGTTGCAGCAGCCTCAAGGTATTCTTGTGGCCATCCATACAGATGCAGGTGTGAAGCTGGTTTCTGCAGCGACTTGGAGCTGGGAGATATCACAGTGTGCCTTGCGATCCAGAAACATCCCGAGAACAAAATGATAAGACCCATGATTTTCATGATTTCCTTTTTTTTTTTTCCAAATAACGTCTAGGTCAGAACCAATCTTCGCAAGAATGGTTGAACAATACTAAGCAAGACGATCTGGAGGTAGGTCCTGACAGCGTAATTTTACCCGTGTGTGTGCATGGGAGCTTTCTGATCTGTCCTTTTTTTGCAGAACAGACATGCCCCTAGTAATTCATTTTCCACAGAAATCTGTTTCTTTTCTGAGTCAACACCTCTCAGGGAGTAGTAGCCCAGTGTGGCAGGAGATTGCATTGCCCCCTTTGGATTTCTATTTGAATAATTTGACCTAATGTTGTGAGAGTCTACCTTCCTGAGTTTTCACTTTGGTCCTCTGCCACATCTCAAGTGAGATGCCCACTTGTCCTTTCCCTTCTCGGCATAAGCATGCTAGGTAGTGTACATTGGGGTTCTCCTGGCCTGTGCCTGTGCATTCTCTTTAGCCAGAATATTGCTGTGTTGACGAAACCTGCTTTCTGTTCTTTCACCACACAGTTGTGGCCTCTAAAACCCATCTGATGTTTCTCTGGAGCACTTAGTCTGTATAGTAGGGATTTCTTTGGATGATGCCCCTAAATATTTGTGTATAAATGTTGCCTTTTGTATTGTTACTGAGGCTGGATTTATGTGACTTTGTTACAGACCTGCCGCATAACTGCCATAACTGCGTCCCCCATTCCCTGCAAGGGCGAAGGACCATGTGATGCCCACATGGCAACAACTATGCCTCATCCAACTGAAGGGCCATCTGCTCCTCAGAATTCTAACCTGACGATGGAACCTCCTCCCAGTTTGCCTCCGGCCGAATCTCATGAATGCGTTCCTGGCACAAACTTTCTGACGATGGATCATTCTGGACCAAACCGCCTGCCTCAATACTTTATGAGTATGTGCTTGGATATATTTCGGGATGTTTTACTTTTCCTTTTATAAGGATGTGGCTTTTTTGAATTTTTTTTTTATTACATTGAAGCTATGGAGTTCAACACTTGTTTGTAATTCACAGAGATGCTCACTTGAGTATTGGCTCATCTAGTCATAAAACCAAAAATGAATCTCATGCCATGTGAGATCATCTGACCTGAACACGGGTGTTGTTTCACTCTATAGTGGTATATAGAAACCACTTATGCTGGCTGCTACTGGAGATGATCCTAATTTCCATTTTCCACTTAATGACTAGGTGAAATGGTCTTTGGTGAGTAGCTCCTGTGCAGTCCTAGTCTATATACAACCTACTGCGTGTAAGGCTGCTTCGATCATGTTTGGCCTCATTATTCCTGAATCTTTTGGCTTCTGTGGGTCACTTCAGATAAGAGACAAACAAAAAGCTGGGGGTGCAGGGGAAACTGATTGCTGGACTCTTCACACCCACCATTCACAAAGACACAGGTGACTGCAGAAGGAATCATCGTGTACCAAATGCTGGGCAAAAGTCCATTCACTGTGTTGTCTGATGTCATTTCTCCCCGTGCTTTGGGAATGTAAGGCCAATGAAAATGAGTTTTGTGGGGCACGTTTTCAGATACACTTTTGGATGCAGCCAAGTGTTTGCCCACCTTTCAGGCAGTCCTACTTGCATTTAGCTAAGATGTCCCGAGCCAGACTACTCTTTTCCCATCACTCATTTCCTTCAGCCACTTGATGGCAGTGTCTGCAGTTGGGCAATCTAGGTATGTGGGTATGCATGGTGAGTAGACAGCAGGAAGAACTTTCAAAAGACAATGAAAACATTGATCAGAGATTGCGTCAGGAAAGGCTGTCTATTGGGGTGGGAAGCATACGGTTATCTGGTGGCAAGATTTGGTTTATAGTGTGTTGTTGTTGGTTGTACGATTTAACGGACAAGCATTATTAGAGTGAGCGTGAGGGTCGGAGGTGATCTTGGACGCTTGGATCAGTGTGCACATGGCTGCCATGGCACGGTGTAGGGGGTGCTGGCAGCGCCGTGGGCACACTTTGAGACTCTGTATCCTTGGACAAGCCATGGCATATTTGTTTAGAAAATTGGGGTTCTGTCAAGGATTATTTTTCTTGACCTGAAAGGCAGGGCTACAGAGAGGAGGCACAGGGCTGAATGGGCTGGGCTGTGTGTTGTGTCCCTGGATGCTTCTGTTAGTTTGTGTTGTGGAGAGTAGCTGATGCTTAGGGAAGAGGTAGTAGAGTTACAGAGAGAAAAGACGTGACAAGAGAGCTTGCATCCTCTGCCTGACTCCACAAAAGCCACCATAACCACAGCCAAATCCGAGTCATTCTGATGGTGGGAACCAGGAGCGTCTTCCGAGTTTGCCGTGTGTTTGCAGGGGCCCATGGCCTTGGGCCCACCTCTGCTGGTTTTCCTAGCAGAGGAAGCAGGGAGCGGGATCCGAAAACAGAACAGCAGCCAGTGCTCCACATGGTGGCCGTGAGTATGTTGGTGAAGCCTGTGCTTAATGGATATGATGCATCTGATACATTGTGCATTCCCAATATGCCATCTCACAGTCATCACTATTCAGTGGCCACATGGCGAGTGTAGGTGTGTTTCAGGAGGATGGATATTGGCAGTTGTTGAGGAGGAACCTTGCTTGGGTGTCTCAGATGGAAGGCCAGGCACCATGAAGCTGGCAGTACGTTGAAGATGATGATCAGGTTGAAATGTTCAGGTTCCAGGTGACGTAAATGCGTGCTGTTGTAGTGAGTGAGTGAGTATGCGTGTGTGTTTTCCCCAGGGCGGGGAGTTTGAGGGCTCTTAGTTTTCCAAAATGTCTTGTAGCTGTGCAAGTGGCTCAGGTGTAGGTCACATTATGTGTGAGCCTCAGATTGATCTTGGGTTGGCGTGGTATCAGTCAAGTAGCAAATGAAAATGCCTGGTGGGACAAGGATGTTGGCACCTGGCCGAAGTGATGGATTGTGGAATCTGGTGAATCGGGAGAGGAGTGAGCAAGTCAGGATGCTGAGAGGTCGGAGAAGTAGCACTTAGGTCCGAGGTCTAAGGTGAGCTGCAGTGGGAGTGACTAGGCGAGGCAGCAAGGGAAGAAGGGTCAAGGGTTGTACTCCCAGGAATGGATGTCCTGGGACACTAAGCAGTTCCCGATTGTAGAGTCCAGGAACACGTATTGCCAAGTGGGGACTAAGGTTCGCCAGTATTTGCTGAAGGAGGAATAGGCAAGCAGGAGCAGAATGGCAGGAAGAAGAGAGGTGCTACTCTCTTGACAACTTCTCAGTGCTGCTGCAGCAGGGGAGTTGCTAAGTACCAGCTGGAGAAACCTCAGCTTCATTTGGCAGTAGAGAATTTGGCACAGCACGAGTTGCAGCAGCCTCAAGGTATTCTTGTGGCCATCCATACAGATGCAGGTGTGAAGCTGGTTTCTGCAGCGACTTGGAGCTGGGAGATATCACAGTGTGCCTTGCGATCCAGAAACATCCCGAGAACAAAATGATAAGACCCATGATTTTCATGATTTTCTTTTTTTTTTTTTTCCAAATAACGTCTAGGTCAGAACCAATCTTCGCAAGAATGGTTGAACAATACTAAGCAAGACGATCTGGAGGTAGGTCCTGACAGCGTAATTTTACCCGTGTGTGTGCATGGGAGCTTTCTGATCTGTCCTTTTTTTGCAGAACAGACATGCCCCTAGTAATTCATTTTCCACAGAAATCTGTTTCTTTTCTGAGTCAACACCTCTCAGGGAGTAGTAGCCCAGTGTGGCAGGAGATTGCATTGCCCCCTTTGGATTTCTATTTGAATAATTTGACCTAATGTTGTGAGAGTCTACCTTCCTGAGTTTTCACTTTGGTCCTCTGCCACATCTCAAGTGAGATGCCCACTTGTCCTTTCCCTTCTCGGCATAAGCATGCTAGGTAGTGTACATTGGGGTTCTCCTGGCCTGTGCCTGTGCATTCTCTTTAGCCAGAATATTGCTGTGTTGACGAAACCTGCTTTCTGTTCTTTCACCACACAGTTGTGGCCTCTAAAACCCATCTGATGTTTCTCTGGAGCACTTAGTCTGTATAGTAGGGATTTCTTTGGATGATGCCCCTAAATATTTGTGTATAAATGTTGCCTTTTGTATTGTTACTGAGGCTGGATTTATGTGACTTTGTTACAGACCTGCCGCATAACTGCCATAACTGCGTCCCCCATTCCCTGCAAGGGCGAAGGACCATGTGATGCCCACATGGCAACAACTATGCCTCATCCAACTGAAGGGCCATCTGCTCCTCAGAATTCTAACCTGACGATGGAACCTCCTCCCAGTTTGCCTCCGGCCGAATCTCATGAATGCGTTCCTGGCACAAACTTTCTGACGATGGATCATTCTGGACCAAACCGCCTGGCTCAACACTTTATGAGTATGTGCTTGGATATATTTCGGGATGTTTTACTTTTCCTTTTATAAGGATGTGGCTTTTTTGAATTTTTTTTTATTACATTGAAGCTATGGAGTTCAACACTTGTTTGTAATTCACAGAGATGCTCACTTGAGTATTGGCTCATCTAGTCATAAAACCAAAAATGAATCTCATGCCATGTGAGATCATCTGACCTGAACACGGGTGTTGTTTCACTCTATAGTGGTATATAGAAACCACTTATGCTGGCTGCTACTGGAGATGATCCTAATTTCCATTTTCCACTTAATGACTAGGTGAAATGGTCTTTGGTGAGTAGCTCCTGTGCAGTCCTAGTCTATATACAACCTACTGCGTGTAAGGCTGCTTCGATCATGTTTGGCCTCATTATTCCTGAATCTTTTGGCTTCTGTGGGTCACTTCAGATAAGAGACAAACAAAAAGCTGGGGGTGCAGGGGAAACTGATTGCTGGACTCTTCACACCCACCATTCACAAAGACACAGGTGACTGCAGAAGGAATCATCGTGTACCAAATGCTGGGCAAAAGTCCATTCACTGTGTTGTCTGATGTCATTTCTCCCCGTGCTTTGGGAATGTAAGGCCAATGAAAATGAGTTTTGTGGGGCACGTTTTCAGATACACTTTTGGATGCAGCCAAGTGTTTGCCCACCTTTCAGGCAGTCCTACTTGCATTTAGCTAAGATGTCCCGAGCCAGACTACTCTTTTCCCATCACTCATTTCCTTCAGCCACTTGATGGCAGTGTCTGCAGTTGGGCAATCTAGGTATGTGGGTATGCATGGTGAGTAGACAGCAGGAAGAACTTTCAAAAGACAATGATAACATTGATCAGAGATTGCGTCAGGAAAGGCTGTCTGTTGGGGTGGGAAGCATACGGTTATCTGGTGGCAAGATTTGGTTTATAGTGTGTTGTTGTTGGTTGTACGATTTAACGGACAAGCATTATTAGAGTGAGCCTGAGGGTCGGAGGTGATCTTGGACGCTTGGATCAGTGTGCACATGGCTGCCATGGCACGGTGTAGGGGGTGCTGGCAGCGCCGTGGGCACACTTTGAGACTCTGTATCCTTGGACAAGCCATGGCATATTTGTTTAGAAAATTGGGGTTCTGTCAAGGATTATTTTTCTTGACCTGAAAGGCAGGGCTACAGAGAGGAGGCACAGGGCTGAATGGGCTGGGCTGTGTGTTGTGTCCCTGGATGCTTCTGTTAGTTTGTGTTGTGGAGAGTAGCTGATGCTTAGGGAAGAGGTAGTAGAGTTACAGAGAGAAAAGACGTGACAAGAGAGCTTGCATCCTCTGCCTGACTCCAGAAAAGCCACCATAACCACAGCCAAATCCGAGTCATTCTGATGGTGGGAACCAGGAGCGTCTTCCGAGTTTGCCGTGTGTTTGCAGGGGCCCATGGCCTTGGGCCCACCTCTGCTGGTTTTCCTAGCAGAGGAAGCAGGGAGCGGGATCCGAAAACAGAACAGCAGCCAGTGCTCCACATGGTGGCCGTGAGTATGTTGGTGAAGCCTGTGCTTAATGGATATGATGCATCTGATACATTGTGCATTCCCAATATGCCATCTCACAGTCATCACTATTCAGTGGCCACATGGCGAGTGTAGGTGTGTTTCAGGAGGATGGATATTGGCAGTTGTTGAGGAGGAACCTTGCTTGGGTGTCTCAGATGGAAGGCCAGGCACCATGAAGCTGGCAGTACGTTGAAGATGATGATCAGGTTGAAATGTTCAGGTTCCAGGTGACGTAAATGCGTGCTGTTGTAGTGAGTGAGTGAGTATGCGTGTGTGTTTTCCCCAGGGCGGGGAGTTTGAGGGCTCTTAGTTTTCCAAAATGTCTTGTAGCTGTGCAAGTGGCTCAGGTGTAGGTCACATTATGTGTGAGCCTCAGATTGATCTTGGGTTGGCGTGGTATCAGTCAAGTAGCAAATGAAAATGCCTGGTGGGACAAGGATGTTGGCACCTGGCCGAAGTGATGGATTGTGGAATCTGGTGAATCGGGAGAGGAGTGAGCAAGTCAGGATGCTGAGAGGTCGGAGAAGTAGCACTTAGGTCCGAGGTCTAAGGTGAGCTGCAGTGGGAGTGACTAGGCGAGGCAGCAAGGGAAGAAGGGTCAAGGGTTGTACTCCCAGGAATGGATGTCCTGGGACACTGAGGAGTTCGCGATTGTAGAGTCCAGGAACACGTATTGCCAAGTGGGGACTAAGGTTCGCCAGTATTTGCTGAAGGAGGAATAGGCAAGCAGGGGCAGAATGGCAGGAAGAAGAGAGGTGCTACTCTCTTGACCACTTCTCAGTGCTGCTGCAGCAGGGGAGTTGCTAAGTACCAGCTGGAGAAACCTCAGCTTCATTTGGCAGTAGAGAATTTGGCACAGCACGAGTTGCAGCAGCCTCAAGGTATTCTTGTGGCCATCCATACAGATGCAGGTGTGAAGCTGGTTTCTGCAGCGACTTGGAGCTGGGAGATATCACAGTGTGCCTTGCGATCCAGAAACATCCCGAGAACAAAATGATAAGACCCATGATTTTCATGATTTCCTTTTTTTTTTTTTTCCAAATAACGTCTAGGTCAGAACCAATCTTCGCAAGAATGGTTGAACAATACTAAGCAAGACGATCTGGAGGTAGGTCCTGACAGCGTAATTTTACCCGTGTGTGTGCATGGGAGCTTTCTGATCTGTCCTTTTTTTGCAGAACAGACATGCCCCTAGTAATTCATTTTCCACAGAAATCTGTTTCTTTTCTGAGTCAACACCTCTCAGGGAGTAGTAGCCCAGTGTGGCAGGAGATTGCATTGCCCCCTTTGGATTTCTATTTGAATAATTTGACCTAATGTTGTGAGAGTCTACCTTCCTGAGTTTTCACTTTGGTCCTCTGCCACATCTCAAGTGAGATGCCCACTTGTCCTTTCCCTTCTCGGCATAAGCATGCTAGGTAGTGTACATTGGGGTTCTCCTGGCCTGTGCCTGTGCATTGTCTTTAGCCAGAATATTGCTGTGTTGACGAAACCTGCTTTCTGTTCTTTCACCACACAGTTGTGGCCTCTAAAACCCATCTGATGTTTCTCTGGAGCACTTAGTCTGTATAGTAGGGATTTCTTTGGATGATGCCCCTAAATATTTGTGTATAAATGTTGCCTTTTGTATTGTTACTGAGGCTGGATTTATGTGACTTTGTTACAGACCTGCCGCATAACTGCCATAACTGCGTCCCCCATTCCCTGCAAGGGCGAAGGACCATGTGATGCCCACATGGCAACAACTATGCCTCATCCAACTGAAGGGCCATCTGCTCCTCAGAATTCTAACCTGACGATGGAACCTCCTCCCAGTTTGCCTCCGGCCGAATCTCATGAATGCGTTCCTGGCACAAACTTTCTGACGATGGATCATTCTGGACCAAACCGCCTGCCTCAATACTTTATGAGTATGTGCTTGGATATATTTCGGGATGTTTTACTTTTCCTTTTATAAGGATGTGGCTTTTTTGAATTTTTTTTTTATTACATTGAAGCTATGGAGTTCAACACTTGTTTGTAATTCACAGAGATGCTCACTTGAGTATTGGCTCATCTAGTCATAAAACCAAAAATGAATCTCATGCCATGTGAGATCATCTGACCTGAACACGGGTGTTGTTTCACTCTATAGTGGTATATAGAAACCACTTATGCTGGCTGCTACTGGAGATGATCCTAATTTCCATTTTCCACTTAATGACTAGGTGAAATGGTCTTTGGTGAGTAGCTCCTGTGCAGTCCTAGTCTATTTACAACCTACTGCGTGTAAGGCTGCTTCGATCATGTTTGGCCTCATTATTCCTGAATCTTTTGGCTTCTGTGGGTCACTTCAGATAAGAGACAAACAAAAAGCTGGGGGTGCAGTGGAAACTGATTGCTGGACTCTTCACACCCACCATTCACAAAGACACAGGTGACTGCAGAAGGAATCATCGTGTACCAAATGCTGGGCAAAAGTCCATTCACTGTGTTGTCTGATGTCATTTCTCCCCGTGCTTTGGGAATGTAAGGCCAATGAAAATGAGTTTTGTGGGGCACGTTTTCAGATACACTTTTGGATGCAGCCAAGTGTTTGCCCACCTTTCAGGCAGTCCTACTTGCATTTAGCTAAGATGTCCCGAGCCAGACTACTCTTTTCCCATCACTCATTTCCTTCAGCCACTTGATGGCAGTGTCTGCAGTTGGGCAATCTAGGTATGTGGGTATGCATGGTGAGTAGACAGCAGGAAGAACTTTCAAAAGACAATGAAAACATTGATCAGAGATTGCGTCAGGAAAGGCTGTCTATTGGGGTGGGAAGCATACGGTTATCTGGTGGCAAGATTTGGTTTATAGTGTGTTGTTGTTGGTTGTACGATTTAACGGACAAGCATTATTAGAGTGAGCGTGAGGGTCGGAGGTGATCTTGGACGCTTGGATCAGTGTGCACATGGCTGCCATGGCACGGTGTAGGGGGTGCTGGCAGCGCCGTGGGCACACTTTGAGACTCTGTATCCTTGGACAAGCCATGGCATATTTGTTTAGAAAATTGGGGTTCTGTCAAGGATTATTTTTCTTGACCTGAAAGGCAGGGCTACAGAGAGGAGGCACAGGGCTGAATGGGCTGGGCTGTGTGTTGTGTCCCTGGATGCTTCTGTTAGTTTGTGTTGTGGAGAGTAGCTGATGCTTAGGGAAGAGGTAGTAGAGTTACAGAGAGAAAAGACGTGACAAGAGAGCTTGCATCCTCTGCCTGACTCCAGAAAAGCCACCATAACCACAGCCAAATCCGAGTCATTCTGATGGTGGGAACCAGGAGCGTCTTCCGAGTTTGCCGTGTGTTTGCAGGGGCCCATGGCCTTGGGCCCACCTCTGCTGGTTTTCCTAGCAGAGGAAGCAGGGAGCGGGATCCGAAAACAGAACAGCAGCCAGTGCTCCACATGGTGGCCGTGAGTATGTTGGTGAAGCCTGTGCTTAATGGATATGATGCATCTGATACATTGTGCATTCCCAATATGCCATCTCACAGTCATCACTATTCAGTGGCCACATGGCGAGTGTAGGTGTGTTTCAGGAGGATGGATATTGGCAGTTGTTGAGGAGGAACCTTGCTTGGGTGTCTCAGATGGAAGGCCAGGCACCATGAAGCTGGCAGTACGTTGAAGATGATGATCAGGTTGAAATGTTCAGGTTCCAGGTGATGTAAATGCGTGCTGTTGTAGTGAGTGAGTGAGTATGCGTGTGTGTTTTCCCCAGGGCGGGGAGTTTGAGGGCTCTTAGTTTTCCAAAATGTCTTGTAGCTGTGCAAGTGGCTCAGGTGTAGGTCACATTATGTGTGAGCCTCAGATTGATCTTGGGTTGGCGTGGTATCAGTCAAGTAGCAAATGAAAATGCCTGGTGGGACAAGGATGTTGGCACCTGGCCGAAGTGATGGATTGTGGAATCTGGTGAATCGGGAGAGGAGTGAGCAAGTCAGGATGCTGAGAGGTCGGAGAAGTAGCACTTAGGTCCGAGGTCTAAGGTGAGCTGCAGTGGGAGTGACTAGGCGAGGCAGCAAGGGAAGAAGGGTCAAGGGTTGTACTCCCAGGAATGGATGTCCTGGGACACTAAGCAGTTCCCGATTGTAGAGTCCAGGAACACGTATTGCCAAGTGGGGACTAAGGTTCGCCAGTATTTGCTGAAGGAGGAATAGGCAAGCAGGAGCAGAATGGCAGGAAGAAGAGAGGTGCTACTCTCTTGACAACTTCTCAGTGCTGCTGCAGCAGGGGAGTTGCTAAGTACCAGCTGGAGAAAGCTCAGCTTCATTTGGCAGTAGAGAATTTGGCACAGCACGAGTTGCAGCAGCCTCAAGGTATTCTTGTGGCCATCCATACAGATGCAGGTGTGAAGCTGGTTTCTGCAGCGACTTGGAGCTGGGAGATATCACAGTGTGCCTTGCGATCCAGAAACATCCCGAGAACAAAATGATAAGACCCATGATTTTCATGATTTTCTTTTTTTTTTTTTTTTCCAAATAACGTCTAGGTCAGAACCAATCTTCGCAAGAATGGTTGAACAATACTAAGCAAGACGATCTGGAGGTAGGTCCTGACAGCGTAATTTTACCCGTGTGTGTGCATGGGAGCTTTCTGATCTGTCCTTTTTTTGCAGAACAGACATGCCCCTAGTAATTCATTTTCCACAGAAATCTGTTTCTTTTCTGAGTCAACACCTCTCAGGGAGTAGTAGCCCAGTGTGGCAGGAGATTGCATTGCCCCCTTTGGATTTCTATTTGAATAATTTGACCTAATGTTGTGAGAGTCTACCTTCCTGAGTTTTCACTTTGGTCCTCTGCCACATCTCAAGTGAGATGCCCACTTGTCCTTTCCCTTCTCGGCATAAGCATGCTAGGTAGTGTACATTGGGGTTCTCCTGGCCTGTGCCTGTGCATTCTCTTTAGCCAGAATATTGCTGTGTTGACGAAACCTGCTTTCTGTTCTTTCACCACACAGTTGTGGCCTCTAAAACCCATCTGATGTTTCTCTGGAGCACTTAGTCTGTATAGTAGGGATTTCTTTGGATGATGCCCCTAAATATTTGTGTATAAATGTTGCCTTTTGTATTGTTACTGAGGCTGGATTTATGTGACTTTGTTACAGACCTGCCGCATAACTGCCATAACTGCGTCCCCCATTCCCTGCAAGGGCGAAGGACCATGTGATGCCCACATGGCAACAACTATGCCTCATCCAACTGAAGGGCCATCTGCTCCTCAGAATTCTAACCTGACGATGGAACCTCCTCCCAGTTTGCCTCCGGCCGAATCTCATGAATGCGTTCCTGGCACAAACTTTCTGACGATGGATCATTCTGGACCAAACCGCCTGGCTCAATACTTTATGAGTATGTGCTTGGATATATTTCGGGATGTTTTACTTTTCCTTTTATAAGGATGTGGCTTTTTTGAATTTTTTTTTTATTACATTGAAGCTATGGAGTTCAACACTTGTTTGTAATTCACAGAGATGCTCACTTGAGTATTGGCTCATCTAGTCATAAAACCAAAAATGAATCTCATGCCATGTGAGATCATCTGACCTGAACACGGGTGTTGTTTCACTCTATAGTGGTATATAGAAACCACTTATGCTGGCTGCTACTGGAGATGATCCTAATTTCCATTTTCCACTTAATGACTAGGTGAAATGGTCTTTGGTGAGTAGCTCCTGTGCAGTCCTAGTCTATATACAACCTACTGCGTGTAAGGCTGCTTCGATCATGTTTGGCCTCATTATTCCTGAATCTTTTGGCTTCTGTGGGTCACTTCAGATAAGAGACAAACAAAAAGCTGGGGGTGCAGGGGAAACTGATTGCTGGACTCTTCACACCCACCATTCACAAAGACACAGGTGACTGCAGAAGGAATCATCGTGTACCAAATGCTGGGCAAAAGTCCATTCACTGTGTTGTCTGATGTCATTTCTCCCCGTGCTTTGGGAATGTAAGGCCAATGAAAATGAGTTTTGTGGGGCACGTTTTCAGATACACTTTTGGATGCAGCCAAGTGTTTGCCCACCTTTCAGGCAGTCCTACTTGCATTTAGCTAAGATGTCCCGAGCCAGACTACTCTTTTCCCATCACTCATTTCCTTCAGCCACTTGATGGCAGTGTCTGCAGTTGGGCAATCTAGGTATGTGGGTATGCATGGTGAGTAGACAGCAGGAAGAACTTTCAAAAGACAATGAAAACATTGATCAGAGATTGCGTCAGGAAAGGCTGTCTATTGGGGTGGGAAGCATACGGTTATCTGGTGGCAAGATTTGGTTTATAGTGTGTTGTTGTTGGTTGTACGATTTAACGGACAAGCATTATTAGAGTGAGCGTGAGGGTCGGAGGTGATCTTGGACGCTTGGATCAGTGTGCACATGGCTGCCATGGCACGGTGTAGGGGGTGCTGGCAGCGCCGTGGGCACACTTTGAGACTCTGTATCCTTGGACAAGCCATGGCATATTTGTTTAGAAAATTGGGGTTCTGTCAAGGATTATTTTTCTTGACCTGAAAGGCAGGGCTACAGA